>NC_140956.1:30758169-32228169 GCF_014529385.1 Adiantum capillus-veneris | reverse complement strand
CACTTGTATTATATCTACTTGAGAGTGTTTGGAATGGACATAAACCACAACGCGTTCATTCATTAGTCTAGTCTGGCTGATAAATGAGCTCAAAACTTTACTGAGTGCAAAAAGGCTGTTGTAATACTCTAGCATTTTTTGAGTTATCACATTTACCTTGAGTTGTGCAAATGATGATATTGTTTTGAGTTTTCCACAAAGTGAATTCTCTCATTGTTGTCTTTTGATATGCAATTAGGGAGAGAGAGAGAGAGAGAGAGAGAGAGAGAGAGGAGGTCCTTGAGTAGCCCATTGGAGGGAAGAGTGGGAGGAGAACCGATGGCAATGGGCAGTGGTGGTAGGAGGAGGAGTGGCAGATGGTGGCAGTGAGCTAACACCACCAACCACCAGTGGTGGGCTAGGGTGTTGGTGATCATGGGTGGTAAGGGGCGGCAATGGGAGGAAGAGGTGGTGGGGGAAAAAGAAAAAACTCGCTCCATTGAGCTCGCTCCATAACCACCCTGCCACATACACACAACGGAAGGAAACTCACTAAATCATACCAGAATCATACAAAACTTAAGGGACACCATCCCCTCACTAGGATACACTTGTCCCTAAGCCTCTACACTCCAAATCCTAGCTCTAAACCCATCTGTAGAATATGCGTATAAAGACAGAGCTGAATTTTAAAAGTGTCCGAAACTGAAATGTATGAGTATCTATGTGTAGCTTATGTCACTACGATTCTAACGACTACTTGCAGGTAGAAAACAGACATCGTTTGATATACTTACGACCACAAATAGCTCGTAGATGCCCGAGCGCGTTCGCTCCGTTCCGCAATGAATGCTTGGCTTTGTCACGTAGCTCTTGCTGAGGCTAGCGCAATGGTGTAGTGAGTTCTCCAATGTGATGAGCGAGCGGGGAGTAGAGCTAGGATGAAGCTCACGCTCTCTCTCTCTCTCTTCCTCTCTCACACATAGTCGACAACAACTTGAAGCTTATGATTATGATAAAGTTCTCCTTACAAAAGTGACCTAGGTACCTTATATACTAAGGCTACCTTAGGTTAACCAAAAATAGAGTTTGAGGGGTCAAATGGCTTGGTATTTACAATCTGGAAGTGCCATTGCACCCCGGCTTCTGCAACTAGACTACCTACTTATTACAAATGATGTTCATAACCATAATCCTCAACATTCCATAACTCTCAGTGAATAAGGCTTTGTTGAGTTATGTCGTGTTGTTCACCCGGCCATCAACAGCGTGGTCACTCCGTTGATGTACGTTGAGTGTGGATTGCCATTGTATGTGAAAATGTGGAGCCATTTTGACATTTCTACTCATTGGCATTGAGTAGTGTTATGGTTTATGGTAGAGATTGTACTTGAGTTGTTGCTCAGTTTTCAGGGAAAACTCTGTCGAAATTTTCCCTGATTCTCACCATGGTTTTTGCGTATCCATAGTTTGCTCTCTGATGGTTTAGTGGTGGAGTTTTGACTCCCACTTTTACGCAGGTTGTGTATGCTATGGTTTTTTGGCACATTGTTCATTCATTGACACATTTTGGCAGCAATTTTCACTCACAAATGTATGTCATTTGTGGCACGATTGAGTGATGCTCCGGCTAGAGCGGTTTGGCTATGCGTATGACTTTGTGAGGTGATTCCAGACGAGTACATTCTCGGATTGGCCATTTGCACATTTGTTGTTGTCTCCATTGCGATTTATTGTTGAGTTTTTTTTGCTCCAGTTACAGAGGAGACTCTGTTGAAATTTTGCCAAATATGTATGCCTATTGGAGAGGCTAGTGAGGTTGACCGTTTGCTCAACTTCTTTGCTTGAGATAGTAGTTTGATCTCGGGTGGGAGAGTCTTCTGATCTCGAGCATTGTTTGCCATAGTTTTGGCATGGATATGGAGACACGTCAGGTTAGAGGCGATTCTCGCTCACGATCGCGATTGACATGTTGGCATTGCGGCCACGATGGGCATATTAGGCACAGTTGCTTTAGGTGCATGAGGCAACGTTAGAGGCAGATGCATGGTGCTACTATGAGGACACATGCTAAAGAGTATGCATGTGAAGGACATGTCACTTTTGAGTCTAGCTTGCCTTCAGACTACTTTGTGTCTTGGGATAGCACATTGTCTATGCGTTTTCTACTAGACAAGCATGTAGTTTTTCACATGACTCCACGTCGTGATTTGTTTTGCTCTTTCTCTAGTGGGAGACTTGGTTGTGTGTAGTTTGTTGGTGGTTCAGCATATGACATAGAGGGTGTTGGAGATGTATGCATGTCTTTACCTAGCGGTACATTGCTTACGCTACAAGATGTACATTATGTACCAGGACTTAGTCAGAGTCTCATTTCAGTGCGTCAATTGCAAAGTAGTGGACATTGTGTACTGCTTGGAGAGCGATAATTTCACATGCATAGGGGATCATTGGTGATATCCAGAGGTGCTGGGAGTGGTCTTGTATACCCTTTGCATATTTATGACACACGAGACGGTGTAGTCTTTGTGTATTTACAGCCATGTTTGGAGCGAGAGCCGAGACGTGTCTCTTTTGCGGATGTGCTGCATGGAGAGCAGGTTGTGCATTTGTCTTGTGGTGACGTTCACGCAGACAGTGGTGTCTATGTGGATGTACAACTTGGTTAGTCATCGGTTGAGGTGACATCAGTTGAGCCAGAGACCGCGAGCCAGAGACCGGTGCATTATTTTATGATACGTCTGATACATTTGAGGGCACCAGTGTCCTTTAGACAGCTGTGTGTGATTGCAGTGGTGCTGATTTTTTGGTTTTGCAGTCATTCTCAGCAGATATACCTTTGCCAGATGATGCTGACATGGTGATGCATAGTCAAGTGGTTCCTAATGAGGATGCATAAGGCACTGAGGTTGTTGACATGGATAGGTTGGCATACATAGTGCATGTTTCATCGGCTTTCGGGTCTCTCATGTCTGACCTTTTGGTCTCGAGACCTGATCTTGCTTATGCGGTTGGTGCATTTGCAGTGGGAATTTTCAGTTGTGCGATGACTGACACTGGCATTGTGCATTGTGGAGCCATGCATGTCGTCACTCGATACCTACATTAGAAGTGTCATCGTGGCTCTAGCCCTAGTGGTATGCATGTTTCATCTACACTAGAGAGGTTACAGATGCACTCACGTGTTTGGAGTGAGCTAGTGGGAATAGGTTTGAGAGTCGTCTTCTCTCACCTCTGGTATATACTAGTTGTAGATTAGTCTTCTTCAACTTATCGGCACATAGCCTTTAGTGGGAGATTGTTGGGTAAAGGCGGTGTGCCTCACCGTGCTTTGCTTGTGTCCGCCAGCCAGTATCTGACTGCCCACATTTATCTCCTTATTCTTGTGCTCATACAATGAGATTTGGGAGCTCCACCCCACATCCGACGGTGTCGTCACCGCATTCGTGCACTCACAACAAGAACATGCAAGAATACCTCGTCGCAACTTTCCATGAAAGTAATATGCTTACATAGGTCATCGGCAGATAGGGACCAAGTCCTTGACTTGATGTTGTTTCTCTGTAATAAGCTACCTCATCGAAATTGATGATCAAGGTTGAAAACCTGACAATAACATGCAGGGACTAAACCGAGTTGCAGCATGATTTGAATCATGATGTGCAAACTCCAAACTAGAGAGGTAATCTTTGCTAGTTGGGTTTCTTCTTGCTAACATATGCTCATAGCATATCCTTAGCACTAGGTAAATACTTACCAACTACCTATCTGTCTTTAGATGAGTGGTAGTATGTATTGTTGTTGTTTTCTACCCAACCGTTAACAGATAATCCTTCTAAAAATGACTGGTAAATGTGGGTGCTCAATTACTCACAAAATTATGGTGCAATCCATATAAGCTATACAAATTTCGATCAACCAACTTGGTTAAAGAGCGAGTTAGATTGAAAAAACCATATATCTACAAACACCCATACCAAGTTCGCACCTCGTATGGTGGTTGGTAGATCCACAATAAATCTCATAGAAATAGTGTACATGTGGTGCAATATGCTTCGTAAGCTATCTTGTCCATGAATTTGCATGCCATTCCAAACAAGCTTGTGCTAAACACTAAGGCCCATAACACCTAGTGTGCATGTATATAACACAAACCTATCCGAACCCGCATTTTCATGACCAGGCTTTCCTTGGTAACTACGTGAAAACCATGCATCAAAAGTTGGACCGTAATAGAATGTGAAAACATCTAAGTACCAACAATGAAACATTTTCATGAACTCAACATAGCCGTGCTATATATCTAAACAACCATCCATCAATGTTGTTTACAATACTTATAACCTCAACAAGTTTGTATTAAGTACTTGACAATTTTTGGCCAATAAAATTGGCCACTGAAATTGCTCTTGATACTATGTGCTCAAAATGGTCTAATAAATGGATGTGATTAGCACCTAGGGACTCTGTCGTGACACATTGTTAGGAGACAAGCGCCAGTGTCAGTCCCAAAGACTCATATTCTCCACATGTGGAATATGTCTGAGAAAATGATGTCAAAAAATGTGACATCCATCAAGTACAAGACGTACTTGTGTGTGGAGGTAATTGCAAACCCTTAGCGACATGAGTGAGAGGGATCCTCATGAACCTCATTCCACACTAGCTAAACCGAATTCCCTAAGTTCCTAGACCATGTTGCTGACCTTGTGATTAACAACATGTGCCCAACAAAACTGTACCATATAGGCCTATCACTATGAAGTGCAAAAATTGCCTGGTACATTACTTTTCCAAAGTGTTTTTCTCCATCATGACCTTTTCATGTTTCTAATGAGAAAAATTGGAAGCATTGTAGCATATACATTCCATTTTGGAAACACTGAATCAAAGCATATACAAACAAGGAAAAACAACCAAACTAGATACTAAGATTAAGTTAGAAACATATTGGGAAGTACCAAAGCCCTGCTTCAAGGTGCCTTGTACTGACACAACCTATCAACTAAACATTAAAGAGAAATTATTGAATAGAAACAAATAGTTAGTTGATGATCTTTGCTTTCGCTTTGGAAATTTGAAACACTGGGGCAGATTCCAAATTATATAACGACTACCCCTTGAAAGACGAGAAGATCTTTCCTTGAAAATACAAGTGTGAAGGTTCCAAGAATTGACTTTTTACACTTATTAAGTGATTGAGTAATCACAAGCTGGGTCTTACCTCAAAACTGTGCTCCTGTAGACACTCTCAGTGCTATAGACAAAATAGGAGATGCACTCAAGTTGGAATCATATTCACAACTGGATCGTTGCTAGACTTGAAAGTCTATAATCTTGGGTTCTTGTAGGAAGCCATGTTGTTGAAAATGTGTGGTTCATTTATATACCTTGGTATAAATAAGACCAAACAAGTTGAGAATAATCACAAACTCAACTTGATCTTCACACTAGCAATACGTATTGCTAAAGTGACACCCAAAAAATCAGTAACAACAAGCTTCTTGCTTGTCCATTAAAGTTGATGGGTACGCCGCTTGGTAGATTTGGTTGATCACCTGTGGACGGATGAAAAATAGATGGCACTTAGTCCTTTCAAAACAAATGACTTGTATTCCATATGGCTCTTAGCCCTTATGCTAGTTTCAATTGAGTATTCAGTCTATTGACCAATGAATACTAATTTTTGTGATGTCATTGCCAATTTTTTAATGCGTGCCCTCTTCATACCTCTTCATATGCTTCTATGCATTCTATACATGGCTTGTAGGTTTTCCTATAAGCATACAATAATCTGCTTGCACGATGCTCTCTCATAGAGATTTAGCCAAAAAAACAAAAGTCACATCTTGACCCACCTACCTTGTATGTGGTCATGGTTGTACCAGGTGATTAACTATAGCGCATTGCCTGAAAATTATGTCCTTGTGATTTAGGTTTCTTTTAGTGTTGTTGTGCCTTAACATCAATAGAAGAAACATAAATAATATTTGTTTTGAACAATGAATAACATATCTCATCCTTGATAGAGTAGCTGATGTTATAGCGGAAGCGTAAACTATGCTTTAGTGGAATGAGTCCACCATACTGGCATGCCATGCATGCTTATAAGAAAAATGGTGTGACAAGACCTTGGATTCAATTACAGTCTCAACAACGTGAGTCGATGAGATACGTGCCTTGCATGTTTTCTATTGGTATGGATACATCACAATTGGTTATTTGCCAACCATAACTGTGAGCTTATATCCTGCTGTTTCCAGCTTACTAAACCTTTGTGCCATTATCCTTGATCCCAAGTCAATGGATAACACTTTGGCATGGAATAGAAACCTGCTTTGCCTTAAGTCTGTCAAAGCACCTAGCTTTGCACAACAGAGAAATCCTTTTCAAATGAAAATTTAAAGACAGAAAAACAAATAAAACTTGATATCGACTAACCTCATCACCCCTCTGAGAAGAGTTGCATGCGCTTGAAGCTGGCTCATAGCCATGTGTACTGATCAATTTAGAGTTGGCGTACGTGCCATGCATGCCCTCTTGGCTTGGTTCATATCGACCTCCAAGGAAAAATCAGGTAGAAAAGTTGCCAAGTTTCCCAAGTTCGTATGCAGATAGCGTATTCCAAACTTTGGAAGCTTACATGCAATATGTCTTGAAGTGAAGCCTTGCTTCACATAAGTTTATAAAAAAGTTGACACAGAACGCAAACTGAGTGCTCATAGCTAATAAATGCTCCTGTTGACACACAAATGTCATAGCAAAAGAGAATCAACGTTGTCAATTTTTTCATAGAGAAACTGCCTTACCGAATCATGCAGCTTATTGAGAATCATGAGATTGCCCAATATAAGAGATATCTCTTGAAGCTTAGCTATCAAATTTCATTTATTGCCAAACTCTCCTTGACCGAAGCAACATTTTCTTGTCAAGTTGGCATTGTAAAAAATTCGAAAAGAGTGAACAAGTTACTTGAAACTTAAATGTAACATACTTATCGATTTTTTGTAATCTTTGCCCTTGGCAACAACTGAGTGTGTATTTCCCATAGTATGGTTGGCTTATGTAGAATGTTGCATATGTGTAGAAGTCATGCCACACCTTGGTATCTCATTAAGTTAAAAAAAGGATGCCCCTCCCACACACAGCCTTCTGAGGGGTGGCAATTCTCACTGCACACCTTCCAAACTATGCTCACCTACCTACGGCCACATCACACTCAAGTTCTTTCCTTCAAGTTAAAAAATGTGCACATCAGTATTTGGGAAAAGTGTGCCTCAACTTAGCCTTGAACCGATTGAAAAATCAAAACAGCCAATTAAGGGGAGGGAGAGAAGAAAAAAATTCGCTTTAAAAATTCAAGAAAATAGAGTTAAATTGCAAAAAATGCCCATTATGTTGGAAAATTTCCTCTTTGAATCTACCCTAGAACGAATTTTGGAAGTTTGGGAAAACTTCCTCTTTGAATTTTCCCTAAAGGGAACTTTGAAAGTGTGAATTTGATTTTCCCAAATAATGCAAATTCTCTCCCTTACAACTTTAGAACATTATGACAATGGAAAGATTTGCAGACTTGCCTTATATGTGGCACCGAGCAAGGTGGTTGTCCGCAACCAACGACTGTACGCTTTTAGACATGCTGAAGAGAAGCCCGATCGTCTGCGCGCACGGACTACCAATGACCTCCACATAGTGGTAAGAAAAGAGGATCGATCAAGAGCCACCAAAAATATATAATCGAAGGTACATCCACAACTAAATTTAGTAGAGTGATATGGACCTGAGGGAGATGAATCTCCGATGCGATGCTACTATGATGAGAATGGGGTCGCCACTTGGAAGAAAAGGAGAAGATCTAGCAAGGAAGCCCCGTGCTTTGGTCATTATGTATGCCAAATGTGGTGCCCTATCAAAAGCGTGAGCAATTCTTGAAGGGCATTCTATCAGTTTAGGATATGCCGAACATGGCTTAGCAAGGAAGCTCAAGGTTGTCTAGTTAAGGGAAGACCTTTCTCTAAATGCGAAGGGAGTGCACCCAGAATGGAAAAAGACTTGCAATACATGCTCAAAAGCAACCTGATCATCCATGCATGCGTGGATGAACTGCAAGCTCCACAACGATGGGTTACTCATGAAAGATGCACATGTACGTAGTACATTGTTGAGTGTGTATATCAAATGTAGTACTCTCATGAAAGCCGCTTCCTACTTGGAATGTCATTAATTGTAGGATATTACAGCATGGATCTAGCAAGGAAGATCTAGGCTCTTTCAACTAGATGCAAAGACAACCTGCAAAATTGACATGTGTTCAAAAGCCTCTTGATCATACGTGCACACATGGGTGACCAGCGAGCTCCACAATGGTTGGATGCTTCAGAAAGATGCATATTTAAGGAGTACATTATTGAGACAAAGGCAGTACCCTCATGAAATTCCTGGAATGTCATCACTTTGAATGCATTGATTGCAAGGTATACCCAACATGACCGTGGCCACGTTCACTTTATTTGAAATGAAAGCTTTTCATTGGGCAATGGATGACTTTAAGTTTTATTGGCACCCATGTCTTTCTTTTGGGGTTAGTGTGTCTTCTCTTTCACACCCATTTTTGTTACACAAGAATGCACAAATGGAATTGTAATTTTTGGCTCCGATTGTCAAAAAACTTGAGATTAATTTTTTCAGGAAGCTCTCGACGACGCGAATCAAATGAGCCACTGACTGGTTAAAATTGAGCTTGGAGATCGAAAATCTAAGCTCCCTCTATTAGGTGGCCTTATATTGGCCACTTTACCCTAAAGAAAAACGGGGATGGTGCATGGAGGAGACGGATATGTTGTGAGTTAGGGCGAACACATGGAAAGATGCAATTTTTTTTGCATCGCAATGAGGTCGAGCAAATCGAAACCAGGGCAAGTGTGCATTGCGGGTCACTTAGAGAACTTAGGGAGGGTGTCATGTTGCAGAGTTGGGAAGGCAGAGAGCGATGGTGTGTGTTAGGGCAAGAAGAGAGAGAGAGAGAGAGAGAGAGAGAGAGAGAGAGAGAGAGAGAGAGAGAGAGAGAGAGAGAGGAGATTAGAGCACGCTTGCTTGCCTAGCCTCGCTTCACTCGGTGTTCACTCCCCTGCATCCCGCTATGCCTCTCGCTCAGTTGTCTCTCTCGCGAGCTGTCCTTTGTGTGCGACGCGTTTCAACTGCAGAGCAAGGGCACACCTATTCGCTAAATTCAATTGATTTGTCCCTTGGATTCCCACAGAATCCTCAAAGCACTAGTGGAGCACTAGTGGCAAAGCAAGAGACGGCGGGATATTTTTTTGGGGTGCAGGTGAGAGAGGAGGATGCAGAGTGGGCCGCAGATGGTACTCCAAGGCAGAGGATTGAGGTGAGCCAAGATGCATGCGTGAGTCGGGCAGGTTAAGCGGTGGAGGGGGCCCGAGGTACTAAGCTTCATCACTATCTTCAACAAAACTTTATTAGCACACCTATCTCCTAAGCCAACCCCTCCTTCCAGGAGCACGCACGTGATAATCGACACGCTTGTTTATAACTTTACTCGGCACCCTTGGGTCTTATATCATGCACGCATATTATGTTATAACTAGTATGTTACCCACACGTTGCTGCAGCCAAAGAAACAATGCCTTTATTCTCATAGGGTTATCTTCTCTTCCAAGTGGAACACTGTCAATACTCTCTTCCTACACGTATAGTCTATCTCATTTATAAAAGTGATGCATGACACGACCTCTTAATAGATGCTGCAAAGCATTCTTTTGATACCAAGATTGGAAGCTTCTCATAGACATTATTTTTCATGAGGTGCTAGCCCTTGTTCAACAAACTTAGGAGTGCTCTAATTCTATTGGTGTGTGTGTGTGTGTGTGTGTGTGTGTGTGTGTGTGTGTGTGTATATATATATATCTATATATATATATATATATATATATATATATATATATATATATATATATATATATATATATATATATATATAGATAGATAGATAGATAGATAGATAGAGAGAGAGAGAGAGAGAGAGAGAGAGAGAGAGAGAGAGAGAGAGAGATTCCTTCATTTGGTCTACCTTGATCTAGCAATGGAGTGAGTTCTAGAATTGGTTTCGATGATAGGAACACAATTGGATTCAATATCTGTGCTCCACTCTCTTACTTGCTTCTATCCTTGTACATATGTATGAATGTATGTATACATATATATATCTATATGTACACACACACATATACATACATACACATATATATATATATATATTTTTGAAGCGAAGATTTGTCACATAGGTCTTGAGACATCATGATATGTTCCAATTATGTCTATATGTACACATAGTGTGTGCACGCGCACACACACACACACACACACACACACTTATATATATATGCTTGAAGGAAAGATTTGTCACATATGTCTTGAGTTTGTCACATTTGTCACAGAGAGGCATCTTGCTATTGTTCCAATACAATAACTATGACATTCAAAGTTTCTATGCTCCCCTCGTCCCTGCACCCCCCCCCCCCCCCCCAAAAAAAAAAAAACCCTCTAGTTGAAGTAACTATCCCAGGTGGATATTTAAAAAGGAGAAGTGAACTCATTTTTCTCATTATTTTGATAAGAAAAATATAGATAGCTATGATTGGTCTGCCTCTCTCTCTCTCTCTCTCTCTCTCTCTACCATCAGATAGATCTTTGAGATTTCATTGGATGTTCCTACAACATTTCAAATTCTCCTTTTACAAGACGTGTGTGTGTGTGTGTGAGAGAGAGAGAGAGAGAGAGAGAGAGAGAGAGAAGATGAAACAATGAGATATATCTTTTGGGATTGTTCCAATGGCATTAAAAAATTTCTTCTTGTTTATCTTCTCTCTCTCTTTATACTCCTCCCCATAGATATTCACTTTTGTTGAAGGCTTGTCTTGTAACTTTTAAAGTCACTTTAGATTGTTCTTACACTCGAGCATTTTGTTTTGTCTTCCTCTCTCCTCTTGCATCATTTGTTGGACTTGCATTTCAACACATTAAATACGGCACTTAACAATTGTCCCCCCCCCCCCTCTCTCTCTCTCTCTCTCTCTCTCTCTCTCTCTCGCGCGTTGATTTTAGATTGACACCCTTGCCTGCCAAAATTTAAGGAATTTATAGATTTTTAAGTATGGCCCACATGTTAACTCTCCAAAATGAAAAGGACAAAATATCCAAGGATTGGTAAAAGGTCCATCAACTGGGAAATCTCTCTACCCATTTGGGATGTTCTCTCTCGTTGATTTTAGATTGGCACCCTTGCCTGCCAAAATTTAAGGAATTTATAGATTTTTAAGAATGGCCCAGATGTTAACTCTTTGAAATGAAAGGAACAAAATATCCAAGAATTGGTAAAAGGTCCATCAACTGCGAAATCTCTCTACCCATTTGGGGTGTTAATGTGAGGGTTGGTCTTTGTTGGGCATTTAATCCATTTTCTACGGGTAAAAAACTTTAGCTATCCTTTAAAAAATACACTAATGCCAAAAAATAATATCTTGAAAATTTGAAAAGTGTGTGAGCTCAACGGTAAAATCTTTCTTTCTCTCTCTCCTTCTCATAAATGTACATGTGTATGTATACATGCAATGTGATTGTCTCTCTCTCTCTCTCTCTCTCTCTCACGCACACACACACACACAAAAGCAATGTGGCGGTCTCTCTCTCTCTCTCTCTCTCTCTCTCTCTCTCTCTCTCTCTCATGGTCAATAATGTGGATAACAATCCCTGCATTTGCATGTCATGTATGTCCTCAAAGCAAGACAACCCCAAGTCGACGTTAGGCAAGCTTTTTTCTTTTTCTCAAGCTTTTTAAAGAAATACATACTTTCAAAATTTTCTAAAACATATCAATATTAGTCTTGAAAAAATCCCCTTGAAAAGATAAAACCAAATATAACCTCAAAAATTACATTTTTGTTAAACAAAAAAAAAATCATTAAAATTTTTCTTTTTCTATTATATCTTCAAAAAGTAAATTCGCATAAAGTAACAAAACCTCCACTAGAGTTATCCCCTTTTTGTTATGTGCAATCAAACTTCAAGATTTATTTTATGTGGAATAGAAAGTCTCTTGACTTTACATTTGAAAAGGCTTGTCACTTCTTACGTTCTAAAAAGTCTCTTTTTACATTTTGAAAACGCTGTCATTTCTTACAATCTCACCCTTTACTTTTGCATTTTACATTAGATGTTACAACAATCTTACCCTTTACTTTTGCATTTTACATTAGATGTTTTGTAACGTGTTTTTTGAAATGAATCAGGGAGTGACACATGGACACCCTCTCCTTCCTTGAAAATTTTAAGCTGCTTTATAAAGAGTATAGATGTGCACGAGTATGTCTGGCCGATTTTGAACAATTGGTTAATATGAGGAATCTGAAAAGGATGCCTTACAGGTTGCGGCAAGGGAAGCAAGAAAGAAGAGGGTCTTCAATGCTCTCTCTCTAGAACTTCAACGGGTGGCTGTCGCTCTATGTCTCGAGCTTTCTGGAATGCGCTCTCTCTCTCTCTCTCTCTCTCTCTCTCTCTCTCTCAGTATGGTGGCGGACGGCTTTTTGCTGACCTTCCTCTCTCTAAAAGAGTCTGCAAGGAGTGCGGCAGACAGAGGTCAGGGAGGGGTGGCCGAGGCGTTTCAACAGTGGGGGGAGGGTGGAATAGGCAGAGCTCTCTCTCTCTCTCCGCGAGCAGCTAGGCGACCACTCATGGCTCTTGCAGGTCATCACGAGGTGACGGACTGAGGTGGGGTCATAGCTAGAGCGTCCCACACCTCCAAGCAATAAAGCCTTCTCTCTCTCTTTCTCTCTCTCTCTCTCTGTCTCTCTCTCTCTGTCTCTCTCTCTCTCTCTCCCCCCCCCCCCTCCCCAGGTTGTGGGCGACTGCCTGTCAGACAGAGTAGTGTGCACGTAGCCCAGAAGGGGAGCTGATGAAGGCAGCAAGGGGGAGACAGAGGAGCACGATGAGGGAAGGTGATAGAGCTGTGGGTGGGCCACGCTGAGGGAAAGGGAGTCATCTCTGCGCAAAGAGCTCTCTCTCTCTCTCTCTCTCTCTCTCTCTCTCTCTCTCTCTCTCTCTCTTCGAAGTTTGGCCAGATCATGACGTGGAAAGGGGGAAGGAGAATATGCAGGGGTATCGGAGAGGGTATTTGAGTTTCTTTAAGAGCATGCCAGTGTATCGAGTTATCCCTTAGTTCTTATATTTTGCACGCTTATTATACTTATAACGAGCATTGTTTAGTCTTTTTGCTAGAATACCTTCACTAGGAGTTGTTCCCTCGGTACTTTCGTTGACCTCCTCCTTGTTTCGCTTTAGGGTGCTCTGTCGCAGGTGTTTGCCATGGAGATCAAAACGCTACCATTGCAAGATGACATCTTGAAGTTTTTGCAAGCGCTTGCGGCAAGGAAATTGTTGTTTCATGATGATGTTGTGCCGATAGAAGAAGGGGAAGGATCAGCAGCGTGCTCATCAATAGAGGACATAAATTCAAGAGAAGCCTCGACAAAGGGCCTGAACCAAGTGGATTATAATGCACTTGGTTCAGGTGTAAATTCACTAGAGGACGTAAATTCACGAGAAGCCTTGACAAAGGGCTTGAACCAAGTGGATTATAATGCACTTGGTTCATCACTAGAGGACGTAAATTTCAAGAAAAGCCTCGACAAAGGGCCTAAACCAAGTGGATTATAATGCAGGGCCGGGGGAGAAGTCTCCCTTGGGTAATGATAAGGGAAAACTGATGAATCAGTCAACAAAAGGAATCAATTTTGAGGTGAAGACACTAAAGACAGGGGAACCTTAGGGCTTGATTTGCACAATTTCTAACAAGGTGGTGATCGGCGCTTCATTGCTCAAACCAAGCATTTCTTTTGCTAGCGTCCTCAAGGGTCAAAACTTTCTGGTCAGTGGCTTTGTCAGAACCATTGAGGCAGAAAGTGTTGGAGGCAAAAAAAAATTGAGGAATATTAAAGTTCTTCTCAAACGAGAACTTAAAGAATTTAACAAGCAGATTGAGGTCGGCCCCAACAGAAACAAAAGAACTAGCTCACAGGCAGATTGTAAAGAACCTCTCAAAGATGGGGTTGCAGATCGAACCTTTAACACTCTAAAGAAATCAATGCCGCAATAGGTGGAGGTAGTAGAGGCGATCACTGTTGCAATTCCATTGGCACTCATAAAAAAGCAGCTAGTCATGTAAGTAAAGCTCACGCTTGTCTCTGGCTTCAGCGGAAGAGTACCAAATAGATACGAGTTGATTTAATGGTATCTATTTTATTCAATGTATTCAAAAACCTCAAATCCTTGGGCATGAAGGAGCAACTAAAAGTATTGTATATCTAGCTAAGGGCTTATGTTCAGTGAGATTCAAGGACAACTCCGATGTGTTGAAGATCCTAGATAAAGGACCCCTATTGTTTAATAGAACAACGGTCTGTGTAGTGCCTTGGGAGCCCGTGTTTAATTCAGCAAAATCCCTCTAGGGGATACATCTAGTTTGAGTTGAATTTTTGAGACTGCCAAGTTGGCTTTGGAATAATATCAAGATGCTTGCAAGTCAACTAGGCAAACTTGTTTGTTCCTAACAAGAGAGGACTAGGCAGGACCTCTAATCGAGTGTGCATAGGTTGGAATGTCTATAAGAGACCACCTAAGAGTATGGTCATCAATGTTGGAGTAGGGCTGATAACGATCCCCCTCAACTTCAGACCTGCTTTGGGGCATGCTTTGGGGCATGCTTTGAGTGTAACAAATTTGGGCACTTTGACAAGGATTGCCCCATGAAGGCTAAAGTGATATCGACCTGGCAATGCAAGACTCCAAGATGGAAGAAACTATAGAAGTGAGTGAGAAAGAGGTAAATAATAACAAAGAGTCATGAGAAGGTGAAGAAAAAGAGGCTATGATATGTGACAAAGAGGTAACTAAACTACAGGAGAAGAGAGTAGAGAAGCAATGCTTGGCTCTATAAATCCCTTAAGGTCCAAGCAATGAGAACACTTCTCCACCTAACTTTACAACAGTGACAACTATGTCGATGTTGCAAATCCGAGGCCTAAAGAGGGACAAAAGGGTGAAGGCATGCAGTGGTGGCAAGAGATTCCAGGTCACTTGAGACTACAAAAGCTTGGAAAGAGAGAATCTCCACCCCACTTCTCGCCCAACCAAAAGGGACGATGGGTGTTGTCCCGCTTCACAATCCCTTTCCAGTGTTGGAAGAAAAGAAAGCCCCTGATTTGGAGCCCTTAGAAAACTTCATGGTAATCATGGTAATTGGGAAAGGACCAATGGAGGAGGTCACCAGGAAAGAGGGCACAAAAGGAGTGTCTTAGGAGGTGGAGGAGTTTGTTCCCCTATTTCAGTAATGGAGGAGCTGATCATCCAGTCATGGAATGTGAAGGGACGCAAGACCCAGAAGAAGAGCTCCCTCTTCTAGGAGGAAGCTAGAAAAGGAAAATAAGTCAACTGTTGGGCTATCCAAGAACATCACCTCGATGACGCAAGTAAAAGAAAACAAGCACTATGGGAAAGAAGCTCCGATTTTATGGATAGGGTGGTGATGGGTACAGTGGTGTCATGACGGTGATAGACAGGGGCCTAGAACCCAAGGTGGTCTTCAATCATCCATTTGGGAGTAAAGATCAAGTGGGGAGACCAACATTTCACTGCCGTCAACATATATGGTCCGTGCGTGGCGAAGGAAAGAGAAAAGCTCTGGGATCACCTAAAAGGCGTTCACATGGACGGGGAATGGATCCTGATGGGAGACTTCAATATGGTGGAGAAGAGAAAGGATAGAACAAGCTCATCGAGCATGCTTGCAGGATTAGAGAGGTCTAGATGGCAAAGTTTGTGTGAGAAGTGGGCTTTAATGGACTTGTGGGAGGCGGGTCCAAGGAATAGCACGCTAGGATTCACGTACACTAGCCTGCAGTATGCTCGCACAACATCTTGTTTGAATAGATGCTATTGTTCCCATCGAGCCGAGTGGCTGCCGCCATCGCTTGACATGAAGGTGGTAACTTCACAATGCCTGTCAGATCACCTACTGTTAAGCATGAAATTCCAAAAAACTAAAGAAGAAGGTCACTGCCCCCAAGGATCATGGAAGCTACTGACAATAGGGGCTCAGCTCTTTAAAGACCCTCTCTTCAAGCCTGTTCATAAAAGCTATAAGAAATCTTCATAAACATGTGAATCTGGTAAGCCCTAAAGCTTGGGATATCTTCACCAAGAATATTTAAGAAGAAATCAAGACTGCCGGTCCTAGAAGGAAGAAACACCATGAGGAGCAATTAAAGAAACTTGCAGATGAAGTAGAGCTTCTAACCACTGAAAACAAGAAGGGGTCGGCTTATGAAGCCGAGCACAGAAGGTGGCTTGAAGCAAAATGTGATTTGACTGAACAACAACTCGAGGAGGTGAAGAAGACCAAAATTCTATCGAGAGAGACTTTCTTCCTGCCGGAGGAGGCTAATCAATCTCACTTCTTTAGGGCCCTCAAAGTCAAGAGAAATTAGGGCATTGTCCACTTGATGTCCCGATGGGGAAGAGAAAGAGATTAAGGACCTAGATGAAATGGCTCGTATAATGCTTAACAACTTGCAATAGATCATTGGCCATTCTGAGGCTCCCTCCCCGAAAGTGGATGGAGCTAGAGATGCTCTTCTGGGAACTGTAAAAGAAATGGTATCACATCCAGACGTCAACATCTTGGAGAAGGCATTCTCTGAGGAGGAATGCTCTCACGTGATGCAAGCTTTGGGCAAAGAGAAGTCTCTTGGACGGGACGTCATGACTACGGAGTTCTTCAAAGAGTTATGGGAGGAGCTTAAGTCTCTGATCACGTGAATGGCTAACCATGGACGTCAAAAGAGGCCCGATCTAACCAATCCCAAACGAGTTTGCTACTCCCAGTTGAAGCATTGAAGTTCAATAACTATGATTTCAATGGCATACAAAATAATCACCAAAACTGTTGCTCTCAGGCTCTCTCCCATACTTGATAAAGTCATCACCCCCCACCAATATGGATTATAAAAGGAAGATTTATCTACGACAACATTCTGGCAGCAATGGTTGGCATTGAGTTTGCATCATTCACTAAGCAAAAATATGTATTCCTTCAATTGGATTTATATAAATCATATGATAAGATCACATGGTCCTTCATCGAAGAGGTCATGAAATCATTGGGATCTAGGCCACGAATGCGTCGGTTGGTTAGCACATTGGGTGTTGGTAGCCAATTTGAGCTCTTATTTAATGAGAAGATTGTGGGGGCTTTTGAGGTACAAAGATCAATTAAGCAAGGCTACCCACTAGCTCCTCTTTTGTTTTCCATTGGATCTCATCCCTTTTGATAATGCTCAAAGACAGTGCTTCAAGAGGTGAGATTCGAGGGCTCTCCCTCCCCAATAACGACCAACTACTGGCAAAGCTATTTGTGGACGATTCACTACTCTTCCTCAAAGCTTGTCCTCAGGTGATTAGGAAGTCTCTAGAGATTGTGCAAATGTATGCCATTGTGTCAGGGTGTTGAAGTGCAATATTGAAAAATCTAGATTAATCTCCCTCTCAGAAGATGACTTGTTGAATCCAACTATGTGGTCTGAGGAGATTGTGTCCAAAGGGACGGTATTTAGGCACCTGGGAGCCCCTCTGTGGGTGGATATAACCTACAAGCAAAGATTCTCATGGGTGTTGGATAAGATAAGGAGAAAGTTTTATAGGTGGGAGCATGTGTTTCTCCCTTTTGCAAGAAAATTGAAAGTGAACAATTCGTTTATGCTCCCATATATAGCATTTAATGACTTGCTTCTTAAGATAGCCAAATGCAACTAGAAGGAGTTCTTAAAGCCGATGAAAACATTCCTCTAGAAAAACAACAATAAAGGCTCGTTGCCTTGGTAGTGGGAAAGCTGGGAGGCCATAGCGAGACCGTTGGGGCAAGATGGTCTCGGAATTCTAAACCCTAGTACTCATACAAAGGCCCATTGTGCCAAGTTTTTGGTTGCAATCATGAAGCAAGATCAAGTATGGGCTGTTATGACAAAGGCCATGATGGACAATGCCAAATTGTGCTCCACAAGGTGGCCAGTGGAAAGGGATAGAGTTGCACGACAAGTTACTTGTCCCTCGATGGTCTAACTTGAAGCTCAGGAGCTTAACTGGCGAACTAGCTCGAAAGTCCAGTAGAGCAGCGAAGGCCTCCCATGGTAAACAGGGTCTTAGAACAGCTTGACAGCTGCTGCCTACCAATGTGCGAGTCTAGGTTTGATTGGAAAACATGGCAATGGCCCTTAAAAAGACACTTATGTAAACCACACACCAAGGAGGTGTACAACATCCTCATGATGTTGTTGGACTGGTTCTCTCGAGGCAAGTAATGGCAGAAGGCAAGATGAATGCCAATTGTAGAGAACATATGGTGCCCACAATGGCCACTTAGGATGAAGGTCTTTGTATGGAAGTTAATATGGGGGGCCTTGCTGACTGGGGTGAAAGTCTTAGCTAGAGGTATTGGTGGAGATAGATGCCCACAATGGAGATCAGCAAAGTGAGAACCTCCCCCACAATTTCAAGGACTACGCGGGGATCTGTGTCCTAGCAGGAAAGACATGCAAGTGGGTTCAAAAGACATGGAAGATTGGGTTATAAAGGAACGATCTCTTCTTGGGTGGGAAGGTGATTCAAAACCAATTGCTGCTAATCAATACACAAATTGTCAACTTTTGTTACTTTAAACACGTTTGGAAGGCCAGGAACTGTTGACGTTTTGAGAACGTCATCGAAACAACAAGGTTCACGAAGATCATCCAAGAAAGAAAGGAAGCAATTTTTGCCATTGGGAAATGGAGAAACTCTGAAGAGCGGAACAAGGTTGTGACTGCAACAATTTTGAAACTGCATGGGTAAGAGTCTAATCTTGAACCAGTCAAGTGTTATACTTTTTCCGTAGGGTGGCCTCCCTATTAACCGATGTACTGATGTTTGCTAGAAGAGGTCATGGCTCGAGACGAGCATGAATAGTAACTCTAATTCTTTTGGGTTGTTAATTCAATCCACTCACGATTTTGAGTTTTGCCAAAAAGAAAAAAAAAGATGCCCATGGGGGCTTTAACTTAGAACTCATGGAAATAAAAGGAAAAGAAGGGGGGGGGGGGGGGGGGTGTTGTTTACAGGTGGGGGATGGGAATTGAGGACAATTAAATGGATAAATGAAAGGGTGGCTGGGACATGGCACGTCAGGAGGCTGTCAACTACATACAATGCAAGCTCTGCGTAAGCCAAGGGGTGTGCGCCAAAGGGGAAGCAATTTGGGTTTTTTTCTGTGTGTAATCGCACCCCTCTTGCATGCAACTGTGCAAGGTGGGCTAGCTTACGTTAAAGATTACTTTGTTCCATCAGTTAGAAATCTTGATTCTCATTTGACTACCAAAAAAAGAGCCATTTACCTGGCTTTCGGTGGCAATGAACTCAAATGGCTCTAGAGGAATCTGGAGAGATTTGATCTAATGAAAATGAGACGGACCAAAGTAGTATGTCTCTCAAATGTTTTTTTCATTTCTTCTTAAAGGAATCACCCAAGATGGTTGTGGATGAAAGCCATTTACCTAGCTTCTGATGGCAATGAACTCAAAGGGCTCTAGAGGAATCTAGAGATCTAATGAAAATGAGATGGACCAAGTATGTCTCTCAAATGTTTTTTCCATTTCTTCTTATAGGAATCACTCAAGATGCTTGTGGATGAAAGCTAAATTGTTGGGATATGTGAAGGAGGTAGAGAGAGGGACAAAGGTGGCACGTGGAGAGAGGAGAGAGGTGAAAGAGAGGAGAGAGAGAGAGAGAGAGAGAGAGAGAGAGAGAGAGAGAGAGAGAGAGAGAGAGAGAGAGAGAGAGAGAGAAAGAGAGAGAGAGAGAGAGAGAGAGAGAGAGAGAGAGAGAGAGAGAGAGAGAAGGGAACATCAAGCTCATCCGAGCCTTGAGGGGTGGATTCTTACAATAAAAGTACCAAGAAACGTACTATCACCAAAAGCCCAATCCTTTACACAACAAGGCTCAGCCAGATGGCGACACCTCAAGCCAATCGTCTGAGTTTTGCCTTTTACATATCACATATATTATCTCCTTGCTTTCTTGTACAATCTCTAAGAAGCTAGCCCCAGAGAGGTTGCTATCAAAAATACACGGCAATTTTTGGCCTTCTAGATATTACTAAAGAAAAAATATGTGACGATTTGAGTGCATATTAGAAGTGCAGGATTTTGAAATTGTTTCCCACCAAGGCATAGATCCTTCTTGAAAAACCCAATCTTCCACGTTCTTTTTGTCCACTTGCACACCTTCCTTGCTAGGCCACTTATTGATGGGCATTCCATGAATAGGTGGGCGAGGTCTTCGCTAGCCAATCAGCACCCTAAACACCTATTGAGCCTGATACCATGCATCTGAATCTTAACCCCTACTGGCAAACCCCCCCATAGCACCTTCCACATAAATATCTTGATAAAATGAGGCCACTGTGGTTACCAAATATTTTTCGTGACCTCACCCCATCAAGCTTCCGACCATTGTTTTAAGAGGGGCAAACCAATCATTAATTCTTGATAATTTAGGTTATCCAAAATAGAGTCTCTATCCCTTACAGTGGCCGCCAATAAGTGTTGATAGTCTTTCTCCATTTTGAACATGGAATACATAAGCTCGTCAATCAAAGCCTTGCAAATGTGGCACTCTTTTTTATTTGCCATGGAATACATAAGCTCGTCAATTAGAGCCTTGCAAATGTGGCACTCTTTTTTATTTACCATGTTTTGCATGAGACATGGCAAATGGTACATGTGGCCACAACCAATTCTATAGTGACCACTCCAACTGTGGAAAAAGTGTTGTTCGCAAACTGGTCAAGGACCCACGTCATCTTCTTTGTAAACCGGGGATGGTTGCAATGTGTTGGAATGCTTGATCTTAGTCATGATCAATTGTTGTTGACACCGTTCATCCATTTCACGGAGTTCACGCCTAAGGAGCTTGATCTCTCTCTGTAACTCTTTGGTGTTTCTTGAGTCACCTCCCCATGTCTTCTGTGTGGAGGTACAAATTTGCGTTTATAATTCCTCCACAGGGTCATGTGTTTGCATATCGGTGCAGACCAATGCATATCTTAGCTCCTCTTGTGATATTGTGATTGTCTCACTTCCACTATGCTCTTATTGGGGGCCCTACTACTAAAGTCCACTCACTCATTTTGAACATATAGGACATATAGAATCTTTGCAAACCACAAGGAGTGTGGTTTAGTGTACTCCCTATGCAAGCAAGGTATATGGCCTCAACGTGCGTGTGAATGTCTGGCACAACACATTTGTCCAACTTCAATCTTCCCTTGCGGATGGAGAATTTGTCCAAGCTAGAAAAAAATGCAAGAAGCGGGGATCATTGTACCTGTGGAGCACTCTGAGTGGTTATCACCCATGGTGATAGCACTCAAGAAGCAATCCAATAAAATCAGTGTGTGCATCAATTACAGTGCTTTGAACAAGGTAACTATCCTAGACGATTTTCCCACACCCTTCATCGAGTGTGTGCTTGAAGATGTAGAAGGGAATGTACTGTATAGTTTCATGGAGGGGTTCAGTGGATACAATTAGTTGGGCACCCATCCAAGTGATCAGATCAAAACAACTTTGTGACTGCCTCGGGTATTTCCATCTACACTAGAATGTCTTTTGGGTTGAAAAATGATCCACCTTCCTTCAATCACACAATATATCTCATATTTTTCCCTTTGCTTACGAATCATCTTTGCATCTTCATGGACAATTTTTCAACCTTCTCGGGTGCTCAATGCTCAGCCCCAATAGAAAATCTAGAGGAGACCTTGCTCAACTCTCAACCGTCTTCCTTAGGTGTAGAGAGGCACGCTTGAAGCCCAATCCGACAAAATGTCATTTTTTTCATCATTGAAGGTACACTTTTAGGCCATGTGGTTTCTGCTAAAGGTTTAGCGCGTGACCCAGAGAAGATAGTATCCATCTTGAAGTTACCTCCTCCCATCAACCCCAAACATGTTCAGAGCTTTGTACGCCACACATGCTATCATCACACATTTATACGCATGTATGCACAGGTGGCTCAACCATTAACCCCACTCACCAATGCTATGGTACCCTTCCAATGGTCAATACCTGAGGTTGAAGCATTTGCATACCTCAGAAAATGACTCATTGAAGCACCTATTCTAGTTCCCCCCAATTGGTCTCTCCCTTTTCATGTGCATATGGATGCCAGTCAACTGGTTGTGGGTGTTGTGCTGACTTAGCCTAGTAAGGAGTTCAACCTAGATCGACCTGTCACTATGCAAGTTGACTGCTCACCAAAGCAGAGTGCAACTATAGCACCACAAAAAGGGAAGGTTTGTCTATTGTGTATGATCGAAAAAACATTCGTCACTATTTATTGGGGGTCCACTTCACAATTATTAATGATCACCATGCCTTGTGCTATCTGCTTAATAAGCCGCAAGTTGCAGGTTAAGTATGGAGATGGCTACTCTTATTTCAAGAGTCGAAGTGTTACTCCAACCCAAAAAAACATCATAAAGAGGGCAATCACATAAGATTAGAGAGGTATTAACCACTAATCAGTTACAATCTAGCTAATCAAAGCATCATTAGCAATCACAAGAAGCATGAGAGAGGCATAGTGAAAGAGAATTAAGCATTGATCAGTGTTAACCAAGTCACATGAGCAAGGAGAAGCTCAAGGACTCCATAGCCACACACCTCAAGAGCTCTCACCAAAGAGTGCTCTCAACAAATGAGCTTGAGAACCCTAATTTCTTTTACACACTGCCTTATGTACCTAGGGTAAAAATATGCAATGTTTGGGCGCCCAAGGCCTTTAGGGCTCCACCACTTACTGAATCTGCAACCTAAGCACACTAACTAACCTATTCTTTATAGCTTGGAACTCCCATTGAGCCCGTAACACATTAAAATATTACAATGGCTTGAAATAAATCGAGAATTTACAATACATTACCATTTTGGGAAAATGTGAAAAATGTGTAACTCCAATCTTTATTGCTTCTTCATGTTGATCTTCGATGTGCATACGTATGTCTTCGGTCTTTAGCAACTTATGTTAACTGACGTTGAATCAGTTAACATTCCCTCCTTCCGATTTTAGTGCCCATCCTCGGGCACTGTTGTAAAGTGCCCGTGGAGGCTGTGGAATATTTTTGATTGGTTGTTGATGGGTTGATTGTCTTCATTTGTCATTGGATTTGTTGATGAGGTTCAATTTGCTGCAACATCTTCATTGGTCCGAATATGTCTGATTTGAGAGATGATGTTGCATCTGTCCGTTGTAATAGCATAATGATGAGGTTGCTGTTTATTTATGAAAAGTATGTACAAGGGAAGTAGAATGATGAGGTTCTAAATTAGGGTCTAATACTTGGATGACCAAAGAGAAAAAACCCAGTGGGAAAAAAGTGCCTTTGGGATACACACATTATTGGAGTACTCATTAACATGGGAGATATTAATAAAGTACTCAAGGGATTATTTGCTGATAGAGATGGAATTAAAAAGGCAGCAAATATGAGAGGGTAGCATGATGGAACATTGGTTTGCCTATTGTAGTCCAATCAAGGTGCATAGGTGGAAGCAAAAAAAGAAGTCTAATGCATATGTCCAATGGTGGGACATCCTATATATGCATACACAGAAATGCATGGAAAACAATACGCTGTGCCAGAAAGGTTCTGAGGGGTTCTTTAGAAAGATGGTGTAGCTAAAAAAGCTAATGACATGGATTTTTAAGCTAGCACCCCTTTAAGAATGGTTTTTGTTATTGACGATATGTGCTCTCATCTTACTGTGCACGGTGCGTGAGTGTTGGACTCTACAACACTCCACCAATTGTAAGTTAATAGACTTCGACTCTTATGCTCATCTCATCCAACATGAGCGACATGACTATGCTCAACTCTTTCAGCTTGAGCGTAAGCCTAATAACTATGACTCTTAGCACAGAGTTCAATATGACTTGATGTTGTGGGACTAATGCTTTGCTCATTTTATGGCTCAGCAACCCGACTCTGACTATGACAGAGAATGTTTTTTGCACCCTGGCAACTTGACATTTTACAATCTTGTGCTTGCTACAAACATTTCTTCAGGTAAAAGTAAGCTTGAATCCTCAAAAAGAGGATTAGTGAAGGACCAAGTTAGCATTGAAGGTTTCTTTTGCCATACCTGTTTTATCTTCTTTGAATCTACATTCAAGTTGGTTGGGTGGTCCTTCTGTCACTGTGAAGACTCCATTATCTGTTTGATTCTACAATTAGGTATGTTGATAGGAGTCTTTGATGTTGTTGTAGGCCTCTGTTGGATGTCGGCATCTAGATTTTAACTAGGAGCATTGCAAGACTTAGGAATCCAAATCTCTTGATGGCCTTTATATCTCCATTGTTGACTTTGCTTCGCTTTAGGTCTTGTTGAGTTCTTGAGATCTTCATGCAGGTCTAGTGTAGTTGCAATTGGCTTGTGGTTGACTGGTAGCCAAATCTTTGTATAACCTGTGTATAATCCTTGTCCAAGAGGAAGATTCTTTGAGTTCTTTGTTGTCTCTGAAGACTGCATCCTGTTTGCATTCTGTATCTCTGACATCTTCTGAGCCATTGGCATTCCCATTATGTTGTCGTCTGGCACATCCTTTGTTGTGATCATGTGGAATTGAGTTGTGATGAGCTATGAACCTGCTTCAATGGTGGTGGAAATGATTCCCCATCATTCTGGTCGTTTGTCTCCAGATATGATCACAAATTCAGGAGCATCTTCCAGTTGTGGTTGGCCACATCTTTTCCAAGTTCGAAAGGACATGACGTTCTTGTCTAGTTGAAAATCTAGCTTCATGTCTCTTGATAGTTTTTCTTCGTTTTCACCAACAATGTTGCACTTGATCGTCTCAAGATTTCTTTCTGTATTGACTGATTTTGTTGTGGCAGTGTCCTTAGGTTGAGCTTTATCAACATTTTCTTTGCTTTGATTACCTGCTTCAATTGATGTTGACTCCATTGGCAGTAATATTACACTTTTTGTTTGTAATTAGTGAGCATTATCTACCTGCATCTGAGTAACCTTTGATCGTAGAAGATCCATTGTACTGTCTGGCAGAATCTATCCCTTTGGAGGAGATTTTGGTGGTGACCTTTGTGTATCCTTTTGGAATTTAGCTTCCGTTGATTTTGACTTTTTTGTCACCTATTTTGGCAGTTTGAGGCTTTTGCGTCATCTTTAGATAGTCTTTGACTTCAGCCGTACCATCCATAGGAGTTTGTACAAGGTCATTATCTTGCTGATATTCGTTACCATGTGCATCTTGATATGCATATGTGAGCTTGGTCACATGCAATTGCTTGAACACTATTGGATTTGTTGGCTTTTGACTTTGACTTGTGGAGACCAGCTGAAACTTATATCCTTGATGATCTTTATAGAGGCATTTATCTATAGACTCTGATGGAATATGGGTCACTCAAAAACTTCCAACAACCATATGATCTTTCAATGGTTTTTGCTTTGAAGGGGTGTTGGTTAGAGGCTCTAAGGCTTCTAACTGACACTGCGGTTCCTGGTACATAAGCTGAGCTTGTTGGATTTACAGCGCCCCCTTTCCTAGGGTGATCACTATAGCCTGCTTCATTGTAAGAGTCCAATTTTTTTTTGGCTCTAATTTAGTTTCACCTTTTGAGATTATGAAGGTACACTTTGGGTAGCACTGTCAATGTTTGGCATATGTAAACTTTCTGATAGTTTCCTATGTATCTCCGTGAAACATGACAAATTATTCCCCAAGTCAAGCTGTAGATAGCATTATGTTTGCCCTAATATTGTCTATCCCATGGGTCTCCTATGATATGAGCTTCTATGGTTTCAAGACCCAAGGCATCATAGATGCTAGACTCTCGTATGTATCTATGACTGTTTTGGTCAAAGTATATGCTCGTTTGGTTACAACGTTGAAGCTTGATTTTGGATGGAGAAGAGTTTGGCTATGAACAGATTTCTGGGTTCACTCGGTTAATATCCTTCAGCTCTAGAGAGGATGCGCTATAATAGATCCTTTCCTCAGAAATGAACCATCCTTTCTGATCCATCACTGGACGCACTTCTATGAGCTGGTATGTGGGCCGTTTAAACAGTGGTTGATCCTTTTTGTACAGTTTCCCTATTTGGTCTACATAGTGTGCATATGAATTATGTGTACCATACAAAGCTAATAACATTTTGTTTGACGTGTCCCTTAGACTCGTGATTGGTTGCACACTTGTGATAGTGGATGCAGAATCATTTGCAAACCTAACAGTCTTTTCAACCTTCAGTGATATCTGGACACCTTGACCAAATTCATGCAGGAATTTGTTGTTCAAAGAATCAATTTTAAGCTTTTTAGGTGCTTGTGCATCGTTATGCTGATTTTGAACTTGCAATGCTTTGAATGATGCTTCTAATGGTAATGCAGAATCATCTGATTGCATTAAAACTAACAAGTTAGATGCACTTACATCGAGATTCGCATTTCCAATTTGCTTTGTGCCTTGCTTGTTGGCAGTTGATGTGTCCCTAATGTCAAGATTTCTTGAGCAATCTTCAGAAAAATGTCCACCTTTTCGTCCACAGTTTGAGCAATACGCCACGATTGGTGGTATTTCAATTGGTTCTGTCATGTCAAGCTCTCGTTGAGGAGCTTCTGATTCTATGCTTGCCAAGTTGTTGGCATCTTCTTTTAAAACACTAAGCATCAAGCTATAGAATAGTCCATCTTGACCTTTGTACTGTCTTTGGCTTTTTTCTCTAGTTAGACTGTCTTTTATTGGCTGATCTGTTGGATCTTGCAATTTTGGTTCTCGATTATAAATCTGACCACTGTAATTCATGTACAATGACCCTGATTGCATATGCACCAACTGTATGTTTTGCTGGCTTGTGTAGATTTATGGATAAACACTTGGGTTGATTTTTTGAACTACTATCTGCACTTCATCTTTGAGCTTGCAATATCTAGCTCCACTCAAGTCTGTGAACATCTGGGAGTTCTCTAAATCTTGCTTTACTCTGATCAATAGGATCTTGGCTCCTGTGTTTCTTTTACTCCTCATCAAGTATCTATGGCCTTCTGAATTTGCATATAAGACTCTATCTCCATTGTAGCCATATAGCTGTAAAATCTGCTCTGTTGCAGTTGTGTATGTGTTGTCACTGCTACTAGCTTGCTTTGCTCTACTTGAATTCTCGGCTCGATTTGAGTCCATGTTGACAGGTTTTGTAAAAGCTGTCTCCTAGTAGATTTTGGTATCGATTAGTAAAATTTTTGTTGCTTCTACTAGCCTAATCTGCAATTACATGTGAGTTGTGCCCCTGTTCGTCCAACTGGAAGCTAATTTGCACTGCTTGATTTTGACAACTCACGGCTTCGAGTTGGTCCTTTTGCTCGCTTTTTTTGGCTATTCTTATGACATTTCTAGCTTTTTCACAATTTGTTTGGTGTGATTCTCTCGACGATGTGTTTTCTGCATTTCTGCCTCTTTCTGGCTCTTTCGACGACTTTCTTTTGATTTTCATTATTTTTTCGTGAAATTTTGAATTCTCTAAAAATTTAAGTATTTTTATGATTTTTTTAGAAAAGTTTTGATTTTTAAAGATTTTTCTGTGAATTTTGTAATTTTTACAGAAATTTTTGAAGGTTTTACGAATTTTGTGATTTAATGAGTTTTTTCGAACAATTTATGATTTTTTTTGTGAGTTTTTTTAAAAAATTGTGATTTATTTGTGATTTTTGGATGTTTTATGAGGTTTTTGATTTTTTGTGAATTTGTTATGACTTTTCCTTTTTTGGTAATTTTCTAGACCTTTTTTTTATTTTTTGTTGAATTTATGAAATTTATTTATTGTTTTTTTCTATTTTTAATGCATTTTTCATCATTTTTTTGTAAAGAAATAAAATAAAAAATAACGTATTTAAATTGACTAATCTAGTAAAATTTTAAAAAATATTTACCTGTCTTACCTATTGTGTCAGCAATGGCGGGGTTGACATTGGCGGTGATTGCAGGAGTTGATTGTTGAACGCGCAGTAGAACACGGGCCTGGCGTGTAACGTGCCGCGCAGAGGAGAGAGAGAAGAGAGTGGTTGTGCTGAGTGGCGGGGTGCAACAAAGAGAGAGAGTGTTGACGGGCGCTAACATCGGGGCTGTCGTGGACGTGAGGAGGAGCAGAGGAGGGAGAGTAAAGAGAGAGAGACTGAGCACGCGCGTGGTGTGGACGTGGCGGGGTGCAGAGAGGAGACGAGACATGCGGGGTCTGGGCCGTCAGGAGGGGTACAACCTGCCACGCGGGGCACGAGGAGAGAGAGAGAGTGAGAGAAAACGCGAAGCAGGCGTGCAGTACAAGACAGGCAGGGAGAGAGAGGGGGTGAGAGGGGGAGGAGAGAGAGGGCTAATTATCGAGAGAGAGAGTGAGAGAGTTAGAGAGAGAGAGTGTTCATTATCGCGATTCCAGAGAGAGAAAGAGGGAGTTAGGGTGTGTGTGTGTGTGTGTGTATGTGATGGGATGGGTTCATACAGAGAGAGAAGAAGAAGAAGAGTATTTAAATGTCAAAGGAAACTATCCCAACAGACCGTAAAGATCTATCCGACGCGGAGAATTCATGCGCCGAAAGGCACGGTCGGGCAAAGACAGGCGTCGAGGCTCTAGAATGTTTTTTTTTTCAAACGTCCAAAAATGTCAAAATTAGGCCGAAAATCACCCGAGAACACAAAAAATCATGTGAAAATCCAAAAAAATCCCAAAAAATTCTAGAAATCTCTAAAAATCATCGGCAATCACAATCAAACACTTTCGACATGCATAAGCACACCAAAAATAGTAGTTTTTACCGAAAATACCAAATTCGGCAAAATCATCAAGCCGACATCTGAAAATAGCAAAACGCTCAAAACTTGGCGAACGAAAGCCCAATGCGCTCCAAATCAAGCTGTAATCACACATTCAAACAACTCGTAAAGATCGCAAGATATCAAATTTTTACGGACTTAAGCAAAACTTACCAAAGAATTACAAAAATTATTCGAAAAATACCTTAAAATTTTTTGAAAATTCTCCACACATAGGGGATTAGTGGAGCCAAATAAAATCATAAAAAGCACATCAACTCAATTGCCAAATAATTTCATCAATAAAATCCAAACCAGGCAATTAAATTGGCAAAATTAGCGATAAAATTAGGTCAAAATTTGATGCATTTGGAGTGTGTAAATCCCAGTTTTGAGCTAAAAAACGCAGCAATTAACCATTACACACATCAAATATGCAATAAAAAATTGAATTAATCATGCATATTAAGCACTTTTTAAGCGCACACACACTAATAATTGGCAGTTTTTACCAATCTTTAGGTGCGCACACAAAAGGGTTAATGTTGTCGAAATTGCAATGTGATTTCACAAATCTCTATTTGGACATGATCACAACACAAATCAATCATCGCAATTGAAAAATCATTAAGCACACATTGATTTTTAGGCGCACAAACAAGGGCAAAATAGTGCACACACACCTAAAATTAGTCATACACACACTTGATTTTAGTACACACACACTTGCAATTGACCATTCAAGCATGCAATTGGATCAATTAGACACACAATTAGCAAGGCACAATCACCAATTAACAATTGAACTTGTCAATTTCATATGCCACCAAATCTGGAAAATTTCGGCATTACAACGGCATGAAAACGAACAATCCAAAAAATTTCAAACCATAACATAGCATCAACATTGCATTGCAATTAACATAGCATTGACATTACATTGCATCGCATCATGTTGGAATCTCTACACAATTCTACACCTTGATTACCTTTCCATTGAAGATCTATTGAACGGTTGAAAGCTCCAATTTGTAGAAGCAAAATAGTGTGTAAGCTAGTAAAATTAGCAAGGGGTTAGTGTGAAATTAGAGTGTGTAAACACACAATTGGCAAGATACGACGACAAATTAGGGGAAAATGAATACATTGCTTCATGCATACACATCAAAAATCCACAAAAAACATAAACACACAAGTGAAATTAGTATTGAAATTAGTGAGGAAACATATCCAATTATTACACAATTACACTAGCGTAGGCCATCGTCCCTGGCAATGGTGCCAAATGTTGGGGGTTCCCATCGTTGCATAGCTCCAATGACCAACAAAATTATCAATCCGGAGGGATGAGCTACCCGGCTAGGGCATGGAAACATTCCCACGATTAGTGAGCTAATCATGGCAACACGAATGATGACTCTATGAGGTGAGCTTCTTGTTAAGTATGGAGCCTGATTTATCCTTGTAATTTTCTGTGGTAAAAGCGCACATTTGTAAGGCCCCCATTATGAGGAGAAGCCATCGTGCGTGAAGGAAAATCACTCACCGGAAGCCAAAATTTTCACGGACAAGAATCAGGGGCAACTTTAGAGGCCTCGGGGGCAGAGGTCCCCAAGACTTTTTTTTCCGCCGGAATATTATGGCCGGACGGCGGCCGGAAAGTGGTCGGAAAACAACCGGTCGGTTGGCCGGTGACCGGTAGTCAATGGCCGATGGCTGGTGGTCGGAAGTCAATGGCCGGTGGCCGGTGGCCGAATTCAAAAGCGGACTTGTCTTCTCAAGGGCGGCCACACATGGGCGGATTGGAGGGTCCGATTTGGACTTATTCGCACAAGGGCGACTACAAATGGCTGTCTCTCATAAGAGAGGGCAGACCTTTTGGCCTATAAAAGGAGGCCATTTCTACACACATTTCATAGTGTGAAGTTGATGCAACAAGGTGAGTGTGAGGTGGTGAGAGTGAAGCAAGGCGGGAGCTCTATCAAGGGTTTAATCCCTTTGTAAACTACTTCTTCTTTTGAAGTGCTAAAGCCATTGAGTGGCTGCTTTCCCGTGGACGTAGCCCACATTGGGTGAACCATGTATATCGTGTGTACTCTCTCTCTCTCTCTCTCTCTACTCTATAATCTCTTGTGTGTGAAATCTATCTCTCTCCATTAAGTAATCTACTCAAAAATCTATATAGCTACGTCTTATTTTCTAACACTTCTCGGCCTATGGAGGAGCTAAGCCACAATGATGGACAATCTCCACATCCACTTCTCTTCACCTGTAATCAACCCAATCACACACTCTAACGATCGCAAGATGCACACAACACTAATCCTATCATGCGACACACTAATTGCAAGCACACACATAGAGATCTATGGAGCACTACACTCCAATCAAACCTACATGCATACACAAGCAAACGAGGGCAATCACCCAAGATTAGCGAGAGATTAACCACTAATTAGTTATAATCTAGCTAATCAAAGCATCAGTAGCAATCACAAGAAGCATGAGAGAGGCATAATGAAAGAGAATTAAGCATTGATCAGTGTTAACCAAGTCACATGAGCAAGGAGAAGCTCAAGGACTCCATAGCCACACACCTCAAGAGCTCTCACCAAAGAGTGCTCTCAACAAATGAGCTTGAGAACCCTAATTTCTTTTACACACTGCCTTATGTACCTAGGGTAAAAATATGCAATGTCCGGGCGCCCAAGACCTTTAGGGCTCCACCACTTATTAAATCTGCAACCTAGGCACACTAACTGACCTATTCCTTACAGCTTGGAACTTCCATTGAGCCCGTAACACATTAAAATATTACAATGGCTTGAAATAAGTCGGGAATTTATAGTACACGACCATTTTGGAAAAATGTGTAACTTCAATCTTTACTGCTTCTTCATGTTGAGCTTTAATGTGCATCCGTACGTCTTCGGTCTTAGCAGCTTTTGTTAACTGATGTTGACTCAGTTAACACCACCGTCGGTGCTCTCTCTCTCTCTCTCTTTCTCAATGCCTGGGAATGGAGATGCCTATACACCCAATCACTCTCTCTCTCTCTCTCTCTCTCTCTCTCTCTCTCTCTCTCTCTCTCTCTCTCTCTCTCTCTCTCTCTCTCTCAAAATGTCTCTCACAAATCTCGCTCTCTCACTCGCTGTCCGTTGTTGGGAAACAAGCAAACTGGAACACCTGTATAGCGATGTCACCCAAGAGCGTTGAAAGAGAACAAAAAGAACACCAAAATCTTTAGTAAACTCCTTTAAAACACCACTAATACAACAAGAGTAGTCCCCTTGGGAATTTACTGGGTGTCACCCACCCAAGAGAGTATGTCACATAGGAGCAAAACCCTGTCAAAGCACGGATTTACAGCACACGCTGACCAATGTGTATGAAGACAAAGGCCTCCCCTTTCACAATTGAACATCACAAACCCACAACTTCAACATCAATTTCACAATTCATAGATACATGCCCTTCGAATCTGTCTGCACACATTTTGCCACTAAGCTGCCATAGCCATAACCCTACAGAGAACTAGTCATAACCTGAAGAGCACAACTCCAATTGAAGCTTTTAAAGCTTGAGAGAAAGCTTGGAAAATGAATGGCAAGAAATCTGAAGATGACCAAATTTGACTCTACATGCCGCTACATGCAAAATTGATGCGAATGGGGAGCTATCTCGACACAACTACACGTGGAGTAGGCAAGGCGAGGGCAAAAACTGCAACAAAAACCATCAAGGAGGCACAATGAGCTCAAACTTGCAACTTTCTAAACTTTTGCTGAACTTTTTTAAGTTTGTACATGATTTTTAGATATATACAAGTGTCCCTTCAAAAAACTCACTCACGGGTAATTACAGTAGCCCGACAGCTGTCACTAGACTAGCGACTTGCACTGCATGTACATGTGCTTGCTAAATCAAGCTAAAAAACCCACAAAAAGAAAGCCCATACACCCTTTTTACATCGGGAGTCATGTCCATATGTAAAAATTAACGAAAAACACGGTGTCTAAAATGCATGCAACATAGTTTGCCAAACCCCCAATCTACTAGAGCATTCATGCTCAGCAGTAGACTATGCAAAAGCTTATTTACAAAGATACATCATGTACAAAAGCATCAACACCATATACCCTTAACACGATCAAATGGAAAAGTATTATCCCTCGCATCCATTGTGCACACATAATGGCATTCTTCAAAGTCACAAGGACAATCATCAATCACTATAGTCAGCTCCAACCATCAAGGTTCATGTCATACAAACCAAAATACCATGGATCATCATTCTCAACATCATGAGATGTATCACTCACATCAAGCCAAGACAAAACATCCATTGTATCCGTATCATCATGGCTGTTCCTCTTCAACATCCACACGGGCATGTGAGGCTTTCATAAGATTCTTCACCCTTGACAATGCATGACACACCCTTACTTGCATCTCCTCATCAATCTCAACTTGCAGATCATTTAAGCCCCAATCAAGACTACCATCATCATACGCATAGGTCTCATAAGGATCACTTTCACTACATACCATCTCTTGAGCATAACTAGTAAGTTGAACATGAATCCCAACCAATGTCACCAACACCAATCTCAACATCCCAAATGGGTCCACATGCCCACAAGTCATCAGGATACCATGTCATCTCATAAGATGGAGGAGCAACATCAACCATTATGTCAACATGCGTGTCATTTGTATCACAAGTAAGAAAATGCATAGGCACATAATCCAAACACATAGAGCTAGATAAGGCTTCATCTTTATGAGCATCCATACATGGAACTAAGTCAGGCATATCATTGCCCTCTTTGTCATACATGCACTCCAAGGTCTTTTCTTTCACAATATTTCTTGCACATAACTCCTCATCAATATCTACATCATCAAGAGGAAGAACCCCATCTTCTACATCTGACTCAAGCTCATCATCATTGCTACAATCATCACTAGTGATAGAGGAGCTCTTGTGTGAAATGCATGAAGAAGTAGACGACTGATTGACACCTTCCAACCATCTTCCTTGCTTCAAGAAATCAACAATGCCCTTCACACCCAACAAGTCGGTGCAAGCAACCTCAATGCCCAAACATCCTGGAAGGGTACCAATGAACAGGAAATTATCTTCCTTTGCATCCAGAACCATATCCTTAAGAACCTCTAGCTCCTGCTTGAGAGAGCAAAACCTCATGTAATGCATGTCCAACTCTTCTAACCTGCTTAGCTTCAATTGTTTCATTGCATCATTCATCCTAAGCAAGGCATCAATGAGCTTGACCATGGCTGCAATTTTATGTATACACCATCAAGATTGAAGGTAACTTGAAGCAACTCCTCGGTGGCGGGCATAGAAACAATGTTGGGAAACAAGCAAACTGGAACACCTCTATAGCGATGTCACCCAAGAGCGTTGAAAGAGAACAAAAAGAACACCAAAATATTTGGTAAACTCCTTTAAAACACCACTAATACAATAAGAGTAGTCCCCTTACAAATTTACTAGCCGTCGCCCACCCAAGAGACTATGTCACATAGGAGCAAAATCCTGTCAAAGCACGGATTTACAGCACACGCTGACCAATGCATATGAAGACAAAGGCCTCTCCTTTCACATTTGAACATCACAAAACCACAACTTCAACATCAATTCCACAATTCATAGATACATGCCCTCCGAATTTGTCTGCACACAATTTGCCACTAGGCTACCATAGCCATAACCCTACAGAGAGCTAGTCGTAACCTGAAGAGCACAACTCCAATTGGGGCACTTTAAAGCTTGAGACAAATCTTAAAAAATGAATGGCAAGAAATATGAAGATGACCAAATTTGAATCTACACGCCGCTACATGAAAAATTGATGCGAACAGGGAGGTGTCCCGACACAACTACACGTAGAGTAGGCAAGGCGAGGGCAAAAGCTACAACAAAAACCATCAAGGAGGCACAATGAGCTCAAACCTGCAACTTTCTGAACTTTTTCTGAAGTGTTTTAAGTTTGTACATGATTTTTAGATATATACAAGTGTCCCTTCAAAAAAATCACTCACAGGCAGTTATAATAGCCCGACAGCTGTCACTAGACTAGCGACTTGCACTGCATGTACATGTGCTTGCTAAATCAAGCTAAAAAACCCACAAAAAGAAAGCCCATACACCCTTTTTACATCGGGTGTCATGTCCATATGTAAAAATTAAAGAAAGACACGGTGTCTAAAATACGCGCAACATCGTCTATCTCTCAAGCTCGGTTTATGTCTCTTTTTCAGGCTTTTCTCACAGTGAGAGTATTTGTTCCTCTCTTTCTATCTCCAAGCTCGGAGGTGTGTGAATCGGTGTGTGAGAGCTGAGTTCAGAGGGTCGGAGTTGTCGAAAGTGTTTGGTGGGAAGCAACTCTTGCACACAATAGGTTGTAGAGTAATGAATTAAAAAAAAAAAAACAAATTCACTGTCGAGGAGTCGGACTGCAAAAGTTTGACGAGAGGGAATGGGTGTGTTGTCGGCTTTCGCCATCAAATCTGACGATCTGCAGGGGGTTATGGGTGTGTGTGTGTGTGTGTGTGTGTGTGTGTGTGTGTGTGTGTACACCACCAGTATTGCAAGCTTCCCCCCCCCCCCCCCCCCCCCGCCCCCAATTACCTGTTGCTCAGCTGCGCCCTCTAAGCCGAGGCTTTTCTTGCTGAGCTTTTCAAGGCTCCAAACACTCTCCAAGGCTCAATTTGATGCCAACCTATTGCGCGCCTCGTTGAATCAGAACACAGTGTGTGTAGGTATCCAACCTCTACCCCTTGACCTATATCTCGTCATGTTGATATGCCCCCATTGCCTGCAGCTCCTAGAGAGCCCGCCCATGTGGTGTCGACTTGTTGCCTTTGGGAAAATTCCCCTCCCAATTGCCTTCCTTCTCTCGGTTTCGTGCTACTTTAGCCCTACTGCAATCAAGGGTGGGTATGTGCCTCTGCAGATCTCAAGCCCCCAAGCTCTTCCAAGCTTCATGTTATGTCTGCAGATACCCACAGTTTCTTTCTCAATTCCTTGGAATCTCCAAGATCTCCTTTGAAAACAAGAGGGGCTGCGTGCACCGGGTAGCCGGGAGAGACCGCCAATCTCTTCGATCCGTGTCGGAAATGTGTCACCGGATCAACCCAATCCGAGGCCGTGAGCATTGAGCTTCGATCGAGCTTTGTCACCGCAAAGGAGACCCCTGCTACGATCGAAGCCGACACTCTGATACCAATTGTGGGGTTGTCTTGGCAGAGTGTGCGTGTGAGGAATGTATGCAAGAGAGGAGAAGAGAATTGGGGAAGGGGATGAAGCAGAGACATGGAGTTGGCTTAGTGGAGAGGAAAGTGAGAAATTTTCAACTCTCTCACTTTCTCTCCCTATATTGATTAGGGAAAAGTAAGAGTAAGGGTGGTTTCCCACGGCCACTTGGCCTACATCCCAACAGTGTATACTTAATGCCCACTGGTCGCGTTCTTGGCAGAGGTGGTTGTTACCTCAAAACTGGCTGTGTTCGTTCAACCCCTCCTAGTCCTTGCAAATTTCCTATTGTACACCTATGCATTGGTGGTACCTGAGGAGGTGTTACTTGGGCTGGTGGGGCATATTATTGCTCTCTCACATATTCCTTGTTGTAGTAACACTCCTCCGGAGCGTGATTCATCCATTTCTGCTTACTGGCAAACCCGAGGAATCCACTATATAAAAATTGCATATAGCACGTGTGAACAAGAGGTATTTAAATAACTTACCTGTATATTTTCAAGTATTATATTTACCCCTTATGTATAAAATTTTTCACTTTCTTAATTTAAAAACCCTTTATTTAAGTACATTTTTTTGTACATGTACCTAATTATAAATCCCTTATTTTGTTTGCACATGCTATCTTACATATTTCCTAGTGGATGCCTTGGGATGGCATACCACTTAGGTTGCTTAGCATGTGGCTTAGCAAATAAGTTTATCCTTTTGAGCACTTCCTCAACAAGTTTCTCTTGATTTATCGTTACCTCGCTCTTTTGTGTTGACTTTGTAGACTTAGTTCCGCTTTGTTGTGATGATGAGTCATCATCCAAGTCTTTGTAGTCGCCTTCCTTGTAGACATCACAATTGTCTACTAGGTATAGGGCCTCCTTGGTCAACTCGTTTAGACTTGAGCTCTTCTTCATATGCAAATCCTTCTAAAGATTGCATTTCTTAGTCCTTGGATAAATATCAGCATGAGTCGCGATTGAGTTGGTAATTCTTCCATAGGAAAAAATTTTATGTGACGTTTCAACCTTAAGGCTGCCTTTCTAGCAGATTCTTCCTCTTTCTGCTTGAACTTATGGATTTGTGAGACTATATTATGAGCTATCCCTCTTTGCGAGAATTCCTCAATAAACTCATCGAATACCTCCTCCATTGATTCAAAATCTCTACGTTCAATAGAGTCAAACCAAGGTGAGTAGCGACATCCCCCTCTAGAGTTAACCGAAATCCTACAAATTGTGTGGAAAAGTCTAGTACTTTCGTATTGGTGGTGCTTCTAGCCCTGACACGACCTGATATCCACCCCCTTTCGTGTTCATGTATGGTGTTCATACATCAAGGCCCCATGGTCATTGGTTCCCTTAAGAAAAATTACAGTGTATTTTGGCATGTTTAAGGGTTTTTGAGAGGTGCTACCCCCCATGGTCCCTTGGTGCTGGAAACCTCCAAGTTGTCAGTTAGCTATCCATTGATAAGATCCTTCAAAAGAGGTGTCTGTATCACTGCCTCTTCTATGATTGGTGTTAAGGGATCTATCCTTGCCTGGTTTACACTCTCTTTTGTCAAGGCTTTTGGAGCAGCATATTCTCAATTTGAGCACTAAAACTTGTCTATAGACATCATACACATATAATGTCTAATTTCTCAGAATCAACTCAAACTTGAACCATGCACTCTCCTTGATGTTTTTAGTCCAAATCTAGGCTCACTTTGAAGTTCTAACCCCTATAGGTAGGTCAATCTCTCCTATGTAGGCCTTGGTAATTGTCAACTTCTCCAAGAGGTCAACTAGGTCAAAGATTATCCAAATTGGGTGAAACTTGGTCCTTAGGATTTCTTTGAGGTGTTTAACACCATGGTAAGCTCTATTGTCAGATCTAGTATCTAAATATGTCCTTAAGACATCATACGCGTATGATGTCTATCTCATTAAAATAGAGTGAATTTCACTCTTGAGGTTCTCCACCACACAAGAAACTCACTGCCACTTGCAAAATGTAATTTCAACACCTATTGTGCTAGATATGGTCAAATCAAGCATTCACTTTGCTCAAATCCATCTCTTCGTCTCTAATAGCCTTAAATTGTTTCAAATTCAATGGGACTTGGCCTATTTACTCCTTAGATGCTCTTAAACACAATGGATCCCAAAAATGTACTTTTAACCCAAAATCTCAATTTTTGTTTCTTTCCTAGTTGTCCCTTTATTGAAAGCATGCACAAGTGCTCACAACAAAATTAAGATATCAAAATTTCACTTTATCACCACTTCTTACCAACAAACTTTCTAGAAAGAGTAAAACTTTCTCAATACTCAATTCATATGTCCAAATGATATGAGACTTGGTGTATGTTCTCTATATAATATGCAAAGTATGTGTGTCAAGTCAAAAGTCCAGTTTGAGTGCCAGAACTACCCTTGAGACATCATACGCGTTGTCAAAGTGCACGTCTCTCCAGTGTTGACTGGGAAAGCGTCGGGCTTCTGGTTGTAGACGGAGAAGCATACGAGGTGCAAACCGAGATACATCGATGCGCTTACGACTGAGTTAGTGTTAATAAGACAAAATAGAGATGCTTAGAGAGAATTTCAAGAGAATAGCATATATCAGAATAGAGCTTACGGCTAAAATCCAACTTAGAATAGATATTAGCACTTAATTGAGGCTGGCAATCAGAAGTTGTTTCCATTAATCAGATATCTGAAATCCTTGATACAAATTGTTTGTATACGTCAATGTCGGTATGCCTATTGATTTGGAATCCCCTATTCAGATAACCCAAACCCGAAGGAAACAATCCACAACTTGCGAGATAAACTCCCTCTTATTAAGAGAAGCAAAATTAGAGATTCATTGTGCCAAGAATCGAGGAGTCCCAAATATACGTGCCCCTAAAAGCTATGGACTCAATTAGTCGGATACTTTTCACAAGATTTATGGTTAGTTTAGACTAAGTGCATATCATATTTATGTTTTATGGATGGCGGTCATGCCTCTTAAACATGGGAAAAAGGGCGTTGTTTATGGAGTATAAATATGTCAATAGGATTTCATATTTATGTTAGGAAACAATTTTCATTAGAATCCTTGATTTATCGACATGGCTTGTGGTGTATAACCCTTATAACCACAAATATGATGAACAGAGGACTTCCTCTCTTGTGTTGCTCGTATCTCTACTTTGTGGACATGGAGTAGGATGTCGTCAACGAAAAAGGAGAATAAAAGAAGGCCATCTATGAATTTGTCCCAATCTTTTCGAGGTTGGGGACCTCGCAATTGTATCAGAGCTAAGGTTTAAAAGATTTAATTTGGCTACTTCAAACTTCCTCATGTGTATGGTTTTCTATGCCCATTACAAGACTCACTGAGATATTATGACATATCAGTTGATGTGTACCATAGTTATGGTTGAAACTTCTACTATGTTTTCTCATGGAGAGATCTCTTGTAGACCCTTTTATGACATTTTGATGACTTTATGAATAAAAATATTGAGTTGTTTTTCTTCAAAAAAGTTATATGACTGGTTAAGTCATGTAAGTTCTTTTTGGTGGATTGAATAAGCCATGACTGGTTAAGTCATGTGATTGAGATAACCATAACTGGTTAAGTCATGTGATTGAGTTTTGATGGATTGGATAAGTAATGATTGGTTAAGTCATGTGATTGAGTTTTGATGGATTGGATAAGTAATGACTAGTTAAGTCATGTGACTGAGTTTTGATGGGCTGGATAAATCAAGATTGGTTAAGTGAGGTGATTAAGTTATAATGGATTGGATAAGTATTGGTTAGTTAAGTCATATGATTGAGCTTTTAGTGAACTGGTTAAGTCTAAGTTTGGAAAATTTTCTAATGATTTGAGTTATTATATACATTGATGTACACTCAAGAGAATCCTCAAATCACTTCTACGTTGGAAAACCCTTAGAATGATGTTATTTATACAGAGATTCAGGAAAAGAAGTTGTTGCTCAAACAAATACAACCACCTTCTTTTAAAGGAGAGAGTGATGATATTGAGAAAGATGCAGAAGTATGGATTGAAGCTATGCATGGTTACTTCTCTGCTGCAAGGACCACACCTACAAATCAAGCAATGTTAGGGATGTTTCTCCTCTTAGGGGAAGCAAAATTATGGTGGAAACAACATTGTGGTGACATGGGAGTGTTAGAGAACTCTAAGAGTTGGTGGAAAATCAAACAAGCGGTGAAGGAAAGATACTTATCACCTGTCCATGAAGTGATAAAGATGAATGATTTCTTTAGCTTGAAAAAATATAGCTTATCCTTGGAAGAGTACTAGTCAAAATTTGTAAAGCTTAAACATTACGCTCTGCCAATGAACATGGAGCAGCAGGTGGCTCGCTTTTGTCAAGGTTTGAGAGAACCAATTAGCTCGTGATTGGAAGCCCTAAAACCTACCACCGTGCAAGATGCTTTACTGCGAGTTAAACCCTTAATGAAAGAACAAGGGATTACAAGAAGAATTGAACAAAATCAAAGCTTCAGAGATAGACAACCATGTAGAGCTTATGCCGCTAATGCGCAAGATCCTCCACACTTGAATGTTCAATGCTTTGAATGTGGGGAGTTGGGACATTATCAGAACACTTGTCCACGACTGACTAATGGAGCAGCAGTAGCAAGTAAAGCAGACTAAGGACACCACCCTTTTGGAAATAATGATGGTCGAGATAGTTATTAGAGTAGGAGTATCCTCACTTTTTCTCGAGATGAGAACATCTCAAATCCCTAAGTTGGGGAGATTGTAATGTACCCAACATGTTTCAATAAAATTATTTCATTTACTTTGCAAATATTTAAGGTTTCCATTTTGCAAAGTCATTAAGCGTTATGATCGGATAAAAAATCAAACTCTTGAACTATTAATTATGGTCTTTATTCACTTGGAAACAATAGGTTGATGGGAAAACTTAAGTCTTAAGTCTATTTCTAAAGATAAGAGTTGAGCCTCAAGAAAAAAAGAGTATTTTTAGGAAAGAGTTGAGCCTCAAGAAAAAAAGAGGTATTTTTAGGAAAGGAGGAGTATTTTTAGAAAAGAAAGAGGAGGGAGTCAAATTTAGAGTTCTTGTTTTGGATGCCAAACTTCTTCTAAAATTAGAGAATTGAAATCGCAGCATCGGAATGTTTCATGGCCTATATACATATATATATATATATATATATATATAGAGAGAGAGAGAGAGAGAGAGAGAGAGAGCCGTGAACAAGTGCAAACTTATCTTACTGTTTTTTACTATTTTTAGCTTGTGCTTTTGGCTCTTGAGAGCCTACATAAAGGGCCCTCTTCCCTCACTTTCATGACACACACACAAAAGTTCTCATAAGTGGAAGATCTCTTGCCATAAAGTCAGAGTTACCCTCTTTCTCTCTCAACCTCTCATCCTCAACCCATCTCCATTTCCAACTCCCTCTCTACCATCGTCGTGTTGCCCGTCGGATTCTTGAGTTATCTTTCTCTTTTTCCCTCTTCTCTACATCGATATGATGGCCCCAAAACGAGTGATTTGAAGCTCGAAGCATGCTCATGCCGCTCCACCTCCAAGGAAGGTGCAAAAGAAGGTATCATCTACTCCAATCATAACTCAAGTGGATGTATCGCCTTCGGAAGAAGTTGAACCCGCCCAACCTCCAACACGGGAGGTAATCAAAATTGTTGATAATCCGGTAAGATAAATTTATAATTTTGCATTGCTATTCATGTTGACATGGAACGCTAAGCATAGGGATTTTCTTAAACCATTCAATAAACGTGATTTTATCACAAGAAACAATCATATGTTTTCATAGATTAGTGAAAGAACTATTTGATAAATTGTCACTGTTTGTTAAAATATTATTGCTCGATAAATTGTCATTGTTTGATAAGTTGTTACTGATTGATATGAAGAGTTGGTTGATCTTGTTTGAAGAATCATTTAAAGAGAAAAAATGCTGAAAGAAAATCTTTTGTGCCTTGCGGGTATAGAGACGATTCCGCGGTGAGCGGAGATTAAGTTGAGGTTATCGGATCTCTTTTGTTCCTCGCGGTTAGCGAGATGCCTGGCAATTAGCAAGATGCCTCACATTTAGCGAGATGGAAAGGTTGCACAATTCGCGATTAGCAAATAAATCCTTTGCAAAGGCTCTGTTAGTTAGACAGTGGGAGTCTACGGGTAATGACAAACTCATAAGAAATTGGAAATGTTGTTTCATTGAAATATAGGACAGTTTTTATTAGGCCTTGTTTGAATTGTTTTGGTATTGTTTGAAGGGATGTATAAAAAAAGCTATGTCTAAATTATTTGAGGAACATTGTTTGTATACGTAAAACATTGTGGTAGTAATTAGAAAACAAGTGTGAGTGTGGGGTGGAAAGTGGAGGATTGACTCAAGCTGTCAGTCAAGGATGAGTGGTCTCGATTAGCCGAGAAACTCTCCACTCCCTCTTATTAAGAGAAGTGAAATCAGAGATTCATTGTGCCAAAAGTCGAGAAGTCCCAAATATACGTGCCCCTGAAAGCTATGGACCCGATTAGTCGGGTACTTTTCACAAGATTTTTGGTTAGTTTAGACTAAATTTCATATCAGATTTATGGTTTATGGATGGCGGCCGTGCCTCTTAAACGTGGAGAAAAAGGCGTTGTTTATGGATTCTAAATATATCAATGAGATTTCATCTTTATGTTAGGAAACAACTTTCATTAGAATCCTTGATTTATCGACCTGGCTTGTGGTGTATGACCCTTATAACCACAAACATCATGGATAGAGGACTTCATTTCTTCTGTTGCTTGTATCTCTACTTTGTGGAAATGGAGTAGGGTGTCGTCAATGGAAAAGAATAATAAAGGAAGTCCATCTATCAAGTCGTCCCAATCTTTTCGGGGTTGGGGACCTCACAATTGGTATCAGAGCTTAGGTTTAAAAGATTTAATTTAGCTACTTCAAGCTTCCTCGTGTGTATGGTTTTCTATGTCTATTACACGACTCATTGAGATATTACAACATATCAGTTGATGTGTACTATAGTTATGGTTGAAACTTTTATTATGTTTTCTCATGGAGAGATCTCTTGTAGACCCTTATATGACATTTTGATGACTTTATGAATAAAAATATTGAGTTCTTTTTCTTCGAAAAAATTGTATGACTGGTTAAGTCATGTAAGTTGTTTTTGGTGGATTGAATAAGCCATGATTGGTTAAGTCAGGTGATTGAGATAATCATAAATGGTTAAGTCATGTGATTAAGTTTTGATGGACTAGATAAGTAATGACTGGTTAAGTCATGTGATTGAGTTTTGATGGACTAGATAAGTAATGACTAGTTAAGTCATGTGATTGAGTTTTGATGGATTGGATAAGTAATAACTGGTTAATTCATGTGACTAAGTTTTGATGGGCTGGATAAGTCAAGATTGGTTAAGTCAGGTGATTGAGTTTTAATGGATCGGATAATTAATGGTTAGTTAAGTCATACGATTGAGCTTTTAGTAGACTAGTTAAGTCTAAGTTTGAAAAATATCCTATTGATTTGAGTTATTATATACATTGATGTACACTTAGGGAAATCCTCAAATCACTTCTCCGTTGGAGAACCCTTAGAATGATGCTATTTATACAGAGATTCGGGAGAAGAAGTTGTTTCTCAAACAAATGCAACCACCTTCTTTTAAAGGAGAGGGTGATGATATTGAGAAACATGTAGAAGTATGGATTGAAGCTATGGATGATTACTTCTCTGCTGTAAGGACCACGCCTACAAATCTAGCGATGTTAGGGATGTTTCATCTCTCAGGGGAAGCGAAATTATGGTGGAAACAACATTGTTGTGACATGGGAGTGTTTGAGAACTCTCAAAGTTGGTGGAAAATCAAACGAGTGATGAAGGAAAGATACTTATCCCCTGTCCATGAAGCGATAAAGATGAATGAGTTCTTTAGCTTGAAACAATATAGCTTATCCTTGGAAGAGTACTACTCAAAGTTTGTAAGGCTTAGATGTTACGCTCTGCCAATGACCATAGAGTAGCAGGTAGCTCGCTTTTGTCAAGGTTTGAAAGAACCAATTAGCTTGTGATTGGAATCCCTGAAACCTACAACCATAAAAGATGCTTTACTACGAGCTAAACCCTTAATGAAAGAACAACGGATTACAAGAAGAATTGAACAAAATCAAAGCTTCAGAGATAGACAACCACAGAGAGCTTATGTTTCTAATGCGCAAGATCCTCCACGCTTGAATGTTCAATGCTTTGAATGTGGAGAGTTGGGACATTATCGGAACACTTGTCCACGATTGACTAATGGCGCAGTAGTAGCAAGTGAAGCAGACTAAGGACACCACCCTTTTGGATATTATGATGGTCGAGATAGTTATTAGAGTAGGAGTATCCTCACTTTTTCTCGAGATGAGGACATCTCGAATCCCTAAGTTGGGGAGATTGTAATGTACCCAACATGTTTCAATAAAAGTATTTCATTACTTTGCAAATATTTAAGGTTTCCATTTTGCAAAGTTATTAAGTTTTATGATCGGATAAAAAATCGAACTCTTGAACTATTAATTATGGTTTTTATTCACTTGGAAACAATAGGTTGATGGAAAAACTTAAGTCTCAAGTCTATTTCTAAAGATAAGCGTTGACCCTCAAGAAAGAAGGAGTATTTTAAGGAAAGAGAGAGGAAAGGAAGAGTATTTTTAGAAGAGAAAGAGTAGAAGGAGTATTTTTAGGAAAGGAGGGGTATTCTTAGGAAAGAAAGAGGACGGAGTCAAATTTAGCGTTCTTGTTTTGGGTGCCAAGCTTCTTCTAAAATTAGAGAATCAAAATCGCGCATCGGAATGTTTCATGGCCAATATATATATATATATATATATATATATATAGAGAGAGAGAGAGAGAGAGAGAGAGAGAGAGAGAGAGAGAGAGCTACGAATATGCGCAAACTTATCTTACAGCTTTTTGCTATTTTTAGTTTGTGCTTTAGGCTCTTGAGAGCCTATATAAAGGGCCCTCTTCCCTCACTTTCATGACACACACATAGAAATCTCGGAAGCAGAAGCTCTCTTGCCATAACGTCGGAGTTACCCTTTCTCCCTTGACCTCTCATCCTCAACCCATCTCCATCTCCAACTCCCTCTCTACCATCGTCGTGTTTCCCATCGGATTCTTTTCTCTTTCCCTCTTCTCTACATTGATACTAAATGACAAGTTTCCTATTTTTTCTGTTTTCACACTCTACTTTTGTCTTTTGGGGACCAAATGCTGGTCAAAAACTTAGTCCCAAGGTAAACTAAGAGTAAAACATCCTTTTAGAACACTCTGGTGCAGTCTGTTTTGTCAAATTTGGTCTCGTGCTAGGCCCTAAGACATCATACGGGTATGATGTCTGCGATGAAAAATTGCAGATTTCTCATCCAGATCTCTTGCATATGTGTTCTTTAATGCCCAGCATCACTCATCCATGCACAAATGTCAATTGAAGCTTGTTTATTACATGTTATCCCAAAAAATCAACTTTTCTGAGATTATCAATGCAAGCAAGCATACAAGCAAATAACTCGATGATGGATAGCTTTAGATCACAATCACATGTCCTATCTACAACTACTCCTACGTATCATGTGGGTTTTGCGAGTGAGGATAGAAAAATGCTTTACTGCCACACACGGACTAGTAAACTCTTTTACACCACCGCAACCACTCAAACACCAACAATCACACTATACCAAACTAACTAAAATTGTCTACCACGAAAGACCCAGGTGAGACACATTCTCCCTATAACCTCTCTAAGATCTCAAAAGTCCTACTCCCAAATCCTACCTAGAGTAAAAGAATAGGACTTTGGCAAACCAGAGGAACTCTCACCTCGTAGGATTAGTCTAATGTCACCTACCTAGGGCTCTCGTCCCGAAAAGTAGCGCCAATGTTGTCGAGCAGATACGGTGCTTGCAGTTCCTAGGAAATTGAGATGGTTTTCAATCATCTACTCGACCTTCTATAGACAATCACTAACAAGGAAAATAAACTCAAAGCACACTATGTATGCACAACCACTATCTTACCTACGATGGCTACGCTCTCCGAAATAAGACCTAACGTTGTCGAATTGTCAGAAAACTCACAGGATGAGCTCTACACACCTAGAGGACACTACCCTAAAGTCTCTAACCCAACTCGCTACATGTAAGCACTTGGTGTAGAAAACGCATAAGAAGACAGGCCAAAAAATACATGTCACCGATTCTCAACGTGTTTAGGCATAATGTGTAGTTCTACTTGCCATGAACACAATGACATATAGCAATCTCAAAGTGGATGCATGGTTAGAGAGAAAACTCACCTCGAAGCTCGTGGGAGATCTCTTCGCAAAGAGACCAAAATCGTGCAAGCTTCGCATTGACGTGTAGCTCTTGCCGTTGCTAATGTGATGGTGTAGTCACCTTCATAATGTAGCTTTCTTAGCACATGTAGAGAGTAGAAGAAGATCACTCCCTCTCTCACACAAAACTCACGGCACGTTTAGTTGAGCTCTAAAGATGATTAATTCAAAAGTTCTCTTAGGGTTACAAAAATTGGCTTTTATACCTCAACCTTGGAGGTTCTAGCTTATCAGAATTACCTTCTACTTCCTGCCATGGATTCCGCTAATCTGCATAATTAGTATATTACAATCTGGAAACTTGATCGAGTCTCGAAAAATAATTACTGTGAGTTTATCAAAATAAATAATACAAAATTGGGGTTTTTTCGTGTTTAGTGGTTAGCACTATTTAATTTTATTATAAAACCTATTTTAAGTGCCAAGTATATGAGGCCCCTCTTTACACTTTAGTCCATGAGTGGTGGCTATCACTTGATGCATGACCCTTTATAGGGTGAGTTCTCACTATTATATACAATGAAACCATATTGGCTTGTTAGCAAAAATAACTAAAACACTATGCAAATGTAAATAGCCAAGATGTCATAAAATCTAATCTCTAACCAACCCAAATTATTTTCTCATATTAAACTGATCATTTAATCTGGGAGAATAAATGTGAACAAGGGTTAGGATATAGATATGTGCTTACGGATCTATCTCAACACGGGGCCAATGTTAAAGGTGTCCAAATGAGAGATGGTATGTCAAAGAGCAAGGCTAGCTAAAGAAGCTTAAAGACCTTAGGGTTAGCTTTATTAACGACCTCCAAAGGTTAGTGTTAAAAGTCCTTTGACCTTAGGCAACCTAGGGCTGTACTTGAGATGGGAACCCGGCCCTAGCTTGAGGTGCTTGTTGTGCTTGCTAACTAAGGTGCTTGAGGTGTTTGTCATGCTTGCTGACTAAGGTGCTTGAGGTGCTTAATGACTAAGGTGCTCCATGAATAATGTGCTTGAGGGGCTTGAGGTGTTCCACAAAGTCAAAGCACATCCCTAAGAAGGGGAGGCGAACCATCATTGTAGGAGCTAGAGAGAGAACACACACCCTCACACAAGTCAAGCCTTGCCTAATGAAGCAACAAGGACACATGTCAAGCTCCTCTCCATGTTACCCTCATACGGTGCCTAAAGCCTATTGGTTGGCCTCTCAAGGGGTCCAATGATAATTTAGCTAATTTAATTAATTGTGTATGCATTTATCAAGTTCTCTCTCTCAAAGGGGAAACGAGGGTATTTGTCCCAAGACTAGCATGCTTGCTTAATATGCACTCTGCATGTGATTGGCCAGGCTTGAAGGGGTCCAATGAGCTTCCATCATGAGCTAGAAGAGGAGGTCAACCAAGGAAGCTAGGGTCTTGCTTGCAAGGTATATACTCTCTCTCTCTCTCTCTCTCTCACACACACACACACACACACACACACACACACACACATACACACACACACACGCACACACACATACTCAATGTGTGAAGTGCAAAGTGCAAGAGTTCCATCTCCTTCTCCAAGTTAATGAGAAGTGAAGAGCCTACACCAACACTTTTTTGGCTATGGAATGGAAATCCAACCAAAAGCCATGCTTCAATGCTCAAGATTTCCATCTTCTTAATGTTCATTACTATGCTATTATGTATGCTAAGCAAGAAGAGTGATGATAAGTGAGGAACTACTATCTTTCCAAAGATAGACTTCGCCGAGCAAAAGCAAAAATCATGTGCGAGATTACCTAAAGAGATGGCCAAGTATGTTAACTCCCAACGGCCTGGTTCTATTACCGAAGTAATCCACCACACTATGGTTGCTTCACACATTGATTTCCAACAAGGGGCTAAAAGGAATACTAAGCCCATGGAAAGCAAAGACAAAAGTGATGCAAAGGGGAAAAACAATGTCCAAAATTCTTCCCAAGGCAATTCCAACAACAACAACAATCGGTCCAAAGAGAAGGGAGTTTACAAAGGAAAAAATAAACTCTCTCTTGAAGAGCTTGAAGCTTTTTGCAAAGACCACAAATGTTTTAAGTGTGGGGAGCAAGGACATGGCTATCGTTCTTTCCCCAAGAGAAATGCCCGCAATAAGACTCCTAGAGCTTCCATGATTTGAAGCACCAAAAGAGGATGCTCATTGCAAAGGTCACCTCTCTCCTATGCTTGGGGAAAGGTAAGGGAGCATGATGCCTTCATCTTGTTTGACACTGGCTCTACTCACAACTTCATATCAATGGAGTTGGCCACCAAGTTGGTCATTCAAGCTTTTGAGATGGGAGATATTGTAACTGCCTATACAGCTTTCAAGGGACAACAAGCCTCCGTTACTCCCTTGATTGGGAATTTGAGGCTTCATGTCCAAAGCTACGTCGACAAAGAAGACTGTTTCATCTCTCCTCTCCAACACGAGGATGCTATCCTAGGGGCACCATGGTTCAACCGCATGGTTGCCAACATGGAATTCCATGAAAGGAGAACTTACTTCACCTACAGGGAAAAGAGCATGTATATAGATGCTAGTGAGTCCGGATGTACTATACCACTTGTAAATTCTCCTACTTTTCTAAATTTTCTAAATGGATTCCAAGATGTGTTCATTGATCATATCCCTATGGACTTACCTCCAAAACGAGGAGATGATGACCATCGAATTGAGCTCCTACCAAGAAGCTCACCGCCCAACAAGCCTCCTTAACGAGTTTCCCAAGTTCAACAAGAGGAGATCATGAGGCAAGTACAAGAATTGGTAGACAAAGGGATGGTGAGGCCTAGCTCCTCTCCTTTTGTTCTCCAGTCCTTGCAAAGGAAAGATGGTACATATCACATGTGTGTGGACTATCGAGCACTAAACCATATCACTCTTAAAAATAGATTTCACGTACCGTGGGTAGAAGATCTAATTGATAAGCTACAAGGTTTGACCTACTTCAATAGGATTGACCTTAAAAGTGGCTACCATCAAATAAGGATAGTGAATGAAGATATCCTAAAGATCGCGTTCCGTACAACATTTGGTCTTTATGAATATCTAATCATGCATTTTGGCTTGACTAATGCACCAGCCACGTTCAATCGTTTAATGGAGAAAATCTTTAGACCCTACTGCAAACTCACTGGAGTGCTCTTTGATGATATCATCATCTACTCCAAGTCTTTGGAGCAACACAAGCAACACCTCTAGGGAGTTTTTCAAGCTTTGAGGGAGAACAAGCTTTTTATCATCAAAAGAAGAGCGAATTTTTCCTTCAAGAGATTCATTACTTACGTCATATTATCTCTCAAGATGGTATCCGTATGGATCCATCAAAGTTCAAGGTAATAAAAGCATGGCCTAATCCAAGGAATCTACATGAGCTAAGAAGATTTATTGGTATGTGTGCATACTATAGATGCTTCATAGAAAAATTCTCTCAAATAGCATGACGACTTAACAAAGAAGAACATTACATACTTATGGACTGCTAAGGATCAAATTGCTTTTGACAAACTCAAAGATAAGCTTACCTCCCAACCAATCCTTATGCTTTCGGGTCTCTCAAAGTCATTTGAGGTCCAATGTGATGCTTGTGGTGATTGCCTTGGATCACTCTTGCTTAAAGAAGGGTATGCCATTGTATATGAGAGCGGAATGTGTTAGGAAATATGACATAGCTAAGTAGATAATTGAGTAGTTTACTTAATGGAGAGAGATTATAGAGTAGAGAGAGAGAGAGGGAGAGCACACACGATATACGCGGTTCACCCAATGTGGGCTACGTCCATGGGAAAGAAACCACTCAATGGCTTTAGTGCTTCAAAACAAGAAGTAGATTACAAAGGGATTATACCCTTTTGGAGCTCCCGCCTTGCTTCATTATCACCACCTCACGTCAACTGCACAATGCACCACAATGCTTCAGAATCAGTTTTTGTCTGTAGAAGAGGCCTCCTTTTATAGGCCAAAAGGGTTGTCCTCTCTCATGAGAGGCAACCGTGTGTAGTCGCCCTTGTGTAGACAACTCCAAATCGGACTCTCCAATTGGCCCATGTGTGGCCACCCTTGAGAAGACAAGTCCGCCTTTGAAATCGGCCACTGGCCATTGACTACCGACCACCGGCCAGTCGTTTTTTGACTACTTTCCGGCCGCTGTCCGGTCATAATATTCCAACGAAAAGGGAATATTCATGATTGGCTCTGTGAAAATTTTGATTTTCAGTGAGTGAGTTTTTTCACGCGCGATGGCTTCTCCTCATAATGGTGGCCTTACAAATGTGTGTTTTTAATATAGAAAACTACAAGGAGTAAATCAAGCTCCATACTTAACAACCTCCCACTTGAAGACTGATTTCCAAACCAAACCTGTGACTGCTTTCCATCCTATCTTCTTATCCTTGAATGCCGATTGAAGATGAGCAGAAGTTCAACTTGTCCTTGTTGACCACCTTTGTAAACATGTCTATAGGATTTTCACTTGTATGCACCTTTCCTAGATTTAGTTGTCCCTCTTCCAAAAGTGTGTGTATGACGTGATATCTCACCTCAATGTGCTTTGTCCTTTAACAAAAGGCTGAGTTCTTTACAAGATGGATAGCCCTTTGGCTATCACTGTACAAGACACAAGTGTCTTGTTTGATTCCAAGCTCTTCTAAGAATCTGTGAGCCACAAAATTTCTTTGCTTGCCTCTGTCATTGCTACGTACTCTGCTTCTGTGGTAGAAAGTGTGACCACTTTTTGCACCTTTGAAGCCCAGCTTACTATTGTGCCTCCAACCGTGAAGACATAGCCAGTAGTTCTCCTTCAAGTATCTTTGTCATCTGCCATATCTGCATCAACATGCCCTTGAAGAAAAATATCAGTTCCTCCAAAATACAAAGCATTTGTTGTTGTCCCTTTCAGATACCAAAGTATCTACTTCACAGCTTGCAAGTGCTCTTTACCTTGGTTTTCCATGAACCTACTTACAACTCCCATTGTATGTGCAATGTCTGGCCTTGTCTAGACCACAGCATGCATAGGAGAACCTATCGCTGCAGCATATGGAACTTTAGACATATAGGCTATCTCCTCTTGTGTCTTTGGACTCATATCCTTGGTTAGTTTAAAGTGACCAGCCAAAGGTGTAGAAATTGTTTTTGCATTTTGCATTGCAAACCTTTCTAGTACCTTCTTGATGTATTCCTTTTGAGATAGCTTTATTGTCTTCTTTGTCGCATCCCTTGATATCTTCATGCCAAGTATCCTCTTTGAAGCACCTAAATCTTTGATTGAAAAAGATTTAGACAACTCCTCTTTTAGGTCATTGATGTCCTGCATGTTAGCACTTGCAATCAGCATGTCATCAACATACAACATTAGGATGATGAACTTCACATCTCCCAAATTCTTTGTGTAGACGTAATGATCTAAGTTACACCTTCTGAATCCATAATCTAGCATCCATCCATCGAACTTCAAGTACCATTGTCTTGATGCTTTCTTTAAACCACACAGGCTCCTCTTTAATCTGCAAACCATTTTCTCCTTACCCCTTACTTCATACCCCTTTGGTTGGAGCTGTAAATTTCCTCCTCTAAGTCACCGTGAGGGAATGCCATATTTACATCCATTTGCTTGAGATTTAAATCATGAGCAACCACAAGGCTTAAGACAAGCTTAATTGAGTTCATTTTTACGACATGAGAAAATATTTCATTGAAGTCAATACCTTTCTTTTGAGAAAACCCTTTTACCACAAGCCTAGACTTGTACCTTTTCTTCCAACCTTCTTCTTCCTTCAGCTTGTACACCCATTTGTTCTGAAGTGCTCGCTTGCCTTTAGCTCGAGATTGATCATGTAAATTTTGGTTTCCGGTGAGTGATTTTTCTCCACGCACGATGGCTTCTCCTCATAACGGGGGCCTTACAAATGTGCGTTTTTTAATACAAAAAATTACAAGACGTAAATTAGGCTCCACACTTAACAGAATGCTCAATGCCGATGAACGCGTCTTGGGCATATACAAAAAAGAGATTTTAGTTGTTCTACATACCCTAGACACATGGAAGCACTATTGATTAGGGACTCCATTTATTTTGCAAACGGACCACCAAAGTCTCAAGTATTTCATGACGCAAACCAAAAATTTTGACTAACAAATGAGGTGGGCAAATTTTCTATTGCAAGTTTATTTTCATATTGCTCACAATGCTGGTAAGCATAATCAAGTGGCCGATGCACTTTCATGATGACTAGAAGTCAATGCGGTGTCTATAGCAACTCACAATGATCTACCTTCTATGCTAAATGAGTATCCTAGTGACCCTAACTTTAAAGACATAATGTCAGCCCTTGCTTTGGGGAACAATGAAGAACCATTCACCTTACAGGATGGTTATCTTCTCCATGGCAATAGGCTATGTGTTACCCACTCCCTTCGAGAGAAAGTCATGTATGAATCCCATGCTCCTCCCTATGCGGTACATAGAGGCATTCAATCTAATCTTTGAGGAGTAGAGACGTACTTCTATTGGCCCTCCATGAAAGTGGTCATACAAGAGTATGTTTCAAAATGTGTGGTATGCCAACAAACTAAGTATAATAAAGGGAAACAACCTGGATTACTCCAGCCATTGCCAATCCCTAATTCACCATAGGAGAGTATATACATGGATTTTATCTTTGGATTACCCAAGTCTATCCAAGAATATGGACAATAGTCGACAGGTTTAGCAAGCAAGCACGTTTTATTCATGTCAAAAAGACTATTAAGGCACACCAAATGGCAACTCTCTTCATATCTCAGAGTTTCAAACACCATGGATTGCCAACATCCATCGTGTCAGATAGAGATCCTAGAATGACCATTAATCTTTGGAAAGGTCTCTTTGAAAATCTAGGTACAAGATTGAATTTCTCTTCGGCCTATCACCCACAATATGATGGCCAAAGTGAGATAGCCAATCTTACAATTCTCGATTTACTTAAGACTTATGTTACAGAAGTAGATCAATGCTCACAATGGGAGAAGTACTTACCCCTTGTTATAGAGTATGCGTACAATAATACTATCCGTACTTATACGAGAAAAGCACCGTTTGAAAACATAGAGGGAAGACCTAAAAGTCCCTTGCTAAATGGGAAGATCTTCGTTGTCGATGAGTATAGCCGTGGCCTACAAGAATCTTTCCAAAAGCTTAAGAAGGCTATATCCATCTCTCAACAAAGGCAACAAGTTGCCGTTGACAAGCAGGAAAGGGCCTTAATGTTCAAAGAAATGATTGGATCTTACTTAAGTTTCCCAAGGCTCGATTGAGGCAAACGACCGGCAAAAATCTTACAGTCCATCAAAAGGATTATGCTAATCTAACAAAAAGATACTATGGTCCTTTTCAAATTTTGAAGCCAATCAATGAGATGGCCTATCCACTCAAGCTGCCCAACCATTGGCTCATACACAATTCTTTTCATGTGACCTACTTAAGCCCTACAAAGGAGAGCCCCTAAGTGAGCCAATTATTGAAGACCCTCCAGAAATCGAAGACTAAGAAGAGGTTCTACAAACCAAAGCTATCCTTCGGCATGAAGACAAGGTACTACGACATGGTAAGATTATCGAACGGTATCTTATTAAGTTCAAAAATTATCCTTTTGAAGATGCTAGATGGATGCAAGGAATACAACTTAAGGATAGTAAAACGTTGTCAATGCTTACAATGCTACATTAAAGTAAGCAAACATACATGTTTCTTATAAATGACCAATGTTGTTGTCTTATAAGACTAATTCTCTTTTTATTGTGCACAAATTTAAATAGTATGCATGCTTAGAATCATGTTTGTGATGACGAAGTCTCTCAAACACCAAGTAGAATTTGTCACTCTACTTTGGGAGAATAAAATGAACTAAAGAGCAGACATGCTTGCGGCAGCTACGTCTCTCATGCACCAAATGGATTAGTCATCCATCTTGGAATGACATCGTAGGGTAAAATAGGATCCTCTACTTGCTAAGAAACATTCACTAATGACTAAGGCTTTATCTCTTCTACCTCATAGTCGAGGACGACTATGATTTCAAGAGAGAGGTCATGTCATAAAATCTAATATCTAACCACCCCAAATGATTTTCTCATATTGAATTGATCATTTAATGTGGGAGAATAAATGGGAACAAGGGTTAGGATATAGACATGTGCTTACGGATCTATCTCAACATGGGGCCAATGTTAAAGGGGTCCAAATGAGAGATGATCTGTCAAAAATCAAGGCTAGCTAATGGAGCTGAAAGAACTTAGGGTTAGCTTCATTAAAGACCTCCAAAGGTTAGTGTTAAAAGTCCTTTGACCTTAGGCAAGCTAGGGTTGTGCTTGAGGTGGGAACTCGGCCCAAGCTTGAGGTGCTTGTCGTGCTTGCTGACTAAGGTGCTTGAGGTGCTTAATGACGGGTGCTAAGGTGCTCCATGACTAAGGTGCTTGAGGGGCTTGAGGTGTTCCATAAAGCCAAAGCACATCCCTACACAAGGGGGGAACAAGCCCTCATTGTAGGAGCTAGAGAGATAACACACACACCCTCACACAAGTCAAAGCCTTGCCTAATGCAGCAAGAGGGACACATGTCAAGTTTCTCTCCATGTTGCCCTCATAAGGGACCTAAAGCCTCTTGGTTGGCCTCTCAAGGGGTCCAATGATAATTTAGCTAATTTAATTCATTGTGCATTTATATCGTCCTCTCTCTCAAATGGGAAAGGGGGACACTTGTCCCAAGACTAGCATGCTTGCTTGATATGCACTTTGCATGTGATTGGTCACGCTTGAAGGGGTCCAATGAGTTTCCATCATGAGCTAGAAGAGGGGGTCGACCAGGAAGCTAGGGGCTTGCTTGCAGGGTATACTCTCTCTCTCTCTCTCTCTCTCTCTCTCTCTCACACACACACACACACACACACACACACACACACTCATTGTGTGAAGTGCAAAGTGCAAAGCTCCATATCCTTCTTCAAGCTTGTTGAGAAGTGGAGAGCCTACACCAACACTTTTGGCTATGGAATGCAAATCCAACCAAGAGCCATGCTTCAATGCTTAAGCTTGCCATCTTCTCCATCTTTGTTACTATGTTATTATCTATGCTAAGCAAGAAGAGTGATGATAAGTGAGGAACTATTTATTTCTCCTATGAATGTTTCTTGTTCCTCTTCCCTATCCTCATTCCCCGCTAGCTCTCTCCACCTTTGAAGGTGTTTGAGGCCTTGGGAGTGAGGCCGGGGATGGTTAATGCTTTTACAAAGATTATGTTATTCTCGTGATGCATGAAGCTTTCCATCTTCATTGCATCACCTAGGTCACAAAGAAGACAAAGATTGTATTATACCAAGTCTCTCTTGATGGGAGAAACTATGATACAAAAGCCTATTGGAGGGGGGACCGGCTCCACATAAATCCGGTCCTCAACTCTTGTCAAGTTCTCTAAACACACTCTCTCGCAAAATTATTGTTCATGACAAGTTAATTAAGTATTATGGTTATGTTGCTACCGCTAATTAAGTTCACCCTCTATGTTCTCAAAGTAGTCTCACAAAAATGCTCACTCTAATTCTCTTAATTCCGCTATTCTCAAAGTTCATAGGCCATTTTCATTACACAAGAGATATTAGTTGGCGCCTTCTCCTTGGCTCCCAAAGTTCCAATCTACATAGCATCAATCTCACTATTATGAAAAATAAAAGACATCACCGTAATTAACCATTACATGCCAGCTATCCCAATTGTAATATTAACCACATACAACAGGAGGGTGCCCAATCTCGTAACACATCAATATGGATAATAAACGACTTAAAAGGGCATAAGTGCCAATAAATACACATCAAGACTACCATATTAATGCATAAAAGTTGTAATAAATGTATCATAACCCAAAATTGGCTCAAGATAGCAAGAGCATTAAATCTTGCATCACATATGTGAGAGCCTCAAGCTGGCATCAATCTTGCAGGCATAAATCATTAATAGAGAACCAAAGAGCATCAACTACCATAAACAAGCACAATCGCAATGAAAAGCGATACACAATTTGCATCCGTAAACCATAAATGAGAACAAGTGTTCAATAACATGGCATAGATTGCAATGTGCAAGATCCACAACTCTCCATTAAGCCCAAAATGGCTTCAATCAACATACATCATCTCCGTGAGATGTGCATAAGAGGCAACACTCAAGATGCACAAATTAACCATGAACCACCCATACAAATGACCATAGAGCACACATAAACTATGCAAGTGTAAGGATAAAACCTATAATCTAATCAAGAGAAGCACAAATTCTTTATGTTGAAATCGTGTCAAGGATGCATAAACCACTCTTAGAGATGATCCTCAACCCGACCTATAATAGCACAAACTTCTCTGACTGCCACACAACTCAAACATAAGAGGCTCTCTATAATGCAAGAACCCACTAAGTGCAAACGACTCTTCTATCTCTGCACCGAGAACCTACGATAGAAGAGACAAAATGACCCTGATGGCATCCACAAAAAACATACATGAGAGTGTGCTCAACTCATAGCGACTACTCTATGCTTGCAATGATGGAAATGTAATATTGTATGGCTATTTTCCTACTGTGCTACAATCTCTCCATAGTTTTTTTTTCAATGTGCTTTGCTCTACATTCAACACTACCTTATTATCCCTACTTACGTTAATATTCATTTTGCTAAAGTTGGAATAAAAGCCACCATTTTCTTTATTTTCTAGTGTTGTCTTTTTCATAGCCTTCCACTTTGTAACATTGCCTGCTTTAATTAGCTTATCTTGAGATGTTGAGCTCCAAAGGTCCACACAGTATCTTTGTCTTATTGAGCTCTCAAGCTCCTCAAAACAACATTGGCATACATATTTGAGTAAAGTCTCTCAGAGTGTGCTAGATAAATTCCGATTCCCACTTTAAAGTCGTTGTCTCCATGCACCGAATATCCAGCCATCGATTCTGATACCACACTTGAAGGAGTGTGTGCATGCACAAAGACCGAGAGTAAGAGAGTACATAGAGTTTTTGGGTGGAGCTCCTACAATATAACAACAATCTACTGCTCCCTTATTTTCTCACAGGTGTAAAAAAGAGATACAATGTTAGTATAATGGGTTAGTGGGTAGCCTAGCATGACCATCAAGCCCAATGGCTCTTTAACCCCAACATGGGGGAGAGAGAGAGAGAGAGAGAGAGAGAGAGAGAGAGAGAGAGAGAGAGAGAGAGAGAGAGAGAGAGAGAGAGAGAGAGAGAGAGAGAGAGAGACAAGGCATAAGCAATGGTCTTGTTAAGAAGTTTATTGAATCCTTGCTCCAAGCCTGCATATGATGCATTATTACCCTTTGCCAAAATTTCTTTTACAAAGGCACTTATTAGATTTATGGAGTAGCACATGATGCATAGTTATCAACTACTTTTTGAAAAAATTGTCTCATGCATGGTCATTTGTGCACCAATTATTTCTCTTATATGCAACTATGCAAGGCCTTTTCTAACTATGCCAATTTTGGCATAGTTGTGCAACTATGCTTTGGATGACCACAACATTACAAGCTCTGCAAAGGACTCTCGTTAGAGGAACAAGTTCTGATTTGTAGCTCAATTCTCCAACCAAGAGCCATTTTTTGAAGAAGAATTAATAGCAAAAAATATTTCTTCTATTGTTAAGAAAAGGGAACCTAACACCAAGGCCTTTGCCCTTTGGGCATGTTTTTTTTTTGGAAAGCCCCGCTCTCTTGTTTCTATTGAACTTGACATGCTTCATGACTAATCGACACCTCCTCTGTCACATGGGATCCATGGTTCAAATTAGGCAAGGCTATGCGATCAACTCTCTGTCCTTAGATGTCATTTTAAACTACAAGTGAACACCATGTGATCCAATTTAGAGTGAACTCCAAGTGAAGCAAGTGTGATTACAAAAAAAACTTTAAGTGAACCAAACACCCAGGTGATCCGTTGTTTCTCAAGTGAATTCCAAGTGAACCAAAAATAATCTACATGTAAACATAACCATTAGTTTTGAGATTGGGTTTCTTTGGGTCCAACTTAGACTGGTACAAGAGCACCAAGTCCCCTTGTTTGAACTCTTTGACCTTGATCTTATTGTCATGCCAATGCTTCCTGCAATGTTGAACTACCTCTTGTTCCAACTTGGTGCACTGCCTTATCTCTTCCAGACTCAATAATCCATATAAGCGTTGTGTGAGATTTGTGTTAAAGTCCATACCATGCTTTACTGGTAGTCTGAGACTTGGGATTGCAAACTCCATCATGACTATTATTTATGTGCCATAAACCATTCTGAAGGGTGTTGTGCCAATGATGACTTTGTAGGCAATTTGGTAAGCCCATAATGTCATATAAATCTTTGCATCCCATTGATGTGTCTCCTTCTGAACTATCTTAGTGAGGATTTTTTTGATCATTTTGTTGCTACTCTCTGCTTGTCCATTGCACCTAGATAGTATGCGTACATTTCTGGCGCTTAACTGAAAACATCTCAGTTAGGATCTGAATAGTTTCATTCATGAAGTGTGTACCCTCATCTGATACAATTTTGATGGGGGAGCCATATGTGCAAATGATGTTCTCATACAAGAAAACTGATGTTGATCTAGTAGTATTATTTGGTAATGCTTTGGTTTCAACCCACTTGTTCACATAACAAGTAGCCATTATGATGTATCTATTCTTCCAAGGAGTGATCTTCTTGAATGGACCCATGAAGTCCTTTCTCCACTTCATGAACATTGAAAGTGGTTGTATTGTAGTCAGAGGTGTCATGTCAATTGTTGTTGGTCTTCCCATCTGCTGACAAATAACACGTCTTACAAAATTCTCTAGCACCTCCCATCATGCTTTGCCACCAGAGGCCTGCATGCAAGATTTTCTTTTAGGTAATATCAGTGGAGAAGTTCCCACATGCATCCCCATTATCATCATCTATGATAACTTGTTCCTTCCTTGCATCGGTACACATCTGTGAAGTACCCCATCAATACCCAATCTGTATAGAGCTCCTCCAATGATGGTAAACTCTAGACTACTTATTATCAGTGCCTTTTTGTTTGCCTGGACCAACCTCTGGAAAACTTCCAAACTGAAGGAAGTCATATACATCTTGCCATTCCGGATCTGCTTCTTCTATTGCTACATTTTTTTCGGCATCTACTAGTTCATCTCTCACTGATGTATAGGGGATGCCTTTTGTGCTTCATGATAGAAAATCTACACCACAATGTGTCTTTCCTGTCTTATGGAATATTTTAAACTGAAACTCCATCAGAAATGTAATCCATGTGATCGGCCTGCCCACTTTGTTTATCAGAAAGAGGAGTGCCTGATGATTGACGTAGAAGTGGAATAGTTTGCCCAACAAGTAATTTTTGAACTTTATGGCATTGAAAACCATTCCTAGTGCTTCTCTCTCTGTAGTGCAGTATCGTTGTTCAATTGAATTGAATCGGTGAGCGACTGGCAAAATAGACTAGATAGTTAATTTGTCTTCCCATCAGGCTAGGCTAGTATAGTCCCCCATCGCCATTTCAAACGCATCCATATGTACATGAAAAATTACATCCCAGTCTGGTTGGCAAAGGACTAGCTTCCTATTGATCGCCTCCGTTGAATACTGGAAGCTTTGTTCACATCCTAGGTCCAAATGAACTTATTCCCCTTCTTGGTCAGTTCATATAAGGCAAGTGCTTTAGCTACAAACATATGGATAACCCTTCGATAGAAATTCACATATCCCATAAAAGAACTCAGTTCAGATACATTTGCTAGAGCTTTGGCTTGTTGAACACATTTAATCTTATCATTGGCCATCTTAATACCATCACAAGAGAGCACATGTCCTAGGAACATGCCCTTCCATACCATGAATACTAATTTGAATGGGTTCAAGAAAATCCTCTTCTCGTGAGATCTCTAAAAAACCGTTTCGAAAAAGAGAAGATGCATTTCCTCACTGAAGATAGTAAAATCATCCAAAAGATAGCCAAGAACTTGTGCAAAAGTTCACTGAATATTTCCATCATACATCTTTGAAATGTGACTGGAGCATTACAAACTCCGAATGGCATGACCAGGTACATGAATTCTCCTTATTCAGTGATGAACATTGTCTTGGATTTGTCTTCAGGTGCGATTTTCAGTTGATTATAGCCACAATAGCCATCCATGAAGCTGTACAATCTCATCGAGTAGCATATCTATAAATGGGAGTGGAAAAGGATCTTTGATAGTCTGAGCATTGAGATTTATGTAATCCACAAAGACCCTTAACTTACCATTTTTCTTTGGAACCACTACTATTGGGAATAGCCAATCACTACTTGCAACCTCAGTGATGAACCCTGCCTTCATGAGATTGTCGATCTCTTCCTTGAAATTCTTAGCATAGTTAGAGTTCATTGTGTATCTTTGCAATCACATTGGTTTGGCATTGGGCTTTAGTGGTATCTATCCTATGCTAGCACACATCAGGATCAACGCCTTTCAGATCAATGTTTTCTAGTGCAAATACATCCTTGTATCCTTCAAATAAAGCTTTAGCTTTTTCCTTAATCTCTGGCTTTAGATGCTTGTTGATCTTGACCATCTTCGAGTTCTCATTTGTGTAGAGATTCCATTCTTCTACCTCTTGGTCACTTAAAAATAACCAACGTGGACCCCCTCCTTTTTGCTTATCCAATGATTTTGCTTCCTTTTCAATACGGATACCTGCGACATATTCATTAAATGGATTGCCTAGCTCTACCAATTCAAGCTCCATCTCTGTCCTCCCAGTAGCTTGATCTGAGCTTCCTCTATTCATTTGACAAGGTTTTGTTGTTGGTCTGAAATCAAACTTGTCATGTCCCGACTAATCTAGCATACGCCCATCTAGCTGCTTTGTTCTTTTCCTAGTGTTTGACTCAATGAACTAATTTGGGTACCGCTTTCTATGTTGATCATCCTGCTCTTTGTCCATGAGGACAATAATTAGGTCTATTTCTGTGAGTGAAAAGAAATTTATTGAGGTTAACATCTTCTCAATTTTCTTTGTTCTAAATTTCTTACACAGCTCTTCAGATCAAAGAGCCTTCTTCCAACTCCTTGTGTTATCTACCTTGCTTTGAATTCTCTTGCTAGCTTCTTGGATTGTCAGTGTTTGGTTAGCATAATCATGTATTGTACCAACAGTTTTGAGCCATGGTCTACCTAGAAGCATATGATAAGCTCCATGTACATCCAAAAATAAGAAGCTCATTTTAAATTTCTCTTTCTCCACTTTGATTTACATATTCTCAACTAGACTTATGGCTTGGACTATTTTATGGTGATCCTTTCGTACTTTGAATGGTGATGGCTTAAAATCATGAATCCCCAGCATTTGTTGTAGATGTTCTCCGAGGATATTAACTTCAACTCCCCCATCCAGTATTACTCCAGACAAGGGTTCCCAATGCTTCTTGAGCTTGTAATCAACGTGAATAACTAGGACCTCATAATCCCTTATGGCTGCCAAATCCATTGCTCTTGCCTCCCCTTCTGCCTTCCTCTTTTTCTAATAAACTTTGTGACTTCTGGTAATGTGTGTCTGATGTCGTCCAACTCGGTCAACCCCCTCTTCTAGCACTAGCCTCCACGTGATTAGACCTCCTCAAGCCTGGCAAATCACATGCTTAGTGCATATCAAGCAACAAGGGTAGCCTTGGGACAAGTGTCCCCCTTTCCCCTTTGAAAGAGAGGACTTGATAAATGCATGAAAAATTAATCAAATTAACTAAATTATATTGGACCCCTTGGGAGGCCAACCAATAGGCTTTAGGCACACTATGAGGGCAACATGAAGAGGATCTTGAGAAGTGTCCTAGTTGTTTTCTTTGTACCAAGCTTGCCTTGTGTGAGGGTGTGTGTGTTCTCTCTCTAGCTCCTACAAAGAGGGCTCGCCCCCTCATGAGTAGGGACATGCTTTGACTTTGGACACCTTAACCCCTCAAGCACCTTAGTCATGGAGCACCTTAGCACCTTAGTCATTAAGCATGACAAGCACCTTAGTCAGCAACAAGCACGACAAGCACCTCAAGCTTGGGCCAAGTTCCCACCTCAAGCTTAGCCCTAGCTTGCCTAAGATCAAAGGACTTTTAATACTAACCTTTGGAGGTCTTTAATGGAGCTAACCCTACGGACTTTAAGCTCCATTAGCTAGCCTTTCTCTTTGACAAACCATCTCTCATTTGGACCCCTTTACCATTGGCCCCGTGTTGAGATAGATCTGTAAAGCACATGTCTATTTTCTAACCCTTGTTCCCGTTTATTCTCCCACATTAAATGATCAGTTTAATATGAGAAAACCATTTGGGTAGGTTAGATATTAGATTTTATGACATTACCTCTCTCTTGAAATCATAGCGTCCTCAACTATGAGGTAGAAGAGAGAAAGCCTTAGTCATCAGTCAATGTTTCTTAGCAGATAGACGATCCCTTTTTACCCTATGACATCATTCCAAGATGGATGACTAATCCATTTGGTGCTTGGGAGACGTAGTTGCAGCAAGCATGTCTGCTCTTTAGTCCATTTTATTCTCCCAAGTAGAGTGACAAATTCTACTTGGTGTTTGAGAGATGTCATCATCACAAACATGATTCAAAGCATGCATACTACTTAAGTTTGTGCACAATAAAAAGTGAATTGGTCTTATAAGACAAAAACATTGGTCATTTAAAAGAAATTTGTACATTTGCTTACTCTAATGTAGCATTGTAAGCATTGACAAGGTTCATACTATCATTAAGCTGTATTCCTTGCATCCATCTAACATCTTCAAAAGGATAATTTTTGAACTTAATAAGATACCGATCGATAATCTTACCATGTCGTAGTACCTTGTCTTCATGCGGAAGGATAGCTTCGAGTTGTAGCACCTCTTCTTGGTCTTTGATTTCTAGACGGTCTTCAATAATTGGTTCACTTGGTAGCTCTCCTTTGTAGGGCTTAAGTAGGCTCACATGAAAAACATTGTGTATGAGCCAATGGTTGGGCAACTTGAGTTAATAAGCCGTCTCATTTATTGGCTTCAAAATTTGAAAAGGACCATAGTATCTTTTTGCTAGTTAAGCATAATACTTTTGATGGCCCATAGGATTTTTGCCCATCGTTTGCCTCAATTGAGCCTTGGGAAACTTAAGTAAGACCCAATTATTTTCTTTAAACGTTAAGGCCCTTCTGTGCTTGTCAACAACAACTTTTTGCCTTTGTTGAGAGATCGATATAGCCTCCTTAATCTTTCTAAAATATTCTTCTAGGTCACGGCTATACTCATTGACAACGAAGATCTTCCCATGTATTTTAAGTAGCAAGGGACTTTTAGGTCTTCCCTATATGATTTCAAAAGGTGCTTCTCTCTTAGAAATATGGACAATATTATAGTACGCATACTCTACAAGGGGTACGTACTTTTCCCATTGTGAGCATTGATCTCCTTCTGTAACATAAGTCTTTAGTAGATCGAGTATCGTAATATTGGTGATCTCACTTTGGCCATCCGTTTGTGGGTGATAGGCTAAGGAAAAATTCAATCTTGTACCTAGATTTTCAAAGAGACCTTTCCACCAAAAATTACTGGTCATTCTAGGATCTCTATCTGACACGATGGATGTTGGCAATCCATGGTGTTTGAAAATCTGAGATATGAAGAGAGTTGCCATTTGGTGTGCCTTAATAGTCTTTTTGACAGGAATAAAGTGTGCTTGCTTGCTAAACCTGTCAACTATTGTCCATATTCTCATATTCCCATGGATAGACTTGGATAATCCAAAGATAAAATCCATGGATATACTCTCCCATGGTGAATTAGGGATTGGCAATGGCTAGAGTAATCCAGGTTGTTTCCCTCTATTATACTTAGTCTTTTGGCATACCACACGTTTTAAAACATACTCTTGTAAGTCCACTTTCATGGTGGGCCAATAGAAGTACGTCTCTACTCCTCGAAAAGTAGGTTGAAGGCCTCTATGTCCCGCATAAGGAGGAGCATGGGATTCATACATGACTTTCTCTCGAAGGGAGTGGGTAACACATAGCCTATTGCCATGGAGAAGATAACCATCCTGCAAGGTGAATGGTTCTTCTTTGTTCCCCAAAGCAAGGGCTGACATTATGTCTTTAAAATCAGGGTAAGTAGCATACTCATTTAGCATAGAAGGTAGATCATTGTGAGTTGCTATAGACACCGCATTAACATTTGGTCGTTGTGAAAGTGCATCAGTCACTTGATTGTGCTTACCGACAACGTGAGCAATATGAAAATAAAATTGCGAAAGAAAATTTGTCCACCTCATTTTTTTGTCGAAAAGCTTGGTTTTTGTCATGAAGTACTTAAGACTTTGGTGGTCCGTTCGCAAAATAAATGGAGTCCCCAATCAATAGTGCTTCCATGTGTCTAGGGCATGTAGAACATCTAAAAGCTCTTTCTCATAAATGTCCAAGACCCGTTCATCGTCATTGAGCTTTCACCTCTCATATACTATGGCATGCCCTTCTTGAAGCAAGACTCCTCCAAGGCAATCACCACAAGCATCACATTGGACCTCAAATGGCTTTGAGAGATCCGGAAGCATAAGGACTGGTTGGGAGGTAAGCTTCTCTTTGGGCTTGTCAAAAATATTTTGCTCCTTAGCAATCCAAGAATACTTAACGTTCTTCTTGGTTAAGTCGTCATGCTATTTGAGAGAATTTTTCTATGAAGCGTCTATAGTATGCACACATACCAATAAAGCTTCTTAGCTCATGTAGATTCCTTGGATTAGGCCATGCTTTTATTACCTTCAACTTTGATGCATCCATACGGATACCATCTTGAGAGATAATATGACCTAATTATTGAATCTCTTGAAGGAAAAATTTGCTCTTCTTTTGATTGATAAAAAGCTTGTTCTCCCTTAAAGCTTGAAAAATCACATGGAGATGTTGCTTGTGTTCCTCCAAAGCTTGTTCTCTCTCAAAGCTTGAAAAATCACATGGAGATGTTGCTTGTGTTCCTCCAAGGTCTTGGAGTAGATGATGATATCATCAAAGAACACTCTAGTGAATTTGCAATAGGGTCTAAATATTTTCTCCATTAAACGATTGAACGTGGCTGGTGCATTAGTCACGCCAAAAGGCATGACTAGATGTTCATAAAGACCAAACGTTGTACGAAACGCGGTCTTTAGGATATCTTCATTCTCTATCCTTATTTGATGATAGCCACTTTTAAGGTCAATCCTACTGAAGTAGGCCTTGTAGTTTATCAAACAGATCTTCTACCTGAGGTACGTGAATTTTTTTTATTATAGTGATATGGTTTAGTGCTTGATAGTCCACACACATGCGGCTTGTACCATCTTTCTTTTGCACTAAAAGGAATGGAGAACAAAAGGGAGAGGAGCTAGGCCTCACCATCCCTTTGTGTACCAATTCTTGTACTTGTCTCATGATCTCCTCTTGTTGAGCTTGGGAAACTTGATAAGGAGGGTTGTTAGGCGGTGAGCTTCTTAGTAGGAGCTCAATTTGATGGTCATCATCCCCTCGTTTTGGAAGTAAGTCCATAGGGATATCATCGATGAACACATCTTGGAATCCTTTTAGAAAATTAGACAAGTCTAACTTTTCTTGATTCCTACCATTTACATTTAGTAAAACATTAGGACCTTTTAGGGACTCTTTGACAAAAATCATGTCTGTAGAAACTGAGCTTTTCATCGATTTATCAAAAGCACGAGGACTTACAAGTGGTATAACACGACCATACTCAGTAGCATCTATATACATGCTCTTTTCCCTGGAGGTGAAGTAAATTATCCTTTCAGGGAACTTCATGTTGGCAGCCATGCTATTGCACCATGGTGGCCCTAGGATAGCATCCTCATGTTGGAGAGGAGAGATGAAAAAGTCTTCTTTGTCGATGTAGCTTTGGACATGAAGCCTCAACTTCCCAATCAAGGGAGTAACGGAGGCGTGTTGTCCCTTGAAAGCTGTATAGGCAGTTACAATATCTCCCATCTCAAAAGCTTGAATGACCAACTTGGTGGCCAACTCCATTGATATGAAGTTGTGAGTAGAGCCAGGGTCAAACAAGATGAAGGCATCATGCTCCTAAATTTTCCCCAAGCATAGGAGAGAGGTGATCCTTTGCAATGAGCATCCTCTTTTGGAGCTTCGATAGTGGAAGCTCTAGGAGTCTTATTGCGGGCATTTCTCTTGGGGAAAGAACGATAGCCATGTCCTTGCTCCCCACACTTAAAACATTTGTGGTCTTTGCGAAAAGCTTCAAGCTCTTCAGGAGAGAGTTTATTTTTTACCTTTGTATAACTCCTTTCTCCTTGGACCGATTGTTGTTGTTGGAATTGCCTTGGGAAGAATTTTGGGCATTGGTTTTCCCCTTTGAATCACTTTTGTCTTTGCTTTCCATGGGCTTGACATTCCTTCTAGCCCCTTGTTGGAAATTGATGCGCGAAGCAACCATAGTGTGGTGGATTACTTCGGTGATAGCACCAGGCCATTGGGAGTTGACGTACCTTGCCATCTCTTCAGGTAATCTCGCACATAATTGTTGCTTTTGCTTGGCGAAGTCTATCTTTTGAAAGACAATAGCTTTGAGATGTATATCCCAAAACTTGTCCACGGATCTGTGGATAGACTCGTGGGATAGAAGCTTCAAACTCCGCCATTCGGTAAGTACTTTGTCCTTTGCATTGATTGCAAGGAATTGCTTCTTAATTGAAACTCGTAGAGTTTTCCATGTGTTTGGGGCTTCACCGTTGCCATGAAGGCTAGCCCACCATTGACGAGCAGACTTTAGGAAGTGCATAGCTACATGGTGCAGCTTGGAGGACTCCGTGAAGTCCTTGTCTCCAAAGGCCGCATCAAACTGCTGGATGAAGGCTAATACTTTGTTAGTGGCACCAAAGGTGCCATCATAGGTGAGAAAAGAGATACTCTTTCCTCCCTCTTTGAACTTCTTGAGCTTTTGGGACCTTCGCCATGCAAGGTAAGATTTGTGATGTCCTCCCCTTTTGTATTCTCTAGGAGAATTTCATTGGAAGAGGAGGAAGGTGAAGAGGGTGGCCTCTTTCTTACCCTTTTCTTCCTTTGTTTCCTCTCTTCCCTTTCGAAGTGACGAGGAGAAGGACTGTGGGTTGACTGTTTCCTCTTGGGAGGAGTTGGCGACCGTCTAGGCCGCCATCTTTGTGGAACCACATCTTCAGAGAAACTTAGGGATTCGCTTCTTTCTCGTTCTTTGGATTCCTCCTCTCTTATGGGAGAGAGTCTTCTTTTGAGGGTCTCATCAAGAGGCCTCCTAAGCTCTCTTCTCTCTTGGAGAGAAAGGGAAATTACATAAGCACAAAGTTGTTAACTTCGGCTCGCAAAGCAGGGGACATCATCATTAGCACCGTCATGTGCAAAATCAAAGTTATCAATGTTCATTCTACTCTCTCGATTATTGTCAGCCATGCTAATTAAACTTATGTATAGAATTACTTTGTGCTTTGGTACCCTCAAAAACCTTAGTCTCTACTCTTCTTTACCTTTGAAAATCAGTTCTCAAGCAGCTGCACCCTTGGTTTAGACACTGTTGATTGCAAAGACTAGTGGAGAGGGTCTAACATTGCTTTGGTACCCTCAAAAACCTTAGTCGCTACTCTTCTTTACCTTTGAAAATTAGTTCTCAAGCAGCCACACCCTTGGTTTAGACACTGTTGATTGCAAAGACTAGTGGAGAGGGTCTAACATTGCTTGGTTGATTATGGTTCCTGCTGAGATTGCTCATAGCTCAATAATGGTTAAACCAAAGGCAAACCCCGAGAGGCTCCATTATTAAGACTATAGTTCCCAACGGTGTACCTGGAACAAAGTTCTCAACCAACATAATAGATCCCTGTCCCACTTACCCTATTGTAATAAACATGCCCAACCTTTCATGGACAACTTAAGGACCTCTCTTCTTAAGCAAGGAAAGAGAAACCAATAGCTCTGATACCAATGTAATGAAAATGGTCTATGAACTTTGAGAATAGTGAAATTAGGAGAATTAGAATGAGCATTTTTGTGAGATTACTTTTAGAACATAGGGTGTGAACTTAATTAACGGTAGCAACATAACCATACTACTTAATTAACTTGGCATGCATAATACTTTTGCAAGAGAGAGAGTTTAGAGAACTTGACAACAGTTGAGGACCGGATTTATGTGGAGCTGGTCCCCCCTCCAAAAGGCTTTTGTATTATAGATTCTCCCATAAAGAGAGACTTGGTGCAATACAATCTTTGTGTTCCTTCTGACCTACGTGATGCAATGAATTTGGAAAGCTTCAGGCATCACGAGCATACAATAGACTTTATAAAAAGCATTAACCATCCCCGGCCTCAGTCCCAAGGCCTCAAACACCTTCAAAGGTGGAGAGAGCTAGCGGGGAATGCAGGTAGGGAAGAGGAAGAAGAAACATTCATAGGAGAAAGAAATAGTTCCTCACTTATCATCACTCTTCTTGCTTAGCATACATAATAGCATAGTAATGGAGATGGAGAAGATGGCAAGATTAAGCATTGTAGCATGGCTCTTGGTTGGATTTGCATTCCATAGCCAAGAGTGGTGTAGACTCTCAACTTCTCTACAAGCTTGGAGAAGGAGATGGAGCTCTTGTACTTTGCAACTCACACAATGAGTGAGTGTGTGTGTGTGGGGGGGGGGGGGGGAGTATACCCCCAAGCTAGCCCCCTCCTTGCTTTGGTCCCCCTCTTCTAGCACTAACCTGCACCTGATTGGACCTCCTCAAGCCTAGCCAATCACATGCTTAATGCATATCAAGCAACAAGGGTAGCCTTGGGACAAGTGTCCCCCTTTCCCCTTTGAGAGAGAGGACTTGATAAATGTATAAACAATCAATTAAATTAACTAAATTATCATTGGATCCCTTGGGAGGTCAACCAATAGGCTTTAGGCACACTATGAGGGAAACATGAAGAGGAGCTTGACAAGTGTCCCTAGTTGCTTTCTTTGTACCAAACTTGCCTCGTGTGAGGATGTGTGTGTTCTCTCTCTAGCTCCTACAAAGAGGGCTCGCCCCCTCATGAGTAGGGATGTGCTTTGACTTTTGAACACCTTAACTCCTCAAGCACCTTAGTCATGGAGCACCTTAGCACCTTAGTAATTAAGCACCTCAAGCACCTTAGTCAACAAGCATGGCAAGCACCTCAAGCACCTTAGTCAACAAGCATGACAAGCACCTCAAGCTTGGGCCGGGTTCCCACCTCAAGCTCAACCCTAGCTTGCCTAAGATCAAAGGATTTTTAACACTAACCTTTGGAGGTCTTTAATGAAGCTAACCCTAAGTTCTTTAAACTTCAATAGCTAGCCTTGGTCTTTGACATACCATCTCTCATTTAGACCCCTTTACCATTGGCTCCGTTGTCTATATTCTAACCCTTGTTCCCGTTTATTCTCCCACATTAAATGATCAGTTTAATATGAGAAAATCATTTGGGTAGGTTAGATATTAGATTTTATGACATTGGAAAGGTGATTTTCAAATCAGTGGATCTACTATGGTGTTTGGTCTTGTCTTTTGAGTTCAAGTTATGCTCCTTGGACTTGTTCTTGCCGTAGTGATCAGTATCTACTTTCCGCTGGTCAATATCATTTGTTTCAGTTATTGTATCTGGGTTTGGTTTCCTCTCAATCTTCCAATGTCGTGACCTGTGACTACCTTTGCTGTCTTCACTCTCATCATAGTGCTTTCTGGTTTTGCCCTTACCCTTCTTCTGAGATTCAGTGGATCGAGCGCACCTCTTTGCCTTCTCCAATCTTCGATGCCTGGACCCCGTCAAGCATTGGAAGTCCTCCTACTTTCCAACCTCCTGCTGATCAAAGTTCAAATCGGTCTCATTACCAGCCTCCCTGTCAATGTAAAGACGCGCTCTAACCCCTCCTGTATTGGGATGACACGTTCTGGATTCTCTGTGAATTTGGTTGATGGCCTTCTACCATATATGAACAACTCTTCTGGCGGCATGACTGCAAGAAACTAACTGTAACCAATTGGGAGAGTGATCCCCTGTGAAGAGATCTTCAACTGAGGCCACCATGATCGCACAAAATGGAATGAGCTGGTCTCTTTAGACAATTATCCCAGTGTTGGGTGAAGAGTTAGTTATTAGTTCAGACAATTGGACTTCAGATAACATATCAGACAAAGACACTGATAGTGAAATGAAAATTGGAATGGTAATTGAAATGGAAATGATAGGTAAACTAGAATTGGAATTGGATTATATTCAGATCAGATCAGTACAATAGGAATAAGTACAGTGTGAGCCAAAAGACTGCTCTAAACAATCGGGAAGAGAATACAAGATCACAATGAGCTCCAAGACACTACAAGAGAGGGTGGCTCCCAAATCATAGCCCAAAACCTTCCTCGGCCGTAAAATGATGTAATGGCCCCTATTTATAGGTGTCGGACTAGGTCTTTGACTAAATGTCCACTATGCAGTTCCTGCAGTAATTGGCTTGGTAATTACTAGCTCAATCCTCAGTCAGAATTCTAGCCTAGGGATAATTTCCACCATCTTCAGCATCTTCAGGCATGCAACCTTTAGTTACATGCCTCTTGCATCATCACAAAAAAAGTTGCAAGTAGATATGAAATGTATGCTTTTATTTTTTGTGGATGTTACAACAACAACACACTTTAAATTGTTGCCAATGCGCACTGGGAGAGTGGGTACTGAGTGGAGTTGGGCCTAAATTTGATTGGGTCTTGAGGCCTTTGTCGCAGTAGCATGGAAGATAAGACATGGCAAACCACTTGCCTTTTGAGTTGCATTAAGTTTGAACGTTGGTGATGCCTAATATCAATCAATCCACTACATTGCCTACTTGGGATTGACTCTTATGTGGCCCGAAGGCTCCTTTGATAATCACAAGTGTCTTGCCTAAAAGTTTCTCAATATTGCATCCATCTCAAAAATGTAAGGGAATTCTCTCTCTTTCTCTCGCTTGAGGTCTCACATTAAAAACTATGTGTGTGTGCGTGTGTGTTTCATCACCACCATATTATCCTCTATGTCTAAATCTTGGTGGGGTTTGCACTCTCAACACAGGTTGGGGCACCTCCAGTCAACCTTCATATCAGACAAGGATCTGTAACAAGATAAGATCAATCGTTGGTGCCAATTGTATTTGGAGAATGGGAACTAAAGTACATTATTCAGTCTCCAAGGTTCACTCTCTCTCTCTCTCTCTCTCTCTCTCTCTCTCTCTCAGGATGGATGTAAGACATGTCTAAGGATGTCATGTAACACACTTGCTTAGTGATGCATCAATAGACCCTATGGTTAATGAGGCTTTCCAACAAAACAATCTCAGAAGCTCACACTTTATGCATTACATCACCCGCATTGTCTCCAATTACAAAAGCATATTGTCTTCTCTAAGGGAGACTCACCTATACTGCTTGAGTCTATCCCCGTATCCACAATCCATATCACAATTGCAGTCAAGTTTGGATCGCGCTCCCTTTGATTCGAAGTCAGGTGTTGGGGCCCTTGGGGAGAGCCCCTTTGCATATGCCCATTATGACCCTTGCAAGTTTGAGAGTTTGAGCCTCATACCCCACGGAATGATCAAATTTTTAGCCAAAACCACTCCCTACACAACTTTCCCTCCTAGCCACTTTGTGTACTCAATTGTTGCCTCATATCCATAGTCCTTATGCATCACAGCCACCCCAACTAGAATCTCCCTTATTTCCATTGGAAAATATATTTTCCAAAAACAATGACACACATCTATGTTTGATTTTTTTTTGCCCATAACAAAGCACGGGTTCACGTACTAGTTGATCAAGATTCAAAGGCCCACATTGTTTGTTTAATGCTGACATGGCTCCAGGAAGAATTAGGTTGGGTTCAAACGCGGGCGACGTCAACCCTCCCTGCACTTTTGTGCCTCCGCCCCTTGGTTCACATGACACGACAACGACAAAGATATATGAAACTATCACAATTCGTTCAACAAATTAGCGACGGCGTAGTGGAAAAACTCTTTGCTCTACGTCCATGGGCATCCTCCTCACTATCTCACATGGGCATGGATAGGAGGGGATCAATTGCTCATGCCCATTCTGGCGATTGTGTGCGATCTGAGCTGTCGGACGCGCTTTGTGTAAATTCGGGAAAATAGGTAAACTCGGGTGCAATAGAACTTGTAAATTTGGGCACCCCCACTGGATTCGAACCCGAGATGTCACCTTTGCAAGCTTATCACCATAACCACCTCACCTGCGTAGCATGCTTCTTTAAAGCATTGGGAGAAGGGTTTCTTCTATGATGAACTTGTCGCTGTGGAAATTCGGGTCACTTGAGTAAATTCAAGCAAATTGATAAATTCGGGGTGTGTCTTAAGATCGACGGCCCACGATGCCCACGCTCCGAGAAATAAGCGTGGGCCATTAATCCCCTCTTGCCCATGGCCGTGTGAGATAGTGCTGAGAATGGGGCATGGTTCAGTTTGCACTCCCGCGCTGACAAGCGGGGTAGAAAGTATGTTCTTCCGGAGGGGGAGGCCCTTCCAAACTTTCTGCGGCCGTCCCGTCTGAACACAGCCTTATCCTCGTGCATCGAAGTAGAGAGAGAGTGAGACACAGAGAGAGAAAGAGAGAGAGAGAGAGAGGGAGAGGGTATGTTGCCATTGCCAAGAGCTTGGGACGCGTTGCCACTGTCAAGAGAAACTCTGCAGAGATGTGTGGGTTCACCGCAAAAACTGCACAAGCTCCTGCACTCCTGCGCAGAAGCAAGCCAGCACGTACCTACTCCGGTTTTAAGTAAGACGAAAGCCAAGAAGAAGGACGACTTCCATGGTACCTTGCAAGCCCTTCAATCCAAGAATCGAGTGCCCAAGAAATGGCTCGGCCAGGTACACACATTTTTTTTATAGTAATGTCTGATTGAATTACCAATGGGAAACCTCAAGATGAGGACAATCAAAGTAGAGCTCATAATGACTAATTGGGAGCTCGTCCAAGTCATAGACAACTTGAAGAGACTGTTGGAGAGAAGTCTGGAAGAAGGGAACACGAGGTAATTACGTGCTCTCCACATTGTCCAAAGCACCCAGAATCTACTCCAATTGAAAAAGTATACATACGGCCGAAGCAGTGTGGAAGCACTTTAAAGATCCTTAAAAATCTACCGAAATGAATCCCAGGGAAACGCATGCGAAGAGCTGTAGAGACGCAATCCACAAACTGTTGCGTACGAGAACAAGACCACAATAAATGTGGAATATTCTCAATGATTGCACCGCAGCGAACACATCACAAAGAGGCTAATCTTTTGGATCGCAGAAATTTGTCAATTGGAAGAACCCCAACGAGGCATCTCCACATAAACAGTCGCTCTTTTAGAGGCAGCTTAGCATGCCACACTTTCATAACTTTACTCCTCCACCATGTGACACTCTTATTCATATTCCATACCTTATTGTAGTGTTCTTGGATCTAGGAAGATGGTTGCAAATGACAGTACACTTTCTTTGCAGAGATCAAACGGATCGAAGAACTAGCGTAAAGCAAATCACAAATTCGATTCTCCGCAACCAGCGGCGAAACAGGATCAAACAATGCTTATTTTCTTTGATCGAGGTGTAAAGGCAAACATTTTCTGACCAGAGTTAGCTATCGAGTTGGGCATTAAAGCTGAAGAGATCGGCTACACAGTTGAGCTAGGTTTGGCATGTCCTGGATATTTAGAGTATCATTGGAAAGCTCTGTTTGTATATTCAGTCGTATGTGGATACACGAGTTTTATATTATGCCTTTGGAAGGGTGTGATGCTTTGTTGGGAATCCCATGGATGTTACATGTACATGGAGTGCTGGACGTCTTACAAAAAAGATCACCTTGCAGCATAGAGGCAAAACCACAGATAAAAGGGAACGGGCCATGGAGGCCGTGGAACACTAGAACGACGTTCCGGCCGGTTGCAGTTGCCAAGGACGTCCCGGAACGGACGAGCATTCCGACAGGCCGGACATAACCGGAACGGACAGTCTGAAATAGGGCGGAATGGGCAGGAACGGCCGGAATAGATAGAAACTGCTAGAAAAATAACGGACTAGTTAGTCCCCAACGGTCATAAACAAGCATGGGCAGCCTTATACATTGCTCCCTCTTCCCTCATTCCTTCACAGATGCAAGGCTCTCTCTCTCCCTTGCTCTCAAGCTCTACCCTCGCCGCTCGGGCCTCAAGCTCTTAACCTCTCTCTCTTGGGCTTGCCCTCAAGCTCTCTCTCCCTTAGTCTCAACTTTTAAGAGGTGAAGCTTCTATCTCAAGCTCTCACGGAGTCAAGCCTCTCTCTCTCTCAAGCCCTCTCTCAAGCCATTCTCAAGCTCTCTCTCTCTCAAACCCTCAAGGATCAAGCTCTCTCTCTTTCTCGGATAATCCATGGCCTCTTCTTCTCGAACAACCCCCTCCGTTCATGCGGGCAACACTCAAAAGGCGAAGGAATGGTTGTTGTGGGAAGCATGACAAAGTGAGGGCACAATTTCTTCGAGTGTTGGGACATGAGGTGATATTTTGCACTAACATAACCATCGAGAAGAGGAAGGAGCTCGAGGAAAAGGATCCACAATTCAACCATAAAGCCAAGCCCGCGCGCAAAGGTATCGACCCAAAGACCCTCATTTTCGCTTCTTCTCTACCCGGTGGCGGTGGCGGTGGATCTTCATCGGGTCCGATTCGTCGCCAAAGGACCCTTGCCACCTCTTGGGACCCAAAGAAGAAGGAAGAGGTGGATGCCGCTGTGGCCTGATTATTCTATGACGATCGTATCCCATTTGCGAGGTATGCTTTATCGATCTTCTCTCTCATTTCTTCCATTATCGTTATTTCTGCCATTATGATCTTTAAAGTTTAAACTGTGAATAATCAATTATCATACTAACCTCTTCTATGTGTGATCGAAATAGGTAGGAGTATTGGAAAGTTATGGTGCAGCGGATAGGAGAGTACCGCACCGGCTATGTGCTGCCATCTTCAGAGGCTCTCCGAACCACTTTGCTCAATCGAGAGAAGGCGATTGTGGAGCAAGCAACACTCAATATTCAACGGCTTTGGGCAAAACATGGCGTTTCCCTCATTGCCGACGGGTGGAGCGATACAAGGAAGAGATCTATCCATGGCCTCGTCGCATACTCGAGTGGAGAGATGTACTTTGTGCACTCTCATGATGCCACCGAGAGTGCCAAGTCCGCTGATGTCCTCTTTGCAGAGTGGACAGCGGCCATAGAAACGATTGGTGAGCAACACGTGGTGGCCTTTGTCACAGATGGGGAGGCATCAAACAGGGCAGCAACAAATATTGTAGAGGGCCACTATCCGCATGTGACAGTCTGCTTTTGCATGGCACATTGCTTGAACAACCTTCTAAAATCATCGGCAAGCTAGATTGGATCGCTCTAGTCATTGCTGATGCAGTGAAGATTGTTACTTTCATCAACACTCATCCATCTTTATGGTATTTGTCACCTTTAGTCTTTTGGTATTGTGGTCACTGGTTTGACCCTTTGCATTGGTAAGGCATATGAGGCAATGGACCGCATGATCGAGCAACTTGCACAGCTTGAGCCGAAAGCAGAGCGATATGAGGAGATCCATGCGCTTTGCAGCTCGATGTGGAATTCATATGTCTCTCCTTTACACGGGTAGCGTACATGGTGGATCCAGAGTTCCAAGGTGCAGGGCAAGAGACAAATAGAGAAGTCATGAACCAATTTATAGAGATCTTAAACAAGATGGTTCTAGATAGAGATGGGCGACGCATTGTCAGAGATCCGATGAGACAATACAAAGAGATGTTGGGGTCATTTGGCAATCCAGACGCTCAGATTGATCGCAGGTGCAGAGCCACCGACATCAGGTACTTCATCCATGGTTGAGATCTAGCTGGGCCTAGAGCTCGATGATGAGGAATGGGAGGATGTCCATGATGTACAACTGGCTACTACGAATTGGGAGGCCTCTCAAGCTAGTGGCTCTTGAGTCTTGAGTCTTGAGACTCGAGAGTTGCGACTTTAGGACTTCCATTATCCTTATCTTTTTGTACGGCTGCTTGTAGCTTGCTCTCTTTGTAGCATCTTTATGGTATTTGTCACCTTTAGTCTTTTGGTATTGTGGTCACTGGTTTGGTCCCCTTGTTGTATCTTATAAACATTATTCCCTAACACAATCCCCCTGCAAAAAACCACAAGGGTCCGGGCCATGAGTATTTGCAAGCATTCTCAAATATCATTTCTTACTACGCCACCCAGGAGTAAATCACCAATAATTTAAACCAGTATTAAAACTAGAGTCAAACAATTCAAATCGGCACCAAGATAGGTTTAAAACAGAAACCATTCACTTCAAACAAATTCAAAACAGGATCACCAAATAATTTCTCAAAAAGATTCAGAAAATTGCTAAATCAAATTGAAAAAGCTTTCTTAACATTAGTCTAGCTCGAAAGTCGACAAGACTTCTGTCTAGAAACTTGCACCAAAATTAGGGTTAGATTTCTTCCATAAGGTTGTAGCAAAATGCAACATGGTCCATAAGCTCTTGGACAGACAATGCTTCTATAGTGGTGATGGTAGTCCCAAGGCATAGCAATCACAGTTGACATCCAAGGGTATCAGCTCGAGAAGAGACACTTGTTGAGAGATGTCGAGAATTTCAAATCGTAGTCTGCTAGTGTGTCCGTGGCAAGCATTTCAGGACATTCCCTCTTGAATAGCAGGTCTTGAGTTCAACTCTCCTCGTCGGATAGATCTTTAAGATGTGTGTGTGTGTGTGCGCGCGCTAATAAGAAGAGGGAAATGGTATAACCTTTCTATCACCCAAGTGTGGTATATTGGTTATGCCATTTCCCTCTTGAATAACAGGTCTTGAGATCAACTCTCCTTGTCGGATAGACTTTCAAGGTCTCTTGGGATGGTTTCCTACGACGTTAAAACTCTCTTTTTCTCGTGTGTGTGTGTGTGTGTGTGCGCTAATAAGAAGAGGAAAAGACAAAAGCTAGGAGTTGATGAGTCATGCGAAATGGGGTTTTGCCATTCACTCTGGCAGTCTGACCTACCCCACCTATGAGATTATGATACAAAGAGCCGAACAGACTTCGACAAATGAAAGTAGAAAGAGAAAGAGAAAGAGAAAGAGAAACCTAGAAAAGAAGGATGCCCGACCCAAGCTTACTCCTCAGGAGTTGGCTCGCTGCATTAGGGAAGGGAAGTGCTTTGGATGCGAGGAAACTGGACATATCTCCGCGAGGTGCCCTAAAAAGGCACAGAAAGATCTGAACGACAAGGATGACGAGAGGCCTGAGAGTTCGAGAGCAGCTGAGGAACGTGGAAGAAAAGGTAAGATGAAAACAGGATTGGTTCGAGATTGCGTGGGTACCAATCCCAGCACGATGGATGAGAGTACAGAACTTTGCCGAGCTTGGGGCAAAGTGAAAGACCAAGAAGCCTTGATCTTTTTCGATGGAGGAGCCAAGGCCAACTTCATTTCACCGGAATTGGCGGCGAGGCTCGAGATCACTCCCGATCGGATCGGACTACTTGCGGAGGCAGTTCTAGCGGCACCCGGCAGGGACGTAGCCATTACACCTATCATTGGCAAACTTCGGTTGCATTGTCAAGGGTATTTGGGGCAGGGCCATGTCATTGCTTACGAGAGCCGATTGTTCTCAAGGCCGGAATTGACAGCACTGATTTATGAGAGAGATTTTGGTGGTTATCCATGCTCTTACTCAGTGGCGGCATTACCTACTCGGAGCGAATTTTACTGTCTTTACAGACCATCAGAGTTTATGCTACTTCTTGTCACAGAAGCAACTATTGGAAAAGCAGATGCGGTGGGCAAACACCTTGTCACAGTTTCACTTCCAGATTGTCCATGTTCAGGGACAGAAGAATTTGGTGGTAGACGCTTTGTCTCGGAAACCGTTGGTTCTGGCTATTTTCGCGATACATCATACGAGCTTCGAGGATATGGCCGACCAGTACGCCATCGATACGGATTTTGCAGATATCTTTACACGGATACGGGATGGGGAGACATTAGCAGGATATTCCATTCGGGATGGCTACTTGATGAGAAAAACCATGTTGTGCGTTACACAACCGTTGAGGGAAAAGGTTATGACTAAATGCCACTGTCCGCCTTTTACGGTTCACCGTGGCATTGCTACACCATGAGAGGGGTAGAGAGATACTTCTTTTGGCCGAGACTCAAGAAGGATGTGGACGAGTTTGTGCGCAGTTGCTTGGTATGCCAGAAAGTCAAGGTTGACAGGCATAAAGCACAGGGATTGTTACAGCCTTTGCCCATACCCACCCGCCCCTGGGAAAGTATTGCAATGGATTTCATTTTCGATCTCCCGAGAGCACAGAGTGGTTTCGATGGTATCTGGACTGTTATTGACAGATTTAGCAAGCAGACTCATTTCATTCCAGTGAAGAAAACAGTCAAGCCGGATCACTTAGCGAGATTGTTTGTGGCCCAGATTTTCAAATTACATGGCATGCCTGAGACGATTGTCTTCGACAGGGATCCCAGATTTACGAGTTTGTTTTGGAAGGCAATTTGGGAGAACATTGGCACGTGGTTGCAATTCTTGTCATCTTTCCACCCGCAGACTGACGGGCAATCTGAGATTGCCAATTCAGTGGTTTTAGATTTATTGAAGTCTTATATCTTGGATCAGAAGACTCTATGGGAAAAGTATCTACCTTTGGTGGAATTTGCCTACAATAACACGATACACTCTTCGACAAGGAAGGCGCCATTTGAGATTATTGAAGATGCTGTGAAGGTTCCACTCTTCCTAAGCACGAAAGATAAGATTTTTGAAGCTGATGAGTACACGGGCTACTTAGACACGGTTTTTGCCAAGGTTCGCGAGGCTTTGCAGAAATCTCAAGAACGACAGAAAAAGGCAGCGGATCGCCATCGCCGCGATTTGAAATTGAAGGAGGATGATTGGGTTCTCCTATGTTTTGAGAAGGCACGCCTGAGAAAGAAAAAGGGAAAGGAGAGGCTTTTTCCAAAGCTTAGTATGAGATACTACAGACCTTTCCAGATCTCCGAAAAGATCAATGATGTCTCCTTCCGACTAAAACTGCTTAACACTTGGAGGATTCACAATGCATTTCATGTGAGTCTCTTGAAACCTTTTAAAGGTGATGTGCCCGAAGATGGGGAGCCTGATGAGCAACCCGAAGTGGAGGAAAACGAGGAGATCCTTGTTCTCGAACAGATAATGGCACCTAAAGACAGAAAGATTAAGGGTAAAGTGAAAAGGCTCCTTTGTCAACAGATGCCTTGATTTTTGATACTAGAGTCATTGATGTCTCTTTGAGCTTCAGGGATACTGAGAGCTGTCAATATTCTACTGTAATGACTTTATGAACTCGAATTCCCGATAATATGACTGATTTGTTCTTGACTTGTTTAAGTGCAGGAACCGATAGACGAAATGACTGCAGCATTTTGGTCTGAATGATCTCGATAGACATGGTTCCAATAGGGATTAGTCAATCGGGCATCTATGAGGTCCTGAGTGGATTTGGATGCGATTGCTAACTGCATTGCCGATAAATCATGGTCTAAGATCCGAATGAATGTTGAATGTCATGTGATGTTGTGTGATGTGACTGTCGATTGGTACATGTGCTAGATGTGTGTTCCTAGTGCGTAGGTACTAACAGTCAGTGTCTGCTAAGACAGTTTATGGCTTGTGTCTATTTTGCAGGCGTAATGGAGGATGATTACAATGCTTTCAAGAGGGGGGTATGTCACAAACTGATGATGTGGCTGCCCAATACACACATGCACACCCCTCGCAAGAACCCCCTGCTGCGGGCTGAAATGGTGATGTGGCTGCTGACCTGGCTGGCAGCAGCGTGAATTGCGGAAAAGACTGCCACGTGGCATTGTGTACGGACGTCCGCGGTTTACGGAAAGCTGGGGGCAGTTTTGCGTGGAAATCAGTGTCAGCTTTTGGCAGATTTAGGCTACGCAGTATTTGCTTTATTTTATGCAAGTTAGTGAGAGAGAGAAAGGAAACTCTCTTGCTTTATTTTAAGCTTTTAACTTCAAGCTTTTGGGCTTTGCTTTTGCCATCCCTTGTACTCTTTAAATAAGTGGGTAGGCCACTCACAACTCAGAGCATCTGGACGCAGAGTCTGAGTTTGAGGGCCTGCCCGCACTCTTGTACTTTGAACTCAGATTAATACAAAAAGAAATACCGAAAGGGGCGCCAGTCTTTGGGGCCAATATCTCTAGGCACGGAACTCTGCCGGGCAAGTGTCGAATCAATTGTGAACTGTAAACTGTTTTGAAGTGGTTATTTGTGCTATCGCAGTAGATTCTTGACTTGGAGTGTCCAAGTCTGTTACACTTTATATTGCTTCAACTTAATACATCGCCGATACTCCATCCTCTGCACCTTCACGCAGAAGCATACTAGAGAATGAGCCCTTGGCCCTTGACTCATATTTAAAAGGCCCTTGGTCTCTCAAAAGTAGCTACATGAAAATCTTCAAGTTCTAAAAGCATTTGGCCTCAAAAGCTGCCAGAGTAAATTGTGGAAATCCGTACAATGTGCCACGTCAACAATCAACGCATTTCACGGACGTTCGCATAGTGCCATGTCAGCATGTCAATGCAAAATCTGGAGCACTCTGTATTGTTGCCACGTGTCACAAGACGGGTACCACGTGCCAATAGAAAAGAACAGACTGAGCAGACTTTTAGCACTTCAATAACAACAGAACTGAGAGAGAGGGAGAGACGACACGCGACACGGAGTGGCGGAATTCCACCTCAGAGAGTATTGGCCCCAAACCTTGGCGCCCCTTTCGGTATTTCTTTATATTGCATCAACACAGTACAAGCCGGTACTCGAGACTCTGCACCTTCGTACTGAAGGATGCCAGAGAATGAGCCCTAACTGGAACCGGCTTGTTCAATCCAAAAAGGGCGGTAGACTTTACTTCAAACCTTGATTTAGCTTTCACCCATTATTAGTCGTCTATTTTACCTGTACTTTCAAGACACAACAAAGGGGAGAGGGATACAGGCTGTTAGATTGCACCTGTATGAGTAGACGGACACCAGATTGGCCCCTAACTTAGGCGCCCCTTTCGGTATTTCTTTATTTTTCAAAAGAGGGAATAAACGTTGTGGTTCCCTACAAGCTGCCCTGCACAAACTCGGCTGAATTTCCACTGTTCCAGCCCGATTTCGGCAGCATAACTGTACTAGAACCCTTCACAGTCAGTATTCCCACGCATTGGCTGACTTTCCCGACGCATACGGGCACTTTGCAAAACCTGGCGAGAATCTGCAGCACGCTGAATTCTCTGTTTTCAGCCCTGTAAATGCGCCAGATCACCTGTACAGCGGTCCCCTTGCGTCCCCGAACCTCCTGGGGGTATTAAGGTCCGTTTAGGGCCAAAACCCTAAACCTGCAAAAATACACAGCAGGCTGTAATTTACTGTTTCGGGCTCCGTTTCGCGTGCCGGTCGCATCCGTAGCAAGTCCTCGAGCTCCCGCACCTGTAGGGCTACTTGCCCTTTGAATCGGACGAGATTTCTGGTGTGAAACCTCTCCGAATTCACCTGTACCTGCGGGGGGATTAGCCGCTAGCTAATCCAGTACCTGTGCAAGAGGCTCTTGCCTCGGCAATCGCGCATGAACCCACACAACTGTACATTGGTCAAATGAAGAGCCCACTAGTGGGGCATAACATACTGCCAAAGGGGAGAGAGAGGGCAGTGCGTAGTGTGCAGGGCATCACTCCTGGCACCGCACTGTGCATAAGAGGGAAAGCAAGCACTCCATAGCTCTTAACCTGTGACAAATCTGAAAATGAGGCTCTCCCCCTCCTAAATTCAGCGCCACTTCTTGTTGCATGAGGCAAGTGCACCAGAAGGCGCCACTTGGCACATTTATAAGCATTTTCCCGTTTCGGGGTTGCCGTCTAAAAATATCCCAACCGGTTGCCCAGTTGACTTCACGGCACAGTAAGAAAATGTTCCCCTTGTCATTCCGGAGATAATGACGTCAACACATTTTCAGGTCCCAAAATAGCAGTTCCCTAAATTTTAGGAGATGTTGCCATTGTATCTTTCTAGGTCATCCGACCGTCTTTGTACACTGCGGCCACATCCAGAACTGAAATGTAGCCTCTGTAGCAAAGGATTCCACTTTGGCTAGTCAATGACCCCACTTGGCTAACCATAGTCCTTGTCCAACCTTAGTGCTCTCTTGCCCTCAGGCCTGGACTCCCTTTGGACAGTTCCACACTAGCTATGCAATGCAGGGCAGTTAGATTTCCCGAGGGGTGTTTCCAAAAAGTGAAAGTAAATAGATAATAAGAAAGAAATCAACAAAAAGGATAGATAGTAGTCACACGCTGGTGACATACTCCCTCTTGAAATCTCAAACGTCCTCGTTTGCATCTATGTCGTACATGCTTACTGTCAATACTGATGTATTCAACACCTGTCGACACATATACGACACATACATGCTCATTGTCAACCCTGGTGTATTCAACACCTCGTCGACTCATGTATTGCCTGCGTGTGAACCCTGTCCCAATGACATAGTGGTAGCTTCGCACTCTGCCATTGCTTTGAGTCACTAACTTTCCAATGACAAAATGGTAGCTGCACATTTTGCCACTGTCTTATAGTACACGTTGGATCCTGTATCACTTTCGAGCATACCCAAACCGACAGTTTAAGAATGCAGTTACACATGTACTCTTCAATAGAAGCAATCACTGTATCCTTGACAAACTGACAAGAAATACTCACTTCTTTAGCACTAACCAAACTTTTGGACATTCCATAAGAGCAATTGCCAAACTGACAATCTGTACAGCTCTAACATTCATGTAGCACGTATTTCATTTGAGCTCACTTTAAATACCATGTACATCATTTGTTTCAGAAGCCATTGCCACATTGACAATCCACTTAGCTTTGAAACTCAAGGGGTCAAGGTAGGTTGCAAATCGAAGGCTTCCAAGTAAAGTGATAACACAGTTGGTGACTCTGCAAGTTCACCTTCTTCCATCCACTTAGCATCCATTGGTGGATAGTTTCTGAACTTTACCAAGTAACGCCTAGCAACCTTGCCTTTCACTTTTCTTTCTTTGTGTGCCAAAATCTGTTCAGGGACCAAGATCTCGTCAAGTTCCTCGACTTCCGGCTGATCTTCAGCTGGCATATCTTCTGGCACATCACCCACATAGGGTTTGAGAAGACTCACATGAAACGCATTGTGAATCTTCCAACTGTCAGGCAATTTCAGCCTATATGCAACATCACTGATTATGTCGCACACTTGAAAAGGCCCATAGTAACGCATGCTGAGCTTTGGAAACAGTCTTTCCTTGCCCTTCATCTTCTTTAACCTTGCCTTTTCAAAGCGTAAAAGCACCCAATCACCAAGTGAATATACCACTTCACGACGATGACGATCAGCTGCTTTCTTTTGCTTTGCTTGAGTCCTTTCTAAGGCCACTTTGACCTTCTTGTATATTTCATCCATGTCCTGAACATACTTATCTGCTTCAAATATCTTGTCCTTTGTATGCAGTATGGGAGGAACTTTCTTGCCACCTTCGACTATCTCAAAGGGTGCCTTGCCAGTTGATGAATGCACTGTATTATTGTATGCATACTCCACCAATGGCAAATACTGCTCCCACTTTCCTTTATGCTTTGACACATAGCACTTCAGCAGATGTAGGACAGTAGAATTTGCCTCTTCTGACTGCCCATCTGTTTGAGGATGAAATGACGAAGAGAATTTGAGCGTGGTGCCCATATTCTCAAACAAGTCTCTCCAGAACAAACTTGTCATGCGTGGATCACGGTCGCTAACAATCGACTGTGGCATGCCATGATACTTGAAAATATTGCTCATAAACAAGCGTGCCATCTGATCTGGCTTTATCTTCTTCCTGACAGGAATAAAATGAGCCTGTTTGCTGAATCTGCAAATAATGGTCCAAATACCATCGTTTCTTGTCTGCGTTCTCGGAAGATCAAAGATAAAATCCATAGCAATACTTTCCCATGGTTTATCTGGAATAGGTAGTGGTTGCAATAACCCTGGTGCCTTTTGCCTGTCAAACTTGACCTTTTGGCATATTAGGCATTCTCGCACAAAGGCATCCACATCTCTTCTCAATGTAGGCCAATAGAAGAATGTCTCAACCGCTTTAACTGTAGCATCGATACCACGATGCCCTGCATACGGTGGGACATGACTCTCTTCCATAACTTTGCGTCGCAATGGCTTTGTGACACACAATCTGCCATGCATCATCATGAACCCGTCTCTAAGAAGATAGTGTTCATGACGTTGTCCATCCATTAGTTGCTCGAAGACTCTTGCAAAATCTTCATCATTTGCATACTGTTCTCTCATATCATCAAGTTCATGATGATAAGGAATTGACACAGCTGAAATTTGTGGCTTCCTTGACAAGGCATCAGCCACAACGTTCTTCTTGCCTTCCACATGCACAATCTGAAAATGGAACATGGACAAGATATTTGCCCATCGCATATGCTTCTCAGATAACTTTGTTTGTGTCAAGAAGTATCGCAAGGTCTGATGATCCGTTTGGACAACGAAATCTGCACCTAGCAGGTAGTGTTTCCAACTTAAGAGCGCATGAATCACAGCCAGTAACTCTTTCTCATAGACCTGCATGGTCATCTCTGGCCCTTGCAAAATTCTGCTCTCATAGGCTACTACCCTGCCATCTTGCATTAGCACTGCACCAATGCTACTACCACAGGCGTCACATTGGACCACAAATGACTTCCTAAGATCTGGCAACACAATGACTGGATCCGAAGTCATCTTTTCCTTTAAGAGATTAAAAGCTGAAATCTCTTTTTGTGTCCATCTAAAGGTGACTGCCTTCTTTTGAAGAGCATGTAAAGGTGAAGCAATCTCAGCGAAATTTCGGATAAACCTTCTGTAATAGGAGCATAGTCCCAAAAAGCTTCGGACATCATGCACCGTCTTCAAATTTGGCCATGACTTGATCGCTTCAACTTTTGCAGGATCCATTCTGACACCATCCTTTGAGACAATGTGTCCCAAAAAGTGAATCTCTTCCAGAAAAAACTCACTTTTCTTTGCATTGATGAGCAACCTATGACTGCGTAGCTGTTTGAACACAATGGCCAAGTGATGCCTATGCTCCTCTTCATTCTTTGAGTAGACTATCATGTCATCAAAGAATGTACCAACAAACTGCTGGTGTGGACGGAAAATTCTGTCCATCATCCTATTGAACGTAGCAGGAGCATTTGTGAGACCAAAGGGCATCACTAAAAATTCGTAAAGGCCAAACGTTGTTCTAAAAGCAGTCTTGTGCACATCCTCTGATCTAATGCGGATTTGATGGTACCCACTCTTTAGATCTATCCTGCTAAACATAGCTGCTCCTTCTAATTTGTCCATAATATCATCAATACTAGGTATAGGAAACCTATTCTTGATGGTGTTTTTGTTCAGTGCACGGTAGTCGATGCACATACGCCATGAACCATCCTTTTTCTGCACCAACAACACTGGAGAACAGAATGGAGATGAACTGGGCTGAATCAGCCCCTTTTCTAACAACTCCTGTACTTGGCCCATTATCTCTTTCTGCTGAGCCGCACTAACCCTGTACGGAGGCTTATTTGGTGGGCTACTGCCTGGCACCAAATCTATCGCATGGTCCTCGGGTCTCTCTAGCGGTAATTGAGACGGTAATGAATCGGAAAAACAGTCACTATACTGTTGTAAAAACATTGACCTTTCTTTATCTAGCATAGATAAATTTGATTCATCACAATCTGATACTTCACGTGCAAAAACCAAGTACGCAGAAAGATGCTTTTTCATTATAGAAGTAATAGCAGAAGCTGATACAGTAGGAATAGACTCCCCTTTAAGCTTTACATCCAGAATGTGAGTCTTTCCCCTGCTCTGTACAGTGATCTTTTTGTTGTAGGCATCCATGATTCCCTGTACACGAAACAACCAAGGAATACCTAACAACACATCACATCCGTCTAGTGGCATGATGTAAAATTCTTCAGCATCTACATAGGACTGGATATGTAGACGCAACTTTCCAATGATGGGTGTCACAGCCTCTGTATGGCCAGGACATGCCAAACCTGCCTCTGTTGTATACCCCATCTCTTCAGGTCTGATTCCCAACTTTGAAGCCAATTCTGGGGAAATGAAGTTGGCTTTGGCACCTGGATCAAAGAAGATAAGCACTGTTTGATCCCTGACCTTTCCCCATGCTCTGCAAAGCTCACTTGCATCTGAATTTGGCTTGTCGCCCACCATATCTGGCACTAGACCAGCCATGGGCTTCTTTCCTTTCCTGTCCTCCTTGTCTTCAGAATCAGCTGGCCTTTTCTTTGTAGGACAGTTGTAAGCAATGTGGCCAGGCTGCTCACATATAAAGCATTTGTTCTCTGTCCTCAGGACCTTCTTTTGCTCTTCTGACTTGCGAGGAAAACGTCTTTTCCATTTCTTTGCTGGTCCTTTTTCTGATTCAGCCGTAGCTTTATCTTTCCCTGCGTTGGCTGACTCCTAAGTCCCTTTAGGAGCCTCATTGGGAACGTGCTTCTTGGCTGAATTTTTCTTGCCTGATCCTGCCTTGACGCCAGTGTTAAATTCACAATCTTCTCCCTTGAGCAAACCATTGCCAGTGTTTGCTACCTCGATGAGCTGCGTCAAAGTAGTGACTTTTGTCTTCGTACAGTACTTTCTCAATCCTTTAGGCAGGCCACAACAGTATTTTTCAATCTGTTCTGTCAATGGCACAAACCTATAGGAAGTTACTGGAAGTAGAGCTTTCCAAAACTTCCGATTGTAATCATTCAGATTTCTGCAAGTGGCAGCATTTAGTTGGTGCCATTCTGTCATGACATCTGCTTCAAAGTCATCAGATAACCATGCTGCTGCAAAAATCTGCTTGAAGTAAATCCATGTGGACGGAGCTTGCCCTTGAAGCAATAAAGTTGTCCACCATTGTCCCGCATTCCCTGTCAAGAAAGTGGCTGCCTTGCGGACCTTTGAAGCCTCTGTAAAGTTTCCCCTTGCATAGGCCTTGTCAAACTGCTGGAGGAATGAAAGAGCCTTCTTCCTATCATTAAACCCTGTAAAGGTCGTGAATGACACAACTTTGCCACCTTCTTTGTATGGAGTTGGCCTCTCCAACGGCGTTAAATTGTCATATGGAAGTGACTGAAACATGGAAACACTATTAGGGTTCATCTGTGTTCCTTGGCCGCTATTAACTTGACCTGGAAATGCCATATTTGGCTGCTGATTTGTAATTCCAGCCATACCAAAATTTGCTTGTGGCATCCCAAATTGGCCCTGAGTGCTTTGAAACCCTGGTAGCATGCCTGTGACACCATACATGGGGTTAGGCATCATCGTTTGAGCACCCCCGAACACTGTTCCTGGCGTATAAAACTGATTTCCAGGTGCATGACCAGCCATGCTCTGGAATACGGATCCACCTCCAAAATAGCCAGGGTGTACTGAAGGTGGTGGTAAGACCTGTTGCATAGCCTGTAAGTTGCTTCCTTGCCCATTAGAACCAGCTATAGGCTGCTGAAAGGTGGCGGGCTGAACTGGTACAGCTTGAAAGACTGGCATCTCAGCCACCTGTTCTTGCACCTTAGGCATAGGTTGTGGAGACTGCATGTTCTCCGTCAAGTGTACAGGTGTTTCCATTGACTTTGCGGTATGAATCACCTGTGCTCGAGCCTGAATAGGCTTTTGAATATGATCCAGTGACCCAACTTGCTGAGACGGAACAGGAGGTAGCAGAAAGGCTAAAAACCTTGGGTTCTGCATTACTTGTGTAAACATAGCCACAGCAGTAGCCAACTGGGTCCTGAATATATCGTCATCAGTCTGTGGTGGTCTTGAGGACTCACCCACTTCATGTGTCTGTTGACCCTGTGAAGAGGAAACCTCTTCAGTCACATCATCTGGTCTGTCAGCCATAATTGCAATTCCCTGTGTCTGGTCTATGATCCCCTGTGTCTTCAAGCCCAAAACTGACCAAGGCTCACTTCTATGGGAAAAAGTGATTTAATCCCGTCGATGGAACCATGGAACCGGCCTGTTCAATCCAAAAAGGGCGGTAGACTTTACTTCAAACCTTGATTTAGCTTTCATCCATTATTAGTCGTCTATTTTACCTGTACTTTCAAGACACAACAAAGGGGAGAGGGATACAGGCTGTTAGATTGCACCTGTATGAGTAGACGGACACCAGATTGGCCCCTAACTTAGGCGCCCATTTCGGTATTTCTTTATTTTTCAAAAGAGGGAATAAACGTTGTGGTTCCCTACAAGCTGCCCTGCACAAACTCGGCTGAATTTCCACTGTTCCAGCCCGATTTCGGCAGCATAATTGTACTAGAACCCTTCACAGTCAGTATTCCCACGCATTGGCTGACTTTCCCGACGCATACGGGCACTTTGCAAAACCTGGCGAGAATCTGCAGCACGCTGAATTCTCTGTTTTCAGCCCTGTAAATGCGCCAGATCACCTGTACAGCGGTCCCCTTGCGTCCCCGAACCTCCTGGGGGTATTAAGGTCCGTTTAGGGCCAAAACCCTAAACCTGCAAAAATACACAGCAGGCTGTAATTTACTGTTTCGGGCTCCGTTTCGCGTGCCGGTCGCATCCGTAGCAAGTCCTCGAGCTCCCGCACCTGTAGGGCTACTTGCCCTTTGAATCGGACGAGATTTCTGGTGTGAAACCTCTCCGAATTCACCTGTACCTGCGGGGGGATTAGCCGCTAGCTAATCCAGTACCTGTGCAAGAGGCTCTTGCCTCGGCAATCGCGCATGAACCCACACAACTGTACATTGGTCAAATGAAGAGCCCACTAGTGGGGCATAACATACTGCCAAAGGGGAGAGAGAGGGCAGTGCGTAGCGTGCAGGGCATCACTCCTGGCACCGCACTGTGCATAAGAGGGAAAGCAAGCACTCCATAGCTCTTAACCTGTGACAAATCTGAAAATGAGGCTCTCCCCCTCCTAAATTCAGCACCACTTCTTGTTGCATGAGGCAAGTGCACTAGAAGGCGCCACTTGGCACATTTATAAGCATTTTCCCGTTTCGGGGTTGCCGTCTAAAAATATCCCAACCGGTTGCCCAGTTGACTTCACGGCACAGTAAGAAAATGTTCCCCTTGTCATTCCGGAGATAATGACGTCAACACATTTTCAGGTCCCAAAATAGCAGTTCCCTAAATTTTAGGAGATGTTGCCATTGTATCTTTCTAGGTCATCCGACCGTCTTTGTACACTGCGGCCACATCCAGAACTGAAATGTAGCCTCTGTAGCAAAGGATTCCACTTTGGCTAGTCAATGACCCCACTTGGCTAACCATAGTCCTTGTCCAACCTTAGTGCTCTCTTGCCCTCAGGCCTGGACTCCCTTTGGACAGTTCCACACTAGCTATGCAATGCAGGGTAGTTAGATTTCCCGAGGTGTGTTTCCAAAAAGTGAAAGTAAATAGATAATAAGAAAGAAATCAACAAAAAGGATAGATAGTAGTCACACGCTGGTGACACTAACCTCATATTTAAAGGCCCTTGGCCTAAAAAGCAGTTTATAGTAAAAAGCCTTCAAACTTAAAAGCTTCTGGTCCAAAAGCAAAGCCAAAAAGCTGCCGGCGTAAATCACGGAAATCCGTACAGCCTGCCACGTCATCATGCCAGTGCAATTTTCGGAAATCTCCCACGCTGTTGCAGTTTTAGGGTTAGGGTTCCCAGAATTAGGGTTTGCAGGTTTTAGGGTTAGGGTTTTCAGAATTAAGGTTTGCAGGTTTTAGGGTTAGGGTTTTCAGAATGAGGGTTTCAGTAGTTAGGGTTTTTGGCAAAAATTAGGGTTAGGGTTTTCTGCTCTCGGGCAACCACGTCATCACTTCGTGACACTTCTTCTGTTACTTGTTCTTCTTAGGGTTTAGGCTCCTCGGCCACATCTGTAAGTTGGCTCCATTCTTTAGGCTTTGACACGTAAGCAGTTTGTTACACCATGTCAGCATGCTTCACGCGATTTAGTGTGTGTTGGTTCCGCTTTATATTAATGGCTTTAGATCTCCTTGGCCCCATCGACGGGGTCTCGTAAGTTGGTGGAAACTCGTCTTTAAAATAGGCCGCACGACAAGTCTTTGGAAGTTTGTAAAACTTCCAATGTTGCTTCTGCTTCTGCTGTTTCTGCTTCTTCTACTGCTTCTGCTTCTTCTAGGGTTTAGGCCCCTCCGCTGGAATCTGCAGGCTGGCTCCGATCTTCGGTGGCTTGGCGCGTCAGCAGTTTGTGAGAACAAACTGCCACGTCATTAGCGTAACATGTCAATGCAAATTGCAGGCGTCCGTACAACTCCCATGTCATTAACAGTTTACACATCTTCTGTGTGTTTAGGTGGGTCTTGCTTTACTTTAATCTCTTCAGGTCACTTGGGCCCCATTAGACAGGGTCCTGTAAGTTGGTGGGAACTCTTCTTTTAAAAATAGGCCACTTGGCAAGACTTTGCAAGTTGGTAAGACTTCTTTTGCTTCTTCTTCTTAGGGTTTAGGCCCCTCGGCCGGGATCCGCAGGTTGGCTCCATTCTTGAGTGGCTTGACACGTCAGCAGTTTGTGACACTCACTGGCTGGGCACAACCACAAAACAACCCTCATTCCCTAACACCTGTCCTTGGGAGAAACTGGGACCGAGTGGACAAATAACACCCCCTCTCAGTGCTTAGAGGTAGGACCGTGGAGCTAGAGTGAGCAATTTGCAATTAAAAAGAGAGGGTTTCATGGATGAGGATATCTGCTATGTCGAATAGTACCTGGCCAGGATGGTCGAATAGTACCTGGCCAGTATACCATCCAATGGCTACCCCCGAAACGATGGTTGACCGCTCCAAGAGAATTCATCAAAACTCAAAGTAAAGGAAGAAACTTCTGGTGTCTAGATCATTTCCAAACTCTTAAGTACTCCATTCTTGAAGAAAGATTCGGATCTGTACCTCCGGTCATATACCGCATGCTAGAATCTCCAAGATTCTACGGGAAGTCCAAAGAATGGGACAACCAAGGCTAATGAGGAATGAACAGTAACTGAGAGTGAAAACCGCATTGATCTTCAATCGTCTGGAAAACCACTGGAGAGAATATCACCCCACTCCCAGAGTGAATCGAGAATAAACATCCAGCAGAAAGGAACACACATCAATATTGAGACTGCAACTAAAACGGCAAGATCAAGAGACTGCACCCAAGCTGTGCAATAGAAGAACAAGGTGCTATAGAAAGCCACCAAATAGACTCTCAATCCTATCCGTTGCACATGGAACCACAAGAACTGAAAGGAAGTAGTCTACGCAAACTGACTCCTAAGATGGCTCCATATCCCCCTCTGAAAGGAGAACATCCAAACCATGGTAAACTATCATAACTCTCCAAATAGACTCTCAATCCTATCCGTTGCACATGGAACCACAAGAACTGAAAGGAAGTAGTCTACGCAAACTGACTCCTAAGATGGCTGCATATCCCCCTCTGAAAGGAGAACATCCAAACCATGGAAAACTATCATAACTCTCCAACAGTCTCTATCTGTGTAACCGGATCACCAAAGGGAGGTGAATCCAAAAGGAAATATGCATGTGGAACTTGGAACCAAATCTGGGAGAACCAAGAAGACTGTCTCCCCTCTTTGAAGAATGCTCAATCTAACTATAATTGGTTCCTAGTTCGAGAAGGACCACTATCCACGTGTATGAGATAACGTGCCAGTCGAAGTAGGTGTGTACTGAATGGTACAGTCTCTAGGGATCAATTTGGAAGACAAGGCATAGGAAATACTGCTCGGATGTATAAGAAGAGCAATCGTCACTCCACGAATCCAAAAGACGAGGCAACCTTCGAGAGAAACATTTGCCAAGATACTAACTGCAATGTGGGTTGTTACACTCCATCCAAAGCCGCAAGAAATGGGCAAGGGAAACCAAGGACTAGAAGACACCGTGCATGGTACGCCGCTAAATGGAGCACCGGTAGTCGACTAAAGATAATAACCTGGAAGCTCCCTTTGCAGGAGAAGTATCCTCAAAAGTACACTCTGAGGTAATAAATGACTCAAATCCACGTCGGAACAGAGTAAACACTGTCACTGAAAGCTTGAGAGATGAAAATGAGAACTCCTCCCATGATAGGAAGCCCTCCTCCTGCTCAATCTTGGGAGAAGAGAATGAGTACAACTAGAAAGAAATCCGAGACAACTTGGAGTAAACTGCTTGCTCTGTAACTGAATAGCAAAGCTTGAATCTCATGGAACTCGAGACTCAAAGAGAATCACACCATCGGTAAACTCGGAGTGCTAAGAATAGGAAGATTTGAAATGTTGTCACCTGAGGATCTTGTTTGTTAAAGAAGCTGTCACGGGGACGGGCACCACCACGTGCCAACAGAAAAGAACAGACCGAACAACTTTAAGCATTTCAAATAACAACTGAACAAAAAGAGATGCACGACACGAGACGGAGCTCCACCCCAAGAGAGCAGTGGCCCCAAACCTTAGCGCCCCTTTCAGTGTTTCTTTATATTGCTTGAACTCAATACAATGTCGGCACTCCATCCTCTGCACCTTCACATTGAAGCGTGCGAGAGAATGAGCCCTTGACTCATATTTAAAGGCCCTTGGCCCCTCAAAAGCAGTTACATAAAAAGCTTCACGTTCTAATAGCATTTGGCCCAAAAGCAGATGGCCAAAAAGTTGCCAGTGCAAAAGCATGAAACTCGTATAGCTTTACCACGTTAGCAGCTGGCTGCGCAAAACACCGGCGTTCGTACAATGTCACGTCAGCATGCCATCAAAAAATCTGGAGGTGTCCGTACAAGCCTGCCATGTCATCAGCTGGTTGCTCAAAGTCTTCTGAGTGCGTTTCTGCTTTATTTAATATCTTTGTGTCACTTGGGCCCCATTAGACAGGGTCTCATAAGTCGATAAGGCTTCTTCTGCTTCTTCTGCTACTTCTTCTTAGGGTTTAGGCTCCTTAGTCTTGATCAACAGGTTGGCTCTATTCTTCAATGCGTTGACACGTCAACAGTTTGTGATAGAAGCTGTCGGGGTCCAACAAGAGCCTAGCTACTCAAGCAAACTCCCTGAGATCAAACCAAATGTCTCCCACTTCTCTGCATGTGCCAAGATAAAACCTGTAGGCAATGTGCCAAACTGCATACAAATTCGGAAGAGCACATATGCTCTCACCGTTGTAAATTTTATTGTTGCAGAAAAAAGATCCATTAGTCAATAAAAGTGCGCAATGGGCTACAAACTGCCCCTACAAGAGAGGGCTACACGAGAATGGGGGGAGACTCTCCCAATGAAAAAACAAGATATATACAGATGGCTAAATCAGGAGATAGGTGGGGGGGAATAACCACACTGGTGGTTTGTACTGCCATTGGGGCCGTCCATGAACCATGGTGAAGAAGGGTCCAGGCCGCCACAGTCTCAAGAAAGCCTCACCGCACCCGCATGCGATTAGAGCTACTGTCACGTGACACATCCAACCCTATGTGTCCGTGGACAAGCTATAGCATGACCAGGGTTCAGTCAGTCCAATCAGTCTAGATTAGAAGTGATCTGGCACTTTTTGTGAGTCTATTTGAGTCTATTCGTAGACCGTGCATGCCCAGTCACTTAGTGTAGATGCATATCCTCTGGTTGCACACAGCATGATCATCAGTATTCCCATTAGAATCCATTAGAATCAGTTAGGGGATTTTTCCAGTGTATTTAGCCTATTTTCCCTATTTTTGACATTTTTCACTTATTAATTTAAGTGACTTCCCAACAAAAGTAGGTAGGGCAATTTTGCTAAGAAAATATATAAGCAAACCAAAGTTAGCACAAAATGGTAGAAGAGGCAGCAGGAGCTCCACGCTCAACAGGCAACTTCTCATCAGAACCTTGGCGGTTTCCCCCTCCAAGCAAGACCCCTCACCTAGCGTTTTTGGAAATTGCATAAGCTGGCGTTTTTGCATCAGCTTTGCCTAGCGTTCTCAAGATCCAACATCATCGCCACAGAACCAGCAAGACAGCGTTTGTGTATCAGATCTCCCCAACAGCAGAACATCAACCTAGCATTGTTGGTCAATCTCAGCTTGCTAGCGTTTTTGGATTTCAGCCCCAGCTTTGTAGGGTTTCCATTACCATCAGAAGGCTGTCACAAAGTGATGACGTGGCGGACAGCAGAAACCCTAATTTCTGCCAGAAACCCTAAAATTCCTGCAAACCCTAATTTCTGCCAAAAACCCTAATTTCCGGAAATCACGGAGGTGAAAAGTTTTTTTTAAAAAAAAAAAAATTTAAAAAATGAGCAACGCAAATCCTAGCTTTTTGCCACGCAAGGATTTTGGATGAGAAAAAGAGAGTTGAATTGCTTTATTTTAACTCTCATTGAGAGAGAGAGAATTTGCTTTTGCTTTCAAGCTTTTGGGGCTCTGCTTTTGGGCATCCCTTGTAACCCTTAAATTAGTGGTGAGTGCCTCACTTCTCAGAGCATCTGGACGCAGAGTCTGAGAGTGAAACCCGAGCTACTCTCTTGTACTTTGAATTGATTAATACAAAAAGAAATACCGAAAGGGGCACCAGTCTTTGGGGCCAATATCTCTAGGCACGGAACTCCGCCGGGCCAGTGCAAATCTATTGTGATCTGTGAATTGTTTTGAAGTGGTTATTTGGTGCTATCGCGATTGATTCTTGACTTGGAGTGTCCAAGTCTGTAACAGTGGAATCAGAGCACAGCCGATTTCTCTTCTACGGGAAATCCGATCCCCAATTTTTTTTCCGCGGCACCTATGGCTTCACGCAAGGATGAGTCGACTCCCTTTGCATTTGGAGATGCGGGCAGGGATCACAACGAAGATTCCGGCAGAGTATGGCCCGCCTCGGCCTACTTAGGCGGAGCGGCGAGAGATGGAGCGTCGCCAGTTGATCGGCGATGCAACCAAGATGATGCTCAATTTTGCGAAGGACCCAAAATTTGCAAAATATATGAGCGAGACTTCTTTTCAGGAAGTGCATGAGTAGTGGCAGAAAACCACTACACCAACTCTCAAGAAACCTTCTGCTCACAAGAAATATTCAGAGAAGGAATTAGAAGAGGTGGTTGATGCATGGATCGCTCAGCTTTTTGACGCGCAAAAGAAAGCCAAAAAGCATGGCAAAAAGCAGAAGAAAAGCACTGACTTCCCGGGATATTTGGGTCATCAGTCAACTTTTGATAAGGCAAAGAAATAGAAGAAGCGTGTTCGATTTGAAGGAGTACCCAGTTCTTCTTCTTCTTCTTCTTCTAACAGTTCTTCTAGCTCTTCAGATTCGAGTGAAGAAGACACAAAAGGTAAAAAAGCGAAGCAAGAAACAAAACTTCGGAAAGGGCAAGAAAAAGGCAAAGAAGGCTAAATCTCGCCCAGAGCCTGACAGTTCTACTGAGGACTCGTCTACAGACAGCTCAGATTCTGATGATGGAAACTTCTATGCGAACAAGAAGAACTTTTACAAAGCCAACCAGTATGACTTTCTCGAAGATAAAAGCAAGAAAGTCCGAGAGTTTAAGGAAGGTGGCCACTTGATCAAGTTTGATACTTTTTCAGAATACTCAGCCGCGAAGTGCCCTAAAAAGGCACAGAAAGAACAGAATGATAAAGACGACGACAGGCCTGAGAGTTCGAGAGCAGCTGAGGAACGTGGCAGAAAAGGCAGATAGAAAAGCAGAACTGGTACCACATGGCGTGGGACCTGCACCGAATCTAATCAATGAAAGTACAAACTTTGCTGCTTTTGGGGCAAAGTGAAGGATCAGGAAGCTCTTTTGAAGGAGCCAAGGCCAACTTCTTTTCACTTGGAATTGGCGGCTCGATTTGGAATGACTCTCGACAGACTGACGCCACAGGCGGAGGTAGTTCGACTGGCACCCGGATGGGATGTTGCCATGACACCGAGCATTGGCAAACTTCGTTTGCAATGACAGGGGTGTTTAGGGAACGCGAGTGACGTTCTACTCAGGATCCCTTGGTACCACAAGAACTACGCCGTGGTTGACTACCGGGCCGAGAAAGCGACTTTGATAAATGAAGGGCTTAGAGATTGTACTTGATGAACTTCAGTTTCTTACTCATTCATTTGGGAGAGAACTGAACGATGGATAAAGGTTGAATATGTTTTGACCTGATCAAAAGAACGCCAAGATTTTTCTCCACACTCATGCCGATTGCTTTTCAGAGGGCCTGAATATCAAACCATTGATTTGATACCTGGAAGCACGCCACCGAACCGGCCACCTTACCGTGTGAGCCTAGTACAGAATGAAAAGATTATGAACCCAGTGAAAGACCTCTTGGAAAAGGGTCTTGTCCAGCATAGTACTTCACCGTATTGCTCTCCACTGTTGTTGGATTTGAAGAAAGACGGATCTTGGAGAATGTGCATCGATTATAGAGCTCTCAACAATATCACCATCAAGAACAGATTTCCGATTCCTAGGATCGATGATATACTCGACAGGTTACAGGGATTCTCGTGTTTTAGCAGGATTGACCTGAAGAGTGGATATCATCAGATTCGAATCGCGACGGGAGACGTCTACAAGACAGCTTTCCGGACTACTTTATGGATTATTTGAGTTTTTGGTGATGCACTTTCTTTGATGATATCATTGTTTCTCCAAGAATGAGGTAGAACACAGAGATCATCTGCTTCAGAGACTTTTTGGGACATTTTGTCTCAGTAGAGCAGGAGTGCAAGTGGATTCGGCCAAGATAGAGACTATACGTGATTGGCCTGATTTGAAGAATGTGTTCGTACTACAGGCGATTCATTCGAAAGTTTGCAGAGGTTGCTTCCCCTTTGCATATCTTGATACAGAAAGGAGTCCCTTTCTCGTGGGGATCCACAGAGGTGACTGCCTTTCAGACATTGAAAGAGAAATTGACTACAGGACCAGATTTGACTTTGCCGGACTTGCACAAGTCATTTGAAGTATTTTGTGATGCTTATGGTTGTAGTTTGGGTGCGGTCTTGATGCAAGAAGTTGATGTCATTGCTTACGAGAGACGATTGTTCTCTAGGCCAAAGATGACAACACAGATTTATGAGAAAAAGCTTTTGGCGGTATCCACGCTCTTACTCAGTGGCGGCATTACCTACTCGGAGCGGATTTTAGTGTCTTCACAGACCATCAGAGTTTGCGCTACTTCTTGTCACAGAAGCAGCTTTTGGAAAAGCAGATGCAGTGGGCGAACATCTTGTCACAGTTTCACTTCCAGATTGTCCATGTGCAGGGACAGAAGAATGTGGTGGCAGATGCTTTGTCTCGGAAGCCGTTGGTTTTGGCTATTTCCGCGATACATCATAGGAGCTTCGAGGATATGGTCGATCAGTATGCCACAGATATAGATTTTGCAGATATTTTCACACGGATGCGGGATTGGGAGACAGTAGCTGGATACTCCCTTCGGGAAGGCTACTTGATGAGAAAGACTATGTTGTGCGTTACACAGCCGTTGCGGGAAAAGGTTATGAGTGAATGCCACTGTCCACCTTTTACGGGTCACCGCGGCATTGCTACCACCATGAAGGGGTAGAGAGATACTTCTTTTGGCCGAGACTCAAAAAGGATGTGGAAGAGTTTATGCGCAGTATGCCAGAAGGTCAAGTTTGACAGGCATAAGGCACAGGAATTGTTACAGCCTTTACCCATACCCCCCCACCCCCGGGAAAATATTAAAATGGATTTCATTTTTGATCTCCCGAGAACACAGAATGATCACGATGATTTTCCGATTACATGGCACGTCTGAGACGATTGTCTCCAGATTTATAAGTTTGTTTTGGAAGGCAATTTGGGAGAACATTGGCATGCGGTTGTAGTTCTCGTCATCGTTCCACTTGCAGACTGACGGGCAATCTGAGATTGTCAATTCAATGGTTTTAGATTTATTGAAGTCTTGTATCTTGGATTAGAAGACTCAATGGGAAAAGAACTTACCTTTGGTGGAATTTGCCTACAATAACAAGATACACTCTTCGACGGGGAAATTGCCATTTGAGATTGTTGAAAGTGCTGCGAAGGTTCCATCCTTCCTGAGCACGAAAGATTAGATATTTGAAGCGGATGAATATTCGCGAGATTTGAATACGGCTTTTGCCAAGGTTCGCGAGACTTTGCAGAAGTCTCAAGAACGACAGAAAAAGGCAGCGGATCGCCAACGTCGCGACTTGAAATAGGAGGATGATTGGCCTGCTCTTATGTTTTGAGAAGGCACGCCTAAGAAAGAAAAAGGGAAAGGAGAGGCTTTTTCCAAAGCTTAGGATGCGATACTACGGACCTTTCTAGATTACTGAAAAGATAAATGATGTCTCCTTCCGATTGAAACTGCCAGATACTTGGAGGATTCACAATGCATTCCATGTGGGTCTCTTGAAACCTTTTAAGGGTGATGTGCCTGATGATGGGGAGCTTGATGAGCAAGCCAAAGTGGAAGAAAACGAGGAGATCCTTGTTCCTGAACAGATTTTGGCACATAGGGATACGAAGAAAGGTAAAGTCCGAAGGCGGTTCTTGGTTAAGTTCAAGAACTTTCTTGCATTTGATGCGAAGTTGATGGAGGAGGAGGACCTAGCAGATACTCCTCGGATTGTGAAACTTTACCTCGATGTTTTGGTTTAGCATAGTCTACTCCAAATGGAACCCAGAAATTCAGCTTGGCCGAAGATCTGGTGCAGTGGGATGCACAAGAGGGGAGTTACTCCGCTCCTTTGTCAACATATGCCTTGATTTTGATACTAAAGTCACTGATGTCTCTTTGAGCTTCAGGGATACTGAGAGCTAACAGTATTCTGCTGGATGACTTTATGAAATGGAATTCTTGATAATGATACTGATTTGTTTCTTCACTTCTTTTGAGTGCAGGGACTGATAGACGAAATGACTGTAGCATTTTGGTCTACTTGATCTCGAATAGACATGGTTGCAATAGGGGTTAGTCAATCGGACATCGATGAGGTCCCGATTGGACCTAGATGTGATTGCTAGCTACATTGCCGATAAATCATGCTCTAAGATCTGAATGAATGTTGAATGTCATGTGATGTCCTGTGATGTGACTGTCGATTTGGTACATGTGCTAGATGTGTGTTCCTAGTACGTAGGTACTAAAAGTTAGTGTCTGCTAAGACGGTTTATGGCTTTTGTCGGTTTTGCAAGCGTAATCGCGGTCGATTACAATGCTTTCAAGAGGGGGGTATGTCACAAAGTGATGACGTGGCGAACAGCAGAAACCCTAAGTTCTGCCAGAAACCCTAAAATTCCTGCAAACCCTAATTTCTGCCAAAAACCCTAATTTTCGGAAATCGCGGAGGTGAAAAGAATTTAAAATAAAAATAAAAAAAAATGAGCGACACAAATCCTAGCTTTTTGCTACGCAAGGATTTTGGATCAGAAAAAGAGAGTTGAATTGCTTTATTTGAACTCTCATTGAGAGAGAGAGAATTTGCTTTTGCTTTCAAGCTTTTGGGCATCCCTTGTAACCTTTAAATTAGTGGTGAGGGCCTCACTTCTCAAAGCATCTGGACGCAGAGTCTGAGAGTGAAACCCGAGCCACTCTCTTGTACTTTGAATTGATTAATACAAAAAGAAATACCGAAAGGGGTGCCAGTCTTTGGGGCCAATATCTCTAGGCACGGAACTCCGCCGGGCCAGTGCAAATCTTTTGTGATCTGTGAATTGTTTTGAAGTGGTTATTTGGTGCTGTCGCGATTGATTCTTGACTTGGAGTGTCCAAGTCTGTTACAAAGGCTGCAATTTCAGCAGCGTTTTCAGCAATAGAAGACTTGCAGATTCAACCCACAAGAAGTAGCAGATTTAGTCGGTAAAGACATCAGTTTTCAGCATTTAGGAACCTCAATTTTCAGCCCTAAACCTACAGATTTTAGCGTAAAAGACCCACAGAAAACAGCCCCAAAATCAGCGTTTTTGGCTCAGTCGCAGATTTCAGCCCATAGCGTTTTTGGACAGCAGTAGAAAGATTGTAGATTTCAGCCCTTAGGTCGACTTCGTCATCACCGTCGTCATCGTCAACATAGCCTAGACTTGCATCAGTCTCATGCATCACCATTGTACCAGATTGTGCAATCATAAGTAGACTACTCTCGCTGACAAGAGTGGGGCCTTCGGAGGAGGGTTTTACGTCGTCTCTGGTGTCGTATCTCTCGTCTCTCTCTATCTCTCAGTCTCATACACTTGCACGCACAGTGTCGATTGTGATCATAGCACTCTCTCATTAAGAACGGAAGGCTCTCCCTTCCATAAGAAGAAAAGGAACCTTGAGTACAGTTCGGAGCACTCATCTTAAGCAAAGCGCAAACAATCATTCCGCTGCACCTAACATTGGTATCAGAGCTTTGGCAGTGTTCTGTATCACTCAAGAAAAGAATCACAAGAACCACTGATTTTTTTTTGCTTGTTAAGGTCGCACGAACCCAAGTTCGCTTGGGCGTGTCGATTCCTAATCGTGTTTTTGAAGAGTGACAGGAATCCCAGGAAAGAAGGGCTTGTCCAGCCTCCCCTCGTGTCTCTTTTCACTCATTGAGAGCGGACCGTGCACTTAGCGGCCGTCCAATCGACGTGAGGTGGGAAAAAGCAACCTTGGTGTGAGCGCAAGGCCACCAAGGGGTGCGCCTGCGGAAAGGAGTAGAACTCGGGTGAAGAGAAGATCCTTCTCAAACGCGGTTTGCAAGCGAAAGAAAACCTCAAGAATCTCAAGAACCTCAAGACCCGCAAGAACCTCAAGAACTCAAGAACCCCAAGAACCAAGACTCCCAAGAACCCAAGTTCCTCGTGAACTTAAGAACCCAAGACCACAAGAACCCACGACTTCAGAATGGTCATCACTCGAAGCGGAATGGATACTTCGCTTGGAGGTGATGAGCATGAGAGAGGCGAAGAAGAATTTTCCCCACCAGGAGGTTTTTGACCCTTCTCCATCTACGACAACGATTGCACTAACTCCTATGGAGGAGTTGGAGCTGATGTTTCTGGAACAGAATTTAGAACGCGAAGCAAGAAATGCAGCAAGAATGGTAGAAATGAAACGCAGACACGCAGAAGACAAAGCAGAACGAGAAGCAGAAAGAAAGGAAAGACAAGAATAGAGCGAGTGACGCATTCAAGAGTTCTTGCGACTTTTTTCTCAAGTGCAGGCGCCGATGCAAGAGATTCGAGAAAAGGAGACTCTCTCAGTCTCTTCTTCTCCAAAGCATGATACACAAGATTTGCATGATTGTGTAAAGCATGATGATGATTTGAATAACAATGACAAGCATGATGATTTGGATGACAAAGATAAGCATGATGATTTGGATGCCAATGACAAGCATGATGATTTGCATGATCAAGATGTGATTTCTCACAAGCATGATGAGTTGCATAAAGATGACGTGATTGTTCACAAGGATGATGAGTTAGGTGATGCTTTTTCTAGCGAAGCTAACCTCGTCGTAGATTCGATTAATCACGAAGAACCGATCTTGGCTTTCGAGTCAAGGTCCAAAGAACCCCCATAGGACGATTCGTTCATCCAGGAAGAACCGATCTTGGCTCTCGAGCCTAGGTTCAAAGAACCCTCACCGGAAGTATTATGTGTTCGCATGATTGATACGCACGCATTGTTCGAGTGTTTCATTCGTGATCGTTTCCTGTATTTTAGTCAGCGTATTTATGTGATCCCTTTTATTAGGCATGGCATATTGTACGTTGCACATGTTTCTCTCATGGATGAGCACGAATGTATGCGGATTTCTCATGAAAAGCTGAAAAGTATGTATGTAAGGAAGTCATATTCCATGTCTGTTCCTTGGCATGACACATTTGTAGAACGAGCACATGAAAGTATGAGCACCAAGCATGGGCATTTCCGTTGTGAATTGCCACAGTTGATTGCTTTTGATCATAAGAGAAAGATTCGATCTCATTGTTTGCGTGTATGTGGTGAACGGTTTAGCACTCCGTCTCTTTGTTCATCTACACTGCATGCACAGTCTTTGAGGAAGACAAGATTTTTTCCCCTCACTTTACATGGAATAGGTATGTTCATGGTTTTGTGTTGGAAATGATTTCAGGAATTTTCAGCCATGGAGATTCTTGAAGAAGAAATAAGCATGACTCTAGACGAAGTTGAAGCATTGAAGGAGCCTCAAAAGACTTTGTGTCGCTTTCAGCGCGGCCCAAAGAAGCAAGGAATGCAAACCTTTATGAAGTTTAAGTACCGCACGACCCACACATCAGAGTGGGCCGGCGAAGAGTCACTTCCAGGATTCCGGATGCTATTGGCGATCTCCCTCGACGCCATACAGTTCGGTACCAGTACCTCACTTTGAAAAGGAGGGGATGTCACGTGACACATCCAACCCTATGTGTCCGTGGACAAGCTACAGCATGACCAGGGTTCAGTCAGTCCAGTCAGTCTAGATTAGAAGTGATTTGGCACTTTTTGAGTCTATTCGTAGACCGTGCATGCCTAGTCACTTAGTGTAGATGCATATCCTCTGGTTGCACACAGCATGATCATCAGTATTCCCATCAGAATCTATCAGAATCAGTTAGGGGATTTTTCTAGTGCATTTAGCCTATTTTTCCTATTTTTGACATTTTTCACTTATTAATTTAAGTGACTTCCCAACAAAAGTAGGTAGGGTAATTTTGCTAAGAAAATATATAATCAAACCAAAGTTAGCACAAAATGGCAGAAGAGGCAGCAGGAGCTCCACGCTCAACAGGCAACTTCTCAGCAGAACCTTGGCGGTTTCCCCCTCCAAGCAAGACCCCTCACCTAGCGTTTTTGGAAATTGTATAAGCTGGCGTCTTTGCATCAGCTTTGCCTAGCGTTTTCAAGATCCAGCATCATCGCCACAGAACCAGCAAGACAGCGTTTGTGCATCAGATCTCCCCATCAGCAGAACATCAACCTAGCGTTTTTGGTCAACCTCAGCTTGCTAGCGTTTTTGGATTTCAGCCCCAGCTTTGCAGGGTTTCCATTACCATCAGAAGCCTGCAATTTCAGCAGCATTTTCAGCAATAGAAGACTTGCAGATTCAACCCACAAGAAGTAGGAGATTCAGCCGGTAAAGACATCAGTTTTCAGCATTTAGGAACCTCAGTTTTCAGCCCTAAACCTGCAGATTTTCAGCGTCAAAGACCCACAAAAAACAGCCCCAAAATCAGCGTTTTTGGCTCAGTCGCAGATTTCAGCCCATAGCGTTTTTGGACAGCAATAGAAAGATTGCATATTTCAGCCCTTAGGTCGACTTCGTCATCACCGTCGTCATTGTCGACATAGCCTAGACTTGCATTAGTCTCATGCATCACCATTGTACCAGATTGTGCAATCATAAGTAGACCACTCTCGCCGACGAGAGTGGGCCCTTTGGAGGAGGGTTTTACAACGTCTCTGGTGTCGTATCTCTCTTCTCTCTCTATCTCTCAGGCACAGTGTCCATTCACTTTGTTTGTGATCATAGCACTCTCTTATTAAGAACGGAAGGCTCTCCCTTCCATAAGAACAAAAGGAACCTTGAGCACATTTCGGAGCACTCATCTTGAGCAAAGCGCAAACAATCATTCCGCTACACCTAACAGCTACCCTTAAGGCGCTCGAACTGGCCCTTGAGAGTGTGGACCAGCTCCAACCAGATGTCGCGAACAGTCTCCACTGGTGGGACAGGCCGAGCCTCGAAGATGCGAAAGCATCGGGCTCTCCAAATGAACCACAATGTCAGCCTCTGGAAGAAGACTTCCGACCTCAAGCTTCCCAAGGAGGGCCTACTCTGTCGTGTTGGGTTTGTGATCCCCAACCCTCCCTGAGAGTATGGTAGAGTGATGACCTGCCAAGGGACCTTGGCCCGAGCCGACTGTGTATCCTGTCTTGTCCACAAGAAGTTCCTAATCAAGCTCTCGAGCTGGTTGATGCAAGAACTCAAGAAAATCCAGCAAGACGTGATGTACCACTTAGTACACCTGGTTGACCACCACAACCCTGCCTACAAGAGAAAGCCGTGCTGAGCTCCAATGAAGTAGTTTCCTCTTGATGGACAAGAGGAGAGGAGCTATTTGCTACTTTGGTGACAGATCCAACCCGACCTAGCAGCCCAAGTAACGTACTGGTGTCCCTGGAGGGATCTACCTAAAGCTCTCACCATGTGACCACTCAGGCGTGGGAGCAGTAGCTACCTAGAAAGCTACTGTCTTTCTCTAGTTGATTAAAGCCCCGGATGCACAACAAAACACCTCAAGAGCCTACTCGCACCTGTGTAGGTTGGCCGTTCGGCCCTGCAGAAACAAACCTGAATCATCAAAAACCGGCTCATCGTCTCCGCATAGAAAACAAACAGGAAGGGGGTAATAAGGCAACTATCACAAACTGGTGACGTGGCAGGTCCTCGGATACACACACACACACACACACTGCTGATGTGGTAGTAGCCCAGAAAACGCGTTGATAGGCTGACGTGGAAAACTATACAGACCCTCGCAAATTGCGCTGACAGATTTCTGTAAATCGTGCTAGGTTGATGACGTGGCAGTCCGTACGATTTCCGCAAATTACGTTGGCCAGCTTTTGGGCATAATGCTTTTGAGTTGAGAAGCTTTTGAGCTTAAGATTTTGGGGCTCCGCTTTTGGGGCATCCCTTGTAAGAATAAATTAGTCTTTTGTGAACTCATTACTCAGAGCATCTGGACGCAGAGTCTGAGTGTGAGTTCTCGCGGACTCCCTTGTACTTTGCACACAAATTAATATAAAAAGAAATACCGAAAGGGACGCCAGTCTTTGGTGCCAATACGTCTTGGCACGGAACTACGTTGGGCCGTGTCGTCTTTTGTTAACTGTTTTGAAGTGAATCTCTGCTGTGTCGCTGTAGAATCTAGACTTGGGGTGTCCAAGTTTGTTACAATGGTATCAAAGCACAGAAAGATTCTTCTTCTACGGAGGATCCGATCCTTACTGCAGCACACGTAGAATTTTGTGAAAGAATATTCGTGTCCCGACCCCGGACATACTAGCCACTCTCAATCTTCATACATCGCGCATCGGGCATGCTCCCGTCTTCATCACTTTGTCTTATAGGGCATAAATCCATAAAGAATGCGAGATTACACATGGGTTCTCGTGGAGAATCTGACAGAGATGACACCTCTCAGTGGGAAGACAAAGAAAAGTTAATAATCCGGTGCGGGAACTAAAGAAAAGAATGAAGATTTGGACAAATTTTTTCTTTCGATGAACAAGTTTGCCAGAACGGAGTACAAACATCAACTGCAGATTGGCATATGTATGAACAAATTGATTAAGTACTCTAGGGACCCGAGATTGGCGAAACACCTGAAGAATTACCTGATTGATAAGATTTACTCAAGATGGCGTGTGGCCATTGCTTCTCCTCTCAGGTAGGGAGGAAAGCCGAAAAGATACACGAGTTCAGAAAAGCGGAACCTGCACTCGCAGAAAGAGATGGACAAGAACTCTTGAAAAGAAGCACTTCTACAGAGCCAACCGATATAACTTCCTTGAAGACAAGAGCAAGAAAACAAAAGAATTTAAAGGTGGACATGCGATAAATTTGAATCCTTTTCTGGATTTCGAGATGCTCTGAGGGCTTTGGCCTTCATCCAGCAGTTTGACATAGCCTTCTCTAGAGGGCACTACTCAGAGCACTCCAAGATCAGGAGGGCTGCATCTTTTCCCAAGGGAAATGCTCGAACATGGTGGTCCACTCTTCTTCTTAGGAAGGAAGGTCCAGTCGAGTGGTTGAAATTCAAAAGGCTCTTTATTTCTTCTTGGCTGACCCAGAAGTACGAACGGGATGCAAGAACCGCTTGGAACCATCTTCGGATGACCAAGGGAGATTCTTTAGATGCTTATTGTTGCGAGAGATTTTGAGACTCTTTTCTACCAACCTCTTCATTTAAGAAGGTCACCTTTCAGGAACAGATTGAGCGGTTTTGCTACGGACTCCCTGCAGAGATCTGAGACTACTGCCTTCAACAAAAGTTGAATTTATCCAAGAATTAATGGGTCATGCGAAATGGGGTTTTTCCATACATTTGGGGAATTTGACTTAACCCCACTGATGAGATCTTGACTCAGAGGACCAGCAGACCTCTAATAATGAAAGTAGAAAGAAAAAGAGTTCCCAGGACAAAGAAAGAAAGATACACGACCCCGACTGACTCTTAGAGAAAGGGCTATCTATCTCAAAGAGGGGAAGTGTTTTGGTTGAGAGGAACTTGGACACATCTCCGTAAAGTGCCCCAAAAAGGCAAAGAAAGAACAAACTGAAGACACGCCAGAGAGTTTTAGAGCAGCAGAGGAATGTGGCAGAAAAGGTAGATGAAAGCAGAACTGGTACCACATTGCGTGGGGCTCGAACCGAATCAGATGAGCGAAAGTACAAAACTTTGCGGTACTTAGGGCAAAGTGAAAGATCAGGAAGCACTCATTTTCTTTGATGGAGGAGCCAAGGCCAACTTCTTTTCACTTGAATTGGCGGCTTGACTTGGAATGACGCCCGATAGGCTGAGGCCACATGCGGAGGCAGTTCTAGCGGCATCCGGATGGGATGTTGCCATTACACCGATCATTGGTAAACTTCGTTTGCAATGTCATGGGTGTTGAGGGCACGAGGACAATTATATCATGCCTTTTGAAGGATGTGATGTCCTCCGAGGAATCCCTTGGTACCACAAGAACAACGCCGTGGTTGACTATCGGGCTGAGGATTTCCACCTTTCGAGGATCGATGATATACTCGACAGACTTCAGAATTCTACTTGCCAAATTGATACAAAGAGTGATTATCATCAGATTTGTATTGCTCCTGGAGACGTCTACACGATAGCTTTAAGGACGACTTTTTGGATTTTTCAGAGAGTACCTACCATTTGTGGGTTTTCTAGACATTGAGGAAGCATACATTGCTTTTAAATGTGAAAAAAAGAGCGAGTTTTTCTTGCTGAAGATACACTTTCTGGGACACATTGTCTCAGAATCAGAAGTACAGATGGACTTGGCCAAGATTGACACTATCTGCAATTGGCCCGATTTGTAGAATGTTCATGAAGTTAGAAGCTTCTTGGGCTTGTGTTCTTACTACCGGCGGTTCATTCGAAAGTTTGCAGAGATAGCTTCCCCTTTGCACATTCTGGCACAGAAAGGAGTCCCTTTCTCGTGGGGACCCATAGAGGTGACTGCCTTTCAGACACTGAAAGAGAAATTGACTACTAGACGTATTAACTTTGCCGGATTTGCAAAAGTCATTTGAAGTATATTGTGATGCTTGTGGTCGTAGTCTGGGTCTTAATGCCAGAAGGCCATGTGATTGCCTATGAAAGCCGATTGTTTTCAAGGCCAGAATTAACAACACAGATTTATGAGAAAGAGCCTTTGGCAGTGATCCATGCTCTTACTCAGTGGTAACATCACCTACTCGGAGCCGATTTTACGGTCTTCACTGATCATCAGAGTTTACGCTACTTCTTGTCACAGAAGCGGCTTTCGGAAAAGCAGATGCGGTGGGCTAACATCTTGTCATAGTTAAGCAGCTTTCGGAAAAGCAGATGCAGTGGGCCAACATCTTGTCACAGTTAAGCAGCTTTCGGAAAAGCAGATGCGGTGAGCCAACATCTTGTCATAGTTTCACTTCCAGATTGTCCATGTTCAAGGACAAAAGAACTTGGTGGCAGATGCTTTGTCTCGGAAGCCGTTAGTCTTGGCTATTTCTGCGATTCATCATAGAAGCTTCGAGGACATGGTTGATGAGTACGCCACAAATCCAGATTTTTTGGATGTATTCACTCGAATATAGAATGGGGAGGTAGTAGTGGGATCTCCATACGGGATGGCTACTTGATGAAGAAAACGACGTTGTGCGTTACACAACCATTGAGGGAAAAGGTTTTGACTGAGTGCCATTGTCCACCTTTTACGGGTCACTGCGGCATCGACACCACCTTGAAAGGTGTGGAGCGTTACTTCTTTTGGCCGAGACTCAGGATGTGGACGACTTTGTACGCAGTTGTTTGTTATGCAAGAAGGTCAAGTTTGATAGGCATAAGGCAAAGGGATTGTTATAGCCTTTACCCATTTCCACCCGCCCCTAGGAAAGTATTACAATGGATTTTATTTTTGATCTCCCAAAGACACACAGTGGGCATGATGGCATTTGGACTGTCATTGACAGATTTAGCAAGCAAGCTCACTTCATTCCAGTGAAGAAAACAGTCAAGCCGTATCATTTAGCGAGACTGTTCGCTACACAGATATTCAGACTACATGTTATGCCTGAGACAATAGTCTCCGACAAGGTTGGATCAAAACGTACGTACTGATCCGTTCTGTACCGTACGGACGTTTTGTACAGATCCGTACCGTACGGAACGATCCGTACGCCGTTTTTTTTTTTTTGGGTGGGTTTGGGGTGTGTGGGAAGCCCGTACAATGCTAATTTAAAATAAAAATCCAAATCTCTTGCAATAGTTATATAGTATATGGTTGTCTTGTAAAACATGTCTTTGAATGTCTCTATAAGTTGTTGGCTTCTCTCTTGTTTTTTATTGGAAATGTCCTAGAAAATTTAGTACTTTGCGGTTTTTTTACAAGAGTACGTATTTTTACGTACGTAAAAAATTTTCCTGTACGGAACAACGTACAGTACGTACATATACGCCATGTACAGTACGTTTGGTACCACCTTGGTCTCCGATAGAGATCCCCGATTCACGAGTTTGTTTTGGAAGGCTATTTGGGAGAACATTGGCACACGGTTGCAATTCTCGTCATCATTCCACCCGCAGACAGATCGGCAATCTGAGATTGCTAATTCAGTGGTTCTGGATATATTAAAGTCTTACATCTCTGATCATTGTCCTTGGTGGCATTTGCCTACAATAACATGGTTCACTCTTCGACAGGGAAGGCGCCATTTGAGATCATTGAAGGTGCTCCGAAGGTTCCACCCTTCCTAAGCACTAAAGATAAGATTTTTGAAGCCGACCAGTATACGAGGAACTTGGACACTGCTTTTGCCAAGGTCTAGGAGGCTTTAGCGAACCTCGGGAACGACACAAGAAGGCAGCAGATCGACACCGTCGTGATTTGAAAGTAAAGGAAGACGACTGGGTGCCCTTACGTTTTGAGAAGGCACGCCTATGAAAGTAAAAGAGAAAAGAGCGGTTTTTTCCAAAGCTTAGCATGAGATATTATGGCTCTTTCCAGATAAAAGAAAAGATAAATGATGTCTCCTTTAGATTGAAGCTGCCCGATACTTGGAAGATTCACAATGCATTTTATGTGAGTCTATTGAAGCCTTTTAAAGGCGATGTGCGCGATGATGGGAAGCCTGATGAGCAACCCGAAGTGGAGGAAAGCTCGTTCCAGAACAGATTTTGGCACACAAGGACAGAAAGATAAAAGGTAAAGTGATTAGGTGGTTCTTGGTTAAGTTCAAGAACTATCCTGCATCGGATGCGAAGTGGATGGAGGAGGAGGACCTAGCAGATACTCAGATTTTGGAACTTTACCTTGAAACATTCGGTTTAGCATAGTCTACTCGGATAGAATCCCCACTTCAGCGAGGGTGAATCTAGTGCAGTGGGTTTGCACAAGAGGGGAGTCATTCCGCTTCTTTGTCAACGGACTACCTCGATTTTGAATAGATTGATGTCCCCTTTGGGTTTCAAGGATACTAAAGGGCTGAGTAGTATTCTGTTACATGAGTTTATAACTGGAATTGCCGAAAATGAAAATGATTGATTTGTACTTGACTAGTTTGAGTGCAGGAACTGAAAGGCGAAATGACTGCAGCATTTCGGTCTCATAAATCTCTATAGACATGATTGCAATAAGGATTAGTTAATCGGGCATCCGTGATGTCCTGACTGGATCTAATGCGATTACTAAATACATTGCCGATTAATCATGGTCTGAGATTTGGAATGAATTTGTATGTGATTTGTCTTGTGATGTCCTGTGATGTCAAGTGATGTCCGGTGATGTGACTGTCGTTTTGTACAAGTGCTAGATTTGTTGTGTCTAGGGCGTCGATACTAACCGTCAGTGTCTACCAAGACAGTTTATGGCCTCTGTCTGTTCTGCAAGCGTAATCGAGGGTGATTGGGGTTGTCACAAACTGGTGACGTGGCAGTCTCCCGGACACACACACACACCCTGTTGATGTGGTAGCAGCCCGGAAAACGCGCCGACAGGCTGACATGGCAAACTGTACGGACCTCCGCAAATTGCGTTGATAAGATTTTTGTAAAATGCATTGGGCTGATGACGTGGCAGTTCGTACGATTTCTGCAAATCACGTTGGCCAGCTTTTGAGTTGAGAAGCTTTTGAGTTTAAGATTTTGGGGCTTTGCTTTGTGGGCATCCCTTGTAAGAATAAGTTAGTCTTTTGTGAACGCATTACTCAGAGCATCTGGACGCAGAGTCTTAGTGTGAGTTCACACGGACTCCCTTGTACTTTGCACACAGATTAATATAAAAAGAAATAAACGAAAGGGGCGCCAGTCTATGGGGCCAATACCTCTTGGCACGAAACTACGCCGGGCCGTGTCGTCTTTTTTGAACTGTTTTGAAGTGAATCTTTGCTGTATCGCGGTAGAATCTAGACTTGGGGTGTCCAAGTTTGTTACAATAGCCCTAGCGAACCGAGCATGAGAGCAAGAAACGCTCCCCTCTCCCCCCTGCCAAGAGCACTTGACTGTGTGTCCGCTTGTAGAGAGCTGACACACCCCTGATGCATGCATCTGAAAACCCTATCCGTCGTAAAGTGCCCTCGAGGACGTCCCAGTCAGCTCTGTCATACGCCTTCTCAAAGTCAAGGAGTATCACAAGATCCTCGCCTCTGAGATGAGCTAGTACTGACGCCTCCTAGAAGGTGAAGATGTTGTCAAGGATGCTGCGCTCCCTGACAAAACTAGTATGTGTCTCATGTATAAGGCTCTCCAGAAGCGGCTGAGTTCTCAAACTTAGAGCCTTTGCTAGAATTTTGTAGGCTGAGTTGAGAATGATGATGGGTCGCCACTGTCGAATCTTGTCCAAGGAACCTCCCTCCTTGGGGATAAGATGTTAGATTTACACCACTTTGCTGCTTCACACAGGGTCTAGGGCACTTCCTTGTACGGCTAGTGTCTCCGGGCTGGCCACCCATAGTCTAGGTTGTACCTTGTCGAATGTTGTCCAAGGAACCTCCCTCCTTGGGGATAAGATGTTAGATTTACACCACTTTGTTGCTTCACACAGGTCTAGGGCACTTCCTTGTACGGCTAGTGTCTCCGGGCTGGCCACCCATAGTCTAGGTTGTACCTTGTCCAGACACCGGCCAGCCGCCCACTTGAGCTGGGTGCCCACCATGGGACACTCCCTTATATATCCTTATTTTACTGGGTCGTGGGGCATCATCCATGCATGCTCGACCTCCTCTTTTTATATATATGAGGCCAAGGGAGGTACCCACTACATAAAGATTGACATTGTACGGGTCTCATGCTCTGGTAGTCAGGGGGGCTGATCGCCCCCTCTTCCCCATCTGCATCGTTTGTGTTCTATTCTCTCTCTGCAAGAAGTAATGCCGGAAATTAGAGCAACAAGGGAAAAGGGAAAGATTGCTTTTTATAGAGATGGAAAGGTGGTGATATTGGAGCGACATCCCGCATGACGGTGCGAGACCTATGGGACCACACTAAAGATGGAAACCTGGAATTGTAACGGGTCACTCCGTCTTGATGTAGGGGCCTTTGAGGATAGCTTCATAGGGAGAGACATCATCTTCTACTCTGAGACGCATCAAGCCCCCGGGCAATCCATGCCACAGGTGAGCGGATATAGATGGGAGACAGCCTGCAGACAAGAGACCAGATCGGAGCATCGAGGACGAGGCTCAGGGGGAGTGGCCGTTCTATTCAGGGAGGAGTTGCAGCCATTGATATATATAGCGCGCAAGGATGAGCATGCTAGGTACATGTGGGTGAGGCTCAGGGCAGATACCTCTACATTGCTATCTGTTACTTTCCTCCTAGTACGTCAGTATATGCATCACCTAGGGGACAATCCCCCTTTGCTATTTTGGATAATGACATATGGGAGTTTTCTCAGGATGTCATACTAGGGGATTTCAATGCTAGGACTGCCCACCACCAAACAATATTTTATGATACTTCCGAGGAACTGCTTAGGGAGCTGGAAGTTACAGAGATGGGTCTATCCAGATTATCACAAGATGAGGAATACACGGAATATGGCAGATACTTGATAGATATGGGAACCGCACATAGATTGGCCATTTTGAATGGCCTACAAAGATTTTCGACAGCTGGAGGCTTTACTTGCTTTCCACACCGACATGGTGCCAGCATAGTGGATTATGTTATGGCCCAGCCAGGTCTCATTCCATTCTTTCAAGATTTCATGGTGGGCACTAGGCCAATTGGAGTAGCAGTTGATCATGCTATCTTGTCCTTCACCCTGACGTTTCAGTTGAGCACAGCTCCATTAGGAGAGGTCCCTACACACATCCGATATACCTTCATGAGGGAGACGGACTCTTTGTATATGGATGAGATATACAGGAAGCTATGCACCTAGGAGCCAGGACGGCCACTAGATGAACTCACTCAGATACTGACAGAGACGCTCCATGATGCAGCATCAGAAGCATACCCCCACAGCCAACCTACACGGAGACGATCTGGAAAAATGCCCTAGAACAGTTGGTATGATGAGGAGTGTAGAGATGAGGATCAAGTTACAGAGGGAAGTGCTCATGGGTATTACCACACATAGACAGTCACAGATTATCTTTCACCGCCTAGTGCGACGAAAGAAAAGGGCTTATTTATCCCAGCTAGAGCAAGATTTGTATCAGTTATTTACAAGTCAGGACTCAGTCGAAGCATGGAGGCTATTCCATGAACATTCACCACCACCAGCGGTCACCTCCACTGAGACATGGGGGGAATATGCCACATCTCTCTACACAGCATCAGGACAACCACCTCTGCCGGACCCACTAGAGACAGGCCCGGAGACATGTTCTTTCTTTACTGTCGAGAGGGTAAGGAAAGCTATTGACAGGATGAAGACAAGGAGAGCACATGATCATGATGGTCTAGTAGTAGAGCACTTCATCCATGCCAAAAAAGTAAAAAAAGAGATATGCTCGCAGAGCTCCTGGCTATGATGTTTAATCGAGCCATGTATGAAGGCTTCCCCGAGACTTGGAGTATTTCCACGATTGTGCCTATTTACAAGTCAGGAGATCCCATGATTCTCGGGAATTATCGCACCATCATGGTTGGTCACACATTAGCTAGGCTGTATGCATCCATTCTTGAACAGGAGTTGAGTAGATGGGCAGAGCGAGAGGGCATAAGAGCACCAGGGCAAGCAGGTTTCAAGAGAGGTTTCTCCACTCTTGACCAGATTCTGACACTCAGAGCTATTATTGAGGAGGGTATACACCATGGCAAGAGGATCTATTGTAGCTTTGTGGATTTCCGCAAAGCTTTCGACACAGTGCCAAGAGCTAGACTTATACGCAGATTACAGGACATGGGTGTGCCTACAGAGCTGATTTGGTGCGATTCTAGCTCTATACAGGACAATGATGGGGCGGGTACGCACCATCATTGTGAGGGAATGTCGGACATGGTCCTCTCCACTATTGGAGTAAAGCAGGGATACCCCTTATCCCCGACTCTTTTTGGGATGTATGTGGATGAGTTTTTGGACTATGTAGAGCGTCAGGGGGATAGGGGGGCTCAGCTAGCAGGGACATGGATTCCGTTGTTACTATATGTTGATGATATTGTGCTGATTTCTGACTCTCCAGAGGGGATGCAGCGTCATTTGGATGCTCTGCATACATTTGCTTGTGACAGTGGATTGTCTATCAATCTGGGGAAAACCACGGTTATGGTGTTCAACACCACACCAGAGTGGGTCAAGAGATCGGCACCCACATTTATGTATGGCCAGGAGACTATGGAGTACACAGATGCATATACTTATCTTGGGGTAGTCTTCGGTGGACCAATGTTTTCACTAAGGAGAGCATCGGAGACCAGACTGACGAGAGCATATGCAGCTTTGGGAGGACTGGAGAGGATGTGTTCGCAGGTTCAGTTTCAGGACCCGCGCGAACAAAGCTTTGGCTTTTTGACACTCTAGTGACTCCAGCTATGCTCTATGGAGTTCAGGTATGGGGACCCTAAGTAGACCACTGTGGGAGATCTGGCAACACAGATGGATGGAGATGTATGGAGAGGCCTCTGGTCTCTATGATTGCTCTGATGATTCGGGCTAAGGCCTCAGTACCTGCTAGGTGCAGCGAAATGAATGTTTGCGCTTTGCTCAAGTTGAGTGCTCCATAGTGTGCTCAAGGTTCCTTTTTGTTCTTAATGAGAAAATGCTATGATCACAAACAAGTGAATGGACACTGCGCGTGCAAATGAATGAAACTGAGAGATAGAGAGAGAAGAGAGATACTACACCAGAGACGTAAAACCCTCCTCCGAAGGCCCCACTCTCGTCGGCGAGAGTGGTCTACTTATGATTGCACAATCTGGTACAAATGGTATGCATGAGACTGATGCAAGTCTAGGCTATGTCGGTGATGACGACGGGGACGACGACGGGGACGACGACGACGACCTAAGGGCTGAAATCTGCAATCTTTTATCTGCTGTCCAAAAACGCTATGGGCTGAAATCTGGCCTGCTTGAAAACGCTGGTTCTTGCTGTCTTTAAGGCTGAAAAACTGTGTCTACTTTAGGGCTGATATTGATGGTTTTCCTATTGCTGAAATCGCTGCATGCTGTGGCTGAAAACACTGAAATCTGCAAACGCTGTGACAATCCAAAAACGCTAAGGGGAGCTCTGCAAAAACGCTATCTGATGGGGTTCCTGTGGCGATGATGACTTCGGCGAGGACTGCTGATGCAAAGACGCCAGGGGAGGTTCTTCTTGCTTGGAGGAAATCCACCAAGCTCTTGTTGAGAAGTTGCCTGCTGAGCTTGGCTCCTGTTGCTTCTTCTACCATTTAGTGCGAACTTGGGTTTTCTTATATACAAACTTACTCAATTTGCCCTACCTACTTTCCAACAAAAGTCACTTTATAAATAAGTGAAAAATGTCAAAAATAAGGAAAATAGGCTAAAATCACTGGAAAATTCTCCTAATTGATTGTGATGGATTCTGATGGGAATGCTTATGATCATGCTGTGTGCAACCAGAGGATATGCATCTACACTAAGTGACTGGGCATGCACGGTCTACGAATAGACTCACAAAAGTGCCAGATCACTTCTAATCTAGACTGACTGGACTGACTGAACCCTTGCTATGCTGTAGCTTGTCCACGGACACATAGGGTTGGATGTGTCACGTGCCATCCCCTCCTTTTCAAAGTGAGGTACTGGTACCGAACTGTATGGCGTCGAGGGAGATCGCCAATAGCATCCGGAATCTTGGAAGGGACTCTTCGCCGGCCTACTCTGATGTGTGGGTCGTGCGGTACTTGAACTTCATAAAGGTCTGCAATGCCTTCTTCTTTGGGCCGCACCGAAAGCGACACAAAGTATGTTGTGGCTCCTTCGATACTTCAATTTCGTGTAGAGTCATGCTTCTTTCTTCTTCAAGAATCTCCATGGCTGAAAATTCCTGAAACCACTTCCAACACAAAAACATGAACATACCTATTCCATGTAAAGTGATTGGAAAAAATCTTGTCTTCCTTAAAGACTGTGCATGTATTGTGGATGAACAAAGAGACGGAGTGCCAAACGGTTCATCACATACACGCAAACACTTAGATCGAATCTTTCTCTTTTGATCTAAAGCAATCAACTGTTGCAATTCACAACGGAAATGCCCATGCTTGGTGCTCATACTTTCATGTGCTCTCTCTACAACTGTGTCATGCCAAGGAAGAGACATGGAATGTGACTTCCTTGAATGCTTATCTTTCAGCTTTTCATGAACAATCCGCATACATTCATGCTCATTCATGATGGAAACGTGCTGAACGTACAATATGTCATGCCTAGGAAAAGGGATCACATAAAAATGCTGACTAAAATACAAGAAACGATCACGAATGAAACACTCGATCACTGCATTCGAACACATAATACTTCCTGTAAGTGTTCTTGAGATCTAGGCTTGAGAGCCAAGATCGGTTCTTCCTGAATGGTCGAATCTTCCTGTGTAGGTTCTTTGGACCTCGACTCGAGAGTCAAGATCGATTCTGCGTGATTGATCGAATCTACAACGAGGTTAGTTTCGTTAAAAAAAGCATCAACTAACACATCATCCTTGTGAACAATCACGTCATCTTCATGCAAGTCATCATGTCTGTGAGAAATCACACCTTGATTATGCAAATCATCATGCTTGTCAGTGTCATTCAAATCATCATGCAAATCATGTGTGTCATGCTTTGGAGAAGAAGAGACTGAGAGTCTTCTTTTCCCGAATCTCTTGCATCTGTGCCTGAACTTGAGAAAAGAGTCTCAACATCTTTTGCATCTTGCTTTGTTCTGCGATCAAATCTCGCTTGACTTTTTTTTTCCTCCAAGTCGTACGGACGCTCTATGGCTGCCATTTCTTCTTTGTAGTCACGATCTATGGCTGCCATTTCTTCTTCGTAGGCCTTTCTTGCTGCTTCTCTTTCTTTGTCCAACTCCTCCATAGGAGTTAGCGCAATCCTTGACGTAGATGGGGAAGGGGGAGGCTCGGAAAAACCTCCTGGTGGGGAAAGTTCTTCTTCGCCTCTCTCATGCTCATCACATCCAAGCGAAGTATCCATTCCGCTTCGAGTGATGACCATCCACTGAAGTCATGGGTTCTTGTGGTCTTGGGTTCTTAAGTTCACGAGGAACTTGGGTTCTTGGGGTTCTTGAGTTCTTGAGGTTCTTGCGGGTCTTGAGGGTTTTCTTTCGCTTGCAAACCGTGTTCGAGAAGGATCTTCTCTTCACCCGAGTTCTGCTCTTTTCCGCGGGCGCACCCCTTGGCGGACTTGCGCTCACACCAAGGTTGCTTTTTTCCACCTCACGTCCATTGGCCGACCGCTAAGTGCACGGTCCGCTCTCAATGAGTGAAAAGAGGCACAAGGGGAGGCTGGACAAGCCCTTCTTTCTTAGGTTTCGTGTCACTCTTCAAAAACACGATTAGGAATCGACACGCCCAAGCGAACTTGGGTTCGTGTGATCGCAACAAGCAAAAAAAATTCTTGTGATTCTTGTGGTTCTTCCTTGAGTTACACAGAACACTGCCAAAGCTCTGATACCAATGCTAGGTGCAGCGGAATGAATGTTTGCGCTTTGCTCAAGATGAGTGCTCCATAGTGTGCTCAAGGTTCCTTTTTGTTCTTAATGAGAAATGCTTTGATCACAAACAAGTGAATGGACACTGTGCGTGCAAATGAATGAAATTGAGAGATAGAGAGAGAAGAGAGATACAACACCAGAGACGTAAAACCCTCCTCCGAAGGCCCCACTCTCGTCGGCGAGAGTGGTCTACTTATGATTGCACAATCTGGTACAAATGGTATGCATGAGACTGATGCAAGTCTAGGCTATGTCGGCGATGACGATGGGGACGACGATGACGACCTAAGGGCTGAAATCTGCAATCTTTTATCTGCTGTCCAAAAACGCTATGGGCTGAAATCTGGCCTGCTTAAAAATGCTTGGGAAAACGCTGGTTCTTACTGTCTTTAAGGCTGAAAAACTCCGTCTACTCTAGGGCTGATCTTGATGGTTTTCCTACTGCTGAAATCGCTGCATGCTGTGGTTGAAAATGCTGCAATCTGCAAACGCTGTGACAATCCAAAAAAGCTAAGGAGAGCTCTGCAAAAACGCTAGGGAAGCTCTTGCAAAAACGCTATCTGATGGGGTTCCTGTGGCGATGATGACTGCGGCGAGGACTGTTGATGCAAAAACGCGAGGGGAGGTTCTTCTTGCTTGAAGGAAATCCACCAAGATCTTGTTGAGAAGTTGCCTGTTGAGCTTGGCTCCTGTTGCCTCTTTTGCCATTTAGTGCTAACTTGGGTTTGCTTATATACAAACTTACTCAATTTGCCCTACCTAGTTTCTAACAAAAGTTACTTTATAAATAAGTGAAAAATGTCAAATATAGGGAAAATAGGCTAAAATCACTGGAAAATTCCCCTAACTGATTCTGATGGATTCTGATGGGAATGCTTATGATCATGCTGTGTGCAGCCAGAGGATATGCATCTACACTAAGTGGCTGGGCATGCACGGTCTGCGAATAGACTCACAAAAGTGCCAGATCACTACTAATCTAGACTGATTGGACTGACTGAACCCTTGCTATGCTGTAGCTTGTCCACGGACACATAGGGTTGGATGTGTCACGTGACAGTACCACATGAGATTATCTGAGCCGAGCTAGCCGCCCCTCCCTCGTGGTGGAGGCATTGATGAGATCAGTTTCCTTTATGCACGGTCTATGGGATCTCCCCAGGGATAGATACGCTCGGCTTGCCTTGGAGTCATCTCGACAACTAGCTCTACAAGGCGATACAGCATGTTGGTATGGACAGATGACAGCATGGTTTCAGTCGCATGGTCTCAACATGGATAGATTACCTCCGCTTCAATACTCCCTGGATGCACCCTCCCTGTCTCTCACACAGACAGAGATCACCAGACTCATACGTCAAGATCTGATACAGCTAAATACCAGGAGCACATGGATACGCCGACACAGGAGTTAGGCACGAAGATGGCCTTCTACAGAGAGCATCTACTCCAACTCACGGAGGACGGCTTTGTGACTAGGCTTGCATACATGGACACACACTTATCTAATGGGATAAGATGCGCTATTGGACAGATACACACATCCTCACATCAGCTTCAAATCGAGACTGGCTGATTTCGAGGGGTGTCGGTAGGAGCTAGGATATGTCACCTATGTAACTTAGAGCCAGAGAATAGCTGCACTACACATGTCACTGCGCGGCATACTATGAGATACGTAGCTGCTTCCACTGCCTGTTCAGAGAAGGGTTCGGACCTTTTTCTAGAGTCATGAGATACAAGGATCAGAGGTGTCTCGGATTGTTCCTGCTAGAGCTGCGCAGACTTAGGGAGAGCTTGCTGAGGACATCAAAGGAAAGGCAGTCTCAGAGACGAGTCACAGGTTTCTTTATACCAGCCAGAGGAGAGGCAACGGAGCAGTCATTTCAGCAGATCTCAGAGCCTACTCATACTAGAGGTACACTGCTTGATCGAGCCACGGAGCTTGGCAGATCCAGACGTCCACGACCTCGGGGGGTCTTCCACTACGGACGAAGGCTGCAACAGAAGATACAGATCACTCTAGCTCGACATGCAAGACGCCCAACCAGAGTACTGACCATGGAGGAGGTCGATGAGATCCGACAGCGACCGATGAGAGATTTCATCTGAACCCACAAACAACCCCCCCCCCCCCCCCTATTTGCTTTCTCCTCAGTGTCTTAGTGTTAGTGTTAGTTCTTTGTAACTTTGTAATTTCCGTACTTAGACATGGTATCAGATTCACCAATTGTAACTTTTTGGTCTCATAGGTCAATTTGTCCTTTTGAAGACGTTAATATAACATTTCATTTCATTTCATCTCTCTCTCTCTCTCTCTCTCTCTCTCTCTCGCTCTCTCTCTCTCGCTTCCGCACAGGTGCACTCTCACATGGTATCAGAGCTCAGCTCTTCATGGTAAGAGGAGTTCTCGCTAACTTATGGGACCTCGTCCTATGGGGCCCAAGTGACCTAAAGGCACTAAAATAAAGCACGATCACACGTTCACAGAATCTCTTGCATAGAAGTTGATGACGTGGTAGCTGTACGGAACCCCCACAATTTGCTTTGACATGCTGACGTGGTAGATTGTATGGAATTCAACGTTTCATGCTGGTGGGTGATGATGTGGTAGGCTGTACGGATTTCCGCAATCTGCGCTGGCAACTTTTTTCACCAGCTTTTGGGGCTAGATGCTTTTGAGTTTGACTGCTTTTCATGGATACTGTTTTTAGAGGCCAAGGGCCTTTAAATATGACCCATGGGCTCTCACTCTGGCAGTCTACCCACGGGGCATAGAAACAGGGGACTCGGGGACGGGGGCCTTTACGGTCGGGACGAGACGCGGGGACGGGATGTGCAGACGTCCCTCACACAGGTGCGCAGGTGAGATGCGTCCCCGGTGACGGGTGCGGATGGGACGCGAGTAGGGGGCACCTAGGCGGGATTTTTCAAATTTCAAATTTCAAAATTGGGGCCATTTTGTGGCCGTTTCACTTGGGGGGGGGCTTTCTATATAAGAGGCCCAAGGAGGAGCCACTTTCAAGGTAACTTGCTAAGAGCCTAAGGCCTCATACTACATATTAAATAGTCATACCCAAGCCTCAAGGGCTTCAAGCTTGACTCTTGAGCCTTGAGCATCGCCCTCCCCTCTCGAGTCTCTCCTTCCCCTCTCTCTTTCCCGTCCCCTGGCTCGTCCCCCGTCCCTTGTTTTGCCACGTCCCCGTCCCCGGGACCTGTCACGTCCCCAAGACCCGTCCCCGTCCCCATGTGACTATGCCGTGGGGGTTGCAGAGTAGAGCCATAGGAGTTGTACTTAGTTCAAGCAATATAAAGAAATACCGAAAGGGATGCCACCGTTTGGAGAGAGTGCTCTCTTGGGGTGGAACTCCGCCACTCCCCGCTTCCGTCCCCGTGACACGAAGTTAATGTGTCATAAAGTGTAGGGAAATTAGGTGACATAGTATCAGGTGAAAGTTAAAGTTTAGTCCCATGACGGATATATCTTGCACACATAACATGATAGAAGCCATACTCACGCATAAACGAGCGTAGAGAGTGGACTTCATGCTCACCTCCTAGCGAATGGGCTAGCCTCTACCACAAGGATTGGTGTCCCATACCACCAAGCCCACATTGATACGTCTGTGCAGGTATAGTTGCCAAAGGCCTAGAGTCCAAGTGTGTTGATCACACCTGATGGCTCACAAATGACCCTAGGGTCCTATTTATAGAATTCCTTAACCGCCCTAACCATAGTGTCAAGTTCACACTTGGCTGGACATAGCTCGGACGCCCATCCTGATGTTTGGGGACGTAATGCCTAAAGGATCCAATTTTGCCCCAAACAACAGCCAGGCATTGAACGGCCAAACTGACTGGACACCTAATGTATTAGTTTGGACATCTGGACTATGTATAGGACTGGAGGGGGTTGGAGACGGGGTCGGTTTGTTGGACGTGGACAATGGTGCATTGACTGGTGGTTGACCGCTCCCATTTTGTACGGGAATATGTATGCAGACATGGAGAATCATCTACAAATCAGTTTCGTGGCTGATGAAGCTTGTTTTTGCATAAGAAAGCTTTAAAAGCAGGTTATTTTGTTGGTTTTCTACTCTTTGATTCATGTTAGGACATGCACAAATAAAAGCATCAACATTGGCATCAATTGGCTCCCAAATTGCTAGATTGTGCTAAGTAGTTACAAATGTTCTCAAATTTGACAATATGCTAAGTGCTTAATTAAATATATAGAAGAGAATACTCAATATTATCGTGACCTTACGTACTTGTTTTGAGGGATACAGGACAACATGCTTATCAAGCTGGCCTTGAGTGAGTCATAATGGCCTTGGTCATCCCTCGCTATGGGGATTGACTTTATTCTTTGTGCGTGAATGTGCCGAGAGAAATGTTACTCTTCTACCCATGTTCTTTACCCCACACTAATATTCTCTGCTTAAAAACTGAATTTGCTAAGCTAGTAGTTTGTTCTGATCTTTTTGCATATATCCACGCCTGCAATACATTTCTAGTTGTCATTTTGTGATACTTTTTGGGTTTTCTCGCAGCATTACATGGTGAACCAGGAGATTAATGAGAAGCTTGTGGAATTTGCAAAGGTTGAAGAAGGTGACTTGGTATTAGAGATTGGACCAGGCACAGGTGCTCTCACAAACTGTTTGGTGGAGGCAGGGGCTCATGTCGTAGCGGTGGAAAAAGTATGTTTTTTAATTCTATATGTTCTAGTTTCTATAATTTATAATCTAAGCTTATTGCCCCTTCCTTGCAGGATCCAGCAATGGCGGAGTTAATAAGGGATAGGTTTCAAGAGAGTGGCCATGTTGAGGTGAGGTTCCATTGGTTCTAGATGACATGTAAAGCAAGCTGGTTTTGTCATAGTTTCCCTCCTTTTTAATGCAAGATGTTGGCTGCCATTGGTCTATCAAAAACCGCTGTTGTGTGGACCTCTTATGTTGGCTGCAAGGTACCACTTTTGTAGCGGGAGCTGAATGCTTTGCAGAAATTTGTGCTGCCTCAGTATGTTGTCTGTGAGATGCAGCTGTTGATATAGACTGCCTCGCTTGTAGAGTAGCGAGGAGCATTCTCGGCCTGGGGAGCCAATCACTCTACTGCCTGACTCCGTGTTTTTAAAGTATGTAACTGTTGATGATAGTGCCGAGGAAGTACATTATAACAGCATGAATTATCACAAAAGGAATAGAAGAACGTCAGACAGTTAAGGTGTGGGAATAAAGCGAGAACATTGAGCTTGCAACCAAGGAGGAGTGGCTGAGGCTTTGATACGATGTTGCTGCCTGTAGTAGAGCTATGGGAGATCAATGTTCACAAGGCTCATATGGGAGTATGCAAGGAGAATGAGTGCTTGTTCGTGTGTGTGGAAACACCACCATATATGCACGAAAAAAGTGCTTGATTTTCCATTACAAGTTCTTTTTAAAGGTGTTTTGGATATATTTATTCCACCTGAAGTACCTTACCAATCTCCCACTTGTCAATCACGTCTCTTGCCCTTCATTCTCCCCATCTTTTACCCTTAATATCACAATCTCTTCAAGGTCCCCATCTCATTCTCCTAACACCTTTGACTGGTTTAGAGGACTCCACAATGGAGGATTTTGCAGTCATGAAAGAACTTGCGAGCTTTATTTAGTTATGGTGATGTAAAGAGCTCTCTGAGGCTTCAGGGTGGTCTTATCCACACATCAGTCACTGCTGTTGAGTTTCTATAAGTACAATCATGCGAAAGAATATTCAGAGTTTTCATGTACAACTTACAGAAAAGCATAATATTCTGCCGTCATCAGAGAATCTCTAGAGTGATTGTTATGTCATATGAAGAGGCATAATATATTCTCATGCCTGATCTTTGTGACTAGGTGGTGCAAGAAGATTTTGTGAAGTGGCCTGTAAGGAGCTCCATTGAAAACCTTAAAGGCTCTTTGTCGGCAAGGGGCATACCTCTCAAGTTTGCAAAGGCAAGTTTTGGTTCCAAATGACCAATGCTGTAGTGAACTTTCCTACAACTACCTCGTTGTCTCTAGCACCGAGGATACTTTAATCAGGTTTTAGTTTTAAATTTGTAACTAAAAGGGCCTTGCTGGTTTTCTTTTCTGCCTATGTGCTGATCTGTTCTGAAAATTGTAGGTGGTCTCCAATTTGCCATTTAATATAACTACACCTGTGGTCAAGCGCATTCTTCCTATGGGAGATATCTTCTCTTCTATGGTTCTTTTGTTACAGGTGCGTTTTTCAAAGAAATGAATCCATTGTTCTAGAATTCATTTTCTCTATCTTTATAGTTGAGGGGTGGCATAACTTACTAATGCTTTTTTGTTTTCATACTCTAGGATGAAGCAGCATCTCGGTTGATTGATATCTCTCCGCAGGGAAACAACTACCGATCTGTTAGCCTATTTGTTCACTTTTTTGCAGGTAAAGAGAACGGTGTAATATGATTTGAAACCACCTTGCTCATGTTTTACGGAATTTTTGTCGTAACGGTAGGGGGTGGATAATTTCCTTGTAAATTGCTTTATCCATTTCCTGTGTTCCCTTTCATTGCTCATTGAAGAAGTTCCTCTACCGTTCTTTTGTCTTTTGTTTGCTCATATTATGTATGTTAATCCAATGCACATGGCTACTGCAGATGCCCAATACAACATGAAAGTCAGCCGCAATAACTTCTTTCCTTGCCCCAATGTAACCTTGTAGACAAGTAACACTGGCTATGTGGTATTCTTATCTGCTATCAATTTGGTAAATAATAAAAGCTTCATTTGCTGTGCGCTAATTTGTTTTTCTTTTCCACATTGTCCGAAACAATTTATCAGGTTGATGGAGCCATTGTTTCGTTTGAGATCAAGGAAGCACTGGACTATCCCCAAGTTTCTTCGGCAAAATCCTTTTTCACTTTAGTAAGTTAATATCTGTAGGAATTCTTGAGGTTTTGAGCTACTGCGGTTTCTTTGATTTCTTTCATGGATGGATAAAACAGGTGGTTGTTTCTTATTTAGATTACACATCTCTCTCCAGAAATAGCTCCTTTGTAGTCTGTCAAAGCCGAATTGATTGTATATGCAGTAGGGAGAGTTCTGGAGAATCCTTGCTGCATTTATTAATCAAGTACAAAAGGTAAGACAGACAGTAAAGGCCATTGAAATTTGAATACAATGCCAAAGTAAGCGCACAAGCTGGCGAGGAAAGGCAATGCAACTTAAGACTTTTGTAGATCGAAATAGATCTTTTGCTAGGCAAATGTTGAGAAGTTTACAAAACTATAGATGGAAAACATATATTTTGAGCTACATGAGACAGCTTGAATTACTAACAATGCAGTCCTACTAGAAGTAGGGTATGATTGAGCCTCTAGTTGTGCACACGTCGTCACTGCAAGAAGGCAATTGTATGTGCTTTTATATATCGCATGCTTCTTGGAGGTACCTTCACTCGTTCAGTGAATTTTATTTACTGTTTTCCAAATGAGATCTATCTTGTGACCTATTTATTTACTGGGAGCTTAAAGTTAGAATACGTTGCTCCCTTTTGTATATGATGCATTGCTCCAAATTTTTCCTCCGTATTTGTGACTTTTCTGGAGCCTTGACTAAAGCATGTGACCTCATACTTGTTGAGCCCAACAGTCCTCTTTTCAAGAAAGACGTAGTCAAAACACCTATAAAGAAATCACTGCACAAGATACAAACGTGACCATGGAGGGATATGTTCTGAGTTCTGATGAGGGACATACAAAGCACATGTCTCCCCGAGTCTCCTGTCCACTCAAGAGCTTAAGAATTCAGACATGCTCTCTCTAGTACATACATACTTATTGTAGATACTAGGTAAATCGACAGCTATATTGGTAATGGCTTCGTGTGTTCTTGACCTTGCAGGTGAACATGGCGTTTGGCGGAAAGAGAAAAATGTTGCGGAATTCACTTCAGCATGCGTATCCTTCTGACCAGGTTCAAAAAGCACTAAAGTCCATACATCTTCTTGAAACGGTGAGTTTCTCCTAAATCTTTTGTGCAAAGCACATGTGTTAACTATGGCTGCAATTTTTTTTCACAACCCTATGAACCTTGTCATTCGTTGCATTTGTGCGGCAATGTTTGTATGAACACCCTAGGGAATGTTTGTATGCATGCTATAGGGCATGTTCCAATCAAAGTATGTGGTGGATGAATTGAACCAAGAGTTTACAAGTAGTTGTCTTTCAGGTCTCTACAATGTGTTAATAGCCTTAGTTTTTTTTTTTTCCGAGAATAAGATCCTTCTATTAGTTAATGAAAACTGCCCATAGGGCTACAACCACCTCTGCAAGAGAGGGCTACAACAAACATGATGGGGAGACTCTCCCAATGAAAAAACAGCATATATACAATGAGGCTAAATCAAGAGATGGGAGGAGGGAAGAGCCACACAGGTGGACGGTAGTGCCATCTGAGCACACCCTGGACAATGGTGTAGAAAGGCCCAGGGCGCCAAAGTCGAAGGAAAGCCTCGCGGCACTCCTGCATGCGGTTGGAGCTGCCCTATAGTCCCTCAAGCTGTCCTCTGAGAGTATGGATCAGCTCTAGCCAAAATTCACGAACAGTCTCTGCTGGTGGCACAAGGCGAGCCTCAAAGACGCGGAAACAGCGGGCCCGCCAGATGAACCAAAGTGTCAGGCCACTGATGAGCTCCCAACACTCCTCTCTCTCACTGCACCACTCCTGTGGAGTAAGCTCTGTAGCTAGCAGGCTGGAGTGTAGGTCGCCCCTTCTGCATCACTATCATCCTGCTGGTGGAAGATAGGTCAAATTGAAGTGCCGGGGCCGTGAGGGTGGACCAAGCCATTGCCCCCCAAGTGTACTGTCGAGCCGTGGAGAGAGTAGGCATCAGCCGAAGAACTCGTAGCCATACCTGCTGGGCCGAGGGATAGTCCCAAAGACAGTGACGCTGACTCTCCACCAAATGGTCACAAGCTGCACATGCGGCCGAGAGACCACTATGCACTAGCCAGCTCCCTACTGCTGTAGCTCTGTGTGCGACCAGCCACTGAAACAAGGTGACTCGCCTTGGCTGTCTGGAGTCCCACAACCTCTCCCAAAAGGCTGCCAAGAACTCGACTGTGAGACCCTCCTCCTGCCAATGACGTGCTGCAACGGGGCGGGCCTCTCTGTGTGCTGCTAGTATATGACGTCCCAGTCGAACAGTGTACTGAAAGAACGGGACTCCTGGGTGGTCTGCAGAAGAGAAGGGGTCCCTCCATAGCCACTCACCAGGATCCCACTGTACTCGTGCAAGTGGACAACACTCCCAAGCCCACAGCCTCCAGTGTCCAGTCTCAAGAGCTGTTGGGTCAGGGTCTATGATGCAAGTCCTCCCACAGAGGCCCACTACTCGGATCCTCTGAAAACAACACTCCGCTACCTGCGGGGCCTCTACTGCAACTCGCTGTAGTTGTCCCCCACCCTGAAGCTCGAAGAATAGGGTTGGGACAGTCTTTGAGCAGGCCCTGATTGAGATGAGAACCTCTAGTCGTGTGAAGGCTCCCATCCACCGGGGTGCTACTGGCTCGAGAGGCGTGAGCCACTCAGTTACAACTGACTCTGAGATGTCCTGACACATGCTCTGCACCTCTCTCATGCCCTGTAGTAGCTGGAGCCCCTGCACCTCCTCTGACAAACCTGTGAATTCTAGCCAGTCACCTAGAGAGCGCGCTGGACCTGCTGCCATGGGACCCTAGGAAACATGAGGCCGACTACCAACCAAGTGGCCTCTCTGAGTGCTAACCATGGGGTTCCAGACGAGGGGCTGCCGTAGGCGCTCCTCCGTGCACGTCGGCTGTCTCTGCTCCAGGCCACGCCGTAAGAACTCCCAAGATCGAAGCAAACTCACAGCGAAGCGGTCCTCCAGTCTCCTGCTCAAACCAACTCTGCGCATCTCTGTAAAGATCCATCTGGTCGAAGGTTGCCAAGGGCCTCTTGACTGAGGCACCCTGGCACGAAGCCGCTGTAGCAAGAACTCCTTTCAGGGCTCCTCACCTGGAAGAAGTCCTCTGACGATGAACTTCCCTAGAAGGGCTTTGCTCTGCTGTGCTGGATCAATGATCCCAAGCCCTCCCTGAGAACAAGGAAGCGTGATGACCTGCCAAGCCACCTTGGCTCGGGCTATCTTAGTGTCACGTCCTGACCAAAGGAAGTTCCTGATCAGCCTCTCTAACTGGCTGATACAAGAACTCGAGAAGATCTAGCAAGAAGTGATGTACCACATAGTCACCAACAACACCTGGTTGGCAACTACTACTCTGCCAGCCAGAGAAAGTCGTGCTGAGCTCCAATGTAACAACTTTCTCTTGATAGACAGGAGAAGGGGAGCAATCTGCTGCTCGGGAGACAAGTCCAAACCAACCTGACAACCCAAGTACCGAACTGCAGTCCCTGGGGGAATCCACCTGAAACCCTCTCCTTGTATCCAATCTGGCACAGGAGCACTACCAACCGAGAAAGCCATTGTATTTCTCTAGTTGATCAGTGTGCCCAATGCACAACAGAAGGTCTCCAAAGCCTGCTCACATTTGTGAAGGTTGGCCTCCTGGCCATCTAAGTACAAGGCTGAGTCGTCGGCAAACTCAGCGTCCAGTAGCTCATCTCCCCGAATAGGGAGTACTAAGCCCCGTAGACCAACCTGCTGTGACACCAAAAACCTGCTCATCGTCTCCGCATAGAACAAAAAGAGGAAGGGGACAAGAGGACAGCCCTGTCTGACCGAGCATGTAAGCATGAAGCGATCACCTCTATCTCCTACCAAAAGTACCTGACTGTGAGCCTGTCTGTACAAGGCTGACACCCCTTTGATCCAAGCATCTGAGAAGCCCATCCTGCGTAGAGTGCCCTCTAGAAAGTCCCAGTCAACTCTGTCGTATGCCTTCTCAAAATCGAGAAGAAGAATCACGAGGTCCTCACCACGGAGCCGTGCCAGGGCAGAAGCCTCCCAAAAAGTAAAGATGTTGTCAAGGATACTGCGTTCCTTGACAAAACCTGTCTGGGTCCCGTGTATAAGGCTCTCTAGAAGTGGCTGAATCCTCAAACTCAGAGCCTTGGCAAGAATTTTGTAGGCTGAGTTGAGAATGGTGATGGGGCGCCATTGTCGAATCTCATCCAAGGAGCCACCCTCCTTGGGAATGAGGTAGATCAGGCTCTCACTCATGCTGTCAGGTATCACTCCTGTGTACAAAATGTACTGAAAAGCACTACAGAGATTTGGGCCAAGCAGGTCCCAGTACTCCAAGAAAAAGCTAGGAGTCAACCCATCCTCACCTGGACAACTACCACGGGGGAGGGCCCTAAGAGCCGTGTGCAGCTCCTCAAGCTGAAGTGGCATCTCTAGCCTCTGACGCATCTCCTCAGTCACAAGACAAGGCATCTGTGCCCAAACTTGCTCCCTGTATGCATCTTGCCGCTCTGACTAGGGCTCTGCAGACAGTAACTCATGGTAGAAGTCAGTAGCAACTGCACGCATATCCTCGGGCTCACAAGCAACTGACCCATCGGGCCTCCTCAACTGACTGACCTTGGCATGCGAGTGCCGAGGTCCCACTGTCTCAAAGAAAGCACCAGTCACTCTGTCGCCCACCTGAGTCCACTAAGATGCCTGTCGGTGGAAAGCAAACTCATGTCGCCTCTTCTCTGTGCTAGCAAGCTCCTGTCGAGCATGCTGTAACTGCTCCTCCAACCAAGGACTGTCTGGATGCTACTCCTGCATCCTCTGTAATGAAGCAATGCCCCGTTTGAGACGCTGCTCCGCCTCTCTAGCTGCAGCCCGGCAAGCCAGAGACTCGTGAAGAAAAAAATGGCTAATCTGAGCTAGGCCTGAGGCCACTCTGTCAGCAAGAGAATCCTGCCTGTCCATGCCCTCTGTCCAGAGAGCCTCTACCCTCTCTCTGAGTGCCGAGTCCATCAAGACCCTCTCTGGGATGTGAAGCATCGTGCTCCCAGTCCTCTGCCTGTCTGCCACTGTGAGGATCACTGGTGCATGGTTCGAGAAGGAGGTCCCTGCCAGGATGCCCACTGACCCTCCCAATTTACTGAAGTGGTCACTAGTGTAGAAGCGATCTATCCGCAATAGATTCACTCCTCCCACTCTGTGGTCCGATCGAGAGAAGGCAAGACTGTCTGGGGGCCTCACAAAACCAGAGTGCTGCCATGTATCCGAGACCCTCAGAGTCATACAAAACCTCTCCCAAGCTGCCAACTCGATTCCATGCACAGTAGCATGGCTGCCACCAATCCTGTCAGAAGGGTCCTCCAACATGTTGAAGTCCCCCGTATGCACCAATGATCTGCCTGCGGCAGAAACTCAACAATCTGTGACCAAAACCCTGCACGAGCACTCGCCACATTGGGCGCATAGATGTTCAGGAAACCCTCTAGGCCACCTTGAACCTGCATAGTAATCCACTGAGCCCTGCCTAGCACAATAATCCCTCTGTCCACAATGGCCTGGTGCAATGAGTCCGCAATAGTCATACATACCCCACCCTGGATGCCTCCAGGTCCAAAAGCAGCTGACCAAAAAGTATCATATCGTCCACGCAAAAGCTGACCACATCGCCGAATGCGGCTCTCACACAGATGGTGCTCCTGAAGCATAAGGAGATCAATCTCTCCTCCCACAAGGCAACGCTGAAGCTCCTGACGCAATCGGCCCCGCTGACGTTGAAATTGGGGCCCACCTAGTCGCTGCACGTTCCATGAGACGATCCTCATGGGGAGCGAGAGTACAGATGTTGCCGCAGCAGCTAGACGGGCTATCTTCGAGGCCGGCTTGGATGGGGAGTAATCCGCATCTGAGCGTCCTCTAGATAGGCGTGACTGCAATGAGTGCCTAGCCCAAGCCGAAGCAGAGCAAGCCGTGCGTAAAGCAACCTCCTCTGTCCAGGAGTCCTCATGAATGCATACATAGCATGGCAAACACTGTGTATCAGCAAAGAAGTAAACCACAATGTGCCTATATCCTGCTGAGTCTGGGGGTGTCACCGCAAACTTGGCCAACGGCCACAAAGTGTGTAGCATGTCTGTAACTCCTAGTTCTCCCATGTGGTGAGAGAACTCTAGGACCTGTGTATGCAACCATCCCAACACTGAGTCAAGAGTCCACTCTGTCTGGGCCCTGCCGCAAAGGGGGAAGGAGAAACCGACTGCTGAGTCCAAGGCCTCTGTCCCCCTAGCGGCAAGGAACAGAGCATGGACCGTGAAGCAGGCTGCCTCATGGTCTGCTGAGGGATCGCCGAGAAAACGAGTGAAGCGGTAGTCGAAGAAGTACCAGCGGTGCCGGATGTCAATGCTCGTCAGACCATGAGGGATAGCTGCAATGGAAGATGTCTGTACCTGTAGAGGGGGCCGTAAGAAAGGCTGACCCTCTCTCGCTAGGCGACTCGTGGCAAAGGCGCTACCAAGAGATCTCCTAGCCGCCGGAGAAGGCCCTGCCCCCTGGGTCGACTGTGGAACTGGAGTATGAGGGGGGGGAGAAGGAGCTGGGGGAAGCGGTGGAGAAGAGGGGCGGGAGGGGGCGACAAAGGTAGAGGGGCGAGGTGAAGAGGCGGCGGGAGCAGAAGGCGGGGGGAGGATGAGGAAGAAGGGGGGAACTCTGGGGGGGAGAGGCTGTCGAGGGTGAAGCTGGGGTGGGGGCTGGAGTAGGGACCTCCTCCTACTCAAGAGGACCAAAGCGGTTCCCCGTGGGAACCCACTACTGCTGAGTAGGCGCCTGAGGGCCACTTTGAGTGCCAAGCTGACGCTGTGGCCCCTGTCGTCGTCTACCACGGGCCTGCTGCCATCCCTCCTCCCTTGGAGCCCCCGGCTCGGAGGGTGGCTCTGCATGTGTGCACTGTGTCTCTGTCTGTGGCTGCGGGGCCTGCCAGGGCTGAGGCTGTGGTGTAGGTCGAGGCCTCCTCCGTGGACAGGCCTTCGCTAGATGGCCCGTCTGTCGACAAATGAAGCACTGGTTCGGGAGGCCCGAATACTCCACACTCTGTCTAAACCAACCCCCACTCACCCGAGGCAAAAGAATAACCTTCGGGAGCGTGTGAGTGTCTCTAACCGAAACTCGAACTGAGGGAATGCCAGCTGCCTTGGCAGCTACTGATGCTGCTGTACGAGGTGTCTCCAGGACCGTCCCAATGGCTGAACCGATCTTGGATAGAAGTGTTAAGTACTCCCTCCGCAAACCCGGAAAGCAGACCGAGATGGGGATGTTTGCCTCCTCTATTAGAACATCCGAAGCATGGTCGAAACCATGTCTCCACTGTCGAAAGTGGGCACGTGCTGCTCGGATGGTCAGTGGACTCATGGCGATGACCTTGGACGCCATCTCGGAGGTCTCAAAATCGATCTGGTAGTAGCCTCGTCCGAGTATTTGCACGTCTAGGATCTTGCCCACCTCTGCGAGAAGGCGGGCTTGGAGAAGGTCACGCAGCTCTCCTCTGCTAGGTCGGGTGCCGAGAATCTTGCAGATGACAGAAGTCGCCTACAATCGCTCTACCTCTGCGGCAAGGCTCGCTTGCTCTGTCAGCGAAAGAGCAAGTCGGATGGTGGGCTCAGCGGGGTCGGGCGAGGGGGCTTCGGGCGAGTCCCTCTGGGGTGGAGCTGGAGCCTCCATCCGTGTCTACTGCTGTGGCGAAACGAACGAGCGGTGGAGAAGGTGTGCAGACGAGCCAATATGCAGGAAAAAAAGAGGGGGGGGGGGGGGGGGGGGGGGGGGGGTGTGGAGCAGCTGGATACTGTGTGGGAGCGCAAGCGGGATGGGGGGGGGGGGGGGAGTATGGCAAGGCGCAGGCAGGCAGCAGGCGGCCCGCGGGGCAGCGCGATACCAAGAGGGGGGCAGCGGGTGGCTGTGGGGCAGCGCACAGGAGCGGCGGGAATGGGGGGGCAGCGCGCTGGGGTAGGCGGGAGTGGAGGCAGCGCAGGGGCAGCAGGGGGGGGGGGGGGGTCAGCGATGGCGCAGCGAGGGAGGGGGGCAGCAGCAGTAGCGAGCGCCTAATAGCCTTAGTTACACTCTATAATGGTGGGTTTATTCCCTGTAACCTCAATCTCTTGAACCACCTCAAGTCTGGAATCTTATGTATTGGCAGAATATAGAAACCTCAAATTTTAAGGTAATGTATTTCCAAGGTTGTGCCATTTCTTGTCAGGACAGTCACCTTAACCTCTTCATGTAGTGCATGTATGCAGTAGACCAGTAGACATGTTATAGTGTCATTACTCTACATGCAATAAAAGTGTGCAAGCGTCTCCATACTATTGGTTCATTGAGGCCTTTCTTGGCATATTGCTTGGTTTTAATTAACCGCCCCTATTTTCCCTCACATCTCTAGTGTGAGCACTGGGACCGCAGCAAAGTCAGTAGAATTTTTCCTTCTTACGCCTTTGTTTCTGGCAATCTCTAGCAGTTTTTTTGGGCCGCAATATAGAGTAGAAATTGTAGGTGGTTATAGGTCTACAAAGGTTGGTGTGAACCAAATCTAAAACCGTAGTAGCTTAGCATGTAGAGTGCTTTGGTATAGCCTCTCTATGTTGCTTCCCACGAATGCACGAAGTGCATTGTCCTTGCTTGCTCCCAACATCTGGTAAGCCTTCTATAATTTGATCATGAAAAGCATGGCGAAGAGCATCAACATTCAAATGGCCAAACTGATAATGCTAAAGATCTCTTGTAGGAGAACCTATAACTTACAGACCTTGTTCCATCGTGCCCCCTCTGACCTCCTTGCTGGAGTCTAGATCTCGTATGGACACTGCATCCTTCGTGAAGACCACCTTCGGGCCTCACTCGCGTACTCATGCACCGAAATGAGATTGAAACCCAAGATGGAGAATAAAGTACCTTGGAGGTGTGCATACCTCATGTGTCACTTGGAATCAACTCCTCTCTATGAGCAACAATGTCCGATTTGTTGCCGATGAAAATGGAACCACAATGTCGTTGCATATTGGATAAGAAATCCTTCGATGGCGTCATGTGCCGTGAAGCACCAGTATCTAGGATCCAACTCTGAGGATCTCAAACCACAAGAGCTGTCTCAACCTCCGATGTCCTTGGAGAAGGGAGCATCTCCAAATGAACTAAGGATGGGCCCTTTACTATAGCTGAAGAAGTAGAAGCCTCCCTAGCTCGCTTTGGACACTTCCGCCAAATTTCAATGATGGCCTTATCTCTATAGTTGTTGCAATGCTGCACAGCTATCAAAATCTCTTTTCTAGCATCCGTCTTCTTGTGGTTGTTGTTACTTTTCTTCTTACTCTTCTCCTTGTTGTTGTTGTTGTTGTTGTTGTTGGAAGAATCGGTCAAAGCTTCGGAGCTTGGCTTCTTCTGCGCATCGAACTGCTCCTTTTGGTCCAATACCATTGGGACGATTTCCTCCCAAGTTATGGTGTTGAATCTGCCGCTCGTAATCTGCAAAGAGTAAAAGTTGGTATAACAAGGAGGCAATTGAGCCAAAAGCTGAATGGCCGTCCTTTGGACTGATCCTCTTGCCCATATGAAGTATCTCTTATTGGAGCTCTTATTGTTGATATGGTCCCTCATGGAAGTTTGCTTGGCATCTAGGGTTTGCAATTGCACCTCCAAAGCAATCCGCTTCATTGGAGACACTAGATCATATAAAGAGGCAAGTTGATTCCACATCATCTTCGCGTCCTTCATCAATGATGATAGATGGTGTATTGTAGAGGATAATAAATGATCAAATTCGACCATTGACATGCTTCCAGCTCCCAAACCTTCGCTTGCGCTGAATCCTTAGGCTTTTGCAAGTTGCTATATAAAGCCTCTAAGCTCGTATGAGTCGAAGACCACCATCATAGTTGTTGTCCAAATGGCATAGTACTTGCCATTCACTCCACTCCTCATCATGAGATGCTCCATCATTGGCAATCTCTTCTTGTACTTCTTCATTTTGGATCGAATTCTTCACCCCACTCCATGGTTGAGGAAAACTTGGGCATGTGAAAAGGCTAGGACAGGTTGGGGTGAAGAAGGTGCATCAAATCAGCCACAATTGCACCAAATCAGCCCCAAGAGGGTGAAAAAGAGCAGAAACCAGCAATACTCTCCTCTTTGTTGCTGAAAAATCAGCACGACAAACTTGCACAGACCACTGATTTGACTTGAGAGCACGCCTTGTCTTTGATACCGTTTTAGAGGAAAAGGTGAATCAGATAGCAATCAACTCTGCAACTGCTACCAAACCTCCTCTAGGTCTCAGGTAGCCACCGGAACTTGGATCTACTGTGACGAAACTCCACCGAACCAGCCTCCGAACTATGGCAGCCCACCACATGGGCATGGGGCAGCCAACACCTACACATGAGGCTATAGAGAGAGTGGACAGAGATCATTGGTTACAGAGAGAAATGCTGCCAAAAAACTTTAGAGAAAGAAAATGCTAGGTGAAAGAAAACACTATAGATCCCCAAAACGCTGGCAAGCTGCACAAGCACTGAATAAGACAACATTAGAATGAATCTTAAGTCAATGATCCTTGTGAAAGAATACTTGCTTGTTTTAAACCATTTATGTCACAAGATGGACACCACATGCCAATAGAAAAGAACACATTGAATAGACTTTTAGCACGTCAATAACAACTGAAACTGAAAGAGAGAGAGCACAATCGACACGGAGTGACGGAATTCCACCCCAGAGATTATGGGTCCGAAACCTTGGCGCCCCTTTCGTGTTACCATATACATGTGGTAGTGATGTGTGTGAACACACTAGGACTGCCGAGGCATTTTTTTCCCGTTTAGGAGGTTTTTTCCCCGTGTGCATTGTATATACGCCCATCACTCTAGGGCTATCTATCTTTCCATTGCACACTAAGTAATACACTCTCTGTTGTGTGCCTTGAGCTTCCTTTGTCTTCTCCAAGCTGTGTGTGTTTTCTTGCAACCCTAATTCCAACAATTGGTATCTATGCACATTGCTGTTGCAAGAGTCACTTTCCAGAAAAAACAGGACTAGGTAGCGTGCAGTTGAACAGGCTTTTATTGCAGCCCAAAGAAAAGGTGGGAACAACAATGTAACCACTTCTTATGGTTCTGTTGCGAGTGGCAATTTTTTTGTTCCGAATGCTTCTGTTGGCAGCACTTTGTATGGCAATTCTGGTGATAAGGGCAAAAAGAAGATGCGTTGCCATTATTGTAAAGCTAATGATCACTTGACCAAGCAGTGTCCGAAATTGAAGGCAAAAGAGGCTAAGAAGAAAGAGGTTGGATCCACTACAGGGTCCAATACAAGTGCAGCGATTGTAGAGTCTTCTGTGAAAGGAGATTGTGATGCTGATGTTGATGCAGAATGGACATTTAGTGCAGAGTGCACTTATGATCCTATTGTCCATGATGCACGTATGTCAGTTGTTGCAGATTCACATGTGGTATTTTGACAGTGGTGCTACAAAGCATATTACCTCACATCGTGATTTGTTTACCTCTATTGAGTCTGTCCCTCATGGGAATATGGTGATTTGTGCCAACAATGCCTCTTATCCTGTTCAAGGAGTTTGAAAGATTGTGCTTATTGTTGCAAATGGCAGTTCTTTCACACTTGTTGATGCATTGTATGTACGTGGGATAAAAAAGAACCTTTTGTCTGTATCTGCACTTGCTAGACTTGGTCTCATAGTCAAATTTGTGGATGACATATATATAGTTCATGATCTTAGTTTTGATGATGAAATTGTTGCATCTGGCCTTTTGTGTCGTGGGTTGTATAAGCTCACTTTGTATGACAAGTGTGGACAAAATTTTGCAAATGCAGTTGCAGATTCAAGGGCTGTTTCAGATGCAAAACTGTGGCATGCACGTTTTGGGGAGCTGAATTTTTCCAGTTTGCTGTGTTTGCAAAAATCTAATATGGTTGCTTCTTTGCCGCCTCTTGAAGCACCTGTCAAACATGTTTGTGAAGGCTGTATTTTGGGTAAAATGCAACGTGCTAAGTTTCCAAAGGATGGGTCAGTTCGTGCTACATGCAGATTGCAGCTTGTGCATAGTGATATTTGTGGGCATATGCAAACTCCGTCCTTGGGAAATTACTTGTACTTCGTGACTTTCATTGATGACTACTCCAGGCATGCATGGGTATATCCGTTGAAAGCTAAGTCCAAGCAATTTCTTGCTATGATTGAAAATGTCTCAAAATGTACTATGGGCACCCTCCGTTCCGATCGAGCGGGGGAGTATATGTCTCATGAATTTAATGCATTTCTGGCTAGTTGTGGGATAAAACACCAAGTGTATAGCCTCAGCAAAATGGTGTTGCTGAGAGGAAAAACAGGTCTCTTACGGAAATGGCACGATGTATGGTCAAGAGTCCAGCTTTACCACATTCGTTTTGGCTGTCATGTGTGCCACTATGTACTCAACAGGTATCCTACAAAAGCGTTGTAGTCTATGACTCATATGAAGCATGGCATGATAGAAAGCCATCTATTGAGAACATGTGTGTTTTTAGTTGTTTGGTTTATGGTTTAGTGCCACAAGCGCAGTGCAGAAAATTGGATGATAAGGTTGCCAAATGTATTTTTGTTGGTTATAGTGCTGAAAGCAAAGGTTATAGGTTGTACCATCCACAAACAAAGAGTATTTTGGTCTCATGAGATAGTGTTTGTGGAAGATTCTGTTCAGCCTTTGCTGTCATGTACTAGAGATAGTAATGTAAGCTCACAAGACATTTATGACAGTTTATTGCCTCTTTTCAGTGGTGGAAGTTCGAATGTAAATTCAAATGAGGCAAATGTACAGCCTATGGGGTTTTTGAAAAATGTTACAGATCAGCCTATTACTGATGCAGATGTACATGATGTACTTCATGACGAAAGGGTTGAAAATGAGCAGGCTAGAGGTATGCCAAAATGGCCGGTGCACACTTTGCGTGACAGTAAATTGGATGCACCTTTGTCTAGTCCTACTCATTCAGGTTCTCACCATGCCTCTTATGCATCATATTGTTATGCTTTGGTTGTGTCTAGCTTATGTGATATAGAGGAACCTCTATCTTTTGATGAAGCACAAAATTCAAAAAATTGGATGGTTGCCATGCAATCAGAATATGATGCACTTATAGAAAATGACACATGGACTTTATATTCCCGCCAGATTTACATGCTCAGATTGGGCTGGTTGTTATGACACGTGAGTGTCCACAAGTTGTTTTTGTTTCATGCTTGGCAGTTCATGTATTTCATGGTTTAGCAAGAAGCAACCTACTGTGGCCACTTCTAGTTGTGAGGCTGAGTACAGGGCAGTCTTCATAGCTATGGTTGAGTGTGTATGGCTCAGACGCCTTATGGTTGATTTGGGTGTTGAACAAGAGCTCCAGAATCTCTCGCAATAAGCGTCCACTGTGTCCTTCTCGGTCATCTGAAGATGGTTCCAAGCAGTTCGTATATCGCGTTCATACTCTCGAGTCAGCAAAGAAGAAATAAAAAGCCTCTTGAATTTTAGCCATTTAACTCGTGCTGTCTTGCTTAATAGAAGTGTGGACCACCAAGTTCGAGCATTCCCCTTCAAGTAAGAGGCAGCTCTCCGAATCTTAGAGTGCTCTGAGTAACGCCCTCCCGCGAAAGCAATGTCAAACTGCTGTACAAAAGACAAAGCCTTCGAAGCATCTCTAAAACCAGAAAACGTGTCAAATTTAATTGACTGTCCACCTTCCTTAAACTCTCGGACTTTTTTGCTTTTGTCTTCCAGAAAGTCATACTGGTTGGCCTTGTAAAAATTCTTCTTCTTTGCATAAAAGTTGCTGTCATCAGAGTCCGAACTGTCTTTCGACGAGTCCTCATTAGAATTGTCAATCACGGGGCGAGATTTAGAGTTCTTTGCCTTCTTCTTACCCTTTTCGAAGCTTTGGTTTTTGCTTCGTTTTTGCCTTTTGTGTCTTCTTCGCTCGAGTCAGATGAGCTAGAAGAAGAAGAAGAAGAAGAAGAAGAAGAAGAAGAAGAAGAAGAACTGGGTACTCCTTCAAATCGAACACGCTTCTTTTGCTTTCTGGCCTTTTCAAAAGTAGACCGACGACCCAAATAACCCAGGAAGTCAGCGCCTTTCTTCTGCTTTTTGTCGTGCTTTGTAGCTTTGTTGTGCGCGTCAAAAAGCTGAGCAATTCGTGCATCAACCACCTCTTCTAATTCTTTCTCTGTATACTTCTTGGGAGTAGGAAGTTTCTTGAGAGCGGGTTTTCAGGGTGGTTCTGTGGTCTTTTGCCACTGCGTGTGCACCTCCTCCAAAGAGGTCTTGCTCATATATTTTGCCATTTTTGGATCTTGCGCAAAATTGAGCATCATCTTTGTTGCGTCGCCGATCAATCGTTGACGCTCCATCTCTCGACGCTCCGTCCGAGTAGGCCGAGGCGGGCCGCACTCCTTGCCTGAATCTTTGTTGTGATCCCTTCCCGCATCTTCGGATGCAGAGGGAGGTGACTGATCTTTGCCTGAAGCCATAGGTGCCGCGGAAAAAATTTAGGGATCGGATTTCCCGTAGAAGAGAAATCGGCTGTGCTTTGATACCACTGTAACAGACTTGGACATTCCAAGTCAAGAATCTACCGCGACATCACAAATAACCACTTCAAAACAGTTCACAGTTCACAATTGATTCGACATTGGCCCGATTGCAGATCTTTTCACAAAGGCATTGTCTCGTGAGAAGTTCGAAGCTTTTCGCAAAGCTTTGGGTTTGCTCCCCTTTGTGGACTGATCGTGTCCTCAGGGCACGGCACTTCCTTTTACTCTTCGTGTCAGCCCTCGTTCACCGCATCACTCCCAGGGGGGATTTGTTACCATATACATGTGGTAGTGATGTGTGTGAACACACTAGGACCGCCGGGGCATTTTTTCCTTCTTTAGGAGGTTTTCCCCCCGTGCATTGTATATACACCCATCACTCTAGGGCTATATCTTTACATTGCACACTAAGTAATACACTCTCTGTTGTGTGCCTTGAGCCTCCTTTGTCTTCTCCAAGCTGTGTGTGTTTTCCTGCAACCCTAATTCCAACATTTCGGTATTTCTTTATATTTCAACAACTGAGTATAGGCCGGTACTCCATCCTCTGCACCTTTGTCCAGAAGCATGCCAGAGAATGAGCCCTAGCCTCATATTTAAAGGCCCCAGGCCCAAAAGCAGTTTACATGAAAAGTATTCAAACTCAAAAGCAACTGGCCCAAAAGCTGGCGCTGAAAAACTGCCCAACGTAAATCACGGAAATCCGTACAGGTCACCACGTGCCAATAGAAAAGAACACACTGAACAGACTTTTAGCACTTCAATAACAACTGAAATTGAAAGAGAGCACACGCGACACGGAGTGGCGGAATGCCACCCTAGAGAGTATTGGCCCTAACCTTGGCGCCCCTTTCGGGATTTCTTTATATTTCAACAACAGAGTAAAAGCCGGTATTCCATCCTCTGCACCTTCGTCCAAAAGCATGCCAAAGAATGAGCCCTAGCCTCATATTTAAAGGCCCCAGGCCCAAAAGCAATTTACATGAAAAGTATTTTAACTCCAAAGCAACTGTCCTAAAAGCTGGCGTTGAAAAACTGTCTAGCGTAAATCACGGAAATCCGTATAGGCTGCTACATCATCACTCTCAACGTGAAACGTGGAAATCCGTGCAGTTTGCCACGTCAACAATCCAACGCGAAATCCGGAAATCCGTACAATTTGCGACGTCAACACGCAAGCATTAATTACGAAAATCCGTACATCTTCTACTTCTGCTTCTTCACTTAGGGTTTAGGCCCCTCGGCCAAGATCTGCAAGTCAGCTTCGTTCTTCAGTGGCTCTGTAACTTTGCTCAAGCATTAATATAATAATAAATACCGAAAGGGGCGCCAGCCTTTGGAGCCAATATCTTTGGGCACGGAACTATGCTGGGCCGTGTCGAAGTCTCCTGGTTATCAATGCGAAAAAGAGCTAGTTTTTCTTGCTAGAGATACACTTTTTGGGACACATCGTCTCAGTAGGAGTAAAGATGGACTCGGCCAAGGTAGAGACCATTCGTGATTGTCTTGATTTGAAAAAGGTTCATGAAGTTCGAAGTTTTCTGGGCTTGTGCTCTAACCTCTCATTATCGGTGGTTCATTCGGAAATTTGCAGAGATTGCTTCTCCCTTATATATTTTGACTCGAAAAGGAGCTCCTTTTACTTGGGGACCAAAAGAGATTACAACCTTTCAAACTTTCAAGGAAAAGCTAACAACGGGACCAATGTTGGCCTTGCCGGACTTGCAAAAGCCATTCAAAGTTTATTGTGATGCTTGTGGTTGCAGTCTGGGAGCAGTTCTGATGCAAGAAGGCCATGTCATTGCTTACAAGAGCAAGACGTTCTCACGTCTTGAATTGGTTGCACAGATTTACGAGAAAGAGATGTTGGCAGTTATCCATGCTCTAACGCAATGGCGACACTATCTACTCGGAGCTGACTTCACTGTATTCATAGACCATCAGAATTTACGCTACTTGTCGGAAAAGCAGCTTTCGGAAAACCAGATGCGGTGGGCTAGCATCTTGTCACAATTTCACTTCTAGATAGTCCATGTTCAGGGATAGAAGAACTTAGTGGTAGATGCATTGTCTGGGAAGCCCTTGGTTGTGGCTATTTCCGCAATACATCATCGAAGCTTCGAGGATATGGTAGACCAGTCCGCCACAAATCTTGACTTTGCAAACATTTTTCACCGGAGAGAGAGTGGGGAGACAAGTGCAGTCTATTCCATATGGGTCGGCTATTTGATGCGCAAAACAATCTTGTGTGTTACACAGCCTTTGAGGGAAAAGGTTTTGACCGAGTGCCACTGTCCACCTTTTTCAGGCCATTGCGGCATAGATACCACCTTGAATGGTGTAGAGGGTTACTTTTACTAGCCAAGGCTCAAAAAGGATGAGGACGAGTTTGTTCGCAGTTGCTTAGTATGCCAAAATGTCAGGTGCAATGGAAGTGTTTAAGGATTTAGCTCGGATCTAGTACTCCGCACAAACACTCTAGACACTTTACTTCACTTGAAAGAACTGAACTGAACCGAATGAAAGAGAGAGAAAAAAGAGACGACACCGAATGTCGGGTCCCAAACACTCAAGGGCCCCCTTGCTCTGCTGCCAGAGAAGGTACTTTATTTATTCTTGCACAATGCTCATACAATGATGCTACATGCTGATGCTAATGGGTACTAATGCTACTGATGCTGGGTATTGGTATTGATATTGGGTATTGGGGTACTAAAGATACTGTTGGGTACGGAGGTATTGAGAGGTTCTATGTCGACGACGAGGTATTGATGGGTTCTATGTCGATGACGACGAGGTATTGTTGGAGTCTATGTCGACGACAAGGATGTCGAGGAAGAGGTACTGATGGGGTCTATGTCGACGACGAGGTATTGATGGGTCTATGTTGATGAGGAGGTTCTGTGGATCTATGTTGACGACGAGGTACTGGTGGAGTCTATGTCGACAACGATGATGTTGACGACGAGGTACTGATGGGGTCTATGTCGATGACGAGGTACTGATGGGTCTATGTCGAGACGAGGTTCTGTGGATCTATGTCGACGACGAGGTACTGATGGAGTCTATGTCGACGACAATGATGTCGACGACGAGGTTCTTGATGGGTTCTGTGGATCCTTATGCCGAGCCAAGGCACAAGGGGTACTAGGTGCTGGGGTACTGTGTCGACGACGACGCTACGGCTGAATGCCGGAATCGGCTAGCGATGTCGATGGCTAGGGATCTGCAACCACAACGAGGCTAGGCTGAAGTTCTGCTGGCGCTTCAAGTTGGAAACGCTGGCTGTCTTGGCTGAAAAACGCTGACCATCAAGAGCTAAAAACGCTGATGGAGAGTCCGAGGAACGTTGGCTGATCTGGGCTGGAAACGCCAGGTGAGATGAGGCTGAAAACGCTGGCTGCCTTCCTGCCTCCTCTGCCGTTCCTAGCGTCCAATGGTCTGCCTATATAGGTGCTGAAATTTGGACCGAGCCGGCTATAAATCAGCCACAAGACCATGCTGAAAATAGGCTGAAAATTCACTTAATAATAATGCCACAAGAAGCGGTTTGAAACGGGCTTGTAGAGCGGTAGACTTTAGCTTTCACCCGATTCTTTACTTGAAAAACTTTACTTGAACTTTACGACACAGAGGAACTTCACGAATAAACCTGTGACTAGAATTAACACTTCAAACCAACCACGGCCTTGCAACTAGCAGACAATGACACCGTGTAGGCCCCAAAGAGTGGCGCTGCTTTTGGTATTTCTTTATTCTTATAAAATTTGGGAGAAAACCTACAAGTTCCTACGAGCTGTCCCGCTTTTGCCGGGCTGAAAACGGCTTATTCTAGCCCGATTTTGGTAGCATAACCGTAGTAGGAGGCTTCACAGACAAAATCCCCATGCCAAAGGTGACTTTCCTGGCGCATACAGACACTTTCCCAAACCTGGCAAAAATCTGCAGCACGCTGAACTCTCTGTTTTCTGCCTTGAAAATGCACCAGATCACTTGACAATGATCCCATCACTTCCCCGAAGCTCCTGGGGGTATTAGAGATCAATTAGGGTCAAAACCCTAGACGTGCAAAAATACACAGCAGGCTGTAATTCATTGTTTCGGGCTTTGTTTTGCGTGCCGGTCGCATCCGTAGCAAGCCCTTGTATTCCCGCACCTGTAGGGCTACTTGCCCTTTGAATCGGACAAGATTTCTCATGTGAAATCTCTCCGAATTCACTTGTACTTGCGGGGGATTAGCAATTAGCTAATCGAGTACTTGGACAAGAGGCTCTTGCCTCGGCATATGCACATGAACCCACACAGTTGTACATATAGGTGGAAAGCCTCTAGTGGGGCATTACGATTCTGTATTCAAAAGGAGAGAGAGGTGCACGAGAGTCGAATCATCGTGCCACATAAGACAAGGGAGAAGGCAAGCTTTCCATTAAAGCTGTGATCACCTGCACCCACTACTCACACACACTTGTAGTCACTTATGAAGCAAAATCAGCCTCTCCTCTCAAATTGGGCGCCCCCTCTTCATGCTGGATTGGCAAATTTCTCTGGAGCCACCAAGTGTTCACTTTGCCTCTTTTGAGTTAATTTCCTAGTACCCACCGATTTAGAAAGTGTAGCAAGGGGCCTAAATGACTCTGAACTGAGCCTAGACACCCTTTTACTGCTCGGATTCTAGTGCTGACTGGCCCGCCCATCGCATGGCGACTTGCCCTTCTCGATTGCGGCTGAAACTCTCGGCCGTTAGCTGTTTCACACTTGCCACACTATGTTCGGCCATTTGTGACTTCAAAAAGAGGGTCCCAAAAATTAAATAAAAATCAAGGGAAAGAAACCAACAACTAAGGTTAGTGGTTACCACAGCCTTGTGACACGGTTCACACGCGCTAAATTGCCTACATATTGAAATGCTGTCCTGTGCAAGAGAGGGTATGCAACTATGACTGGCTTGGGCAAGCACGTCCTTCTAGAGGCTCACAAAGGTGCCAAGCTAGGTCCTAAGCTAAGACTCATGCTAGACTATAGCAGAAGCATGTCCACGTAGCGCAAGTGAAGTGCGCAAAGGTGAGGCACAACTGTTGAACTTCTATCTTGGGATTCTTTATGTACTTTTGATGCTTGTGGATGCATAATCAATGAAGATTCCTCCAAACGGGTGGATATTGCGGATATAGATGGGCGGCGATGTAAAAACCGACCACACGTGTTACTAGGTAGCCTTACTACTGTTACACAATACTAGCCTTGATGCTGACACTGCCTTGCGAGCAAGTACTACCACTTGAATAGTCGTGTCGTGAAAACGTTGCTGGTGAAGCTGAAAGGTAAGGGTGCTCGGAGGTATTTCCAAGTGTTTCTTGTCGACGGAAGTGGATGCAAATGTAGAAGAGGGTGAGGGATCTTGTCTCCAACTCCTTCCATATCCGCATAAGAGGCAATTAGATCTTGGTATTCAAGATCTGGGTTATCGTGTATCCAATGTCGATCTTCCTTCAAAGACATGGCAATGAAGATGGGAGCTAATAAGTCCATGATCGGGACTCGAAGATTCTTTCGGGGAAAAAAAACTAGGAGAGGTTTCTTGATGGTTCTTGGCTTTGCTTGGGTTCTTGATGGTTCTTTGCTCTGCTTGGGTTCTTGGTTCTTCTTGGGTTCTTTACGTTCTTTGGTACTTCCCTTGAGTTCGTGAAGCCAAAGCATACACAGAGCTCTTATACTAATGTCAGGTGCAGCGGAAGTGTTCAAGGATTTAGCTCGGATCTAGTACTCCGCACAAACACTAGGGGCACTTTACTTCACTTGAAAGAACTGAATCGAATTGAATGAAAGAGAGAGACACAAGAGAGAGAGAAAAGAGACGATACCAATTGTCGGGTCCCAAACCCTCAAGGGTCCCCTTGCTCTGTTGATAGAGCAAGTACTTTCTTTATTCTTGCACAATGCATCATACAATGATGCTAAATGCTGAGATAATGATGATAATGGACTGATGCTATTGATGCTGGGCACTGGTACTGGGGTACTGAAGATACTGTTGGGTACTGAGGTAGTGATACTGAGGTACCGAGAGGTTCTATGTTGACGACAATGATGTCGATGACGAGATATTGATGGGTTCTATTTTGATGACGATGACGGCGACGACGACGACGATGTACTGCTGGAGTCTATGTCGACGACAATGATGTCAAGGACGAGGTACTGATGGGTTCTATGTTGACGACGAGGTACTGATGGGTCAATGTCGACGACGAGGTTCTGTGGATCTATGCCGACGACGAGGTGGTCTATGTCGACAACGAGGTACTGATGGGTCTATGTCGACGATGATGATGTCGATGACGAGGTTCTGTGGATCTATCTCGACGACGATGATGTTGACGACGAGGTTCTTGATGGGTTCTGTGGATCCTTATGCCGAACCAAGGCATGAGGGGTACTACTGTGTTGACGACGACGATGTCGACAACGACGCTATGGCAGAATGTCGGAATCGGCTAGCGATGTTGATGGCTAGGGATCTGCAACCACGACGAGGCTAGGCTGAAGTTCTACTAGTGCTTGAAGCTGGAAACGCTGGCTGTCTTGGCTGAAAAATGCTGACCATCAAGGGCTGAAAACGCTGATGGAGAGTCTAAGGAACGCTGGCTGATCTGGGCTAGAAACGCTAGGTGAGATGAGGCTGAAAACGCTGTCTGCCTTCTGCTGTCTCCTCTGAGGTTCTGAGCGCCCAATGGGCTGCCTATATAGGTGCTGAAATCTAGGTCGAGCAGGCTAGAAACCAGCCCCACGACCATGCTGAAAATAGGCTGAAAATTCACTTAATAATAATTTCACAAGAGGCGGTTCACACGCGGTAAATTGCCTACATGCTGAAATGCTGTCTTGTGCAAGAGAGGGTATGCAACTATGACCGACCTGGGCATGAAACTTCTTGCTAGAGGCTCACAAAGGTTCTAGGCTAGGTCCTAAGTTAAGACTCATGCTAGACTGTAGCAAAAGCATGTCCACGTAGCGCAAGTGAAGTGCACACATGACACAAAAGGTCAAGTTCGACAGACATAAGTCGCCAGGACTTCTGCAGCCTTTACCTATTCCCTACTGGCCCTAGAAAGCATTGCTATGGATTTCATTTTTAATCTTCCCAAGACCCAAAGTGGACACAATGGCATTTGGACAATCATTGACAGATTTAGCAAGCAGGCTCACTTCATTCCGGTAAAGAATACAGTTAAGCTTGATCATGTGGCGACTATTTCTCTCACAGATTTTTCGGTTACATGGCAATATGGGAGAACATTGGCATGCGGTTGCAATTCTTGTCCTCATTCCACCCACAGACAGATGGGCAGTCTGAAATAGCAAATTTAGTGGTTTTGGATTTATTGAAGTCTTACATTTCGGATCAAAAGACTCAATGGGAAAAGTACTTGCCCTTGGTGGAATTTTCCTACAACAACATGGTTCACTCATTGACAGGGAAGGCGCCATTTGAAGTAATCGAAGGTGCTAAGAAGGCTCCTCCATTTCTAAGCACCAAAGGTAAGATATTTGAAGCACATCAATACACGAGGGATTTGGACACTGCTTTTGTCAAGGTTCGCTAGGTTCTTGAGAAGTCTCAAGTACGGCATAAGAAGGCAGCGGATAAACATAGACGCGACTTGCTGTTGAAGGAGGATGATTTGGTGCTCTTACGATTCAAGAAGGCACGCCTGAGGAAACGCAAGGGAATTGAGAGTCTTTTTCCAAATCTTAGTATGAGATATTATGGCCCTTTCGAGATTCAAGAGAAGATAAATGATGTATCCTTCAGACTGAAGTTGCCAGATACTTGGAAGATTCACAATGCTTTTCATGTGAGTCTATTGAAACCCTTCAAGGGTGAAATTCTAGTCGATAGGGAGCCTGAGGAGCAACCTGAAGTAGAAGAGAGCGAGGAGATACTCGTTCCAGAATAGATACTGGCTCACAAGGAAAAGAAAGTGAAAGGTAAAGTTCTTAGTGAAATTCAAGAACTATCCGGTAGTAGATGCGAAGTGGATGGAGGAGGAGGACCTAGCAGATACTCCTCAGATATTGGAACTTTACCTTGAGGCTTTCGGTCTAGCTGCGTCTATTTCGAGAAATCTCACAGATCAACAAGGTTGAATCTGGTGCAGACGGGACTGCACAAGAGGAGAGTTACTCCGCTCCTTTGTCACAGATTACCCAGATGGAATAAAGTCACTGATTTTCCTTCGGATTTCAGTGATACTGATATGCTGACAGTATTCTGCTGTATGACTTTATGAACGAAGAATTTTACCTTGAGGCTTTCGGTCTAGCCGCGTCTATTCCGAGAGATCCCACAGATCAACATGGTTGAATCTGGTGTAGACGGGATTGCACAAGAGGGGAGTTACTCCGCTCCTTTGTCACAGATTACCCAGATGGAATAAAGTCACGGATTTTCCTTTGGATTTTAGGAATACTGATGTGCTGACAGTATTTTGTTGTATGACTTTATGAATGAAGAACTTAGAAATAGAGATTCTCGAAAATGGATCTGAATTATGTGTGCTCTCTCATTCGATTATGTTTGAGTGCAGATTTGAAAGAAGAAATGACTGCAACATTTCAGTCTTGAGATTCTATGGACATGATGGCAATAAGAATCAGTTAATTCGGGTCTGGTGTGGATCTAGATGCGATTGCTAAACACGTTGCTAGGAATCATGGTCCTAGAATTGGATGAATTTTTATGTGATATGATTTGAATGTGATGTGAATTTTTAGTGACTGTCGTCTTTGTGCAAGTGCTAGATTTGTGTCCTCTAATGCGTCTGTACTTAGAGTCGGTGTCTACTGAACTGATATATGGCTTATGTCTGTTTTTGCAGGCATAATCGAGGGCGATTACAATTCTTTCAAGAGGGGGATATGTCACAAAGTGATGACGTGGCACTATCCTAGTAGATGGAGAAAACCAACTTTTAAAAGTTGTTCCAACCTATAGTGACATGGCCCAAGGGACACAAGAAATTAAAAATAATTGATGACGTGGACAACTGTACGGACGTCCGAGAATTGCGTCGACATGCTGACGTGGACAAGGGTATGGAAATCCCCAAAATTCATTGACAGTGCTGACGTGGCAGCGTAGGACTTCCGCGTTTTGTGTTGGTAGCTCTTGGGCCTAGAGATTTTGAGTTTGAAGCTTTTCATGTACTGTTTTTGAGAGTCCATGGGGCCTTTGAAATTGTACAAAGAGGGCCTCTTGTCTCAAATTACGGACGATCACCCGAGTAGAGAGGACCCTCCGACTCTGTAACTTTGTTCAAGCATTAATATAAAAATAAATACCGAAAGGGGCGCCAGAATTTGGGGCCAATATCAAGGTTGTACCGTACGTATGTATGGATGCTATCCGTACGGTACGTCCGTACAATATGGATCCGTTCCGTACAGATTGCATCCGTACGGTGCTTTTTTTTTTTTTGGCAGCGCGTAAGGCGTCCGATGGTACGATAGGGTAGCACTTTAGTTTTTGGGCAAAACTCTCTGTATTCACTACACAGAGTTGTGCGTTTCTGTAAAAGTTGCAGAGCAGGTACAGAGCAGGTCTGTGAGCGCCTTCCTTGCGAAGAAAACACCATTCCTCGCGAAGCTAACCCCCTTTTGAACGTTCACACCAATGTCATCGAGATTGTGAAGACTCCATGGCAATCCGGATCAGGTACACGACGTTGGCAATGCAAGTACTGTGGGGTGCAGAAGACGAGCACGGTCACTCGTGTCGTGAGGCACTTGACGGGAATAGGATGTACAGCCAATTGTGGAGCATGCAAGAAGGTGCCTCCTGCTGTAAAAGATCAGCTGATTGCAGAAAAATTCCCAGCAATGGCAGGAGGAAACAAAGGTAGGGGAAAACAATCTACTCAAGACGCTCTTCATGATGCCCTTCTCGGAGACCTTGGGGACACGGACACTCAAGATCAAACGGTGGGAAGTAGTGAACCTAGTGCACAGGCTCAGTCTAGCAGGAAGAGGGCTCGTGTCATGCAAGATGTTGAGGATGTCGCAGACCACCTTGCCCTTGCATGTGCATACTCAATCTTGGATCAAGGAGCGACAAAAGGTGGCGGAGATGGAGATTGCTCGCACTCTTATTGAGTGCAACATCTCCTTCAATGTATTGAGGACTGACCAATGGAAAAGGATGGTGAAGGCTATTGCTTAGGTTGGTCCCACAGATACATGGACTGGCTTAGAGTACAAGAAAATGCGCACGACAATGCTTGATGAGCATAAGGCTTTGATTGATAGGGCTTTGGTTCCAGTGAAGGCAGGATGGAAACAATTTGGGTGCACAATCATTTCAGATGGTTGGAGTGACATACGTCGACGACACATCATCAACATTCTTGTGTCATCTTGCCTTGGCACTTATTTTTTGCGAGCCGTGGATGCAGGGAAGGCAGGGGAACATATCACAGGTCAGTTCATTTACACGCACATTTGGCAGGCCATTAAAGACGTTGGCGCAGAGAATGTGGTACATGTTGTCACTGATAATGCATCAAATTGCAAAGCAATTGGTGACTTGATTTCAACAGAGTTTCCATCCATAGTTTGGACCCCTTGTGCTGCACATTGCCTTGATTTACTCATGGAGGGGATAGGGAAACTCCCTTGGGTGCTGCCTATTGTGTCTGATGCAACAAAGATCACCACTTTCTTTCGCAAGAAGCACAAGCACTTGCCATCTTCAGGAGCCAGAGCCAGTTGGATATGGTACGGCCTTCAAAAACCAAGTTTGCCTATATGTATTTGGTGCTTCATAGGCTCTTCAAGCTGAGGGATTCCCTGATGCAAACAGTGGTGGATCCCAAATGGAGAGACATGCACAATTCCCAACAGGAGAACACTAAGTACATCCAGAGGCATGTTCTTGATGAGAGCTTTTGGACAGAGGTGCAGTCTCTCACAGTGGCTTTGCAGCCTGTTCATGTGTTGTTGCGTGTCACGGATATGGAGGGGTCCACATTGGGGCTGGTTTACCATTTGTTCTTGCAGATGAAGAGCCACATTGCAGAGTGTCCTTTGTCTCAGCAGCAGTATGTTTCCTTGATTGCATCATTGACAATTGTTGGCAATTGTTTTTTTAAGGTAGCTCGGAGCTGCTACACTGAGATGTTTCTTTTTTTATGTCTGTGTGCAGACGAGACGACATACTGGCTATTGTGGAGAGTCAGTGGACGTTCATGAGCCGTCCTATACATGGAATGGCTGCATGTCTCTATCCTCTCTACAAAAAGCTAGAACTATTCCATGATAGAGATTTGCTTGCACTGCGCGATTCATACATCTCGTTGAGGTATGACGAGGACACACAACTGGAGATTGATGCTGAGATGACGAGCTTCATCAACAGCTTAGGCCCTTCCTTTGTGCGGCCAGTGGCACTGAGACAGGAGGCCACCAAGTTTCCTTTGACTTGGTGACAGATCTATGGGAGACAGGGTCTTCCAAAGCTTACAGATCTTGCATTATGCCTACTTTCGCAGGTAAATACTAAACCTAAACCATTGCCACTTTTGCTGCCTAAATCATTGTAATTTCCCAATTGAAGGATTGCTCTGCGGGTGCTTGTGAGCGCAACTGGAGTGCCTACTCATTGATCCGCACCAAAATACGCAATAGACTAAGCACTGCACAACTAGAGAGGTTGGTTTACTGTAGAGCCAACATGAAGTTTGTGCGAGCCTATCATGCTTTGGGGACACCAAAGCAGGTAATATTAAATATGTGGTTTTGTTAACTCGTCGATTTTACTCTATGATGATATGATCGAACTCTTTGTAACGTACGTTCGGTTTTTTCTATGAGCAGGTAGATCCCACACAGGTTAAGATGGTGCGTGATCCCACTATAGAGAACATTGAGTAGCAAACGAGAGATGAGCAGGAGGAGATTCTTCGACTCCTTCATAGAGAGTTGGAGAGTGTGGATCGGCGTGTGACCAGATTGCGAGCACGGGCATACAGCATTCCACTCCTAGATCGAGTTCTAGATCCAGATATTGCACGACGTGAGAGCATTCGCAAAGGAAAGCTTCCTGTCCGCAAAGCACGAGGCCGTGCAAATGAGGTTGTTCGTCTCATTCACACTACAGAGGAGGAGGATCTTGAGGATGTTGCAAAGCAGCCATAGGTGTCTATGGTTGTGGAGCCAGAGTACGACGATGAGGGCAATGTCTTAGACACATGGAGACATTCTCTCATCTGCAGAGAGCTCATCTTCATCCGATGATGTGTTCTAGGCTAGTTGTCTTGGGAGAGAGAGAGACTTGAGTTTCTTGACTGAGGACTCCGTTGGGTTTTTTCGAGTATTATTCATGCTATGTATTAGTTTTAACTTTTGGCATTTGCACCTTGCTGGTTTATGAGCTTTTGTAGTTGGCATCAGACATTGGTCATGATTGATATGTCATTCTCATTGGTCATGGTTGATATGTCATTTTCATGCCCGGATGATTATATTGTTGAGTTTTGTATTTGCAGTATTTTGATCATCATTAGTCAATCTTTGGATCTTCACTATTGTATGATCATTGATGTACATTGTCTCTTACCTTACAATGCTATGTTGCTTTTAAGTTTATGGTATTGAGTGTATCATACTATTACTAAAATCTGGTATTGTGTCCCATGTTCGTATCATGGACCATGGTAGGTCACTTGATTGATGTTTAATGAAGGTAGGCCTTTTCATTTAGCCATATAGATTGATAGTTTATATATTTGTAGGCTTCTTTTGTGAAATTTCAAATGTTTTTTCTAATTTTTAATGGTTTTTTACCAATAGTGCGTATTTTTACGTACCTTAAACCTCAATCCATACAGGACTGCGTACCTTACGTACCGAATACGTACAGTATTTTATGTTTGGTTCCACCTTGGCCAATACCTCTGGGCACGGAACTACGCCGGGCCGTGTCAAAATCTCTTAAGTTGTGATTAAGTTTGTGAAGTGTTTTCTACTGATTTCTCTTGTGTCGTGTCAGATTCCCGACTTGGTGTGTCCAAGTCTGTTACATCACCACCACCCTCCCTCCCTCTTTTCCTTTTGTTTTTTGTTAGTGGCAAAGCATTAGAAGCTGAATGCTTTGACCTCTGTGAAAGTAAAAACAAGCATTACAAGAAAAAGAGACAGAAATCGTAAGAGGGTGTTGTACAATGCTTTGAATGGGAAAGCTCTGTTCAGAAGGATGTAAGTGGAACTTGGGATCTTACGCAACTGAGGGTTTATCGATTGAGTTGGAAATCTTGTGTTACATGTTTGTTTAACACCACATTCAAAATCATATTTTGCTTGACTAGGAAGTTGTAATCGCCAAGGAGGTAGCAGAAAGTCTGAACATTCTCTCTGGTTGCAGGCAAGGCCAGATGAACTAACACTGGATCAATTCGTAGCTTTGTATAATGTGTTAGATACGAGCTGTGGAAAATCCGGTGGCAAGGTTGCAAATTGAGCACTCAAATCTCATGCCTGTGTGTGGAGTCCGTTATCATATAATCAATCAAGTTGGTAAGAGCCTTGATGTTCATTGGCTGGGCAGTGTGCCTGGACTTGGGTATTCAAATGCAACTCTCTGGTGTGCTATGCTTAAAGCGAAGCATCTGAGCAGAAACCTTTTATATGAAGACGTGTAATTATGGGCTCCGGTGACGTTCGTTGAGAACCTAGTGATTTAGAAGAAACGAATAGTGAGAACTGCCGCTTCTGTAATGCAAAGCAAGGCAACAAGTGTAGGCATTGGTGAAACATGGTTGCCAGGCCATTCCCAAGATATTGCAGAGCAGAAATTCTATGCTGTGTATGATAATAAAACATGGGTTGCTTGTAATTTATATGTAGTCATAATCAGAAGGGTTGTTATGCCAATCTACTCTGTCAATCTTATCTCACTACTCTTTTTCTGTTCATCTATCATTCAAAAAATTCAATTTGTGTGGAAGCATATTGTGCAGGGCAATTTTTGCTCTCTAGAGGGATTGAATCAAGCAAGGCAAGTGAACATAATGCGGGAGTGTTCTAGTTTTGCCCGATGTCCATAATTCTTTAGACAAAACGTGTGGATGAGAGCATGCTTTTACCATTCGTCAACGAGTTGTCAAGAGCTCTTGCCAAGCACATGGGAGCTTCAAATTATAAGGCTTGCAAACCTCAGCATGCTATCACTTGAGATGTATACATTTGCAGACTACAATGGTCATTTATAGATGCTGCTCAATGTATTTTTTGTTAAGCATCTTACACAAGTAACTGAGTGGGTGAAAAATTAGAGTTATATTTACCTTCTTAAAGAGCTCGATCATCAGAGAATGATGCACTTCCTAATGGAAGTGGGGCTGGCACTATTTGTTGCTCTATTTTCTCATGCCAGCTTAGACCTGGCACATTGTGCACACCATTGCTGTCATTAATATTCAGTTCTCAGGGTTGAACTTGGGGTCTCCTGACTGGGGGTGTTCACTTTATGTCAAAATGCGAGCATTCAAGGGGTAGTATTATAATCCTGCAAATTTTTCAATGATAATGACACTTATTTCCATTCAATCTATGATTTCATTTATTTTTGGTGAAGTTACTTCAGTGATATTCCGTTGTAAATGAAATATTTTCTTTGAAATTAATAATATCTTTCATCTTAACCCACTTGACAGGCACATATATCAGGTGGTCTCCGTGAGCCTCCCAAATGGAGATTCATGGTTAGCATCCACATCAGGGTTATGCTTAGCATCCACCTTTGAATCTAACCCTCACAGTTACAAAATATGCTTAATACCCTTATAGCTAAATTAAAGAAAATTTAGTCCTCAGGTACAAAAGGTGTAGTTCAATATTAACCAGTTTTTGAGGCTAGTTTATTGGAAACTAATTATGTGTGCCATTTAGATCTCTCACTAAGATGCAGTGCATGTAAAAACTTCCTTGATGCATTTTTGCAACCTTTGCAAAATGGGTTTGCTATCAGGCAATTATTCAAGGGTATGTTGCTCCTTCAAAAGGATTTAAAGCACAACAATGTCTTGCTCCTTCAAAAGGATTTAGAAAAGCTTGTACTATAGTATACGTGGAGTTTCATTCCATTGCTCTAATATGACCTTAGGTGGCTTGGTGGGTGTCTGTAAAGACCGCAGTTTGATACCCAGTGGCATCTTTCTATTTTCAATTGTACCTCATAAAAGCATATAATTTTTTTTTGGTTGGTTGTGTGATTGTAGTCCAGCTGTAGTGATTGTCAGTTTTATGGTTTTAGTTTTTTAAGTCCTTTTTTCAAACATTATAGGTCAAGAGCTTACCGATTCTTAGTAAAATTTGGAAGATGTATGATGCTTTTACTTGCTTAGGGCTTTGTTGCATACAATTGCCTCTCATCCACTACTTTCTTATTATGTATCATTAATCAAGCAAGAGATAGCTGCATGGCTTCGTTCTCCCTTATGGAGTGTGCTATGTGGGTTAGGTTTATTAGATGATTCTATGGCCATGCCAAAGTTGAAGTGTAGGGCATTGCAAGTGGTTTGGAAGTGTGCATTTGCTACAAATCAATTGTCCTATGCTGCCACACACACACACACACACACACACACAATTTAATTGTACAATTGATGGTCTTTCATTGACCTTACCGATTTTCTCTCACAAAGATTAGGAAAATTGAAAGGACTCGACTTGTTCTAGTATAATATTGTTAGGATTTGACTTCATTGCCTTGGCATAACTGATTCTTCTGTCAATCTAGACGCTTCTAATCAAATTCCCGTTTATACAATGCTTTATAGTACACTGGCTTAAATTTTGGACCTCAATATGAAGCTTAAACCTTGCTAAATCATAATTTGTTTTCCATGGATCTGTTTGGTCTCATACAAAGGTATTATTCTTCTTACTGGGGATTTCTCCCAAGGACAAAGTATAATTTCTTATTGTGACTCTCTTTATGGAAATTCAACCTTTGAACCTTTGCACTGATTGTTGACTTGTTAAATGGTTAAAAAGAAAAAAAAGAATATGCTATTTGATTACTTCTTGTTGCCAATTAAATATTTTTCCCAATTAAATGAGGGTACTTTGGCTGATTTTGTGAGATTGTTTCTTTGCTTGTGTAATTTTGTGAGATTGTTTCTTTGGCTGTTATAGCTCCTTGTGGAACTTATCCCCTTTACCTTGTGAGGTATGAAGCCATAAATGGCTAGCTCAAGCTTATTTGCAAGTGGTTTCTTTAAGAATTCTTCCTCTTCCCATCACTTGGAAGTAATAAGCTTGCCCCTGAATTTAACCCACAAACTTGACTTTGTTTTTAATACCTTGGTAAAAATACATTATACTTGTCCCCTTTTTGGGTTGCCTTGAGTAAAAAAAGTGGGGTGCTGTTTCACCTATGGAAACCTTCCCCTCCTGTTGAAATCACTTCCACTTGGGCTTTTGATACTACTCCCTACTTTTGGTAGTTGGTACCAATTGACTTTGGTGCATGGCATTAACTCCCTTGGTCAGAACTCATCGTCCTATTTCTCCCTTTTTGCATTGCGGTGTCATCCTTCACGGTTGGATCCTCCTCTCTTCTTCCTTTGCATGGAGTGACCTCACTAAGTCTGCAGGTTTGATGCGGGGTACTACAATTTGCATACAATGGCTATGACTTCTTCATTCGCTTGAACCTAGCACAAGCATGATAACTACATGTCTGCCTTGACTATGATACCTTCTGGTTTAGGTATGCTCTTTCCCCTAATATGGTTTACTTTATAGATGGCTTTTATTTCCCTTATGTGCTATGGTTTCTTTCTTATCTCTCCAATCTTACTAGTTGATATTGGGTGCTGGAAGGAGTGTCAGTTGTTGGCCATGCTTTTAGCATAGCATGAAGAAGAAGTAGATGCCAATACACTATTTAAGATGAGGGATCCTTTCCCTCACTTAGTCTTGAGAGTTTTGTTGCACATACACTTCCAAGTAAGAGAGAGAAAGAATTGGCACTTGAGGAAGCGTGAGACTATTTTGCTTTACTAATTTCAATTTGGCATGGATACTCTCTCTCAAAATCAGCACTCACACTTGATACATTGAGCACTTGTGTTTTGGTGTAAAGGAGGAGCTTTATTTCCTTGCAAAGATGGACTTGAAAAACGTTACTACTTCATCCCACGTTATTCCCTTCTTTGGTTCTTTTGTACTTTGACAATACCCTTTTTTATTTCAAAAAATTTGTATAATGGTTAGTGCTTTGAATATGAGTTTAAAGTTTTACTTTTAAGTTTTGTACTAGTGGGTTGTTGGTATAATTATCTATTTTTTCAAAAAAAGAAAATGTTTCTTTCTCAAGCAAATTTTTGTTCTTTACCATAAATGACTTGATACCTCTTGTGCTTGGCAAATAGACTTGGAGAATGGTGATGTGTGCCTTTCGTTAAAATGTTGGAAATAGGGTTGCAAGGTCATGCACACAGTTTGGAGAAGACGAAAGAAGCTCAAAGTACACAAGAAAGAACAATATTACTTAGTGTGCAACGGAAAGATAAGATAGCCCTAGAGAGATGGGCTTATATACAATGCACAAGGAAAAATCCTTCTAGTGAGGGAAAAAATGCCCCGACAATCCTAAGTGTGTTCACGCACATCACTACCACATGTATATGGTAACAAATCCCCTCTGGGAGTGATGCAGTGAGCAAGAGCTGACACATCTAGAGTATAGGGAAGTGCCATACCTTGAGGACATGATTAGTCCACAAAGGGGAGTAAGCCCAAATCTTTGCGGAAAGCTTCGAACAATGCCTTTCTGAAAAGATCTATGAGGTTGCCTTGTGTTGGCACATAAGCCAAGCTAATCTCTATTATTAAGAGTCTCTCGGTGACATAGTGGTAATGCACATCAATGTGCTTTGTGCGAGTATGGAAAATTGGGTTTCTTGCAACTACCAATGCGCTCTGATTGTCAATGTAGATGATGTTGGTAGTGTGCTATCCACCAACACCCAAATCAGCCATAAGGTCTCTAAGCCATACACACTCAACCGTACTGTGAAGAGCGACATTGATCCCTCCTTGAGATAAAACAACCCAAGATGTAATTGCCACTTAAGTAGCAAAAGGTTTGCTTAATAGCCTGCCAATGCTTAGACCCTCGGCTATGCATAAATCTGCTAACTTTTGAGACTATAAACTGAATATCTGGCCTTGTGTTACATACATAAATAAGGCATCCAACATCAGTTTGGTAAAGAGGGACATTGGCAGGATCACCACCAACATCATGAAAATTCAATGTCAAACCTATTTCCATGGGAGTGGCAATAGGTTTGCAATCCTCAAGTCCAAACTTACATAGCAATGTTTCTATGTTATTTGTCTGACACAAGGCAATACCACCATCGCATTGCTTAAATTGTTGCCTAAGCAATGATGCAACAACCCCAAATCTTTCATCTTGAAAGTAGCATTCAAATCAACCTTAATTCAACAATATGTGCCTCATTCGGACCAATGATTAGAAAATGATCCACATATAGAGCAACAATGAGTAGTACATTGCCCTCACACTTCACATACAAAGTGCTTTTGGTTGGGATCTAATGGAAGCCTCCTTTAACCAAATGAGTATCAAATTTCTTATACTAAGCACGAGGAGAATGTTTCAACCCATATAAAGCTATCTAACATTTGCACACTTCATCTTCTTGCCCTTTAATGACAAAACTGAAAGGCTTCATTACATAAACTTCCTCAAATATGTCACCATTCAAGAAAGTAGTAACAATATCTGATTGATGTGTATCCCATCCAAAATGAGCTTCCAATGCATATAGAAAAGACACAATAGTCATACAATAAGTGGAAGCAAAAGTCTCTAGAGTCTTCATAATCTATGCCTTTTTGCTGTGCATAACCCTTTGCAACAAGTTGATCCTTATAGCGACCAATCTCACCATCCGGCTTGCGTTTCAACTTGTAAATCCACTTTGTACCAATGACCTTTTTTACCAGGAAAAAAATCACATAAAGTCTATGTGTCATTTTCTCTATGCATCATATTCTAATTGCATGGCAACCATCCAATTTGAAGAGTTCTATGCTTCATCAAAAGACAGAGGTTTCTCGACATCACATAAACTAGAAACTTTTGCACCTTGTGGATTGAACTTTGGCTCTACCATGGAACTTACCATGAACTCTTGATATATTGATGCTTTTTTTTTCACTTTATGTAGAAATTTTTTGCTGTTGGTTGCTTGGGGATGTTTGGAGACCCTTAGGATGTAGTGATATAAATTGGTCATGACCCGATTCAGCTCTAAAATTTGGTATGTACGGAGTCCTTTTTGAAAGATCATTAGAATCTAAAAGGTTGAACAAGCATTGCGGACTGAAAATTGATTTTGACCAGCACTTTTTGGGATCTTGGGGTTACTACTGGTTGTTTATTTGAACTCTATGTAGGGTATATACCATCTTTTATCTAATTTTAATTTGAGTAATACTTCCTAGGAACAGGTGGCTCGGCTTTCATAATCTTTGATCCTATAAAGCATTATCTAAAGTTCTTAACACTAGCTGGTTCATCATGGTTGAAACTTAGAGAGAAAAGCCTAAGATCTTTTGGTATTTGAACTGGTCTTGTGATGGCTTCTACAATTCCTTTTGAAAAACTTTAGTAGCTTTCTCCTCACGACAAGTCAAAGACAATTGGTTACTTTTAGAAGTGTCTATTTGTATGGATATAGTTACTTGAGGCTACTATTGCAATATAAATCTGAGTGGGCTAGCCTAGAATCCCTTTGTCCAATGTAGGATACATGAAGCACTTTTATCAATGATCTTCTAGAGCATTTAAGGCTCCTCCTAAATCGAGACTGTTTAGATTAGGTGGCCTTAGATCATGACTATTGCCTATTGTTTTGATAATATTTATAGCATGTTGGAGCATACTAAGTGCGTATGTTTTTTGACCCTTTGAAGAAATGTTGGACCTACAACTGCACTATGTGTTGTTTATAAATGGACTTATGCTTTTATGCTAAAAGCTTTAACCTAGAGTTTTTGCTATGTGTTTAGGACATTAAAAATGTTAAAATACCTTGAAGATATGTTTTTAATGTTGCACGGGATTGCTCAAAGTATTTTTGGATACTATTTCTACTTCCTTAAACCAAAGACCTTATGTGATGAGCTGGGATCTGTGCCTGAATACCATGTCTATCTGTAGCCTTTAATAGGCAATGACTTTGGCATACAATGTGTTTTTAACTTGGGAATTATTGGCTTTCAGATTCTTTGACTCTTACCTAGCTATGAGTTGAGCATGTAAAACTTGATGATGGAAACTCCTAAAAACGATGATAAGAGTTCTGGCTCATTTGCTTGAGCATTTACAGAAATTCAGTGTGTTATGGTTCAAAATGTTAGAGATTGAAGGAATTGATTATTTTTTATGGTTGTCTTAAACTAAAAGCTGAGATTTAAAATCTTGAGTTCACAAGGCACATTTCATTATTTGACCTTTGAAATCTTTGCACCAGAACCTATGGTCTTTGTGAGAAAAAGAAATAATGAAATGTTTTCCTCATGCTTCCTTTCATTGGTTGATTTCAAAAAATGTCTTCTAAATTTGAAAAAGTATTTGGGACTCTATTCTGTGTCTATATCCTCGTACTAAAGCTTCTCAAATTCTATTTGTTGGAATTAGGGTTGCAGAGAAACGCACACAGCTTGGAGAAGACGAAGGAAGCTCAAGGCACACGATAGAGAGTGTTTTACTTAGTGTGCAATGGAAAGATAGATAGCCCTAGAGTGATGGGCGTATATACAATGCACGGGGGAAAAAACCTCCTAAAGAGGGAAAAAATGCCCCGGCGGTCCTAGTGTGTTCACACACATCACTACCACATGTATATGGTAACAAATCCCCCCTGGAGTGATGCGGTGAACGAGAGCTGGCACACGAGTAAAGGGAAGTGCCATGCCCTAAGGACATGATCAGTCCACAAAGGGGAGTAAGCCCAAAGCTTTGCGGAAAGCTTCAAGCTTCTCACGAGACAATGCCTTTGTGAAAAGATCTGCAAGGTTTTCCTGTGTTGGCACATAAGCCAAGATGATCTCTCCTGCTGAGAGCCTCTCCCTGACATAGTGGTAATGCACCTCAATGTGCTTTGTGCGAGCATGAAAAATTGGGTTCCTCGCAACTGCCAATGCGCTTTGACTGTCAGTCTAGATAGTGTTGGCAGTGTCCCGTCCAACACCCAAATCATCCATGTCTGAGCCATACACACTCAACCGTAGCTGTGAAGACTGCCCTTTACTCAGCCTCACAACTCGAAGTGGCCACAGTAGGTTGCTTCTTGCTCAACCATGATATACATGAACTGCCAAGCATGAAACAAAAACCGCTTGTGGACACTCATGTGTCAAAACAACCAGCCCAATCTGAGTCCGAAAAAGCATGTAAGTCTAGCGGCAATGATCCCCCCTTGGGATAAAACAAGCCAAGATGTAAAGTGCCACTAAGGTAGCGAAAAATCCTCTTGACAGCCTGCCAATGCTTAGACCCTGGGCTATGCATAAATCTGCTGACTTGTGAGACTGGAAACTGAATATCTGGCCTCGTGTTGCATACATAAATGAGGCAGCCAACAACAGTTTGGTAAAGAATGACATCAGCAGGATCGCCAGCATCATGTAGACTCAACTTCAAACGTGTTTCCATGGGAGTGGCAATAGGTTTACAATCCTCAAGTCCAAACTTACATAGCAATGTCTCTATGTAACTTTTCTAACACAAGGCAATACCACCATCACACTGCTTAAACTGTATTACCAAGTAATGATGCAACAGCCCCAAATCTTTCATCTTGAAAGTGGCATTCAAATCAGCCATAAATTCAGCAATATGTCTTTCATTTGGTCCAGTGATGAGCAAATCATCGACATAAAGAACCACAATGAGAAGTACATCACCCTCATGATTTACATACAATGTGATTTCTGTTAGACTATCACGAAAGCCTCGTTTAACCAAATGAGTGTCAGCTTTCTCATACCAAGCACGAGGAGATTGCTTCAACCTATACAAAGCCTTCTTACATCTGCACACTTTGTCTTCTTGTCCTTTTATGACAAAACCGCGAGGCTGCGTTACATAAACTTCCTCCAATATGTCACCATTCAAGAAAGCAGTAACAATGTCTGATTGATGTACATCCCAACCAAAATGAGCTGCCAATGCACATAGAAAACACACAGTAGTCATACGACAAGTGGGAGAAAAGGTCTCTTCATAATCTATGCCTTTTTGTTGTGCATAACCCTTTGCAACAAGTCGAGCCTTATGGCGATCGATCTCACCATCCGGCTTGCATTTCAACTTGTAAACGCACTTCGTACCAATGGCCTTTTTGCCAGGAGGCAAATCACATAAAGTCCATGTGTCATTTTCTATAAGTGCATAATATTCTGATTGCATGGTAGCCATCCAATTTTTTGAATTCTGTGCTTCATCAAAAGACAGAGGCTCCTCAACACCATGTAAGCTAGACACAGCCAAAGCATAACAATCTGATGCATAAGATGCATGGCGAGAGCCTGAACGAGTACGACTAGACAAAAGTGCATCCAATTTACTGTCACGCAAAGTGCGAACCAGCCATTTTGGCATTCCTCTAGCCTGCTCATTCTCAGCCCTTTCCTTATTAAGTACATCATGTACATCTGCATCAGTAATAGGCTGATTTGTAACATTTTCAGAAACCCCAATAGGCTGTACATTTGCCTCATTGGAACTTACATTCGTATTTCCACCACGGAAACGAGGCAACAAAGTGTCATAAATGTCCTCTGAGCTTACATTACTATCTCTAGTACATGCAGCAAGGGCTAAACAGGATCTTCCACAAACACTACATCCCGTGAAACCAGAATACGCTTTGTTTGCGGATGATATAACCTGTAACCTTTTCTTTGAGCACTATAACCAACAAAAATACATTTGACAACCTTATCATCCAATTTTCTGCGCTGTGTTTGTGGCACCAAAGCATATGCCAAACAACAAAAACACGCATGTGCTCAATAGAAGGCTTTCTATCATGCCATGCTTTATATGGAGTAATAGACTGAAAAGCTTTTGTAGGACATGTGTTAAGTACATAAGTGGCACACATGATGGACTCAAGCCGAAAAGAATGTGGCAAAGCTTGACTTTTGACCATACATCGTGCCATTTCCGTTAGTGACCTATTTTTCCTCTCAGCAACACCATTTTGTTGAGGTGTATAAGGCACTGTACATTGGTGTTTTATCCCATTACTAGCCAGAAATGCATTAAATTCATGAGACATATACTCCCCCCCTCGATCGGAATGGAGGGTGCCCATAGTACATTTTGAGACATTTTCAACCATAGCCATAAATTGTTTGAAGCACATAAAAACTTCTGAATTTGCTTTAAGTGGAAATACCCATGCATGCCTGGAGTAATCATCAATAAAGTCACGAAGTACAGGTAATTGCCCAAGGAAGGAGTTTGCATGGGCCCACAAACATCACTATGCACAAGCTGCAACCTGCATGTGGCTCGAACTGAACCATCCTTTGGAAACTTAGAACGCTGCATCTTACCCAAAATATAGCCTTCACAAACATGTTTGAGAGGTGCTTCAAGAGGTGGCAAAGAAGGAACCATATCAGATTTTTGCAAATGCAACAAACTGGAAAAATTCAGATGACCATTTGCAGAATTTTGTCCACACTTGTCATACAAAGTGAGCTTTTACAGCCCATGGAACAAAAGGCCAGATGCAACAATTTCATCACCAAAACTGAGATCATGAACTGTACATCTGTCATCCACAAATTTGACTACAAGTCCAAGTCTAGCAAGTTCAGATATAGACAAGAGATTCTTCTTGATCCCAGGTACATAAAGTGCATCAACAAGTGTGAAGGAACTGTCATTTGTAGCAGTAAGCACAATCTTTCCATATCCCTGAATCGGATAAGAGGCATTGTTGGCACAAGTGACTGAATTCCCATGAGGGACAGATTTGAGAGAGGTAAACAATTCACGATGTGAGGTAATGTGCTTTGTAGCACCACTGTCAAAATACCACACATGTGAATCTGCAGCAACAACTCACAAGCATGCATCATGGACAACAGGATTGTAAGTGCACTCTGCGCTAAAAGCCCATTTTGCATTGACATCAACATCACAATCTCCTTTCACAGAAGACTCAACAATGGCTGCATTTGTAGTGGAATTAGCATTTGCAGTGGAACCACCCTCTTTCTTTTGTCCTTATCACCAGAATTGCCAGATGAAGTGCTGTCAGTAGAAGCATTGGGAACAAAAGTTTTGCCATGCGTAGCAGAACCATAAGAAGTGGCTGCATTGCTGTTACCACCCTTTCTTTGAGAAGCAATAAAATCCTGTTCAATTGCACGCTGTCTATTCTGTTTTTTCTGGAAAGTGACTCTTGCAAGAGCAATGTGTATAATGCATCAAACTTGACAACTTCTGGATTTCCTTAGGTCATGAGTCTCCAAGTACTAGCAAAAGTCTGGTAAGAATCTGGTAAGGCATCAAGAACAGTCTGCACAAGGGAACTATCTGAAATGACTTCACCTACAGAAATAAGTTGCTCATTGATATCCTTGACACTAGCAAGGAAAGTGTTCATATCATCTTCCTCATGCATAATCTTCGACTCCAGCTCTTTACGCAGCAAAGGAATTTTAGCCTCATTGCGACTTGCATAAAGATCAGCCAATATATCCCAAGCCTGTTTTCCAGATTTTGCTAAACGAATGTGAGGAACAATGGTGCGCTTCACAGACAACGCAATCAATGCATGAGCCTGTGCATCCTTTACATCCCAATGAGATTGTTCTGCCGTAGGCAAAACAACTATAATAGCAGCAATCCTTGCAGCAAGACCTGCAACATCCTCAACATCACCTACATCCTCAAAACCAGGACGTACATCAATGCCCTGCACAATGTTCCAGACGCCCTTTGACACAAGAACATGTTGCATCATATAAGCCCACATAGGGTAGTTGTCCCCATCCAACATGTCCTCAGGGAACACATCTGTGTTGTTGTCAGCCATGGTAAATGCTGCACCTGATGTGAAAACTGCTCGAAAAAAGGAGAAACGGATCGAGAACAACACGTGCTATATAGCACAAACCGTAGAAGACTATGAGGCACCTGTTATGTAGAAAATGGCACTGATAGAAATTCTGCACAAAATGATGAAATAGCCTGTGCAGTACTGCCTGTAGTGGAAACGAAGGCCGAAATGAGCCCGAATCAAAAATCTGAGCACGCTTGCCAAAGCTCACTGAAATCGGAGAAAGTGAGCAGATGTGTGTTGGAGCAGTTGGCGACTAAGCCCGGGAGGACGCAACCTGCTCTGATACCGATTGTGGAATTAGGGTTGTAGAGAAACACACACAGCTTGGAGAAGACGAAGGAAGCTCAAGGCACACAATAGAGAGTGTTTTACTTAGTGTGCAATGGAAAGATAGATAGCCCTAGAGTGATGGGCATATATACAATGCACGGCGGAAAAAACCTCCTAAAGAGGGAAAAAATGCCCCGACGGTCCTAGTGTGTTCACATCACTACCACATGTATATGGTAACAGTATTCACATAGATTTTGAATATTACAAATAGTTTTCAAAACCAACTAATTTAAAAATAAACTTTCTTTTGAACCCTACCACTCATAGCCATGCCCATCAAAAGGGGTAATGGCATTCTGATGGAACTAATACTAAATTTTAAAAATAAGGAATATAAAGAGCTTAGATTATGAGAAAAGACAATGTCTAGAATCTTTGAGGATGCTACTCCCTCTTTGATTTTATTTTCGGTTCAGAAACATTGTTTTGAATAAAACTTTGAAATAGAGAACAACTAATAGGCTCTTTAATACATGTAAACCATATCCAAGGCAAAAAAAATCTATTGCGTTGTTTACATGGATGTAGGTGAAAGTTCTATCCTTTCTTAAAAATGTTTAGGTTATTGTAGTCTGACCTTGAAGATGAAAACCTAGCTCATCTACAGAAACTTCTAATCTTGATGTATAGGATAATTGGAATGCTTCTTCATTCTGACTAAAACGTACAAAAGTAGTCCTATTCTAGAAATGTCTTTGTAGAAACATTCTCCTATTGTTTACAACCAATTTTCTTTTGAACATGCTGTTCTTTTGTGTCTAAGTAATCTATTTAAAGTGGCAACAAACACAACCCAAACACAAGGTCCTCCTAAGCAATTGGGTGGGTTAGGACAGGGTCTAGAGTATACTTTTCTGTTTTTTGAACAAACACTCTATCATTAATTCTTGCAAAGGTTGACATAGATTAAGAAAGAACCTAGATGTGGTTCTTATACAATCTAAGAAATTAAGAAACAAGTTCTTATACAAGCTCTAAAAGACATGACCTTTGTCAGGCTATCATTTCTACCATTGAATAACAAATGGCATGGTATCATGCCCAATATTTTTGGAGAAGCTTAGAAATAAGTCCTTATACAAGCTCTAAACGACATGACTTTTGTTAGGCTATCATTTCTACCATTGAATAACAAATGGCATGGTATCATGCCCAATTATAATTCTCTTATCAAACTAATGAGGCAATAGACCCAATGAGTATAGGCCTTCTGCCAAATATTGAGTATGATGCATGGATACACACGCATGCCTGCACGCGCGCGCGTGCACACACACACACACACACACACACACACACACACACACACACACACACACACACACACACACACACACACACACGTGTACGTGTGTGTCATTGTATGCACTAGAATTTTTTAAACCCAAATTTGGGACCTTACTGGGAGCTCTTGGCAATAAAAAATGCATGTTGTTTTTAGCATGGGAAAGGACTTGGGCACCCAAGGAAATTTTCATGCCTTTGATTAGGTCTCCCCAATTTCATTTTTTTTTTTCAAAACATATTAAGTGTATAAGTGAAGGGCGGGTTTAGGAAATGAAAAGACAGATGAAGGTGGAAAGTAAAAAGACGAATGAAGGTGGAAAGTCAAAAGACAAATGAAGATGGAAAATCAAAAGACCTTTTGTGTCCATATAAATAGGTGTTTCTTTGCTCTTTCATTTTTCGTTTAATGTTTTTTTCTCAGTTCTCTTTAGCATTTTCCCCTCTCTCTCTCTCTCTCTCTCTCTCTCTCTCTCTCTCTCTCTCTCTCGCTCGCAATGTTGTATTCATCTTTCTTAGGTAATATTGTTGCAAATCTATGTGCTTTGTCAATGCTTGTCTTTATGTGCTATTTGCCACGGCTAAAGCCTCTAAGAAAAAGGTGGAAGAGGAGACGACTACTTCATAGGTCCTCTCAAATGCTTTTTTTCAAGAAAATATTTGTAATCATTATGTACCCATGAACTTGGGTTTGATTCTCTTTTTGGGGGTTTCCATTGATGCACATATTTTCTTGAATACTAATGAAGGAACCTTGGCTAGGGATCTAGGCATATACCCAAGTTGTGTTTGTACCTTTGATTGAGTATCGGGTTTTAATTATCTTTGTTTGAGGGATTGTGTTTATACACTGTCTCGAATATTTTGTGGTTACCCATGTTATGGGTTTCTAGATGCCCCAATAGGGTGTCATAATCTCTGATATTGCTAGAAACTGGCCCATGTAAGGGATTTGCATAGAGCCTGCACATATAGTAGTTCTATAAATTTTAGAACTTGCAGAGTAAGCAAGGCATTTTTGGGTGGCATAGTGATCCGTTTTGATACATTTATACAGAAAATCAATTTTACAATGCCCTCCTTGTTTGTATCTCTACAAATTAAAATATTATGGACAAACTAGGGCTATTTATGCCATATAAGGCTCGCCTGTATTACAAACACTGATGAGGTTACAATTGCTCTCAGAAGCAAGATACTTTATACTTGATCTCTTGGCACACCTATTGTTCTGCTCCTGCTTTTGAAGTAAGATTTGTTTGATAGAAATTCATAGAAGTTATGATTATTTTTATGTTGTTGAGCTATATGAGCCCTACATAGCAATGGATAATTGCTTTGGATTGATCCTTACCCTATGCTTGGTGACTGTTAGTCTGTTAACATTAATGGGAACTTACTGGAAGTGCCCCAAACCCAAAAAATGTCCTCTAAATTAAGAATACTTTGTGGGTGTACCATATGGGACATTATTCTAATCTTTACTTAGAAGGAGGAGCGATGAGACTGTTGTATTGGAACTTGGCTCGATTAAAAGTTAGTACTAACCACTTGTCTTGTACGAAGTATTAGACCTTGATGTCTCTTTGGTCCAAAAAGTCATATGACCATACAGAGAGAATGTGTTGTTTTAAAGGAAGAAGGTAAAAACAATGCTAATTAGAGAAAATTACTCTTGAAATCTTCTTGTTTTTTCTTTTGGAACTCTACATTGAATTTTAAAAGAAAATGGTAAATAACTAAATGTATTTTGCATGTTTTTACAAATAGCACATTCAATTTTTTGAACAATCTAAATTTAAGAACGTGGGTGATATCAATACCAAGTAGGGAGTCTTTTGAGGACTAAGGAATAATTGTCTCTTGATGGATGCAGGTGAGGATATCTCTCTCTCTCTCTCTCTCTCTCTCTCTCTCTCTCTCTCTCTCTCTCTCTCTCTCTCTCTCTCTTTTTGAACATTTGCTGTTCAAAATAAGATCGAATATCTTCAACTGTAGATAAAAAATATTTTCCTTTTAGTGAGGTTCATTTTGTCAGTCTTGTATAAAATTTGGAAACTATCTAGATTTTAGTATAAACCCCTTCATCATCTATTGTTGATTTTCATTTGTAACATTTTTTCTATTCAATTGTGAGTATTTTTAGGTTATATTGAACAAGCGTGCGCGCGCGCGCACACACACACACACACACACACACACACACACACATAGAGAGAGAGAGAGAGAGAGAGAGAGAGAGAGAGAGAGAGAGAGAGAGAGAGAGAGAGAGAGAGAGAGAGAGAGAGAGAGAGAGATGGATGTAGATGTACACCTGATGGTGTTTCTCTAACTATAACCTACCTATTTTCTCTCACACAGCTTAATATTATCTAAAGAACTTGACTTGTTCCTGTTCAATTTTGTTAGGCTTTGATTTTATTTCCTTGGTATAATTAATTCTTTTGTGTCAATCTAGAGGCTTTGCTAATCAAATTCTCTTATATGAAATGGTTCATAGTACATTGGCTAAAAAGTTGGAGCTCAATATGAAGCTTGAGCGTCTCTTAATGATAATTTGTTTTCCATGGGTCTATTTGGCTTGTTACAATGGGGTTATCAGGGACTACACTCTTTACCTGAAAAGGAAGAATAGTATAATTTCTTATTGTCGGTTATTTATGGAACTTCAAGCTTTGAATTGTATGTTGATCCCAAAGATCGACATAAAATGCATGTGTTGTACATAAATGTCAAAAGGTAAAAAATAATGCAATTTTTACTCAAGTTGTGTGTTTTTAGACCAAAATCATGATTAAAATGGAGCAATCCACAAAAATATGATCACATAATAACATTAGAAGTGTTTTAGTATTTGTGAGTGAGGAATAAAGTTTTTCTGAGTAGTTTGGCTAATGTCCTTCAGTTTTTGCTAATAAAAGCTACATCAAGTCCAAATAAATAAATAAATAAATAAATAAATAAATAAATAAATAAGCAAGAATGTCAAAATTGGATTTTGATTTTAAACGCCAAATCTTGAAGCTCAATGAAAAAGCCAAATAAAATTTGAGGCAATTCCAATAAAGAAGTTTGACCGCCACTCCGACCTACTAACCATCTGGGACAAATTGCAACAAAAAGGTCCTTGGACGTCGGTTGTCAGAAATTTGCGATCCAAGAGTACATTGTGAAGCCCAATAGGCTCAATGGGCAGGTATAGGACAGTGGGTATCAAAAAAATCTAGGTATGTATAGTCGTTTAAGCCATTTTTCCTCTCATTTCCATTCTAGTCCTTTGAAAGAGAGCTCTAGCTAGTGGATTTTGGTGACCTTGCATGCGCTCATACACACCGTCTATCGGCTGTTAGTCGCTTTAACCATAAGGGGTAAGCTCCTAACTATACCAAGAAGCATTTTGATTAACACTTTGTCGACCACAAGGGCTGTAGGGAGCACGTCAACACATAGCAATCTGGGAACTTTCGAGAACAAAGACAAATACATCGGCCACACCATTTCCAAATCACAACAAACTTGAACCATAGGCTCATCTCAAGCGGGAAAACACATTGATAAGCTCAAAAATGTAAAAATTCTAGAAAAGTTGACCTAGCATCTTCGACATCTTCGGAGCGCCAAAGATAAAGATATCAATTCTGGACCAATATGACACATGTGTTGATGCCATCATGTTGGGGAACTGTGGAGAAGTGGGGGTGCATTAGAGTCCAAATCATCAAGATAGAGCAAAATGACCATATCTTCACCACAAAGAGATATTTTGCACCTCAGTGCAAAATATTGATCCATTTGACCTTAAACACAAGGGGGGCACTCTAAACACTACACTTGACCCTTACTAACCTTCACTGGGCACACGACTACTGAGTAGTGACTCCAAGTCCAGCTCGGCTCAAAAGAGGACCATCAACTTCATCGGGGGCAACACCAGGTACAAAAACACAATCAAGGCCATCACCCACCATAACTAACATAGCAGAAGCTAGATAGAGAAAGTTAGGGACATAAATAGAATTAGAATGTAATTTTTATCTTAGGTGTGCCGAAGATGATCTGCCATGATTCAAACACTTTTTGCACATTTTTCACATGAGCATGATCCCCATACCTGTCACATGGCATACATCACCCTGATGCACTTTTCCTGTGCATACATAAGCCCATGATCACTTTACCACCCAAAAGATACTAAAAGTGGACATAACTGACGTTTAGCTTTTCAAATGAGTCCAAAGTTCACCAAACACTAAGTCTCCACTCTATGAAGCCAATCAAGCTAACAAGAGCCCAAAGTGATAAAAAATCAACTAATTCTATCTTAGGTGCACCTAAGATAGAACTATGACCAGAGGGGTCTGATCATCAAGTTTCAACATAGAAATGTTTATATGGCTCATCTCAAGTGCCGTGACAATTTTCATCAAGTTTGGCAAAGCACAACTCCAACAATCATCACAAGCTCTGAAAGCGGAAAAAGCGGACACAAAGTTGCCCATAGCTCTCATAAAAAATGGCAGAAAGCCATCACACTTCATGCATATCACCTACAACATATACACACCCTGTGCATCCACGCTGGTACCAATTTTCACGCATACACACACACACACACACACACACACACACCCCTACATCTTAGGTGCACCTAAGATAGACTTTGCCAGAAATTGTGATTTTAATGCTTTTTATCTGTGTTAGCTTTGCTACTTGTTGGGAATTGCTAGAATTGGTCTGACTACCAAGTTTAATGAATTTCTGTTAGGTTCTCTCTCATCCACATTGGGAGCTCCAAAGAAGAAGACCTTGAAAGAAAAACTGGTAGAGCTTCCCCCATACCAGCTAGAAGAAGAGTCTCTGAAAGAGGCCAATGTTACATGGATAGCCAAAGAGAAATTAGGGGTTTTTCCCAGCTCGTTTGGGTTTTTTACGGACAAAAGGGGGCATTTTTGGGCTAAAAATGGCCAAAAATAGCTCAAAATAGCTCAAAATTCCACATCAACGACGGTTCCGTCGTTGCTCAAGTTGCGTGGGAAGTTTTAGAGCCAAGAAATGAGCTCATTTGGGCATATGAGCAAGGAGATACAACCATTTCTTTACAACGTGCTAATGTAGTTCCGTGCTGCTTCAACTACATGGTTGAGGCTATGAGGCCTCCAATTAGGGTTTCCCCTCCTCAAATAACTACTTGGTCTTCTCCAATGAAGTACTGAAGCTTTCATGAAATGGTCATGACGAAGAATCGAAGCATATATTTAGGGGTTTTAACAGGTCGAATGAGCACTGCATCTGTGCAATTGGGAGCGAGGCTACACTTAATCATCACACACCCAAGAGTTTTGAGTTAATCTTGGTTCTTTTTCAAAGTGGAGCTTTCATGGCTGGAGTTTTGTTCTTTTTTAGTGTGTGTTTATCTTCAAATCATCTACGCCTTGCTTGATTTTGCTACGAATCCTCACAGTCAGATTTTCGGCGCTTTCCTAGTCGCACTGCGCACTTCTTGACACCGCAAAATGTTGTGCGAGCTTAAATGGTACAAACGTCCGCCAAGTAATTGGAAATACCGTGATTTTTGAACCGTTCATCTTTTACTTTCTTGCCCCATTCTATCAAACTCACCTCCATAGGATAGGAAATTGACTATCTCTTGAGACCATTTTGATATCATTTCTACGTTGAAAAGATATGCATTAGGGATGTCATCATCTGCCCCTTCGAGAGCTTCTTTGTTTGGCAGTCTAGAAAGGTGATCTACTCATAGATGCGTCTTTTCTTTTTTGACCACAACAATAAAATCAAACTCTAGCAATATGATGAACCATCATACAATTCTTCTGATATTGTACGGTTTGTTTATGAGGTATAAGAGGGCTTGATGGTTGGTGAAAAAAACGAATTTGTTTGCAAGGAGATAATGCCGGAATTTTTTGACAGCATATATAATCCCCATTATATATATATATATATCTTTGTGGTTGTGTAGTTCTTTTCAGCACTATTAAGTTGCATGTTTGCATAGCAGTTTGGAAAATCCATATTTCCTTCTCTTGGTTGGGCCAAGATGCATCTAATAGCGAATACCGAAGCATCGATATGAACATGAAAGGTATTTTTCCAATTCAGTGCTTTCAATACTGGAGCAGATATGAGTGCTTTCTTCAATTTTTTAAAGGATTCTTCACACTCATTCGTCCACACAAAGGCTACTATAAGTTTGTACAGGGGTTGCACAATGACTACATACATGTGTACAAACCTCATGTAGTAACCATAGTGTCCCATAAAACATTGTACCTGCTTTGGGTTGTTTGGTCTAGGAATCTCTACAATTACTTTTATCTTGTCCAAAATGGTAGATATGTCGTTCTTTGAGACAATGTGTCCCAAGATTCTACCTTGTCTAACCATAAAAATACACTTTTGTGGGATAAAATAGATCTTATAAGTCCTGCACTTCTTGCAAATACTTTCTTATGGTACTCTGTATGTTCATCTCTCAAGAGAGAGTGCACACATAAGTCATCCATGTATATTTCCAAGAATATACTCAAGTATTCCTTAAAGGCATGTGCCATCAATCTCTGGAAGGTAGTTGTGGCATTGGTCAAGTCAAAAGGAATCACTCTATATGCATATATACCCCATTCTATGGCAAATGATGTCTTGTATGATCTTCAAGAGAAATGGTGACAAGTTGGTTATATCCCGAGAATCCATCTAAAAAGGAGTATGCCTGCTTACCTGCCACTCATTCCAGGACATGGTCAGTAATAGGTAAGGGATAATTATCCCTTATTGTGGTGGCATATCACACACACTCGTAGTTTTCCATTCTTCTTAGGCACTACCATGATGGGACATACCCATTCTATGTGTTCAATCTCATAGATAAACTCAACCTCCTTTGGTATATCAATCTCCTCTAATATATCAATCTCCTCCTTGATGCGCTTAGCAAATGTACCATTGTATGTGTAAGGTCTCTATCAGCTAGGCTTTGCATTGGGTTTGAATGGGATTGTGTGCTGATATATCGTAGGATGTACTCCCTTCAGGTCTTTATATGACCAAGTGCACATCCTTGTACTCCTTGAGAAAACTTATGACTTTCTCCTCCACTAAAAGAGGTACTTCACATTAGCGACGCTCGCAGTGTGACGCTCAAAAGTGAAAATCCAAGGCATCGCTATGGTCGTCGCTATGGGTGTCGCTAGTTTATTTGTAACATAGCGACACCCATAGCGACGCCAACAGGGGTAAAAAATAAACCGAGAGCGCCCAAAAACTCAGATCTCAGATCTGAGTTTTTGGCGCTCAAGCAAGCAAAGGTAACCCGCGCTCTCCCTCTCTCTCTCTCTTTCTTCTCCACACACACACACAAGGAGAGCCAGGTATGTTCCTTCCCTCTCCTTTCTTCTCCACACACACACACACAAGGAGAGGAAGGAGAGCCAGGTATACTCCTTCCCTCTCCTCTCTCATGTTCCCGTCCCCTCTTTCTCTCTCTCTCCCTCTCTCTCTCTCTCACTCTCTCACACACACACACATTGTGTTTTTGAGAGAGAGAGAGAGAGAGAGAGAGAGAGAGAGAGAGAGAGAGAGAGAGAGAGAGAGAGAGAGAGCATATGCATAAACAAAAACACACACACACACACACACACACACACACACATGCATAAACAAAGAATGCATACACACACATTGAGAGAGGAAAAGAGAGAGAGAGAGAGAGAGAGAGAGAGAGAGAGAGAGAGAGAGAGAGAAGAAGAAGAAGAAGAAGAGAGTTTTAATGTCGTAGGAAACTATCCCAAGAGGCCTTAAAGATCCAGCCGACGAGGAGTTGAACTCAAGACCTGTTATTCAAGAGGGAAATGGAATAACCAATCTACCACACTTGGGTGATAGAAAGGTTATACCATTTTCCTCTTTTTATTGGCACACACACACCCTCACACACACACACCCGAGAAGAAGAGAGTTTTAACGTCTTAGGAAACTATCTCAAGAGACCTTAAAGATCTAGCTGACGAGGAGTTGAACTCAAGACCTGTTATTCAAGAGGAAAGTGGCATAACCAATCTACCACACTTGGGTGATAGAAAGGTTATACCATTTTCCTCTTTTTATTGGCACACACACACACCCACACACACACACACACCCGAGAAGAAGAGAGTTTTAATGTCATAGGAAACTATCTCAAGAGACCTTAAAGATCTAGCCGACGAGGAGTTGAACTCAAGACCTGTTATTCAAGAGGGAAATGGCATAACCAATCTACCACACTTGGGTGATAGAAAGGTACCATTTTCCTCTTTTTATTGGCACACACACACCCACACACACACACACCCGAGAAGAAGAAAGTTTTAACATCGTAGAAAACTATCCCAAGAGACCTTAAAGATCTACATTTAGGTTAGATTACATTTAAATTTATGTTTATGTTCAGTGTAAGATTAAGTTAGATTTAGATTTACGTTAGATTAGATTTAGGTTTATTTAGGTTAGATTAGATTAGATTTAGGTTTATTTTGAGTTAGATTTACGTTAGATTAGATTTAGGTTTATTCACGTTAAATTTAGATTTATGTTAGATTATATTAAATTTAGGTTTATTTTGAGTTTAAGATTAAATTAGATCTAGATTTATGTTCGATGGACCATGCGGACCAGCAATTCCGCCTGCATGTTTGACTGCTGCTGTAGAGAGAGAGAGAGAGAGAGAGAGAGAGAGAGAGAGAGAGAGAGAGAGAGAGAGAGAGAGAGAGAGAGAGAGAGAGAGAGCGCACGCGAGAGCAAACGACGAATTTGAAATTTAAAATCGTGTTATGAAGTGAGGCCCATTCACATCTACGCAGCTAGTAGTCCCATTGGTATGTCTTTTACCCTTCAAAGGAGCGAATCACCACATGTTCAATTAGGTTAGATTTAAGATTAGATTTTGGATTGAGTCTTTATATTAGAGTCTACCTTCAAGATTACGCTAAAAAAATTAGAGTTAGATGAACAGTGACCCCTCTCTTCCTCTCTACAGATGCGACCTTAAGCTGGAAAGCTTTCAACGGCATGATACTCAGATTGGAGGCCAACATGTAATGTGTTAAGTAATCCCTTGAACAAAGATCTACTGTGAAAAGATGTTAAGATGTTGTGAAATGCTACAGCTAGAGAAGAGGCAAAGGGGTTTTGTCCACTACATGCACTATCATGTAGATGTGGATGTGTAGATTTTTTGTACCCACAAATATAGGCATTGACCAATAAAGACTTGATTATAACCGAGTGGTTCTGATCTCCGTGCACCTCTAGACCGAGGTGTGCGGGGATTGGACATGACTAGAGAATGTGAGGTAGTTTACAGTGTGAACAAAGAGAGAGAGAGAGAGAGAGAGAGAGAGAGAGAGAGAGAGAGAGAGAGAGAGAGAGAGAGAGAGAGAGAGATAAAAGACGGAGAATGCCAATAGAAGATTAAATTTTTTGTCCAGGGTATAAGGTTTTTACCCTCATTATGAGTAGTGACGAGGATGTGGGGCCGGCCAACCGAAACACCTATCTCTCAACGAGGATCTTATGTCCTTGTAATCAATGCAAGCATGCATCATGTTCTTGAATTTGGCGAGTTCGATCCATCTATTATAGATCGAGTTGTTGCCAATTATAACTCGTTGGACTTTGACGCTGGCCAACATGCAGCAATCTTACAACCCAATAGACGTGTTCGCATGCGCTTTGTGTGCATGTTTGAGAAACACTTTCCTACTACCATGCTAACCATTCAGGTGCATCTTCTTGTTCACATAGTTGATGAGGTGGAAATAGCTGGCACAAGACGTTCCAGATGGATGTTCTTTTTAGAACGTTTCACGAAAACGCTCAAGGGATATGTGCGTCAGAAGGCACGTCCGGAGGGTAGCATGGCAGAAGGTTGGCTGGTATCAGAGTCCCTAGTGTACATTGAAGAGTGGCTAGAAGGATTTGATAAAGCCTGGGACACGCTATGGAAAACCATAGATGATGAGCGCATATGTGGGATTGTCAGGTGCAATCTCGGTGTTGAGAAGAAGATGATGGAAGATATAGAGGCTAAAATCAACCGATTTTGCATGCTTCACAATCCAGTAATGCAAAAGTGGATTTCACAATATGAGGATGAAAAGCAAGAGCGACAAAGGGCACGAATCGAGTGGAGACGGGGAAAATGACCACCAATGCACTATCTGACAGGTCTGGAGAGCCTACCAACATTCATGAGATTAAGATGGTTGCATAACCAATTGAAAAGCGCACAACAGTGCGGTGAAGAAGTGACTGAGGAGGAGTGGGAGTACTCTCGGTGTTGCATGACCAAGGTAAGTTTGCAATGTACGACTAGTGACTTTCTAGATGTTTGAACGGCCATTCATAATCTTTGTTGGTTGTAGTATAAGTCATACACAGCAGCATGGTGTAAAGGTCGACATTTTAGGGTGGAACGAATCGACAAAAATCGTTTTACTCAAGATTGTGGAATCATGGAAAAATTAGAACAGTTTAGTCGACGACGGTCCTCTGATGCAAATCCTGTGGTGGCAGAACTCACTTACTTCGGCACGCTACAAGAGATTTTGAGGTTCGATTATAGAGGATTTTTTGTCGACTTGTTTGACGTGCAATGGTTCAAGATAATCATGGAGGGACGCAATGCTACTGTAAGTAGAGGAGAGTCTGGTTTTCTTATGGTGGATTCAACTAAGAAATGGACTGACCTAAGAGACACTTTCGTACTACCCGAGCATTGTGAACAAGTAAGTATGTAAATAGTTAACATTCAATTTTAGAAGTTATGTGCTTGGAAGCTCTCATGTAAGTTATGTAGCTCTAGCAGGTGATATTTCATCCTACAAATTCTACATCAAACTGGTGGTACGTCATAGAGGTAGCCCCTCGTAGTGCACGGATGTATGAAGGCTACCATGTGCCAATCACAGCGGCATCAATGGAGGAGATCGGAGAAGATGCTCAGTCAGAAGCCGCTAAGGTGGTGCCAGACGAGCATCAAGCTGCTACTCTCTATGGGGTGCATGCAAAGGATCTACAAAATGAAACGGAGTACATCTGTTTAAACAGAGAGCTTTATATAGATATAGGAAGTTATGATGAGCTTTGCGAGGATGAGAGAGAGACCTCTTAAATCCATAAATATTGTATTTGAACAATTTAGCTCTCTTTTATAATGTATATTGTATTCACGTGGCTTTTTGTCCATTTCTGTCTATATGCGTCATTGTGTCATTGTATTTAATGGTCTTTGCATCCACTCCAGGTACATATGCTCTAGGTATGTTCTCACAAGCAGGGATGACGAGCACTGCGCTCCGAGTGGGATGGAGACTGAAGGTGTAATCACGAAGTTGGTCTGCTCAATATAGATGATGCTCGTCCCACCGCTAGATCTAGTTGATCTGGTGAAAGAAACACTAAGAAGCACTACTACTGCTTCTCAGCGTCTCTCTCACCCGATCAATTAGATTTAGTGGTGGGGCAAACGACTTCTATGAGTAGACCTTCACGATGCAACTTCAGTCTCCATCGCACCCGGGGCATAGTGCTTTTACAAATTCACAGAAATTCAACAAAATCTCTCTACATAGGAATCCCTCCCTCTTTATGAGTCCCCTCTCTCTCTTTCTCTCTTTCTCTCTACTTGTCCATGTTTTTTTCTCCATTCGTTCAATATTAAGTTTAAATGTTTGTGTGTTTAATGCAGGTATAGATGATGAGCAGTTTCTTTCTTCTTTGTCAACCGAGCAGAGATAGTGGTACATGGAGCGTCATCGCACTAGCGCACCATCACACATTCCTAATCACCATCGCTCTAGCGCACCATCACACATTCCTAATCCTTTAGCGTCTCCCTCTGTTTCGAAGCATTTAGCACGCTCCGAAGCTTCAGTGTTGACGAGATGATCTTCACACTCGTCTAGGCACCGGTGCTCTTGTGGTGGCGGCGACAGTTGTTGTGGGAATGCTGCCACCGATGCCTCGACACCGCCTCATGTTCGACGAGGCTCTTTACCCTCCCCTTCTTTGCCTGCCCCCACACCATCCATGTCATCACCATCTACACCAGGTTTTGTGCGGTTGACGGCCGTTCCTAGTGTCTACAGACCACTAGCTACTCCTCTAGGACTCACTCTAGTCGACACTTCTCACTTCGGGCCTTAGAATCCAGTGGAGACACCTAACGTCCGTACCCCCATTGACACACTGCTAGAGACCCCTGCCAGGACACCCAGGTTCACGCGTCACCGGAGAGAGGGCTTGCCTTACTCCATCGACTTTAGCGACGGCATCATCTTGGATGATGAAGACAAGAAGGTGATCTCGCGCATGTGCGGTGTTTGCTCTCAGGTGTTTAGACACTACATACTAAACACCTGGAGTGAAGTACCAAGTGATTTAAAAGACAGAGTCATCAGCATGCTGCATGACAAGTTTCTCGTTCCAACACAGGATGACCGCTTCAATGAAGACCTGATGAGGTTCGAATGCGCGAATACTGCAAGCACAAGCGTTCCGAAGTTCAAAAAGAAATCAAGCATGGGTGGAACAGACCAGATTGGCTGGCCAAAGAAGATTGGAAGAATGCGAAAAAAGCACCACGCGAGAATCCCGACAAGTGGAAGCAACAAAAGGAGGCAGCCAGAGTGCGAGTAGAGATAGGGAGCTCGCACCACTTGGGGAGCGGCGGGTGGACATCATTTGAGGCCAATTTTGTAAGTGTTTTCGCATTGCTCTTTAGGTTTGATAGTTTAGGGTTTAGGGGTTTTTAAATTCTAACATAATGGATTCTTTGTATGTTTTGACAGTGGTCGATGACAGGATGTGACCCCACACCATACGAGCTCAAGTATGCAGGCAGGAAGGGATTAAACGCCATGATGGACATTCTGAGTTCTTGCGGCGGCATGGTTAGTATTAGGGTTTACTCTTTTCTATTTGTTGTATTGTTTTATAAATTATATATTTATGCTTACAGAAAGCTGTCTTATTGTTTTTTTTGCAGAATTCGATAGATACACTGCTTGGACGCGATGAGACGTCTGATTAGACTATGTTAGTCTAGTCATAGCTAGATAGCATTAGTTTCCTTTTGTCAGAGCATATGTATCATGAGATGACGTTTATACATCTTTTTGAAAACCATGTATATTTTTTCAATAATGACAATGGTGTTGTAACTATTACATTTGCAAAGTTTAACAATCAAGTGAGTTTGCCTATGATGTGTACAATTGTCATTGATTTACTTTCATCAATTTACTTTTGTCAGTTTTCTATCTTTATTCTGCAAACAATACTATGGATGATGGAGTTAATGGTTATATTGTCTTGTGGGTGACTACTTTGGGTCTATTTCTATGCTTGCACTTTCTTTCAAAGGTGAATCTGGGCTTATCTTGAATTCATTTAGGTTTACTCAATTATTGAAACATTCAAAATGGTTGATGGGTGGCAGGGCACTCAATGCCCTGCCACCAAACTTTTTTCTCTCAGGCGTCACTATTACCGTCGCTATTTAAGACTCTGCAGTGTCGCTATAAACATCGCTATAGGTGGCCTGTAAACGTCGCTATGATCGTCACTATAGGCATCGCTATATAGGGACGGCTACAGTGATGTTTTTAGCGACCGTTATAGAGACGCCCATAGCGACGTTCCCGTATTGACGCTGTTAGCGACAGTCTTAGCGACGTCGGGGAGTATAAAAACCCAATGTATTTTCGTCGCTAAAAGCATCACAAGTGCACACAACGTCTTGTAGTGCTCCTCTTCTGGATTTAGATCTTCTTCGGGTCCTACCAAGTCTTATATTCTTTGCATCCTGAGGACCATCGTAGGACTCCTTGTCCTTTTGCTCTCGTAGAGGTTGTGTCAGCACTACCTTTCGATCGTGGATAGTGAACTTTTTGTAGTGAGATGGCACACTCATTTTTTCCTCATCTTTATCGTCTTTTCCCTCCCCACTTTCTACTTCCGTTGTCCATACCTCCCTAAGGGTCTTCTTAAGCTTGTGGTACTTCTTCTTTCTCTCCACCTTGGTCCATTTAGTTTCTCCAAACTTTTTTACTGCTGGTTCTTTTGTTTGTTTGGGTTTTGTTTCAGATTCCAACTTTTTGGTTTGTTTTCACAAGTCCTTTATGCTCTCTTTTGTTTTTGAATCTTGAGCTTTAGAGAACCTTCTAGATATCTTGTACTTAATACAATCTTCAGCTTTACAAGCATCAAAAATTGTGCTTTTCCCCTTATTCTAGGCATAGGGTTCTCTCTTGGTTTGTTTTCATCTCTCTTTTTCTTGTAGCGTTCTTGAAATCTAGGATTTTGATTTGAAAATTCATAAAACCTGACATCTGCTATCGTTTCTTCCTACTCACTCAGGTTGTTAGAGCATTCATTATCCGCGTCATCCTATCGTCGAAATTGCTCTAGGCAATGATGAAACTCTTCTTCCTCTCCTTTGGGATTTTCCAATCAATCATCTGTGAGTTCTTCTAGGGATAATTTCTCATCATTCGCATTTACTATATTGACCATATAGTATGGAACCACGTCATAACCTTCCTTGTCACAAAATTTTGTTGTGGAGCCATAAGAAATAGCACACATTTGGTATAATATTAGTCCATTCTAATGGCTCAAGAGCCTCTTCAAAAAAAGGTCAAGAACATATTCCTTATCTTCAAGCACCCTTTCCAGAATACATTCTTCTCATTTCAAACTCCCACACTGTGATGCACCACACATTTATACCTCTTTGGGCTTGCCTAACCAAGCTAGAAGCTATGATCCTGCTATTGTACCTGAATCAATCTCCTCCACTCGGGTTTGGTTCATGTCTTTGTAGCTATGGTCTTTAAGGTTTATGCACGTCGTGATTTCCATGTGGATCTGAGGTATATATTATCATATCCCCAGTCTTGAACCATCTTAAGTTGTCACATAAATAGCCGTCCAAGTATGATTTCATAGTTTTTCTTCTTGTCAAAGTCAACTATAGCAAAGGTATGCTCATACTCAATGCCGCAAGAAGTAGCAATCATTTTCTCTAGAAGTCCCAGGGGTTTCTCCATGTACCCATCTGCTCTGCTAGTTGCAATATTATTCTCAGGACAGGTTTTCCCTATTTTTTCCAAATTTTCTTGGTGGCGATAGAAACGCCAGCTCCACTATCAAGAATTGCCATGGTTGTTACACCTTGGAGTTCCACTGGAAGCGTAGTATTCCCATCTTCACCCTTGCAATACTCACCTATCTTGTTTAGTGGTACAAGTCTTGTGTTCATTTGAGGTTTTTCTAGTTCTCAAATCCCTTCTTGAATCTGTGATATTGGATCTTTTACCCAAAACTTCTCCAAGAATTTTCCAATGGTCTTATCAAAAGGAGCTCTGCATTTAGGAGAATTAGATATTGATTATTATGACACTATATCATAAGGATCAAATGTAAAAGCTTTTTCGTGTTTGGAAAACATGTCTTCAAGCATATCTTTTCAGCTTTTGTCAAGCTATCCTCGCAACCAACCTTTAACTCCTTCAAAGAATCCTATGTGAACTTGTGTCCAATCTTGCTTGGGTCACGAAGGCTAGGTTGCAAAGCAGCTTGTTCCATCTTATTTGTGCAATCTTTTGGTAGAGGTGATGCCACTGGTTTCACCTTCTTTGCCACGGACTTATACTTAGTCTCCACTCGTACATCAACACCTTGAGCATTTTTAAAATCCTCAATGACCTTGCACATTTCTATTGAGCATACTTTCATGACTTCACTTCCCATATGAAAATTGCAATCCACTAAAGAGTCCAAATGTTGCATAATATCCACAAACAAACACTCATCAAACACACATGCAATGCATTCATCATCTTCTAGCAAACATTCATCTTCAAACCTCTTTGTACACTATTTACATGTTGTCGTTCACCCCGCTTTAAGTCCTCACACTCTGTAAAAGCAATAGATCCATAGTCTCATAATCCTACAAAACCTGTAGAAATTGTCTCCTTTGCATATACATCATGTGAGAACCTTTCTCTTCTTGTACCACTGCAATCCCGCTCTACAATGGTACATGGTCAAAACCCCTCATATCCCTGTAGTCCTTGAATTCTTTGTCTGTATTTGGCAATGGTTGCTCTCTAAGACTTTCATGGTTCCTTTCATGGTCCACACAAACAGTAAGGAATTTTACTACACGCTTCCCATCCCTACTCCTAATCCTTGCATAAGCTGAACCATCATCCATCACCTTGGTTTCCATGCGAGTAGCAGTGATGTATGGCTACCCAAGTATAAGAGGGTATGTAGACATCTCCTGCAGAAAGAAACTCTGGTCATCTTTCACATCCCCTATAGTCACCTTTACATTTGGACAAGCTCCATATAGCTCCACTGATGAGTTGTTTGCTGCACGAATCATCCATCCATGATTTATATCAATTGGCCATTTTCCTTTTTGATAAGGACTCTTTGACATGAGGTTAATTTCCAACCCATGATCTATCAACGCAATGTATGGCTCTTCTAAGTCTCCCCCTTTTACTAGGGTCTCAGTAGTTTCTCTTGCCCAGTGACTCTTCAAGTAGTACCTCTTATGAGTGGTCTCCTTTTCATCTTCATCATCCAAGAAGCGAACGTGTTTTACTCCTCCCCTAGATTTGTAGCATCCAACAACAGTTTCTTCACCTCGCTCACCATAGACCTGTACACCCTGTGCATTTAAAGTCTCTTCTTCACCTTGTACATGGATAGATTCAGTAAGAGACTGCCGCTTCCTCTTTATGATATCAATTATTTCTTCGTGGAATTCCCGCTTTGCTATACCAAGGACCTCACCCAAGGTAAATTCCACCTTACTGTTTAGAATCCTCTCTTCCAAACCTTTTTGAGATCCGTTGATGTCTCTATATTGGATTGGAGTTTGTAGGCCGGACCCGTTGCTTTGGATTTTGTTGCATCCTTCTTCTTTTCTTTAGAGGCTTCTTGCATAGGCACTTTGGGAACAAGCATCTATTGCGGGGAAGGTGATGTAGGAGGCACTGTGTCATTTCTACCTCCACTCCTCGTGGCCCGCTTTGAAGGCCCTTCATCCCCATTATCGCGCCTACATTTCTCTTCAACAATGGACTCATTTTCTTGACATTTGGCAATGTATGAATGCATTGACAAAGAGTCCACAGGGTCATTCCAACCTGTTTCAAGCCGAATGCAATCTCCAGTTTCATGTAAAACCTTTGTAGTCATTTTACCCTTCATAGCAGACTCTATAGCACATGGCCATAGCTCTCCAATACCACTAGATTCCTCTTCTCCAACTTTGACTAATCCTTTGTTCTTAATAGGATCCACCTTCAACCCATAGGCGGCTGGCTCAACCATTGAGATGGCATGGCTAGTAGCCATGTCCTCAACTGGCTTCTTCATCCCGCCTTTTCCAAAGTTCGTCCCCAACTAGCTTACCTGTTTCACTTAAGTGAATTTTTCCATCTTTAAAGAAAACAAGCTCCTTTGTCAAAGCATATTTATATCTTTCACAATCCCTCCTTCCATGGTCAGTACTATCACACCATATGCATCTATTTACAAAGCCTTCTTTGTTTTGAGGTCTTTGCCATTTAGATTGTCATGATGGTTGCCCCTTTTCTTCTAGCCTTGTAAGCTTTAACTTGAGCTCTTGCATTCCCTTGACAATATAATCTAGAATGGACTCGTCACTCTTTGGAACCACAATAACAGGCTTTATAGGACTCTCGGGAACACTTGGGACTTGAGTAAGGTTGACTATTATCTTGTCTCTTCATCGTTGTCGCTTAGTTAGCAGCAAAATGGCGTCTTCAAATTCATTCCATTTAGTCTTGAAGCCTTGTTCCGCATCCTTATCCTCAAGTAGTAGCTCTAAATTCTCTTGAATATCTTTACCTGTGGCTTGCAAAAAGAGCTCTGTTTTCTTTGAGTTTAAGGTAGCCTTTTCAGTCCTTGACAATTGATCATATCGGCGTTCAAATTCCCTTAGCAATTCGGTAGGCGAAAGCCCCTCTTTTGGCCGAACTACCCACTCAAAAAAAGTCCTCTTTGTTACCCTTTCGGAGTCCTCTATGAAATACTCTTTCTTCAAGAATAATTTGAATGCTTCCCAAGTTGCCCCATGCTCATTTCTAATGCCCCTTACATGCTCTCTGATCTCGGGAACCACAGCTAGTTCAAAACTTGGCACCATCTCTGCTTCAGGCACTCGATGAAGCTCCATCTCCTTTACATATCCACAAAAATACTTTGTGACATCTTTAACTTTAAATTGGTCCATTTTCTTCACCACAGATTGAAGCACTTTGGTTGAGGAAAGCTCCCTCCTTTCCGCAGCTTGCTGCTGCTGCATAAACACTGCAAAGGCTTGAAACATTTGCATTGTGATTGGATCAAACTGAACCCCCTGTTGCTCTTGCTGCTCCTAGATTTAAACCTTTGTTTTGAGACCTTAAATGAAGCTTTTGGACCCTCATCCTAGCCTACTTCGCATCGGGTTCACCAAAAATGTGTCAAGAAGTGCGCAGTGCGACTAGGAAAGCGTCGGGCCTCTGACTGTGAGGATTCATAGCAAAATCAAGCAAGGCATAGATGATTTGAAGATAAAAACACACTAAAAAAGAACAAAACTCCAGCCATGAAAGATCCACTTTGAAAAAGAACCAAGATTAACTCAAAACTCTTGTGTGTCTGATGATTAGCTATAGCCTCGCTCCCAATTGCACAGATGTAGTGCTCATTCGACCTGTTAAAACCCCTAATTTTCGCTTCGATTCTTCATTGTGACCATTTCATGAAACCTTGAGTACTTCATTGGAGAAGCCCAAGTAGTTATTTGAGGAGGGGAAACCGTAATTGGAGGCCTCACAGCCTCAACCATGTAGTTGAAGCAACACGGGACTGCACTAGCAGCCAGTGAAGGAATGGTTGTATCACCTTGATCATATGCCCAAATGAGCTCATTATTGGATCTAAAACTTCCTACACAACTCGAACAACTACGGAACCATCATTGATGTGGCATTTTGAGCTATTTTTAGGCTATTTTTGACTATTTTTAGCCATTTTTAGCCCAAAAATACACCTTTTTGTCCATAAAAAGCCCGAACGAGTTGGGAAAAACCCCTAAATTTGTGGAAAAATCCCATAGGGCTCAAATTTCATGTTGAACCTCATTTTTCCACTTGGTAAGCACTTTGGACCCGTCTTTTATGCCCGCGTATAAAACTTGCTATTTTTGGCCGAGATTGTCCGCATTGAACTTTCTAGGCAAAACGAGCTTGCCACTTTGAAACACTTGACATTTGTACATTCTTAAAGAAAATTATAAATTCTTTAATGTGGTAAAACATGCAACGGTGCCATGTCCCTGGCCTCGCCTACCTGGCAAGGTATGTACATGCCTGCAACCATGGCATCCATTTTTGCATATATCACACTATGTACATCATAGCATTTAATCTCACATAACCAAAGCATTGAGAGTGAGGTAGATATTCAAATTTCCCATTATGAATGTGCCACGGCACGACAGTGGTTATGCATAAGTCCGGAGGAGTACGATCGCTATACTTTGGAAGCACATGTTTAGGACTTAGCATTTCATTGCTTGCAAAAGAAACCATATCAGCACTTGCAACAATGAGAAGTTTATTGGCCGAATATGTGCATTGATGTTCATGAGTACATTACTAACTATGCAACTTGTAGGTCTAAACCATCGATAGAACATGCTACACTGTTTGAGGTGGCAACTGCACCAAAATGGAGCCAATACATAATTGACTATCTGACAACGATGACGTTTCTTGAAAATACCTCTAGGGCACGACAAAGGGCGATAGAAATAGAGGTTTGATATTTTTTACTAATTGAATACCAATTGTATAAGAGAGGAAAGGACAATCAGCTCAAGATATGTGTGACCAAAAGCATGTATTTTCCAATCCTAGAGCACACACATGATGGACCCATTGGAGGCCATTTTTCAAGGGATAAGACGACAAGAATTATCTTAATTGTTGGAATATGGTGGCCTCCACTACATATGGATCTGACAAATATTTTAAGAGATGTGATGCATGTCAGCGTACCAAAGAAGGCCAATGATGGAAGCCAGAACTTTTTCTAAGTGGGGTATAGATTTTGTGGAACCAATTTCACCCCTCGCTTACAGAACTCATGCCCAATATATCATTGTGGCTACGAATTATCTCACAAAGTGAGATAAAGCTAAGACCACATAGAAAGAAAATGCAACGACCACTATATTATTTCTATACAAAAATTCTTTGTTAGATAAGGCCTATCCATAAAAATTACTAGCAATCATGGACACATTTCCTTAATGAAGTTATTGAAAATCTTTTGGACGAATTCATGGTAGTTCATAAGATGTATGCTCCATACCATCCATAGGCTAATGGACATGCTGAAGCTTCAAATAGGAGTCTATGCACTGTCTTGACCAAAATATTGGTTGATTCAAGAGAAGATTGGGAACAACAATTACACACCATACTGTGTGCTTATAGGGTAGCCTACAAAACTTGTATTGGAACAACACCATACAACATGGTGTTTGGACTTCATGCGATCTTGCCGCTGGAGTTCATGATCGCACCACTAAGAGTGGCTATACAACTCAGATGGACAAGCCATGAATTGTCTTCTAGAGTCGATGACCTTGAAAAACTAGATGAGCTTTTCCTGAAGGCCATAGCCTCTATCTATGCTCAAAAAAGTCAACAAAAGGAATTCTTGATAAGCATATATACTCAAAAGAGTTTGAAACAGGAGACTATGTTCTGGTTTATACATTGAAACAACATGCTAAAAAACTTAAAAAGTGAGGAATGGGACCCTTGATGATCACCAATATATCACCAAGTGGAACTGTCAAGCTTGCTACATTGCATGGTGAAGAAATGCATAACTGGATTAGTGGCTGTCGGCTTAAAAAGTGTCATCTGGATTAGTGGCTGTCGGCTTAAAAAGTGTCATCTCAAGAAAAGAAGTGAGTAATCAAAGAAGCTTAAGAAGAAGCCAGGGAGGCATGGCAAACCAGAAGCTTCTACGACAAAAGCAGCAACAAGGCCCACCACTACAGATCAATGTGATCAAATTGATAGATTTTGAAGAGCAGCATACGATGGATCCAACCATAAAAGTCCATCTTGGAGGTAATCAATTGGAGGCCAGGGAAATCCTAGATTTTGGAGCTCAAGGAAATCTTATTTCCCAGAGCCTATACAAGCAACTAAAACTTGAGAAACAACTTCAATCAACACAATAGGAGATTCAAAGTTATATAGAAAACTCGATCAAGGCATTGGGTTGGATGATGATACATGTGCATATTAATCAATACCTCTATCTGCATAAGTTTTATGTGCTAGAAGATAAGTAAATGTAGCATCCATTATTACTTGGTCAACAATGGAACCAAAAGTACAAGGTATATATTGATTGGAGATCTGATAGAGTCAAAATTCAACATGTGTAAGAAAATCAAGTGGTTTATTTGTGGTAGAGCCAAACCACATACCAGTGGTAATGGACTTAAAAGTTAAGGGGAAAAAACCTCCGTACACCAAATAAAAAATGGATTCGAAAAAACAAAACAAGAGAGGTTACTACTACAAAGCCAAGCATCGGGAATAGTCTAAGGGGTCTATCCGCAAACCCACCAGGCAACAACCACCACTGCAGTCACAAACAACACCTAAACAAGTTTGGGTTACGAAGGCAGAGGCGACACAATTTTTGTAGACCAAGATTACAACTACCAAAACAAAGGCAAGTGGTAAACCCTGGCAACCAATCCAAAAGTAGAATCAAGTATGGGTACCATAAAGTGACACAACAAAGAAATCCCTTCAGTACAAACCTCTTAGATCCATCCCAAACCACAACCCTATCACCTTAGACCAAATGTGAAGCAAATTTGGGTACCCAAGAAATTATGGAAATCTCAAAAATACCACACTGAAATTTGGGTCATTAAAAAAAGGCCAATACAAATGCTATATGTGGATCTTTGATTCAAACAAGACTGTCAACAACACTAGCAACACAAACTAGAGGACAAATGCTATATGTGGATCTTTGATTCAAACAAGACTGTCAACAACGCTGGCAACACAAACTAGAGGTATCAAAGCAACCATTATTAATCCAATAGCAAGCGACACACTTAGAAAGATTGTTATTTCATCGTTATCCTACTGGTAATGACTTAACAGGAAACCTCAACATTGAATGTCAATAAGCACATCGCTTATACCCTCGTCTTGCACCACATTAATTTTTCCCCTGCATTGACAGAGTATGCATATAGAGCCGCATTACATGGACTGCATTAGCACCACTTGGTAACCTATGCACAACACATACCCTAGGGTGATACATCGTCTTCTAGGAGCACTCTGACTAGGAGGGGGGCAGGCATTCTCAATGCAAACCCGACAGACTAAGAAAAGTACTAAAAGGGCACTGTTTTCTATGTTTTTGGATTTTGATTGTGTTTGATTGCAAAAATTTGGTGAATCCAAGTATGTATGCCCTTATCCAATGTGATTCTACCGAGACATGAGAAAAAACACCAATAATGAGCCTCTAGGTGTGTATATATATAATTAGCAATTTTTATGCATAAAAGTGAGAAATATGAAGCAATCCGTCCAAAAATATTACGATACATAGTGGGTTATTGTGTTGATTTTGATTTTTTAAAATTTAATGGTATTTTTGGATTACTTTAGTTATTTTTCTTTTATTTTTGTTAATTATTTGGAGAAAAACAAAGAAAAATAGAAAAAGCAGGTGAGATAGAGTCGGAACCACAAAAGAAAAATCTAGGGACGATTAGTAAGCCAAGGAAATTATATGGTGAAGCATGGGTGCAATTATGGAACAAAGTTGTAGAAGCCCAATCCAGACGTTTTTAGAGGAAATGGCAAATTATCTAGAAATGGGTCAAACGGAGTCCAAATGGATAAATTTTTGAGCCTAAAGTGCATTTCATGACGAGATAGGAGCACATGTAAAATTTCATGGCAAGTGGTTCGGGGACCCCCAATATAAGATATTTTGGGCCCACTTACTATCTCATTTCTACTCTTCACATTTGGAGAGAGAGCTTGAGAGACCTAGAGCACCCAAACTTTGACGGATTTGTATGACATGCACGAGACACCGTCCGGAGCTAGACATGAGAGGTAGACTCCTCACCATGGGCCCTTCTTGTTGTATGCTTACTTCATTGTGAAAACCTACAAAAATGGCAATGTGGAATCGCAGGGAAGAGACCAAAACAGGATTGTAACCCAACAACTACTAACCGATAGCTATAAGACTTGATAAGGGTTAACCCTAAGCTAGATAAACATGTCTATGGCCTCCTATGTTGGTTTAGTCCAGTTGGGAAACCCCTAACTTCCTGGAGCCTACAGAAGCCGACTCAAAAGAAAGTTTCTAGAATGCTACCAAACTCCTTAAGTAGGTGCTCCTTGAGGGTGCCTACAAGCCTATGTAATTGCCTCCATAGTCAAACTACGAGGACTTGGTCAAAACATCAAGCTATTAGGTTTTGGACATGCAAAGCGTCATTTGGCTCTCACGGCCAAAGAGTGTGTCCGTTTGCCACCAAACTTCATGCGCTTCATTCACATACCATCAAAAACCAACACGTATGGTCAGACAACAAGTCTCCAACCATCTCCTCACAAAAAGACTCTATTTGAGTGCCAAATCACAAAAAAGGGTATCTGTAAGGCCAAATGCTACACTAAAGACATGGAAAGGTGCCCTACTGCATCCACGAGCCTGGGAGATTGGTCTCAAGAGGAATCACTACAAAAAGTCACCTCCAAGTGAAGGAATCCCTTTTAGAGACTGAAATGCCAAACAGGGAGTTTCTAAGCTAAACAAATGACTTTTTAAGATGAAAACTAGCAATAAGGGCTTAGGGCACAAGCACAAAGCACTTCAAAGCACCATAGTTGATTTTTATCAAAGTAAATTGGTGGTACAACCATGTATGATCCCGTGCTAGCTTATGGATACTATCTATGGAGGTAGATGTGGTATTGTTTTTGTTGAAGACTCCCATTTGTTTCTTCTCTTTTGACTATATTGATTCACCTTTTGTGGTCAACTTTCATGCCTTTGCTATTATGTACTCGGTTAGGTTGACTTCAAGGGCTTGTCTAGTGGAATCAGTGATATGGGTAGTGTCATCTTGAATGGAGCTTAGAATCTCGTATGCCCTTTGGAGATCCTCCTCACATGGCTCCATCTCATAGAAGGGAAGCAGACCCAATCTCTAGTTTGAATCTTCCATGAAATATTGAAACATGGTTCCTTTCTACACCTGCCTTGCATAAGTAGATACTCAAATAGACTCTTCCTCCAAATGCTATGGTAGAAGCTCTTATAACTTTTGCTTCATGGTCTTCTTCTTTGCTGCATTTGGTGAGCTTTGCATGGAGTCTACACGTAACATGATTTGGCAAGTCAGAACATTTTAGATTCAAAACCTTTTGAAGCCCCATTTGATCTCAAAAATGCCAAATTCAAATTTAATGCCAAAAGGTTACTGCTAAAAGAAAGACATTAAAAAATGTAACCAACCAAAATGAAAAGTGGGTTTTGGCTGTGCACATGAGTTATAGGTAGGTATTAAGAATAGATAAGGTTTGGATTTTTGTAGAATTTTGTTGGATAAATACCAAGTTAGAGTCATTTTTGCATGAAAGGCTTATGAAAATGACTAACTATGGGTGGAAGTGCTTTGTGTGTCCAAATTCTTCCAAACTTGATGTGTGGGATTTACATAACATGCTAAATCTATGGGGTGACAAGAAATGATGAAAATGGGCTCATTCTGATATAATTGATAATAAGCACTCTTATTATCTTATAGGGTGACCTTTTTGCAAATTTTTTGGATTTTGACCTGATAGAGAGTTTAAACATGCTAACGCCCTGAATGTGATTTTGAAGAAATTTGGGTTAGTGAGATATTTCCTTAGGCCAAATTTTGAAAAATGGAAGTTCTACTGTATTTTTGTGTGTGGGGACAATGTGAAAATGATTCTATGTGCTTTTTTTGGATGTATGGTCGAATACAACATGTATAAGCTATTCGTGAAAAAAATGTGCAAACATGGGTTCATTTGGGACATAAAGATAATAAGAGTGGTTATTATCTATACTTGCACAATATTTGACAAAACTAACTTTTGATGCTAAACACTTGTTCTATAGGCCTAGTATAAGTAAACTTAGTCCCCTTTCAAATTTTTTTGGTTGCCTTGAGGTGTTCTCCTGATTTGGTTCTTTGAACTAGGTGGTCTTGCCCTCATGGTGATCATTTATTTCCATTTCAAAGCTCATGATCCAACCCCATAAGTTGTAGAGATCTATTTTGCTAAATTTGGTTCACTTTGGAGTTGATTTGGGGCCACACATTAAAAATGATGCATTGTATGGTTCCATGTCATTTTCTAATTCCATAGGCCCCAAATGATATTATCCCTTGATCCCAATGAAATGCATTTTCTATAACCTCTATTTATATAAGCTTCTTGTGAGGTTAGAACTCGATGTTGATAGTGAGTGGCATTAAATGGTAACCATCTTTTTGCAACATTTGTCAGCCTACTCAACGTTCTCTTCCTCATATGTGTATATATTTTTCTACGCTATTACGTTATCTAAAGTAAATTTCCCCTCTTCGTTTAACCTTTGAGGTGACACATACATTATACTCTTCCCAAAAATGTCACCTTAGTCATATATTTATATTACCACACTTTTCTTTTTGCTTTGTAAATAGAATAAGCATACAATAACCAACTATATACCCCCAAACTTTCTTACCTCTTGTGAATTAGTAGTAGAAAAATAATATATCCATCTTCCACCCCATATAGATAAATTCCCATGGAAATCAACTCTCCACTTGTCTTTACCAAAGATTATGGTCCCTCTCTACAAGTCTTCTATGCCCCCTATATAGGTGGCCCAAAATCTCTTAAGAATATACATATAGTTTCTCTCCTTTCAAAAAGACTCCAATTGTATATTCTTTTCACAAGCAAATAATAGTGGGCCCTCCTCTATTTGTTTAAGAATCATAGCCTTTTGAAAAAGCATGATTCCCCTTGGATGCATACAAGCAAAGGGCCCATACAAGAAGACTTGGAAGCAAAAGGTTCCCTAGCCTAGTGTGGACCTTCCAAACCGAATTCCTTGGTGCATGGGCGTGAAGAATAGTCCAAATTCATATCAAACATGTTGAGAAGGTCAATTTTGCCTTTTGAAGTATGTCATTCCGAGCTACAGGTAAAAAGTTATGGTCAAAATAGTGTAAATTTGTCAGATTCGCAGCAAAAGAGAACTGTAAATCAAGTAAATCAAGAGGGTGAGATCTTATTTTTCCCCTACTCATCTTCTAGAAGAGCAATGAGTGTTCAAGGTCACTTGCATGTGATGGGACCAACCTAAAGATGCTTTCTAAATGCCAAGACGGACAAGTTGAGATACCCCGCAGGAGCCACCCGTAGGGCCTCATGGTGGGGGCCACCTACATTATGCACCCCTATGGAGTCTTCACGGTCTAAAATGATATTTTTGGTGAATAAATAGTCCCTTTTATGTCCAATATTCAATGAGTGGTCAAAGGACACTTAATTAGGTCTAATCACTTACTCTAATTAAGTGTAGCATAATCCCACTCCTACACAACTATAAATAGCCCCCCTTGGAGAGACTCAAGGACACACACCTATATTTTCAACTTCATGTTGTTTCTTGATCAATAGTAGAGAAAACCCCAACTCTCCCTCTTTCACATCCTCCCTCCTAACCCTCCTCTTTGGAGGAAGTGCAACTCTATTCTCCACTCTTTCCATTCTACAATCTCTTACTCCATCAACCCAATAAATCATTTGTAGCACCTCAATAACTTGTAAATACATCATGATCTCTCTCATGGTTATGTTAATGATCATGAAATCATCTTCAAAACTTTAAAGTGTCGCAATTCGTGATGGTTAGCAAGCGTCTGTCCTCCCCTTAAAAGGTGTGCGAGAAATCAAGTAAGTGTTCTATTCTCAATTTACCATTGGTTTGTTTCTCCACACTTATTCAATTGGTCTAAAGAAATTTCTCACTCCAACTCTCTTTTGCTTCATTACATATGCATGTGGCTACCTCTCATGGTGATTTTATTTGTGTCAAGGCATTGCATAGATGGAGATGAGCTCTCTATGAAAAGTGTGTTAGTTTGATGTAATTGATTCTCTTGTGTGTTTGAGAGGCAAGTCTTGTGCGCATGATTTTTTGATGAGTGCTTGAGAGAGGAAGAGTTTGGATGTACTATGGGTATTCTTATGGGGAGAAGGTGAATGCTATTCCACAAATTGCATATTTCATTTTGATGCACGGCATTGGGTTGCATAATCATTGATGGTGTTCAAGTGTCCAAAGTGTATATAGAGTAAGGGGTTTTTCAAAGTGTGTTGCTTGAGTGGGTGAGTGCAAGTGTTATTTTGATTGGTTTCCTTCTCCACTCCCAAAAGAAGGTGGTGCCCCAAGTAGTGTGCGTACCTCTTTACGAACATTTTGTGAGGGTAGGCCCATTGGTTTGGGTTTAGAGGCCCCATTTCAAAAAGCTCGCCCTCATAAAGTGGTGCCCCCACTGAGGAACATGTTTCCAAGTTACCTTCAAATTTTTTAGTGATGAACAATGGAGTTCCCATCTATCCATTTCATTTTGCACAACACATTAGAGTAAATGTTCACATAGATAGAAAAGTCTTTTTCCAACAACGCATTGTTTTTATGTTTGGTGCAGAAAGACTTATAGAAATACTGGCATCACCCAATCCAATTATACTTCCAATCATCAATTATGAAACTTCTTTTGATGTTCACATTTTCATTTTGTTTTAAAGGCAGGAACAAGGAGTGGTGAAGGGGTGCTCAAGGGCCATATGAAGGAACGAGGTCTTCAAACCAACAACGAGGAGTAGCACATGAATCACGATCAAAACAATGAACCTTTTAGGCCTATAGCTCGGCAATCCATTCATATAATCATTGCAACTAAGTTTAGGTTTCAATCTATCATAAGGAGGATATTTGGATCCACTCGCCTCAATGAAATCAATGCTTCAATTAATCCATTTATTCTACCTATGATAAAGTATGAATTAACAATGGATGTGTACATCTTCATTTTAATGTAATCAGATTTATAGTGTCAACAATCTTGTGCGGCCCGTAAGAGAAAAGTTTCTTTAAAAAAAAGAAATTTCAAAAAGTCTAAACAAAATGTCAAGTTCTTTTCCCACGTTCTATGCAAGAAGTGGGGAAGATGCGCAAGAGTTTCTTAACAACTTGGAGATGGCACATCTCATATCCGGGAGAGATGAAGAGGAAGTAAATCTACGAGCCTTCCCGTTGGTTCTAAAAGTAGAAGCTAAAGCATGGTATGAGACCTTGCAACCCCAAATCAAGTCCAATAGGGAGAGACTGCGAGCAAGCTTCCTCTCCAAGTTCGGGCAAGGTGATACTTCTGAAGGACTATGGAAATGTCTTATTGGACATAAGCAGGTATCACTTGAAGACTATCCCTCTTATGAAGCAACCTTTGTCAATCTATGGGGTAGGTGGGAGGCTACATTAGAAAATCATGGTGGTGCACCTAAATTTCTAAAAAAAGAGAGATTCATGGGTGGCTTGTATCCACTTTTAAAGGCTAAAGTAGAGCTAAAATTCCCATCCACCTTCGAAGAAGCACGTGAGGTAGCCATCATCAAGTTTAGAAAACTACACTTCCAAGCACATAGAACAAGGGGTTTGAATGAAGTGAGTGAGAGGGAGTCTTCACAAACCATGGAAGCACCAATTAGGGCCCCTCTTGCACAATCTTCACAAATAGGAGATAACTCTCAACAAGAGGTTTTACAAAGGCTAACTCAATAGCTTGAGAACCTCACTCTGAATCTAGTACAGGGCCTACCTCAACAACGACAACCAAGAGAAGGGAATCGCAATCAACGAAGACAAGCTCAAGAGTTGCGATGTTGGAATTGCAATGAAATGGGCCATGGCATGTACAATTGTCCACATCCAAGGCGACTTCTGGGAAACATATATCCCCCCAGACCGCCTCCTCTCACTGTGCAGCAAGAACTAGCTCAAGGCCCACAAATCCTTCGTCGACCACCACCACCAGCAAATATACCTCCCGTCCCACATGAGGAGGAAGAAAGAGGAGTCAACATCATCAAGTTAGAAGAGGTAATAGATGAGCATACTCTAAACTTTGATGTTATGCCCGCAGAAAAACGCACAAGAGCACATGATAAGGATGAAGACATGAGAAGTGAAGGAACAAATTCAGCCAGAAGGGACAAGAAGAAGAAGTCAAAGATGGAAGAAGCTGAAAGTAGCAGGAAGAAAAGATCAAGGTGAAGGGAAATTGGTATCAACGACTTCCCATTGGGAAAGGAGCTAGAGCCCTACAACATCCTGGAGGATTTACAAACCCAGAAGCCAAACATTTCATGGCCTCAACTTCTACACCTATCAGCCAAAGTAAGAAGGCAATGGCCAAAGTTGGTAAGTACAAGAATTCCAAAAAAGAAAGCAAATCTTTCCATTAAGGTTGTGGCCTCAAAGCTACAAAAAGATGTGGAACCCATTGTGGATGCTTACATAAGGGGTAAAAAGGTGTCTAATGTATAGGTTGATGGTGGAGCTCAAATGTGTGTGATCACGGAAAAATCAATGAATAGGTTAGGGCTTGAAATTACAAAGTCCTCTAATTGTCAAGCTAGGCTAGCCAACAACTCAAGTGTGAAGTGTTTGGGGATCATTGAAAATGTTAAAGTCTCTGTATGTAACATAGATGCACGAGTGGATATGTATGTCATGCCAGCTAAGGGGGAGGGCTATCCCATCATCCTAGGGAGGCCTTGGCTCATTGCTGTGAATGCAGATCAAAAATGGGAAAGTGGTCTTTTGATTCTTAAGAAGGGTCAACCGGTGGTGTATGATTGGCGAGAAGGAAAGCAACTAGATATCAACTATGAAACCACGACAGATGAAGAGAGCGAGGAGGAGAGTCCTTACTCAAGTGATGAGGAAGCATCAACAAGTGCATCAACCAGTGAAGAGGAGTCTTCCTTGGAGGTAATGGGAATTGTATTCAACGCCAACACCCAAGATGTTTCTGTAGAAGAAAAGCCAATAGACAATCACACACGAGGGGATGAAAGATGCCACCACCTTGAAGAAGGATTTGAGAAGATGCTTGCAAAAGATCTTACTTGTGAGGAGAAGAGGTCCTACATCAATATGTTAAGGAGGTATCCCAATTTGTTTATCACTGACTACTCACAAATAAGAGGTGTAGATTTAATAGAGCATCGAATTGAATTGAAATCAGGGACCAAACCCGTGGCTCAAAAGTTACGGCGACTAGGATCTGTGCAACAAAAGGCTCTCCTACAAGAAGTGAATCGACTCTTGAAGGCTGGCTTCATCTATCCAGTATCCAACTCCGAATGGGTATCACCTATTGTAGTCACTCCCAAGAAGAATGGTAAGTGGAGGGTCTGCGTGGATTACAAACCCCTCAACGGTGCGACAAAGAGGGACCATTTCCCTCTCCCTTTCCAAGATGAAATTTTGAATGAAGTAGCAGGTCACGAATGCTACACTGTGTGTGATGGGTATTCATGATATTTTCAAATTAGAATAGCAGAAGAGGACCAACCAAAAACCACCTTCATCACACCTTGGGGATGTTTTGCATTCAGAGTAATGCCTTTTGGGCTCACCAATGCTCCTAGCACCTTCATGAGATTCACAATATTTGTATTTCAGCCATTCTTTGGAAAATCTATAAGAGTCTTTATGGATGATTTCTGTATTTATAGTTGTAGATCACTTCACTGCCAAAAGGTTGAAGAGGGGCTTAAGAAGCTCCATCAATTTGGGGGACAACTCAACCCAGAGAAGTGTCATATCGGTGAATCTCGGGTGGTTTTGCTAGGCCATGTGGTTTCTTCACAAGGAATTCAAGTGGATCCCTCTAAAGTAGAGGCCCTTTTGTCATTATCTCCACCAACAACAACTAAGGAGCTAATGACCTTCAACCACAAAGTGAGGTACATGTCTCGCTTCATCCATCTCCTAGCAGAAGCCATCGCCTCTTTGCATAGGTTGGCAATCCAATCTACATTTGAATGGGGGAGGGAACACGCAAAATGTTTTGAGGAAGTGAAGGGCATTCTTAGCTCTCTCCCAATCCTAATGCCACCAGATCCAAAGGAGACCTACTATGTCATTCCAAGTGTAGGTTTCGAAGCAATTGGTGTTGTTTTGATGCAAAAAGATCCTAAAACATCATACATGAGGCCGATCTATTTTGCAAGCAAGGTGATGACTCCGGCCGAGAAGGGATACACTGAAATGGAGAAAGTGGTCTTTGCAATCTTGTTTGCGGTAAGGAAGTTTCAATTGTATCTTCTCCCTGTGCCATTTGTTTTTCTCACCTTAGAGCACAATCTACCATATGTAGTACAACACATGAGCCTCTCATCTAGAATAGCAAAGTGGGTGCTTGAACTCCAAGAATTTGAATACACTTTCCTTGTAGAAGATAGCACAAGAGCAGGACTTGTAGACATTCTCACCTACAAAGTGAGAGAAAGGGAAGGATCACGACTACAAAGAGAGGAAGGCTCAAAACAGTTCAAAGTGAAGGAGATTGATAATGCCCATACTTTATGCTTTGACGGAGCTTATCAACACCAACAAGACAAAGTAGTACGGGGAATCATCATTTTGAACCCACAAAAGGAGGTAATGGTTAGAAAAGGTATCACTCTACCCAATGTTCGCTCTAACAATGAGGCTGAGTATGCTGCTCTAACCCTTGGGTTAGAAGAATGCAAAGAATTAGGCATACAAAGACTTATTATAAAAGGTGATTCTTTGCTAGTGGTCAGGCAAATCCAAGGGACTTGGAGGTGCAAGAATCGTACATTGTTTGAGTGGCTTAGTAGTGTAAGAGCTTTGATGAAGGTTTTTAAAGCAACACAGGTACAACACATTGTGAGAACTCATAACAAGGAAGCAGACTTACTCGCAAATGAAAAGCTTCAAATGGCGGTAGGAGGTGTGAAACTATATGAACCCAAATATCAAGGTCAAGAGGAGCTAAAAGACATTATCTTCTTTCTACAAGAAGGTGAGTGTCCCAAACACTTAGACAAGGTGCAAAGACATAGACTAGTTAAGAAGGCCATACCTTACCAGTTGATCGGGGATGATTTATATCACAAAGGGAAAGATTTATATCACAAAGGGAAAGATTTGGTCTTGAGGAGAGTACCAGGTGTGCAAGAGATAGAGAAAATTCTTCTTTCATGTCATGATGATGTCTGTGGTGGTTACTTTTCTCAAGATATTACAAGTAGGAAGATTTTACAAGCAGGGTTTATTTGGCCGAGCTTACATCGTGATGTCCAATATTGGTGTAAGGCATGTAAGCCATACCAAATTGCTGGGGATATACGACTAACATATGAGCCTCGAGTCCCAATAATATCTTATGGACCTTTTGAAAAGTGGGGTGTGGATGCAATAGGTCCCCTACCTCGTACTTCTACAGGGAAGGTTTTCATCATCATGGGTGTTGACTACATGACACGATGGGCGGAAGCAACAAGCACAACCCGAATCACACCTGAAGAGGTATCAAAGTTTATTTTTGATCATATTTGTAGTAGGTTTGGAACACCCCTAGAAATATTATCAGATCAAGGCCCGGGTTTTAGGGCTGACCTTCTGAATGATCTCTTGAGGAGGTTAAAAGTGAAACACCTGCATTCCACACCCTACTATCCTCAATGCAATGGATTGGTGGAAAAAGTGAATGGAATGATATGTAAGATCATTTCTAAGCAGGTTGTGGACCAGCCTAATGATTGGGATCGCCATTTGACGGCTGCTCTTTGGACATATAGGACATCTTTCAAGGTATCTACCCAATTCACCCCTTTTCATCTAGTTTATGGACAGGAGGCACTTCTCCCCATTGAGGTAGAGCTCTCAAGCTTGCGCGTTCTTGCAAGAGTGGCAAAAAAACCAAAAGAGGTTCTACATGAAAGGATCTTAGATCTCCAATGACTTGAGCTAGATAGAGAAGAGTCCATTGATCACTACATCACCAAAGCGACAAGCCAAAGGGATAAAATCAACAAGAAGCTCAAGGGGAAAGGATTGAAGGAAGGTATGTTGGTTCTTCGCTATGATAACCGGCTTGATACTCGACTTGACAAAAGTTTTTGCAAAGATGGGAGGGACCTTTCATGATAAAAACAAAGTTTGGGAATGGTAGTTACAGATTAGCAGATTTATCAGGAAAACTCCACAAGACCAGAGTCAATGGATGGAGATTAAAGCCCTACTTTCAACGTATCAATCCGTTGATAGGCAGTCATCTGCCTACATCGTCTAAGCTCCAAATTGACATGGCTCCCTTCGGCTTGGCAAATGCTCCACCTATTTTTAAAGCTTTGATGTGTAAAGAAGAACCAGCCTTGGAATCTGAACATACCCAAGGCAACCCTCCCATCTCCGATTTATGGGATTGAGGTAATGAAAAGCAGGTCTAATGGAGTAAAATAGTGCATGACACTCCTCCTATTGAAAAAAAAAAGTGGAAAAGGAAAAATGACAAAAAAAGAGAAAAAAAAGAAGAAAAAGAAGCAACACCGTCCTCCTAAAGATATGAATATCTCTAGGCTTGGGGGAGGGCTAATATGAGTGGCATTAAATGGTAACCATCTTTTTGCAACATTTGTCAGCCTACTCAACGTCCTCTTCCTCATATGTGTATATATTTTTCTATGCTATTAAGTTATCTAGAGTAAATCCCCCTCTTCGTTTAACCTTTGTGGCGACACATACATTATACTCTTCCCAAAAATGTCACCTTAGTCATATATTTATATTACCACACTTTTCTTTTTGCTTTGTAAATAGAATAAGCATACAATAACCAACTATATACCCCCAAACTTTCTTACCTCTTGTGAATTAGTAGTAGAAAAATAATATATCCATCTTCCACCCCATATAGATAAATTCCCATGGAAATCAACTCTCCACTTGTCTTTACCAAAGATTATGGTCCCTCTCTACAAGTCTTCTATGCCCCCTAGATAGGTGGCCCAAAATCTCTTAAGAATATACATATAGTTTCTCTCCTTTCAAAAAGACTCCAATTGTATATTCTTTTCACAAGCAAATAATAGTGGGCCCTCCTCTATTTGTTTAAGAATCATAGCCTTTTGAAAAAGCATGATTCCCCTTGGATGCATACAAGCAAAGGGCCCATACAAGAAGACTTGGAAGCAAAAGGTTCCCTATCCTAGTGTGGACCTTCCAAACCAACTTCCTTGGTGCATGGGCGTGAAGAATAGTCCAAATTCATATCAAACATGTTGAGAAGGTCAATTTTTCCTTTTGAAGCATGTCATTCCGAGCTACAGGTAAAAAGTTATGGTCAAAATAGTGTAAATCTGTCAGATTCGCAGCAAAAGGGAACTGTAAATCAAGTAAATCAAGAGGGTGAGATCTTATTTTTCCCCTACTCATCTTCTAGAAGAGCAATGAGTGTTCAAGGTCACTTGCATGTGATGGGACCAACCTAAAGATGCTTTCTAAATGCCAAGACAGACAAGTTGAGATACCCCGCAGGAGCCACCCGTAGGGCCTCATGGTGGGGCCCACCTACATTATGCACCCCTATGGAGCCTTCACGGTCTAAAATGATATTTTTGGTGAATAAATAGTCCCTTTTATGTCCAATATTCAATGAGTGGTCAAAGGACACTTAATTAGGTCTAATCACTTACTCTAATTAAGTGTAGCATAATCCCACTCCTACACAACTATAAATAGCCCCCCTTGGAGAGACTCAAGGACACACACCTATATTTTCAACTTCATGTTGTTTCTTGATCAATAGTAGATAAAACCCCAACTCTCCCTCTTTCACATCCTCCCTCCTAACCCTCCTCTTTGGAGGAAGTGCAACTCTATTCTCCACTCTTTCCATTCTACAATCTCTTACTCCATCAACTCAATAAATCATTTGTAGCACCTCAATAACTTGTAAATACATCATGATCTCTCTCATGGTTATGTTAATGATCATGAAATCATCTTCAAAACTTTAAAGTGTCGCAATTCGTGATGGTTAGCAAGCGTCTGTCCTCCCCTTAAAAGGTGTGCGAGAAATCAAGTAAGTGTTCTATTCTCAATTTACCATTGGTTTGTTTCTCCACACTTATTCAATTGGTCTAAAGAAATTTCTCACTCCAACTCTCTTTTGCTTCATTACATATGCATGTGGCTACCTCTCATGGTGATTTTATTTGTGTCAAGGCATTGCATAGATGGAGATGAGCTCTCTATGCAAAGTGTGTTAGTTTGATGTAAGTGATTCTCTTGTGTGTTTGAGAGGCAAGTCTTGTGCGCATGATTTTTTGATGAGTGCTTGAGAGAGGAAGAGTTTGGATGTACTATGGGTATTCTTATGGGGAGAAGGTGAATGCTATTCCACAAATTGCATATTTCATTTTGATGCACGGCATTGGGTTGCATAATCGTTGATGGTGTTCAAGTGTCCAAAGTGTATATAGAGTAAGGGGGTTTTCAAAGTGTGTTGCTTGAGTGGGTGAGTGCAAGTGTTATTTTGATTGGTTTCCTTCTCCACTCCCAAAAGAAGGTGGTGCCCCAAGTAGTGTGCGTACCTTTTTATGAACATTTTGTGAGGGTAGGCCCATTGGTTTGGGTTTAGAGGACCCATTTCAAAAAGCTCGCCCTCAATAGGTGAAAAAACAAGAGCTTATTATCCCATACAACCTTGACCTATATATACCTTGGATTCCCAAACCACTTTTCTCATACCTCCTAGTTAGTCATAGTAGATTATCAATTATACTTTCCTCTTGAAAATTTCCCCATTTTGACTCCAACTACCCAATTTTTGAACATTTTGTAGAATCAAGTGTCATGGGCCTAATTTAGGCTTTCCATCATCGTCATCAAAATTCACCAGGTTTGACATGCTAATTCAACATAACTTGTTGATATCTATCATATCTTCCATTCCTTAATTTGAGCTTGTTTGCCATTTTTTTAAATTTTTCAATAGAAAAATAAAAAAAATCACAAATCCTATCTAATAAAAAGAAATCTAAACCAAAAAATCAACACTTTTACCATATACATGTGGTAGTGATGTGTGTAAACACACTTAGGACTGCCGGGGCATTTTTTCCCTCACTTGGAGGTTTTTCCCCCCATGCATTTTATATACGCCCATCACTCCAGGGCTATCTTATCCTTTTCATTGCACACTAAGTAATACTACTCTTTGTTGTGTGCCTTGAGCTTAATTCATCTTTTCCAAGATGTGTGTGTTTCCTTGCAACCCTATTTCCAACAATTGGTATCAGAGTAGGTTGCATCCTCTTGGGCGTAGTTGCCAGCATCGCCAGCACATGCCTGCTCACTTTGGCAGATGTAGGTGAGCTTTGGTGAGCATGAGCAAGTCAACAAATACTTTGCATAAGCTTATAGAGCCATGTCTACTTATATTTTCAATCTGGGCTCATTTTGGCCACTGTTTCCACTAAAGGTAGTGCTACATACATAATTTTGTCATTTTTTGCAAAATTTTTATCAGTGCAATTTTTTGCATGACAAGTCCCTTATAGTCTTCTATGGGTTGTGCTATATAGCACATGTTAGTCTCTCTTCATTTGTCCTCTTTTCAACATTTTTCACATTAGGTACAAACATTTGTCATTACTGACGACAACACATATGTATTCAAGATGTTTGCTGTGCTAAGGATAGATTCGATGGGGACAATTACCGATGTGGGCTTACATAATGCAATGTGATGTTGTATCAAAGGGTATCTAGAATCTTATGTAGGGCATATATATACATCCTGATTTTGTGGATACATGCGATGCTAAGGATATTGCAGGTTTTGGTGAGATAGGATTATTGATGCTGGAGCTATTTTGCCTATGGTTGAGCAAGCTTGTTGGGATATAGGAGATATAAAGGCACATAAATTGATTGCATCATCTATGAAGAACACTATTACTCCTCACATTTGTTCAACTAAATTTACAAAACAAGCTTGGGATATTCTAGCCGGTCTTTATGTAAGTTTCAATGAGGCTAAGATTGCATTACTGCACAAAGAGGTAAGTCAAAGATTATGCATGAGGAAGATGAAATGGACACTTCTCTTGCTGGTATTAAGGATATTAATGAGTAGCTTGTTTATGCAAGGGAATCATTTTTGTCACTTCCCTTGTGCAAAGTGTTCTTGATGCTTTGCCAGATTCTTACTAGACTTTTGCCAGTACTTGGAGACTTATGACCCAAAGAAATCCTAAAGTTTTCAAGTTTCATGAATTATGCACATTACTATTGCAAGAGTCTCTTTCCAAAAAACACAAAGCTAAATAGCATGCAATTGAATAGGTCTTTATTGCCACTCAAAGACAAAGTGGTAGTAGTAATGTGACCACTTCTCATGGTTCTTTTGCAAGTGGAAAGGCACCTGTTCCTAATGTGTCTACTAGAAGCACTTCATCTGGAAATTCTGTTGAAAAGGGAAAAAAGAAGATGGGTTTCCATTATTGTAAATCTAATGATGAATTGATCAAGAAGTGCTCGAAATTGAAGGCAGAAGAGGCTAAGAAAAAAGAGGATGGTTCCACTACAAGTGCAACTATTGTAGAGTCTTCTATGAAAAGAGATTGTGATGTAGAATGAGCTTTAAGTGTAGAGTGCACTTATGATCCTTCTATCCATGATGCATGCATGTCAATTTTTGCAGATTCTCATGTGTGGTACTTTGAAAGTGGTACTACAAAGCACATTACCTCTCATCATGACTTATTGACCTCTCTCAAGGATGTCCCTCATGGAAATACAGTCACTTATGCAACAATGCCTCTTATCCAGTCAAGAGAGTTGAAAAGATTGTTCTGACTACTACAAATGGAAGTTCTTTCACACTTGTCAATGCACTTTATGTACCTGGTATCAACAAGAATATTTTATTTGTATCTACACTTGCTAGCCTTGGTATTGTAGTCAAATTTGTGGATGACAGATGTGTAGAACATGATCTTAGTTTTGGTGATGAAATTGTTGCATCTGGTATTTTATGCCATAGGCCATATAAGATCACTTTGTATGACAAGTGTGGGTAGAATTTTGCAAATACAGCTCTGGATTCAAAGGTTGTTTTAGATGAAAAAATTGGCATGCACGTTTTGGGCATCTAAATTTTGTCAGTTTGCTATGTTTATAGAAATATGATATGGTTGCTTCTTTGCTGCCTCTTGAAACACCTATGAAGCATGTTTGTGAAGGCTTTATTTTGGGTGAGATGCATCATTCAATGTTTCCAAAGAATGGCTCAATCAAGGCTACATGCAGGTTGCAGCTTGTGCATAGTGATGTTTGTGGGCCCATAAAAACTCCCTCCTTGGGTAATTACCATCCAATCATCCAATATCTGTTTTGACCTCATCCTCTGATAAGGCTTGAGTGAAATGGAGGGCTTGAACTTGCAACATGTTCACTAGAGTCATGTGTTACGAGTTGGTTGCATTGCTACCTTTATCTTCAATACGTAAATGCCACTACAAGAGGTACTTCACATTAGCGGCCGCTCGCAGTGCGACGCTTAAAAGTGAAAATTCACGGCGTCTCTAGTTTATTTGTAACATAGCGACGCTCATAGCGATGCCGACAGGGGTAAAAAAATAAATTGAGCGCACCCAAAAACTCAGATCTCAGACCTGAGTTTTTGGCGCTCAAGCAAGCAAAGAGGTAAGCCACGCTCTCCATCTCTGTCTCTTTTTTCTACACACACACACACACACACACACACACACACACACACACACACACACACACACACACACACACACACACACACATACACAAGGAGAGGAAGGAGAGCCAGGTATGCTCCTTCCCTCTCCTCTCTCTCATGTTCCCTTCCCCTCTTTCTATCTCTCTCCCTCTCTCTCTCTCTCTGTCACACACACACACACATTGTGTTTTTGAGAGAGAGAGAGAGAGAGAGAGCACGCATAAACAAAAAACACACACACATACACATACATAAACAAAGAATGCATACACACACATTGAGAGAGGAAAAGAGAGAGAGAGAGAGAGAGAGAGAGAGAGAGAGAGAGAGAGAGAGGAGATAGAAGAAGAAGAAGAAGAAGAAGAAGAAGAAGAAGAAGAATAAGAGAGTTTTAACATCATAGGAAACTATCCCAAGAGACCTTAAAGATCTAGCCAATGAGGAGTTGAACTCAAGACCTGTTATTCAAGAGAGAATGGCATAACCAATCTACCACACTTGGGTGATAGAAAGGTTATACCATTTTTCTCTTTTTATTGGCACACACACACCCACACACACACACACCCGAGAAGAAGAGAGTTTTAACGTCGTAGGAAACTATCCCAAGAGACCTTAAAGATCTAGTCGACAAGGAGTTGAGCTCAAGACCTGTTATTCAAGAGGGAAATGGCATAACCAATCTACCACACTTGGGTGATAGAAAGGTTATACCATTTTCCTCTTTTTATCGGCACACACACACCCGCACACACACACACCCGAGAAGAAGAGAGTTTTAACATCGTAGGAAACTATCCGAAGAGACCTTAAAGATCTAGTCGACAAGGAGTTGAACTCAAGACCTGTTATTCAAGAGGGAAATGGCATAACCAATCTACCACACTTGGGTGATAGAAAGGTTATAACATTTTCCTCTTTTTATTGGCGCGCGCACACACACACACACACACACACACACACACACACCCGAGAAGAAGAGAGTTTTTACGTCGTAGGAAACTATCCCAAGAGACCTTAAAGATCTAGCCGACGAGGAGTTGAACTCAAGACCTATTATTCAAGAGGGAAATGGCATAACCAATCTACCACACTTGGGTGATAGAAAGGTTATACCATTTTCCTCTTTTTATTGGCGCGCGCACACACACACACACACCCGAGAAGAAGAGAGTTTTTACGTCGTAGGAAACTATCCCAAGACACCTTAAAGATCTAGCCGACGAGGAGTTGAACTCAAGACCTGTTATTCAAGAGGGAAATGGCATAACCAATCTACCACACTTGTGTGATAGAAAGGTTATACCATTTTCCTCTTTTTATTGGCACACACACACACACACACACACACACACATACACACACACACACACACACACACATACACACACACACACACACCCAAGAAGAAGAGAGTTTTAACGTAGTAGGAAACTATCCCAAGAGATCTTAAAGATCTAGCCGACGAGGAGTTGAACTTAAGACCTGTTGAACAAAGAGAAAGAGAGAGAGAATAAAAAACCAAGAGAGAGAGAGAGAGAGAGAGAGAGGGAGAAGACGAAAGAGAGAGGTAAGGGGAGAAAACAAAGAGAGAAAGAGATTATGTTAAAATTTAAATTAGATTAGGTTAAATTACATTTAGATTTATATTTATGTTGAGTTTAAGATTAGGTTAGATTTGGATTTACGTTAGATTAGATTTAGGTTTATTTAGGTTAGATTAGATTAGATTTATGTTTATTTTGAGTTAGATTTACGTTAGATTAGATTTTGAGTTAGATTTACATTACACCTGCATGTTCGACTGTTGCTGCCATACAATAAGCCGTCATGATCAGCCAATGGAAGAGCAAATTGAGCCTACACAAAACTTAGTGATGCAAGATGACGATTCCAAGGGTCACACACACACACACACACACACACTACACAATCCGTCAAATATAGAGTAAGAATTAAGTGCTTTGAGCAGGCATCAGCTACATTGCAAGTATGGTGTACCTGCATACTAGAGACAAAGATCTAATGTGAAAAGTTGTTAAGATGCTGTGAAATGCTACAACTAGAGAAGAGGCAAAGGGGTTTTGTCCACTACATGCACTATCATGTAGACGTGGATGTGTAGATTTCTTGTACCCACAAATATAGGCATTGACCAATAAAGACAAGATTATAACCCAGTGTTTCTAATCTCCGTGCACCTCTAGACCAAGGTGTGCGGGGATTGGACATGACTAGAGAATGTGAAGTACTTTACAGTGTGAACAAAGAGAGAGAGAGAGAGAGAGAGAGAGAGAGAGAGAGAGAGAGAGAGAGAGAGAGAGATAAAAGACGGAGGATGCCAATAGAAGATTAAATTTATTTCCAGGTTATAAGGTTTTCACCCTCATTATGAGTAGTGACGAGGATGTGGGGCCGTCCAACCAAAACACCTATCTCTCAACGAGGATCTTATGTCCTTGTAATCAATGCAAGCATGATGTGCGACGGATAAGACGAGTTTCTTTGCAGCACGTTCGCGAATTTGGTGAGTTTGATCCATCTATTATAGATTGAGTTGCTGCCAATTATAACTCGTCGGACTCTGACGCTGGCCAACAAGCAGCAACCTTGCAACCCAATAGACGTGTTCGTAGGCGCTTTGGTCAAGCAGCATATGTGAGGCTACAAGATGTAGCCTCTGATAGCTCCGGGGATGATCATGCATACCACATTCCCAACGAGGAAATGTTTGAGCCCAAGATCGATGAAATGATCGAGACGATCATGGATTCAGAAAGGCTTATCTATGATGATATGAAACGTGAAGCCGATACGCCATTGTATGATGGAGCACGTGTGTCTAGATTGAAGGCGCTCCTGGTTCTTCTCAACATGCAGAAAAAGTTTGTATGGAGTGACACTAGTGTCATAACGATTTTCAAGTGATCTATTACAATGTGTTTACTTTAATAAAAAACTCTAGATGTATAATGATCTGATAGATTTTTACACAATTGTACCGCATTTTTTTTGCTGTGTAGATTGCTCAAAGAGCACATACTGCCAGCTGATAATGTGATGCCAAATTCCAGAGAGGAAGCAAGAAAGATCTTGCGAAACTTGGGGATGGATAACAATTCGGTCCATGCTTGTCCTAACGATTGCATTCTTTTCAGAGGGGAATACATAGACATGGAGAAGTGTCCAAAATGTGATTCCGAGAGATATCGAGTAGATCTTCACGGAACAAAAATTCCACAAAAGGTTTTGCAACATTTTCCTCTACTTCCTCGCATCAAGAATTTCTTCAAATGTAAGTCCATGGCCGCCCTAGCATCATGGAATGAGGAGAATAAATCTTTGGATGGTGTGCTACGGATTCCTGTAGATTGTGCAGCCTGGAAACGTATAGATGAAACATGGTCAGATTTTGCCAGGGAAGCTCAAATTTGAGCCTAGGCTTGGCTATGGATGGCGTAAATCCATTTGGTCAAAGATCAACATCTTACAATGTATGGCCCGTTGTCATCATCAACTACAACATTCCCCCGTGGTTGACTACGAAGAAGGGGCACCTATGGCTAAGCTTGATTGTGCCGAGGCGGTATAAAGTGAAGAATATGGATGTGTATGTTCGTCCACTATTGGAAGAGCTACAACAATTGTGGATTGGCATAGAAGTGGTGGATATGAGTCGACACACAGATCGATGGAATGCTTTGATCAGAGGCATTCTAATGTGGACCATGCATGACTATCTCGGACTAACAGAATGCTCAAGTGACTTACACTTAAACTCAAACAATGTAAATCTTGGTCTTTCTCAAGATTATCTATTATCATGTGTATACATGTAGGGAATCTTGCAGAGAATCATGTGTATCTTCTAGAGAATCATGTGTTATGCGACAGATTTTTGGGAAGAGAGCCACCGAGGATGTCTGCACAAGCATGGTTAGAGCAGAAGGAGATGTGTGATGACGGTTTGCCCCCAGGGATGAAGAGACTCTCTCTATGGTACGAGTTACCATATTGGACCCGACTCATAATCAATCATTTGAGGCCAATTTTGTAAGTGTTTTTGCATTGCTCTTTAGGTTTGATAGATTAGGGTTTAGGGGTTTTTAAATTCTAACATAATGGATTCTTTGTATGTTTTGACAGTGGTCGATGACAGGACGTGACCCCACACCGTACGAGCACGAGTATGCAGGCAGGAAGGTCTTAAACGCCATGATGGACATTCTGAGTTCTCGCGGAGGCATGGTTAGTATTAGGGTTTACTATTTTCTATTTGTTGTATTGTTTTATAAATTATATGTTTTTTTTTGCAGAATCCGACAGATACGCCGCTTTGACGCGATGAGATGTCTAATTAGATGACGTCAGTCTAGTCGTAGCTAGATAGCATTAGTTTCCTTTTGTCATAGCATATGTATCATGAGATGATGTTTATACGTCTTTTTGTAACTATTGGAAAACCATGTATATTTTTTCAATAATGACAATGGTGTTGTAACTATTACATTTGCAAAGTTTAACAATCAAGTGATTTTGCCTATGATGTGTACAATTGTCATTGATTTACTTTCATCAATTTACTTTTGTCAGTTTTGTATCTTTATTCTGCAAACAATACTATGGATGATGGAGTTAATGGTTATATTGTCTTGTTGGTACTACTTTGGGTCTATATCTAAGCTCGCACTTTCTTTCAAAGGTGAATCTGGGCTTATCTTGGATTCATTGACGGTCTTAGCGACGTCGGGGAGTATGAAAACCCAATGTATTTCCATTGCTAACAGCGTCACACATTAGGAGAAATATGAACCTTGCATGGGCCTTGTAAGGAATCCTAATTTTTAGGGATTAAGGCTAATGTTGTGTAGGGTTAAGGGGACAAGGGCATTCAAGAAGCTAGTTTTGAGTAGACTTTTCTAGCCTTTTTTTAGACACATGTAGGATGTGGACCTAAGAGGTCACTTTCTCTCTCTAGCTTTTGAAAAGTGAAGGGAGTAAAGGGGTGTGGCCACATCAGCAAAAACGTGGGTCACTAAGAGCCAAAATTTGACTTTTTTTCAAAAAAGTTATTTTTACTTATTTTTGACTTGAAATTCTCTCCCAACATATATACACATCAAAAAATCATTTTTTGACATTTTTTTAAACCTACAAACACTAAAAGTCCACTTTTTCAAAAAAAAAAATCCCTCCAAAAAAAAAACCTTTGTTCTCTCCTCCTCCTTCCTCCTCTCTCCCTCCATACCCCCTTCTCTCCTCCTCCTCCCCTCTCTCTCCCTCTCCCCCCTCTGCCCCCTTCTCTCCTCCCATGTTCCTCTCCTCTCCCTCCCTACCCCCTTCTCTCCTCCTCCTCCCCTCTCTCTCCCTCTCCCCCCTCTGCCCCCTTCGCTCCTCCCATGTTCCTCTCCTCTCCCTCCCTACCCCCTTCTCTCCTCCTCCTCCCCTCTCTCTCCCTCTCCCCCTCTGCCCCCTTCTCTCCTCCCATGTTCCTCCCTCTCCCTCCCCCTCCCCCCTCTTTCTTTTCATTCTTTGCTTCCTCATGCAACAACTGCCATGGTGCTCACGGACATCACAAATCGTATCCCTCCACCACCATGTACTCCGCACAACAAAAGTGTACATATTGCTTGTCCGCGGTGTTTGCACTGAAGGCCGCACGTGAGGGTGAGCAGAGGTCATCCCAAGATCGTCATACTGTCAGTGAGACGAATGTGTATGGTTCTTCAATATCTTGGGAGGGGAGAAGTAGGCTTGTTAGGCTATTGCAATTGGTTGTGTATGGGTGCAGGTGCTTCTTTGCATTCGTGGATGCACGAATGTCAAGCTCTTCAGCTCAAAATAGTGGCATTACAAGAAACAGTGGGTGCAAGTTAGAGAGGTCAAGTGTCACCACTTTTTCTCTAAAACAGCCTTCTTTGTTACATCTTGCAGGTAGGTGCTTCAAATCCATCCTTATTAGAGGTGGGTAATCTCATCCTAATGCAAGAATGGCTCAAGGAACTAGCATAACATGAAGCTTTTACGGTGGCACAAAGCTCTCCTCAAGCAATGTGGCTCCCACTACACCAAAAATCACTATGCTAACATGGAGAGATCCCTAGTAGGACAATACAACAACTTTTCATCAGCAGCACACCCTTTCCTAACATGAGGGCACCCCCACCAGAGATATTTTTATATGATAGGTCACCCCATGAGCATACCATGTCATGGAATGGATGTAAGAACTATGAATGCACTACCCCTTGGAAGTTGTTCACGAATGTATGTTTATCAAAGTTAATGAGAAGAAGTTTGGACTTTTTTGTTTGTTGATGTGTAAGAGCACTCTTGGTCTACCATATTTTAGATTGTTTGATAAGTTAAATAAGATTTGTAATCATTTAAAGTATCATGTTTTTTTTTGTAAGATTGTATATGAGAAGACATGATAAAGTACAAGAGATCTTGACGGAATAAACCTCGATGAGATTCCCACCATGCACTTGTGACACCATACCTCTCCTTGAACCCTTTGACTTCTATCGTTGTGGGGAGTCCAATGGAGGGCTATTTTCAAATTTTTAGCATAACTTTTTTTTGAAGGAAATTTTGGTTATTCTAAAGTTTATACACAGTCTAGGAGTTCATTCTGATTGTTTTTCTTCAGTTTCAAATTTTGACCGAGTACACTCCTTGGAAGCCACTTTTGAAGGTGTTAGGGCGAGATTTTGGGAAAGTTTTGTATGTAGGAAATACAGTCCTTAACACAATAAAAAACAATGGTTCTTTGAGTATTTTCAGATTCCATGGTTTTAATGCTCGTTGGAGCCCGTAGATTAAGAAAAAAGTAAAAAATGTATGTTTTACATCATTTTTAAATAAATTGTCAACTTGCACATTGATTTTTGGAGAATGCGAGCAAGATATGATTTTTTCTCATCACACGATGGTCGAAGAACGCGATGAGATGAACAAATTCATGTGAGACAAGCCTAGACAGATTCGAAACGGATTGAAATCTAGAAGCTGTTGAAAACAACCGAAAAGTTCAACACTTAAAAAAAAAAAAAAAAAAAAAACCCAACACGTGAATCATGGCCATGCATCAAAAATATGCTCACACGGTGAAGGAGGTGCTTCAAAGCTATGGAAATCAGTATAAAATGCAAGCAATAGCGTTGGAGGCTATTCAAGAAGTTGTAGAGGCTCACATCATTTCAGATGACTTTGCAATGACAAAATGATTAAGAGTTGTGTCTACTGTCTCCATAGTGATTTGGCTTTTCGGTTTATCCATGTGTTTTAAGTTAAGTGGTTTTGGCCATGAAGAGTTAAATTTAAATCAAATATTAACATTTTTGCCATCCTAAGGGGCAAACAAAGCTAGAAAATGCAAAAAAAAGGGTGGCCACAAGGGCGCGCAGATGGCCCATCCAGCAGTTTTGGATGGCTCATCTGCGCGCCCTTGTGGCCACCCTTTTTTTTTGCATTTTCTAGCTTTGTTTGCCCCTTAGGATAGCAAAAATGTTAATAGCTGATGAAACCAGATGTTTATGTAGCATGAGACTAGATTTTTATATTGTCCAATGTGATTTGGCCTTTTGGTGCAGGGAACTAGTAAGTTGAGTTGAAGGAAGGCATAATGTGCTTGAAAAGTTAAATTTTACATTCATCTCACCTTTTCAAAGGTCGTGGAGTGCAACAATAGCCTAATTATGCAAAAAAAAGGGTGGCCACAAGGGCGCGCAGATGGCCCATCCAACAGTTTTGGATGGCTCACCTGCGCGCCCTTGTGGCCACCCTTTTTTTGCATTATATGGCCTTGTATGCCCCTTATAATAGCAAGAATGTTAATATTTGATGAAACCAGATGTTTATGCAGCATGAGACTAGATTTTTATACTGTCCAATGTGATTTTCCCTTTTGGTGCAGGGAACTAGTAAGTTGAGTTGGAGGAAGGCATAATGTGCTTGAAAAGTTCAATTTTAGGTTCATCTCATCTTTTCCAGGGTTCTGGAGTGCAGCAATAGCCTAATTATGCAAAAAAGGGTGGCCACAAGGGCCCACATATGGCCCATCCAGCAGTTTTGGATGGCTCACTACGCGCGCTTGTGGCCACCCCTTTTTTTGCATTATATGGCCTTGTCTGCACCCCAGGATACCAATTTTTTTTTAGATTAAGTGAAAGCAAATCTTTATGCAACATGACAGTACAAATTCCACTTCTTTTCACTCAGATGTAATTAGAGCTCCCCCCCCTCCCCCCCCTTTCTTTGTGTTCAAAGGTCCGAAGCATTCACTAAGTAAAATTTTCCTATATCACGTGCGTTCACTAGAATGGATTAAAAGTACCCCTTATAGGCCTTATCTACACATGTTTCTGCAACTTTACAAGAATATAAAATCCCTTCTGTTGAACACATGTGCTATGTTACATATACTTTAGTGAACTCCCCATGTCAACGGCCTCACAAATCCTGTGCACTAAACATTAAACACTAGAAATCGACCAAACAAGGAGCCAATTTTTACTTCCTTGTGTCCACCTAGTGTTCTTGTGAAACATTGCTAATGATATATATTCAACATCCCCAAATGAGGACATCTTGAAAAAGTTTATGATCCACTTTAATAAGAATAACCATTAATGATTAAACTGAAATCAAAATATTACTTGAATTTCTTCAAGGTGGAGTGATTAAGACTTGCGACTTGAATCATCGTACAGGAAAATCAAAATATCCATAAAAGTAAACAATATTTCTCAGATCTGTATGAAACTTTAGTAATCTAAATTAAATACTCTCACTCAATGTGACACCATTTAACAAAAAAACATATTTATATTGCATTTATAGAGGAATCCAGCCTCATGAAAAATAATTACAAATGGAGACAATGTTGTTGCTGTTAGGCTTATCTTACAAGTGTTTGTCTTCCTTATCTAGAGATTCATATACACTTGAGTATTTGTGTGTCTATGACACTAGGGAAGATAGTAGTACTATATGGATGGCTTCTATGAGAGCTCCTAGAGAGTCCCTATTGGTTCAAGATTCTAAAAAACACCTACTATTCTTATCAAAATCTTTTAACATGGTAGTGAAAGGTTCCTCAAGGAACAAAAATAGAGTGATTTCCATCTCTGCACATGGTTGCTTGCTCATGTCCTCTTAAAACAAGTTGAATCTGTAAGTAAACAAAAGATTATGTGAGCACAAAGTTAGAAAGTACAAAATGATATCATTCCAATTATCTAATGACAATTATACGAAGAATAAATTACAAGAAAAATCTTTGACGACTCTCCATAGATAACACAACTTACTTACATTGTGAGACTCAAATCACATGCTACACAACTATAGATGGCGCACCAAAGTCATCAACAAAATAGCACCACCCAGTGTTATGAGGTGTGAAGCCTAAACACTGAAATCCATAAAGAGGTTAATTCTCTCCAGCATGATAAACTTAAAGATGGAGATGATGTTAAGCTCTGAATGTAAGCTACAAGGGTAGTTTTCTTACCATTCTATCTTTATGTTGGAGATGAACCCTTGCAATGCCCACGCGATATTCACACCTCCTATTGTTGTGGTATGCAACTCATGTGAGCTCATACTTTTGCCACCTTTGGGAGTAGAGGTTTCCATGTAGTGTGAGTGAATGAAAGTAGAAGGAGTAGAATCTTGTTTCATGTTGTAATGGAGATGAGAGAAGGGAGAGGAGCTAACTTGGTGTGAAACTATGTGGTGGGTAAGGGGAAGAGATGGAGGAGAAGCTTGCTTGGTGCTACAATGGAGGTGGGAGAAAGCTAGCAGAGAGATAATGATGGACTATAGGGTGCATGTGGTTGTTGCAGCAATGGAGAGCTTGGAAAAAGGTTTGTAGAGAGAGAAAAACACTTTTTAGCTATAGAATAGGTTTGGAAAGACTTTGGAGGGTGAAAATGATGTTTTGATTTGTTTTTTTTTTAAAATCAATTTTTTGGATTTTTTAGTGCACGTTTTTAATTTTTGAAGGTCAAAAATACTTTTTTGACCATGAAATAGGTTTGGGGACCTTTTAAGGAGGGAAAACTTGACATTTGAAATTTTTAGTGTATTTTTAAATCCGGGCCAAAAAGTGGGGGAAAAGAGGTCAAAGTGGTCCCCCCCCCCCCCCTCTTTCCCCTAGCCACCTCCCTTACCTTCTCACTAGGTAAGAGACAATTAAGAGGTGTAAGGCTACCTTGTCCCCCTACTTTTTTGAGGGTATAGAGTGTGTCCACCACCCTCTTCCTATTGGCTGACCTCTAATTAACCTTAATCCCAAAGGGCCCCTAGAGGGTTCATATTTTTCCTAATGAAGTGCACACAACCTCTTGTAGTGTGCGAGGCTCCTCTTAAGCCTCTTCAATGACCTATTGGCATCTAGTATTGCGTACTCTTGTTGCATGCTATCTTTCTAAAAGATCATTAGTTAATGGAAAATTGCATTTGTGCGAATGGCATCCACTTATCCAATTTTCCATGACTTCTCTGTTTAAGGTGGTCAACTTAATAGGGTAGAAGTATGTCAACATGCTACTCTTTTTATGCTGATTCACATCTACCAACAAGCATATCTTGTTAGCATAAATTTTTGCATGCCAATCAATAGTGTAGAAATTATATTTATATTTTTGTAAGATAAAAAGATTTAAAAAATGACAATATTGGAGAATTTTATGTCATATTGAATAACAAGGTTCATTGTTCTTTGAAGCTATCTGGTACGAGCATTAGAGTTGCACAGGGCTCCATAGAGAGGTGGGTGAACAAGAAAAAAGGCAAGGGGAGTGTGGAGCTTGCAAGCAAGCTAGCACATGGAAGGTATTTTCATTCTCCTCAACAACAAGCAAGATGACGTAGATAGAGTGTAGCCTACAAAAATAGAAGCTCCAAGGAGCTGCATGACCATCCTTCAAATAGACAATGCAAGAGGAACCAATTAGCTAGTGCTTCTCCCTCTCCTTGAAAATTTTTTCCTCATCTCAGGGATCCCCATTGTCCCATTTCAGGTAGGCAACCAAAAAGAAGCATTACTCGCCTGAGGGGGGGAATGGGAAAACACCCAAAAACACACACAGATGTCTGTCTGTAGCCCATGATACTCAACAAAACCCCACTCCTCTCAAATTTACCCTTGACTCACCTTCAAAACTTCACAATTTCAACCACAAATGCCTAGCATAGCCCGCTAAAACACACACAAATGCTTTGGAGAATCCGCAATCACTGTACACAATGTTCTTTGATAACACACACACACACACACACACACACACACACACACACACAAGACTTCTCTCTTTCTCTCTCTTTGCACCACACAAGTCACGGTTTGGGGGAACATGCATGCACACCGACTCCGCACAACAAGGGGCAAAAACACAACAAAGTAGAGAAGGGGGGATGTGGAAATTGATAGAAAGATGAACAAAAAGGTGAGCTTTGTTCTTCTCCCAATGCTTGCGTACAACATTGACCTCATTTTTCTTCCTTACTTGTTCTCTACAAGGGGTGTCTATCCAAGAAAAATGCAAAAAAATGCCTCTTATAGACCAACCGGCTAAATGGAGCTCTCTTCTATTTTTTTATTAACTTCACACTCTATTTTTTATCTCGGATATGCATGAGCCATCCCTTTTCTTGGCCTCCTTGGGGCTCAAGGCTTGTGGGAGCCCTCTCTTAGAAGGGGGGGGGGGGGGGGGGGGGGGGGGGGGGGGGGGGGGGTTTGTTAGAGAGGCGTAACAATCACCCATGTGACTTCTCCCTCAATAAAATAAATGGCCTCTTAGAGGTAGCATAGTGGGAAGAAGGCCCTTGTCCACTACCACGTTAGCACTGCTATCTCCAAGGTTATGACCATTAACCAGCAACACACCAACCACCATTGCCAATAGCACCACCACAAGTTTCCAAAACCACCTCCATCTTTGTCAAGCGTGGCGCGGCCCCAAGGGCGACTATAGCCAGCAATCTCTTAAGCTCTCTCACCACTTATGCTCATTTATGGTTCATATTGTAGCATAAATACCCTCCTCCTTCACACGACACCTACACATGTGGGATTTTGGATGGCCACATTGCACATCCACCCCCCTTGGCCTCTAAGGAAGTTAAAAGAGCTTGAAAAACCTCATCAAAATATTTTTCCCCCCTATCTTTCAATGCTTGCCATTTGGTGCTCAAAGCCTCGATTCTCAAGCTGTAAAGATTAGGTAAAGGCCTCCATTGTCGACTTCAACCCACACAGATATTGCTGCATTCCAAGATTCATTTAGAAGGTAAAATATAGATAGATTTTGTACTTTATCACCAAAGCAACCTTCTCTATCTACTTCTCTAGCAAATGTTGGCTGAACTTTGCCACTCTTTTCTCCTGTTTCTTTACATAGAAATATACTGCCTCTTAACAATCCATCTTTAAAGCTTCAAGATTGGTGATCTTATCCGACAAAACATCTGGGCGAGACTTATCAATCCACCACAAACCTTTTAGTGTACCTAATCGCACATGCACATGCTTCCCACGCTTCAACTTGCTTGTATATATATTTGATGAGCATTTTGACTATCTGCCCATTTTCACTCTCAACTAGACCATTGCACTATGAATGATATGGAGATGAAAACCTATATTGAATATCCAAATTTTCCATTGGTGCCCGCACCAACTTACTTCTAAACCCTTGACCTCAATAAAAAATGAGCACCCAAGGAACTCCAAAACGGAAACATATAATAAAAAACAAACTGAGCAACCATATGAGCATTTATCTCTTTCACTACTTTAGATTCAATCCATCTGGTAAGATAATCAATGGCCACTACAATGTACTTCTTATTGCTTGCTGACTGCTAGCCAATCGATCAGCTGATTGATTCTCTTCTAACAAGTTTGAACCGTACTTCTTCAAAAAACCTTAGCAACTTCTTTGCTGAAAAAACCGAGTTCTTGAGAGAATATCTTTTTACCTGCCATTGCCCCAAAAGATGCTTTATAATTAAGAGAGCATCACCTTTAACCACCAGCCTGGAAACTCCAAACTCCACACTTTGCTTAAGTCCCAAGTGAAGTGCTAAGTACTCCACTTCATTATTTGTGTGAACACCCTCCAGATTATAGACCTTGGAGAAAATAATCGTACCTTGGGGATCTTGGATGACCACACCTCCTCCTACCTTCTTATGCACAACTCTTCTATAAGCGCCATCAAGCCACATAGTGAAAGCTTCTTTTAAATCTGGCTCCTTTACAACACCCTCTTACAACACTTTTGGATAGATCAAAAACTTTTCTTCCTTGTGGACCAAAATGTTTGCCAAATGTGACCTGCTTGTGTGATCAATCTTAAATTTGAATTAAAACTCTTGCAGGTCAAGCACCCATATCCTTATCTGCCTCCTTGGCTTAAGATGAAGTGCCACTTCAAGAAATAAACCAGTAGAAGTCAGCACATTAAACTTTTGAATAATGAAGTACACTTTAAACTTGTGGCAGGAAAAAACCAAGGTAATCACCCACTATTCAACCTCTGTATAGGATCTCTCCCCTTAGCTAATCACCTTGCTATCAAAATAGATTGTCTTGTAGAACTTACCCAACTTCTGCATCAACACTGCACCATGGTGACCATGACCACTATCATCACTACATAAAAAACATCCTCATTGTTAGGAGAACACACCATCAACAATTGATACAAGATCTCTTTTAACTTGTCAAATGCTACCTATGCATCTTCTTTCCATTGAAAATCATGAATCTACTGGATTAACTTTTGAAGGCGGTACACATAATTTGAAAGCATCAAGAAAAAATTGACCAAATACTTGAGATTATTCACAATGGAAGCCAAACGTGTCACATTGGTGGGAGGTTCCATCAACACCAAAGCCTTTTTGGATTAGCTTCAATACCATTCTTTGTCCATAAGTGAGCTAACTTACACTTTTTTGGGTTCAATTGTACTCCTTCCTTGTGTTATATTTAGAAACATATCTTTAACTTGGACAAGTGCTCCATTTTGGAACTATAAAAACCAATATCATCCCTGAAAACTCTGATAAACTTACCCAAGTATGGTTCTCAACCCAAGAATCATTTGAACACCTTATTCACCTAGAACTAAAATGTCACATAAGCATTTACAAATCCAAAGCGCATCCAACGATAAGAAAAGCACAACACCCCCATGGAAAACTAAAAGTAGTCTTTAGCTGGTCCAAAGCAATACAAATCTAGAAATAACCTGAAAAGCCATCCATTTGAATAGAATACCGCTCATGACCTACCGCTTGCTTTAAAATTTCATTTTGGAATGGCAAAGGGAAGTGGTTCCACTTGGTAGTAGCATTCAATGGCTTATAGTCTAAAAATATCCTCCATTTTTTGTTCTTCTTTGATGTGATAACAGTAGGGGAAACTCACTTAGAATCTTTCACTAGATAGATGATACTTTCCTTAAGTAGCTTGTTGATTTCTTGCCCCAAAGCCTCCTTCTAAATTTCTCCCAACTTTTGTAGCTTCTGTGCCCTTGGCTTACATCCATCTTTGATGCTCCAACCCTTTAGCTCCGGCCAAATCTTTGTAGAAAATGAGCTGGGATAGGATGCACACAATTCCATGTAACCTTCTTTCTCTTGCTTGGTTAGATATTCACCCAACATACCCTCGCCGTCGTTAACCTCTAGACCACAAATTGGATCTTGCATACCTTCATTGGGCTTGGTAGAATCCACCATAGAACCAAATCTATCTTTAGCAAGTCTTCATCACTCTCATCCTCTTGAACATTGGATGATCTTTTATCATAAGTCAACTTTGTCTCATACTCATAGTTGGTACTCAAACCTTCTCTATCATCTTCAGCCTCTGGATGAAAGTGGCTCTCCCTAGTCTTCAAGTCGAGCACTATTTGTCCACCGTTCCCCCAATGTGGCAAGGTGAAAACCCCCAACACGCCATATTAGTGAATTTGGGGATTTTCTAGTTCCCACTTTCAAAATGAGCTTAAGATCTGACCACATGGCCAAATATTAGCCAATGTTTTGAGTGCATGATTGGAAATAGATTTTCAAGTACTACCTTGTGGAAGGATTTGGCCTTAAAAAATAGTTTGAGATTTGTCCATATAAACAAATCTTTAAGACATTAATGATTCCCAAATTGTCTCTAAAGTCTCAAACTCTCTAATATGGTATTCGGCCCGTCTTGCAATCCTGTTTGGCCCTGATTTCCAACAAACACAGTCTTCCCAAGATGACTAGGTAAGAATTTCCATCTTCTTTCATAACAAAAAAATGAATATGGAACTCAATACCCATACCTGTTATCTTCACATATTGGGCCACTTCCAAACATTGAGCTTTGGCATGGTTGGTCATCCTCGTTTTCACATTAGATCTGACCACAGAATTGATGCTGATATCATTCATAACAGACTCAGCTAGCACACAAACCTGGGCACCACCATCAATATAGGCTTGCATCTGCTTCTTCCTTTCAATCAAAACCTCCACCACTTGAAGCACATGAGTAGGAATCCCTACCCTTAGGGCCAACTTTTGTACAACATGCACAACACCTCTTGCATGGGGAAGTATTGTGCTAACACTGGTAGACCATTGTCTCCTCAATTTGGGGTTTAGTGCAAGCATCTTCCTAAAAGTAATATTAGCCTTTTGATTTTGAAAATCACTCACCAGATCGTACTCGAGATGGCCATGCCCTAATTGAAAATCTATCTACTTGATCTTTTGAAATTTCCTTCTTTTGCTTGACTTTGGATTCTCTTTACCCTCGTTCACTTTCTCTTTGCCTTTCCTAGCTCTGATTTCTTATTTCATTTTGGTTTCCCTTTCACCCCTTGTTCTTTTGTTCACCATAACATTGACCCCTTGGTTGTTAACCCCAATAATGTTAGCTCTAGGCACTTTGTAATTAGTGCTTTATTTTCAATTGCTCGGTTCTCCCTTTAACCATTGTATTGTGCTTGCCCTCAACCTTGATCAAATAGAGGGTACATGCCACCTCTTTCCCTTTGTGGATGATGGAAATCTAGAGCATAGTGGCCCTCTTATCTGCAATTATAAAACCCACCAAACAATTGTCTAGCCCTACCTCTTCTAGCCCTTGGCTGCTCTTTGTCCATTACACTTAAACACAACTCTTGCTCAATTAAATCTTGAATAGTACATACCCATTGTTAAGGAGTTTCCGCCACACCCCGATTCACCTGGTTCTTTGCTTGAACTTCTTCCCTCGAACTTGCAACATAGTTGGGAGCCATCAACTTGTACCTTAGCATGCCTTGCTTAAATTTCTCCTCAATTTTTCTCCTCTTTGCCGTGCAATAGCAACCACCCCATTGTAATTCTCCAAGATCTGAAAATTCACCTTTTCTCAAACCTTGGGATGCAAACATGCTATGAATTTTTCCAATTTAAAGTACTCACCACCATTAGCCAATTGCATGGCCACTAAAAAATCTCTCCAACATTCTTCAAAACGATTGAGAAAAATCCCAAATTACTCGTTCATATCCTACCTTAAATTCTTTCATCTTGCATTTAAATTGACAAGAGATACCTCTTTAAAAAAGTCTTGCAAAATGAAAGTTTGCAAATCCGGCCACATGAATGGATCTCCTTCCAAAGCATACAACCATTTCTTTTCTCTTCCTTACATCAATAGTGGAATCATCCTCATCTTGTTATCCTTATTTGTAATATGAAATGACAGCATATAAAACTCAAAATTGGCCATCCACTCCTCTAGATCTTCTTCTTCGGTGAAAATTGCACCATAACCTCGTGCTGCCATCTCCTCTTTATGGAAAAATCGCTTCTTTGATCAAATCCAATGAGAAATTAGATTCTCCTCAATGGGGAAATAAAAGATGGAGAGGGGGAATGGGAACACACTTGAAAACACACACAGATGCCTCTCTATAGCGCAGGGTACTCACAACATCCTACTCCTCTCAATTTCACCTTCAAAACTTCACAATTTTGACCACAAATTCCTGACACTATCCGATAGCACACACAAATGCTTTGAAAAATCCATAATCACCATACATAATGTGATTTGATGGTATGCACCACATACACACAAAAATTCTCTCTCCCTCTCTCTTTGTAGCAGCACACAAGTCACAGTTCGAGGGAACTTGCACACACACCAACTTTGCACAACAAGGGGCAAAAACATGACGAAGTAGCAAAGGGGGAATGGGGGAATCGATAGAAAGACGAAAAAAAAGGTGAGATTTGTTCTTTTCCCAGCTTTAGTACAATAGGACCTCCTTCTTTTCTTTACGCGCTTTCTACAAGTAGGAATTCCAATCCTTGAGCGAGTACTTCCGAGCGCAAAAGAAACCCAGCGAGAGCATAAAATAGAAAAGACTTGATTAAGACCATAATCATTACTCTATAGAGGATAGTGTAGCAAAGTAAATACAAAGCCCAATGTACCCTGGCACAACCCCACTATGGTTCAACCCGGATGCGGGGTATTTTCTGCGATCCCAAAAGCATGGTGTGGCAACCCCATGCATAATATCATGTGAGCCATCATTAATGAATGATACATACCCGGTTCAATTCTTCTAATTTCCCATGTCATCTTTACAAACTTTACCTCATAACACCATATTGAAGAGTTTGAGAGTTTAGAGCCAATTTGGGAATCATCAATGTCTTAAAGATTTGGCCATATGGACAAATCTCAAACTATTTTTTAAGACCAGATCCTTCCACAAGGTAGTACTTGAAAGGCTCTCTCGATCCATGCTCTCAAAACTTTGGCTAAGATTTGGCCATGTGGTCAAATCTTCAACTCAATTTGAAAGTGGGAATTGGAAACTTTCAATACCACACTTGTATGCTCCATAAATCAAGCTCTTTGGATATATCCACTCATCTTAGCTTTACTCATCCTCTTACACTTGCCCAACTCAATGAAGCTATACAAACTACCTTGTTACATCTACATGTGGTAGTGATGTGTGTGAACACACTAGGACCGCCGGGGCATTTTTCCCTCTTTAGGAGGTTTTCTCCCCCGAGCATTGTATATACGACAATCACTCTAGGGCTTTCTATCTTTCCATTGCACACTAAGTAACATACTCTCTATTGTGTGCCTTGAGCTTCCTTCGTCTTCTCCAAGATGTGTGCATTTCTCTGCAACCCTAATTCCAACAATTGGTATCAGAGCAGGTTGCGTCCTCCCGAGCTTAGTCACCAGCTGCTCCAGCACACACCTGCTCACTTTATTCGATTTGAGTGAGCTTTGCTAAGTGTTCGCAGGTCCACAAAAATTTCGGGTGAGCTCATCGAGCTTTGTCTGCTCAGATTTTTGATTCGGGATCATTTCGGCCTCGGTCTCCACTACAGGCAGTATTACATAGGCTATTTTGTCATTTTGTGCAAAATTTTTGTCAGTGCCGTTTTCTGCATAACAGGTGCCTCATAGTCTTCTATGGTTTGTGCTATATAGCACGTGTTGTTCACACTCCGTTTCTCCTATTTTCGAGCAGTTTTATATCAGGTGCAACATTTATCATGGCTAACAACAACACAGATGTGTTCAAGATGTTTGCTGCTGAGGAGAGGTTGGATGCAAAAACTACCCTATGTGGGCTTATATGATGCAACATGTTCTTGTTTCAAAGGGTGTCTAGAACATTGTGTAGGGCATTGATGTATGTCCTGGTTCTGAGGATGTAGGCGATGTTGAGGATGTTGCAGGTCTTGCTGCAAGGATTGTTGCTATTAGAGTTATTTTGCCTATGACAGAACAAGCTCGTTGGGATGTAAAGGATGCGCAGGCTCATGCATTGGTTGCATTTTCTGTGAAGCGCACCATTGTTCCTCACATTGGTTCAACAAAATCTGCAAAACAGGCTTGGGATATTCTCGCAGGTCTTTATGCAAGTCGCAATGAGGCTAAGATTGCTTTGCTGCGTAAAGAGCTGGAGTCGAAGATTATGCATGAGGAAGATGATATGGAAACTTTCCTTGCTGGTGTCAAGGATATCAATGAGAAACTTATTTTTGCAGGTGAAGTCATTTCAAATAGTTCCCTTCTGTAGACTGTTCTTGATGCCTTACCATATTCCTACCAGACTTTTGCTAGTACTTGGAGACTGATGACCCAAGGAAACCTTGAAGTTGTCAAGTTTGATGCTTTATGCACATTGCTGTTGCAAGAGTCACTTTCCATAAAAAACAGAACTAGGCAGCGTGTAGTTGAATAGGCTTTTATTGCTTCTCAAAGAAAGGGTGGTAATAGCAATGTGGCCACTTCTTATGGTTCTGCTGCGAGTGGCAAAACTTCTGTTCCTAATGCTTATGCTGGTAGCAATTCGTCTGGAAATTTTGGTGATAAGGGCAAAAAGAAGATGCGTTGTCATTATTGTAAAGCTAATGATCACTTGATCAAGTCGTGTCCTAATTTGAAGGCCAAAGAGGCTAAGAAGAAAGAGAGTGGTTCCATTGCAAATGCTGGTTCCACTACAAATGCAGTCATTGTTGAGTCTTCTGTGAAAGGAGACTGTGTTGCTCATGTTGATGCAGAATGGGCTTTTAGCATAGAGTGCACTTACAATCCTGCTGTCCATGATGCCTGCTTGTCAGTTGCTACAGATTCACATGTGTGGTATTTCGACAGTGGTGCTACAAAGCACATTACCTCACATCGTGAATTGTTTACCTCTCTCAAGTTTGTCCCTCATGGGAATTCAGTGACTTGTGCCAACAATGCCTCTTATCCGGTTTAAGGAGTTGGAAAGATTGTGCTTACTGCTGCAAATGGCAGCTCCTTCACACTTTTTGATACACTTTATGTACCTGGGATCAAGAAGAATCTCTTGTCTATATCCGCACTTGCTAGACTTTGACTTGTAGTCAAATTTGTGGATGACAGATGTACAGTTCATGATCTTAGTTTTGTGATGAAATTGTTGCATCTGGCCTTTTGTGCCGTGGGCTGTATAAGCTCACTTTGTATGACAAGTTGGACAAAATTTTGCAAACGCTATTGCAGATTCAAGGGCTATTTCAGATGCAAAACTTTGGCATACACGTTTTGGTCATCTGAATTTTGCCAGTTTGCTGCGTTTGCAAAAATCTGATATGGTTGCTTCTTTGCCACCTCTTGAAGCACCTGTCAAACATGTTTGTGAGGGCTGTATTTTGGGTAAGATGCAGCGTTCTAAGTTTCCAAAGGATGGTTCAGCTCGGGCCACATGCAGGTTGCAGCTGGTGCATAGTGATGTTTGTGGGCCCATGCAAACTCTGTCCTTGGGCAATTACCTTTACTTCGTGACTTTCATTGATGATTACTCCAGGCATGCATGGGTATTTCCGCTTAAAGCGAAGTCTGAAGTTTTTATGTGCTTCAAAAAATTTCTGGCTATGGCTGAAAATGTCTCGAAATGTACTATGGGCACCGTCCGTTCCGATCGAGGGTGGGAGTATATGTCTCATGAATTTAATGCATTTCTGGCTAGTTGTGGGATAAAACACCAATGTACAGTGCCTTATACACCTCGAAAAAATGGTGTTGCTGAGAGGAAAAACATGTCACTGACGAAAATGGCATGATGTATGGTCAAAAGTCAAGCTTTGCCGCATTCTTTTTGGCTTGAGGCCATCATGTGTGCCACTTATGTACTTAACAGGTGTCCTACAAAATCTTTGCAGTCTATTACTCCATATGAAGCATTGCATGATAGAAAGCCTTCTATTGAGCACATGCGTGTTTTTGGTTTTTTGGCATATGCTTTGGTGCCACAAACACATCGTAGAAAATTGGATGATAAGGCTATCAAATGTATTTTTGTTGGTTACAGTGCAGAAAGCAAACGTTACAGGTTATAGCATCCACAAACAAAGCGTATTCTTATTTCACTGGATGTAGTGTTTGTGGAAGATTTTGTTCAGCCCTTGCTATCATGTACTAGAGACAATGATGTAAGCTTCACAGGACATTTATGACACTTTGTTGCCTCTTTTTAGTGGTGGAAATACGAATGTAATTTCCAATGAGGCAAATGTACAGCCTATGGGGGTTTCTGAAAATGTTACAGATCAGCCTATTACTGATGCATATGTACATGATGTACTTGATGAGGAAAGGGCTGAAAATGAGCAGGCTAGAGGTATGCCAAAATGACTGGTGCACACTTTGCGTGACAGTAAATTGGATGCACCTTTGTCTAGTCGTACTCGTTCAGGCTCTCGCCATGCATCTTATGCATCAGATTGCTATGCTTTGGCTGTGTCTAGCTTACATGATGTTGAGGAGCCTCTGACTTTTGATGAAGCACAAAATTCAGAAAATTGGATGGCTGCCATGCAATCAGAATATGATGCACTTATAGAAAATGACACATGGACTTTATGTGATTTGCCTCCTGGCAAAAAGGCCATTGGTACGAAGTGGGTTTACAAGTTGAAATGCAAGCCGGATGGTGAGATCGATCGCCATAAGGCTCGACTTGTTGCAAAGGGTTATGCACAACAAAAAGGCATAGATTATGAAGAGACTTTTGCTCCCACTTGCCGTATGACTACTGTGCATTTTCTATGTGCATTGGCAGCTCATTTTGGTTGGGATGTACATCAATCAGACATTGTTACTGCTTTCTTGAATGGTGACATATTTGAGGAAGTTTATGTAACGCAACCTCGCGGTTTTGTCATAAAAGGACAAGAGGACAAAGTGTGCAAATGTAATAAGGCTTTGTATGGGTTGAAGCAATCTCCTCGTGCTTGGTATGAGAAAGATGACACTCATTTGGTCAAACAAGGCTTTCGTAACAGTCCAACAGAAAGCACATTGTATGTAAAGCGTGAGAGTGATGTACTTCTCATTGTGGTTCTTTATGTCGATGATTTGCTGATCACTGGACCAAATGAGAGACATATTGCTGAATTTAAGGCTGATTTGAATGCTACTTTCAAGATGAAAGATTTGGGGCTGTTGCATCATTACTTGGGTATACAGTTTAAGTAGTGTGATGGTGGTATTGCCTTGTGTCAGAAAAGTTACATAGAGACATTGATTTGTAAGTTTGGACTTGAGGATTGCAAACCTATTTCCACTCCCATGGAAACAGGTTTGAAGTTGAGTCTACATGATGCTGGCGATCCAGCTGATGTCACTCTTTACCAAACTACTGTTGGCTGCCTCATTTATGTATGCAACACGAGGCCAGATATTCAGTTTGCAGTCTCACAGGTCAGTAGATTTATGCATAGCCTAGGGTCCAAGCATTGGCAGGCTATCAAGAGGAGTTTTCGCTACCTTAGTGGTACTTTACATCTTGGCTTGTTTTATCCCAAGGGGGGATCATTGCCGCCAGACTTACATGCTTTTTCAGACTCAGATTGGGCTGGTTGTTTTGACTTGCGAGTGTCCACAAGTGGTTTTTGTTTCATGCTTGCCAGTTCATGTATATCATGGTTGAGCAAGAAGAAACCTACTGTGGCCACTTCGAGTTGTGAGTCTGAGTATAGGGCAGTCTTCACAGCTACGATTGAGTGTGTATGGCTCAGACGCCTTATGGCTAATTCGGGTGTTGGACATAACACTGCCAACACTATCTACACTAATAGTCAAAGCGCATTGGCAATTGCGAGGAACCCAATTTTTCATGCTCGCACAAAGAACATTGAGGTGCATTACCACTATGCTAGGGAGAGGGTCTCAACAGGAGAGATCAGCTTGGCTTATGTGCCAACACAGGACAACCTTGCAGATCTTTTCACAAAGAAATTGTCTTTTGAGAAGCTTGAAGCTTTCCGCAAAGCTTTGGGCTTACTCCCCTTTGTGGACTGATCATGTCCTCAGGGCATGAAACTTTCCTTTACTCATGTGCCAGCTCTCGTTCACCGCATCACTCCACGGGGGATTTGTTACCATATACATGTGGTAGTGATGTGTGTAAACACACTAGGACCGCCGGGGCATTTTTTCCCTCTTTAGGAGGTTTTTTCCCTGAGCATTGTATATACGCCCATCACTCTAGGGCTATCTATCTTTCCATTGCACACTAAGTAACATACTCTCTATTGTGTGCCTTGAGCTTCCTTCGTCTTCTCCAAGATGTGTGCGTTTCTCTGCAACCCTAATTCCAACATAGCTTTTCCTTGAAATTGTCATATCTTGCAAACTGTAGCTCCAATTGATGAGTAGTCCAGACTAGCTTGGAGAGCACCTTAGAGGGCGTTGAATACACCTTCAAACTTGAACTTTTTGACATTTTAAATCCACTCTAGTTATCCCTAAAACAAGAATTTCTAGCCTCAAAAAACCACCTCAAGCATACATTGTTTGATACCATTCCTTGCACTGGATCTTTAAATTCACTTTAGTACCTTGGCATGCACATGCAAGCACCCTTAGGCTTGCGTTTCCCTCTTCATAGACATGCCAACTTTAGCTGCACCAACATGTCTCATCCCACTTAAATGTGTAAACAAACTCTTTCATTTCATCTGTCATTGTGATACAACAAGCATGTGTGTGATATGCAACCAATGAGAACATTTTACGATAAACATTGGATCTCACTTTCACTTTAGCCTTGTACAAGGATCGACATGGAAATTTAAGGACCCTCAAGACCTTAGACATATGAATGTTTTCACTTGAATTCAACATCATGGACAATGTTGTAGTCTTCAAATTTACAAACATAACTGGGCGCTCTAGGCTCTGATTAACATACCGTTTCTTCCTACTAGCTTCATATGCTATCAACTACCCCTGCAGACTACACCAAGTTCCAAAAACCTTTGTAGGCACTCTTTTCAAAGCGGGCAAACTGACACAAACCTGGCCCCCGACAAAACTTTGATTGCTAATAACTTCACATCCATAACTCAGATTGCTGATCTAAAAAGACCAGCAAGCTTCATAAATCAAGCACTATGGGTCTACACAATCATCCACTTGGACACATGTACCCGGCTGCATTGCCCGGTAAGAATTTGCAATGCACTACACCTTCATACGTCAATATCTTGGGCTCCGTAGCTCTATTTCATAAGCCGTCTGGACCTGTTTCTTTAGCACTTCAAGCTCTACATTTCTAAGTATAAAACCAACCCTTCTTCCTTTCTTCACATGTCATCCCACTTAGTTCACTTTGGTCTACAGAAACCCACATAATACATACATTTCTGCTAATTTGATGCCATAAACAATTCTAACATAGTGCATAGATTTGTCAAAGTTCATAGATACAAACAAACTTGTGCATGCAAAGTAGCATGACATCCACCCCCTCTAACCTGCACATCCTCGGTTATGTGCCAATATCTAGAGGTTGTCCATGGTAACATCTTCATCGGAAATCTCATCTTCATCATTTGAATTCTTATCTTCGTCTATATTAAAGTCTTTGTGTGCAAGTTGAAGATCCTCATTCCTTCTTTTATATAGCTTGACAAGATTTCCTGCAATTGGAAGCTTCAACTCTGTACCATCCATCTCACATAATTTATAAGTAGCATTTTGGAAAAGCATGTTTAACACATACAAGCCAAACCACTGCTTAACCATCTTCCGCATAGCTGTGTAATGGTTGTCCAAACTGCTATCATAAACAAGAACCCAATCCCCTTCTTGAATAGCACATGGCCTTAGCCTGTGCCGCTTGTCAAAAGCCTCCTTATTTTTCAAAGGAGCACTCTTCAATTTCTCCTTTGAAGCTTCTATATCTTCACTTCTTTGTTCTAGTTGTTGAATCCTTGAAGCAAGAAAATCTTCTCTGCTCATTTCTAAATCCCAAGGCAATATGCTCCATGTAGTCACTGCCTCCTCAAGAGGCATAATAGGCTTTTGTCCATACATAAGCTCTGATGGCATAAAACGTGTAATTGTGATGTGTGTAGTGCAGTCAGCCCATAAAGCATAAGGAAGTAGCTGAGGCCACTCACCAATCCAGTCTTTACATGAATTAGCCAATGCCTTGACAATGGGCGGATGCCCTCTCTCACTTTTACCATTCCCTTCAGGATTGTATGCAGTATCAAGTGTTAATTTTACACCCATACACCCATATCAAGGGAAGCAGCTTGTCTTAGCTTTGTGCTGAGATTTTGTGTAGAGTTTTGCTTGCATTGGAGAGGAGATTTGTGAATCTCTTGGAGGTTCTTTTGCTCTCTTGTGTGCATCTACAGTATGGCTCAATCTACGGAGAAAGAGATTTTTGGTGCGTTTACATCCGAAGACAAATTGGATGGTACCAACTATTCTCTTTGGTCTTTTATGGCCAAAAATGTTTTGGTTGGTAAAGGATTGTGGGATTATGTATCTGGAGATGAAGTTCGTCCAGGTAGCATTGCACCTGCCACGCCTGGTCGTGGTGCAGCTGTTGGTGCAGGACCCTCACAAGTCACTCCAGAGCAAAAGAGATGGGATACTAAAGATGCACAGGCTATGGCTGTGATTGCCTTAACCATAAAGAGGACAATCACACCACATATCAGATCTTGCAGAACTTCTGAGGATGCTTGGAACACTCTACAAGCTATGTTTGGAGGAAGAAACGCTGCCAGAATAGAGTTTTTGAAGAAACAACTTGACAAAATACAGATGGACGAAGGTGACGATATTGTCGAGCATCTTACAAAAATCAGGGATCTTAAAGAGCAATTGCTTAGCATTGATGAAGTGATTCCAAAGAAGGACTTGGTTTCCAAAACACTCAATTCACTACCACCATCTTATTTGACTTTTCAGACTTCTTTGACTCTGTCTTTGCGAGCTAATCCTGACCCTCTTCATTTTGAAGAGTTAGTGGCTTTGCTATTGCAGGAGGATCAATCACGTAAGAACAAGTCTTTACAGGTGGATGGTATGGATAATGCTCTTGTTGTATAGAACAAAAACAGGGGTAAAGAGAGTGCTCATCACTCCAAGTCTAGTGAAGGACAATCTTCAGAGAAGTCTAAAGGTGATTCCGACAAGTCCAAGAAGAAAGGTAAATGTCACTACTGCAAGAAACCTGGTCACTACATTAGTGAGTGTAAAAAGCGAATTGCTAAAGAAAAGAAGAAAGAGTCAAGTTTGGTTGTTTCAGCTTCTGGTGATTCTTCTACAGCTTAAGAAGAGTCTGCAAACTTTGTGCAGGATTCTTATGCTTTTGTAGTATGTTCAGATTTTTCTGCTTACAGTGTTGACAAGACACAAATGATTTGGTACTTTGATAGTGGTGCATCCAGGCATATTACTTCAAGGAAGGATTTGTTTTGTTCATTGGATGCAGCTCCAACAGGAAAGAAGGTGACATGTGCAAATAATGCTTCTTATCCAATAAAAGGTGTTGGTAAGATTTTGATTACCATTTCAGATGGTTCAGATTTATGCTTGCCAGATGTCTTATATGTTCCAGGGATCAAGAAGAATTTGTTGTCTGTATCCTCTCTTGCAAAAAATGGTCTTCGGGTCATTTTTGAGGATGACAGATGTGTTGTACGAGATCGAGAGAATGGTTATTCTCTTATCACTACAGGTACGCTGGAAAATGGACTATTTGTGCTAGATCGTTATGAAAAGTAGATTCAGGTATGTATTGCAAAAACAAAGACTCAGGCCATGCAGGATGCTGAGTTGTGGCATGCTAGATTTGGGCATGTTGGTTATGGCAGTTTGATGACTTTACAACGTCATAATATGGTGTATGATTTGTCTTTATTGGAGATGCCACCAAGACATGTATGTGAAGGTTGCGTTCTTGGAAAGATGCATAGATTTGCATTTTCGCAGGATGGTTCAGTTAGATCGACACGAAAGTTGCAACTTGTACACAGTGATGTATGTGGTCCTATGAGGACGCCATCTATAGGAAACAGCCTTTATTTTGTGACCTTCATTGATGACTTTTCCAGGTTTTGTTGGGTGTATCCACTCAAAGCAAAGTCAAACGTGTTTGCAGTTTTTCAACATTATGTCGCCATGGTTGAAAATGAAACAGGTTGCAAAGTACAGACTCTTCGTACCGATCGAGGAGGTGAATACATGTCAAGTGCATTTAAGGATTTTTTGGGAAAGAAAGGCATTAAACACCAATGCACTATGCCATACACACCACAACAGAATGGTGTTGCAGAAAGGAAGAACAGGTCTTTAATGGAGACGGCTAGATGTATGCTCAAGGCTAAGAGTTTGCCTCATAAGCTATGGATGGAGGCAGTTGCTTGTGCAGCACATGTTTTGAACAGGTGTCCTACTCGTGCCTTGAAGACCATTACTGCATATGAAGCTTGGTATGACAAAAAACCTTCAGTCAGTTATCTTCGTGTTTTTGGTTGTCTTGCTTATGCTCACATCCCTCAGCAGTTACGTGGGAAGCTTGATGATAAGGCAATCAAATGTATATTTGTGGGGTACAGTAGTGGAAGTAAAGGTTATAGACTTTACAATCCTGCTACAAACAAGATTTTTGAAAGTCGTGATGTAATTTTTGCAGAAACTAATGCTCAACCTATGGTTGCTTTTGATGTACCTCATATGCAGACACATGATGCATTTGAAGGTTTGCTTCCTTCTTTTGTGGAGAATCAAGAATCACAACAGGTTGATAATCTTGATCAATCTTTTGATCAGCATGTGACACCTCATGATGTAGAGGAAATTGTGCGTGAAGAGCAAGAAGTTCTCAGGGAAGAAAGAACCTTGCCTAAATGGGTTCAGAAAACTTTGCAGGATAGCAAGTTGGATGCATCGTTGCCACGAAAAACACGTGCTGGTACTACTTTTGGCAGAGAGCAAGTAGATTTGGCTTGCTTTAGCACTCTTTGTGATGGAGATGAGCCTGATTCATTTGAACAAGCTTTAGAGTGTGTTCAGTGGAAAGATGCTATGCAGCAAGAAATTGATTCTATTCATAAGAATCATACATGGGATCTAGTGGACTTGCCTATAGGTAAAAAGCCTATTGGTACAAAGTGGGTTTTTAAGGTAAAAAGGAAACAAGATGGTACTGTTGACAGGTACAAAGCAAGGCTTGTGGCAAAAGGCTATGCGCAACAGAAAGGCATAGATTATGATGAAACCTTTGCTCCTACTTCTCGTGCGTCCACAGTTAGATCACTAGTTGCAATTGCTGCTCATCATGGTTGGAAAGTGCATCAGTTGGATATCAAAACTGCTTTTTTGAATGGTGATTTGCAGGAAGAAGTTTATGTAAGTCAACCAAGTGGTTTTGTTGTAAAAGGTCAAGAGAAAAAGGTATGTAGATTGCGTAAAGCTTTGTATGGTCTCAAACAGGCTCCAAGAGCATGGTATGAGAAGATACATACTTATTTGATTGGCCAGGGATTTCAGAATAGTCCAACAGAAAGTACTTTGTATGTCAAAAAGAGAGATGGAGTTCTCATTATGCTAACACTTTATGTGGATGATATGCTTCTTACAGGCAATAATGCAAATGAAATTGAAGCGTTTAAAGATGCTTTGAGAAAAACCTTTGAGATGTCTGATCTTGGTTTGCTACATTATTACTTGGGTATTCAGTTTGTGCAATCAGAGGATGGCATATACATGTTGCAGGCAAAATATTTGCATAAAATTTTGGACAAGTTTGGTATGCAAAATTGTAAGCCAATCTCTACACCCGTAGAAATTGGATCAAAGTTGAGCATGCATGATGCTGGAGAAACTTTTGATGTACATACTTATGCAGCAGCGGTTGGTTGCTTGATATATTTGGCAGGCAACACTCGTCCAGACATTCAATTTGGGGTTTCACAAGCAAGAAGATTTATGCACAGCCCAGGTATGCATCATTGGTAGGCTGTGAAGCGCATACTTCGTTACCTTTCAGGTACCCCTAATCTTGCCATGTTCTTTCCAAGGGGGGATATGTATGGAAAGCACAGTTCTATGCAGCTTCTTGGTTACAGCGATTCAGATTGGGCTGGTGATTTTGACACACGACATTCCACAAGTGGCAATTGTTTTTTCTTGGGAAATGCATGTATATCTTGGCTAAGCAAGAAGCAACCCACAGTGGCTACATCAACTTGTGAAGCTGAGTACAGGGCAGCTTTCACGGCAACAGTTGATTGTGTATGGATACGCAGGTTATTGGCAGATCTTTGTGAGTGTCAACAGGCACCCACTACCATTTTCACTGACAGTCAGAGTGCTATGGCAGTTGCAAGGAATCCAGTATTTCATGCAAGAACAAAGCACATAGAGGTTCACTACCACTATGTCAGGGAAAGGCTACATGCAAGGGAGATCACACTAACTTACTGTCCTACACAGGATAACATTGCAGATCTATTTACGAAGGCGTTATCACGAGAAAAGTTTGAAGCTTTCCGAAAAGCTTTGGGCTTACTCTCATACACATGATGATCTGCTACCTTGTACGGATTCACACTATCACTACAGGGGGGATTTGTAGACATGTAGTAGTGTTAGTGTGTGTACGTGCTTCACCAGGGGCACTTTTCTCCCACTGGGTTTTTCCCCCTGGACACTTGGTGTGAAAGGACACCTTATCTCTTAGGGTTTCATATAAGCTTTGTAGCTCTGAGTTTGTATACATTATTATTCCAATACAGAGAGACAGACTACAGAGATCTCGTACACAAGCTCTGTGTCTTCTCCTTCTCCATCTTCTTCCTACTCTGAGTTGCTGTCTTCCTTCTGTTTCCTGTTTCATCATCTTCAACAAAGAATACCCTTTTTATAGAGGTCTAAGTCTCCCCAAAAAGGGAAAAAACATGAATCTCTCTTTGCTCCTGTCCTTCTCTTTCAGTTCCTTTTGGAATTTCCCTTGCATTCCTTGCACTTGGCTCGCTTCGTTTTTAGTATCTCCTTGCATGGTGCATCCATTTTCATCCTTTGTCCGCCCACCTAGGCCATCCGATTGGCCTTTGCATTTTCCCTTTTACTCTCTCTCTCTCTCTCTCTCTCTCTCTCTCTCTCTCTCTCTCTCTCTCTTTGGCCTCGGTCGTGGAATAAGCCCCCTGTATTGTCCTTCTCTCTCACTCTCTCTAACTCCTGTCGCGGGATTGCCCCCTCTGGTTGTTGTCTTTGGGACTCTCTTTCCCTCTCCTCAATCATCTTCCATGGGACCCCTACCCTAAGCAAGCAATAGCGAGGTCGCTATTGTGGGGGGGCTTCTTGTCCTTGTTTTCAAAAGAGGTCAGCGTGTGCGGGTCAGTGCCCTTATTCATGCCACATAATCACAATATGCGTAGCAGGACGGCCGCCCAGCTCCCGTCAATGGCAAGGCCAACCAACACCAACGGGCATCATGGCCGCAAGCGCCACAATCACCAATGCCATGGTGACAATGCCGTCACTAGCAGCTCCAACCTCTCTTCCTCATGATGCCCATGAGAGGCTCACGCTTTTGCCTGTATAGCCATACCCGCAGACCCTTTGTTTTGCATATGGGATAACTGCAAGACACGTGGCATTTCCTCGTGCCTTCAAATTTCCAAAGGCCTCAAGGCCTCTTTAAAAAAAATATACATATCTTTTTCTTTTTGTTTTCCCCCTCAGTTTGAGACTTTGCCATTGACTGCTCACAAGGCCAATTGTTGGACCAAAAGAAACCCACCTGAAAGTCTTCAAGCTAAACCTGAATCAGTGAAAACCCCACTGCCCTCGGACTTTATCTGGTCCTCCAACGGAACTGATCAAAAACTTGAAAATCATTTGCAACCTTCTCTCTAGTAACTGCCCAAACTTTGACAAGCCATAGCTAGGCGCTCTAGGCTCTGATTAACATGCCGTTTCTTCCTACTAGCTTCATATGCTATTGACTACCCTTGCAGACTACACCAAGTTCCAAAAACCTCTGTAGGCACTCTTTCCAAAGCGGGCAAACCGACACAAACCTGGCCCCGACAAAACTTTGACTGCTAATAACTTGACATCCGGAACTTAGATTGCTGATCTGAAAAGACCAGCAAGCTTCATAAATCAAGCACTATGGGTCTATACACCATCATCCACTTGGACACATGTCCCCGACTGTGTTGCCAGGAAAGAATCTGCAATGCACTGCACCTTCATACTTCAATATCTTGGGCTCCGTAGCTCTGTTTGATAAGCCGTCTGGACTTGTTCCTTCAGCACTTCAAGCTCTACATTTCTAAGTAGAAAACCAGCCCTTCTTCCTTTCTTCACATGTCAGCCCACTTAGTTCACTTTTGTCTACAAAAACCCACATAATACATACATTTCTGCTAATCTGATGCCATAAACAATTCTAACATAGTGCATAGATTTGTCAAAGTTCATAGATACAAACAAAACTTTGTTTTTCAGGTTGTGCATGCAAGCGGCATGACACCGGGTCCATGTAAATTTGGCCCTCAACTATTGTCAATAGCTTAATTTCTCTCTTTTTGAAGTATTGTTCAGGCCCATCTAACTAGGTGTTATGATTTTGTTGCTCTTCCCATCCAAGCACTCTTGCTATAATCATTAGAAATCTATTCTTAATGAAATGCTTACTATGTCTATGTTTTTTTCCGTTACACACAAGTTACTAGACCATTAAAGGTTACATTGGTATCAGAGCACAAGGTTTCTTTATTCTTGCTCAAGAAGAGAGGTCCTCAAGCTAATTGTAAATGGTTGGTATTATTAATTGTGATTGAGTAAGTAGAATAGGGATTTTCCAGCCTTGCAATGTGCTTGCTTCGTGCAGATAACGGGGATCACCGTCAAGAGCTATGGTCTTAATAGTGGAGTCCTACGGGGCTTGCCTACGGCTTAACCACTATTGAGCTATTAGAAGCTTGACAAGGTCCGATAATGTTTTGGTGGTGAAAGACCCTCTCTTGCATTCCTTGCAATTAATGATATTTGAGCCACGGGTACAGGAGCTTGAGTGCTTTTCTCAAGGGTTAAGAGGAGTAGCAACTAGGGCTTGAAGTGCCAAAGTACACTTAAAGATTTTACACCTAAAATTTGTTAGAATGGCTAACAATAGTAAAGAGAGTGAAATTAATGTTGATAAGCTGCTAAAGGCCGAAGATGTATGGATGCACATAAAAGATCAATAAGAAGAAGCAGTAAACATTGGAGTAACATATTTTCCACATTTTCCCAAAATGTTCATGTATTGTAAATTCCCGATTTATTTCAAGCCATTGTAATATTTTAATGTGTTATGGGATCAATGGGAGTTACAAGCTGTAAAAAACAGGTCAGTTGATGTGCCTAGGTTGCAAATTCAGTAAGTGGTGGAGCCCTAAAGGCCTTGGGGCACTCGAACATTGCATATTTATACCCTAGGTATATAAGGCAGTGTGTAAAAGAAATTAGGGTTCTCAAGCTCATTTGTTGACAGCAATCTTTGGTGAGAGCTCTTGAGGTGTGTGGTTATGGAGTCCTTGAGGTGTCTGGTTATGGAGTCCTTGAGCTTCTCCTTGCTCATGAGACTTGATTAACACTAATCAATGATTTATTCTCTTTCACTATGCCTCTCTCATGATTCTTATGATTGTCTCTGATGCTTAGATTAGCTAGATCTTAACTAATTAGTGGTTAATCCCTCTCTAATATTGTGTTATTGCCCTCTTTTTCTTGTGTGTGCATGTAGGTTTGATTGGAGTGTGGTGCTTGATAGATCTATGTGTGCGCACTTGCGTTTAGTGTGTTGTATGATAGGATTAGTGTTGTGTGCATCTTAATCGTTAGTGTGTATGATTGGGCTGATTGGAGGTGAAGAGAAGTGGATGTGGAGATTTCCCTTCATTGTGGCTTAGCTCCTCCATAGGCCGAGAAGCTCACCTCATAGAGTGAACCATTTTTGTTACCATGATTAGATCACTAACCGTGTGAGTGTTTCCTTGCCCTATCCGGGTAGCTCATCCCTCCGGATTGATAATTTTGTTGGTCATTGGAGCTATTGCAACGATGGGACCCAATCCGGAGGGATGAGCTACCCGGCTAGGGCATGGAAACACTCACATGATTAGTGATCTAATCATGGCAACACGAATAGCGACTCTATGAGGTGAGCTTCTTGGCCTATGGAGGAGCTAAGCCACAATGATGGGCAATCTCCACATCCACTTCTCTTCACCTCCAATCAACCCAATCACACACACTAACAATTGCAAGATGCACACAACTCTAATCCTATCATGCAACACAATAATCATGAGCACACATACATAGATCTATCAAGCACCACACTCCAATCAAACCTACAAGCACACACAAGCAAAAGAGGGCAATCACACAAGATTAGAGAGGGATTAACCACTAATTAGTTAAGATCTAGCTAATCTAAGGATCATAAGCAATCACAAGAAGCATGAGAGAGGCATAGTGAAAGAGATTTAAGCATTGATTAGTGCTAAACAAGTCACATGAGCAAGGAGAAGCTCAAGGACTCCATAGCCACACACCTCAAGAGCTCTCACCAAAGAGTGCTCTCAACAAATGAGCTTGAGAACCCTAATTTATTTTACACACTACCTTATATACCTAACGTAAAAATATGTAGTGTCTGGGTGCCCAAGGCCTTTAGGCCTCCACCACTTACTGAATCTGCAACCTAGACACAGTAATCGACCTGTTCTTTATAGCTTGGAACTCCCATTGAGCTCGTAACACATTAAAATATTACAATGGCTTGAAATAAATGGGGAATTTACAATACGTGACCATTTTGGGAAAACGTGGAAAATGTGTAACTCCAATCTTTACTGCTTCTTCATATTGATCTTTGATGTGCATCCGTACATCTTTGGTCTTTAAGAAATTCTGATAAAATTGACGTTGACTAAGTGAACATTCCCCCCTTTCGATTTTAGCGCCTGTCCTCGGGCACTGTTGAAAAGAGTCCTTGGAGGCAAGGGAAGGTTTTGATTGGTTTTTGATGGGCTGATTGTTTTCATTTGTCATTGGATTTTTTGATGAGGTTCAATTTGCTGTAGCATCTTCATTGGTCCAAATATGTATGTTGTGAGAGATGATGTTGCATTTGTCCGTTGTAATAGAATGATGATGAGGCTACTGTTTATTTATGACAACTATGTGCAAAGGAAGTAGAATGATGAGGTTCTAAATTAGGGTCTAATACCTAGATGACCAAAGGAGATACATGCATTATTGGAGTACTTATTAGCATGGGAGATATTAATAAAGTACTCAAGGGATTATTGCTGATTGATATGGAATTAAAAAAGGCAACACATATGAATGGGTAGCATGATGGAACATTGGTTTTTCTGTTGTAGTCCACTCAAGGTGCATAGGTGGAAGCAAAGAGAGGGTCTAATGCATATGTCCAATGGTGGGACATCCTATTTATGCATACAAAAAAATGCACGGGAAACAATATGCTGTGCAAGAAGGATTTTGAGGGGTTCTTCAGAAAGATGGTGTAGCTATAAAAGCATATGTCATAGCTTTGAAAGCTGGCACCCCTTTAAGAATGGTTTTTGTTGACGAGGATATGTGCTCTCATCTTATTGTGCATAGAGTTTAATATGACTTGAAGCTTTGGGACTAATGCTTTGCTCTTTTTATGGTTCAACAACCCGACTCTGACTATGCCAAAGAGTGTTTTTTTGCACCCTGACGACTTGACTTTTCACATTGTTGTGCTTACTACAAACATTTCTTCAGGTAAAAGTAAGCTTGAATCCTCAAAAAGAGAATTAGTGAAGGACCAAGTTGGCATTGAAGGTTTCTTTTGCCATACTTGTTTTATTATCTTTGAATCTGCATTCGCGCTGGTTGTGTTGTCCTTCTTTGACTATGAAGACTCCATTATTTGTTTGATTCTCCAATTGGGCCTATTTATACGAGTCTTTCATGTTGTTGTAGGTCTCTGTTGGTTGTTGGCATCTAGATTTTGACTAGGCCTCTATTGGTTGTTGGCATCTAGATTTTGACTAGGAGCATTGGAAGACTTAGGAATCCAAATTTCTTGATGACCTTTGTATCTCCATTGTTGACTTTTCTTTGTTCTAGGTCTTGTTGAGTCCTTGAGATCTTCAAGTAGGTCTGGTGTAGTTGCAGTTGGCTTGTGGTTGATTGGTAGCCAAATCTTTGTATATCTTGTGTAGAATCCTTGTCCAAGAGGAACATTCCTTGAGATCCATCTTTGTTCTGTATCCTCTTGAGAGTTGTGGTAGACTTCAACATCATTCAATGCTATTCTGTTGTAGATCTCCTACTTAGGTATCCTATGATATTTTCGAGGTTGATACCTCGTGGGTCTTCTTTCTTGGGAGGGTCTTGATGTTACTTCATATGCCCTTACCTAAGGTTTTGGTACCCATATATGTCTGTTACCTTCATAGTACTTCTGTTCTTTTAAGCTCCATTGTGATGCTATTCATCCCATGTGTTTGACTTTCTGTGTTGATTTCCCGTCCTTAATCCAAACTGGATCATTGACTTTGACTAAACTTCTCGAAACAAACACTTTCTTCACCTTCCTTTGATTTCTTGAGTACTTTGGCTGAAATAGCTTTGCTTTTCTAGGTGTCTCCTTAGAGGTTTTAGTTGGGTTAGCAATTGACTTGAAATTTTGAAATCCTGACTTGCTTGAAGAAGCTGATCCATGAGGGTTATTTGATGTAGAGGTGTACAATCCCTCAACGGCTGTGTAACGCACAACATAGTCTTTTTCATCAAGTAGCCTTCCCGAAGGGAGTATCCCGCTATTGTCTCCCCATCTCGTATCTGTGTGAAATTATCTGCAAAATCTGTATCTGTGGCATACTGATCGACCATATCCTCGAAGCTCCTATGATGTATCGCGGAAATAGCCAGAACCAACGGTTTTCGAGACAAAGCATCTTCCACCACATTCTTCCGTCTCTGCACATGGACAATCTGGAAGTGGAACTATGACAAGATGTTCGTCCACCGCATCTGCTTTTCCGAAAGCTGCTTCTATGACAAGAAGTAGTAGCGCCAACTCTGATGGTCTGTAAAGACAGTGAAATCCGCTCCGAGTAGGTAATGCCGCCACTGAGCAAGAGCGTGGATAACCGCCAAAAGCTCTTTCCTATAGATCTGTGCTGCACACCTTCTTTGCTAATCGGTGGAAGTTCCACTTTAGCTTTACCTTTGTCTGCAATATTTTTCTTTGATTGCTGTGACTTTTGGAACTTTGATTCCAGTATTAATGGTATCTATAACTGTTGCTTGTTACCTCTTGGAAAAGAGAGTATTAACATTTTATCTGCTTTGTAGGCCTTGTGTTGGTCTAACACTGATGTCCAAGGATGACATCTGCAAGAATTTCCTTTGAAGGCTTTACTTGAAATTTTACCTGCTCTTCATGAATTTGGATGCTAAGGGTAGCAACCATTTCTTTTTTACTTGTAGACTTACCCATGATTTCTGTGTTACCTCGCTTGCCCTGAGTAATCTCTAGCATGCTCTGAACGTTGTCTGCAACCATATTGCACTTTGCTTTGTTATCTAGTAGAGCATTTCATCTGACACTTGCTCCTTTTGTATTCCTGAGAACTACAGCTATTCTCATTGTTGGTTCTATTGAAAATTTCTGTCCTAATTTTGCCATGGTCTCATCTTGATCTAGTTGTGTCTCTACGGACGGTGACTTGAGACTCTGTTTTCCAATCTGATTTTCATCAGCTGATTTAGCTGGCAATGTCTGGATCTTTGGACTTCCTATTGCTTCTTGATTTTTTGCAACCTTGTTCTTCTTAACTTCTGGCTTTGGTGGCATTCTTTTCTCAATAGCTATCGTGGTTGCTCTTTGCTTTGTTTGATCTGCACTTGCTATTGTTTGATTTGCTTTAAGCTCTTTTGAAATTCTGAATGATGGAGATGAATCATCTTCAATAAGATTTTCTTTGGCATCGATCTCCATTTTCACTATGCTCAAGAACTTTGTGCTGTCGTCCGCGGGTGACCAGTCTTGGTCTTCATTCCTTGTTGTCTCTGAAGACTGCATCCTATTTACATTCTGTATCTCTAACATCTTCCGGGCCATCGAAATTCCCATTATGATTTCATTTGGCATATCTTTTGCTGTGATCACGTGGAATTGAGCTATGATGATCTGTGAACTTACTTCAATGGTGGTGGACATGATTTCCCAGCATTCCGCTCGTTTGTTTCCTGATATGCTTACCAATTTAGGAGCATCTACCAGCTGTGGTTGGCCACATCTTTTCCAAGTGCGATAGGAAATGAGGTTCTTGTCTAGTTGCAAATATAGCTTTGCTTTTCTTCGTTTTCATCGGTGATGTTGCACTTGATCTTCTCAGGATTTCTTTTTGTAGTCATTGATTTTTGTTGTGGCAGTGTCCTTTAATTCAGCTTTGTCTGTATTTTCTTTGCTTTAATCACTTGCTTCAATTAATGTTGACTCCATTGACTGTAATATTGTACTTTTTTGCAATTGTTGAGCATTGTCTACCTGCATCTGAGTAACCTTTGATCTTAATAGATCCACTGTACTTTCTGGAAAAAATTGTCTCTTTTGTGGAGATTTTGGTGGTGACCTTTGTGTAGCTTTTCGGACTTTAGCTCCCATTGACTTTGACTTTTGTGCCACTTGTTCTGGCAGCTTGAGGCTTTGCAAGCATCATCTTTAGATAGTCCTTGACTTCAGTCGGTAGGCCATCCATATGGGTTTGTACAAGGTCGTGATCTTGCTGATATTCATTACCATGAGCATCTTGATATGCACATGTGATCTTGGTCACATGTAACTGTTTGAACACAATTGGATTTGTCGGCTTTTGGCTTTGACTTGTGGAGATCAGCTGAAACTTTTGTCCCTGATGATCTTCATAGAAGCATTTATCTGTAGATTCTGAGGGAACCTAGGTCAATTGGAAACTTCCAACAACCATATGATCTTTCAATGGTTTCTACTTTGAAGGGGTCTGTTGGTTAGAAGTTCTAGGGCTTCTAGCTGACATTGCGGTTCTTCTTGGTACAAGAGTTGAGCTTGATGGATTTACAGCTCCCCCCTTCCTAGGGTGATCAGTATAGCCTACTTCTACGATAGTTTTGGTCAAAGTATGTGCTTGTTTGGCCACAATATCGAATCTTGATTTCAGATGGAGGAGAGTTTGGCTCTGAACAAAATTCTTGGTTCACTTGGGTAATATCCTTCAACTCTAGAGAGGATGGGCTATAACATATTCTTTCTTCTAAAATGAACCATCCTTTTTGATCTATCACTGGACGCACTTCTATGAGTTGGTATGTGGGCCGTTCAAACACTGGTTGATCCTTTTTGTATAGTTTCCTTTTTGGTCTACATAGTGTGCATATGAATGATGTGTACCATATAATGCTAACATCATTCTGTTTGATGTGTCCCTTAGACTCATGAATGATTGCACACTTGTGGCACTGGATGCAGAATCATTTGCAAACCTACCAGTATTTTCAACAGTCAATGATATTTTGACACCTTGACTAAATTCATGCAAGAATTTGTTGTTCAAAGAATCAATTTTAAGCTTTTCAGGTGCCTGTGCATCTTTATGCTCATTTTGAACTTGGAGTGTTTTTACTTGTGCTTCTAACGGTAATGCATAATCATCTAATTGCATCAAACGTGACGAGTTAAATGCACTTACATCGAGATTTGCATTTCCAATTTTCTACGTACCTTGCTTGGTGGTTGATGTGTCCCTGTTGTCTGGATTTCATGGACAATCTTCAAAAAAATATCCACCTTTTTGTCCACAATCTGAGCAATATGCCATGACTGGTGGTATTTCATTTGGTTCAGTTATGTCAAGCTCTAGCTGAGAAGCTTTTGTTTTTGTGCTTGCCAAGTTGTTGGCATTTTTTTTAAAAACACTAAGCATCAAGTTGTAGATTGCTCCATCTTGACCTTTGTACCGTCTTTGGCTTGGTTCTCCAATTAGACTTGCTTCTGTTGCCTGATCTATTGGATTTTTCAATTCTGGTTCTCATTATACATCTGACCACTGTGATCCATGTACAATGACCCTGATTGCATATGCACCAACTGTATGTTTTGCTGGCTTGTGCAGATTTTTGGATAACCACTTGGGTTGACTTTTTGAACTTCTATGTGCACTTCATCTTTGAGCTAGCAATACCTAGCTCAACTGAAGTCTGTGAACATCTGGGAGTTTTCTAAATCTGGCTTTACTATGATCAATAGGATCTTGGCTCCTATGTTTCTTTTGCTGCTCATAAGATACCTATGACCTTCTAAATCTGTGTACAAAAATTTATCCCCATGGTAGCCATATGGTTGAAGAAGCTGCTCTATTGCACTTTTTCCAGTGTTGCCACTGCTACTGGCTTGCTTAGTTATACTTGAATTCTCAGCTCGAGTTGAGTCCATGTCGACTTGATCTACCAAACCTATCTCCTAACAGATTTTGATGCTGCTTTTTTTGCTTTTCGGCCTCGTTCTAGCTCTTTTTGGCTCTTTCTAGCACTTTTGAGGACTTTCTTTCTATTTTCTTAAATTTTTTGTGAAATTTTTAATTTTCTATTTATTTTGATATTTTTATGATTTCTTATATTTTTGTGGGGAAAGTTTTGATTTCAAAAATTAGCCGAAACTCCGAAAAATCACCAAAAAATCTCAAAACTTGACAGAAAAGTCCAAAAAATTCCTAGGAAATTTTAGGAATCTTTAAAAATCACCATAATTCACAACCGAATATTTTCAACATGCAAAAACACACCAAAAATAGTAGATTTTACCAAAAATGTAATTTGCGACACAATCGTCATCCAGATCTCCAAAAATAGTAAAACGCTCAAAACTCGACCACGGAGGGAACAAATGCGAACAAAATGATGCCGTAAATACACACACACAAAATAGCTCGTAAAGATCGTAAATATCAAACTTTTAAGGAATTAACAAAAAATTAATGCAAAAAGTACAAAAATTATCTGAAAAATACCCAAAAATTCTCTAAAAATTCTCGACACATAGGGGATTAGTGCAGCAAAATAAAATGACAAAAAGCACATCATTTCGATTGCCAAACAATTTCATCAAATAAATGAAGACTAGACTATTAGACCGGCAAAATTCGTCAAAATTATCGACAAAATTAGGTCAAAATTTTGACGCAATTGAAGTGTGTAAATCCTTCTTTTGAGCACAAATACGCAGTAATTAACCATTACACACATCCAATATGCAATCAAAATTTGAATCAATCATGGAAACTAAATACTTTTTACACACACACACACACACACACACACTAATAATTGGCAGTTTTTGCCAGTCTTTAGGTGCATACACAAAAGGGTTAAACTTGTCGAATTTGCAATGTGACTTCACAAATCATTAGTTGGGCATGACCACAACACAAATCAATCATCACAACTAAATAATCATTAAGAGCACATTGAATTTTAGGTGCACAAACATGGGCAAAATAGTGTACACACACCTAAAATTAGCCATACACACACACTCAATTAGAATGCACACACACTTGATTTTAGTACGCACACACTTGCAATTGACCATTTAAGCATGCAATTAACTCAATTAGGCACACAATTAGCAATCCACAATCACCAATTAGCAATTGAAACTTGTCAAATTCATACGCCACCAAATCTTAAAAATTTCGGCATTACGAGGGCATAAAAACAAACAATCCAAATTTTTTCAATCCAACATAGCATCAACATTTTATTGCATCAACATAGCATCAACATTACATTGCATCATAGTGGGATCTCTACAAATCTTTAGATTCTAGGGAGGTTGAGAATACCACCTTGACTACCTTTCCATTGAAGATCAATTGAATGGTTGATCGAATGCTCCAATCCTTCATAGCAAATTAGTAAGTTAACAAAATTAGTCAAATTAGCAAGGGGTTAGTGTGAAATTAGAGTTTGTAAACACACAATTGGCAAGATACGGTGACACATTAGGGAATTATGAACACACTGCTTCATGCACACATCCAAAATCCAAAAAAAAACATAAACACACAAATGAAATTAATAGTCAAATTAGTGAGGGAACGCATTCGATTATGCCACAATTACACTAGCGTAGGCCATCTTCCCCGGCAAGGGCACAAAATGTTGGGGGCCCCATCGTTGCATAGATCCAATGACCAACTAATTATCAATCCGAAGGGATGAGCTACTTGGCTAGGGCATGGAAACACTCACATGACTGGTGAGCTAATCATGGCAACCCAAATAGTGACTCTATGAGGTGAGCTTGTTGGACTATGGAGGAGCTAAGCCACAATGATGGTCAATCTCCACATGCACTTCTCTTCACCTCCAATCAACCCAATCACACACACTAACGATTGCAAGATGCACACAACACTAATCCTATCATACAACACACTAATCCCGAGCACACACACATAGATCTATCGAGCACCACACTCCAATCAAACCTACATGCATACCCAAGAAAAAGAGGGCAATCACACAAGGTTAGAGAGGATTAACCACTAATTAGTTAAGATCTAGCTAATCTAAGCATCATAAGCAATCACAAGAAGCATGAGAGAGGCATAGTTGAAGAGAATTAAGCATTGATTAGTGTTAACCAAGTCACATGATCAAGGAGAAGCTCAAGGACTCCATAGCCACAAACCTCAAGAGCTCTCACCAAAGAGTGCTTTCAGCAAATGAGCTTGAGAACCCTAATTTTGTTTACACACTGTCTGATATACCTAGGGTAAAAATATGCAATGTCTGGGCGCCCAAGGCCTTTAGGGCTCCACCACTTACTGAATCTGCAACCTAGGCCCAGTTATTAACTGACTTGTTCTTTATAGCTTGGAACTCCCATTAAGCCCATAACACATTAAAATATTACAATGGCTTGAAATAAATGGGGAATTTACAATACGTGACCATTTTGGAAAAAGTGAAGAATGTGTAACTCTAATCTTTAGTGCTTCTTCATATTGATCTTTGATGTGCATCCATATGTCTTCAGTCTTTAACAGCTTCTGTTAATTGACGTTGACTCAGTTAACAATAGCTTTGATTTTGATAATGAACAGGCTACTAATGATGCCCCTATGATTGTCAATTACCTTGTTACTAGGCTTCAACAAGCCATGGGCAACCCATCCCCCTCTAAGGTGAAGTGCAATGGCAGCTACGTACTCATGAAATTATCCAAACTCCCCACCAAGAAGAGAGAGTACCTAGGAAGCCTCCTTGTGAGACTTCCAAAAGGGCCTCTTCGATAAGGGAAGAAGAAGAGGATCCGTACAAAGGGCTCAAAAATCTACTACTTGAGGATGCATCTCCTTCCCAAAAGGAGAACCCAAGTTTCAACAGTAGAGCCCCCACCGAAATAACGAGAAAGAAGTGAGTATCCTTCCACCTTGACGGAGATGGATCCACAAAGACGGTGGGAAAAATGCTCTCCAACACCCCTAAAAGGAGATCATCGCACACTTCTCTACACCATAATTCAAAGAGGGACAAGAGAAAGCAAGAGAAGAGGAGGGCAAGAAAGAGGTCGCCCTCTTCTCCATCTTCTTCATCCTCTTTCCCTTATCAAGAAAGTGTTGGTGCAGACAAGGAGGAACAAGGGAAGAAAAAGGCGAGAAAGAGGTCACTCTCTTCTCCATCCTCCTCATACTCTTCCTCTTTGGAAGGAAGTGATGGTGTAGCTTTTGAACCACCTAAAAGAAGAGGCCATAGGAAATCCTATGCCGCATGGAAGAGGTCGTTCAAGCTCAAAAAGTTCAAAGAGGGAGGAAAGAACATCTCTTTCCTTACCTACAATGGCACCTTTGGTGCTACGGAAAAAGTCTTGGCCTTCATCCAACAATTTGATGTGATGTTTGGAGATGAGGGCTTCAAGGAGTCCTCTAAGCTACACCATGTAGCTATGCATTTCAAAAGTCTGCTAGGCAATGGTGGTCTAGCCTATGGGAAAACGGTGAATCTCCACGAACATGGAAAGCTTTAAGAGCTTCCATCATGAAGCAGTTTTGGCTACTAATTCCAAAGACAATACTCACCGAGTGGTGAAGCTTGAAGCTCTCTCCGTATGAATCTATTCACAAATATATAGAAAACTTTTGGGACTTATATCTCAAAGACATTGTCTTCAAAAAGATGGATTTTGGAGAGCAAAAACAACAATTTTGTGCGGGTTTAATTGAAGATATGGTGGAGTATGTCGACTCCCAAAGGCCATGCAACATTTTTGCAGTCATACACCATACCATGGTGGCTTCACGAATCAATTTTCAACAAGGGGCTAAGAGAAATCCTAAACCCACAGAAAACAAGGACCGTAATGAGCCTAAGGGGATGCACAATGTCCAAAAGTCTCCTAAAGGCAACGCCAACAACAACAAAGCTAAGGAGAAGGGAGTTTATAAAGTCAAAAATAAACTCTCTCCTGAAGAGCTAGAGCGTTATCGTAAAGATAACCGCTGTTTAAAGTGCGGGGAGCAAGGGCATGCTTATCGTGCTTGTCCCCACAAGAATACACAGAATGAGCCTCTTAGAGCCACCTTGGATGAAATCCAAGAAGAGGATGCTCACCACAATGGATCTCCTCTGCCATGCTTAGAAAAAGGTAAGAGAACATGATGCTTTTATTCTCTTTGACCCTGGTTCTACTAAAAATTTCATATCCATAGAGTTGACCACCAAGCTAGGAATCCAAGACTATGAGATGGGAGATGTCCTACCTGCCGATGGTGCTTTCAAGGGGCAAGAAGCCTCAGTCACTCCCTTAATTGGGAAATTGAGGCTCCATGTCCAAAGCTATGTGGACAAGGAGGACTTCTTTATCTCTCCTCTCAAGCACAAGGATGTAATCCTAGGGGCGCCATGGTTTGATCGCATGGCTGCTAATGTTAAATTCCCTGAAAGAAAAATCTACTTTAGGTTCAGGGAAAAATATATGTACATAGATGCTAAGGAGTTGGGTAACACGATACCCATTGTACATAAGAAAGCTTTAAATAAGTCAATAAAGAGCTCTATTTCCGTGTACATGATTTTTATAAAAGACTCTCAAAATTAACCTAATGCTTAAGCAAAAGAAACTATAAACAATCACACGGAGTTAGAGTTATTCAAATTTCTTAAGGGATTTCAAGATGTTTTTATTGACGACATCCCTTGTGAACTACCTCCTAAACGAGGCAATGATGACCATGTCAGGAAAAGGGCAAGGCCAGGGAGTCACGGATTGGGCTAGGGGCCAGACTAGGTGTGGACAAGGGAATCCGGCTAGGGAAAAAGTCTAGGAGCCTGCCTTTATATTGGGAGGTTGTGAGGTGGATTGCAGGTCTAGTCAGCTAGGCTTTACACTGGTATCATGAGCCAAGTTGCTTTTTTTGGACACAAGGCCGTGGAGAGCCCTACTTTTTTGGAGCTCTCTTGCATGTGCATGAGGGTATGCCTTCTCCCCACCGTAGCCTCGAGGAGAGGGATTCAGTGGGCAATCCTGCTTGCAAGGAAGGCCGACGACGGGAGCACCTGCTCGACATGGCTCGCTTTTTGCCTTGAACGATGCATGCGATGCTGCTGACCACAATTCGTCTCTTTAGAAACCTCATTTGCACACCATACAAGGCGCTGGGAGTCCCCTCACCTACTCAGTAGCCTGTAGTACTAGCCATTGCCATTTACACGAAGGTTTTTTCACACTCGCCCCAAGGCCCAAAAATTTGGGCAGTTTTTTTTGGCCTAGGGTGCATGCCCACCCCGGTACACACCCTTCAATGAAAGGCATCTCGACATATAACAAGGGCACGGAGCTTGATTCCAACATATGGTTTAGTAGGCCAAGAATCCATAAGCTGCAAAATTTTGCAATTTAATCAATGTACATCAAGGGCAACAAGTTCTCGCCAATGGACCGTGAACTTCTTCATAAGACATCAATTTTTTGTTCCCTCTTCCATATTGCAAAAAATGTAGCATCACATCAACCTTCGTTGACAACGACTCTTTCAAATCAATATCCAACATAATTAGCAAGGCTAATTATCGACTGCGGTGCCAACTATGACTATGGAATTATTTTTTGACTCAAGGTATTTTTCTTTCTATTCCTTCCACTGCACGGTGTTGCCATGGATTCAGATATCAATAAAACTTTTGATTTTGAGCATCATATGCCTGATCCTACCCATGATGGCTCGTAGCCGGATGCTCTCACAGAGGGCGCCCACGACGCTACGGGAGGTGATGACACTTATAAGTTGCTTGATATTCAAAAATTTCTTGCACTTCAGACACGCATATCAGTAATGAAAGGTAATTTTGCATCTCTAAATGCAAACATCACTAAATTATCTACATTAGTGATACAACTTACGCAGCAGCAGGCCAAGGGCCCTATTGACACACACATGGATGAGCACACTACTACTCAAGGGCAAGGCCCTTCTGATCATGGACAAGGTCCATCTCCAGATTCTTTGCACACTCTCACTGCAAAGGAGGTGGATGAGTTATTGAAAAACACCAAACCACCGACTTTTAAGGGAGATCATGATAATCCAGATGAAAAGAAATCATATAATTTCACGTGCCTGCTAATACACATGGTAATACACGTACACAGTATGGGCACAACAAAAGGAAATTTCTAGTAGCCAATTCTGAAGCATCTAAAAAACCCAAGGGGTCTCGGGGTCCTCTCTCTCCTAAGGACTTTGATAAGGCTAAAAAAGAGAAGTTATGTTTTCAATGCTTGGGAAGCAGTCATGGCAAAAAGGATTGTCCCAAGGGGAAATCTGCTGCTCATGGCAAGGAGAAAGAAGTGCATACGGTGCAGCTGTTGCCTCTTGATTCTTGCTTAGGATTCTCTAGAGTGGAAGTAACACACACCGAGGTGGGGCATGAATGATGTCTCATAGCTTCCATGTGGCAACAGACCTTCGGACCACATGAGCTAGTGCATATGCATGGATCTCTTCAAGGGCACAAGGTGCACATCTTGGTAGATGATGGTGCTACTCACAATTTCATTAATTATGGATTGGTGAAAAAACTCAAATTGCCTCAAACTTCGAGTTCCCACCTCTACAAGGTAGCAATGATGAATGGATATGATGCCAAAATCTGGGATACTCAAGTCCGGGCTGTACGGTTGGAAGTACAAGGATACTCCACATCTTTGGATTTTCAAGTTATGAACATGGAGAGGGTAGACATGGTACTTGGTAGGGAATGGTTGCATAGCCTAGGACCATCACTGAAACATAGCTGTGAGCACACCATCTTGATGTTTGAATCCCATGGCACACATGTGTTGTTGTTAGGAGAGAAGGATGTGCCTTCCTCCCCACTGATATGTATAGCTGAGCTTATGTAGCTCGTTTCTGATAATGAAATAGACCAAGTTTTATTGTGTTACTCATTGTCTCATTTTCTATCTAATATTGAATCTGTTGAATATTCCTCAACGCCGCATGCTTCTCTCTCTTCTCTTCCACCAACATCAATCCAAAGTGGATACCATTTGGCAGTGGCCTTCTCCTAAAAATCTGGAAAAGTTACAGATTTTTTAAAGGATTGGCAGGTTTTTATTTAAGGTAAACTATGCTAATATTGATGTTCCCATGATGGACCAGCTGAAAGGCAAAGGCAAGGATTTTCAGTAGTGGGGACCCGCTCAACAACATAGTGTTGATACGCTCAAGGATGCATTAGCTACAACTCCCATTCTAGCTATTGTATCCTTTGAAACCATTAATTTTGGAATTAATGGATGCCAATGACCGTGCTATTGGAGCAGTCCTGCTACAAGAAGGATGGCCAATTGCATTTGAAAGCAAGAAGCTTGATTCAGCACAACAGAATTATTCTGCTTATGAACACGAACTCTATGCAATAGTGTCTGCCTTGAAAACATGGAGACATTATTTGTATGGCGCTCAATTTGAGATTGTGTTTGACCATGAATGCATTAAATGGTTTACACAACAAAATGACTTGAAGAGTCGAAAAGCCAGGTGGGATGATATTCTTCAGGAATATGACGCAAAGCTTCAATATCATAAAGGACGATACAATGTGGTGGCTGACGCTCTTAGTGGTATGCCTGAGATCAATTCTCTCCTGCTCACATAACTTTGTAGTGCATTTTTGGATTCTCTAAAGGACAAATATGAGCAAGATGACGTATATTCCAAAGTGCAGAGCCATGTACAAATGAGGGATCCTTCTCACTCCAATGCTGTAGTGTATCGTTAACCTCCACACACAGTTCTCCTCTATCAAGTGATGAGCTACAGTGATAGAAGAATTTTACCATCGACAATGGGTACCTACTCCATAAGGGGAGAGTTTGTGTATCGACGGACAAAGACATTTGGCGCTGAATTCTTTATGAATGTCATGACATTCCAAGTGTAGGGCACTCGGGTATTAGAAAGACTTATGCTCTCGTACGAAGACAGTTTTAGTGGCCAAGTTTACATTGCTTTGTTCAAGATTATGTCTTGCATTGCCAAAAATGTCAAGTTAACAAAGCAGAGCACCTGAAAACAGGAGGACATCTTACATCCTTTGGAGATTCCCAATGGTAAATGGGAACGTATCTCTATGGATTTTATTGTGGGTTTACAAACCACTATACGAGGTCATGACTCAGTATGGGTGGTCGTAGAGCGATTGACTAAACTATGTAAGTTTATTCCAACCAAATCAATGATTAAGACTCCAAAATTAGCCAAGTTATATGTGGAAAACCTATACAAGTTGTATGGCTTGCCAAGTAACATTGTGATTGATCGTGATCCCAAGTTTAATAGTCATTTTTGGAGGGCTGTGTTTAAACGATTGGGTATGCAACTCAACGGCCTCAGTACAACCGATCATCCAGAAACGAATGGTCAAACTGAACGAGTTAACCAAGTGCTAGAGGATATGCTACGCGCATACGTTACCAAGAAACAAACAGACTGGGAAGAATATCTACCTCTTCTTGAGTTTGCTTACAATAGTGCTAAGCATGTCATGACTGGATTTAGTCCTTTCATGCTCATTGTATGTTTTTCAACCTAGGGCACCTGTTACGGTGGGGTTGGCAATTAAAAACTACAACAGGTTATGGATTTTCTCCAAGACCACATCGATATGCTGAAACTCGCTTGTCAGAATGTCCGACAAGCGCAGGATCGGTATAAGAAGTACGCTGATGAGAAACGTCGGCAAGTTACCTTTGAGGCACGGGAGGAAGTATTTTTACGTGTGCCAGAGCATTCAGAAAGTCTAAAAACTGGGCCAACACCTAAATTATCTCCACGATATTGTGGGTCTTTTAAAATACTCAAGCGAGTGGGTGATCGTGCCTATAAACTATCATTACTTACACATTCTTGTATCCATCCGGTGTTTCGTGTAAGCCATTTACATAAGTGATTACATGGGGATGACAATGTCATTGACCAACAGATTCTGGTCGATTTCATTGAACCTCCTACCTTACCGCATGAACCTGAAAAAATTCTTGACTATCATGATTTACGTATACGTCATCATGTATGTTGACAAGCTTTAATCAAGTGGAAAGATCGACCTGAGGAAGGTGGAACTGGGGAAAACATTCGAGGACAAAAACTCTTCCTTAAGGGGAGAGTAATGTCAGGACAAGGGCAAGACAAGGGAGTCATGGACTGGGCCAGGGGCCAGACTAGGCAATGTGGACAAGGGAATCCAGCTAGGGAAAAAGGCTAGGAGACTGCCTTTATATTGGGAGGTGGATTCCAGGTCTAGTCACCCAGGCTTATAGACCATGCAATTGAACTTCTTTCAGGAAGTTCACCGCCTAGTAAACCTCCTTATAGAGTTTTTCAAGCTCAACAAGAGGAGATTATGCGGAAAGTGCATGAGCTAGTTGAGAAGGGCATGGTTAGGCCTAGCTTATCTCCATTTTGTTCACTAGTTTTATTAGTGCAAAAGAAAGATGGCACATATCGTATGTGTGTCGACTATAGAGCACTACTAGGATCACTGTTAGCAGCAAGCTAGCTCGGATACCATTTTTCGGAGCTCTCATTGTAAAGCATTTATTATTTTGATGAATCGGGAATATTGTAACTCTTATTTTTTGAATAAACTTTGTAATTGATAAGCCGGGGCTACAAGCTTCCAGATTGTATCAACGTGTCTTTACCTATCTTTAGTTAGAGCTCCCAGATTATTAATTTTGACTATCAAAAACCTTGGCTAAGGTATAAAAGCCAATTTTTGTAAAGTTATTATTAAGTTTTTGGATAATGAAATACACAACGTGAGCTAACGATGCTCACTTCTCTCCTTCTTGTGCTAATTCCTACTCCCTCCCCGGTTGTCACATTGCACTTGCGTCTGTTGCGTTGCAGCCGCAAGTAAGAGCTCTACGCATCAATGTACATGGTAGTCTGTAGATTTTGACGTTGCTGACCCGCAACCTAATTTCATCATAAGTAGGAATTTTCACTTTAAAATAAAAAGTTAAGTATAGGCGGGGTATTGGGGCATCATTGCCAAGCATTTAGATGCATTCTGTGTTGAAAACGACTAGGTCAAAAGTCCACTGCTGTTAATAATCGCGATTTTTGCACTTGACCTAAAGTGAGATTTGATATCATAAGCATGTGTCTTAGGTCTTATAAACATGTCCTAGAAGTTTTGTTATGTTTGGATGTCATTTGATGCTGTAACGGATGTGATTTGTTTGTCGATGAGCGATTGGCTTTTGGTGATTTCAGTCACTTGAGTGTAGCTTGAGTTAGATGTGAGTTGTTTGTTGTTTTCCAAGAGATTGAAAACCTCTTGTAGCCTCTATGCACTAGTCGAGTTAGCTTCGTCCCATGGATTGACAATTATATTCGTGGTTCTCTCTATGTCTGCGATAAGATAAGAGTGAGGTTAGATACCCGTCCCACATTTGGCGCGGGATCGAAGAGACCTAAAATAGGAAAAACACGAGCGTCTTGTGAAGTTATCCTTTAGATTCCTCTAGAATCTCTTAGAGTAGAAATTTTCTTTTTAAAACCGCATAGCTTAAGATTGTCGTCTTTTGGTGTTTAGAGGTAGCTTGGAAGTAATCGTACTTACTGAGTGCCTTTAGGATTGTAGAATTAGATTAGGATTTTAAGAATGATTGATGGACGAGAAAAGTCTTAAGATCAAGGCTCAGAAAACCATAAAAAACAAGAAAACGAGTGTTTGTGGATACTTTTCACAACCCCATTGCAGTAGAACCTAGGAGTAGGGTAAGTAGAATCCGAGGTGGATTTCAGAACATTGCTCTCTTGGAAAGAATCAATTGTGAGTTGCTATTTGAAGTTGCAAAATTTCAGGTCTACGGCAAGAAATAGCACGAGAAGACTTCCAACCACTCAATCCGACTGGAGAGTATGCTTAAAAGTTGTATGAACCAGCGGGTAGGCTCAAGGACACATTGAGGTAAAATTTTTAAGAGTTTGCAAAAACTCAAATTATTTACTTTTTCTTGACGTTTTAGGTCAAATTAAGTTTTGACTTGACTCAAAGGCTTAAAATAGCTCATGAAAAGATTGTCCAGTGAAAAAGGTAAAAAAGTGTTCATTTTAGGCCTAAAGTAAATAATCGCGATTATTTACTTTCTGCTCAAAATTGACCAAGGTTGACACCAGAGACTCTATGCATGTGTACAACAACTTTTGTAAAGGACAATAGAATTGGGATCACCAAATTGATCAAAAACTGGGTAAAAACTAAAGTCTGTACTGACTTTCGGGAACTTGGAAATTTTTTTGTTCAAACTCAATGAAACTTGATTCATAGACTTATATGGATGTGATATACATGCTCACTTGACCAAAAAGATGCAAAAATTTGCTAGAAGTATATAATCGCGATTATTTACATCTCTCTTATTATTCAACTTTTTTGACCAAATTAGCATACCACTAGCTTTACCATGTTGTAATAAGTCCACACATCAAATTTGGTGAAATTTGGATCATTGGATTGAAAATTGTGGCCAAATTTGCAAAGTTAGTTTGCAGATACAAAACTGATGACCATTTGAACAAAAATTGTCCAAACTTGATGAAACTTGGCTAGGGAGCCTAAGTTGCGATGCATAGCAGATTTGTGTCAAGATTGGGACAAAAACTTACAAAAAAATAATTGGAGAAAATAATCGCGATTATTTACATCTGCTACAAAAATTGATAATCTTACCCATTTGAGTATAACACAAGGTTAAGTATATCAAGTAGACCTCAGAAATCAATTTTGGTGAAATTTCGATCACAAAAGTGAGACTTAAGCCAAATTCTTGAAAACTGAGTTTGTGGACACGAAATAGTTGATAACTTGAACAAATTTTGTCCAGACTTAGTGGAACTTCTCCAGAGACCTTAATAGGTTGTATACTTGGCAAATCAAGCCAAAAAGTGCGAATTGAGAAAAGTAAATAATCGTGAATATTTACTATTACTACACATGAGACACCATTTTTTACTATTGAACTTGTACGGTGTTAGGCCAACATTATACAAAGCCATCTGGAAATTTGGATTCAATCAGATCCAAATTAGTACATGTTCTCTCAGTTTCTAGGTTGCAGATTAATCCTTTGGCTTTTTGCAAAATTAGAATCTGAAAGTCTCAATTGTTGACCACTTAGCTCGATTTGAAATGATACACTTAGACCAATCATGATAGTTGGCAAAAACTATACAATCTTTGTAAAAGAATAGCTAACTTGATCAAAATTGATACAGGAATCAGGTTGGAGACAAGGAATTTGCAGCTTGACAGAAGTTGCAATCAAGTCAAGTGGAAGAAATTGACAACAAGTCAATCCGACGGTAAGTACTTGATCCAAGGATTCCCAAGTCTTTATGAACCTTAGATATGGTTGTTGTTACCATATACATGTGGTAGTGATGTGTGTGAACACACTAGGACCGCCGGGGCATTTTTTCCCTCTTTAGGAGGTTTTTCCCCCCGTGCATTGTATATACGCCCATCACTCTAGGGCTATCAATCGTTCCATTGCACACTAAGTAAAACACTCTCTATTGTGTGCCTTGAGCTTCCTTCGTCTTCTCCAAGCTGTGTGTGTTTCTCTGCAATCCTAATTCCAACAATTGGTATCAGAGCAGGTCACGCCCTCCCTGGCTTAGTCGCCAGCTGCTCCAGCTCACGCCTACTCACTTTCTCCGATTTCAGTGAGCTTTGGCGAGCGATCACAGGTCGACAAAAATTTTGGGCGAGCTCGAAGAGCTCGGTCTACTCATAATTTTGATTTGGGCTCATTTCGGCCTCCGTTTCCACTACAGGTAGTACTGCACAGGCTATTTCGTCATTTTGTGCAAAATTTTTGTCAGTCCCGTTTTTTGCATAACAGGTGCCTTATAGTCTTCTACGGTTTGTGCTATATAGCACAGGTTGTTTCCGCTCCGTTTCTCCTATTTTTGGGCAGTTTTCACATCAGGTGCAGCATTTACCATGGCTGACAACAACAACACAGATGTGTTCAAGATGTTTGCTGCTGAGGACAGGTTGGATGGGGACAACTACCCTATGTGGGCTTATATGATGCAACATGTTCTTGTGCCAAAGGGTGTCTGGAACATTGTGTAGGGCATTGATGTACGTCCTGGTTCTGAGGATGTAGGCGATGTTGAGGATGTTGCAGGTCTTGCTGCAAGGATTGCAGCTGTTAGAGTTGTTTTGCCTACGGCAGAACAAGCTCGTTGGGATGTTAAGGATGCGCAGGCTCATGCATTGATTGCGTTGTCTATGAAGCGCACCATTGTTCCTCACATCCGTTTAGCAAAATCTGCAAAACAGGCTTGGGATATTTTAGCAGGTCTTTATGCAAGCCGCAATGAGGCTAAAATTGCTTTGCTGCGTAAAGAGCTGGAGTCGAAGATTATGCATGAGGAAGATGATATGGACACTTTCCTTGCTAGTGTCAAGGATATCAATGAGCAGCTTATTTCCGCAGGTGAAGTCATTTCAGACATTTCCCTTGTGCAGACTGTTCTTGATGCCTTACCAAATTCCTACCAGACTTTTGCTAGTACTTGGAGACTTATGACCCAAGGAAATCCTGAAGTTGTCAAGTTTGATGCATTATGCACATTGCTGTTGCAAGAGTCACTTTCCAGAAAAAACAGGACTAGGCAGCGTGCAGTTGAACAGGCTTTTATTGCTTCTCAAAGAAAGGGTGGTAACAGTAATGCAGCCACTTCTTATGGTTCTGCTGCAAGTGGAAAAAATTCTCTTCCTAATGCTTCTGCTGGTGAGGCGGTCCGGGGCGGGCAACAAGAAGAGCAACCTCTAGACACCCTTCAAGACTCCCATGCTACTCAATGGGCTGGGGCACAACATAACACAAACCAAAACAACAAACCCACAGCCAAATCCAAACTACACAAGGGCTACACAAGGGGCACCACCTAGTTTAAGAGCGAACTAGGATGCAAAAGAGGAGAATCGTTAGAGCAACCCACAAACAAGCAAGGAATTTACACTAACCCTAACACCAATGGAACACTCTCACACACTAAAACACGAGAGAGAGAGAGAGAGAGAGAGAGAGAGAGAGAGAGAGAGAGAGAGAGAGAGAGAGAGAGAGAGAGAGAGAGAGAGAGAGATGGTGTACACCTTAGCTTCAACTTTATATTTTGCACAAAAAGGAACTTAGAGCTTGCGGAATCAAGTGACAAGATTTGGTTATAGCATCACTAGCACATTGTCTTAGGGTTATGGGAGCCCTCTCACCATCCACCCTCTTACAATGGTAGTCAAACAATAGCCAATGAATCACAAGCAACAAAACAACAACCTTCAATGAAACAAGTCACCTTATGAAGCTGAATGAGTTTGCCAAGCCAAATTGGAGGAGAAGCGTGAGCCTTTGGACATGAATTGCACCCAAAACTACCAATTCATTGATGTTGGGGTAGATACAACAATGGTAGGAATAATATCTTCTACTCGCACTCACTCAAACTAGCTCAAGCTTTTCTATGCACCAAGGTGATGGTGTATAGAAAGCTTACTCTCTCTTTACAATCAAGATAGAACTGGCGTGTGGTACGCTCAATCTAGTGTGCAATGGTATAGTGATGTCTTTTACAAGGAGGAATGGGTTCTATTTATAGGTTTTAGAAGCCTTGATTAGGATTAAGCCTAATCAATTTTATTAGGAAAGATCAAGGATTATGAATTTTTATGAATTTCAAATGAGAATGGGGTCTCTCTTTTCTCTTGAGTCACATGGATGTGGGCTCAAGTAAGAGAATTATTGATGTGGTGAAAGGAGAGAAACTTCCATGGGAGTGAGTGAATTTGGTTTACTTGTGCGGTTGCCTACTCCATATGTTGATAGTGTGGGTGCATTTTTACAAGAGAAGTTAGTTGTTAGTGGTAATAATCACTAGAATTGTTAGTGACACATTTACAATGGGTAGGATGAGTTGATTTGATGAAGGAAGAGGGGTGAATTAAAAGAGAATCATTGAGATGGTGAAGCTTTGAAGAAGCTTGAACTCACCCTTGTGTAGATTGTGGAAAAAATGACCGCTGGTCTTCTTCTTCTTCTTCGCTTCTTTACGCCGCCGCCACGGTTGACCACCACATTGAAAAGAGGATTTGTTGATGAAAAATCCTCAATTTTCAGAAGTTATCATGGTTAAGATGCTGAATTTTAGATATTTTTAGGAGAGGTAAATGAAATTGTAACATAGAAGCAATAGAGAGAGACATGGAGAGGGTGTATATATGTAGAGGTTCATAAAAGAACTATAGGGATGGGAGAGAAGGGTAATGGTGAAGAGGGTGGGAGAAGCCATGGAAATTGCAGGTTTGAGTGAGGGAAGGAGAGGGAGGGATGTGTAAGAGTGAGTAGGTGTGTGGAAGGGTGAGAGAAGACTAAGGGCTACTTGTGAGAAAAGTGGGCAGACTGGGGTCCATTCAAAAAATCATAGCTCACCGCTGGTAGCTCCAAAAATCATGAAAAACTTTGAGGTGATTATTCAGAGCGTGGGCTACATTTTCTCTTTTGACCACGGCTCCAAATTTGGAGTGGAGATAGGTGCCAAAATTCTCATAAAAAAGCCTGGTTTTTATGCCTGCAAAAGTCTTTTAGTGGCCCCCTCCTTTGTTGAATTTGTACAATGCATCCAAGAGTGAGCCCCTCCTTTGTCATATTATAATACAAAGCATCCAAGTTGCCCTTGACCCATGCATGGAGGAGGATTATTGGTGAATAAAGAAATATATACATGGTGGGACTAGTGTATGGACTATTCATGGACTTTAGCTCAATGAGCACATGGTGTTAGAATAATGAGTAAAAATAATAATAAAAATATGGAGGAGTTATGGATATGGAAAGATATTGGAATCATATGATATGGTCCCTCCTTGAATTATTTTGGGTGAAAGAGGAAAAGGTATGTAAGTAAATAATATAATAAAAGTAACCAATGAGTAGAAATCAATTTTTTGTTTTCACGAGGGTGAGGGTGAAAATGTGGGAGTGATTTGTATAAAGAAAAAATATGAGGTTAGAGTATGTACATATTGGCAAAAAATATAATTATGGTGTAAGAGGATGAAAGAAGGTGTACATAGGTTTAATAAAACACACACCTAAGTAGAAATATTTAAATAAAATACCAAAATAATTATAAAAAATCCCTATATTTATGCCATATATACAATGAAATATTTACACACAAAGAGGCCATAATATACTTTTTTTTTAATTTTTTTTTAATTTTTGGCTCAACTAGCCCAGTGACTAGTTAGCTGAGGGTTTTTAAGAAGATATGGGAAAAGCCCCCTAACTCACACACGCCTATGTACAGTGAAATGGTAGGGATAGCCATAGCGTTTGGGTGAATTTGGTAGGGTGGAGTAACTTACTATGGCAATTATGGAGAGCCGAAAAACGGCTATCATTAGCCCTCCCCCAGGATGATGGTATATTCATGTACAATCATAGAGCATCTTTTCCAAAGAGAGTGCTTCAGAGTCCTTGACGAGATATGAGACAGCGGCCTTTGGACAAATCTTTGGTAGATCCTTTGGTAGAAGGCGACTCAAATAGGGCTTCAAGCGATACCCGTTTACCTTCCTGGAGTGCTCTTTACCATTCAAGTCCATAAGCTGATAGTAACTAGAATTGAAAGCCTTCTTGACTATGTATGGCTCTTGCCATCTAGTTTCAAACTTGGCATCAAAACGATTGTCAAGTCGATTGTCATACCTTAGCACAAGCTCTCCTTCCTTGATGCCTTTGTCCTTCAGTTTCTTGTCGTGCGTTTCTTTCGCTTGTGTGGCTTTCCTCTTGTAGCACTCATATGCTGCTTCTCTTTTCCACTCAAGCTCCACTAACGTAAGAAGTCGATCCATCCATACCTCTTGATCATCTTGTGATCCTTTGCCATGAAGTCGCATTGTTGGAATGTTGAGCTCGATAGGCTGCAAAGCCTCTTGACCATAGACCAAGTGAAATGGTGTGAACTCCGTGGCTTCCCTATATGTGGTTCGATATGCCCACAAGGCACCATCCAAGAAGTCATCCCATAATTTTGTCTTGTTTTGCACCATCTTTCTAATGATTTTTGCAATGACACCATTAGCCTTCTCCACCAAACCATTTGACTGTGGGTAGTATGGTGTGCTATGACGATGTAGAATGTGAAGCTCTTCACAAACTTCTGTGAGCAAGCCCTTCCTAAACCCTGGACCATTATCAGAAACAATCTCCAAAGGTGTGCCAAATTTGCAACAAATGTGATTGTACACAAACTTGCTAACTGTCCTCTCATTCACTCTTGCCACACTTTGAGCTTCCACCCACCTAGTCATATAGTCTACAGCCACTAGAATGTAGAGTTTACCATTTTTTGTCCTAGGTAAGGGACCCATAGCATCAATGCCCCACTTTTCAAAGGGTCCATTTGCAAGAACTATTTGCCTCGCGCCATGCACCAACCTTCTATTTCCATTTATCTGACAATTGTGACAGCTTTTACACCAATGTTGAACATCCGCATGGAAGCTTGGCCAAACATACCCCGCAAGCAAAATCTTCTTCACAGTTGATTCTTGGGCAAAATGACCACCACATGCCTCTTCATGCAAACCTTTTAGAATGGCTGGAATTTCCTCGATAGTTGGTACTCTTCTGCACACTTGATCCTTCCCTCTTTGATAGAGGGAGCCTTCTAGGAAGAGATAGAAACTTGCCTTCTTCATGAGTCTCCTCTTCTGAGCCTTCGTGAAGTTTTGTGGAAACTCACCCTCCAAAATGTAGCCAATGACTCCAATCCCTGGTATCACGGTTGCTTGACAGCTGCTGCCACCATGATGACCTGCACTTCTCTCTCAACACATGTAACTGCTTGTTGTGCAAGTAAATCGGCATCTTCATTTTGTTTCCTCGGAATATGATATAGTTGCACTTCTTCAAACTGATTAAACATCCTACGAATGGCATGAACTTTTGTCCTTAAGCTTTCATTCTTGCATGCCCAAATGCCTAAAATCTATTTAACAATGAGAAGTGCATCTCCCTTTACCATGAGACGTTTTATCCCTTGGCCAATGCACATCTTCAAACCATGAAGTAGTGTGTCGTATTCTGCTTCATTGTTGCTAGTTGAACCTGGTAGATTCACCTTCTCTTTCATGACCACCTCTCCACTTGGGTTGAGCAACACTAGCCCTCCCCCTGCTTTCCCTGTGGCTTGTCGAAAAGCTCCATCAAAGAACAAGGTAAAAGCATTGGGAATACTTTTTGGTGGTGGCAATGGTAGGGTCTTTACTTGAGGCACCTTAATTTCCTTCTCATGTACCCTATAAGTGAGAATCCCTGTCAATTGTGCACGCACACTATCTTCTACCTTGAAAGAGTATTGGAACTCTTGCAACTCCATAATCCACTTTGAGATCCTAGTACTAAGATTCATTTGAGATGACACCCAAGGGAACAAATTTTCTGCAGTGGGATCTTGTTGTAGCAACACAGCACCAATTGTTTCCCTTCCAACACTAGAGCTAACAAAGAATGTGTACTCCCAACAAGGAGGCATGAGTGTTGGTAGCTCTGACAAAATGACTTTAATGTTACAAAAATACTCTTCAAGCTCATTAGACCATGCCAATTCTACTTGTTGTGTCAACTTTTGCAAAGGATGAAGCAACTCCGAGGCTAAGTGAATGAAGCGTGACATATACTTCACCTTCTGAATGAAAGAGATGACCTCCTTAAGACTCTTTGGTGATGGGAGCTCAATAAGAGCCTTTGCCTTTGAAGGATCCACCTCAATGCCTTTATAGGAAACCTTGTGACCGAGCAAGATCACTTCATCCTCACCTATGTGGCACTTGTCGGGGTTGAGTTGACCTCCCATGTTGTAGAGCTTCTTTAAACCTTCTTCTACCCTTTGTAGATGCAATGATTTTGAGCTATAAATGCAAAAATCATCAATGAACACCCTAATTGACTTTCCAAAGAATGCTTGAAACACCATATTCATGAAATGTTGGAATGTTGCAGGAGCATTTGTCAGACCAAATGGCATGACTCTAAAAGCATAACAACCCCAAGGAGTGATAAAGGTTGTTTTCAATTGATCTTCCAATGCGATACCTATTTGAAAGTAGCCTGAGTAGCCATCACACACAGTGTACTTCTCATGACCAGCTACCTCATTTAGTATCTCATCCTGAAATGGGAGGGGAAAGTGATCTCTTTTTGTTGCCTCATTGAGTGGACGATAATCCACACACCCTCCACTTTCCGTTTTTCTTAGGAGTGACAACAACGGGAGAGACCCACTCTGAATTCTCCACTGGATAAATAAAACCTGCTGCTAGAAGCTTTCTTACCTCCTTGAGTAAAGCCTGCTCCTTGATGACTCCTAGCCTTCCTAGCTTCTGAGCCTTAGGTGTGGCCTCTGGCTTCAACTCAATTTTGTGTTGAACAGCATCTTCTAGCATTCTTTCATCTTCCACTTTTTGGTTCTCTTGGGAACCTACCTCCTCCAAACCTTGACAAGAGGTCTCTTGGTTGGTTGGCTTAAACCTTACCCCCATGACTTCGATGGAAGACTCCTCTTCAGTAATGCTGCCGCTACTTTCTTCTTCTAAAGTGTTATCGGTCCAACCTTCTTCCGTCTCACTTTGAGATGATTCTTCATGGAGCTCCTCTTGGCGTTGCTCCTTCATGTCAAAGACAACCTTCTTATGATTGTCGTTCCTGCAAATTAGCTTTCCACTCTCCCAATCTTGCAAAGCTCGCATTTGCATTAGCCATGGTCTCCCTAGGATAAATGGGTAACCATTTCCTTTGGTAGACATGACATAGAAATCCACTGCCTTCTTAATGCCAAAGGCCTCTATAAAAACATTTTTACAAATGCCTACGCACCTAGCCTTGCTATTGTTTGCCATCTTGACCTTAATTTCAAGTGTCTCATGGATGTGCATGCCTAGTTTTTGCATGAGTCCCTCTGTCATGATGCAAATTTGTGCACCCCCATCCACTAGACCTTTCCTAACCAATCTCCCTTTTATGTAACAATCTAGCACAGGTGTAATGTCCTCATTCATTTCAGCTTGTGCAATTTTTACAACAGGCACACTCTCTTTTACCTTTCTCCTAGTGCTAACTGCCCTTGTTAAATCCCTCCTAACTTGTGGACATAATGCAAGAAATTGAGGCCATGAGATATCAGGACCCTCACCTCTCATGTCTTCCAACAGGTTGTATGGAGCCATTCCATGTCTAAGAGGAAAGTCTTGGAGGTTGATACGACGTCGAGTCCTCTTAGCTTCCTTGGTCTCCTTTGCCTTCTTTTCTCGTCCATGGTCACTTTGTGATGTAACTCCTTCTTTCTCCTTACCTTTCCCTCGGCCACGCTTAATGCCATTTGCTTCCATGTCAACCTCTCTTGAATTTGTCACCTCTACCACATGCACGTTTGGGTCTGGCAAAGATGGACCTCCTTCCACTCCTTGTGGAGGTGGTCTTGCTCCATTTGTCCTTTGTATAAGCCGTGGTTGCTGACTAGTTCCTTCACCTGCATTCATCACTGGGTAATTCAAGTTAGGTCTCCCTGGCTCCCCACGGGACCAAGGACAATTATACATCCCATGTCCAGACTCACCGCAATTCCAACATTGCAAGACTCTCCTAGGTCGTGGGTCTCGCTCTTCAGACTTCTTTGCTTGTCCCTTTGGACCTACAGCTTGTGCAAGGTGAATTGACAAGCTGCTTAAAGATTCATTTAACTTCTCAATCACTTCCGCCGTTACCTCAGGAAGCTCCTTAGATGTTGATGCTTGTGACTTACCTTTGGGTCTAAGACCTTCTATTGGAACCTCCCCCCTTAAGCACTTGAGTTTCCTATATTTCTCAGCAGCCCTAGTTTCAGCTGCATCAAAGGTAGCAGGTGCACCCGCCTCAACTTTTACCTTAAGGTCAGGAGAGAGTCCCGCTATGAACCTCTCCTTCTTTAGAAATTCTGCACCATCACCAGGGTTAGCAACATTTCGTATCCATAGAGCCCAAAGACGTAGGAACTCTTGCTTGTACAAGTAGTAGTCATCTAAGTCTTTTTGCTTATGAGAAACAATGTCTTGCCATAATTTCTGAGTGTTTTGGGGATCAAAGAAGTATTTCTTGAAATGATTCAAAACTTCCGTGTAATTCCCTTTAACTTCCTCACGCAAAGAGTCAAACCAAGTGCTAGCATCTTTCCTAAGGACCACCTCAAACATTTCTACACGTTCTTGATCAGCTACTATCCTCTTGATACGGCAAGACATCTTGAAATTCGCTAGAAATAATTCTGCATTCTCTCCAGGCTCTCCAAAGAAAAGAGGATATCCAGACATTTGGCGTTGGCTCTGCATTGAATTGATTTCAAAGTGACACGTTTTTGTTTTTTCTTTCTTTAAAAGATTTACACAATAATATTTTCTAAATTGCAATCTATTCTACAACAAAATAAAAATATTCACATCAAATGACCTATGATAATCAATAAGAGGTAGAATGACAGGGTTTGGTGATGCGAGAATTTCTCCTACTCTTTGGGCACCAAACATGAATACCATACGTTGTTGAAAATGGATTTTTCTACTAATTGCAATGTTTACTCTAATGTGTGGAGTGAAATGAAAGGGAAAAACCTGTATTCCTGGGCCATTATCCATGGTCTATGCATGACCTAATTCTTAAAACAAAACAAAAATATAGACGTCCAAACTAAGGTCGTACCTAATAAGAGGCAAAATAAAAGGATTTACTGATGCGTTTATCTCTACCAACCTAAGAGGACCTAAAATTCTACGAATTACTCGCTAAAATTACAACTTAGTACTAACAATTATGTGTACCTTTTGCCTTGCAATGGGAATGAAGGGATCATACAAATTCTCGTGATTCATGCAAGCTACTTGATTATGCTAAAGGTTGAGCCTTCACAAAACATACATAAGCATGTCCTCAGTGGGGGCACCAAAAATGAGGCGGTCCGGGGCGGGCAACAAGAAGAGCAACCTCTAGACACCCTTCAAGACTCCCGTGCTGCTCAATGGGGCTGGGACACAACACAACACAAACCAAACCAACAAACCCACAGCCAAATCCAAACTACACAAGGGGCACCACCTAGTTTAAGAGCGAACTAGGATGCAAAAGAGGAGAATTGTTAGAGCAACCCACAAACAAGCAAGGAATTTACACTAACCCTAACACCAATGGAACACTCTCACACACTAAAACACGAGAGAGAGAGAGAGAGAGAGAGAGAGAGAGAGAGAGAGAGAGAGAGAGAGAGAGAGAGAGAGATGGTGTACACCTTAGCTTCAACTTTATATTTTGCACAAAAAGGAACTTAGAGCTTGCGGAATCAAGTGACAAGATTTGGTTATAGCATCACTAGCACATTGTCTTAGGGTTATGGGAGCCCTCTCACCATCCACCCTCTTACAATGGTAGTCAAACAATAGCCAATGAATCACAAGCAACAAAACAATAACCTTCAATGAAACAAGTCACCTTATGAAGCTGAATGAGTTTGCCAAGCCAAATTGGAGGAGAAGCGTGAGCCTTTGGACATGAATTGCACCCAAAACTACCAATTCATTGATGTTGGGGTAGATACAACAATGGTAGGAATAATATCTTCTACTCGCACTCACTCAAACTAGCTCAAGCTTTTCTATGCACCAAGGTGATGGTGTATAGAAAGCTTACTCTCTCTTTACAACCAAGATAGAACTGGCGTGTGGTACGCTCAATCTAGTGTGCAATGGTATAGTGATGTCTTTTACAAGGAGGAATGGGTTCTATTTATAGGTTTTAGAAGCTTTGATTAGGATTAAGCCTAATCAATTTTATTAGGAAAGATCAAGGATTATGAATTTTTATGAATTTCAAATGAGAATGGGGTCTCTCTTTTCTCTTGAGTCACATGGATGTGGGCTCAAGTAAGAGAATTATTGATGTGGTGAAAGGAGAGAAACTTCCATGGGAGTGAGTGAATTTGGTTTACTTGTGCGGTTGCCTACTCCATATGTTGATAGTGTGGGTGCATTTTTACAAGAGAAGTTAGTTGTTAGTGGTAATAATCACTAGAATTGTTAGTGATACATTTACAATGGGTAGGATGAGTTGATTTGATGAAGGAAGAGGGGTGAATTAAAAGAGAATCATTGAGATGGTGAAGCTTTGAAGAAGCTTGAACTCACCCTTGTGTAGATTGTGGAAAAAATGACCGCTGGTCTTCTTCTTCTTCTTCGCTTCTTTACGCCGCCGCCACGGTTGACCACCACGTTGAAAAGAGGATTTGTTGATGAAAAATCCTCAATTTTCAGAAGTTATCATGGTTACGATGCTGAATTTTAGATATTTTTAGGAGAGGTAAATGAAATTGTAACATAGAAGCAATAGAGAGAGACATGGAGAGGGTGTATGTATGTAGAGGTTCATAAAAGAACTATAGGGATGGAAGAAGGGTAATGGTGAACAGGGTGGGAGAAGCCATGGAAATTGCAGGTTTGAGTGAGGGAAGGAGAGGGAGGGATGTGTAAGAGTGAGTAGGTGTGTGGAAGGGTGAGAGAAGACTAAGGGCTACTTGTGAGAAAAGTGGGCAGACTGCGGTCCACTCAAAAAATCATAGCTCACCGCTGATAGCTCCAAAAATCATGAAAAACTTTGAGGTGATTATTCAGAGTGTGGGCTACATTTTCTCTTTTGTCCACTGCTCCAAATTCGGAGTGGAGATAGGTGCCAAAATTCTCACCAAAAAGCCTGTTTTTTATGCCTGCAAAAGTCTTTTAGTGGCCCCCTCCTTTGTTGAATTTGTACAATGCATCCAAGAGTGAGCCCCTCTTTCTCATATTATAATACAAAGCATCCAAGTTTCCCTTGAACCATGCATGGAGGAGGATTATTGGTGAATAAAGAAATATATACATGGTGGGACTAGTGTATGGACTATTCATGGACTTTAGCTCAATGAGCACATGGTGTTAGAATAATGAGTAAAAATAATAATAAAAATATGGAGGAGTTATGGATATGGAAAGATATTGGAATCATATGATATGGTCCCTCCTTGAATTATTTTGGGTGAAAGAGCAAAAGGTATGCAAGTAAATAATATAATAAAAGTAACCAATGAGTAGAAATCAATTTTTTGTTTTCACGAGGGTGAGGGTGAAAATGTGGGAGTGATTTGTATAAAGGAAAAATATGAGGTTAGAGTATGTACATATTGGAAAAAAATATAATTATGGTGTAAGAGGATGAAAGAAGGTGTACATAGGTTTAATAAAACACACACCTAAGTAGAAATATTTAAATAAAATACCAAAATAACTATAAAAAATCCCTATATTTATGCCATATATACAATGAAATATTTACACACAAAGAGGTCATAATATACTTTTTTTTTTTTTTTTGGCTCAACTAGCCCAGTGACTAGCTAGCTGAGGGTTTTTAAGAAGATATGGGAAAAGCCCCGTAACTCACACACGCCTATGTACAGTGAAATGGTAGGGATAGCCATAGCATTTGGGTGAATTTGGTAGGGTGGAGTAACTTATTATGGCAATTATGGAGAGCTGAAAAACGGCTATCATTGGCAGTACTTCGTCTGGCAATTCTGGTGATAAGGGCAAAAAGATGCGTTGCCATTATTGTAAAGCCAATGATCACTTGATCAAGTCGTGTCCTAAGTTGAAGGCCAAAGAGGCTAAGAAGAAAGAGGGTGGTTCCACTGCAAATGCTGGTTCCACTACAAATGCAGCCATTGTTGAGTCTTCTGTGAAAGGAGACTGTAATGCTGATGTTGATGCAGAATGGGCTTTTAGCGCAGAGTGCACTTACAATCCTGCTGTCCATGATGCATGCTTGTCAGTTGGTGAAGATTCACATGTGTGGTATTTTGACAGTGGTGCTACAAAGCACATTACCTCACATCGTGAATTGTTTACCTCTCTTGAGTCTGTCCCTCATGGGAATTCAGTCACTTGTGCCAACAACGCCTCTTATCCAGTTCAAGGAGTTGGAAAGATTGTGATCACTGATGCTAATGGCAGTTCCTTCACACTTGTTGATGCACTTTATGTACCTGGGATCAAGAAGAATCTCTTGTCTGTATCCGCACTTGCTAGACTTGGACTTGTAGTCAAATTTGTGGATGACAGATGTACAATTCATGATCTCAGTTTTGGTGATAAAATTGTTGCATTTGGTCTTTTGTGCCGTGGGCTCTATAAGCTCACTTTGTATGACAAGTGTGGACAAAATTTTGCAAATGCTGTTGCAGATTCAAGGGCTATTTCAGATGCAAAACTTTGGCATGCACGTTTTGGTCATCTGAATTTTTCCAGTTTGCTGCGTTTGCAGAAATCTGATATGGTTGCTTCTTTGCCACCTCTTGAAGCACTTGTCAAACATGTTTGTGAAGGTTGTATTTTGGGTAAGATGCAGCGTTCTAAGTTTCCAAAGGATGGTTCAATTCGGGCCACATGCAGGTTGCAGCTTGTGCATAGTGATGCTTGTGGGCCCATGCAAACTCCGTCCTTGGGCAATTACCTGTACTTCGTGACTTTCATTCATGATTACTCTAGGCATGCATGGGTATTTCCGCTTAAAGCGAAGTCCGAAGTTTTTATGTGCTTCAAACAATTTCTGGCTATGACTGAAAATGTCTCGAAATGTACTATGGGCACCCTCCGTTCTGATCGAGGGGGGGAGTATATGTCTCATGTTGAAATGCAAGCCGGATGGTGAGATCGATCGCCATAAGGCTCGACTTGTTGCAAAGGGTTATGCACAACAAAAAGGCATAGATTATGAAGAGACTTTTGCTCCCACTTGCCGTATGACTACTGTGCGTTTTCTATGTGCATTGGCAGCTCATTTTGGTTGGGATGTACATCAATCAAACATTGTTACTGCTTTCTTGAATGGTGACATATTTGAGGAAGTTTATGTAACGCAACATCGCGGTTTTGTCATAAAAGGACAAGAGGACAAAGTGTGCAAATGTAATAAGGCTTTGTATGGGTTGAAGCAATCTCCTCGTGCTTGGTATGAGAAAGCTGACACTCATTTGGTCAAACAAGGCTTTCGTAATAGTCCAACAGAAAGCACATTGTATGTAAAGCGTGAGAGTGATGTACTTCTCATTGTGGTTCTTTATGTTGATAATTTGCTGATCACTGGACCAAATGAGAGACATATTGCTGAATTTAAGGCTGATTTGAATGCTACTTTCAAGATGAAAGATTTGGGGCTGTTGCATCATTATTTGGGTATACAGTTTAAGCAGTGTGATGGTGGTATTGCCTTGTGTCAGAAAAGTTACATAGAGACATTGCTATGTAAGTTTGGACTGGAGGATTACAAACCTATTGCCACTCCCATGGAAACGGGTTTGAAGTTGAGTCTACATGATGCTGGTGATCCTGCTGATGTCACTCTTTACCAAACTGCTGTTTGCTGCCTCATTTATGTATGCAACACGAGGCCGGATATTCAGTTTGCAGTCTCACAGGTCAGCAGATTTATGCATAGCCCAGGGTATAAGCATTGGCAGGCTGTCAAGAGGATTTTCCGCTACCTTAGTGGTAGTTTACATCTTGGCTTGTTTTATCCCAAGGGGGGATCATTGCCGCCAGACTTACATGATTTTTCGGACTCAGATTGGGCTGGTTGTTTTGACACGCGAGTGTCCACAAGTGGTTTTTGTTTCATGCTTGGCAGTTCATGTATATCATGGTTGAGCAAGAAGCAACCTACTATGGCCACGTCGAGTTGTGAGGCTGAGTACAGGGCAGTCTTCACAGCTACGGTTGAGTGTGTATGGCTCAGACGCCTTATGGCTGATTTGGGTGTTGGACAGGACACTGCCAACACTATCTACACTGACAGTTAGAGTGCATTGGCAGTTGCAAGGAACCCAGTTTTTCATGCTCGCACAAAGCACATTGAGGTGCATTACCACTATGTCAGGGAGAGGCTCTGAGCAGGAGAGATCATCTTGGCTTATGTGCCAACACAGGACAACCTTGCAGATCCTTTCACAAAGGCATTGTCTCGTGAGAAGCTTAAAGCTTTCCGCAAAGCTTTGGGCTTACTCCCCTTTGTGGACTGATCCTGTCCTCAGGGCATGGCACTTCCCTTTACTCATGTGCCAGCTCTCGTTCGCCGCATCACTCTAGGGGGGATTTGTTACCATATACATGTGGTAGTGATGTGTGTGAACACACTAGGACCGCCGAGGCATTTTTTCCCTCTTTAGGAGGTTTTTTCCCCCGTGCATTGTATATATGCCCATCACTCTAGGGCTATCAATCGTTCCATTGCACACTAAGTAAAACACTCTCTATTGTGTGCCTTGAGCTTCCTTCATCTTCTCCAAGCTGTGTGTGTTTCTCTGCAACCCTAATTCCAACAGTCGTATACTAGGAAACCAAGGCTTATTTGGAGAAACCTCCAGTAGAGTATCCCTCAAAGACAATGTTAATCAAGGCGAGTACTTGGGCACTATCCTTGAAGATGTCTCAGACACCTTTTCAGAATCAACATCTGAAATGTCTTCCTATTCGACTCACTCAGAAACCATAACAATTGTGCGTTATAAGCATATACTCTCTTTTTATAAGACTAATTGCCATGGAGCTTAGCTTTACTTGGATCCTAACAAGAGTATGCTATTTGCATTGATGATCATGGTACTAAGGAAATTAGGGCAAACAAACAAGAAAAAATGTATATGAATAGAAATGGAACTCAATATTTACAAGTCGAAAACCCTGACATGATAGACAAATGGGGGTTAGAAGTGAATACCATAATTCCAAGTATGGCAACAAAAGAAGGACCACAAACTTTAGAATTCGAGGATACGATCAAGTTGATTTGAAGCCTTTGAAACGACTCAGTATGGATAATCCTAGGATCGGAGTGTATTGTTGAGAGGATAAAAACGTCAAAGATCTTCTATGGACTTCACATGCCAAATCAAGAAAACTAACACCCATCAAGATCATTTATATCTTAAAGATAAAGATAAGGGTTCAAAAAATCTACCAACCTACCTGTTTAGGGATTTTTATAACAACAACTTTGTTACGATGACTCCTGAGGAGGTAGAACAAACCAAATACCAAGGGTACTCCATCAGGGATCGGATATTGGGCCAAGGACAAGAAAATATTCCAAGAGATGACCTCCACGAGAGAAATTTTGAGAGTAATGTTAAGAAACCAAAAACCACCTCATCACAAAGAAAACCGAGTGACACTAAAGCCAGTCCAGGGCTACATGAGTCACTATTTCCAACATACTGGTTTGAAGGACTCATAACAGGACCGACTGCGAGGAGATCGGGAGTTGAACCAAATAGATATGTCAGACCAGTTGATTTTCAAAAATGGGTCAGAAAATATAGTGGATCTGGGGATCCATATGACCACTTAGCAAGCTTTAAGCAAGTGCTAAGAGCAGAACACATATTCGATTTCCATACTCAATTTGAGGGGTTTGGAATGACATTAGAAGGAAAAGCATTGACATGGTTCCAAAACATTCCACCAAGGTCAATCATGGACTTAAATACATTAGCTCAAGGATTTGTAGCTGCTTGTTTCAAAACGGGGATCAAACACAATACGGTAGCTCAAATCTACAACTTTAAATAGGAACAAGGTGAGTTTGTTAGGGATTGTGCAACTTGAATGAAACAATACATTGCAAGATGCCCAGAGCTAGAGATACCTGCAGAAGAACGACTAGTATCATTGTTTCTAAAGGGACTGCTAAACAAAAAACTTTATGCAATACTATATAGCAAGAAGCCTACAACCCTACAAGAGTGTGTGTAATATGCTATTGACTTAGGAGACAATTGTGATATTTTCAATGAAGAAGATGTCGCTAAGGATAACCAAAGCAAGAAAACAGCATCCACCAAACCAACACAAGTGGAAACGGCTGCTACAGCACCGCTTTCAGCCATAGAAGACATGCTCAAAAGTATGAATGACATGATGAATAACATGCAAAATGCACCTATGAGGGGACCAGGACAAGGGATACCTCAAGAGGGACAACCAATTAGGCCGCAATAATGGTGTGCAATCAAGGGTAAATGGACCAGCCATGAGACCAATGAATGCTATTACCGACCAAAGTATGATGGGAATGTTCAATATGTGCCTATGAGGCCACAAGGACAACCTATGTACAGATATCAGCCTAATATTGCCCCAGCTCAAAGACCACCAATGGGTATGGAAAGACCTCAACCCGTGTTGGGTCAACAACCTCCATATCCGGGACATAATGCAGTGCCTGTAAAGTACATGGATCCAAAGGGAGTCATAGATAAACAAGCACTAGTGCCTATTACACCCTATGCTGAGCCTAGTCCATCTACAGTAATGGTAAAAGGAGAGTGGTATAATTTACATCCACTACCAATGGAAGAACCTCTGACTTATGCTACACCAAATATTTCACCAATGTACTATGTAGCTAATCAAGGTGTTAGACCTCCTATGGTAAGACCCATGATTAAGCCAAGAACTGGAAGCTGTCATAACTGCGATGTAGACGATCATTGGAGGAACAAAAGCCCAGATCCTGACAAGAACCTCAAAACAGTTAAGAATATTGCATACAATGTTGCAAAAAGGGAGAAAACTCCCGAGAGGATTGTCCAAAAATTCCTTTAAACAAGGGTAAAATAGTAGTGAACGTAGTCCAAGTGATACCTAGTAGCTCTTCTGAGAGTGAACCAATTGTTTTAATCAAGGTAATCACCAGAGCCTAGGCTAAGAAAAAGAAACATAACTCCTTTGATGATTCAAAAAATATAAAAACTTCCTCTCAAAAGACCAAAAGAAGCAGAAACAAAAGGTATGAGATGAGAAAACAGAAGCAAAGGACTCAAAATGGGGAGAAAGTAAAGAAGCTATTCCAGGAAAAGGTGAAAGAAACTGGAAGCAAAATCAAAGAAATCACCATGAAATCTGGAGGATCAACTTTGGTTGACAAAATTTTTGAGCCTATTAATGTAGCCTTGGAAGCTTACCAAGCGAGACTTAAAGCAGGCCAAAACATGGAAAATAAATGGTAAAAACTATCCTTCTCGAGACATGGAAGTACATTAGGAAGAGGATGGGGTATAGGAGGGCCTCTTTATTTTCCATGAGCTTATGAAGGTGATTAACATTTTGACGAATAGGTGTATCCCATGTGTGCAAGAATGGTGGGTGTGTAAGAGTGGTCAAAGGATGCACTTTTTTCCCCAAAAAGAAAGTGGACAATTTTATGATCTTCGGCCTTCCATAACTCCCACATGTGATCTTTGGTTTGAGCGGAGATCATAGATCTGCAATCTATGCGTCGAGCTCTTTCCATAGATATGCTTCATATGATATGGTTTTACCCGCTAGATTTTAGATTTTATTTTGGGGGGAAACTTTGAAATCAAATAAACTAGCCGTTTTGCCTGTTTGAATTCAAAAGTTGTCCTTTGATTACTTTCTTAATACTAAAGGTTTGACTTCCTTAAACTTCAAAAAAACAGAGGCCCTCTTAGACCCCATTCTCTTCCTAAAGAGCTAAGCTTGAAGCTTATCAAAATTTGATAAGAATCACGCAAGAGATTCTCAAAAAACAAAAACCCAAGCTGGAGAGTATGGCAAAACCTGAGGATCTTCTGGTAAGAGCCAATAAAGAAAAATCCAAAGTGGTGATAGAACCCACCTTGAAATAAAAGAGCCAGAACTTATAGTGCCGGACAACGAAGATGCTTTAGATGGAATTCCATTCGTAGAAGAAGACTGGACAAGACATTTATGGGAAAAAGTTAGAGAGATTAATGATGGGAGCCTAACTTCAAAGTCAGCTCCTATAGAGAAATTTTGGTTAGACAACCCACCTCCTGATATGGATGTACAATCCTTGTATGGGGATTGTGGATCTGAAGCTTCAGGAATGTTTAAAAGAAGATGAATCCATAGTGTGTAAAACCACTCAGGTAAAAAGAGCGGAATAGACCCTGATCTATGAAAAAATTTCAAAAAGGTGGGAATAACAGGGCTAATCGCAAAAATTTGGGAAAATTGAAACAGGAAATGGATAACAAAGAGATTAGATATGTTCCAATGAACAAAGTTGGAGAATACTATGAAGGGGAAGAAGGAAATACAACCCTTCCAGTGAAATATAATGACATAGAAACCATGGCAATACTGGATAGTGTGGGGCAGGCATAGCCATAACCACAAAAGCGGTATGGGAATACTGGGGACAACCAGCTATTAGAAAAAATCGAATGAAATTTCAATTGGCTAATGGACACATCGAAAGACCCTTACGACTAATTGAAAAAGTGATAGTTAGTTCCTGGGGATTGAATATCAACACACTTTTGCCATAGTAGACTTTGGAAAGAAAATCAACTATGAAATCATATTGGGAAGACCTTTCATGCGAAAAGGACAACTCACCCAAGATTTGGGAAACAATTATCTTTACTTGAAGCAAGTGTGATTGATAACAAGGGTTAATCTAAAAGATCATACTTATAGAGATGTCATGAAAACACCCATACAAGAACTCAATTCAGTATCTTCGGCTGAAACTAAGCTTCTATCTTGGTTTTGAACAAAGACACTCCTATTTGGATGTGTAGAGCTTTAGAAAACAGGAGCTTAAAATGAGAAGAATTTATCTTAGAAAGGGATTGCACGGATGAAACCTATGTACCTGAACTCTTTCCAGAGCATTTGATTGAGCCATTTGAGTGGACTCAAATTTTAGCGACAATGGATGTATGTGTAAATACGTCTATGCCTACTCATTTTTGCAATGAAGACGGCTAGGACATAATTCCCATCCAAATGATCTCAACCCTCTACATTGAAGACAAAATTCATGAATCCAAGGACATTATGACATCTCAACAAGTCTTTTCAGACCTCTACTAGGATGCGACACATGACATAGAAGAACACTCAGCTACCTCAGATGATTTGGGGTCAGAAAAAGAACATGTGAGAGCTAAGAATACTCATGAAATGAGGGGAGAATTATTTTTTTGACTTTCCTAACCAGAAACCAAGAAGACAGAAATGGTATAAACGAAAAAGAGACATGAGAAATTTGAAAGCTAGACCTATGACATCAGTCTCGAGCAGAACACAGTTCCTGATACAGATAGATGCACATGATTGTGTCAAGGACAAAATAACTACTAGATATCTTTAGAATAAAAATCCAATTTTTTTGAAAACAATGAGAAAAAAAAGAAAGGAAACTCAAGCAAAACCTAAAAACGAGGACAAGGGTTCAACCATGACACGAGTTGAGCGAAAAAAGAAATATCAAGAGTTGAAAAAAAGCTCTAAAGGAGATATATACGACTGAAATGGAAACCACTGAAGAGGATGGTAAAGAGTGAGGAGTGTTCCATCCCATTACAAGAAATATACTCTCCAAGATAAAAAAATCATAGTCGAACAACCTTTCAGGGAACTATGAAAACAGGGTGAGTCCTACGAGGAACCTGAAAACGCAAAAAAGATAGATCTGGCCAAACTACGAGAAGAGCCTAGACCATCCTACATTGCAAATGACCTTACGGAAGAAGAAGAAGAGATTTTGATAATTTTACTAAAAGAATACCAAGATGTGTTTTGTTGGTCTTATAAGGATCTCATGGGTGTTAACCCAGAAAACTGTCAACATACCATACTCATGAGAGATGATGCAAAACCAATTAGACAAAGGCCATACACATATAATGAAACATTTTCTAGGAAGATCAATGAAGAGATTGAAAAGCTAAAGGAAGCCAAATTCATTTATGAAATTGAACACACAGATTGGGTGTCTCCAATTGTGGTAGTACCCAAGAAAAATGGAAAATTACGAGTGTGTGTCAATCTCAAGAAAGTGAATGGAGGTACCATTAGGGATAAATTTCCTCTTCCAATTACTGAGCATGTTTTAGAGTGAGTTGCGGGAAAAGAATCTTACAGCTTTTAGATGGCTTTTCGAGATACAATCAACTTTTGGTTGATCCTAAAGATCAGCATAAAATTGCCTTTGCAATGGAATGGGGTATTTTTGCCTATCCGGTTATGCCTTTTGGGTTAACTAATGCTCCTGCCACCTTTCAAAGATTGATGAGCCATGCTTTTAAAGAATATCTATGTGTACATTCATCAATTTGGGCTGATCATTTTGAACACCTCAGAAAGGTATTTGAAAAATATAGACTATATAGGATTTGCTTAAATCCTGAGAAGTACACATTCATGCGTATACAAGGAAAAATTCTTGGACATATAGTGTCTAAAAATGGCATAGCTACTGACATGGATAAAATTCATGTTATTGCTGATTTTCCTAGACCGACAATAGTCAAGGGGGTTGTGGGTATTACAGACGGTTCATTTACATGTACTCTATAATTGCAAAACCCATGTATAGTTTGATTATACACTTTGAATGAACTGATGAGTGTGAAGAATACTTCATGAAGCTTAATCAAGCTCTCACCTCAGCTCCAATATTAAAAGCACTAGACTGGAATAAGATATTCCACATACATGTAGATGCTTCTATTTTTGCCATCGGGTGTATACTAGCTCAACCAGGAGATGGGAAATTGATTTTCCTATTACTTATGCTAGCCGTAACATGTTAGAAAATAACTATACCACCACCGAGAGTGAAGGGCTAGGAATGATCTATGCCGTGAAAAAGTATAGACATTATCTATTAGCTAACAAATTTGTGTTCTTTGTGGACCACCAAGCCTTATTGTACTTGTTCAACAAGCCATGCAACACAGGAAGAATAGTGAAATGGTTCATCATTCTTCTGGAATTTGATTTCAGTGTAGTTGTGAAAAAGGGCACCACTCATTAAAGAACAGATCATTTGTCAAGGGTTCTTTTAGGAGAACCACCTAAGGGTGTAGACGTTGATCTACCAGATGCATATCTGTTCTCCATAGAAATGATACATTGATGGTCGGAAAACATGGTATCATTGACGAGCATAGCTCAAGTGGATTTGCAAATACCACTTCCTATTACAATCGGATTAATTGAGCAATCGGTTATGTATCAATTACTAGCTGGAAGGCTATACAAAAGAAATCGAGATGGAATATTGCTTTTATGCATTAATCCTGAGGAGAAAACCCAGTATCTAAGTCAAGCACATATTACCATAGTAGGACTTCACTTTTCGGAAGATCAAACTATGCGACGGATCTTGAGACTTGGAGTATTTTTGCCAACTATGAGGAGTGATGTTCATTCTTTTGTGAAATATTGTCCTCCATGTAAAAACAAGCACCCATACCTCATGTAACATTATTCCAATCGTCGCATGTTTCTAAGTGGAGTAACTATCTAGTTACTTACATATCACGCCGTACATTTCTTGAGGATATGAGTAAATGCCGTTAAAGAGCAATTGAAATAGAAGCAAGATATTGTGATCTTATTGGAAACCAATTGTACCGGAGAGGTAAATATCAACACCTGCATATTTGTGCAAATGAAGAGGAATATATTCCCATTAAAGAACAAGCACATGCTGGATTAGCTGGAGGTCACTTTTCTAGTGATACCACCGCAAGAGCAATCTTAATGGTAGGCATGTGGTGGCATTTTTCGAAGGTGTGATGCTTGTCAACGAGCAAAAATGCCAACCCGTGTAGATAGCATGCCCTTAAGACCAATGATGGGGGCTAGAGATTTTGCAAAATAGGGTATAGATTTTGTTGGGCCAATACAGCCACCTGCTTATAGAACCCAAGCTCAATATATCATTGTAGCTACGGACTATTTGACCAAGTGGGCCAAGGATAAAGTAACTCAAAAGAATGATGCCAGAACCACCGCTGCATTCTTATATGAGATTGTATTCACAAGATATGGACTACCAATAGAAATAGTTAGTGACAGTGAAGCTCATTTCCTCAAGGAATTTTTGCTTAACAAGTTTTTGGTCATCCATAACAAATGATCTCCCTATCACCCACAAGAAAATGGACAAGCTGAGCATACAAATAAAATTCTTAGCTTGGTACTGACTAAAGTGGCTAGTTCAGGAAGGACAAATTGGGAAATGAATCTCTATGCAGCTCTATAGGCTTATCGAGTTTGATTCAAAAGAGTTTTAAATGCTACACCCTTTAACCTTGTTTATGGTCTTGATGCCATACTGCCAATAGAATTTCTATTGCCGACACTAAGGGTAGCTAAGGATCTTGAGTGGACTGGACATGAATTGTCAGAGAGACTTGAAATTTTAGAAAAGCTAGATGAGCAAAGGCTAGCTACTGTAGCTCACATCTATGCATAAAAGCAGAAACAAAAACCATTTTTTGATTCCCATCTAATTATAAAAATCTTCAAAAAAGGGGACTTAGTTTTAGTCTATTCCCTTAAGCAACACATTCCTAAGTTTTTGAAAAAGGGAAACGGACCGTTTATCACTGCAGATGTATCTCCAAGTGGAGCAGTTAAATTTTTCACCCTAGATGGTGAATCAATGGATAATTGGATAAGTGGATGTCGTTTAAAGGAGTACCATTTGCCACTAACCAATGAATTGCTAGAAAGAATGCATGCAGCTAAACAAAGAAAGATAAAACGAGAGCAGGTTATTGATGAAGCCCAAGAAGAAGCTCGGCTTCGAGTAATCAAAAGTAAAACTGCTCTCAAGAATCAACAAATACCTATTCCCATCAACACACTGAAACCAGATGACCAACAATAGGAATTGCAGAAAGATGCAGTGTCAAGAGATGATGAATGGTTAGATGGAATGGACCTTCACATCAAAGTACATCTGAACAATCATAGCACAAGTACATTGGTCGACACAAGATCTCGAGTAAATGCAGTCAGTTATTCCATGTACAAGAAAGCAACAAGTCAGTCTTTGACAGCAGGAATAGCGACTATCAAAGGATGCAACAAGAACCCAACACCGACATTGGGAGTAGTCAACTTCAATGTGATAGTACACGGATGTTCATTTCCTGATCAGTTTGTATGCTTACCAGATGAATACATGAACGAGACAATGATTCTTGGAATCTCATATATGCGGATGTATAAAGCAGTACCAGATTGGGATACCAATCAGCTCAAGCTATCACCTAAAGGCGGAAAACTTATTGTTCGAAATTCGAATTGCACTAAGCAAAGAGGAATAGAAAGGAGGTTACCCGCATATCAAACCACAAAGTAATCAATCTTCTCCATCTTATTGACAAGAAAATAAGTGACTCTTGCAACCGCAATGTGCATAATGCATCAAACTTGACAACTTCAAGATTTCCTTGGGTCATAAGTCTCCAACTACTAGCAAAAGTATGGTAAGAATCTGGTAAGGTATCAAGAATAGTTTGCAGAGGGGAACTGTCTGAAATGACTTCACCTGTAGAAATAAGTTGCTCATTGGTATCCTTGACACTATCAAGGAAAGTGTCCATATCATCTTTCTCATGCATATTCTTCTAGTCTAGCTCTTTACGTAGCAAAGCCATTTTAGCCTCATTGCGACTTGCATAAAGACGAGCCAGAATATCCCAAGCCTTTCTTGCAGATTTTTTTGAACGAATGTGAGGAAGAATGGTGCGCTTCACAGACATCGCAATCAATGCATGAGCCTGCACATCCTTTACATCCCAACAAGATTTTTCTGTCGTAGGCAAAACAACTCTAATAGCAATAATCCTTGCAGTAAGACCTGCCACATACTCAATATCGCCTTCATCTTCAAAACCATGACGTACATCAATGCCCTGCACAATATTCCAGATGCCCTTTGACACAAGAACATGTTGCATCATGTAAGCCCACATAGGGTAATTGTCCCCATCCAATCTGTCGTCAACAACAAACATCTTGAACACATCTGTGTTGTTGTCAGTCATTGTAAATACTGCACCTGATGTGAAAACTGCCTGAAAAGAGGAGAAATGAAGCGGGAACAACACATGCTATACATCACAAACCGTAGAAGATTGTAAGGCACGTGTTATGCATAAAACGATACTAAAAGAAAATTTGCACAAAATGACAAAATAGCCTCTGCAGTATTGCCTATAGTGGAAACGCAGGCCGAGATGAGCCCAAATCAGAAATATGAGCCAAAGCTCACTAAAATCGGAGAAAATGAGCAGGTGTATGCTAGAGCAGCTAGCGATTAAGCCTGGGAGGACGCAATCTAATCTGATACCAATTGTGGAAATTAGGATTGCAGAGAAACGCAATAGCTTGGATAAGAGGAAGGAAGCTCAAGGCACACAATAGAGAGTATATTACTTATTGTGCAATGGAAGGATAGATAGCCCTAGAGTGATGGGCGTATATACCATGCACGGGGGGAAAAACCTCCAAAAGAGGGAAAAAATGCCCCGGTGGTCCTAGTGTGTTCACACAAATCACTACCACATGTATATGGTATCATAGATGCCCAAAGTAGTCTAAAATCACCTCATTTCTACTTGTCGCCTTTGGAGAGAGAGCTTTTTGACCTTCTTCACACGCATTTTCTAGAGTCCACAGTTGCATGTTTTCAGCACCGTCACACATGAGACATGCGGGGTAAGTTCTATACTTATCACTGATCCATTCTATATGGCCAGTAGCTAGTCTAAACCACAGGAAAACACCCTAGAATTCGAGCAGTGCACGAAGACCTATGATAAAAAATTGACCATAGCAGCCTATCAACTCAACCAAATCGCACAAGACTTGAACTGTAGCATGCCCCAGCATAACAGAACACTTCGATATCATCAGTTGACCATTCTCCATGGGTCGAGGGGGTCCCAAGTAGAAAAGCTAGGTTTTTGGCAGATGCCAGAATTGGATTCTGACTCCACAGACAGCTTATAGCCTGGGTCTATATACAATGTATTTGGTTGGTTTCATAAAATCAATCAAGGTAAGCCCTTGGAAAGCAGAAAACAACTCTAAGGCTACAAAGCGTCAAATTTGACATATGAGGTTAAATTGACTCCAAATGGGCCAAAATTGGATGAGTTGCTTCAGCACTATGTAGCGGACAAGTCCATAGCCTCAAACGTGACTGTCAAAAAACGCAAGGAATTCCTTCCAAACAATTTCTAAGTTATCAGTCCCATTTTTTGATCCAAATCACCTGATATCACATACACAGGGTCTACATCATGCCTAGAACCAAGTTGCACCCAAAAATGTTCATTTTGATGAAAAAGTAAATAATCACGATTATTTACTTTTTTGCCAAGATGGGGAAAAATTGCAACTTTGCCCTCATGGGACCCAAGGACATGATGTCCTAAGCCCACTAACCAAGTTTGAACAAATTTGGTGATCAAAATCTCAAAATTCCTTTATATCTAATGTTTTAGAGACTGAAAGCCTAAATCTGGCACCATTCTCGCCCTATGCACTCAAATGAGCCCACACTTCACTCATAGTATCTAATTGATATGTATTTCCAGCCAATGATGCCAAAATTGCAAAAAGTTGAAAAACATCAACTGTAAATTATCGCGATTATTTACTTTTGTTGCAAATTTTTCATGATTTTGATCTTTACATGTTTTTATGCATCTATGCATGTTCAAAATTTGATTTGAAGCAAATTAGACTCAATTTGTCAGCAATTCAGAGTGAAGGACATTTCACAACGGAATCTGCCAAAATTTTCTAACTTTCGCACTCTATTCACTTAACAAGAGCAATGCAAGCTGCTGAGAAGGCCAAGAAGAGGGTCACTCAAAAAGAGAAGCTGCAAGAGCTGCCACCATACCAACTAGACCCCAGTTCAGCAAAGAGAGCCATGGCAACCTATCTATCGAAATAACAACTTGAGGAGACCAACACAACAGTTTTCACAGGTAGATTTAAAAGTGAAGAAGGACATCAGGTAGAACTACAGCTGTTGCCGAAAGAGGTCTATGATGTCGCACCAAAGCTTGAAACAAAAGAAGCTAACAGAAGGCTTGGACTTAGAGAATTCTACGACCAAGAACCATGTGGTGTAGACTTCCAGAAAGCCTATGAGCTTTTGCCTACAATAAAAGAAGATGGAACAACCGAGATTACTGACCACCAGCAGGGACAAAAGTGGTGATAAGGAAAGAGATTGTGGCTAAGGTCTCAAGTTGTAGACAAAAGGGATGACGATGAGAGCTAGAGACAGAAAGACAACAGGTAACTTCACCAAGGAAACCATTGTAGCAACCTTTGCTGATCTCATCCAGAAACAAGTGGAATAACCAGCACGATTATATCACCAACACTTGCACTTTCTAGCAAAGAGACTGCCAAGGTACACAACACCCAATCATGCAGTTGCGACTACCTTCACACAAGTGCTAAAGTTCACAACCAGGCAACCCATCGATCATGCACGGTATGTGCTATCCACACTAAAAGGTACCAAGAAAGAGGGCAGGCTAACCTATCTGGGAGCACCTAAGGTACTTACCAGAATAGCATACCATGTTATCGGCATGGCAGACAATTTGTCGCCTGCCCTAGATCAAAACACATGGATTGTGTCTGCAAAGCCATCCCCTTGAGCCACAAGGTCGACAAAAAGAGTGTACAAATCCGATGAAGACTCTGCTGAAAGCTCACATGAAGCACATAGCAGTGAAAGCTCAGACAACAAGGAAAGAAGAGTCCGCATTGAAGAGATGAAAAGAATAGCAGTGGCTGCACATCAAGAGGAGCCCAAAGAGAAAAAGGCAAGGTTTGAAAGAGAGAAGCACACCTATGAAAGAAGTCACCAAGCTACAGGAGAGGACCCCGAAAAATGGGTTCCTAAAGAAATAAAGGGACCTAGAACAAAGCACCCTACAAGGAAAGAGGCAGAGGACCCCACGGAATTTTTGGAAAGAATGGACTGGGAAGAAGAAGCATTAAGCGAAAAGAAGATCAAGAAGCTGAAAGAAAAGAAAAGGTGGATGCGACAGAGCAGCAGAGACAAGCTGAAGCGACCCAACAAAGAAGCCCAGAATGACCAAGAAAAAATGTCTCCCAGACCATCGTCACCTGCTACGGAACAACAAGACCACCCCATGCCAAGCCCTCCACCATCGCCAACAGCTAGATCCACTAAGGGCGAGCAAACTAAATAAAAAGAGCATGAATCACAGGAGGCAACACGTTTTGAGAAACCAAATGCACAAGAAATAGAGGCCACCCCATCTACCACAACCTAGCAGGAAACCGCCGAGGCATCCACGAAGCCTAAAGAAGACAAAGCACCAGATACAACCACACAACCACAAACAGAGGTAGAAGTCCCACTGCAACCATTAACTGCCATAGTGCTGCTCAAGGAGCAACACGTAGAGACTGCTGAAACATCTAGGCAGCTCACAAAACCTGAAGACTTGCAAAAAAATGATAAAGTAATTCTCCAAGTGAAAAAATTTGCCAAACAAATGCAGGAGATGACAGAGAAATATAAATCAACAGCACTTAGCCACAGTGCTAGGGCTAAAGAGTTGGAGATGGTGATAGACGCTCTCCAAGGAGAGCTAGAGGATAGATTGAATGTCATCACTGATTTACAGAAACAAATCCAAGAGTTGAAAGTTGAAGCTGAATAACACCAGCTAGCTAGAGAAAAGCAGCAAAAAGAAATGGAGGAGCTAGGTGAACTTCTCACGAAGTTGTCAAATGCCTGCAAGACCAAGGACGAACAACTGATAGAGGTTACTAACAAACTCTTAACTACAACTGTGATAGTTGAAAAGATTCAAGTACAACTCGACGTGGCAAACGCTTCATTACAATATTCAAAGCAGAGGATCAACAATCAGGAAACCTTCCTGTGACACATAAGAGAAAATCCCGCAATTGCCTCGATCAAAGGTATAGACAACGTGTATAAAGCATTGGAAAGGAATAATAAAGATCTTGAGCTAGAGCAGTCACAACATAGAGACCTTGCATTAATGCGGGTATAAAGAGAAGAATAGCTGCTTAAGGAGATAGGAGAGCTCAAGAGAGTTAATCAGCTACTACGATATGGACAACAAGAGACACAAGAAGAACAAGTACATCAGAACAACCCCACATTGATATTCCCACAGTCTCTTTCACATAGATGGAAACAAAGCTGGCAGAAGGGCTAGGCGAAGAAGACAAATTTCAAGTACCAATAACAGAAGTCGATGAAGTGCCAATGGTCCAGCTGTCCAAAGCTGAAGAAGATGCACTTAAGGAGAAGGTTTCTCAAGAGACGGATGAGCAATGGAAAGCATTGATGGATTGGGAGTTGAGAGTTCTTCATTCTATCAATGTTACTTAACTCACTCCCAACCAAATCAATTCACAATGGCATCAAAAATCACTTCCATATCCCTTGATAAAGGGAGAGCTACTATAGGTCAAGGAACGACTATATAAAGACATGCAAGCAGAAGGCACAGATGAAGTCCACCCCAAGTGGAGAACGAGATGGCTGAACAAGAATCCTAGATACTTGATTCTATTCACAAGAGCACTTGTGGCACTTCAGAGTGACCCGACTTTTTGTCCTGTACAAAGAGTAAGGACGTGGCAAGCACATGAGGCAATGACAAAGAAGCAGCCTACATGGCTGAATTACTCAAGATTGCTAGCTCTAGAAAAGAGAACGCCGAAAAAGGAATAAATGGTGAAAACCCTAACGGGCGCCATGGCATTCTTCAAAAGTCTCCTTGGTCTTTCATGTGCTATGCTTTACAAAATTTGCCAAATGCTGCTCACATGCATTGAAGCCTTTCATGAGCCAGAGCAAGCAAGAGCACTGTGGATGTCCTTCCTAGAGGAAAATAAAGGTCTATGCTACAACCTAAGTGGCTAGCCTTCCGAAGAAGTCCTTTATGGCTTCTACGCATGCTGCATGTTCTTGCCATCTCATAATATGTTTGCGTTTAAGCAAGTGTTCTTGCCATCTCATAATATGTTTGCATTTAAGCAAGTGTTCTACACAAAATTTTTCACTTGGCGAATGAAGATTTATGGGCCAATGATCAACAACCTAACTTCCCGATTTGTAAGCTACTCTGTCATCGAGCTCAAGAACAGAGTCACCATGGAGTTTCTGTAGGTTCCAGACAAAGAAAGACCAGATATGAGAAAGCATTGCATGGACTTAAAGACCGCCTCGCCAGCCATCAATCGAAAGATTATTTTAGCCCATAAAGCTGTGTCAAGGGACGACATAGGCGAGGAGGGGGGAATGTTAGCAGCAAGATAACTTGGATGCCATTTTTTGGAGCTCTCATTGTAAAAACATCTATAATTTTGATGAATCGGGAATATTGTAACTCCTGTTTTCCAGATAAACTTTGTAATTGTTGAGCCAGGGCTACAAGCTTTCAGATTTATCAACCTGTCTTTACCTATCTTCAGTTAGAGCTCCCAGATTATTAATTTTGACCACTACAAACCTTGGCTAAGGTATACAAGCCAATTTTTGTAAAGTTATTATTAAGTTTTTGGATAATGAAATACACAACATGAGCTAACAACGCTCACTTCTCTCCTTCTCGTGGTTCCTACTCCCTCCCCGATTGTCACATTGCAGTCGTGTCTATTGCGTTGCAACCGCAGGTAAGAGCTCTACGCATTGACGTAAGCATTTCATGCTAATCCGTAGCTTTTGGCATCGCCGATCCACGACCTAATTTCATCATAAGTAGGAATTTACACTTTAAAATAAAAACTAAATATAGGCATGGTATTGGGGCATCGTTGCTAAGCATTTAGATGCATTCTGGGTTGAAAACAACTAGGTCAAAAATCCACTGCTATTAATAATCGGGATTTTTGCACTTGACCTAAAGTGAGATTTGAGACCATACGCATGTGTGCTTAGGTCTTATAAACATGTCCTAGAAGTCACATTACGTTTGGATGCCATTTGATGCTGTAACGGATGTTAGCAATTGGCTTTTGGTGATTTCAGTCACTTGAGTGTAGCCTGAGTTAGATGCGAGTTATTTATTGTTTTCCAAGAGAATGAAAACCTCTTGTAGCCTCTATTCACTAGTTGAGTCAGCTTCATCCCATGGATTGACAATTATATTTGTGGTTCTCTCTAAGTATGCAATAAGATAGGAGTGAGGTTAGACACTCATCCACAATCACTATAAAAAAAGGTTTCCTGTTCCATGGGTAGAAGACCTATTTGATAAGATAGAAGGGTCAATCTACTTCAGTAGGATTGACCTAAAAAGTGTCTACCATCAAATAAGGATAGCTGGTCAAGACATTGTAAAGACCACATTTCGTACCACGTTTGGTCTTTACGAGTACATTGTCTTGCCTTTTGGCTTGACCAATTATGCACCGGGCACATTTAACGGCTGTATGGAGAAGCTATTGAGGCCTCACTGAACCTTTACTGGAGTGTTCTTTGATAATTTAATCATCTACTCTAACTCACTAGATGAACATAAGGAACACCTCCAGGTAATATTTCAAGTCTTATGAGAGAATCAACTTTATATTAATCGAAAGAAAATTGAGTTTTTCTTACAAGACATTCCACATTATGTGTCAAGATGGCATCCAAATGGATCCATCAAAGTTAGAGGTAATAAAAGGATGGCCTACTCCAAGAAATCTACATGAACTAAGAAGCTTTATAAGTCTGTGTGCATACTATAGACACTGCATAGAAAATTTCTCACAAATTGCGGGACCATTACATGACCTAACAAAGAAAAGTGTTAGGTATACATGGTCTGCCAAGGAGAACAATGCTTTCAAAAAGCTTAAAGAAAAGCTTGTCTCTCAACATGTGCTTACACTGTCGGATCTCTCAAATCCATTTGATGTGCAATATGATGCTTATGGTGATTGCCTTGGAGCTATTTTTCTCCAAGAAGGGAACACCATAGCCTATGAAAGTCAAAGGCTCGAGCCTGTTGAGCAAGATCTAGCTATATATGAAAAGGAACTCCTCGCATTCCTACAAGCCTTAGACTCATGGAAGCATTATTTATTGGGGACTCCTTTCATTCTGTGGATGGATCACCAAAGCCTTCAGTACTTCATGGCGTAGACCAAGATCTTCGACAAACAAATGAGGTGGGAAAATTATCTTTCGCATAATCAAGTAGCCAATGCACTCGTCTTGCTCTCAAGACGACCGAGAGTGAACGCAGTTTCCATAGCAACTCATAATGATCTATCTTCTATGATAGATGATTACACTATTGATCCCAATTTTAGAGATGTGATTTCAGCCCTTGCACTAGGGAAGAAAGAAGAACCATTTACCCTCCAATAGACTATGGCAATAGACTATGCGTTACTAACTCACTATGTGAAAAAGTAATGTATGAATCTCATTGGACTACCCTAGTGGCATAGAGGGATTTGGTATACCCTAAAAGGGATAGAAACATATTTCTATTGGACTGCTATGAAAGCAAACATACAAGAGTATGTTTCAGAATATGCGGTATGCCAAAAGACGAAGTTTGATAGAGGGAAGAAACCTGGATTGCTTCAACCTTTGCCAATTCCTAATTCACCATGGGAGAGCATATCCATGGACTTTATCTTTGGATTGCCCAAGTCTATCCATGGGAATATAGGAATATGAACGATAATAGACGGGTTTAGCAAACAAGCACATTTCATACCTGTCAAAAAGACTATCAAAGACCATCAAATGGAAACTCTCTTTATATCACAAATCTTCAAGTGCCATGGCTTGCCAATGTCCATAGTGCCGGATAGAGATCCTAGAATGACCATTGATTTTTGGAAGAGACTCTCTGAGAATTGAGGGACAGGGCTAAACTTCTCCTCGGCCTATCACACCGCCAACGGATGGACAAAAAAAAAAAGCTAACCTATAAATTCTTGATTTACTAAAATCCTATGTAATGGAAGTAGATCAAAGATCCCAATGGGAGTACTTATCGTTAGTAAAAAATGCCTACAATAACACTATACATACCTCCATCGAAAAAGAACCTTTTGAGGTAATTGAGGGAAGATCCAAAATTCCCCTGCTACTTAAGGTACATGGGAAGATCTTCGCTGCAGATGAGTATAGCTAAGACCTACAAGAATCTTTCCAAAAGATTAAGGATGCTATGTCTATCTCACAACAAAGGGAAAAGACTAGTGCTAATAAGAACAGAAGAGCTCAAGACTTTAAACCAAATGATTGGGTCTTGCTTAAATTTCCCAGGCTCAACTAAGGCACACAACAAGCAAGAATCCCACAGGACACCAAAGTACTATGCTAAGTTAGCAAAAAGGTACTATGGTCCCTTCGAGATTCTTAGACCAATCAATGAGATGGCCAATCAACTCAAGTTGCGCAGTCATTGGCTCATACATAATTCTTTCCATGTGAGCCTACTAAAGCCTTACAAAGGAGAGCCACCTCAAGATCCAACTAATGAAGACCCACCGGAGATCGAGGACCAAGAAGAGGTGTTGCAGCCCAAGTCCATTCTTTGACATGAAGACAAGGCATGAGAGACGATAAGATTATCCGATAATATCTTATTAAGTTTAATAACTATCCTTTTGAAGATGCTAGATGGATGCAAGGCATACAATTAAAGGATAACCTAAACCTTGTCAATGCTTACAATGCTTCCCTAGAGTAAGCAAGTGTAAATATATTTAAATGAACAAAGTTTTTGTCTTATAAGACTCTTTTTTTTTGTGCACAAATATTAACACTAGAATGGTAACCTAACAGGACATAAAAGTGTCCTTTCAGGGTTTTGGGAAAAAATTCCAAAACCGTAGTAGATCCACTCATTTTGAAAAATCCTTTCATGAGCTTATAGTTCAATAACTACTACATATGGAAAAAATGAGAAACTTGTAATTTTTCTCATCCCTTGGTCACTACAAGCCTCCAAAGTTGATGGACCAACGAATTTTTCCCAAAACAGCAATTTCTTACGGTTGATTGCATATAAATAAGAGTGGAGACTTTTGTAGGACATGAGATAAAATGCCCCGTTAACTTCAATGGGTTGGTGACCAAAACATATGGTTTCTTTTACCTCACTAATTTTTTTTTGGGCAAAAAAAATAGGTACAAAAAGTTGCATTTTTGCCATTCTGCGGACCTATCATCAAAGTTTCTATAATCACGCTCAATACAGATACTATATAAATGTTTTCTTAGTTCCCTTTGGGCCTGTGGATTCAAAAGGAGCCATGGAGCATGTCCTAAGGATAATGGATCTCTTACAATTGGAACCTTGGGGGCAATGATAAAGTGCTAAATAGAGCAAACATGAAAAAACTGGGTTTAGCATTATGACCTCTAGAAACCCATAGAAACTACTCAATATCTAGCCAAGTTTGTAGTCTATGATTAGATATGGTAACTACCTACAAAATACACACAATTGGCCTAAGAAACTAGCAATATTGAGAAAGTTATACTTGCTACTCTAAAATGTATCGTATTCTTCAGCCAATCAAAAAACTCAACCATCATCATATACTATGCTATATAGCATATTAGGTCCCCCAAAACTCAAGAAAGATTAGCTTTATGTTATACATTACACTTACACAATAAAAATTGAATTTGGATATCAAGAAATCCACCAAAAAATTCATAAAAGTGCTAATTTTGGCCAAAAAACAGGATTATGCAATTCTTGTAAATTGGTCATAACTTTCAACTTTAACACTTCGCTCTCCCTACAAGCATCAAAACATGTTGAGAACTATGAAGGCCTAACCTCTAGCCATCTTAACCTCACAAACATGAAGTTTAGAGTGGTATAGTTGCCAAAAATTGAAAAAAAAGCCAAAAACAGGACCCGTTTTTTCACACAGTTTAGGTTCAAAAATGTTGTGCAAGAGTAAGGTTAATGGTGAGATCGATACTAAAAAAAAATGCTAAGTTTTTTTCAGCTCATAAGGCAACTTTGTGGATATATAGCACCTAGAAATTCATTTTCATACTCTTCAAATAATTCAAGCAAAATGGTCACTTAACAGGACACAAAAGTGTCCAAGGACATAAAAGTGTCCTGTTACCATTCTAGTGTTAAGAAGTATGCATGCTTATGATCATATTTGCGAGACGACGTCTCCAAAACACCAAGTAGAGATTATCACTCTACTATGGAAGATTCATAAGATTCATGTGCAGACATTATTGTGGCAGCTAAGGCTCTCAAGCACCAAATGGACTAGTCATCCACTCTAGGACGATGTCGTAGGGTAAAATAGGGGTCCTCTACCCGCTAGCAAACGGACTAATGACTAGGCTTTATCTTCTCTACCTCATAGTCAAGGACGACTATGATTTCTTGAGAGAGGTAATGTCATATTAACTAGTATCTAATTCTCCTAAATGATTTTGTCATGTTAAACTAATCATTTAATATGGGGAAGTACTAGGGGAGAAAAAGCTAGAATATTGGTTAGGCTTGAAGATCGATCACAGTAGGGATCCAAAGGAGGGAAAATAGGGATCCAAAGGGGGGGCCATCTACAAAAGAGCAATGTGCATGAATGGTGCTTCAAAGACCTTAGGGTGTAGCCCATTAAGACTTCCAAATGCTAAGGTTCCAAAATTCAAAGGTAAAGTCCAATGGCCAAAGTGTGGGGGAATTGGATGGTCATGGGGAAGGCTAAAAAGTCTTCCCACATCCTAGGAAGGAGGGGGCGAGCCCAATTTGTAGGGGATGAGAGAGAAACACACACACTTCCAAACTCCCTTTACACAAAGGGAATAATGGACACATGTCAGGTTCCTAGCCTAGTTGCCCTCAAGGTGCATTCAAATCCCATTCAAATCCTATTGTATGGCCATAGAGGTGGACCAATGAGAACTAAGCTAGAGTAAATTTAATTTAATTCATTTTAAAACACTTGATAAAGAACCAATAGAAGTTCAGATCTCTAGAAGACTATTGGACAGTCTCCCAAGAGGTCCAATGAGCATTCAACAACCCAATCGCTTGCCTCATCCCTATTGGCCAAAAGACTAAGGGGTACAATGAGAGTTTAATTAAAAAATACTAAAAGATCTCACAAAAGGGGAAAGGGGTACACATGTCACAAGGCTAGCAATTATGCTTCTAATTTCCTATTGGCTAAGCCTGGAATGAGCCAATGAGGGTCCAACAAGAGGAAATAGCAGGAGGGGTCGACCAAGAGAGGGAGGGGGCTGATTTTTGGAAGGCATTATCACACACACACTCACACAAGCTCATGTGTGAAGTAAAGAAGACTAACTCCTTTCAAGCTTTAATAGAAGCTCATAATCTACTCCAAACTTGTGAGAAGGGAGGCCTACACCAGCAACTCTTGTCTTTGTGATGAAAATCCAACCAAGAGCCAAGCTCCAATGCATGCTCATATCCTCTACCATGATAATTACTAAGCTAGGATAAGCTATTAAGAGTGATTTTGTGAGGAGACATGCTTCTTTCTTATAACAATACTTCTTCTTTCTCATGATCTACTCTCATACCCCGCTAGCTCACACCCTCTTTGAAGGTGTGTGAGATCTTGGGTCTGAGACCGTGAGGGAATTGATGTCATGTTTTCAAGTGTCGTCTTGGTGCTTGAAGCTTCCATCTTCATTGCACCAGCAATGTATTGAAGGAACAAAAAGTATTGTATTGTAAAATGTCTCCCTTCATGGGGGAAACCTATAATACAAAGCCTTTTGGAGGGGGGACTGGCTCCATGTATATCCGGTCCTCAATAGTTGTCAATAGCTTATTTTCTCTCTCTTTTTGAAGTATTGTTCATGCCTATCTAGCTAGGTGTTATGATTTTGTTGCTCTCCCCATCCAAGCACTCTTGCTATGCTGATTAGGAATCTATTCTTAATGAAATGCTCACTATGTCTATGTTATTTTCCGCTACACACAAGTTACTAGACCATTAAATGCTACATGGTATGCCTTACGATTGGAGTACTAATCGGGTTAAGCCTTTGCATAAAGGAGGGGATGTAAAAAATGTAAACCACTACTGGACTATAATGATTGGGTCTTTTATGGAAACATTGTTTGGGTGCATCATGGAGATGAAATGGAGAGATTGGGCTGAAGAAAATGACAAGAGTGTGAAAGGACAACCAGATTTTCATTGATGACATAGCACCATTGATCCTCTTGTCAGTCTTTGTGTTCTTATGGAGGAAAGTCAGTTGAAAGGCAAGCAACTGTATTGTTGTTTTGTGGACTTTAAGAAAGACTTTGATATGATTCCACATAACAATTGCTGGAGAAAAATGGAAGAGCTCCAAGTTCCAAGTGAGTTTATGCTTGCGGTTTCTCAAATCTATGAGAAGATTATTTGTCAATTGCGCATGAGAAGAGAAATTTAAGAATTTTTTGTAAGCACTATTGGGGTTAAACAAGGATGTCCGTTGTCACCAACTCTCTTTGGTCTATGCATCAATAAATTGAAACAAATGGCACTTGACTTTATGCAAGAAGAAGGCATTAAAGAGGTCACTATTGGCAATGCAATAATCATGCTTTTGTTGTATGCAGATGATGTAGTGCTTCTAGCACACACTTTACAAGATGCAAAAAAACTTATGGTTGTCCTTGAGAACTTTTTCTTGCATAGTGGGCTGACTGTGAATGGTTGAGAGTTTCAAGTACCTTGGTCTTGAGGTTTTGTCCAATCACAAGTGGCATGAATGTGCTATGCGTTGTTTGGAAGCAGAAAGGAGAGCATATTATGCATTTTAGAACATGTGTAATGTGGGAACATCAAGTGTTGGGTTCTCAAGAAGTATCTTGCTGATGCATTGGTAATACCGGTTCTTCTTTATGGAGTTTAAGTGTGGGGAAGGAGCATCTCAAAGTCTACTTGGAAAGAGCTTGAGAATGTCCAAAAGAATTTTCTTACAAACTTTCTCCAAGTTAAGACACAAACACCATATACACTCCTACTTCTTGAGTCGGGATCTCTTCCAATTGAGGTTATGGGCATGGAAAGGGTTGAGGAGTACATGATAAGGATGCATCAAAACCGCTCACATCGACTTCCTACAATTGCATGGGAAGCAAGAAAAAAAGTTCAAAATACGCATAAAAGCAAGATCTTGAGCATGGGATGGATGCAAGACATAAAGAAGTGGTTTGGGAGATGGGATGCATTACACTCGCTACATGATGCTTCAATTGACTCCCAAGTGAATGAAGCTTTTCTACAACGCCAATGTATTACGGATTGGGAGTTCACCTTACATGTATCTCACCTATCACGTGAGTTCAATAGAAGGGTATTTAAATCCCTTAAAACTTACACAAATAAATTTACATAAGGATATGCTTTTTTACAAATCTAAAAAAAACATTACAAAATTTAAAAGAAAAGGGTTCATCATATTTCCTAGAAAATTCATAGAATAGGGATTTTAGAAAAAGAGCCCGAACGCACGTGATATAGTGGTCTTAAATCTAGTGAACCTCCCGTGCTCATCAGCTATACACATTCTGCATCACATGAAACTTTGGTCCCATAGGTCATTTTGACCTTTGAGGACGATAATAAAATCTATCTATCTCTCTCTCTCTCTCTCTCATTCTAATACAATCATTACATTTGTTTTAATTTGAATGGTTCTTTTGTCTATTCACCATAGAGATTTCAAGTGGTATTAGAATGTGGTTGTGATTAAAATCTCTTAATCACATTTAAATCCTAATTACTTATGCTCTAATCACTCTGCCTTCAACTACTCTTTCCACTCATGTACTCTCAATCATCATTTATGTATGAAGGAAGCACTCATCAAGAGCTTTTTAATAACTATTTACTTACTCTAATTGGACTTCACTTGAGAAATTTATTGGTCAATTAGATTGATGCTTCATTCACCTTTTTTGTTTGGTTTCTCTACAGCAGCTTGCAAGCATTTTATGTGTGTGTGAAAGTGCACATGCTCATTGTACTTTGTGAGAAAAAGAAAAAACTATTTTTCTACCTTGCCCTATTGCAGCATGAGAAAAGTCCTATTTTAGTGGTTCTATTGACTTCTTAGACAAAAGGGGTGTTAGCTGATCATCTAACAAGAGTTGGAGAAAGAGTATGAATAGGGACATCACTCATTTTATAAATCCAATTGATTGTATTAAATCCCTTTCTATTACTGAGAAATCCCGCAAAGTTCAAATCCATTGTAGTATTGTTGATTGCAAAATTGAGTCTAAATGGGTTGAGGGCCTCAAAGTTTGTAATCATATATAATTTTCAAGCTTTGTATTGAGCCCAAATAGATATGAACCCATTCTTTGAACCTAGGCTAAGGTATAAAAGCTAACTTTTGTACTTAAAGACCTAAGTTTTGCATAATTAGAGTGAGTGTTGTCGTGTTGTGGTACGTGTGTAATGTGAAACTAAAAATACCTACCTCACTCTTAATGATTTTAATGTGTGAGACCAAATGATACAATGTACATAGTGTGATATATGCGAAAACAGATGCCATGGTTGCATGTGTGTACATACCTTGCCGGACAGGTGAGGCCGGGGACATGGAAATGTTGCATATTTTACCACATGAAAGCATGCATAATTTGGTTTACTAATGTACAAATATCAAGTGTTTTGAAGTGGCACACTCGTTTTGCCTAGAAAGTTCAATGTGGGCGATCTTGGTAAAAATAATAGGTTTTGTGCATGGAAGTAAAAGACGTGTCCAAAGCACTTACCAAGTGGTAAAATGAGGTGCAACATTGAAATTGAGTTAAAAGAGATTTTTACACGAAAACAGGGATTTTTCCCAAGTCTTTTGAGCATTTTACGGACAAAAAGGGGCATTTATGGGCTAAAGAGGACTAAAAATGACCATAAAATGATAAAAATTAGCTCCAAATAAAAAAATGGCTGAAAATGCCCCATCAAAAATGAGGTCGTTGTTGCTCAATTTTAGAAGGAACTTACAAATCCAAGAATGAGCAAGGAGATACAGCCATTACAATCTAGGGTGCTAATGCAATCCATGCTGCTTCTACTACGTGTTCGAGGTTGTGAGGCCTCCAATTAGGGTTTTCCCTCCTCAAATAACTACTTGGGATTCTCCAATTAAGTTATGAAGCCTCCATGAAATGGTCATGACAAAGAATCAAAGCGTCAATTTAGGGTTTTTAACACGTCAAAAGAGCATTGCATCTGTGCAATTGGGAGCGAGACTACACCTAATCGTCACACACACAAGAGGTTTGAGTTAATTTTGGTTATTTTTCAAAGAGGAGATTTCATGTGTGGAGCTTTGATATTTTTGAGTGCGTTTTTTAGCTTCAAAGTATCTACGACGTGCTTGATTTTATTGCTAACTCTCATAGTTAGAGGCCTGGTGCTTTCCTAGCTGCACTGCGCACTTCTTGACACATTTTTGGTAAGCCCGATGCGGATTATGATAGGATGATGGTTTAAAAAGATTCATTGAAGCTCTCAAAAAAAATCTTTGAAGTTATGAAGCGACAAGAGCAACAAGGGGTGCGGTTTGACAATGCAAATGTTTTAAGCCTTTGTGGTGTTTATGCAGCAACAACAAGCTATTGAGAGGAGGAAGATTTCCTCAACCAAAGCTCTTCAATCAGTGGTGGATAAATTGCACCAATTTAATGGTAAAGAGGTAACAAAATATCTTTGTGGGTATGCTAAGGATATGGAGCTGCATCGAGTGCCCGAACCAAAGATGGTACAAAGTTTTGACCTAATTGTGGTTCCTGAGATCATAGAGCATTTACGGGAAATTAAAACTTAGCATGGGGAAACTTGGGAAGCATTTAAGTTATCCTTAAAAGAAGAGTATTTCATGGAAGACTCTGAAGGGGGACAAAGAGGACTTTTTTAGAGTGGGTAGTTAAGCCAAAAGAGGGTCTTTTGCCTACCAAACTGCAAGGGAAGTTGAATGCGGATATGATCAATTGTCAAGGACTGAATATTATACCCTAAACTTGGAGAAGATAGAGCTCGTTTTTAAGGTTGCAGGTAAAGATGTTCAAGAGAAGTTAGAGCCACTACTTGAGGATAAAGATGCAGAACAAGGCTTAAAGACTGATAACCAAGCAACAATGACGGAGAGACAAGATGATAGTTAGCCCTTATCAAGCCCCACGCATTCTTGAAAGTCCCATAAATCCTATGATTTTGGTTCCAAAGAGTGACAAGTCCATCCTAGATGATATTGTTAAAGGAATGCAAGAGCTAAAGTTAAAGCTTACAAGGCTAGAAGAAAATGGATAACCATCTCATCAATCTACATGGCAAAGACCTCAAAACAGAGATGGATTTGTAAATAGATGCATATAGTGTGATAGTACTAACCATGTAAGGAGGGATTGTAAAAGTTTCAAAGATGCCTTGATGAAGGAGCTTGTTTTCTTAAAGATGGTAAGATTTACTTAGCTGAGATAGGTAAGCTCTTGGGGACAAACTTTGGAAAAGGCAAGACAAAGAAGCTAGTTGAGGACATGGCTACTAACCATGCCATCTAGATGGTTGAGACAACCACCTATGGGTTGAAGTTGGACCCTATTAAGAGAAAATGATCAATCAAGGTTGGAGAAGAGGAACATAATGGGATTGGAGAGCTATGTCCATGTGCAATAGCATCTATTATGAAGGGTAAGATGAATACAGAAGGTTTTCTTGAAGCTGGAGATTGCATTCCTCTAGAAATAGGTTGTAATGATCTTGTAGATTTTTTGTCAATGTATGTTTCATTGAAAAGAAACATAGGCGTGAGAATGGGGATGAAGGGCCTTCAGAAACGACCACAAGGAGTGGAGGCCAAAATGACATAGTGCCTCCTAGATCAAATTCTCCACAACAAATTCCTATCCCTGAAGTGCCTATGCCCAAAACCTCTAAAGAGAAGAAGAAGGAAGCAACAAAATCCAAAGCAAAGGGTCCAGTTGACAAACTCCAATCCAATATAGAGGGTGCAACAAATCTCAAAAAGGTATTGGAAGAGAGGATTTTGAATAGTAAGGTGGGATTTAACTTGGGTGAAATCCTTGGCATAGCAAAGTGGGAGTTCCACAAATAAATAATTGATATTATAAAGAGAAAGATACAGTCTCTTAATGAATCTATCTATGTATAGGGTGACGGAGAGACTTTAAATTCATAGGGTGTACATGTCTATGGCAAGCAAGGTGAAGAAACTGTTGCTAGATGCTACAAGTTTAGGGGAGGAGTAAAACATGTTCGCTTTGTGGATGATGAAGGTGAGGTCGAGACCACTCAGAAGAGTTATTATTTGAAGAGTTATTGTGAAAGAGCAACTATTGAGGCCTTGGTAAAAGTGGGAGACTTAGAAGAGCCATACATTGTGTTGATAGATCATGGGTAAACAAGTAACCTCATGTCAAAAAGTCTTTATCCAAATGGAAAATAGACAATTGATATAAATCATAGATGGATGATTTGTGCAACAAACAACTCATGAACAAAGTTGTACGGAGCTTGTCCAAATGTAAAGGTGACTATAGGGGATGTGAAAGATGACCAGAATTTCTTTGCATAAGAGATGTCTACATACCCTCTTATCCTTGGGCAGCCATTCATCACTGCTACTCACATGGAAACCAAGGTGATGGACAATGGGTCAACTTATGTTAGGATAAGAAGCATGGATGGGAAGACTGCATTATCGTTCCTTACTGTTTGTCTCGACCATGAAAGGAACTGTGAAAGTCTTGGAGGGGAACCCTTTCCAAAGGCAAACAAATAATTTAAAGACTGCATGGATATTAGGGGTTTTGGCCATGTTCCATTGTAGAACGGCATTGTAGTGGTACAAGAAGAGAAAATATCTCGCATGATGTATGTGCAAAGGAACTGTTTTCTATAGGTTTTGTAGGATTAATGGACTATGGATCTATTGCTTTTACAAAGTGTGAGGACTTAAAGCAAGTTTGAAGATGAATGGTTTGCTAAATGATGATGAATGTATTGGAGGTGTGTTTGATGAGTGTTTGTTTGTGGATATTATGCAGGACTTGGTCATTAGTGGATTGCAATTTGCATATGGGAAGTGAGGTTGTGAAAGTATGCTCAATAGGTATGTACAAAGTTATTGAGGATCGCAAAATTCTCTAGGTGTTGATGTACGAGTGGAGATCAAGTATAAGTATGTGGGAAAGAAAGTGAAACTAGTGGCATTACCTCTACCAAAGGACTGCACGGATTAGATGGACCAAGCTGCCTTGCAGCCTAATCTTTGTGACCCAAGCAGGATTGGGCATAAGTTTACACAGAATTCTTTGAAGGAGTTAAAGATTAGTTGCAAGGACAGATTGACAGAGGTTGAAAGAATATGCTTTGAATAAATTCTTGCCAAATATGGAAAGGCTTTTGAATTTGAAACGAATGAGATAGGGTGTGTTGATCCATCCATTGTTACTCCCATGGTGATATTTGATATCCCTCATGTAAATTGGAACTTGACGCCTTTTCTAGCTCCAAAGGCCCATCTACCAAAAATCATTGAGCTACTTAATGAAAAGATCAAGATGGGTGTTTTGGAGGTTCTTGTGCTCCATATTCAAGGTTGTTCATAGTTCCAAAGAAAAGTGGTTCTTTACGCTTTATTTTGGATATGCAATCTGTGAATAAGGTGACAATAAAAAATGTGGTTACAAGACCAATTGTAGATGAGATTGGAGAGGCATTAACAGGAAGGGAAATCATCTTTGGGCTTGGTAAGGATGTCCACCTTACCTCAGGGAGAAACTAATTCAGTTGCACATATGATGAATGGTATGAAAAAAGTCCTGAGTGATTTCATACCTCAAACTACAATGCCCTTTCTTGATGATGTTCCAATTAAAGGATGTGATGTAGGTGATATAGATGTGGCTCTGGATTTGAGGGGGTGCTGCAAGTATGTGGAAAATCATATTAATGATTGAGATGAGATTTTGTCAAGGTTGGAAGAAGTGAACCTTACCTTGTCTGGGCAAAAGTTAGTGTTTGGTGTGGACAAAGTTCTTATTGTGGGACATATGTGCACGCCATATGGTAGAAGGCTATATCCAACAAAGATTGATGTGATTCAAAGAATGAAAGAGACATGTGTTAATGTAAGTAAGGTTCTAAGGTTCTTGGGTGCATGTGTGTTCCATGTTATCTGGATGTCCCATTATGCACATGTGGAAGAACCTTTGTATCATCTTTTGAGAAAGAAAAAAAAGATTCAACAGGAAGAAATATATACCCATGCCATGAGTAAATTAAAGAAGTTGTTGCTTAGGTCTCCAAATTTGAGGAAAGTAAACTATGAATGTGGAAGATATGTAATTGTGATAGTGGATAATAGCCCCACAGTAACTGGATAGGGGATTGGGAAAGATGATGATGACAACAATTGATATGTGGTGAGACTTGGAGCAAAAATCCTAAGTGCTTGTCAATGCAACTATCCACAGGTAAAAAGAGAGTTATGGGGAGTAGTCATAGCATTGAAATGTGACAAAGAGTATCTGATATGAGAAAAATGTAATACTGGAAAGTGATTGTCTACCCCTTCTTGGAATCATCACAAGCTGCTCAACTCCCAGCATTGCTATGTTCAGATGAATTGCCTAGACAAGGTCCTTAAATCCACAATTTAAGCATGTGGACATGATTTCAAGAGCAAGGTATGAAAATGAAGGAGACATGGTTGTTGAGGGCGATGATGTAGGAACGAGGTTTTATAGTAGTTCTCATGCAAAGGGTGATCATGTTTTCTTGTCAAAAGCACTTGAGTTATTTACAGGACCTATATCAAGGTGACTGGTTAACTCATTGGACGCTATATGAGAACTTTGACAAGGCAAGAAGGGTGGACTGATCAAGATTCTAAAAGAATATGGATAAAGGCCTATGGATACTTTTTGAAAGATGGGTACTTAGGGAAGCATCCGAAACAAAGAAATGGAATGATGTTGAGAGTCGTGAATGATAAGGACACTCAAAATGAGCTTATGAAAAAGTTTCATGAGAGTCTTTATGCTTGACATAGAGGTGTATGGGCCACCTTGACTAAAATGAAAGAGAAGTACTGGTGGAAAGGTATTTATAAAGATGGATCTCACTTTGTGGAGTCTTGTGAAACCTATTAAATGTATTCAAATGTACATCATCGTGATGGGTTGCACCCTACTTACCCATTGTCCATGCACTATAAGTGGGTAGTAGACTTGGTTACAATGACATTGGGCTTATGGAAAATGAGATACATAGTGCTTGCATGTGAAGATTTAACCAAGCAAGTTGAAGATCGTGCTGTAAGAACAATAATCATGAAAGGGACATGGAAATTCCTCTTGGATTATGTAATTAGCTATTATGACTGTGTTGGGAAAATATTAGTAGCAGACATGGGTGAGTTGAAAGCTGACAAAGCTAGAGAATTTTTATCTAGATTGGGCATTAAACTTGCTCTCACTACTGTAGATAATTGAGAGATAATCATGAGGGAAATGGTAAATCAGAGTGTGGGCATCCTCCTACCATTAAAGCTTTGGGTAAGGCCTGCAAAAGTAAAACGGGAGTGACCTAGCGTATATCCTTATGCTTTATGGATTGATCGTACAACTCATAGCGTGGTTATTGGTTATATTCCTTTTGAGTTGATGTATGGTCAAAAACGTATAATGCAAATTGAGAATGCAATTCCCACATGGAATGTATTGCATGGGGAAGATGGAATGAGCAGGGAAGGCCTTCTTGGTTTGCATATACATCAGTTAGAAAGAAGGCCTCAAAATATTGGGATTGCAACAACATGATTGAAACAGGCAAGGTTAAAGAATAAGGACCGATTTGATAAGAGGCATAGGCTCAGACCTAGAGAGATTGAGAAAGGTGATTAGGTGTTGGTGTATGGAAGTAGTCTTGACCAATATTCAAGAATAAGAAATCTTTCAAAGAGATGGTTTGGTCCTTACGTGGTTCATCATGTACATGGAAATGAAACGTATACCTTGCATGAGTTGGATGGGATAGAAATGAAGATTTCCATTGGAGGGAAAAGAATCAAGTTGTTCAAATGAAGAGGTGATATAGATGCCTTTGATTCACAGGAAAGTCAAAATGAAGGCTCTGATGAAAATGATATGGGTGAGGATGAAGAAAGAGAGGACAATGCATTATATTTTTTTGGAAGTGATGATGAAATCAACATGTATGTTTGTAAGGTCTCTACTTTCAAATTGCACACAAGTTCTATTACACATTTGTATTTTTTTGAACCATCACTCCTTATTTAAGATATTCGAGTTCAAATTATGAATCGTAGGTTGAGAAAACCTACAAATTAAAATTTACACTACAAAATTCTGACATGTTTAGCTATATGAATCACTAACTAACTTATTGCAAGACTTATTTACTGATTGTAGAATTTTCTTTTACTACTGTAAAGTTAATATAAGACTGTAAAGTTTAACTTAAAAATGTAAAGTAAATTATCATTAAGGAAATAAATAAAATAATACACAGGGATGACAAATGAAGGCACATGGACTCACATAGGAGGGGACAAAGTGGGACACACTGTCACATGAAAAAGGAGAGGCTACTCTTGACTAATCTTAATGAGGGCGGGCCTGTGTGGCCTTATCTTTTGATGATAATGACAAAGTGGTCAAGCTCATGGGTACCACAAGGGTACCAAAAACGCGGGTATGATTTTTGGGAAAAAAATAAAAAAATAAAAAATATTTTTTTATTTTTTTTTTGAAAAAAAAGTTGGATGTTTTCTTTTCTGCTATAAATAGAGCATCCATGCTCACACTTTAGACATAGAGATTGCATTAGGGAAAATTTGGACTCACAAAGGGGCCTTATAAGAAGTTTGACTTCCTCTCTCATGTCTAAAACGGGCGTGCGGTAAATTTTTCACAAATCAACTCTAAACTTGGCGGATATTTGACAGTTAGAATCTACTCTTCAAGCTCTTTCTATTGATATATAGCACGCCTTGAGATTCCTCATATTTTGAAAGATTCTATTTTTGATTCTCTAGATTCTAAACGGAGTTGTCACATCACAAGAGAATAAAAAATAGAATCTTTCAAAATATGAGGAATCTCATGGCGTGCTATATATCAAAAGAAAGAGCTTGAAGAGTAGATTCTAACTGTCAAATCTCCGCCAAGTTTAGAGTTGATTTGGAAAAAATTTACCGCACGCCCGTTTTGGACATGAGAGAGGAAGTCAAACTCCTTATAAGGCCACTTTGTGAGTCCAAATTTTCCCTAATGGCCTCTATAGCGCTCACGAAGTGCTGCCACTTCTCTTAGAAAGAAGGCGTCCACAAACCACTAAGAGAGCAAAAACTCTAGTGGACTAATAAGGTGTGTATTAATTGAGCATTCAATTAATTTTGAAAAGGATATGTGTGTATGTGTGCTATCTCCTACTCTAATCTCTCTAATAGATTAGTAAGATTCAATTAGATATGTGTGTGTGTGCTATCTATTACTCTAATCTCTAATAGATTAGTAAGATTCAATTAGCTTTAAGAAGGATATGTGTGTGTGTGTGTAGGTTATCTTTTACTCTAATCTCTCTAATAGATTAGTAAGATTCAATTAGCTTTAAGAATGATATGTGTGTGTGTGTGTTATCTTTTACTCTAATCTCTCTAATAGATTGGTGAGATTCAATTAGCTTAGAAAAGTATGTGTGTGTGTTCTCTTTTACTCTAATCTCTCTAATAGATTGGGGAGATTCAATGAGCTTTAGAAAAGTATGTGTGTGTGTTCTCTTTTACTCTAATCTTTTTAATGGATAGTAAGATTCAATTAACTTTAGAAAGATGTGTGTGTATGTTTTCTCTTACTCTAATCTCTCTAAGTATACCTACTCTCTCTAGTTAGTACATCTTCACTATTAACTTATATATTGTTAATTGAAAGCTAATACATAAGAGAACTCATCATATTCTTATTATACATGATGAAATTCTCATTCACCAATTTCATTGTCAATTAGATTAAGTAGAATTTTGAATAATACTAAAAATTGATTTAGTTGAAGTATAGAATTGAAGTTAGAATTGGATTAGAAATGTCATGCATTCCTAAACTTTCACTCGTAATTTACAAACTTAATTTTTGATTAATTAAGATTAGCAAATATTTGATGTATAGAAATTAGATGTAGAACAACAACACTAAATGTGAATCCGAGTTGGCGAGGGTTCAAATTACAGACTCTCTTTGAAAACAAGGAGATTACTAGGGAAATTGACCAATTTAAAGTTCTAAGTGTATAACATAAGTGTAGTACAAGAAAATGGCTCCAAAGCGTGCTCGAACCCAAGGCCCTAATGATCATGAAGCTGGTACAAGTAACGGTGGAATCCCTGCGAAAAAATGCTATGTCTCCACCAATCGGACCAATCGAAGCTATGGTACAGGTTAGTATTGCAGTTTCAAGTTATGCATCATTGCATATGCGAGACCATAGGAATATATTATTTACCTTATGAAAAGAAAACACGGACCGAAACCACGGGGCTTAACCCTAAGAAACTCGTCATATGTTTGACAAGTAGGAAAGATTGTCCGGTTAAACCGGTTTCTATAGGAAAGAATGTTTGTCCAAAACCTTCGGTATGGTTTTTCTGAAGTATCTCTACTTATTAGCGCTGGTATTATGTGGGAGTTGTCGAGGCGTGAGATGACGCCCAGGATGGCACCGCTGATGCTGTGGTGGGAGTACACCTAGATTAGCCCAGCTGGATACTGCGATTTTGTTTTGCCGTGGCGTGAGGATGACGCCCAGATTGGCACGGTTGTTGTTGTGACGGGACTACGTCCAGATTAGCACAACGAATACTTGTCGAGCGGTATGGGACGCTCATGAGAACAAGGGTTTTTATAAATAATGTATATATCGATCGGACATAATAGCGTCAGTAGAGATTCTTGAGTGAACCTAATCCAAGGGTTGTTGGTTTAAAATTGGACGACTTCTTGTTTGACAATTGTTTGTAATACTGTTTGAAGGGCTGTTTTAATGAACCAGTATCATAAATAAAATAAAGGAACATGTATGTTTTTACAGTGTGGTAGTAATTAGATAACAAAAGAAGGGTGAGTGTGGTGTGGAAAGTGGGAGAATGATACCCCGACGGTATCATTCTATGGATTGGTGGACCCGATGAGTCGGGTAACTTTCCAACGCTAGAATTTTTTTTTATTAGTCATAAATCTTAAAAGAGACAAACCTTGGCGGCTGTGCTTCTGAAGCATGGAGAAAAAAGCGCACAGGTTGGTCACTCTAAGATTTATACTTTTAGGTATAATTGATTATAGATAGTTTTTAGATAGGGTTATGGTGGTCGCGCTCCGCCATAGCGAGATAGGACCAATCCTTCACTAATGGTTCATGCCCATGGCTACGTAGTAGCTAAGGCAATGTCCGTTGGTTTTTCTTTCTCAGGATTGGAGACCTATCAAAGGTACTCCGCTCCTCTCAAAAAGGGGCAGGGACCTCACACTGGTATCAGAGCCTAGGTTAAAGCTTGGGGAGATTTTTATATTGATGTTTGGATGTTGAAGGATGTGAATGTTTGAAATAATAGAAGAGCCTAGATATCTTGGTGCATGGATACCAACCTCAAGAAACTTCGATGGGCAGAGGAGTTAAAATTCATCGAAGTTTATCTTTTCATTGGTACTAAGAATCCGGATGCTACCATTACCTTGGGAGGAGAAAAGATATCTCAGACTCAATGGGTCTATAACCAAGTTACAAAAGTTATCCATGGTGGTAGGATTCGACCCGTATGTGTATCTCGTAGCTTTCAAGGTTCAAAAGAAACTTATTATTTTGATCCTTTAGCCTATCCTTTTGTAGTCACTAAACTCAAAATATAGAGACATAACAATCCTTGTACCTAAAGACTACCAACCTTGGTAGTAAATAATGTGTATATAAATAAATTTGGATTAATATTATCTTTTGTTTGTATTATTGTCTGATCAAGTCTTGCCTTAAAGTGGATTAAAGTTAGAGTATCCAATAAAGTTTCACTTAATCTATATTGCACGGAGTGCGGTGTACACATCTCTTCAAGAGAAAAAGCTACTTCTCAAGCAAGCTAAACTTCCCTCTTTCAAAGGGTAAGGAGCCCTAGTTGAGCGCGATGCAGAAGTGTGGCTCGAAGAGATGGAGGATTATTTTGTTGCTGCTGGTACTACTCCCGATAACCAAGCAATGTTGGCTATGTTTCGTCTCACGGGGGATGCCAAGCTTTGGTGGAAACAACACTACAAAGATAATCAAGTAGCTCAAAACACTCAAACTTGGGAAGACATTAAGTATGCTGTCAAAGGACATTATCTTCCACCTGCACACGAATCCCTTAAGATGAATGAATTCTTCAACTTACGTCAGTTTCATCTTACAGTGGAAGAATACTACTCCAAATTTGTAACTCTTAGGCGCTATGCTCCGCCAATGACCGCAGATCAATAAGTAGCCCGTTTTTGCCAAGGGCTAAATTCTCCTTTAAATACTCGTCTAGAAGCCATGAGGCCTATAAATTTGCAAGATGCTCTTTTAGGAGCTAAACCCTTAGCTAAAGAGATGTCAAACTCTCAAAGGGTACGAAATGGAAATTTAAGGAATGCTGGAAGGAGAGGACGGCCTATGATGTGGAACCAAAGGCAAGTTCACCCAGTTCACCAAACTCATCCAATAGTTGCAGCTTCAACAAATGGAGCTCAAAATGAAGATCTTAGATGCTATGAATGCAACGAGCTAGGACATTCCAGGAATGTATGTCCTAGGCGAGTCTCCGCAACAAATACACCTAATCGAGCTAGAGGACGAGGCCAAATAATAAATCGTGGAGGAAGAAATGGAGGACGAGGTCGAGGGCGCGGAATGGCTGCCAGAGTCAATGCTATCATAGGAGAACCAACATTGGGAGAAGAACAAGAGGAAAGAGAAACTCTACATGCTGCAATTGATAACCCAAGATCAAGACAACAATATGCTGTCATTCAAACACCTGCAAATCACCAAGGTGAAAAATTTGATCTTCTTATTGATTGTGGTAGTACTCATTCTTTCTTGTCACCTAAATGTTTAAGGAGGTTAGGACTTAATCAACACCCTACAAGAAAGATGAGAGTTGAATTAGCCAATGGAAAGGAGGTGTTATCTCAGTACACTGTGGGAAAAATAGATTTCAAGTTGGGAGAATACTCTACTTCTACTACTTTTCGAACCTTACCCATAGGAATCTATGATGGAATTCTTGGAATGGATTGGTTAGCCAGTCATAATGCCAATATCCATTGTGCCCAAGGAAGTGTTACTTTTGTGGACAACCTAGGTCAAGAAGTCACTATTCAAGGCTAGAATGGACGACCAAAAGCTTACTTGGTCAAAGCTAATCGTCTTTTGAAAGGGTTACGCAAGGGTCAAAAAATTTTTGTAGTCAAGCTAAACAAAGTAGAAAAATCTTCTTCCAACCCTGAACCAATGTGGCTAGAAGAATTTTTGGATGTTTTCCCTAGTGAACTTTCTGAACTACCACCACCTAGGGAGGTACACCATGAAATCAAAATTTTTCCAGGTAGTGAACCAATCTCAAGAGTGCCGTACAAGATGTCACTTCCAGAGGCTATATAACTCAAGGAGCAGCTCAAGCAGTTGATTGAGCAAGGGTTTATCTGACCCAATACATCTCCATGGGGTGCACCCGTTCTCTTCCAAAAGAAAAAGGATGGCTCTCTTCGACTTTGCATAGATTATAGGGGCTTAAATCAGGTTACCATCAAGAATAAATATCCAATTCCTCGTATTATGAGATGCTGGATAGATTACATGGAGCCAAAATATTCACGAAGATTGATCTTCGATCTGGCTATCATCAAATTCGAATCCAGGAGGCTGATATCTCCAAAACAGCTTTCAACACTCGTTATGGTCATTACGAATTTACAGTGATGGCTTTCGGACTTACGAATGCTCCTGCAACTTTCAATCGTCTGATACACGATATCTTTAGAGAATTCTTGGATGATTTTGTCCTAGTATTCTTTGACGATATCTTAATTTATTCCAAATCAGAGGAATAAATTTATTCCTAGCATGAAGGACATGTTAGGAAAGTGTTAGAGCTTTTACGCCGAAATAAGCTGTATGCAAAGAAAAGCAAATGTACCTTATTTACCCCTAAGGTCTATTATCAGAGGGTTCTTAGGTATCACAGGGTGGTACAGGATCTTTGTAAAGGACTATGCTCTTAAAGCTGCACCACTAACTGACTTGCTAAAGAAAGGAGCTACGATACTTTGGGAAGAAAAACATGAATCTTGCTTCAAACAGCTGAAGGAGTATCTTGCTTCAGAACCTCTCTTAAAACTTCCAGATTTCACCCAAGAATTCGAGGTGATCACAGATGCTAGTAACCTTGCATTAGGAGGAGTCCTTACTCAAGAAGGAAGGCCTGTAGCTTATACTTCTCGAAAGCTTAGGATTCATGAAGTGAATTATGCTACACATGATTTAGAATTGCTAGCAGTTATTCATGCTCTCAAGCTATGGAGACATTATCTATTGGGACGCAAATTCCAGTTGGTAACAGATCACAAGAGCCTTAAGTGGATTTTTACCCAACCTAACCTTAACATGAGACAGAGGAGATGGATAGAGCTCATGCACGAATATGATTTTGATATTAAATTTAGACTAGGTAAGGATAATGTTGTGGCAGATGCCCTAAGCCGTAAAGCTTTTCTGACCTAAGGATTCTACCCTAAGGAATGCTATCCTATATGAAGCACACAATGGCCCAACTTCAAGACATCTAGGTTATGATAAAACCATCAATGCAATTCGCAGAAGTTACTATTGGCAAGGTATGAAGGGTGATGTCCTTCGCTATGTCAAGCAGTGTTTGTCTTGTCAAAGGATTAAGGTAGAGAGACTAAAGATGCCAGGTAAATTACATCCTTTAGATATTCCCCAAATGAAATGGGAATGTATTAGCATGGACTTTATCACCGGGTTTCCTTCTGTCCAAGCTGGATATGATTCAATCATGGTCATAGTCGACTTGCTTACTAAAGTGGCTCACTTAATCCCAGTCAAGACAACCTTTACAGCTTCAGATATTGCTCGTTTGTTTGTGAAGGAGGTTTTCAGAATTCATGGTTTACCCAAGAGGATTGTTAGCGATCGTGATGCCAAGTTTACTTCAAAGTTTTGGGTATCATTGTTTCAAGCTATTGGAACCCAGTTATGTTTTAGTACTGCTTATCATCCTCAAACTGATGGAAAAACTGAAAGAGTTAATCAAGTAATTGAAGACATCCTCAGAGCCTACTGCAATAGAGAACCTCACAAGTGGATTCAATACCTACCCTTGGTAGAGTATGCATACAATTCCTCTACTTATAGAAGTATTGGAATGACACCTTTTAATGCTCTTTATGGTCAAGAATGTTTATCACCTCTTAACTTTTCTGACCCCACTATAAGGGTAGAAGTCTCAAAGAAAATGCTTGAAGAAATGGAAGCTCAAACCAAAGCTATTCGAAGGGATATTCAAGCGGCTCAAGATCGACAAAAGAAGTATGCCGACTTACAAAGATCTGATCGGATTTTCAAAGAAGGTGACAAAGTTTTCTTACGAGTAAAGCCCAAAAAGAGCAATCTGTCTCTCGGAAGGTATAAGAAGCTTAGCTACCGATATTGTGGACCTTACGAAATAATCAAGGTTGTAAGTGATCAAGCTTATAGACTAAAACTCCCTTCTCATCTCAAAGTGCATGATGTATTTCATGTAAGTCTGTTAAAACCTTATGTATATAACCCTGACCATGTCCTTGATGATGAGCAAATCATTTTACCTGCTCAAGATGTTCTACAACTCCAACCTGATACTATCCTAGAAACTCGAGAGAGAAAGCCTAGGAATAGATCCATCAAAGAACATCTTATCTTATGGAAGGATTTCCCTATAGAAGATGCTACTTAGAAAGATGAGACATCCCTTCTTAAGGATTACCCTTCACTGTTCTTGAATTGAGGGCATCTCAAATTCTAAGTTGGGGAGATTGTAAGGTCTCTACTTTCAAATTGCACACAAGTTCTATTACGCATTTGTATTTTTTTGAACCATCACTTCTTATTTAAGATATTCGAGTTCAAATTATGAATCGTAGGTTGAGAAAACCTACAAATTAAAATTTACGCTACAAAATTCTGACATGTTTAGCTATATGAATCACTAACTAACTTATTGCAAGACTTATTTACAAATTGTAGAATTTTCTTTTACTACTGTAAAGTTAATATAAGACTGTAAAATTTAACTTAAAAATGTAAAGTAAATTATCATTAAGGAAATAAATAAAATAATACACAGGGATGACAAATGAAGGCACATGGACTCACATAGGAGGGGACAAAGTGGGACACACTATCACATGAAAAAGGAGAGGCTACTCTTGACTAATCTTAATGAGGGGGGGCCTGTGTGGCCTTATCTTTTGATGATAATGACAAAGTGGTCCAGCTCATGGGTACCAAAAATGCGGGTATGATTTTTGGGAAAAAAATAAAAAAATAAAAAAAAATAAAAAACATAAAAAAATATTTTTTTTTGGAAAAAAAAGTTGGACGTTTTCTTTTCTGCTATAAATAGAGCATTCATCCTCACACTTTAGACATAGAGATTGCCTCTATAGCGCTCACGAAGTGCTGCCACTTCTCTTAGAGAGAAGGCGTCCACAAACCACTAAGAGAGCAAAAACTCTAGTGGATTAATAAGGTGGGTATTAATTGAGCATTCAATTAGTTTTAAAAGGATATGTGTGTATGTGTGCTATCTCCTACTCTAATCTCTCTAATAGATGAGTAAGATTCAATTAGATATGTGTGTGTGTGCTATCTATTACTCTAATCTCTAATGGATTAGTAAGATTCAATTAGCTTTAAGAAGGATATGTGTGTGTGTGTGTGTTATCTTTTACTCTAATCTCTCTAATAGATTAGTAAGATTCAATTAGCTTTAAGAAGGATATGTATGTGTGTGTGTGTGTTATCTTTTACTCTTATCTCTCTAATAGATTGATGAGATTTAATTAGCTTTAGAAAAGTATGTGTGTGTGTTCTCTTTTACTCTAATCTCTCTAATAGATTGGGGAGATTCAATTAGCTTTAGAAAAGTATGTGTGTCTGTTCTCTTTTACTCTAATCTCTCTAATAGATTGGTGAGATTCAATGAGCTTTAGAAAAGTATGTGTGTGTGTTCTCTTTTACTCTAATCTTTCTAATGGATAGTAAGATTCAATTAACTTTAGAAAAGATGTGTGTGTATGTTTTCTCTTACTCTAATCTCTCTAAGTATACCTACTCTCTCTAGTTAGTACATCTTCACTATTAACTTATATATTGTTAATTGAAAGCTAATACATAAGAGAACTCATCATATTCTTATTATACATGATGAAATTCTCATTCACCAATTTCATTGTCAATTAGATTAAGTAGAATTTTGAATAATACTAAAAATTGATTTAGTTGAAGTATAGAATTGAAGTTAGAATTGGATTAGAAATGTCATGCATAAAAGTAATGCATTCCTAAACTTTCACTCGTAATTTACAAACTTAATTTTTGATTAATTAAGATTAGCAAATATTTGATGTATAGAAATTAGATGTAGAACAACAACACTAAATGTAAATCCGAGTTGGCGAGGGTTCAAATTACAGACTCTCTTTGAAAACAAGGAGATTACTAGGGAAATTGACCAATTTAAAGTTCTAAGTGTATAACATAAGTGTAGTACAAAAAAATGGCTCCAAAGCGTGCTCGAACCCAAGGCCCTAATGATCATGAAGCTGGTACAAGTAACGGTGGAATCCCTGCGAAAAAATGCTATGTCTCCACCAATCGGACCAATCGAAGCTATGGTACAGGTTAGTATTGCAGTTTCAAGTTATGCATCATTGCATATGCGAGACCATAGGAATATATTATTTACCTTATGAAAAGAAAACACGGACCGAAACCACGGGGCTTAACCCTAAGAAACTCGTCATATGTTTGACAAGTAGGAAAGATTGTCCGGTTAAACCGGTTTCTATAGGAAAGAATGTTTGTCCAAAACCTTCGGTATGGTTTTTCTGAAGTATCTCTACTTATTAGCGCTGGTATTATGTGGCAGTTGCCGAGGCGTGAGATGACGCCCAGGATGGCACCGCTGATGCTGTGGTGGGAGTACACCTAGATTAGCCCAGCTGGATACTGCGGTTTTGTTTTGCCGTGGCGTGAGGATGACGCCCAGATTGGCACGGTTGTTGTTGTGACGGGAGTACGTCTAGATTAGCACAACGAATACTTGTCGAGCGGTATGGGATGCTCATGAGGACAAGGATTTTTATAAATAATGTATATACCGATTGGACATAATAGCGTCATTAGAGATTCTTGAGTGAACCTAATCCAAGGGTTGTTAGTTTAAAATTGGACGACTTCTTGTTTGACAATTGTTTGTAATACTGTTTGAAGGGCTGTTTTAACGAACCAGTATCATAAATAAAATAAAGGAACATGTATGTTTTAACAGTGTGGTAGTAATTAGATAACAAAATAAGGGTGAGTGTGGTGTGGAAAGTGGGAGAATGATACCCCGACGGTATCATTCTATGGACAGGTGGACCCTATGAGTCGGGTAACTTTCCAACGCTAGAATTTTTTTTTATTAGTCATAAATCTTAAAAGAGACAAACCTTGGCGGCTGTGCTTCTGAAGCATGGAGAAAAAAGCGCACAGGTTGGTCACTCTAAGATTTATACTTTTAGGTATAATTGATTATAGATAGTTTTTAGATAGGGTTATGGTGGTCACGCTCCGCCATAGCGAGATAGGACCAATCCTTCACTAATGGTTCATGCCCGTGGCTACGTAGTAGCTAAGGCAATGTCCGTTGGTTTTTATTTCTCAGGATTGGAGACCTATCAAAGGTACTCCACTCCTCTCAAAAAGGGGCAGGGACCTCACAATGTTGAATTAAACCAAGATTGAACCTACTGCAAAAAGATATGTGTGGCACATGCCAAAGGATGTGCAGGTTTCGAGGGGGTGGATGTCATGCTGTGGTTTGTGTGTAACATGAAACTAAAAATATCCACCTCACTCTTAATGCTTTTAATGTGTGGGATCAAATGCTACAATGTACATAGTGTGATATATGCAAAAACGGATGCCATGGTTGCAGGCATGTACATACCTTGTCGGGCGGACGAGGTGGCAAATGCGGAACCATTTCATGTTTTACCACCTTAAAAAATTCGTAATTTTCTTTAAGAATGTATGTAGATGTCAAGTGTTTCAAAGTGGCATGCTCGTTTTGCCTAGAAAGCTCAATGCGGGCGATCTTGGTCAAAAATAGCAGGTTTCATACCTAGGCATAAAAGACTTGTCCAAAGTGCTTACCAGGTGGAAAAATGCCGCTCAACATCAAATTTGAGCTAAAAGAGAATTTTACATGAAAATAGGGATTTCTCTCAGTTTGTTTGGGTATTATACAGACAAAAGGGAATTTTCGGAATAAAAAGGACAAAAATTGACCATAAATGGTCAAAAATAGCTCAAAAATGGCTCATAATACCACATCAATGATGGTTCCATCATTTCTTGAGTGTTCCACATTTCAGTGACACCATAGTGGACTAGATACTTGGTAGAGTAGCTGGCTAACAGAATATTTCCAAAAGACATGAATAAAAGATGAAAATGAGCAATAGAAACTGAGGCAGCCAACTATACAATGATTGGAAATCAGCTCTATAGACGAGGGAAAAATCAATAGCTCAGACTACATAGAGTAGCTGGCTAATAGAATATTTCCAAAAGACATGAATAAAAGATGAAAATGAGCAATAGAAATTGAGGCAGCCAACTATACAATGATTGGAAATCAGCTCTATAGACGAGGGAAAAATCAATAGCTCAGACTACGAATGAAGAGGAGTATCTTCCTATTTTGGAACAAGGTCATGAAGGTCTAGCAAGGAGTCACTTCTCTAATGAAACCACATACAAATCCATATTGATGGCAGGCATTTGGTGGACAACTTTATTTGCCGATGTGAAGGAATTTGTTCAACGATGCGATGCATGTCAATGAGCAAAGATGCCAATGAGAATGTATAACATGTCACTGCGGCCTATGATGTGAGCATGTGCATTTTCTATGGGCTATAGACTTTGTAGGTCCAATACAACCACGAACTTATAACAGTCACGCACAATATATTATTGTGGCAACATATTACTTAACCAATTGGGCTAAGGCACGAGCCACCAGGAAGAACAATGCTAGAACCACTATCGCATTCTTGTACGAATGCATCTTTACTAGATGCATACTCCCTTTTGAGCTTGTAAGTGGTCATGGATTGCATTTCCTCAATGAGATGATAGAATATCTACTAGATGAGTTCATGGTAATCCATAACAAATCTGCACCCTATCACCCTCAAGAAAATGGCCAATTAGAACATACAAAGAAAATTATGAGCTCTGTACCAACCAAAATTGCTAGTTTAGGCAGAACGGATTGGGAAATGCATCTTCACTCTACCTTGTGATCTTATTGAGTGTCCGTCAAAATGGCTTTGAATACAAATCCTTTTAATTTGGTTTATGGCCTGGATGCAATATTTCCAATGGAGTTTTTATTACCCACACTTTGAGTTGCAACTAAGTTAATATGGAAAGGACATGAGTTGTTAGAACAACTTGGGAACTTAGAACGCCTAGATGAAAAATTTTTAGCGGCCATTGCCCACATATACAAACAAAACAAAAACAAGAATATTTCTTTGACTGCCATTTGTTGACTAAAGTTTTTAAACCAGGGATTTAGTCTTGGTGTACTCGCTAATACAACATATACCCAAGTTCAAGAAAAAAGGACATGATCCTTTTTTCACTGAAGATGTTTCACCAAGTGGGGTGGTCAAGTTAGCCACTATAGATGGAGAAATCATGTAAAATTGGATTAGTGGATGTCGGCTCTGCAAATACAACCTTCCCTTGACCTCGGGGGGGGGGGGGGGGGGGGGGGGGGGGGGGGGGGTCACTATATGTAAAACCTATATATCATGTACGTTCAAGGACTATCTATAAAACCCCTTAGCTATGAAATTTTCACCCAATAAAAGGAATCTTTTTCCTATTCAATATGTAATTTTTTTTTCAAGATCATTTTGTCAACACCTTCAATATATGAATCTATGAGAGAACATAGACTAAAATAATCCCTACTTTTGAACCCACGTGATATGCATTTTTTTATTGTAGTGACCCCCCTGAGCCCTTGACTAATGAACTTCTACAGAGAATGCATGCATCCAAGGAGAGGAAGATTAAATGACAATAGGTTATTGAGGAGGCTCAAGAAGAAATGCACATTCTAGTTCAAAAAAAACGCTAGAAGCATGTTCTCCAAGTTGTACCACTTAGTACTCTCCACATTCAACCCTAAACTGAGGATGAGGTCGAGACTGATGATGAGTGGATGGATGGTCTTGATATGCAAATCAATGTGAATCTAAACAAAGATTACAGATTCAGAGCTCTAGTAGATAGAGGGGCCTGAGTCAATGAGGTCAACTATTCCACTTGTTGCAAAGCATCTACTCAACCACTTGAGTATTGGCGACCCACTGTCAAGGGATGCAACACGAGCGCCACTCCAACTTTAGGGAAGATCAACTTGAATATTTTGGTTCATGGATTCTCTTGTCTACATACTCTTATATGTATAGCAGATGAACACATGAATGAGGACCTAATATTAGGTGTTCCATGGATGAGAACCTACAAAGAAATTCAGGATTGGGATGCCAAAATTATGGAGCTCACACTCAAAGGAGGACAACTAAAATTATCATTTGCATAGAGTAAAAGAGGAATGGAAAGAAGATCTTGATGATTTCCACTAAAAGACGCATGAGCCATCAACCATAGTTACAACTAAAGCTCCAGTAAAGGTTCCTTCTACTCAACTAATGCAGGGAACAAGGCAATTTTGGATACCTAAAAGTTAGCTTGTCAATCAACCTCAACAAATCTGTGTTCCCAAAAGATTGCTATACACCTCCAACAACCATAAGGGAAAACCATCCTATCCAACTTCTCAACAAAAACCACTACTAATAAAGATGAAATGGATATAAAACAAAGAAGAAATGCATAGCTCAGAGTAGAAGACCAAGTGCCCAAAGAAGACAAGCCAAACTATGGGTACAAGAGACCCCACCGTAGCTAACACTCAAGCCAACCTCCATCACGTATAAGTGGATGCCTAAAGTCAAACCACGTGCTCAGTTGCTACATGGCTTACTCTTCAAGAGAGATCAATCAACATACCTTGCCATTAGAAACCCTTGAGTGCAATACTCAAGACCCACCTCTTACACAACATTGCATGTTTAATTGCATTGACATCAATAGAAATATATGGCCAATCAAGGTCATACATAGGCACGACTTTATGACTTACGCATTGCACAACCAGAGAAACCCTCTTTATATCACAAATATTCAAGTACCATGGCTTGGAAATGTCCATAGTGTCGGAAAGAGATCCTAGAATGACCAGTAATTTCTGGAAGGGTCTCTTTGAGAATTTAGGGACAAGGCGAAACTTCTCTTTGGCCTATCACCCGCAAACGGATGGACAAAGTGAAATAGCTAACTTGAAAATTCTTGATCTGCTAAAAGCTTATGTAACGAAAGTAGATCAAAGGTCCCAATGGGAGAAGCACTTACCGTTAGTGGAGTATGCCTACAATAACACTATACATACCTCCATCGGAAAAGCACCTTTTGAGGTAATTGAGGGAAGGTCCAAAAGTACCCTGCTACTTAAGGTACATGGGAAGATCTTCACTACAGATGAGTATAGCTAGGACCTACAAGAATCTTTCCAAAATATTATGAATGCTATCTCTATCTCACAACAAAGGCAAAAGGCTATTGCTAATAAGCACATAAGAGCTCAAGCCAAATGATTGGGTCTCGCTTAAATTTCCCAAGGCTTGATTAAGGCACACAACAGGCAAGAATCCCACAGGACACCAAAAGTACTATGCTAAGCTAGCAAAAAGGTACTATAGTCCCTTTTAGATTCTTAGACCAATCAATGAGATGGCCTATCAACCTAAGTTGCCTAGTCATTGGCTCATACATAATGCTTTCCATGTGAGCCTACTAAAGACTTACAAAGGAGAGCCACCTCAAGATCCAACTAATGAAGACCCACCGGAGATCGAGGACCAAGAAGAGGTGTTGCAGCCCAAGTCCATTCTTTGACATGAAGACAAGGCATGAGAGATGGTAAGATTATCCGAAAATATCTTATTAAGTTTAATAACTATACTTTTGAAGATGCTATATGGATGCAAGGCATACAATTAAAGGATAACCTAAACCTTGTCAATGCTTACAATGCTTTCCTAGAGTAAGCAAATGTAAAATGTTAGAATGAACAAAGTTTTTGTCTTATAAGACTCTCTTTTTCTTTATTGTGCACAAATGTTAAGAAGTATGCACGCTTATGATCATGTTTGCAGAGACGACCTCTCCCAAACCCCAAGTAGAGGTTGTCACTCTACTATGGAAGATTGATAATATTGATGTGCAGAATGTTTGTGGCAGCTAAGTCTCTCAATCACCAAATGGACTAGTCATCCATTATGGGATGATGTCCTAGGGTAAAATAGGGGTCCTCTACCCACTAGCAAACGGACTAATGACTAGGCTTTATCTTCTTTACCTCATAGTCAAGAACGACTATGATTTCAAGAGAGAGGTAATGTCATAAGACCTAATATCTAATTCTCCTAAATGATTTTCTCATGTTAAAGTGATCATTTAATATGGGAAAGTACTAGGGGAGAAAAAGCTAGAATATTGGTTAGGCTGGTAGACCGCTCACAATAGGGATCCAAAGGAGGTAAAATAGGGATCGAAAGGGGGAGCCATCTGCAAAAGAGCAATGTGATGAATGGTGCTTCAAAGACCTAAGGGTTTAGCCCATGAAGACTTCCAAATGCTAAGGTTCCAAAATTCAAAGGTAAAGTCCAATGGCCAAAGTGTGGGGGAATTGGATGGTGATGGGAAGATTGAAAAGTCTTCCCACATCTCTAGGAAGGAGAGAGCGAGCCCAATTTGTAAGGGATGAGAGAGAAACACACATACACACTCTTCCAAGCTCCCTTTACACAAAGGGCATAGTGGACACATGTCAGGTTCCTAGCCCAATTTCCCCCTAGGTGCATTCAAATCCTATTGGATGGCCATAGAGGTGGACCAATGAGAATTAGTCTAGAGTAAATTTAGTTTAATTCATTTAAAAATACTTGATAAAAGAACCAATAGAAATTACTCTTTCTAGAAGACTATTGGACAGTCTCCCAAGGGATCCAATGAGCATTTAGTAGTCCAATGACTTGCCTGATTCCTATTGGCCAAAAGATTAAGGGGTCCGATGAGAGTTTAATTGAACTATTTAAATACCTAAAGCTCTCACAACAGTGGAAAGGGGGACATATGTCACAAGGCTATCAATTATTCTTCTAATTTCCTATTGGCTAAGCCTGGCATGAGCCAATGAGGGGCCATCAAGACGAAATAGCAAGAGGGGTCAACCAAGCGAGAGGGGGGGCTGATTTTTGGAAGTCATTAGCACACACACAGTCACACAATCTCATGTGTGAAGTAAAGAAGACTATCTCCTTCTCAAGCTTTAATGAAAATCTCCTCATCTACTCCAAACTTGTGAGAAGGGAGGCCTACACCAACTCTTGGCTTTGTGATGCAAATCAACCAAGAGCCAAGCTCCAATGCATGTTCATCTCCTCTACCATGCTAATTACTAAGCTATGTGAAGCTATTAAGAGTGATTATGTGAGGAGACATACTTCTTTCTTGTAAGAATACTTCTTCTTCCTCTTGATCTACTCTCATACCCCATTAGCTCTCACCATATTTGAAGGTGTGTGAGGACTTGGGTCTGAGACCGTGAGGGAATTGATGTCGTGTTTTCAAGTGTAAGCTTGGTGCTTGAAGCTTCCATCTTCATTGCATCAGAGGAACACATAGTGTTGTATTGTAAAATGTCTCCCTTGATGGGGGCAACCTATAGTACAAAGCCTTTTGGAAGGGGGGCCGGATCCATGTAAAACCGGGCCTCAACTATTGTCCATAGCTCAATTTCTCTCTCTTTTTGAAGTATTGTTGATGCCTATCTAACTAGGTGTTATGCTTTTTTTGCTCTCCCCATCCAAGCACTCTTGCTATGCTCATTAGGAATCATTCTTAATGAAATGCTCACTATGTATATGTTACTTTCTGCTACACACAAGGTACTAGACCATTAAATGTTACATGGTATGCCTTACAGTTGGAGGACTAATTGGGTTAAGCCTTTGCATAAAGGATGGGATGTAAAAAATGTAAACAACTACAGAACTATAATGATTGGGTCTCTTATGGCATAGTCGTTAGGGTGCACAATGGAGATGATATTGAGTGATTGGGATGAAGTGAACGACAAGTGTGGAAAAGACAAGCGGATTTTTGTCAATGCCATAGCACCATTGATCATCTTGTCCCTCTTTGTGTTCTCATGGAGGAAACTCAGTTGAAAGGAAAGCGATTGTATTGCTATTTTTGTGGACTTTAAGAAAGCCTTTAATATGATTCCACATAGCAATTTGTGGAGAAGGATGGAAGAACTCCAAGTGCCAAATGAGTTTATGCTTGCGGTTTCTCAAATCTATGAGAAGGTGATTTGTCACTTGCGCATGGGAAGAGAAATTTAACACTAGGTTGGTAATGGGACACTTTTATGTCCTGTTAAGTGACCATTTTCCTTGAATTATGTCAAGTGTTTCAAAATGGATTTTGAGGTGCTATCTGTCTAGAAAGTTGTCTCATGAGCTGAAAAAAACTCGACATTTTTTTGGAATATCAATTCCATCTTTAACCTTGTCCTTGCACAACATTTCACAACCTAAACTGTGTGAAAAAACGGGTCTTGTTTTTGGCTTTTTTCAACTTTTTGCACCTATACCACTCTAGAATTCATCTTTGTGAGGTCTATAATGCTAGAGAGCTATCTTTAGTAGTCCTCAACATGTCCTGATGCTTCTAGGGAGAAATAAATGTTAAAGTTGTAAGTTATGACCAAATTACAAAAATTATCAAATCCCGTTTTTTAGCCAATTTTAGCTCTTCTATGATTTTTTTGGTGGCTTTCGTGATATCCAAATGCAGTTTTGATTCTCTATGTCGCATATTGTAACATAAAGCTAATATTCCTTGACTTTTGGGGCACCTAATACCCTATTTTGCATAGTAGACAACGATGGTTGATTTTTTCAATTATAGAAGAAAACAAAACATTCTAGTATATCAAGTATAGCTTTTTCAATATTGTTAGTTTCTTGTGACAACTACATGCATTTTGTAGGTAGTAACCATATCTAGTCATAAGGATCAAATTTGGCTAGATATTGAATAGTTTCTATGGGATTCTACAACTCATAATGTTGAACCCAATTTTTTCATGTTTGCTGTATTTAGCACTTCATCTTTGTCCCCAAGATTCCCCTTGGTACGAGATGTATTATTCTTTTGACATGCTCCATGGCTCCTTATGAACCTAAAGGACAATAGGGAAGCAATTATATGTTCTGATCACCAACCCATTGGAGTTAACTAGGGAATTTATCTCAAGTCCTACAAAAATCCCTAATCTTATTTTTATGCAACAAAACATAAGAAATGATTGTTTTGATGAAAATGTACTGGTCCATCAACTTTGGAGGCTTGGTGTGACCAAAAGATAAGAAATTTTACAAGTTTTGTATTTTTTCCATGTGTAGTAGGCCTTGAACTATAACCTCATGAAAGGATTTTACAAAATGAGTGGATCTACTATGGTTTTGAAGGTTTTTTTCAAAAACCTGAAAGGGCACTTTTATGTCCTGTTAGGTTACCAACCTAGTGTTAAGAAATTTTTGTAAGCATTGTTCGAGTTAAACAAGGATGTCTGTTGTCACCAACTCTCTTTGGTCTATGCATCAATCAATTGGAACAAATGATACTTGACTCTATCCAAGAAGAAGGCACTGAAGAGGTCACTATTTGCAATGCGATAATCATGCTTTTGTTGTGTGTGGATGATGTACTGCTTCTAGTACACACTTTAGAAGATGCACAACAACTTATGGTTGTCCTTAAGAACTTTTGCTTCCCTAGTGGGTTGATTGTTAATGAATCCAAAACAAAGGTTGTGTTTGTGAAAACCAACCATAAGGAGAAGCCATGCATTGTGTACAACAATGAGACACTTGAAGTTCTTGCGAGCTTCAAGTACCTTGGCCTTGAGGTTCCGTCCAATCACAAGTGGCATGAATGTGCTATGCGTTGTTTGGAAACGAGAAAGAGAGCATATTATGCATTTGAGAACATGTGTAATGCGGGAAACATCAAGTATAGGGCTCTCAAGAAGTATCTTTTTGATGCATTGGTGACACCGCTTCTTCTTTATGCAGTTGAATTGTGGGGCAGGAGCATCTCTCAGTCTACTAAGAAAGAGCTTGAGAATGTCCAAAAGTGTTTTCTTACAAAATTTCTCCAAGTTAACACCATATACGCTCCTATTTCGTCACTCGGGACCTCTTCCAATTGAGGTTATGGGTATGGAAAGGGTTGTGGATTACATGATAAAGATGCGTCAAAACCCCTCACATCCACTTCCTACAATTGCATGGGAAGCAAGCAAAAAAGTTCAAAAGACGCATTAAAGAAAGATCTTGAGCATGGGATGGATGCAAGAGATAAATAAGTGGTTTGGGAGATGGGATGCATTACACTTACTACATGATGCTTCAATTGACTCCCAAGTGAATGAAGCTTTTCTGCAACGCCAATGTATTATGGCTTGGGAGAAATCCGGTGGGTCACACTTCATACATTACACCACCAATATTGCCCCCCAACTACAAAAGCATATTGTCGCTAAAAGAGGAAACCATACTCACACTTATATGCTTGAGCCTATCCCCTTGTCGGTGAAATACGCACTATTGCAGCCATTTGGCTTAGCCCCCATTTCCTTCGATGCGAGACAGGGCATTGAGGCAATGGATAAGAGTCAATTCGATTGTGCCGATTATGCTCATTGCAAGTTTGAGAGTCTGAGTACCACACACTGCTAGAGTGTTCAGCTTTTGGTCACATCCAAACTTGCTTCTCTCACATTTTCAGCCATGGCTTATACCTGCACACTTTCCTCTCCCAGCCACAGTGTGGTCTCTCCATTGCGACTCTCATCACCACAATTTTGGAGCATCAAGAGTCACTCATCAGCCATACAGATAGTACATCACATGGAACTTTGGTCCCATAGGTCATATTGGACCTTCGAGCATGACAATAAAATCTATCTACCTATCTCTCTCTCTCTCTCTCTCTCTCTAAATCTAATACAATCATTACATTTGTTTTAACTTGAATGGTTCTTTTGTCTATTCACCATAGAAATTTCAAGTGGTATTAGAACGTGGTTGTGATTAAAATCTCTTAATCACATTTAAATCCTAATTACTTATGCTCTAATCACTCTACCTTCAACTAATCTTTCCACTAATGTACTCTCATATCATCATTTCTGTACGAAGGAAGCACTCATCAAGAGCTTTTTGATAACTATTTATTTGCTTTAGTTGGACTTTACTTGAGAAATTTATTGATCGATTAGATTGATGCTTGATTCACCTTTTGTTTTGGTTTTTCTAGAGTAGCTTGCAAGCATTTTATGTGTGTGTGTGTGAAAATGCACATGCCCATTGTATTTGTGAGAAAAAAGAAAAAACTATTTTGCTACCTTTCCCTATTGAGAATGTGAGAAAAGGCCCTATTTTAGTGGTTCTATTGATTTCTTAAACAAAGGGGTGTTAGCTGATCATCTAACAAGAGTTGGAGAAAGAGTATGAAAAGGGACGCCACTCATTTTTTAAATCCAATTGATTGTATTAAATCCCTTTGTATTACTGAGAAATCCCACAAAGTTCAAATGCATTCCAGTATTATTGATTGAAAAATGAGTCTAAATGGGTTGAGGACCTCAAAGTTTGTAATCATATACAATTTGCAAGATTTGTATTGAGCTCAAATAGTAATGAATCCATTCTTTGAACCTTGGCTAAGGTATAAAAGCCAACTGCTGTACTTAAAAACCTAAGTTTTGGATAATGAGGGTGAGCATTGTTGTGTTGTGGTACGTGTGTAATGTAAAACTAAAAGTATCTACCTCACTCTCAATGATTTTGATGTGTGAGACCAAATGCTACAATGTACATAGTGTGATATATGTGAAAACGGATGCCATGGCTGCATGTGTGTACATACCTTGCCGAACAGGCGAGGCCGGGGACGTGGTAATTTTGCATGTTTTACCACATTAAATCATGCATAATTTTTTTTAGTGATGTACAAATATCAAGTGTTTTGAGGTGGCACACTCGTTTTGCCTAGAAAGTTCAATGCAGGTGATCTTGGTTTAAAAAAATAGGTTTTGTGCACGGATGTAAAAGACATGCCCAAAGTTCTTACCAACTGGGAAAATGAGGTTCAACATTGAATTTGATCTAAAAGGAAATTTTCCACAAAAATAGGGATTTTTCCCAGCTCGTTTGAGCATTTTACGGACAAAAAGGGGGCATTTATGGGCTTAAAAGGACTAAAAATGGGCATAACATGGTAAAAAATAGCTCCAAATAGTAAAAAATAGCTCAAAATTCCCCGTTAACAATAATTCCAGTGTTGTTTGAGTTGAGAAGGAACTTATAGAGCCAAGAATGAGGAGATGAATCCATTACAATCTAGGGTGCTAATGCAATCCCATGCTGCTTCTACTATGTGTTCGAGGCTGTGAGGCCTCCAATTAGGGTTTTCCCTCCTCAAATAATTACTTGGGATTATCCAATGAAGTTTTGAAGCCTCCACAAAATGATCACAACAAATGAGCACTGCATCTGTGCAATTGGGAGCGAGACTACACCTAATCTTCACACACACAAGAGTTTTGAGTTAATCTTGGTTCATTTTCAAAGAGGAGATTTCATGTATGGAGTTTTTCTATTTTTGAGTGTGTTTTTTAGCTTCAAAGTATCTACAACGTGCTTGATTTTATTGCTAACTCTCATAGTTAGAGGCCGGGTGCTTTCCTAGCTGCATTGCGTACTTCCTGACACATTTTTGGTAAACCCAATGCGAAGTAGGATAGGGTGAGGGTTCAAACGATTCGTTGAAGATCTCAAACCAAATATTTAAAGTTATGGAGCAACTGCAGCAACAAGGGGTGCGGTTTGATCTCATCACAATGCAAATATTTCAAGACTTTGTGGTGTTTATGCAGCAGCAACGAGCTGCTGAGAGGAGGAAGATTTCCTCAACCAAAGCACTTCAATCGATGGAGAATACATTGTACCAATTCAATGGTAAAGATGTAACAAAGTATCTTTGTGGGTATGTTAAGGAGATGGAGCTGGATCAAGTGCCCGAACCAGAGATGATACAACGTTTTGAGCTAGTTGTGGTTCCTAAGATCATAGAGCATGTAAGGGGAATTAAAAATTAGCATGGGGAAACTTGGGAAGCATTCAAATTATCCTTAAAAGAAGAGTATTTCATGGAAGACTTTGAAGGGGGACAAAGAGGACTTTATTAGAGTGAGTAGTTAGGCCAAAGGAGGGTCTTTTGCCTACCGAAGTGCTAAGGGTGAAAGGATGTTAACGTGGTGCGGTGCTAGTTAGCATTTTCCAATTAGCACATCTTAAGAAAATTGGGCGTCCGGTAAATTTTTTACAAATAATATCAAAATTTGTTGGAGATTGTACATTTGGATTCCTTGTTACAAGACCTTTCTACCAATATATCATACGTCATAGATCTTCGAGATGTAGCTCATGTTATTACACTAGTTAGCATATGTCAAAATTGTGCTAGTTAGCATTGTCCGGGATGTGAAAAAATGTGAGACGTTAACATGCTTTCACCCCTAAGGAAATTTGAATGCCGATATGATCAATTGTCAAGGGCTGAAAAGGTTACCCTAAACTCAGAGAAGACAGAGCTCTTTTTGCAGGATGCCGGTAAAGAGATTCAAGAGAAGTTAGAGCTACTACTTGAGGATAAAGATGCGGAACCATTATTAAGACCCAAGCATTCTTGAAAGTCCTATAAATCCTGTGATTTTGGTTCCAAAGAGTGACAAGTCCATCCTAGATGATATTGTTAAAGGAATGCAAGAGCTAAAGTTAAAGCTTACAAGGCTAGAAGAAAAGGGACAACCATTTGGTCAATCTACATGGCAAAGACCTCAAAACAGAGATGGATTTGTAAATAGATGCATATGGTCTGATAGTACTGACCATGTAGGGAGGGATTGCAAAAGTTTCAAAGATGCCTTGATGAAGGAGCTTGTTTTCTTAAAGATGGTAAGATTCACTTAGCTAAAATAGGTAAGCTCTTGGGGACAAACTTTGGAAAAGGTGGGAGAAAGAGCTAGTTGAGGACATGGCTACTAACCATGCCATCTAGATGGTTGAGACAACCACGTATGGGTTGAAGTTGGATCCTCTTAAGAGAAAAGGATCAATCAAGGTTGGACAAGAGTAACCTAATGGGATTGGAGAGCTATGGCCATGTGCAATAGAATGCGCTATGAAGGGTAATATGACTACAAAAGGTTTTCTTGAAGCTGGAGATTGCATTCATTTAGAAACAAGTTGGAATGATCATTTAGAATTTTTTTTTCAATGTATGTTTCAGTGAGAAGAAACGCAAGCGTGAGAATGGTGATGAAGGGCCTTCAAAAGGGGCACAAGGAGTGTAGGCCAAAATGACATAGTGCCTCCTAGATCAAATTCTCCACAACAAATTCCTATCCTTGAAGTGCCTATGCTAGAAACCTCTAAAGAGAAGAAGAAGAAAGCAACAAAATCCAAAGAAAACGGTCCAGCCTAAACTCCAATCCAATAAATATGGTGCAACAGATCTCAAAAAGGTATTGGAAGAGAGGATTTTGAATAGTAAGGTGGAGTTTACCTTGGGTGAGATCCTTGGCATAGCAAAGTGGGAGTTCCACAAAGAAATAATTGATATTATAAAGAGAAAGAGACTCGCTCTTAATGAATCTATCTATGTACATGGTGAAGGAGAGACTTTAAATTCAAAAGGTGTACATGTCTATGGCTAGCAAGGTGAAGAAACTGTTGTTGTATGCTACAAGTTTAGTGGAGGAGTAAAACATGTTCGCTTCTTGGATGATGAAGAGGAGATTGAGACCACTCACAAGAGGTATTACTTGAAGAGTCATTGTTAAAGAGAAACTATTGAGGCCTTAGTAAAAGTGGGAGACTTAGAAGAGCCATACATTGCGTTTATAGATCATGGGTCAAAAATTAACCTCATGTCAAAAAGTGTTTATCAAAATGGAGAATGGACAATTGATATAAATCATACATCGATGATTTGTGCAACAAACAACTCTTCAAGAAAGCTGTACGGAGCTTGTCCGAATGTAAAGGTGACTATAGGGGATGTGAAAGATGACCAAAATTTCTTTGTATAAGAGATGTCTACATACCCTCTTATCCTTGGGCAGACATACATCACTGCTACTCGCATGGAAACCAAGGTGATGGACGATGGGTCAACTTATGCTAGGATAAGAAGCATGGATGAGAAGCTTGCATTATCGTTCCTTATTGTTTGTGTGGACCATGAAAGGAACTATGAAAGTCTTTCCAAAGGAAAACAAATACTGTAAAGACTACATGGATCTCAGCGGTTTTGGCCATGTTCCATTGTAAAGCGGGATTGTAGTGGTACAAGAAAAGCTCTTGCATGACGTAAATGCAAAGGAGCTGTTTTCTACAGGTTTTGTAGGATTAACGGACTATGGATCTATGTCTTTTACAAAGTGTGAGGACTGAAAGTAGGGTGAATGACAACATGTAAATAGTGTACATAGAGCTTTGAAGATGAATGGGTTGCTAAAAGATGAAGAATGTAAATAGTGTACATAGAGCTTTGAAGATGAGTGGGTTTCTAAAAGATGAAGAATGTATTGCAGGTGTGTCTGATGAGTGTTTGTTTGTGGACATTATGCAGGATTTGGAGTCATTAGTGGATTGCAATTTGCGTATGGGAAGTGAGGTTGTGAAAGTATGCTTAATGGAAATGTACAAAGTCATTGATGAATTCAAAAATTCTTAAGGTGTTGATGCACGAGTGGAGATCAAGTATAAGTTTGTGGCAAGGAAAGTGAAACTAGTGGCTTTACCTCTACCAAAGGACTGCATGGATAAGATGGAGCAAGCTGCTTTGCAGCCTAATCTTTGTGACCCAAGAAGGATTAGGCATAAGTTTACACAGGATTCTTTGAAGGAGTTAAAGATTCATTGCGAGAACAGATTGACAAAGGTTCAAAGAATATGCTTTGAAGAAATTTTTGCCAAATATGGAAAGGCTTTTGAATTTGAAACGCATGAGATAGGGTGTGTTGATCCATCCATTGTTGCTCCCATGGTGATCTTTTCTATCCCTCATGTACCTTGGAGCTTGACGCTTAATGAAAAGATTAAGATGGGTGTTTAACAGAGTTCTTTTGCTCCATATTCAAGGTGGTTCATAGTTCCAGAGAAGAATGGTTCTTTACGATTTATTCTGGATATGCAATCTGTGCATAAGGTGACAATAAAAAATGTGGGTACATGGCCACTTGTAGATGAGATTGGAGAGGCATTTACAGGAAGGGAAATAATCTTTGGGTTTGGTAAGTATGTGCACCTTACCTCAGGGAGAAACCAATTTAGTTGCACATATGATAAATGGTATGAAAAAAGTCCTATGTGATTTCATACCTCAAACTACAATGCCCTTTCTTGATGATGTTCCAATTAAAGGATGTGATGTAGGTGATATAGATGTGGCTCTATATTTGAGGGGGTTCCGCAAGTATGTGGCAAATCATATTAATGATTGAGATGAGATGTTGTCATGGCTGGAAGAAGTGAACCTTACCTTGTTTGGGCAAAAGTCAGCGTTTGGTGTGAACAAAGTTCTTATTGTGGGACATATGTGCAGGACATATGGTGGAAGGCCTTGTCAAACAAAGATTGATGTGATTTAAAGGATGAAAGAGACATGTGTTAATGTAACTAAGGTTCTAAGGTTCTTGGGTGCATGTGTGTTCCATGTTATCTGGATTCCCCATTATGCACATGTGGTTGAACCTTTGTATTAGCTTTTGAGAAAGAAAAAAAAGATTCAATGGGAAGAAATGTATACCCATGCCATGAGAAAATTAAAGAAGTTGTTGATGCTTATGTCTCCAACTTTGAGGAAAGTAAACTATGAATGTGAAAGATATGTAATTGTGATAGTGGATGATGGCTCCACAGGAATTGGATGGGGGGTTGGGCAAGATGATGATGATGGCAACCAATATGTGGTGAGACTTGGAGCAAAATTCCTAAGTGTTTGTCAATGCAACTATCCACATGTAAAAAGAGAGTTATGGGGAGTAGTCAAAAAATTGAAATGTGACAAAGAGTATTTGATAGGTGAAAATGTAATAGTGCAAACTGATTGTCTAACCCTTCTTGGAATTATCACAAGCTGCTCAACTCCCAACATGGCTATGTTGAGATGGATTTCCTACACAAATTCCTTAAATCCACAATTCAAGCATGTGGACATGCTTTCAAGAGCAAGGTATGAAAATGAAGGAGACATGGTTGTCGAGGGCGATGATGTAGGAACGAGGTTCTATAGTATCTCTCATGCAAAGGGTGATCATGTTTTCCTATCAAAAGCACTTGAGTCATTTACAGGATCTATATCAAGGTGACCGGTTACTCATTGGATGCTATACGAGAACTTTGACAAGGCAAGAAGGGTGGATTGATCAAGAGTTTAAAAGAATATGGATAAAGGCCTATGGATACTTTTTGAAAGATGGGTACTTATGGAAGTGTCTGAAACAAAGAAATGGAATGATGTTGAGAGTCGTGAAGGATAAGGACACTCAAAATGAGCTTATGAAAAATTTTCATGAGAGTTTTTATGCTTGACATAGAGGTGAATGGGCCGCCTTTACTAAAATGAAAGAGAGGTACTGGTGGAAAGGTATGTATAACGATGTATCTTGCTTTGTGGAGTCTTGTGAAACCTATCAAATATATTCAAATGTACATCATCGTGATGGGTTGTGCCCTACTTACCCATTGGCCATGCACTATAAGAGGGTAGTAGACTTGGTTACAATTCCATTGGGCTTATGTTGGCAAACGAGATACATAGTGCTTGCATGGGGAGATTTAACCAAGCAAGTTGAAGATCGTGCTCTAAGAACAAAAATCATGGAAGGGATATGGAAGTTCCTCTTGGATGATGTAATTAGCCTTTATGGCTATGTTGGGATAATAATAGTAGCATACATGGGTGAGTTGAAAGCCTTTATGGCTATGTTGAAAGAATAACAGTAGCAGACATGGGTGAGTTGAAAGCCGACAAAGCTAGAGAATTTTTATCTAGATTGGGCATTAAACTTTCTCTCACTACTGTAGACAATCGAGAGATAATCCTAAGGGAAATGGTAAATCAAAGTGTGGGCATCCTCCTATCATTAAAGATTTGGCTAAGGCCTGCAAAACATTTCTTAGGGTTTAACTGGCCCTCGCATTCATCATACCTTACAAAAGTCATTTCAAGATTTTGAACATGCTCTTTCGTTGAACTGTACACACAAAAATCATCTATGAGTCCTTTGACAAACTTCCCAAGGAATGGGGTAAGGACCCAATGCACTTCTCTTTCAAAATCTCCAGGCCCATTTGTCAACCCAAAGGGAAGGCAACAAAAGTAGAAAAGGAGCAAGGATAAGCTGAAAATATCCGAAAAAACTATCACATACAATATATCTTTCAAATCTAGTCACTGCATCTAAAAGTTGATCAACGAAAGGCAAAGGGTAAGGATCTTTCTTAGTCACTGCATTTAATGGCTTGTAATCAACAAAAAATCTCCAACGCCCATCTTTCTTTGGAGTGACCACTGTAAGGATCACCCATTCAGTATTATCCACTTGCACAATAAACATTGCATCCAAAATTTTATCCACTTCTTCCTTTGAAGAATTCATTTTCTCCTTACCCATCATTCTTAATTTTTGTCGTATTGGCTTTGCCCCTTCAACGAGTTTGATTTTCACAGGATCTCCAACAAAACCCCTTACTTTTTGGTATGAAGTGATGAAAATATTTGGAAACCTTTCCAACATGGTTAAGTACTCCCTTATTTCTCCTTGCATTAAATCAATTCTCATCATATTTTGAATCAACTCTTCCTTCACTCGCAATTCCTATTTAGGTTGCATGAACTCTTCAAGTTGCACGGCTTGAACCATTTATATTCCCTGAAATTTGTAATACTCACTAGAACTGGAAGCAGAGCTACTTTTTGAATCTTCAGAGCTGTCTGCACTGGTCACTTCTGATTCATAATTCTCACTCACATCTTGTAGTGCCAAAGATTGCTTGGTAGGCATATCAAACACCCTCCTTTCACCCTTTTTTCCATACACATAGATTGTGCCTTTGCCCCATTCTTGTAGAGCACCAACAACTCTCAACCAAGGTCGTCACAAAAATGAGGGGAGAAGATCCTAGGCTAGGTGGCATAACATGAAAGTTTACTATAACCTTCACGTTCAAGACTTCAACTTCCAAATTCTTAATCATCCCCAAACACTTCACTTTGTCATGGTTTGGTAGAAAAATCCAAAATCGAGATCTTCCGCATGTAATTAGACCAAGTCTCTTGACACGTGATTGTGTAATAACATAAACTTGAGCACCTCCATCAATGTAGGCCTCTCCCATGTCTACACCTTTGCGCCAAGCATTCATCATAGGACAAATTTTGGGTAACTCTCCCACAACCAACACTTTGACTTGTCCATGATTCGGCTCTTTCTCTGGATTCACTAATGGCTTCCACTACCTCTTAAGTTTTGACACCATATTCATCAATTGTCCAAAAGTACAATCTACTTTTCTCCCATTTAGGTCTTCCTTTAACCTGTAAGCTATTTGGCCTTCTCCCAAAGGTAAATCTGCTACTTCAAACAATCTACAAGGTCTCTTAGCTTTTGCATCTTCACCCTCTTTCTCTTTCCCTTTCTTTTTTCTAGGACTTGAAGTGGCATAGCCTTCCCTCTCTCTTTTGCCTACATGCAACATATATGCTTCTTACTTTTCAACGTGCACAACACCCACATGACCACCAGAGATTGAGGCCTGATTTTCATATGCAGTAGGTCCTTGATCTCCTTGTATATCCAATGCATAATCATTAGCTCTATTAGGAATCTACTAGGGAAGTGGAAACATATCACCTCCCATCCTTGTGGGCTTTGAGCAATAAGTGCTAATATGACCAAGTTCACCACAATTATTGCAGGTAGGGATGAACTTCCTATGGGACTCAAAGACACCTTTTCTACAACGTGCATTAGCATTAGGCTGAGCTTCACATGCCTGGGCCATTCCTCTACCATGACCGCAACCACGACCACCTCCACCTCCAGGAATACTGAGTCGCAATTCGTGCATCATGGTCATCATGTCTTGCATATTTCGTTGTGTAACTACTCAATATTAGCAACCCTTTGAGCAGGTTGGGCTCCAGCCTCTACCTTATTTCCCTCATTTTTTCCACCATTGCTATGAACAAGGACCATTTCCCATACTCATTGAGTTTTTGATCCTTCCATTCTTTCTCCATGGCGATAATGACTGCTTCTTCAAAGGTAGCGGGCCTTTTTAGCTCAACTTTGAACACAATTTATTTTAAGTTTTCCACAAAACGGTCCTTCGTTAACATGGATGGAGGGATTGAATTTCCCAAAGATTGGACCCATTTATCCCATAAATGGATGAAATGCAAGACAAAATCATCCACACTTTGATTAACCTTTTGAGTGTACCCCAAAATTTCATGCCAAACTTCATCAGGTACTTCAATGGATATGTATTGTGCCAAGAAAGATTGCTTCACACGATTGTATTCCAAAACCACCCTTGGACACTCCTTTGTGGAGGGGTGGGGCAAGTGGTCGGGGACCAAAAGGAGTGTCTAAACGCTTGTCCAGTTGAGTGTGAACTCCCAAAAAGCACCCTTTCTCCCCCATGAGCCCACGAGACCCTGATCCATGGAAAGCCTTGAGAGATCCTCTCACTTGGATACACCCATAATGGGATCCCACTTTAATCTATATACCCCCCACTTTCCACTTTCCCCTTCCCATGTGGGATAATCCCCCCGCCACATGATGGCACTTCCTCCTCAAGGTTCCCAACTCCGTCATGCCCAAAAATTTCTAGATTTTCCTCAAAGCATGAGAGATCCTAGCTCCTCGGCCAACTTCCACCAAGAATAACTTGTTGCTCCGGTCATTGAATGACACATCGTAACACATAGATTGAAGCCCATCATCTCGGCTACACCTAGAATTCTTAAACCTCAGCATTTCTAATTCAAATTATCAAGTTCGCCCAGTTGCCCTTGTCGCATGCACCTGCAATCACTTTTGGATGCTCATAACTCATGATATACAAGTCGGATTCACAAGCTATAAAGCACCATGAAAATATTTATATAAAAACCATGTTTTGGGGACTAGAACAATCCAAAACATTCGCACTCAAGCTTGGAAATATCTCTCCTTTTTCCATGAGTTTTTATAGGGCCACTTCCAAAACTTGTAGGTCTATGTACACATATATACATGAGGAGAGTGGGAAAGCTTTTTGGCATGATTTAGTGACTTTACGCTCATCCAAAAAATTCATGACAACATTGTCAACCACACAAGCAATAGGGGGCATGGAAACACAGGCCAATCTGGGAACATTCAAGACCATAACCACTAACATCGGCCACACCGGACATCCATATTCCACCAAAAGTGAACCAAGGACTCATCACTAGTTGGGTAGCACATTGCTAGAGTCAAAGATGCAAAATGTGTCTAAAAAGCTGACCTAGTATCTTTGGCGTGCCGAAGATAGAGGACCCAGATCTAGACCAGATTTTACATATGTGTTGGGATTGTCATGTTAGGGAACTGTGGAGAGTTAGGGATGCATTGGAGGCCCAAACATCAGTGTATGCCAAAATGACCATATGCTTAGCGCAAAGCGACATTTTGCACCACGATGAACAATATTGATCCATTTGACCTCAAACTCAAAGGGGGCACTATATACCTTGCATTGTAGCCTTACCAACCTTCAATGGGCATACAACTTGTGATTAATGACTCCAAGTCAAGCTCAATTCAAAAAGGAACTGTCAACCTAAGCAGGCACAAAACTAAGTGCAAGGAACACAACCAAGGGCTTCAGCCTTCATAATTAACCTACTAAAAGCTCTATGGGGCAATATTAGGGCCTAAATTACAATAATTTGTAAAAATTATCTTAGGTGCATCGAAGATGATCTGCTAGGATGGAAGCATATTTTGCACACATGTGCACATTGGCATGATTCCCCTGCCCCTCACAAAGGCTACATTATATTGGTACACTCCTTTCGTGCATAACCACTCTCAAATAAACTTTAACCGCACCAAAAAGCTGACACAAGTGCCCAAAAGTGACTATTAGCTTGCCAAATAAAACCCAACCTTATGGGACATCATGAATCAACCCTCCACCACCAATCAAGGTACCTGAAGCACAAAAGAACCGCAAATCACTCATTCTTATCTTAGACACGTCTAAGATAGAAATGCTAAACGAGGGAGCTGACTTGTAAATGAGGACACATATATGTCCATATAGACATCAAGACTAGTCTTTTTTGGGTTTGAAAGTTGAGACTCAGTATCAACAACAACTAATAATGAGGGTGGGGTGGTTTTTGATTATGCCGCCATCACCTTACCACACAAAAAATATTCAAATTTTTGTCAACTTGTCTTTTATCACGATGATTTAATGAGAAAAAAACAGATCTTTGGAATACTTAACACTAGTTTGGTACCAAAAAGGACACTTTAGTATCCTTTTTTCGTGAATTTAAATAAAATGGTACATGAAATCTACAACACATCTCAAGAAATGCTTTTGAAAACTTTTAAAATGTTATTCAAAGTACTCATAGAAATTATAACCCCTCACTTTTGATCATAACCTCAGTAGTAACTACACTCATGACGCAAAACAACATTCATTGTTTCATTAAAACTTGTACTCTAGCCTAAGAAAAAAATGATCAGGGTGCATGCAATATTCCGTGGTGGTAACTACTTATACATGTGTTTGATACTTTTGCAATTTTCATGTGAGAAAAAAATCCTTTGTGGCTAGAATTAAATATAGAAAGTTATGTGGGTCAAATATGCAACATTTACAAATTCATTTAACGATCACAAAAGACATTTAGTTCATCTAAATCTACAATGTCTTATGATGCATATACACTAGATCTATACTCCATTACATAAGGTGATAATTTTTTAATGGTTATGCAAGCCACATTTGGTGATTTATGGCATATCCAAAAAACTATGCATGTTGTAATTACGATTTTTATTTATAAAAAATAAGCCTTGAAATAAAGCCCACTTTAATTTTTTTTCGTTCCTCTCACTTATTTGTATACAAATACCTCATATGGACACAATTGGGAGATTTATATACACAGTTTCATTAGTTTTTTATAGCAATGTTTTTTCTGCAAGAAATTACGCACTACAACTTTTTTAAATGAACTTAAATTATAAGATGCCTATGAGTTTGAACCCTTGAAAAATGCTTAGTTGATGGGTATTGACCTATAGATACATTATACACCTTAGGTTTTGTCCCATAACCTCATCATGTTAATGAAAGAGGCCTTGAAAGACCAAACTTTTCCTCTTTCTTAGCAATTTCAAGATTTTGGTCTTTTGATTATAACAAAAACCTAATCCCATAACTAGGTTATGAAGATCAATTTCTTGCTATAATAAGTTTTTTCCTATCCATACACCTTGAAATCTATGCAAAATCTTATTTTGATGAGAACTTATGTTCAGTTTACGAGATTTTTGTTAAAACTACATTAAATTTCTATGATTTTTTCATCTTAGAACTTATCATTATAATCTTAATTTGGTATTAATTTTGGTAAAAGTAAAATTTGGCTATGTTCGTCACCTCATAGCTGACCTAAGATATGAACATGACCTATTAATTTTTTTGATAGATTCACCAAATAATTATGACAAGTTGCTCAAAAAACAGGACACTTTAGTGTCTCAGGGCATTTGAGTGTCTGATTACAGAACTAGTGTTAACAATAACCCAAATCCTTAAGTCAAAATCAACCTCAAACATTAGGAGACAAGTGTGAAAAACACGTTGATTATTAGCAAGTCATAATTACAAAAAGAATATGAAACTATTTAGCAAATGCAAATGCAGGGCATCACTCTAGATGCATTCACCTATGTACTTCCCTTGAAGGCATCTGCCACTATATAAGATGCTGAAATGGGCAACAAAATTCGTGATGATTCTGTTGGTGAAGGATACGCAAAGTAGAGGCAGGGTCCAAAAGTTGTGAACTATTTTCAACTAATGTGAAGGGAGCACATGTATCCAAATGCAATCACCTGTGCTTCCATCTTAAAGACATGTGTTTGGCCATCATTGAGTTGGGATATGCAAAATAGGGGCGGGGCGAAGAAGCTCTGGAATGTTTTCAACAGATGCAAAGCGAGTGCATCTCTCCAGAAGCAATCACCTGTGCTTCCATCTTAAAGACATGTGTTTGGCCATCATTGAGTTGGGATATGCAAAATAGGGGCGGGGCAAAGAAGCTCTAGACTGTTTTCAACAGACGCAAAGCGAGCGCATCTCTCCAGAAGCAATCACCCACGCTTGCATCCAGAATACATGTGGCAGTTTGAAAATCAATGTTGAGATGGGAGAAAAAACTCACATAGTACAACTAGTTTGCGGGGCTGTCGAGAAAAAAACACAATTCTTGCCACTACCTTGCTCAACATGTATGCCAAATGTGGTAGGGGTAGGGAGCCAACACTATTTTCAGTGAATGCCAAGGCATGGCATCGCTCCATATGCATTCACCTTGAAGGCATGTGGAACTATGAAAGATGCTAAAATGGGCAACAAAAAATTGGTTTTTAGCTGATGCGAAGCGTGTGCATGTCTCCGGATGCAATCACCTATGCTTGTATCTTAAAGACATGTGGAAATTTGGCCATCATTGAGATGGGATATTCCAAATAGGGACGGGGCGAAGAAGCTCTGGACTGTTTTCAACTGATGCAAAGCGAGTGCATCTCTCCAGATTCAATCACCTACGTTCGTATCCTAAATACATGTGGCAGTTTCAAAATCATTGCTGAGATAGGCGAAAGAACTTACATGGAACTGTTAGTTAGGGGTTGTCGAGAAATAATGCAATTAATGGCACTACCTTGCTCAACATGTATGCCAAATATGGAAGGGCTAGGGATCTAGGGATGTTTTCAGCGAATGCAAAGGCAAGGCATCGCTCCAAATGCATTCACCTATGCATTCACCTAGAAGGCATGTGGCACTATGCAAGATGCTGAAATGGGCAACAAAAAAAAAATTCAGCTGATGCAAAGGAAGATATTGAAATGGGTAGCAACTTTTTGTTTTTTAGTTGTAGAGAAGCAAGCGCGTCTCTACAGATGCAATCACCTTTGCTTGCATCTTAGAGAAATGTTGCAATTTGGCCATCATTGCTGAGATGGGATAAAGAACTCACATGGTACTGCTGGTTAGTGGCTATGGAGTAAAAATGCAATGCTTCACACTACCTTGCTTGACATGTATCCCAAATGTGGTAGGGCTAAGGGTCCAGGGTTGTTTTCAGCAAATGCAAAGACAAAGCATCGCTCAGATACATTCACCTATGCGTTCACCTTGAAGGCATGTTGTACTATGCAAGGTACTCGAATGGCCAAAAAAATTCACAATGATTTTGTTAGTTAGGGATATGCCAAATAGGGGCGAGGCAAAAAGGCTCTAGGTTGTTTTCAACTTATGTGAAGTGAGCGCATATCTCCAAATGCAATCACCTTTGCTTGCATCTTAAAGACATGTGGAAACTTGGCCATCACTTTGAAGATGGGCAAAAGAACTCACATGATGCTATTAGTTAAGGTTGTCAAGAAAAAACGCAATGCTTGGCACTACCTTGCTCGACATGTACCAATTGTGGCAGGGCTAGCAGGGATTTAATAGTTACACAATCACTCAAAAATTTTACGTGATCACATAGTGTTAATTAACATTAACAACCATATAAATTGGAGTTTTTCAAAATTTGTTTCTTCCCGCTTCATCCAGTAGTATAAATGCATGACTTTGTCAACGTTAACAAAAGATTCACCTTACCAACAAGATGTTCACTCTATCATTTTGAGTAATTACATAAATTTTAAATCCTTGAGGGCTAGGGAGCTAGGTCTATTTTTAGCGAATGCATAGGAAGGGCATCGCTCCAAATGCATTCACCTTGAAGCCATGTGGCACAATGCATCATCGTTGAATTGAGCAGCAAGATTTTGCTTTTAGTTGATGCCAAGAGAGCACATCTATCCACATGCAATCACCTTTGCTCGCATCTTAGAGACATGTCGCAATTCGATCATCATTGCTAAGATGGACATAAGAACTCAGATGGTACATCTAGTGAGGGTTACTACCTTGCTTGACATGTATCCCAAATGAAGTAGGGTTAGGGAGCCAAGGATGTTTTCAACGAATGCAAAGGTAGGGCACTGCTCTAGATGCATTCACCTATGCTTTTGATGGACTGGATCCAAGAGTGAAAGGGAAAGAGAGAAGGGTAAGAGGAGGATGATAATAGACACAGGTTTTGGGGGAGCTTAGTGAGAAGACCTTCTCACTCACCTTATTAACCTTATAACCAAAATAATGCAATAGAGGGCAGGCGCCCAACCACAATCTGGCCACGAGGCTTGAAGCCCAACAATCTCCCACTTGACAAAACCAACATGGCCCAAGTGACTAAAGAATGTAGGGGCTACTATGTACAAATGTACAAAACGTGAAGCGTGACCCTAGCTTCACCCTACACCCATCATCTCTTTGGAATGTGCAAACCACTCTGAAGCTAAGCTCTTTGTTTGAGCATCCCCCGAGATTTCATCAGTGTGAACTTTGAATAACTCAATGTGTTTTCTAGCCAAAATATCATGTACCACATGATCCCTAACCTCTATATGTTTCAGCTTGGAGTGAAATACATGGTTCTTTGCTAATGCAATCACACTCTGATTGTCACAATGTAGCATTGGAGTCTCATGTGTACTAAAATATCGCACGAGACAAGAGAACCACACAGCTTCCTTACTAGAACTAGAAACTACAACATACTCTCAATGGGGGAAGACAAAGTGAAATTTTGGATACATGATCTCCAAGAAAGGGCCACTCCATCAAACAAGAAAAAAAAGCTAGATGTGGATCGCATAGTGTCCACACAATTCGCATAATCCAAAGCAGTGTATCCAACTATCGATGCATCATTGATCCCAAAGAGTAAGAATTTGCTGAGCCTTTGATGTATCTCAAGATGTGCTTCACTACTTCCCAATGCTTTTTGCCTGGATTTTCCATAAACTTGCTGACCACTCCCACTACATCTGCAATGCCTAGCTGTGTGCTAACCATGCCAAACATGATATTTCCAACTTCAGAAGAATATGGAACCTTTGTCATCTCTACCTTTTCAGCATCCGATTTGGGGCAATCATGCTTGCTAAGTTTTTTGTATGCAGCCATAGGGGTACTCAATGCTTTCCCCACTTGCATAATAAAACATTGCAAGACCTTGTAGATATATTATTCTTGCAAAAGTTCAAGTATAACATGTTTGCAATCTCTCTTGATATGCATACCTAGAAAGTGATGTGCATCACCCAAATTTTTCATAGCAAAGTGCTTGCTTAAGGCATCCTTGATAAGTACAATCTCATCTTTTGACTTCCTGGTGATGAGCATATCGTCAACGTACAAATCCAGAATGATGAGAGAACCATCATTCAACCTCTTTGTGTGCAAGCACTGATCCTCTTGGCTCTGTATGTAACCTTGGGTTTGAATCAACTTATCAAACTTGATGTACCATGGCCATGAGCCCTACTTTAATCCATACAAAGCTTTCTTAAGTCTACACACTAGTTCTACCCTACTTTAATCCATACAAAGCTTTCTTAAGTCTACACACCAGTTCTACCCTTGTTGGCTTCTCAAGATTTATCGCAAAACCCTATGGCTGTTTCATGACACCTTTCAAGATCCCCATAAAGAAACACTGTCTTCACATCCATTTGGACCAATTCCAAGTCCTTGATGGCTACTAGACCAAGCACAAGATGCAATGTAATCATCTTGACCACCACTGGAGAAAAGATTTCATCGAGATCCACGCCTTTCGTTTGCTTGAGCCCTTTTGCAACCAATCTAGCCTTATACTTAGGCTCAAGATCATCTGTGCTATATTTCTTCTTGTACACCCATTTGCATGGAAATGCCCGTTTAAGCAATTCCCAAGTTTCATCGGATAAAATTGAGCTATACTTTGATTGCATAGCCTCCTCCCACTTCAGGCGCTATCATCCATTTGAATTGCCTCTTTGTAGCAAGTGGGTTCACCCCAATCACTGACTAGAAATTAGTCCAATACTAGCTCAAAATGCTCAAATGCATGAGAGGTACAAGTAAACCTCTGAAGTGCTTGACTGCTAGATTCTTCTCTTTCTGGAGCAACATGTGTGTGTGTTAGTAGAAGGTGCATCACTAGCACATCCAACATTGTGTGAAACTAGCGGTGAGGAAACATCCTCAAACCGTACTCTACAATACTCAATGTTTTTTACTAGCTTTTTGTGCATCTTAGACTCATTGAATATCACCTATGAGCTACGTATAACCTTCTTAGATTCCGGTTGCTAGAGACAATATCCTATCTCTCCATCCACACCATATCCAATGAAGATGCACTTGTGTGATTTGGGGTCCAACTTTTATCTAAGCACTTTGGGAACATGTGAGAATGCCTCACACCCAAATACACATAATGTGTCATAATTGGGCTCTTTGCCCGTCCAAATCTCCTGCAGAACCTCGTACTTTAGTGGTGTACTAGGTGACCAATTGATCAAGTAAGCAGTTGTCAGAACAACTTCTCCCCAAATTTCTTGAGGTAAGTTGGCCGTAGACAAGTGACCTATTGTCGTGCCTCTTTGTGGGCATGGGGTGATATATGCAAATCTCCATACATGATCTTGCTAAACTTATGATTTATGCCAAGACCTGATATGACATTAGGATGACTGAAATGTATAATAAATATGCGTTTGGTGCCAAGAAATTAAGTTGCCTCCTGTAGGTTGAGATGCAATGATGTTGTCAAAATGTAGTTTAAAAAGGAAGATTTGTGGTGTTCAACATGATCTCCATGCCTACCTTTGCAGCTTGCCAATAAGAGCTACGATAAAGAAGTTATGTGACCTTGAAGCTGGGACAATTTGCTAATCCGTACTGGATTGGGCAGTTGCTGATGAAGAATCAAAGACTCAAAGTTGATATGAATGTATGGGCCTGAAGTGATTGCTTTGTGGAGCACGTCCCTCTTTTCAAATCGGTAACCGAAGCGCTAGTTGCTGAGATATTAGCAGTTGAAGTTTCAACGGGCACCAGTTTTGTGCTGGTTTGATTGCCTTCGCCAGTGTGCCAAAAGTGGGAGTTTTTGGGGCTCAACCAGGCTCTAAATACAATGCATGTAATAGATCAATAAGTGCTCTTGCACTACATTGATGGTGGGGAATGTCGAAAAAGAAAATCGCATTTGGCAATGCCTTAGCCCATATGTTTGTCATATGTAGCACCGTTACAGAAGCACATTAAGTTATTGATGACCTTGTCGGGGAATCTATTAACAGAATGCAAAGGGTGTTAGGTGGAGCGGAATAATTGTTTGCGCTTTGCTCAAGATGAATGGTCCGAACTGTGCTCAAGGTTCCTTTTAGTTCTTATGGAAGGGAGAGCCTTCCGTTCTTAATGGAAAGTGCTATGATCACAAACAAGTGAATGGACACTGTGCGTGTAAGTGAATGAGACTGAGAGATAGAGAGAGAAGAGAGATACGACACCAGAGACGTTGTAAAACTCTCCTCCAAAGGCCCCACTCTCGTCGGCGAGAGTGGTCTACTTTAATTGCACAAGGGTGTACAATGCGTATGCAATGGACTGATGCAATGGGACTATGCCGATGACGACGACGGTGATGACGACGGCGAGTTCGTGGGGCTGAAATCTGAGATCTTCTAATCGCTGAATTTCGGGACTGTTTCGGTTCTCTGAAAATGACTGTTTTGGCTACGTTTTTATGGCTGAAAATGGGGGATCAACTGCAACCATCTTGAGGGGATCTGCTACGGTGCATAAGGCTGAAAATCTGTGTTTTTGCTACTGCTGAGCTAGCGTTTTTGACAAGGCTGAAAAAATGCTGAATCTGCAAGTGATACTGGCGTTTGTATCAAGGCTGAAAAACGTTGGCTGGGATGTATCTGCTGAGGTTGGAAAACGTCGGGCAAGAGGACTTGTAGGCAATGACTGTAGGGAGAAAAATGCTATTCTACTGATGGTCTTGGCGATGATGCAAGGGGGAAAAGATGCGGAAAATATGGGGTTGCCGCGGTACTGTAGGAGGACTCACCAATGGAGGTCTTTATCCAAAACGCTAGGCTCTGGAGTGTACTGCTGAGAAGGGACCTGTTGAGCAGGAAGCTCCTGTTGCCTCTTCTGCCAGAAAGTGCTAACTTGGGTTTGTTTATATATTAACTTAGCAAAATTGCCCTTCCTACTTTTGTTGGAAAGTCACTTAAAAATAATAAGTGAAAATTCCAATAAATAGAAAAATAAGCTAAATGCACAGGAAAATTCCCGTAACTGATGCTAATGGATTTTGATGGGAACTCCGATGATCATGCTGTGTGCAACCGAAGGATATGCATCTATGCTAAGCGACTGGGCCAGCACAGTCTACGAATAGACTCATTAAAGTACCATATCACTACTAATCTAGACTGACTGAACCCTGCTGTGGTGTAGCTTGTCCACGGACACATAGGATTGGGATGTGTCACGTGACATCCCCTCCTTTTCAAAGTGAGGTACTGGTACCGAACTGTATGGCGTCGAGGGAGATCGCCAACAGCATCCGGAATCCTGAAGGGACTCTTCGCCAGCCCACTCTGATATGTGGGTCGTGCCGTACTTGAAATTCATAAAGGTCTGCAACGCTTGCTTCTTTGGGCCGTGCCGAAAGCGACACAAATTCTTCTGTGTCTCCTTCAATGCTTCAACTTCATCGAGACATGCTTCTTTCTTCTTCAAGAATCTCCATGGTTGAAAATTCATGAAACCATTTCCAACACAAAACCATGAACATACCCATTTCATGTAAAGTAAATGGAAAAAATCTTGTCTTCGCTAAAGACTGTGCATGCAATGTAGATGAACCAATAGACGGAGTGCCACACCGTTCACCACCATAGACACGTAAACAATGAGATCGAATCTTTCTATTATGATCTAGAGCAATCAATTGTGCCAAGTCACAACGGAAATGCCCATTCTTGGTGCTCATACTGGCATGTGCTCTTTCTACAACTGTGTCATGCCAAGGAAGAGACATGGAATGTGACTTCAGTACATGCATACTTTTCAGCTTTTCATGAACAATCCGCATACATTCGTGCTCATCCATGACTGAAACGTGCTCAATGTACAATATGTCATGCCTAATAAAAGGGATCACATAAATACGTTGACTTAAATACAGGAAACGACCACAAATGAAACACTCGAACAATGCGTGCGTACTAATCATGCGAACTCATAATACTTCCTGTGAGGGTTCTTTGGACCTAGGCTCGAGAGCCAAGATCGGTTCTTCTTGAATGATGGAATCGTCCTGTGGGGGTTCTTTGGACCTCGACTCAAAAGCCAAGATCGGTTCTTGGTGATTGATCGAATCTTCAACGAGGTTAGCTTCGCTAGAAAAAGCATCAACTAACACATCATCCTTGTGAACAATCACATCATCTTCATGCAACTCATCATGCTTGTGAGAAATCACATCTCGATCATGCAAATCATCATGTTTGTTAGAAATCACCTCTTGATCATGCAAATCATCATGCTTGTCATTGGAATCCAAATCATCATGCTCATCATTTTCAAGCAAATCATCATCATGCAAAGCATTGTCATTGAAATCATCATCATGCTTATCAATATCATTCAAATCATCATGCTTCTCACAATCATGCAAATCTTGTGTATCATGCTTTGGAGAAGAAGAGATTGAGAGAGTATCCTTTACCCGATCCTGTTTAATCTCTGGTTGCATTTGAGAAAAGAGTCGCAACATCTCTTGCATTCTTGCTTTGGTCTCGCGGTCATAGTCTGCTTGTCTTGCTTTGGCTTCCAAGCGTGCTTGATCTCTCTCACGCGCTATGGTTGCCATTCTTTCTTGGTACTGGTGCTCGATGGCTGCTATTCTTTCTTTGTGTTCACGCTCTGTTTTTGCTTTTCGTTCTGCATCTCTTGCTTTGTCTTCTAGCTTCTTGTCCATCATCCTCTTGTCGAAAGCCTCCATAGGAGTTAGTGCAATTGGTGCCGTAGGTGGGGAAGGGTCAGAAAAACCTCTTGGTGGGGTAAAATTCTTCTTCGCCTCTCTCATGCTCATCACCTCCAAGCGAAGTATCCATTCCTCTTCGAGTGGTGATCATTCTGAAGTGTGGGTTCTTGTGGTCTTGGGTTCTTAAGTTCACGAGGAACTTGGGTCCTTGGGGGTCTGAGCTTCTTGAGGTTTTTTTTCGCTTGCAAACCGTGTTTGAGAAGGATCTTCTCTTCACCCAAGTTCTACTCTTTTCCGCGGGCGCACCCCTTGGCGGCCTTGCGTTCACACCAAGGATGCTTTTTTCAACCTCACGTCGATTGGCCAGCTGCTAAGTGCACGGTCCGCTCTTAATGAGTTAAAAGAGACACAAGGGGAGGCTGGACAAGCCATTCTTTCTTGGGATTCCTGTCACTCTTCAACAAAACACGATTAGGAATCGACACGCCCAAGCGAACTTGGGTTAGTACGACCTCAACAAGAAAAAAAAAAAATCTTGTGGTTCTTGTGGTTCTTTCCTTGAGTAATGCAGAACACTTCCAAAGCTCTGATACCAATGTAAGGTGCAGCGGAATGATTGTTTGCGCTTTGCTCAAGATGAATGCTCCGAAATGTGCTCAAGGTTTCTTCTAGTTCTTATGGAAGGGAAAGCGATCCGTTCTTAATGGAAAGTGCTATGATCACAAACAAGTGAATGGACACTTTGCGTGTAAGTGAATGAGACTGAGAGATAGAGAGAGAAGAGAGATACGACACTAGAGACGTTGTAAAACACTCCTCCAAAGGCCCCACTCGGCGAGAGTGGTCTACTTTAATTGCACAAAGGTGTACAATGCATATGCAATGGACTGATGCAATGGGACTATGCCGATGACGACGACGGTGATGACGACGGCGAGTTCGTGGGGCTGAAATCTGAGATCTTCTAATCGCTGAATTTCGGGACTGTTTCGGTTCTCTGAAAATGACTGTTTTGGCTACGTTTTTATGGCTGAAAATGGGGGATCAACTGCAACCATCTTGAGGGGATCTGCTACGGTGCATAAGGCTGAAAATCTGTGTTTTTGCTACTGCTGAGCTGGCGTTTTTGAAAATGCTGAAAAAACTCTGAATCTGCAAGTGATACTTGCGTTTTTGTCAAGGCTGAAAAACATTGGCTGGGATGTATCTGCTGAGGTTGGAAAACGCCAGTCAAGAGGACTTGTAGGCGATGGCTGTAGGGAGAAAAATGCTATTCTGCTGATGGTCTTGGTGATGATGCAAGGGAAAAAAGATGCGTGAAATATGGGGTTGCCGCGGTACTGCAGGAGGACTCACCAACGGAGGTCTTTATCCAAAACGCTAGGCTCTGGAGTGTACTGCTAAGAAGGGACCTGTTGAGCGGGAAGCTCCTGCTGCCTCTTGTGCTAGAAAGTGCTAACTTGGATTTGTTTATATATTAACTTAGCAAGATTGCCCTACCTACTTTTGTTGGAAAGTCGCTTAAAAATAATAAGTGAAAATCCCAATAAATAGGAAAATAGGCTAAATGCACTCGAAAATTCTCCTAATTGATGCTAATGGATTCTGATGTAAATTTCGATGATTATGCTGTGTGCAACCGAAGGATATGCATCTATTCTAAGTGACTGGGCATGCACGGTCTACGAATAGACTCACAAAAGTTGTAGATCACTGCTAATATATACTGACTGAACCCTGCTGTGGTGTAGCTTGTCCACGGACACATAGGGTTGGGATGTGTCACGTGACATTCCCTCCTTTTCAAAGTGAGATACTGGTACCGAACTGTATGGCATCGAGGGAGATCGCCAACAGCATTCAAGATCCTGGAAGGGACTCTTCGCCGGCCCACTCTGATATGTAGGTCATGCCGTACTTGAAATTGATAAAGGTCTGCAACGCTTGCAAACCGCATTTGAGAAGGATTTTCTCTTCACCCGAGTTCTCCTCTTTTCCGCGGTCGCACCCGTTAGCGGCCTTGCACTCACACCAAGGTTTCTTTTTCCCACCTCACGTCGATTGACTGGCCGCTAAGTGCACGATCCGCTCTCAATGAGTGAAAAGAGACACAAGGGGAGGTTGGACAAGCCCTTCTTTCTTGGGATTCTTGTCACTCTTCAACAAAACACGATTAGGAATCGACACGCCAAAGTGAACTTGGGTAACGACCTCAACAAGAAAAAAAACATTTCTTGTGGTTCTTGTGGTTCTTTCCTTGAGTAATGCAGAACACTTCCAAAGCTCTGATACAAATGTAAGGTGCAGCGGAATGATTGTTTGCGCTTTGCTCAAGATGAATGCTCCGAACTTTGCTCAAGGTTCCTTTTAGTTCTTATGGAAGGGAGAGCCTTCTGTTCTTAATGGAAAGTGCTATGATCACAAACAAGTGAATGGACACTGTGAGTGTAAGTGAATGAGATTGAGAGATAGAGAGAGAAGAGAGATACGACACCACAGACGTTGTAAAACCCTCCTCCGAAGGTCCCACTCTCGTCGGCGAGAGTGGTCTACTTTAATTGCCCAAAGGTGTACAATGCGTATGCAATGGACTGATGCAATGGGACTATGCCGATGACGACGACGATGATGACGACAGGGACTTTGTGGTTGGCTGAAATCTGAGATCTTCTAATTGCTAAATTTCGGGACTGTTTCGGTCGCTGAAATGACTGTTTTGGCTACGTTTTTATTGCTAAAAATGGGGGATCATCTACAACCATCTTGAGGGGATGTGCAACGGTGCATAAGGCTGAAAATCTGCGTTTTTTCTACTGCTGAGCTGGCGTTTTTGAGAATGCTAAAAAAAGGTTGAATCTGCAAGTGATACTTGCGTTTTTGTCAAGGCTGAAAAACACTGGATGGGATGTATCTGCTGAGGTTGAAAAACGCCTGGCAAGAGGACTTGTAGGCAATGGTTGAGGGAGAAAAACGCTATTCTGCAGATGGTCTTGACGATGATGCAAGGGGAAAAAGATGCGGGAAATTTGGGGTTGTCGCGGTACTGTAGGAGGAATCACCGATGGAGGTCTTTATCCAAAACGCTAGGCTCTCGAGGGTACTGCTGAGAAGGGACCTGTTGAGCGGGAAGCTCCTACTGCCTCTTCTCAGAGAAAGTGCTAACTTGGGTTTGTTTATATATTAACTTAGCAAAATTGCCCTACCTACTTTTGTTGTTAAGTCACTTAAAAATAATAAATGAAAATTCCAATAAATAGGAAAATAGGCTAAATGCACTGGAAAATTCCCGTAACTGATGCTAATGGATTCTGATGGGAACTCCGATGATCATGATGTGTGGAACCGGAGGATATGCATCTATGCTAAGTGACCGAGCATGCATGGTCTACGAATAGACTCACAAAAGTGGCAGATCACTATTAATATATACTGGCTGAACCTTGCTGTGGTGTAGCTTGTCCACGGACACATAGGGTTGGGATGTGTCACGTGACATCCCCTCCTTTTCAAAGTGAGGTACTAGTACCGAACTGTATGGCATCGAGGGAGATCGCCAACAGCATCTGGAATCTTGGAAGGGACTCTTCGTCGGCCCACTCTGATATGTGGGTCGTGCCGTACTTGAAATTCATAAAGGTCTGCAACGCTTGCTTCTTTGGGCCGCGCCGAAAGCGACACAAAGTCTTCTATGTCTCCTTCAATGCTTCAACTTCATTGAGACATGCTTCTTTCTTCTTCAAGAATCTCCATGGTTGAAAATTCATGAAACCATTTCCAACACAAAACCATGAACATACCCATTCCATGTAAAGTGAATGGAAAAAATCTTATCTTCGCTAAAGACTGTGCATGCATGTAGATGAACCAATAGACGGAGTGCCAAACCGTTCACCACACACACGCAAACAATGAGATCGAATCTTTCTCTTATGATCTAGAGCAATCAACTGTGGCAATTCAGAACGGAAATGCCCATGCTTGGTGCTCATACTGACATGTGCTCTTTCTACAACTGTGTCATGCCAAGGAAGAGACATGGAATGTGACTTCCGTACATGCATACTTTTCAGCTTTTCATGAACAATCCGCTACATCCGTGCTCATCCATGACTGAAACGTGCTCAACCAACAATATGTCATGCCTAATAAAAGGGATCTCATAAAGACGCTGACTTAAATACAGGAAACGACCACGAATGAAACACTCGAATAATGCGTGCGTACTAATCATGCGAACACATAATACTTCCTATGAGGGTTCTTTGGACCTAGGTTCGAGAGCCAAGATCGGTTCTTCTTAAATGATCAAATCGTCCCGTGGGGGTTCTTTGGACCTCGACTCGAAAGCCAAGATCGGTTCTTCGTGATTGATCGAATATGCAACGAGGTTAGCTACGCTAGAAAAAGCATCAACTAACACATCATCCTTGTGAACAATCACATCATCTTCATGCAACTCATCATGCTTGTGAGAAATCACATCTCGATCATGCAAATCATCATGCTTGTGAGAAATCACCTCTTGATCATGCAAATCATCATGCTTGTCATTGGAATCCAAATCATCATGCTCATCATTTTCAAGCAAATCATCATCATGCAAAGCATTGTCATTCAAATCATCATCATGCTTATCAATATCATTCAAATCATCATGCTTCTCACAATCATGCAAATCTTGTGTATCATACTTTGAAGAAGAAGAGACTAAGAGAGTCTTGGGTTCTTAAGGTCATGAGGAACTTGGGTTCTTGGGGGTCTGAGGTTCTTGAGGTTTTTATTCTCTTGCAAACCGCGTTTGAGAAGGATCCTCTCTTTACGCGAGTTCTACTCTTTACCGCGGGCGCACACCCTTGACGGTGTCGATTGGCCGGCCGCTAAGTGCACGGTCCACTCTCAATGAGTGAAAAGAGACACAAGGGGAGGCTGGACAAGCCCTTCTTTCTTGGGATTCCTGTCACTCTTCAAGAAAACAAGATTAAGAATCGACACGCCAAGCGAACTTGGGTTAGTACGACCTCAACAAGAAAAAAAACATTTCTTGTGGTTCTTGTGGTTCTTTCCTTGAGTAATGCAGAACACTTCCAAAGCTCTGATACAAATGTAAGGTGCAACGGAATGATTGTTTGCGCTTTGCTCAAGATGAATGCTCCGAACTGTGCTCAAGGTTCCTTTTAGTTCTTATGGAAGGGAGAGCATTCCGCTCTTAATGGAAAGTGCTATGATCACAAACAAGTGAATGGACACTCTGCGTGTAAGTGAATGAGACTAAGAGATAGAGAGAGAAGAGAGATACAACACCAGAGACGTTGTAAAACCCTCCTTCGAAGGCCCCACTCTCGTCGATGAGAGTGGTCTACTTTAATTGCACAAAGGTGTACAATGCGTATGCAATGGACTGAAGCAATGGGACTATCCCAATGACGACGACGGTGATGACGACAGGGACTTCGTGGTTGGCTGAAATCTGAGATCTTCTAATTGTTGAATTTCGGGACTGTTACGGTCGCTGAAAATGACTATTTTGGCTACGTTTTTATGGCTGAAACTGGGGGATCATCTACAACCATCTTGAGGGGATCTGCTACGGGGCATAAGGTTGAAAATTTGCATTTTTGCTACTGCTGAGCTGGCGTTTTTGACGAGGCTAAAAAAACGCTGAATCTGCAAGTGATACTGGTGTTTTTGTCAAGGCTGAAAAACGCTAGCTGGAATGTATCTGTTGAGGTTGGAAACCGCTAGGCAAGAGGACTTGTAGGCGACGGCTGTAGGGAGAAAAACGCTATTCTGCTGATGGTCTTGGCGATGATGCAAGGGGGAAAAGATGCGAGAAATCTGGGGTTGCCGCGGTACTACATGAGGACTCACCGACGGAGGTCTTTATCCAAAACGCTAGGCTCTAGAGGGTACTGCTGAGAAGGGACCTGTTGAGCGGGAAGCTCCTGGTGCCTCTTCTGCCGGAAAGTGCTAACTTGGGTTTTTTTATATATTAACTTAGCAAAATTGCCCTACCTACTTTTGTTGTTAAGTCACTTAAAAATAATAAGAGAAAATCCCAATAAATAGGCAAATAGGCTTAATGCACTGGAAAATTCCTGTAACTGATGCTAATGGATTCTGATGCGAATTTCGATGATCATGCTGTCTGCAACCGGAGGATATGCATCTATGCTAAGTGACTGGGCATGCATGGTCTACGAATAGACTCACAAAAGTGCCAGATCACTGCTAATCTATACTTATTGAACCCTGCTGTGGTGTAGCTTGTCCACGGACACATAGGGTTGGCATGTGTCACGTGACATCCCCTCCTTTTCAAAGTGAGGTACTGGTACCGAACTGTATGGCATCGAGGGAGATTGCCAACAGCATCCGGAATCCTGGAAGGGACTCTTCGCTGGCCCACTCTGATATGTGAGTCATGTCGTTGTGAGCGGGATGAAAACACACAGAACGCCTCTATAATGACCCGACACACACTCTTGGGAAGATACACACACACACTATTGGGCACCACTCGGCTTACACAATCCACCTGGCCGAGACAGGGAACACACCTATGGAGTGAGAGGAGAGAGACTACCCATTTACCCACTCCACACCGAAACACACACACACAACCAAAAAAATCAGCTCAAAAGAGGAGAATTTCTGATGTTTAGATACAATTGAGCTTGGGCCAACACCAATGGGGCAAATAGCTCACACAATATAGGTAAAATATGCCAGATACAATCACAAATTGGAGAAGAAGCTTTGCTCATAGGAGAAACTTACACAGCCAAAATAGCAGAAAAAAAGTGAGGAATTTGGCAAAATGGACAACGCCATCGCATCCGGAACAGCCCAAAACCCCAGTCTACAATGTCAAAGTGCTCAAATTCGACCTCGGATGAGTAGTTTACGGCCAAAATAGGCTCCAAAATGAGCAAAAACACAATTGCGGTTGTTCCTCCTCTCTTCTCCACGTTTTTTCTGGTCTTCTCTCTGTTTTTTCAGTTCCCTCACTTAGCTTTATTAGTTGGACACCCTTGGCCTTTTAGATGACCTCAAACGGACCCCGAACAAGCCAAAAACGGACCTCGCAGTGCATAGTTGTCACCTTTTTGCATCATCCGCACACCTGGCACTCATTTCTTTTTCCAATAATGCATCCCGCACCATGTGAAGTGGACCCAAAAAGTGGTCCTAATGATGACCTTTTTGCATAACTCTCACAAGAAAACACCCACGTTGTGCCCGTATTCATCCATGTGCAAATATTGACCCCGTTCGGCCTCCTGACGCCACTAGATTCCATCTGACGCACCTGCTTACCTCATGTCGTCGGCCCGCGGATAGCTTCCTCGAGAATTTTTACGCGCTACCAACTCCTCATTATTATAGAAAAAACACACATATACTGATAATAGTGAAAATCGATGCACTATGTACACCCTGTCCTACCTGTACACATGTGGGCCCCACGTAACCACCTGGCTATGGAAAATGGGAAATTCTTCATTTGATGCACCATGCATGTGTATGTACATATGTGCAATCCCTTGCTCCAAAAAACTCCTGACACCGTACTTGAACTTCATAAAGGTCTGCAACGCTTGCTTCTTTGGGCTGTGCCGAAAGCGACACAAAGTCTTCTGTGTCTCCTTAATTGCTTCAACTTCATCGAGACATGCTTCTTTCTTCTTCAAGAATCTCCAGAGTTGAAAATTCATGAAACCATTTCCAACACAAAACCATGAACATACCCATTCCATGTAAAGTGAATGGAAAAAATCTTGTCTTTGATAAAGACTGTGCATGCAATGTAGATGAACCAATAGACGGAGTGCCAAACCGTTCACCACACACACGCAAACAATGAGATCGAATCTTTCTCTTATGATCTAGAGAAATCTACTGTGGCAATTCACAACGGAAATGCCCATGCTTGGTGCTCATATTGTCATGTTCTCTTTCTACAACTGTGTCATGCCAAGGAAGAGACATGGAATGTGACTTCCGTACATGCATACTTTTCAGCTTTTCATGAACAATACGCATACATTCGTGCTCATCCATGACTGAAACGTGCTCAACGTACAGTATTTCATGCCTAATAAAAGGGATCACATAAAGACGCTGACTAAAATACAGGAAACGACCACGAATGAAACACTCGAACAATGTGTGCGTACTAATCATGCGAACACATAATACTTCATGTGAGGGTTCTTTGGACCTAGGCTCGAGAGCCAAGATCGATTCTTCTTGAATGATCGAATCATCCTGTGGGGGTTATTTGGACCTCGACTCGAAAGCCAACATCGGTTCTTCGTGATTGATCGAATCTACAACGAGGTTAGCTTCGCTAGAAAAAGCATCAATTAACACATCATCCTTGTGAACAATCACATCATCTTCATGCAACTCATCATGCTTGTCAGAAATCACATCTCGATCATGCAAATCATCATGCTTGTGAGAAATCACCTCTTGATCATGCAAATTATCATGCTCATCATTTTAAGCAAATCATCATCATGCAAAGCATTGTCATTAAATCATCATCATGCTTATCAATATCATTCAAATCATCATGCTTCTCACAATCATGTAAATCCTGTGTACCATGCTTTGGAGAAGAAGAGACTAAGAGAGTCTCCTTTACCCGATCCTGTTGAATCTGTGTCTACATTTGAAAAAAGAGTCGCAACATCTCTTGCATTCTTGCTTTGGTCTCGCGGTCATAGTCTGCTTGTCTTGCTTTGGCTTCCAAGCGTGCTTGCTCGCTCTCACGCGCTATGGCTGCCATTCTTTCTTGGTACTGGCGCTCGATGGCTTCTATTCTTTCTTTGTGTTCACGCTCTATTTTTGCTTTTCGTTCTGCATCTCTTGCTTTGTCTTGTAGCTTCTTCTCCATCATCGTCTTGTCAAAAGCCTCCATAGAAGTTAGTGCAATTGGTGACGTAGATGGGGAAGGGTCATAAAAACCTCCTAGTGGAGAGAATTATTCTTCGTCTCTCTCATGCTCATCACCTCCAAGCGAAGTATCCATTCCGCTTCGAGTGATGATCATTCTGAAGTCGTGGGTTCTTGTGGTCTTGGGTTCTTAAGTTCACGTGGAACTTGGGTCCTTGGGGGTCTTCGGTTCTTAAGTTCACGAGGAACTTGGGTTCTTAGGGGTCTGAGGTTCTTGAGGGTTTTTTTTTCTTGCAAACCGCATTTGAGAAGGATCTTCTCTTCACCCGAGTTCTACTCTTTTCCGCGGGCCCCCTTGGCGGCCTTGCGCTCACACGGCGGTTGCTTTTTCCCACCTCACATCGATTGGCCTGCGGCTAAGTGCACGGTCCGCTCTCAATGAGTGAAAAGAGACACAAGGGGATACTGGACAGGCCCTTCTTTCTTGGGATTCCTGTCACTCTTCAACAAAACACGATTCGGAATCGACACACCCAAGCGAACTTGGGTTAGTACGACCTCAACAAGAAAAAAAAAAATCTTGTGGTTCTTGTTGTTCTTGTGGTTCTTTCCTTGAGTAATGCAGAACACTTCCAAAGCTCTGATACCAATGTAAGGTGCAGCGGAATGATTGTTTGCGCTTCGCTCAACATGAATGCTCCGAACTGTGCTCAAGGTTTCTTTTAGTTCTTATGGAAGGGAGAGCCTTCCGTTCTTAATGGAAAGTGCTATGATCACAAACAAGTGAATGGACAATGTGCGTGTAAGTGAATGAGACTGAGAGATAGAGAGAGAAGAGAGATACGACACCAGAGACGTTGCAAAACCCTGCTCTGAAGGTCCCACTCTCGTCGGCGAGAGTGGTCTACTTAAATTGCTCAAAGGTGTACAATGTGTATGCAATGGAATGATGCAATGGGACTATGCCGATGACGACAACGGTGATGAGGATAGGGACTTCGTGGTTGGCTGAAATCTGAGATCTTTTTATCGCTGATTTTCAAGACTGTTTCGGTCACTGTAAATGACTCTTTTGGTTGCGTTTATCTGGCTGACAATGGGGGATCATCTGCAACCATCCTGAGGGGATCTGCTACGGTGCATAAGGCTAAAAATCTGCGTTTTTGCTACTGCTGGCCTGGCGTTTTTGACAAGGATGAAAAAACACTGAATCTGCAAGTGATACTCGCGTCTTTGTCAAGGCTGAAAAACGCTGGCTTGGATGTATCTGCGGAGGTTGGAAAACGCCAGGCAAGAGGACTTGTAGGCGATGGTTGGAGGGAGAAACCCGCTATTCTGCTGATAGTCTTGGCGATGATGCAAGGGGAAAAAGATGCGGGAAATCTGGGGTTGGCGCGGTACAGCAGGAGGACTCACCGACGGAGGTCTTTATCCAAAACGTTAGGCTTTGGAGGGTACAGCTGAGAAGGGACCTGTTGAGCGGGAAGCTCCTGTTGCCTCTTCTACCAGAAAGTGCTAACTTGGGTTTGTTTATATGTTAAGTTAGCAAAATTTCCCTACCTACTTTTGTCGGAAAGTCACTTAAAAATAATAAGTGAAAATCCCAATAAATAGGAAAATAGGCTAAATGCACTGGAAAATTCCCCTAACTGATGCTAATGGATTCTAATGGGAATTCCGATGATCATGCTGTGTGCAACCGGAGGATATGCATCTATGCTAAGTGACCGGGCATGCATGGTCTACGAATAGACTCACAAAAGTGGCAGATCACTGTTAATATATATTGAGTGAACCCTGCTGTGGTGTAGCTTGTCCATGGACACATAGGGTTGGGATGTGTCATGTGACATCCCCTCCTTTTCAAAGTGAGGTACTGGTACCGAACTGTATGGCGTCAAGGGAGATCGCCAACAGCATCCGGAATCCTGGTAGGGAATATTTGCCGGCCCACTCTGATATGTGGGTCGTGCCGTACTTGAAATTCATAAAGGTCTGCAACGCTTACTTCTTTGGGCCGTGCCGAAAGCAACACAAAGTCTTCTGTGTCTCCTTCAATGCTTCAACTTCATGGAGACATGCTTCTTTCTTCTTCAAGAATCTCCAAGGTTGAAAATTCATGAAACCATTTCCAACAAAAAACCATGAACATACCCATTCCATGTAAAGTGAATGGAATGATCGAATCGTCCTGTTGGGGTTCTTTGAACCTCGACTCGAAAGCCAACATCGGTTCTTCGTGATTGATCGAATCTGCAATGAGGTTAGCTTCGCTAGAAAAAGCATCAACTATCACATCATCCTTGTGAACAATCACATCATCTTCGTGCAACTCATCATGCTTGTGAGAAATCACATCTCGATCATGAAAATCATCATGCTTGTGAGAAATCACCTCTTGATCATGCAAATCATCATCCTCATCATTTTCTAGCAAATCAGCATAATGCAAATCATCATGCAAAGCATTGTAATTCAAATCATCATCATGCTTATCAATATCATTCAAATCATCATGCTTCTCACAATCATGCAAATCCTGTGTATCATGCTTTGGAGAAGAAGAGACTGAGAGAGTCTCCTTTACCTGATCCTGTTGAATCTGTGCCTGCATTTGAGAAAAGAGTCGCAACATCTCTTGCATTCTTGATTTGGTCTCGCGGTCATAGTCTGCTTGTCTTGCTTTGGCTTCCAAGCGTGCTTGCTCGCTCTCACGCGCTATGGCTGCCATTCTTTCTTGGTACTGGTGCTTGATGGCTGCTATTCTTTCTTTGTGTTAACGCTCTATTTTTGCTTTTCGTTCTGCATCTCTTGCTTTGTCTTCTAGCTTCTTGTCCATCATCCTCTTGTCGAGAGCCAAGATCGGTTCTTCTTGAATGATCGAATCGTCCTGTGGGGCTTCTTTGGACCTCGACTCGAAAACCGACATCCGTTCTTCGTGATTGATCGAATTTGTAATGAGGTTAGCTTCGCTAACAAAAGCATCAACTAACACATCATCCTTGTGAACAATCACATCATCTTCATGCAACTCATCATGCTTGTGAGAAATCACATCTCGATCATGCAAATCATCATGCTTGTGAGAAATCACCTCTTGATCATGCAAATCATCATGCTCATCATTTTCAAGCAAATCATCATCATACAAATCATCATGCAAAGCATTGTCAATTCAAATCATCATCATGCTTATCAATATCATTCAAATCATCATGCTTCTCACAATCATGAAAATCCTGTGTATCATGCTTTGGAGAAGAAGAGACTGAGAGAGTCTCCTTTACCCGATCTTGTTGAATCTGTGTCTGCATTTGAGAAAAGAGTCACAACATCTCTTGCATTCGTGCTTTGGTCTTGCGGTCATAGTCTGCTTGTCTTGCTTTGGCCTCCAAGCGTGCTTGCTCGCTCTCACGCGCTATGGCTACCATTCTTTCTTGGTAGTGGCCCTCGATGGCTGCTATTCTTTCTTTGTGTTCACGCTCTATTTTTGCTTTTCGTTCTGCATCTCTTGCTTTGTCTTCTAGCTTCTTGTCCATCATCCTCTTGTCGAAAGCCTCCATAGGAGTTAGTGCAATTGGTGCCGTAGGTGGGGAAGGGTCAGAAAAACCTCTTGGTGGAGTAAAATTCTTCTTCGCCTCTCTCATGCTCATCACCTCCAAGCAAAGTATCCATTCCGCTTCGAGTGGTGATCATTCTGAAGTGTGGGTTCTTGTGGTCTTGGGTTCTTAAGTTCACGAGGAACTTGGGTCCTTGGGGGTCTTGGGTTCTTAAGTTCACCAGGAACTTGGGTTCTTGGGGGTCTGAGCTTCTTGAGGTTTTTTTTCGCTTACAAACCGCGTTTGAGAAGGATCTTCTCTTCACCCAAGTTCTACTCTTTTCCGCGGGCGCACCCCTTGGCGGCCTTGCGTTCACACCAAGGATGCTTTTTTCCACCTCACGTCGATTGGCCAGCTGCTAAGTGCACGGTCCGCTCTTAATGAGTTAAAAGAGACACAAGGGGAGGCTGGACAAGCCATTCTTTCTTGGGATTCCTGTCACTCTTCAACAAAACACGATTAGGAATCGGCACGCCCAAGCAAACTTGGGTTAGTACGACCTCAACAAGAAAAAAAAAAAATCTTGTGGTTCTTGTGGTTCTTTCCTTGAGTAATGCAGAACACTTCCAAAGCTCTGATACCAATGTAAGGTGCAGCGGAATGATTGTTTGCGCTTTGCTCAAGATGAATGCTCTGAACTGTGCTCAAGGTTTCTTTTAGTTCTTATGGAAGGGAGAGCCTTCCGTTCTTAATGGAAAGTGCTATGATCACAAACAAGTGAATGGACAGTGTACGTGTAAGTGAATGAGACTAAGAGATAGAGAGAGAAGAGAGATACGACACCAAAGATGTTGTAAAACCCTCCTCCGAAGGTCCCACTCTCGTCGGCGAGAGTGGTCTACTTTAATTGCGTAAAGGTGTACCATGCGTATGCAATGGACTGATGCAATGGGACTATGCCGATGATGATGACAAGGACTTCGTGGTTGGCTGAAATCTGAGATCTTCTAATCGAGCTGAATTTCACGACTGTTTCGGTCGCTGAAAATGACTGTTTTGGCTACGTTTTTATGGCTGAAAATGGGGGATCATCTCCAACCATCTTGAGGGGATCTGCTACAGTGCATAAGGCTGAAAATCTGCATTTTTACTACTGTTGAGCTGGCGTTTTTGACAATGCTGAAAAAACATTGAATCTGCAAGTGATACTCGCGTTTTTGTCAAGGCTGAAAAATGTTGGCTGGGATGTATCTACTGAGGTTGGAAAACGCCAGGCAAGAGGACTTATAGGCGATGGCTGTAGGGAGAACAACGCTATTCTGCTGATGGTCTTGGCGATGATGGAAGGGGGAAAAGATGCGGGAAATCTGGGGTTGCCGCGGTACTGTAGGAGGACTCACCGACGGAGGTCTTTATCCAAAACGTTAGGCTCTGGAGGGTACAGCTGAGAAAGGACCTGTTGAGCGGGAAGCTCCTGTTGCCTCTTCTACCAGAAAGTGCTAACTTGGGTTTGTTTATATGTTAAGTTAGCAAAATTGCCCTACCTAGTTTTGTTGGAAAGTCACTTAAAAATAATAAGTGAAAATCCCAATAAATAGGAAAATAGGCTAAATGCACTGGAAAATTCCCCTAACTGATGCTAATGGATTCTGATGGGAATTCCGATGTTCATGTTGTGTGCAACCGGAGGATATGCATTTATGCTAAGTGGCTGGGCATGCACAGTCTACGAATAGACTCACAAAAGTGCCAGATCACTGCTAATCAAGTAATCAAGTAATCAACTTGTTAAGTACTCTGGACAAGTTTCACTAAGTTTGAATAAAATTTGTTCAAGTTATCCACTGTTTTGTGTCTGTAGACTCAGTTTTCATGAATCTGGCTTAAGTCTCACTTTTGTGATCCAAATTTCACCAAATTTGGTTTGTGTGGTCTACTTGATATGCTTGACCTTGTGGTATACTCAAATGTGCAAAAATATCCAATTTTGTAGCAGATGTAAATAATCACGATTATTCACTCCTGTTATTTTCATGCAATTTTGTGCCACAATGTTGACACATAATGGGTAAACAGCTGAACTTAAGCTCCCTAGCCAAGTTTCATCAAGTTTGGATAGTCTCTGTTCAAATGGTCAATAGTTTTGTGTCTGCAGTCTAACTTTGCAAATTTGGCCATAATTTTCACTCCAATGATCCAAATCTTACCAAATTTGATTTATGGGCTTAATTTAACATGCTTAAACTAGTGGTATGCTGGGTTAGTCAAAAAAGTTAAAAAAGGGGATAAAAGTAAATAATTACGATTATTTACTTTTGGAAAATTCTTGTATCTTTTTTATCATCTGAGCATGTACACTTGTTTATCACCTCAATGTCAGCATCATGTAAGTCTAAGTTTCACTGAGTTTGAACAAGATTTTCCCAATTTGCACTCAAGTTCTTGACATCAGTACAGATTTCAGTTTTTACTAAGGTTTTGATCAGTTTGGTGATCCAATTTCTATGGGCCTTTACAAAAGATGTTTGTACAAATGCATAGTCTCTCGTATCAACCTTGGTCACTTTTGAGCTGAAAGTAATTATCTTGATTATTTACTTTTGACCTAAAATGAACACTTTTTCAACTTTTTCAATGGATAGTCTTTTTACGAGCTATTTCAAGCCTCTGAGTCAAGCCATGACCTAATTTGGCCTAAAATGTCAAGAAAAAGTAAATAATTTGAGTTTTTGCAAACTCTTGAAATTTTGCCTCAAATGCGTCCTTAAGCTTACCCACTGGTTCATACAACTTTTCAAGCATAATCTCCAGTTGGATTCAATGATGGACAGTCTTCCAGTGCTATTTCTAGCCTTAGACCTGAAATTCTGCAACTTCACATAAACAACTCACAATTGGTTCTTTTGGATAGAGCAACGTTTTGAAATCCTCGGATTCTACTAAACCTACTCCTAGGTTCTACTGCAATGGGGTTGTGGAAAGTGTCGACGAACACTCGTTTTCTTATTTTTAATGGTTTTTTGAGCCTTGACCTTAAGACTTGTCTCGTCCATCAATCATTCTCAAAATCATAATCTAATCCTTGAATCCTACAATCCTAAAAGGTACTTAGCAAGTACAACCTACTTCCAAGCTACCTCTACACAGCAAAAGACGACAATCTTAAGCTATACGATTTTAAAAAGAAATTTTTGACTCTAGGTGATCCTAGAGGAATTTAAAGGATAACTTCACAAGATACTCGTGATTTTTCCTAGTTTAGGTCTCTTTGATCCCCGGTAGCGGCGCCAAATGTGGGACGGGTTTCTAACCTCACTCCTATCTTATTGCAGACATAGCGAGAACCACGATTGTCAATTCATGGGACCAAGCTGAATCAACTAGTGCATACAGGCTACAAGAGGTTGTCAATATCTTGGAAAACAACAAACAACTCGCATCTAACTCAAGCTACACTCAAATGATAGAAATCACCAAAAGCTAATCGCTCATCAGCAAACAAATCACAACCGTTACAGCATCAAAAAACATCCAAATGTTACAAAACTTCTAGGACAAGGTTTATAAGACCTAAGCACACATGCTTATGGTCTCAAACCTCACTTTAGGTCAAGTAAAAAAATCACGATTATTAATATCAGTGAATTTTTGACCTAGTTGTTTTTTATCCAAAATGCATCTAAATGCTTTTGCCCCAAGAGAAATGCTTGCAATGAGACTACTAGAGCTTCCACCGTCGAAGCTCCAAAAGAGGATGCTCATTGCAAAGGTCCACCTCTCTCCTATGCTTGGGGAAAGGTAAGGGAGCATGATACCTGCATCTTGTTTGACCCTAGATCTACTCACAATTTCATATCAGCGGAGTTGGCCACCAAGTTGGGCATTCAAGCTTTCAAGATGGGAGATACTATAATGGCCGACACTGCTTTCAAGGGACAGTGAGCCTCTGTTACTCCCTTGATTGAGAAGTTGAGGCTCCATGTCCAAAGCTATGTCAACAGAGAAGACTTTTTCATCTCTCATCTCCAACAAGAGGATGCTATCCGAGGGACACCAAGATTTAACTGCATGGCTGCCAACATGAAGTTCCCTGAAAGGAGAATCTAATTTACTTATAAGGAAAAGAACATGTATATAGATGATAGTGAGCCTGGTTGTACCATACTACTTGTAAATCCTCTTTCTTTTGATAAATCAATGAAGAGCTCTGTTTCTGCGTACATGATTTTTGTCAAAGAATCCCTAACAGATCTTGATGTTTCATCAAATGTAAATGGTAGAAATCAAGAAGAGATAGATTTGTCTAATTTTCTTAAAGGATTCCAACATGTGTTTATCGATGATATCTCTATGGACTTACCTCTAAAAAGAGGGGTTGATGACCATCAAATTGAGCTCCTCCCAAGAATCTCACCACCTAACAAGCCTCCTTATGGAGTTTCCCAAGCTCAACAAGAGGAGATCATGAGGCAAGTACAAGAATTGGTTGACAAAGGGATGGTAACGCCTAGCTCCTCTCCCTTTTGTTCTCTAGTCCTTTTAGTGCAAAAAAACATGGTACATACCGTATGTGTTTGGACTATCGAACACTAAACCATATCACTATCAAAAACAAATTTCACGTGCCTCCGGTAGAAGATCTATTTGATAAGCTACAAGGCTCTACCCACTTGAGTAGGATTGACCTTAAAAGTGGCTATCATCAAATAAGGATAGTGGATGAAGATATCCTAAAGACCTTGTTTAGTACAACATTTGGCCTTTATGAATACCGAGCAATGCCTTTTGGCTTGACTAATGCACCAACCACGTTTAATTGTCTAATGGAGAAAATATTTAGACCCTAATGCAAATTCATTGGAGTGTTCTTTGTGATGATATCATCATCTACTCCGAGTCCTTGGATGAGCACAAGCAACATCTCCAAGTGATTTTTCAAGTATTGAGGGAGAACAAGCTTTTTCTCAACCAAAAGAAAAAGATTTTTTTCTTTCAAGAGATTCAATACTTAGGTCATACTATCTCTCAAGATGGTGTCCGGATGGATCCATCAAAGTTGAGGTAATAAAAGCATGGCCTAATCCAAAAACTCTACATGAGCTAAGAAGCTTTATTGGTATGTGTGCATACTGTAGACGCTTCATAACTATATTCTCTCAAATAGCAGGACCGTTACATGACTTAACAAAGAGGAACTTTAAGTATTCATGGACTGCTTAAGGAGAAAAATTCTTTTGACATGCTCAAAGAGAATCTTACCTCCCAACCAATCCTCATGCTTCCAGATCTCTCAAATCCATTTGAGATCCAATGTGATGCTTGTGGTGATTGCGTTGGAGCAGTCTTGCTTCAAGAAGGGCATGCCATAGCATACAAGATCCGAAGGCTCAATATAGATGAATGTGTATTACACATTTATGAGAAAGAGATTTTAGTTGTTCTACATGCCCTAGACACATGGAAGCACTATTTATTGGGGACTTCATCTTTTCTATGAGCCGACCACCAAAGTCTCAAGTACTTCATGATGCAAACCAAGCTTTTGAGAAACAATGAGGTGGACATATTTTCTTTTGCAATTTAATTTTGATATTGCTCACATTGCTGGTAAGCACAATAAAGTGGCCGATGCACTTTCACGACGACCAAAAGTTAATGTGGTGTCTATAGCTACTCATAATGATATATCTTCTATGATAGATAAGTATGCTACAGACCCTGACTATAGAGACATAATGTCAGCCCTTGCTTTGGGGAATAAAGAGGAACCATTCACCTTGGAGGATGGTTATCTTCTCCACGGAAATAGGCTATGTGTTACCTAGTCCCTTCATGAGAAATTCATGTATGAATAGCACGCTCCTCCCTATGCGGGACAAGAGTCATTCAACCTACTCTCCGAGGAGTAAAGACGTATTTCTATTGGCCTACCATGAAAGTGTACATACAAGAGTATGTTTCAAATTTTGTGGTATGCCAAAAGACCAAGTATGATAGAGGGAAGCAACCTGAATTACTCCATCCATTGTCTATCCCAAAATCACCATGGGAGAGTATATCCGTCGAATTTACCTTTGGATTACCCAATTCTATCCATGGGAATACTAAAATATGGATAATAGTTGACAAGTTTAGCAAGCAGGCACACTTTACTCCTGTCAAAAAAGACTATTAAGACACATCAAATGGCAACTCTCTTCATCTCACATATTTTCAAACACCATGGATTTCCAACATCCATCGTGTCAGATAGGGATCCTACAATGACCAGTAATTCCTCAAAATGTCTCTTTGAAAATCTAGGAACAAGATTTAATTTCTCTTTGGCCTATCACCCACAAAAGGATGGCCAAAGTGAGATAGCCAATATTATGATACTCGATCTACTAAAGACTTATGTTACCAAAGTAGATCAACACTCACAATAGGAAAAGTACTTACCTCTTGTAGAGTATGCGTACAATAATACTATACATACTTCTATGGGGAAAGCACCTTTTGAAATAATTGAGGGAAGACCTAAAAGTCCCTTGCTACTTAAAGTACATGGGAAGATTTTTGATGCCAATGAGGATAGCCGTTACCTACAAAAATATTTTCAAAAAATTAAGGAGGCTATATCCATCTCTCAGCAAAGGCAAAAAGATGTTGTTGACAAGCACAAAAGGGCCTTAATGCTCAAAGAAAATGATTGGGTCCTACTCAAATTTCCTAAGGCTCGATTGAGGCAAACGGCGGGCAGAAATCCTATGGGACATCAGAAGTATTATGCTAAATTAGCAAAAAGATACTATGGTCCTTTTCAAATCTTGAAGCCAATCAATGAGATGGCTTATTTAATCAAGTTTCCAAACCATTGGCTCATACACAATGCTTTTCATGTGAGCATACTTAAGCCCTACAAAGGATAGCCACCAAGTGAACCAATTATTGAAGAGCCTCCCGAAATCAAAGACATAATGGAGCTTAAAGACCTTAGGGTTAGCTTTAGCAAAGACCTCCAAAGGTTAGTGTTAAAAATTCCTTTGACCTAAGGTAAGCTATGATTGAGCTTGAGGTGGGAACCCGACCATGCTTGATGTGCTTCTCGTGCTTGATGACTAAGGTGCTTCAGGTGCTTGACATGCTTGCGGACTAGGGAGATTGAGGTGCTTGTGGGAACACTAACCAGGCTTGAGGTGCTTTGTCATGCTTCCTCACTAAGGTTCTTGGGATAAGGTGTCCAAAAAGTCTAATTCCATCCCTACAAAATAAGGGGCAAGCCCTAAAGCTAGGGGGATGAGAGAGAACACACACACCCTCACACAAGGCAAGCTTGGTACAAAGAAAGAGAAAGGAACACTTGTCAAGTTCCTCCTCATGTTTCCCTCATGGTGTGCCTAAAGCCTATTGGTTGGCCTTCCAGGTGGTCTGACAATGATAATTTATTGGATTTAATTAATTGTTTTTGCATTTATCAAGTCCTCTCTTTCAAAGGGGAAAGGGGGTCACTTGTCCCAAGACCACACTTGTTGCTTGTAATGCATCTTGCTTGTGATTGGTCAGTCTTGCAGGGGTCCAATAAGCTTCAAGCATGACCTACAAGGGGGGGGGGGGGGGGGGGGGGGGGGGGATCAACCAAGGAATCTAGGGGCATGCTTGGGGGGGTATACTCTACCACACACACTCACACACACTCTCATTGTGTGAAGTGAAAAGTGCAAGAGTTCCATATCATTCTCCAAGTTAGTATAAGGGTTGAGAGCCTACACCAACACTCTTGGCTATGTAATGCAAATCCAACCAAGATCCATGCTTCAATGCTTAAGCTTTTCATCTTCTCCATCTGCATTACTATGCTATTATGTATGCTAGCAAGAAGAGTGATGATAAGTGAGGAACTAATTATTTCTCCTATAAAATGTTTCTTCTTCCTCTTCCCTATCCTCATTCCCCACTAGCTCTCTCCACCTTCGAAGGTGTTTGAGGCCTTGGGACTAAGGCTTGGGATAGTTAATGATTTTTGCAAAGCTTATGTTATGCTCGTGATGCATGAAACTTTACATCTTGATTGCATCACCTAGGTCACAACGAGCACAAAGACTATATTGTACCAAGTCACTCTTGATGGGAGAAACTATAATACAAGTGCCAATTAGAGGGGGAACTGGCTCCACATAAATATGGTCCTCAATTGTTGACATGTTCTCTAAACTCTCTCTCTTGCAAAAGTATTTTCCATGGCAAGTTAACTCAATGCTATGTTTATGTTGCTACCATCAATTAATTTCACTCTCTATGCTCATATAAAGTAATTCCACAAAAGCGTTGTCTCTAATTTTGGCTACTCTCAAAGTTCATAGGTCAGTTCCATTACAGCACCTATAGGACTTGTACATATCAAATTTACAAGGTTTGGATATACCGGATTTTAAGGGCTTGGATGAGCAAGGATATGTGCTTGAATATCCGCATGGAGATGATTTAGAGGGGGTGAAAATCCTTTTTTATCGATTTTGTGATGCAGAGCTCTCAATATGGCAAAGTGATCGTGCACTTGATGATGCTTATTGAGAGGGGGTGCATACTGAATTGCAATCTTTTGGTGTTTCATATGATTGGATTCATTGTGCCGATGATATGGAGAGGACATGCGATGCAATTTTCAATGTACATGCTCAAATTTGTGCTACATAAGTTCAACGATATTTGGATGAGGGGGAGAAACTTGATCAGCCGTCTACAAGACGTGGCTATTATGCATACCATGTGTGGAAAGCCTAGTTGCATCATGCGGTATGCAGGAGAGAGGAATCTTCTGAAGCGATGGACCTTGATCTTATGTGCTTATTGCATGAATCTTTGGAATTTTTCTCAATTACAAATGTAAAGGGTACCGAGTAGTTTGGTTTCATGTATAAGCACGTTTATCCATATGTGGTTGATGATGACCTTATACAATTGCTGGATGATACTCTATTGGGTTTTGGGCATATACAAAATAGGGGAATGTTTTCTGATTCATCTTGGGAGTCCGATGAAGAGGATTTTTCTAGAGACCTGATGTATCCAGATACGCATGATCGGAATCATCCTAGAGGGGGTAAAGCTGCATTTTCGATGCTCCCACCTGGGATAGGTGATCAATAATTAGATGAGCATGATGCACAAGGGAGATGACAATATCAATTGTTGTGAGATGCTATATGGGATTTTTTGGTACCCTATGATGTAGGGGATTTTCTACTAGATTTTGATCCAAGAGGAAACAATTATATGCATGGTCCAAGGAAATTGATTGATATGCCGTTTGATCCGGGTGGAGATGTACATGTTCTTGGGCAGCTGACTTATATACCATATATTCCAGGTGGGGCTCATGATGGTTTACGGGTTAATCATGCTTATGCTCTACTACTGGGAGATTCTTGTGGTTTGCCTATGATCCTGGAAAAGGGAATACTCAAATAAGGCCACATGTTGCAGTTTTTTTCAAAGCATGCTCACATTGGGGTAGTCTTATAGGTTTACAAGGTTATGCTTGCAGATTTGGAATAATGGTGGGCACATATGGAAGGATGTGCAAGTTTAGAGGGGGTGGATGTTGTACCGCTTTTCGGGCACGAGGTGAAATATGCAAATCTCCATACATTTTCAAGGTTTTTCTAAACTCATGATTTATGCCGAGATCTGATATGACATCAGAAATGTATATTAAATATGGGTTTGGGGCCAAGAAATCAAGTAGCCTCCTACAGGTCAAGATGTAGTGATGTTGTCATAATGCAGTTTAATAAGCTATATTTTTAGTGTTTGACATTCTCTCCATGATTGTCTTTACGGATCGTCAATTGGAGCTATGATAAAGAAGTTATAATAGTTTGAAGCTTGGACAAATTGCAGATCCATACCAAATTAACACCATATTAGTGAATTTGGGAATTTCCCAATTCCCACTTTCAACAAGAGCTTATGATTTGAACATATGGTCAAAACTTTGCCAAAGTTTTGAGAGCCTCCCTTGGAAGATCTTTTCAAGTACTACATTGTGGAAGGATTTGGTCTTAAAAAATAGTTTGAGATTTGTCCATATGGCCAAATCTTCAAGACATTTCTGATTCCCAAATTGGCTCTAAAGTCTCAAACCCTATAATATGGCGTTGATTGGGAAACTGCTGATGAAGGGTCAAAGTTGATATGAATGCATGGACCTAAAGTGATCGCTTTGTGGAGCGCATAGTCTTTTGAGATTGGCAATCAAAAGCTCTAGTTTCCAAGATTTTAGTAGATTAAGTTTCACCGAGGGCCAGGTCTGTGTTGGTTTGGTTGCCTTGGTCAATGTGACAAAATTGGGAGTTTTTGGGGTTCACCCAGGCTCTACAATACAATGCATGTAATAGATCAATAAGTGCTTGAGGAGAATCTTTTCTGGAATGTCATCTCTTGCAGTACATTGATGGTGTGGAATGTAAAAAAGGGAAGTCGCATTTGGCGGTGCCTTAGCCGATATGCATGTCAAATGTAGTACCCTTACAAAAGCACATTACGTTATTGATGACCTCGCAGCATAATCTATTAACCAAATGCAAAGGGAACGCCTTTCATCAAATGCAATTACCTTTACGTGAATCAAGTGAGGGTATGTGTGGAACTATTCAAGCCATTGATACGGCGGGGCCAAGACTTTGATACGGGCAACAAAACTCACGATGATATTGTCAGTAGGGGTTGTTGGGGAAAAAAATGTTGTGCTTAGAATTGCTTTGGGTGATGTTTACGCCAAACGTGGTGCCCTTACGGAAGCACATTTGTTTATTGATGAGTTTTCAGTATAAAATGTTGTTTATTGGACACATGGTGTGATGCTAGACAGTGCCTTGGTCAATGTGCATCCTAAATGTGATTTCCAGGACAATATGCGTGCCAAGTGTGTTGTAGACCATATAGGCCACCCATAAGGGACACCCATAGGCAAAGCATGGCCTTGTACTATAAGGTGGAGCACCACCGCCCAAGGGTGTGGTCGCTCAAAAGAGGTGGTCACCCATTGAATAAAAAGGAAGGACATAATGTGAATGGGGAGGAGAAAAGCATGGAAACAACATGTGGACAGCAAGCAGTGAGGAGGAGGGGGAAGATGCACTCGAGCTGAGCAATACAAATATCAGGTGAGGATGCCAAAGAAGCGAGAATTAGTGCTCCATGACCCATAACATAGCCTCACATATTTTTGTGCAGTTCAACATTCGGGCTGCCATGTCATAGGGTCCCTCCCACGTTATTCTGGATGCCATGACTATCATGGAGGGGAAAAAAGAGGGACTTTTATAGGATTTTGGGGGATATATCATGGGGGAAGCAAGGCGGGTTTAGGGTATTGGAGAGGGAGAGCAACAAGAGGAGAATGTAGGAGGGGAATTGAAGAGAAAAAGGCCTCAGAAGCTCTATCGAGCTCGCAAGGAAGAAGAACTTGACTTTATCTCTCTCTCTCTCTCTCTCTCTCTCTCTCTCTCTCTCTCTCTCTCTCTCTCTCTCTCTCTCTCTCTCTCTCTCTCTCTCTCTCTCTCTCTCTCGACCTTGAAGTAAGAACGCACGAGATCACCGGAGGGCATTGCATGAAGAGGGGAGGAACGTGGAGGGAAACATGGAGGGGTGCCTTCAAAGGCTACATAGAAGGCACATATGGTCTCCCTCGTGCGCCATATCATCTAAAAGCTCTCTCTCACCTTAGAGGCCTGATAGCCATATCTCCAAACCTCTCTCTTGAAGCTTAAGGGTTACAAATACTCTGCTATCTTTCTCTCACCGCCATAGCCAAAATACCTAAGCTCTTTTCTCTCATAGTCATCACCTGTAAAATCTCTATTGAACTCTTGAGGAATAAGCAAGAAAGAGCATCTGAAGGAGACATGAAGGGGAAAGTTGACAGGAGAGGGAAATATAGAGAATTTAAGATGGATTAAAGCTAGCATTAAATGGAATCCATGGAGCATTATGGAGGATCTAAAGGAAGAGAATCAAAGGGGATTATCAAACAAGGCCACAAGAAGTGGGCCATTTTTACAGTTAGTTTTGTGGCAATCTTGGGCATTGAAGGGCAAAGGAATCGTGCAAGGTGGGAATTGTGCCGGACAATTGAAGATTTCTTCCAACTTGGGGAATTTTTTATTAGGGGTTTGCAAATCAACAGGCATACTGATGATGGATTATGGAACCAATTTGTAACAAGGTTTCCTATATCAATCTATTGTAAGCGTCTTTTGATTGCTAGCATCAATTGGGTGTTGATAAATGGTTTTTTTTTCACTGGTATTTGTGATCCGAGTCATGATTTTATTCTAGGGTTTTTCTATAAGCATCTATATATATTCTTACTAAGACCAAATGAATCCTAACTGCACTCATTTCGCTTGGTTTGCACCTCGACTGCTTCTCTGTCTACAATCAAAAGCCCAACCCTTTTTCGACCCTAGAGAGACGCTCACTCCAACAAATTTGGTGAGCCGAGCACAAATTTGATCAAGGTAGATGGAAGCATGCATTCCAGCAAGCCAAGACAGAGAGATGTAGCATATTATGGGTTAATGGCTGCTATTTTGGAGCATCAGTATACAAGTCAAGTGCAGAATAGGAATCAAAATTTGGGTACCAATGTGAAAACTGAGAAGAACTGAGAATTGCATCAGTTTGCAAAAAGTGAATTGGGTGGATTTCAAGGGCAGGATAATATATAAATTTTTAAAGTATTGGAGCTAGTAATAGAAAATAGGAAATTTGAGGCATTTGATAACTAGAAACAAGAGATGCATCTACAATTAACACTTGAAAATGCCAAACATTCAGTTTTTTATTAACACAGAATTTTTGATGGTTATGATACTTTAGGATATTTGGACTGCTATGAAGAGAAGCTAAAGCTGCATGGGGTGCTAAAAGAGAATAATTCTCTAAAATTGGACAGGTTTGTGACCCCAAATTTTATTGAGAGAGTCCAAGAGCTTCAACATCAAAATATGCATAGCTGGAGCAAGTTTAAAGATGCTATCATCCGAGAACAATGGGATCCAAGCATGTACAAAGATGACGAGGATTGTGTTAATATGACTACCTATGCGGAGGTTTGCAAGAAGATTAGGCTAAGCTTGAAACTGCTATCGATAAATGCTTGCTTGAGGATGATAGGGTATTATAGAATAAAGATGATGAAGAGGTTTTCCAACCTGTCTATCAAAACTTGGAATCGCAGATTCCATGGAAATGGTTAAAATTGAAGAATTACAGGGTCAAGAAAAGTACGAGGATTCAGAGGGTCTGTATACACATGAGGATTCAGAGGGTGTGGAAGTACATGAGCACCTGACATAAAATCTAATATCTAACTAACCAAAAATATTTTCTCGTATTAAACTAATCATTTAATGTGGGAGAATAAACGGGAACAAGGGTTAGAATATAGACATGTGCTTTCAGATCTATCTCAACACGAGGCCAATGGTAAAGGGGTCCAAATGAGAGATGGTCTGTCTCAATGAGAAAGCCTAGCTAATGGAGCTTAAAGACCTTAGGGTTAGCTTAATTAAAGACCTCCAAAGGTTAGTGTGAAAAAATCCTTTGAACTTAGGTAAGCTAAGGCTGAGCTTGAGGTAGGAACCTGGCCCAAGCTTGAGGTGCTTTCCATGCGTGATGACTAAGATGCTTGAGGTGATTGTCATGCTTGCTGACTAGGGAGATTGATGTGCTTGCGGGAAAACTACCCAGGCTTGAGGTGCTTTGTCATGCTTGTTGACTAAGGTTCTTGGGGGTAAGGTGTCCAAAAAGACAAATACCATCCCTACAAGAGAGGGGGCAAGGCCCAAAGCTAGGGAAATGAGAGAGAACACACACACCCTCACACAAGGAAAGCTTGGTACAAAGGAAGAAAAAGGGACACTTGTCAAACTCCTAATCGTGTTGCCCTGATGATGTGCCTAAAGTCTATTCGTTGGCCTTCGAAGGGGTCCAATGATAACTTAGTGGATTTAATCAATTGTTTTTGCGTTTATCAAGTCCTCTCTCTCAAAGGGGAAAGGGGAACACTTGTCCCAAGACTACCCTTCTTGCCTATAATGCATCCTACATGTGATTGGTCAGTCTTGGAGGGGTCCAGTAAGCTTCAAGAATGAGCTACAAGGGGGGTCGATGAAGGAAGCTAGGGGAATTCTTGGGAGGGGTACTCTCCCACACACATCACACACTCTCATTGTGTTAAGTGAAAAGTGCAAGAGCTTCATCTCCTTCTCCAAGCTAGTAGAGAGATTGAGAGCCTACACCAACACTCTTGGCTATGGAATACAAATCCAACCAAGAGCCATGCCTCAATGCTTAAGCTTGCCATCTTCTCCATCTTATTTACTATTCTATTATGTATGCTATAAAGAAGAGTGATGATAAGTGAGGAACTACTTCTTTCTCTTATGAAATGTTTCTTCTCCCTCTTCCCTATCCTCATTCCTTGCTAGCTCTCTCCACTTTCGAAGTTGTTTGAGGCCTTGGGACTGAGGCTTGGGATAGTTAATGCTTTTTGCAAAGTTTATGGTATGCTCATGATGCATGAAGCTTTTCATCTTCATTGCATCACCTAGTTTACAAGGAACACAAAGACTGTATTGTACCAAGTCTCTCTTGATGGGAGAATCTATATTACAAATGCCAATTAGAGGGGGGACTAGCTCCACATAAATATGGTCCTTAACTGTTGTCATGTTCTCTAACTCTCACTCTTGCAAAAGTATTGTTCATGCCAAGATAATTAAGGAATATGTTTATGTTGCTACCATCAATTAAGTTCCCACTCTATGCTCACAAAGTAATTCCACAAAAGTGATATCTTTAATTTCCGCTACTCTCAAAGCGGGTCTCAAAGTTCATAGGCCATTTCCATTACATTGGTATCAGAGCATTTGGTTTGTTTTTTCTTGATTAAAGAAGAGAGGTCCTTACATAGTCTATAAATGATTGATTTTTATTATTATATTAGGGTAAGTTAGATTGTGATATATTATGTGTTTTGTTGAGCCCACTACATTGGATATGGTGCACACCTCGAGAGCTTTGGACTTAATAATGGGGTCTTTTTAGACTTTCCTGCGACTTTACCATTATTGAGTCATAAGAAGTACAAAAGGAGCTAGCCCTAAGTAATTCTGCAATATTAGACCTACACTCCACTACTCTCTATATAATTAACCACTTCGAGCCGTGGGTGTAGATTCTTAAGTGCCAATTTTCAAAGGCTAAGAGGAGCGGCCACTAAGGTTTTGAATTGCCAAAGGAGATTGCTTATAACTTGAAGGATTTTTTATTAAGGTTTTGCAAATGAACAAATATACTGACAATGAAGTATGCAACCGATTTGGAATAGGGTTTAAGATATCAATTTATTGGAAGCGTCTTTTGATTGCCAACATCAATTGAGTGTTGATAAATGGTTTTAATTTAATTTCCACTAGTATTTGTGATCCGAGTTGTGATTTTATCTCGGGTTTTTTGTGTAATAATCTATATATATTCTTACTAACATCAAGTCAATCCTCATTGCACTCATTTCGCTTGGTTTTTACCCCGATTGCTTCTCTATCTATACAGGCAAAATCCCGACGCTTTCTTGGTTGACCCTAGAGAGATGTGATCTCCAACACCGTTCTTGAGTTGTTCTATTTATTCTCTTTGTGAAACCATTTTGGGTGGGTGTGTAAAGAGTGGTAAACTGTATTCTAATGCCTCATTTACTGCAAAAGTCCTTGAACTGGGAGAAGATGTACTCACCTCCATTGTCACTACGCAAAGGTTTCAACTTTGTACCCGATTGATTCTCAACCAATGCTAAGAAATTATGAAAGACACTAAAGAATTCGTTCTTGTGCTTGAAGAGATAAACCCACATCTTTCTCGTAGATTCATCTATGAATGTGAGGAAGTATAACGCTGCCCCTAGAGACTTGACGGGCATAGGTCCACATAATTTGCCGTGAACAAGATCTAGAGGACTCCCTATCTCCTTGTCCAAAGGTGTTGATGTCAACCTAGTCTAATCATAGCAGGGTGAAAGCATGTTAACCTGTCATGCTTTTTCATGTCCCGGACAATGCTAACTAGCACAATTTTGACAGATGCTAACTAGTACAATAACTTGAGCTACATCTCCAAGATCTATGACATATGATATATCAATAGAAAGCACTTGAAACAAGGAATCCAAATGTACAACCTCCGACAAATTTTGATATTATTTGCAAAAAATTTACCGGACGCCCAACTTTTCGAAGACGTGCTAACTTGAAACTACTAACTAGCACAAAAAGCGCGACAGGTTAACATGCTTTCACCCAGCAAGACTTTCATTTCCTTTTGACTCATGTATGTCCTAGCCGGCTATGTCACAACTCTATAAATGGCACCTTGACTACACAAATAGAATTCTCTTTCTTAGAAGAGATATAAAGTGAGCACAATGATCCAGACTTATTGCCTATAAGCATGAACAAATCTCCCTTCTTGATAATCAAAGAACCATAAACATAGTGTAACCCAAATTATCGAGTTGTCCAACTTATATCAAACTCTTTGTCAATTTGGGTACATGTCTGACATTATGTAGCATAAACTCAGTGCCGTTATGCATAGAAAACTTAATGTTGCCCACACCACATATATCAATCTCATCAGAGTTTCCTAGCTTCATTATGCCATGTGTGGTAGTGTATGTAGAAAACCATTCCTTGCGGGGAGTCACATGAAAGCTAGCACCCGAGTGCACAATCCAATTCAGCGCATAACACTCATTATGAGCTAACAATGCATCAGGACTCAATCCAATGTGAAAATCAACACATCATTTGGCACGTCAAAAACTATCTCAATAGTTAGATACTCAACCACATTAAGCTCTTCATTTTTCACACTTCTTTTACGTTTTTCAGAGTTTGCTTTCTCTTTTCCCTTATCACGCTGCATCGTGCGGCAATCTTTCTTCAAGTCCCTTTTCAAGGCAGTAGTAACACTCTACATTTTGCATGTCTGCACCTTGACTCTTGCTACAACCTTGCCTACAATCCTGTGAACAACCGCGGCTATGACCACGCTGCCTTTGCTTGTCACGATTTCCACTAGCCACATATGCATCACCATGCCCACTCGCATCAAGAGATTGACGTTGAATCTCCTCAGTGAGAAACACACCAGCAACACCGCTAAAATCTAGCTTGCTATTGGGTGCAAAATTGCTTATGGATGTGTTAAAGGTATCCCATGACGATGGTAGCAAACATAGTAAGAAAATGGCCTTCATTTCATCATCATAATTGAGACCTCGAGGGGTGGACTATTTAATCACGTTAATGTATAATGTGAGTTTGAAAGGAGGGGATTTCAAATGCAAAAAAATTAGGCAATTTAATAAAGATACATTAAATTAAGGTATTTTTATATTCAATTTTGGAAACATTTACTAAAATAAGGGATCATTTTACTCATTCAAAGCTGTTAAAAGTGGGGGTTTTTTAATACCAAGCGAACACACATTATATAGGGAGTACTAAACGATGAACCCCCTGAGATTGAGACCTTTTGAAGCAAGCAGTGAAAATGCATTGTTGAACTCATTCAAGTGAGAACTAACATTACTGCCTTCTTCCTGTTCATGTGCATCAATTTCTTCATCAAGAAAACCTTGTGCAAGGTGTTGTTGCCATCCCAAGCCTGACATAGAGCATCCCACAAATCTTTGGCATTGGTCTTATCCATTATGGTAAAGTAAACGGATTCACCAAGGTGTAGGTTGTTGAAGTGGAGGGAGAGAGCACACGCAGAGATGAGACGAGAGAGAGACGACACCATCATATACAATCCCCAAAGTGTGTATAGAGCACACACTGAGTACACGTATATAGTGGGGACTCCTAGCTATATATAGCATAAGTGTGGGCTCTCTATATAGCTCCAACAGCCCCACTCAAATAGGAGTCCCTAACTGTGGATGAAAAAACCCTTGGGGATCCAAGGGAAAAACCCACAACACCATATACATGCACTTTTGTATTTAAAAGAAAATTTAAGTTTATAAAATATGTTCCCAAGGAGCTACATCACTCCATAATATATACAACAATCACCACAAAGACTCATAAGAATTTATAATGGAAACAAATCAAAAGTTTTAAGTGCAGGAGCTGCATAACTCTTGTGCCACTGCAATTGTTTTGATAGAGTAGCTTTAGTGTCTTTGATCCCTTGTATATGCTACTTAATGTGATTTTCATCTTGTAATCAATACCAACTCAAGAAACATATCGAAATGTGAAGGGTAGAAATAAACACATCACATTGTCCTTAGAGACAGGTCGCGATGCTGCTCTAGAGCAAAATAGAAACAAACATAATGCCGATGCAATCACATGTCCAGACGATTAGAGAAAAAAGTATAATATCAATGTAATCACATGTGCACACATATATACAAAGCCGAGATGTAATGAACATATTGGGGCCCCCAAGATCTCAGCAGCTGCTAGTAGCTATCATCATCATGGCTTTACGTACCATGGCATCACGATATTCAACATGGCATTAGAGACGCTTATTTTTTTTCTGAAATAGCAATCATCATGGCTTTATGTACCATGGAATTAGAGATGCTTTCTTCAATTAAAAAAAAATTGTTAAAAAAAAAGTAATCATCATCATGGCTTTACGTACCATGGCATCAAGGACGCTCTCAGTGAATCAAAATAATTTTTTTGAAATAGAAATATAAGATGGAAATACCCATGACAATATTGATCCATGTCATAGCTATATGGCTCGAAGAATCATATATTAAAGAGACATGAAGTAACAATCCCCTTGCATGAATTTTATCACCGTCTATAATGACATCTGCCATCAAAATATATGAAGACAAATTATTATGGCAGCATCATGATGTCAAGTACCTTGGTATTAAGGAACTCTAGGGAACGCTGCTAGATCGTAAAATTTCAAAATTTATCACCAAGATATAATTACAACATATGAGAAGTATATAGGAAAGTATCAACAAAATATACTGAAAAACATGACTAGGACTGTAAAAGCCTCAAAGATAAACAATTCCCTCAAAAACGACTATGGTATTATTTAGAAAACCATCATCAAAATCATGACCATCAAAGCTAGCCCCGTAAGCAGTCTCTCTTCCAGCTCCCATGCTAACAAAGCTTTGTTCAAGTATCAAGATAGTGCCTTGCGACGTCAAACATCGCCTACAAATATCGGTCTACTATTATTACTTTTTCTCTCATTGTTATGAGAGCTATTTTATTTCATTCTCATGCCATTTAAAGAAAATATCACACTCTCCTTCTCCTCGTCGTCTCCTACAAGGTTTTCCAGTTCTCTCTTCAATGACACTATTCTTTCTCAAGAAGTTGATTGTGAGTCCTCTCTTTAGTGACGCTATGCTTTCTCCAGCCCCTGACAATGGTTGCTTCATGTAGGAGGCTGCTGAATAGAGGACTGTTATGAGTGCATATAGAGCTAGAAGAGAGCAAGAGGAGGCGCTCACAATGTACAAGAACTTGGATTTTATGATAAGCTTAATATTGATTACAAGAATTAATATTTTATTAAGAGAGCTAGATACAAGACTTGGATTACATGACTCGAGTACAAGACAAGGCTTGATTGCAAGGACAATATTTTAACATAAAACAAGAACTAGAAGAGGGCTTTCCTCATAGGAGCCTGACAACTCGTGTTGGCAAGACTGAGGGGCTTGTGGCCCAAGACCCCTATTTATACTAGTGCTTGAGGAGGTTACTTGAGGAGGTTAGGACTTTCTAGGTTCTTCTTGAGGAGGTTAGAATCTTCTAGAACCTTCTTGATCCTTATTCAACTTTCTAGATCTTTCCAAAAACTTCTAGATTCTTTCACAATCTTCTTCAAGCTTCTAGAAACTTCTTGATCCTTCTAGATCCTTCTAGATTCTTCTAGAGCCTTATGGATCCTTCTAGAACCTTCTAGATCCTTCTTCAACTTTCTAGAGCTTTTCAGAAACTTCTAGATTCTTTTGGAATCTTCTCCAAGCTTCTACAAACTTCTTGATCCTTCTAGTTCTTCTAGATCCTTCTTCATCTTTCTAGAGCTATCTAGAAACTTCTAGATTCTTTCGGAATCTTCTCCATGTTTCTAAAAACTTCTAGAATCTTCTAGCAAGATGTAGGCGATGACATAGGCGATCATGCAGGCAGCGATCCACTCTCAAGCATCCATGACATTACCCCCTCCTTTAGTGACGAGTTCCACGAGGAGCTGTGGTGCTCCTTGAGTTGGGCATCCATGGATGTTGTTGATGGATCTCTTGGACTTTGAGAGATGCATTTTGTAGATTGTGTGCTGGTTCCCAGGTTCGTTCACTAACATCATAGCCTTTCCAATGCACCAAGTACTGTAACCTGCCACGCGAAAGTTGAGAATCTAGGACTTTCTCGACCTCATATTTTTCATGTCCTTGAATCTCAACCGGAGGAGGTGGTTGTAGGGCTCTTCCTGGGATCTTAGATGTGTGACAAGGTTCTAGGACTGAGACATGAAAGACCGAATGGATTTTCATGGATGAGGGCAATCGGAGTCGATAGGTAGCTGGATTGACTTGACGGATAATTTTAAACGGGCCAAGCCTTCGATAATCAAGCTTTTGATAGGGACGAGATGAACGTAGATCACGTCGGAGGAGCCACACTTTATCCCCTTTTTTGTAATTTGGATGCTGCATGTGATGGAGATCTGCACTTTCCTTATACTTGGATTGAGCTTCTTTGATATGAATCGTAAGTTCTTTGTGAATTGCAGATAATTGTTGTGTAAGATGAATAGCAACTGGATTCTTCACTTGATAGTGTCTGTGGATATCCTCTTTGGGATGTTGACCATAATTAGCAAAGAATGGAGTGTGACGGATGGAGGCATGAAAACTATTATTATGGGAGAATTCTGCTAGCCGTACGAGATCGACCCAATTATCCTGGTGATAATTGATAGTACAGCGAAGATACTGTTCCAAAATTTGATTTACTCTCTCTATTTGTCCATCACTTTGTGGGTGATTGGCTGAGGAGAGGTTGGTTTGTACTCCGAGTAGCTCTTTTCCAAAAGCTAGAGATGAATTGTGAGCCTCGATCAGGAACTATGTCATCCGGTAATCCGTGATAATGATAGATATGTTGTAGAAAGTGTAAAGTGTGAGCTTTGTCCTAAGGTGTGAGTCAAGGAGAGGAGAGTGGATTTATCCCACATACTGTGGAGTAAGGCTGTAGAGCTACTTAAAGCTCATTTCTTGAATCAATAAACAACAACTCATTTTGCACTACATGCTTGTCTATGGTGAGCTTGTGCTAAGCTAAGTCAATACTCAAGATTGTTTTTATGAGTTCAAGCTCATCTATCTTGGAACCTAATTCACTTGAGTGATAACCTTGCTTACACACACTCACACACTTGCACCATGTTTCTCTTTCATCCACCATAGCTAGCACGATCCAAATCCTAACATTTGGTATCAGAGCTACGGTGTGCTAGCTAGGATTTTCATTATGCATTAGTGTGTGTTAATCATTAGCATCTCCATTAGATGGATTAGGATTTCATTATCATGGCCAATTAACATTATTCATGACTAGTTGCATCTCACTAATTAGGCCTTAATCTAGTTGTGTGTGGTCATGTCCTTGGCGCACCCAAGAGGCCACTACCCTCCATGGCTAAATAGGCTTGATTAGGGAGAAGATAAGCATTCAATTTTTGCATTTGCAAGCCATTCTTGTGTCAATTTTCTAGTGATTTGCACCTCCAATTAATCTCTCCACCTTTGCAATCTCCTAACAACATTGACCTCATCTCGAAGTGCTCAATGCAAGCTCTCCGTAGAGCCTTCAAGCCTTGCAATCCGAGCTCAAAAGCTTCTCAAACTCCATCTTCAAGATTGCCTATATTTAGGTGTGTGTGTGTGTGGGAAAGGGCCTGTCGATTCGGCTTAAGAACGTATTTTTTGGAGGCCTTACACAAAGAAGCACTTTGGCTTGGTGGCTAGCTCGAATTGGAAAGGCTTTTCTTGCCTTGTGGGGTCCAAGGCTCAAATTGGATTTGCCTAACTTGGGCGAGCTAGGCGGATGCGAAAGTGCAATCAAATGGTTTTTGGAGCCTGGCGGGTCCGCTGGGGTAGACTCCCATAGGCGCTGCGCGCCTTGCCCAAAACCTTTTTTTGGCGCTTCCCGGAGTTTAATCGGCGCTCTGCCCACGCCTGCCCGGCGAGTTGCCCTGCTGCTCGGTGTGCCCGCGCATGCCCGAACACTGCCCGTCTTACCCGACCATGTAAGAGGTCCATCCCGCGGCATTACTCATCTCGGGTCCGCCCCTACAGGGCCCACCTTCCTACGGGCTGCCTTAAACGCTTGCTTGCCAACTCCTAAGCACCGGGTCCCACTGCATCCGACCTCAAAACTCCAAGGCAAGGCTTTCTTAAGCCCCTGCTCCCACAGCCTGCTGCCTCAAAACTCCGAGCACCTCAAGAGGCCCGGCCTCAAGAGCTCCAATCTTCCTGCGGCCAACTCCCTCAAGGGGACAGTCTCACGAGCTTGTTATCTCGAACCTCCAAAGAAAACCTCCAAGAAGCCCAAAGCTTCCAAGCTCAAGGTCCTGCTCCCACCAAACTGCAGCAAGGCAAATAAACCCGAAAGCTTTCAAAGCCTCAAAGGCATCAAAGAACTCCGAGTGGAAGAGATAAAGCAACCAAAGGCAAATTTCAAAAGGCTTCATCTCAAAGAAAATCTTCAAAGAATCACCAAGAATTCAAAGGAGCATCACTTCATTGTGAAGAGGGGCTTCACCGACAGTGAAGAGGAGCTTCACATTGAAGCAAAAATCCAAAGTACAAATTGAAATCTTACAGTCAAGCACAACACTTTCTTCTAATTATATTTGTCTACATGTATGACATTATGTGCTTTTGTGATGGGATAGAAATTGGCATTGGAGAGTCTCCAAATCGCTAAAATCTCTCCATGTGTGAAGAATTTGTGACAAATTGTATGAGAAATTCCGCATGCTTGGGCTCTCGGAGTATAACCAAGATGGAAGAGAGCATTAATTTTTGCATAAACCTTTTCATAGGATATTTTCGCATATTGTTGCATGTCATTATGACGCATGGAATAAAGCCTGATTGTACCACAACAAGGGGGACAGAAGTACTTGTTCGAGGGAAGGATACGAAGTCAAACCATGAAGCAAGTGAAAGCAACAGTAGAAGCAACGAAGGCAAGAGACCTGACAGAGGATCAGATAACATAGTAGAAGACAAAAAGGACGAAGACGAAGGTAGCATTTGGGAAGACCCATTTTGAAGATGCAGACTCTCTACTTGTAGGGAGGACTTTTTCTTGTGTGGATACCAGCTTATCATCCTGTGTGGACATCACCATCCTTTGTGGATTGTTCTTGTGTGGATTTTACCATCTTGTGTGGATATCACCATCCTTTGTGGACTTTATTTTCCTGTGTGGATATCACCATCCTGTGTGGATTTTGTTAGCCTGTGTGGATCATGCATCTTAGTATCTTGTCTTAGTCCAAACCTCAAGGGGAGGATTGTAAAGTGTGAGCTTTGTCCTAAGGTGTGATTCAAGGAGAGGAGAGTGGATTTATCCCACATACTGTGGAGCAAGGCTGTAGATCTACTTAAAGCTCATTTCTTGAATCAATAAACAACAACTCATTTTGCACTACATGCTTGTCTATGGTGAGCTTGTGATAAGCTAAGTCAATACTCAAGATTGTGTTTATGAGTCCAAGCTAATCTATCTTGGAACCTAATTCACTTGAGTGATAACCTTGCTTACACACACTCACACACTTGAACCATGTTTCTCATTCATCCACCATAGCTAGCACGATCCAAATCCTAATAGAAAGATTTTGGTCGTACCTTCGTTGGTGATGGTTTTGGTGGTTGGAATGAAGTGTGCCATTTTTGTAAACCGATCCACGACTACTAAAATGGAGTCAAATCCTTGTGACAAGGATAGCTCTACAATGAAATCCATGGAGATGGATGACCATGGCTTGCTTGGAATGGGAAAGGGGTGGAGTAACCCATGAGAATGATGACGAGGGGCCGTTGATCTATTGCAAGTGTCACAAGTGCCTACATACTCCTTGACAAGCTTCCACATTTGAGGCCACCAAAAGTCACGGGAGAGAAGCTTAATTGTCTTACTAACCCCAAAATGCCCTGCTGATGGAAGATCATGCCGTTGCTGAAGTACCTCCAAGCGTGTTGGTCCTAGCAGAATATAGAGAAGACAGTTATAGTAAATTAGTCCATCAATTCTTTGAAAGTCCTCATTAACCTCTTGTCCTTGTAGTTGTTGTCTAATGTTCTGAGAAAGTGGGTCTTTGGCAATCTGCTTCTTCACCTTAGAAAGAAAAGTAGAATCTTGAGGATCTTGGCTCATTGTGGCGTTTAGCTTAAGCTGCTTAGGTTTCAAAATCACTGACTCTTGTTGATCAAATGCTGCGTCACCTTCTCTAGGTGCAAGGTAGGATCTTCTTGATAAGGCATCTGGCTTAGCTTACTGACGGCCAGGTCTATAAGAGATAAGAAAATCAAACCTTGATAGGATACCACTCCACCTGGCTTGGTGACGATTCAAGACGCGGGATGTCATGAAGTATTCCAAATTCTTGTGATCTGTATAGACAATGATCTTATGAGGAGCTCCTTCAAGTAGGTGACGCCAAGTGTCGAAGGAGTCGATGATTGCTAAGAGCTCTTTGTCATGGATTTCACTGATTTCTGTAGGTGAGAACTTGTGGGGATGAAAATCCACTGGATGTACTCGACCATCCTCTCCTACTTGGGATAGAATAGCGCCAAGGGCAAAATATGAAGCGTCTGTTTCTAGAATGAAAGGATTTGTAGGATCTGTGTGAATTAGAATAAGCGCGATCGCGAAAGCTTGCTTGAGAGTCTAAAATGCTTTCATGGCCTCTGAGTCCCAGACAAACTTATTATGGCCTGTCAACCTTGTGAGTGGTGTAACCACCTTGGAGTATCCCTGTATAAAGATACGATAAAAATTTGAAAATCCGAGGAAACATTGAACATCTCTTACCGAGGTGGGTGTCTCCCAATCAAGGATGGTTTGAAGCTTCTTTGGATCAATGAGGATTCCCTTTTCAGAAATTACATAACCAAGAAATTCCACCTTAGATTGATGAAAAGTGCACTTCTCCAACTTTGCATATAACCTTGATACACGAAGCTTTTCAAGCACTAATTGTACATGGTGCTCATGCTCTTCTTGATCCTTGAAAAATATCAAGATATCATCCAAATATATTACCACAAAATAATCCAAATACTCCCGAAAGATACCGTTCATTAAATGTTGAAAAACAGTTGGGGCATTTGTAAGACCAAATGGCATGACGGTATATTCAAAGTGGCCATACCTTGTTCGAAAGGATGTCTTCCATTCATCACCTTCTTTGATTCTGACTAGGTTGTAAGCACCACAAAGATCTATTTTTGTAAATATTCTTGCCTTGCCAAGGCGCTTAAGAATCTCTGGGATCAAGGGAAGGGGATAGCAATTCTTGACGGTGATCTTGTTTAGGCCCCTATAATCCACGCACATCCGGAGAGTTCCGTCCTTCTTTTTTACAAAGAATATTGGAGCTCCCGCTGGGGACTTTGAATGCTATATGAACCCCTTAGCAAGATTCTCATCAATATTTTTTCGTAATTCTACCAATTCATCTTGAGATAGCTTGTATATTGGGCCAAAAGGGGGTTGGGTTCCCTCCTGAAGCTCTATAGCACAATCATAGGGTCGATGCTCTGGTAAGACGTATGAATTCTTCTTCTCAAAAACATCATTGCAATCTTGATATTGATGTGGCAATTCCTCCATGACTTTTGTTGTCGACGTGTCGGTTGGTGTTGCAAATATCAAGAAAGTTGGATACTTTTTTGTTGCACGCATGAAGACCTTGGCTCCAAGATATATAGGCCTATTATGCCTTCCCTTATTCTTTTGGACTTTTCGTGGTTCAATTGTCCAAGCCCTCCAATCGATGTCAGGATTATGTAATTCAAGCCAGGGTAGCCCAATAACAATTGGACTGCGTGGGCTTTGTATAATATTGAATGCTATTCTTGAAACATGCTCTTGCAATGTTACTTCTATGGGGCGAGTTTCATACCTGACATCCCCTGAAGCGAGGGGATGACCATCAATGACTTCTACAGTTATTACTAGATTAGACTTCTCCACAAGTGGTATGCCTTGTTCTTTTGCAAATTCTCTGTCCATGAAGCGCGCCGTTGCACCTGAATCTAGTAATGCTTCACAATCCATGTGCCTACCCGGCATATGGATCTTGATTGGTAGCATAAACTTGAAGTGTAATCAACGGGAAGAAAGAGACCTTTTTTTTCTTGTCTTTTGTCCAACCAGTCGGTCTCTATTGGGGTTGGACGTCCATGTTTCCCGAACACGTTGAGGCCATTGCACCATGAACCTTCATCCTTCTCTTCCTTGGACACTGTCGAACTATGTGCCCCTGCTCTCCGCAATACATACATAAGCCATTAATTTGTTGCCTTTGCTTCTCTTGGGCTGAGACAGAATCAATTTGCATGGGCTCAACACTTGATTCATGGCCCTGTTGAGGTGTGTAGCCATTATGTGTCACTTTTGTTTGGGGTCGCAATGTAGCCCCAAGACGCCTCTCTTGTCTCCTCTCAAATAGTCGATTATCACATTCAATTTCTTGAGAGATGAACTCGCTTAGTGTGTGAACCTTTGGCATAGTCAATAAAAGGTCTTTTACGTCATCCTTTAATCCCCACTGAAATTGGCTAATGAAATATTCCTCACGCGAAGTCAAATCACAAGTGAGCTGTTGAAATTCAAATGCATAGACCGATGCAGGTCTTAATCCTTGGCGGAGATTTCTAAGTTTGGTTTCAACAACCCTTGCTCTATCAGTATCCCCAAAGGTTGCAGAGAACTCCCGCACAAAAGCCTCAAAGTCATGAAGGAGAGTAGATTCTTTTTCAAGTAAGGGAGCAAACCAAGAGAGATCCCTACCTGAGAGGAGGGTCCCAATAAGGCCTACTTGAGAGGCATCATCTGGATAACGCTCTCATTGCATTCGAATGAAAAGACGCACTTGTCGGAGAAAACCTCTAAACTTTGATCTAGTCTCATCAAATTTTTCAAGCATGCTAACCTTCGGCTCCTTCTTATGTTGTTGAGAATAGCTGGATCTTGAAGCTTGTGCTTGATGTGTGAATGTCTCTTGAAGCTCTTGAATTTGACATTTAAGATCTTGCAACGCCAGTCCCAAGATTAGGGGTTGCCCTGATTGAAGTTGAGCGTGTTACTCTTGCGAAGTTCTTGTAACTGAGCTTGAATGCTTTGCAATGCGTTGATGAGACCTTCCATCATCGGCTCCATGATGGCTTGAGAAGATTAAAAGATGGTAGTCTTGCAAAATAGTTATGAGCTTGTATAGAGCTAGAAGAGAGCAAGAGGAGGCGCTCACAATGTACAAGAACTCGAATTTGATGATAAGATTAATATTGATTACAAGACTTAATATTTTATTAAGAGAGCTAGATACAAGACTTGGATTACATGACTCGAGTACAAGACAAGGCTTGATTGCAAGGACAAGACTTGAACATAAAACAAGAACTAGAAGAGGGCTTTCCTCATAGGAGCCTCACAACTGGTGTTGGCAAGACTGAGGGGCTTGTGGCCCAAGACCCATATTTATACTAGTGCTTGAGGAGGTTACTTGAGGAGTTTAGGACTTTCTAAGTTCTTCTTGAGGAGGTTAGAATCTTCTAGAACCTTCTTGATCCTTCTTCAACTTTCTAGAGCTTTCCAAAAACTTCTAGATTCTTCCAAAATCTTCTCCAAGCTTCTAGAAACTTCTTGATCCTTCTAGATCCTTCTAGAACCTTCTAGATCCTTCTTCAACTTTCTAGAGCTTTCCGAAACTTCTAGATTCTTTCGGAATCTTCTCCAAGCTTCTAGAAACTTCTTGATCCTTCTAGTTCTTCTAGAACCTTCTAGATCGTTCTTCAACTTTCTAGAGATTTCCAGAAACTTCTAGATTCTTTCGAAATCTTCTCCATGTTTCTAGAAACTTCTAGAATCGGCGATGATGCAGGCAGTGATTGAGTCTCAAGCATCCATGACAGGGACATAGGCCTATCGCTTTGCTAGGAATTTTTGAAGAAAATTTTGACTTTTAAATCTTACAAGTCCAGACACGCTTATTGCTATTAAAAAAATCTTGGTATTTTCTTAAATTTGGATGCAAGTGAAACACTAAATATAGCACCGTTCCTAGGCAAGGCACTGCAGCAGCTGATTTTCGTAGCCATGATCAGCCGCGGCTGCAATGCTTTGCGTCTCAAATCCTCCTTACTATAGGCTCAAACGTGCCAGAGCTGCTTAATGATTTAAGTTCTCATGTAGTATACAAGCCTATTGCTCTGTGGTCAGTGATACAGGCCACACAAATGAGGGCGATCAAGTTACGAAGGTTGCAGAGCTCTACTGGTATGGTGCCCTCTAGATTATTAGAGGCGCACCATAAATACTTCAAGGTTTTTGAGACGAGGAGGATGCCAAGAAACTCTTTTGTGTGCATAAGGGAATGCCTTTCTCTTGCAGGCCTGTTAGAAGCTAGACACACCCTAGGGAAAATGATTGCTCGATGGATTATTATTTTATGTAATTATTCATTTATTGAGAAAACCTGACATTTCACCTTTGTAAATATTGGAGCTTACAGAAGTTTCCAGATTGTATCCCAGTTTTGACATTTAGATTGAGTAGATGGTTAAATTGGAACATGAGGGTTTGAGATTGTAAGGTATTTATACAACTTTTTGACCTTAATGAAAAAACCTTTGTCATTTAAAAAAAAGCTTGAAGTCTGTGAGTGAGCGTACTGTGTATGAGAGACACTGAGAGCTTCATCTTGACGCTACGCGCGCACCGGTGGTCGGAATCGAGTGCGGAGAAGCGCAGCGTGTTACCCCCGACGAGAGCTAAGCGCCAATACCTACATTGCGTCCGTACGGTTCGGTTTTGCGAGCTCCATCTATGAGATTCATCCGGTGATTCGATGAGCATACGTTATCTGTTTTTGCATTTCAGCATATCCACGCATTCGCATTGAGTAGAGCTACACATTAGGCACTTTAGTTTTCGGGAACGATAACCTGCAAATTTCGGCCAGATATCCTACGTGATTTTGCACCGGGTGTTTTGGGTTGGGATTTTGGTTCATAGACCTTAGGGAGAGCGACGTATTGGTGTTAGTAGGGTCTCCTTCAAGTTATGTGGCGTTTCAAGATCGTTCGATGGGTATTTGGCTCTTGGAAGTGTTGTAGGAAATCTCCTCTTATGCACTCCTGAAGGCTGTAGCTTAGACATTGGGTAGATACCTCTGAAGGAATTAGTCGAGATTCGGTCGAGTGTAGATTGACACCCTATGCTTGCTTCCACGTGCCTGTGGGTTGAGCTTCGTCCTTAGCTGACAAATCTTGTTAGGTGAGTTCTCGCTGTGCTGAAGTCCGTCGCGGCGTATCCGTCCAACATTGACGCCGCTGCCAGGGACAAAAACCCTAGGTAGGTGACCGAGACTAGTCCTTGAGGATAGGGATTCTTTGGCTTGCCAAGAGTCTTGTTTTACATTTAGATATGATCAGAGGGTGCAGGAATCTCTAGATCTTAGAGCGAGTCTAGGGAGCGTGTGTCTAGCCTAGATCCTTCGTCTTAGGTAGATTTAGGTAGACTAAGATAGTTTTAGGTCTTAGTTGAGTTGATGAGTAGGAGTTGGAGTGGTACAAGCGGTGAAAGGAGAGCTTGAGAGTCCGGAGAGGCCAGGAAGAAACCAAAACACCATTATCACCATTTCACATGATGAGTAGGAGTAGAGTAAGTAGGACATCATGATTTATGATATAGAGCACTTCATGCATGTATACTTGCTTGTTAGGTTCATCACAAGGTTGTAAAAGACGCAAAAGTGTGTTTGAAAGCTGAAGTGAAGTCCAAAAGTTACTGTGAGTGTTTCTGATAGATCTGCAGAGCATCACGAGAATTTCTGTCAGGAAAAATTTTCATTTTAAGCCAGGAGACATCCTACGCGTAGGATGTCTACAGGATAATCTGGTGGAAATTTTGGAATTTTGGGTTGACCGGTGTGTTCAGAAGGTAGGTTTTACCCTATTTTCACCTAAAAAGTGGAAATTTAACCATATCTTGACAGGATAAGGCCAGATAGATAGAAATTGCCAGACATCCTACCCAAATTGTGCCCAGACATTATTTTAAGACCAAAACCATAGGATGGCTGCATGAGCATGATCTGCATGACATATTGAGTGACTGAGAAAGTTTTCATCTCAATTGGGTGAGAAAATTGGGTTCTAAGTAGACTTTAGCATTTTTGACTGAAAAGGGCTAGAACAGCTAAAATTGGGGTCTTTTGAAATCCAAACCAAAGTCTAAGCATACCACTGGGTTGTTGACATCAAGGGGAAGCTGTGGGTCAAGTCTGGGGTCAAACAGGCCAAAAAGACATCCTACACGTAGGATGTCATCTATGTGATTTTGCACTCCAAACTCAGTTTTGAGCATACCAAAGTGATCAGCACCTCAAGAGGAGTCCGTGCTTTGCATTTGAAGCCATTTTGAGCAAAAAGACATGCTACGCGTAGGATGTCTAATGCATGAAATTGAAGCCAGAAACTGACTGTGGGCATAGCAGGGTGTTGTATAGCCTAAGGCAAGCCTCCTAGTCAATTTTGGTCCAAATTGGAGTTGATTTGACTATTCATACCAACATCAAGTTGTCGGAACAGATTTTCGATCCATTGACCAGCTTATAGGTGTCCAAACCAAAAAGTGAAAATAGCTGTGGACTCCGCACATCAAGGGGAATCCATAGTGCAAAAATCCAGGCAAAACAGAGCAGGAGACATCCTACACGTAAGATGTCTATTGGAGCTTAGTGAAGAGAAAATTTGACTGAGGTTATACAATGATGTTCCATTTGACTAAAGGGTTCGAGAACTTCTTTCAGAAGTGAATTTGGACCTTGTTTGACCTTTTGACGGAGCAAAGACAGAATTAAGACTTTTTCATGTAAATTGACTGACATCCAAGGGAAGTACAATTCCAAATTAGCAGACCTAATCCAAAACATCAGAAGTGTATAAAATACAATAGTGGTTGAGGTTAACTCTCCAGTTATACCAATCATTACTAAAATCACCTCTAGCGGTTAGATGCTTTGATTCGATTACCAAAATTAAACGCTTGTGTACAGTTATATTCAGCACGGCAAAGCAAGAAGTTGTGCGGAAATTGATCCGTTGCCAGGTGAGTGGTTGGATTTGTGTAAGTTGCATTGCTAAGTTTGATGAATTTAAGATCAGGAAGATACATTTTTAGAGACCAAAAGGTGGCGGGTGACCAAGGTAGCTTAGTGTCCAGCGAGGAGAGTGTAGCTCAGGCAAGGCTAGACCCACTAGCACCAATTATTGAGGAGGGTAGTGATACTGACACTTCATCAGACAAATCCTTCTTCATGATGGGTAGTCAACAGCCAAGAGGTTTCACCTATGACGGACCAATGCCAAGGGGAAGCACCTCCCTAAATCCTTTGAACGATCCCAAGATCAATGTAATCTTCTTAGAAGGAACAAACTCGAGGGGAGCCCTAGTTTATTCTAACTATCGAGGACGCAAGTGTATTTGTATTGAAGAAAGTCCGGCTAAGAGACTGGAGATAATTCGAGTCTATGATGATGGAGATAGATTCTGAGACGAAAAGGGGAACCACTATCTGATAGTTAGTAACCCTGAGGATTACAACAGATATGGAGATAACGTGGCGAAAGGGAAAATGGTTTCAAAAACTCAAGAACCGCCACCAAACATTGATCGACCTGGAGCGCTTTTTATGTATGATAAGAAAACAACCAGGGTCTATACTCATAACAAGAATGTGGGGATTTACAAGCATGAGAGTGAGAGAATAGTCTCTTACTTCCGATGCAAAGGACCCTACCCAAACGAATTAAAATACCAACGTATTCTCCCAGAGGAGGTAGAAAAGGCAACAGTTCTAGGAGCATCAACATATGCCCCCGATGAAGTGCCAAGAGCCACCTACACTCCTAGCAAGTCGACAAATCCCTTTTCAGAAGATTACGACGGGACCTCACATTCTACCCGACCGCAGACATTCAACAACCAGAGCCAATCAGCAACTCAACCATCATTGCAGGCATGGCTTCGACAGAGTGCAACATTAGAACAAGACCAAAACTGATATGATTATCAAGCCGCACAAGGGCTAAGGGATTTACAAGAACCACCACTCTATTCAAGGTATCAAGGAGAGAGTAAGCCAAAAACTTAAGGGTCAACAGAGCCTGGAAGACCACCTATAGAGCGAGTTCGAAGAGATGAACCATCTCTTGCAAGAACTGTTAGAAATTATGGCTTAGGAGCACCATTGGGAGAGGAACCAGTCCACTACCGAAGGCGAGAGGAGGTATATCGATTAGGACGAGGATATTCAATGATGAGATTTGTAGACCATCGTAGAATTAGACCTTCTCAAGTACAAAAATGGGTAAACAAGAAATACGCGGGAAACAGAGATCCTAGAGATCATGTAGCAGCCTTTGTGCGTGTAATTAGAGATGAAGAGGTGTTATACTTCCCTACCCAATTTGCAGGGTTTGGACTAGCCCTAGAGGATGATGCTGCTACTTGGCTTGACTCTGTGGAGCGTAGAGACTTTGAGTCTATGGAGGAGGTGTTTGACGAGTTTATCGAGGAATTCTCACAAAGTGGGGATAGCTCATAATAGAGTCTCAAAAATCCATAAATTCAAACAGAAAGACTGGGAATCTTTGCGAAAGGCATCCCTACGACTAAAAAGATATGTTAAGTTCTGTCTTGTGGAAGAACTGCCAACTCAGTCCAGACTTATGCTTATATTTATCCAAGGACTAAGGAATGCAGATCTCCAGAAGGACTTACATATGAAGAGGAGCACGACGTTAAATGAGTTAACTAAGGAGGCTCTTTACCTTGTAGACAATTGTGCGGTCTACAAAGAGGGTGAGTTCAAGGATCTCGACGATGATTCATCCTCGCAACAAAGTGGAAGCAATTCCGCTAAGACAGCGCTGAAAGGGGAAGTAGATGTAAGCCAAGAGCAGCTTGTAGAGGAAGTGCTAAAAAAGATTAACTTGTACACCAAACCTCACGCTAAACAACCAAAATGGTGTGCTATTAACCAAAAATGGAAAAACCATGGGACGGAGGAATGTTATTATAACAAGGGATATGTGAGAGAGAGACCTTACGCTCCCCAAGGTCAGATAGCATCTCCTCAACTTCCACCGATGCCTAGGTATCAAGCAGGCAACCTACCAGGACCTGTAGGTGTAGAGAGACCACAACCAGTGTTGGGGCAACAACCACCCCTACCAGGATTACGACCAATCGGTATCAGATACACACCAATCATAACTTAACCAGAAGAGAAGGCTTTGGTGCCTATGCATGCATATTATGAAGATCCCAATCGATATGCTGCAAATCCTGTCTATTATCCACCGGAAGAACCCCCAACGCCAGAACCATGGAGCATGATAGGAAGTATAGGACCACCTACAGCTGCACAGGCAGCAGGAGAAGGAAGATATAGCTTGGATGAACGAACATTGTTGTTTATAGCCAACGGATGCATGGGTTGGCAGAGACAGGCATACCAACAAAGAGGAGCTCAAGGAGCACCTCAACAACCTAAGGGACCCTGCTACAAGTGTGGTGGAGACCATTGGCTAAGAGATTGTCCTCATGATGAAATCATTAGAGTCAACACATATTGCACCGAGTGTGGAGTTACTCATTTGATTCCGGATTGCCCTAAGAACCCAAGCAAAGGAGCAAAAACTACCTTGAACATGTTGGAAGCAGTGCCTTCTACTAGAGGGTCAGAAAACAAGACAGTAATACCTATTCAGGCAGTGACATGAGCCCAAGCTCAAAGAATGACGAACGAACCCATAATTGAAGAGCCAAAAACTGATGCCCCAAGTTCAGAAATGAAAAATCAGAGAAGCACTTGGAAAGCTAGAAAGGCGCGTATGAAAGCCAGGAGAGAACAAGAGCAAACGGTTCTACCCGAGGAGTTAAAACACACAAAGGATAGATTAGAGCGGTTAGAGGATCTAGCTAGCCTAAGCTCACACACTGCGACATCCATAACACCCAAGGAAATAGCAGAACCCAAAATTGCAAGATCAGGAGGATCAGATGTTGGCAGATAAGGTAAATGAGCACTTAGATGCAATTTTAAAAGCTTACGAAGCCAGACTAAAAAAGAACCAAAACCAAGAGCAAAGATGGATGACTTATCCATAGGCTGAAAGAGAAAAATAGAGGTTGGAAATGTGTCAAAAGATGATTGAAACAGCTCAATCCTTGATAGAAAACCCGCTTGGTAAACTTGCAATTTGGCATGAAGTACCAGCTCCAACCCCTATCAAACCAACTTTAGAGAAACAAGTAGAAAAGAAGAAAAGACTCACAAATTCCTCTGAGTCTAGGGGAGAGTCTATCATAGTGCCAAATACAATGGATGAGACAAGTGACAGGTTCTAGCATAAAACATTGGTAGAAATGGGTAAGGATTGTAACGGTCTAGATGACCTATGGAAGCAAATCCGTGATGCCAACGAAGCTAACAGGGTGAGTTACCACATGAATAGCACGAGAAAAGAGAAAAATGAGATCTTACCTCCTATTGAAGAATTTGAGGCAGGATCACAAATGAACTTTGATATACATTCACAAGGGGGAGACCAGGGATCGATTAGTTCGGGACACAGTCAACCAGACTCGCTGAAAACTCTACCCTCTTACCTAGGAGAGTATGAATCCCAAGTCTGAGGTGAGAGAAATCCCATCTCAAAGACTTTCTTCTAACAGAGTGATGGATTCACAAGGGTTGATTGAGTTATTGTCCACTCCTGTGGCATGCACAATCACATTAGCAAAACTCCTAAGGTTACGACCCGGAACATGTGGACCACAGTAGGCAAATTCTTAGAAAAATTTGGAGTGAAAGACCCCACCTCGAAGCTTCAAGAAGGGATCAAATAATTGGACAAGCCTCAACTAAACACTAGGCCTGTACCCCCTAACAAGTTTGGAGAATATTGTGAGGGAGAAGATGGAAACACCACGCTACCATTAGAATTCCAAGGAGTAGTTTCCAAAGCTATTTTAGACAGTGGATCAGGAGTCGCTATTGCCATTAAGGAACTCTGGAAAAAATGGGAAAAACCGGCTTTGAGGCTACCAGAATGAAATGCAATTGGCAGATGGGTTCATGGAGAATCCTTTAGGACTCTTAGAAAAAGTAATTGTCACTTCGTGCGAAATCGAGTATGAGGATACATTTGCAATAGTCGATTTCGACAAAAAGAACAATTACGAGATCATCTTGGGAAGACCATTCATGAGACAATTAAAGATGGTCCAGGATTGGGGTTACGAACACATATACCTCAGACATGGTGAGACTACAACCAAAATTCACTTGAAAGACCATAGTTACAAAGATGTGAACTAGACACCAGTGGAAGAGTTTGATTCAACTACATTGGCAGGGTCAGAACTCCTAGCATGGTTAGGGAAACAAAAAGAGCTATGGATGTGTGGAGCTTTACATTGTGGGAGCTTAAAAAGAGAGGAATGCATCTTAGAAAGAGAGATTGAGGACAAGGATTATATTCCGGAAACTTTTCTTGAAGATGCCTTGGAACCTCTGGAATGGGAACATATACTAGCAACATTGGATGCCTATACCATTACAGATAGCCCAACGACAGAATTTTGCAATAAGGATGGCTATGATGTGCTACCCTATTACATGGTAAGCCTTATACCAGAAGGAGATGAGATTGTAGAACCACCAGAACAAGAAGAGTTTTATAACTCCTCTGAGCATCTAGAGATGAATAACGATGTAGATAATGAGTGTTTAGACAGTTCAAGCGAGCATGGGGAGAAAACAGCGAATATCAAGTTTTATGATTTTGTCAATCAGCACCCTAGACGCCAGAAACGCTATAGGAGAAAACGAGTAGAAAACAAAGCGAGAGAGAACCTGATGCCCATGATAAAGAATAAAACTCACTATCTAATGCTTGTCAAAGCAGAGGATTGTGTAAAGACCAAATATCAGGAAGATTCTTGAAAGTTCAAAGAGAAAGAACGCGAGAGGAAATAAAACAAGTACAGAAAGCTAAAACAGAAACAAAATCACAAAAATCACAAAAATCAAAACAAGAAAAAACAAAAGACCTAGAGTGGCCCAAATTGGAGCGTAAAAAGAAATACCAAGAACTGAAACGATCATTACGAGAGGTATGGACTACTGAGGGAGAAAGTGACGGTAAGGAGGAGTCGGAAAAAGGAAACATGAATGTACCATCACACTATCGGAAATTCACAATCCAGGACAGAAAAATCATAATGACACCACAAATCAGGGAAAGAACAAACCAAGAATCTTACGATGGGCCGGAAAATGCAAAACGGATAGACCTCGCTAAACCAGGTGAGAAGACTCAGTCGGTCTATATAGAAACTGACTTAGAGCCTGAAGAAGAAGAACGGCTAACACAACTTCTCAAGAAGGATAAAGATGTGTTTGCATGGTCCTACAAAGACCTCAAAGGAGTTGATCCATGGATATGCCAACATACAATTCCTTTGAAATCACATGCCAAACCTAGCAAACAACGTCCTTATACATATAATGACACACTTGCTAAACGAATCAAGGAGGAGATTGACAAGCTGATGGATGCTGAATTCATCTATGAAATCGAGCATATAGATTGGGTGTCACCCATTGTGGTAGTTCCCAAAAAGAACGGAAAGCTGCAAGTGTGTGTGAACCTCAAAAAGGTAAATGCAGCCACCATAAGGGATAATTATCCCTTGCCGATCACAGAACATGTACTTGAAAGGGTGGCCGGGAAACGGTCTTATTCCTTTCTAGATGGATTTTCAGGGTATAACCAATTGGAAATTGCAATAGAGGATCAACACAAAACAGCGTTTGCCACAGAATGGAGAATATATGCGTATCAAGTTATGCCTTTTGGCTTAACTAATGCCCCAGCTATCTTTCAAAGGTTAATGACGCATGCGTTCAAAGAATACCTGAGAATATTCTTAGAAATATACATGGATGATCTTTGTGTACACTCTCTTCTACGTGAGGAACATATAGACCATTTACAAAAGGTGTTTGAGAAGTGCATAACATATCGAATTTGTATTAACCCGGAAAAGTGCATTTTTATGGCTAGGCAAGGCCCCATCTTAGGACATATTGTCTCAAGAAATGGCATAACCACTGACCTAGACAAAATCAAATTCATAGTAGACCTGCCCAGGCCTACTAACACGAAACAAGTGCAATCCTTCATGGGACACTGCAGATATTATGGAAGATTCATATATATGTATGCAGTCATTGCACAACCTCTATATTGTTTGTTAGTCAATTTCGACTAGACTGACGAGTGTGAAACTTCATTCCAAAAGCTTAAGGAAAAACTTGTATCAACACCGGTACTTAAGGCACCAGATTGGGAAAAGATATTCCATGTTCACATTGATGCATCTACATATGCAATTGGGAGTATTCTGGCTCAACCTGGAGACGGAACAATGGATTTTCCAGTTTGTTATGCAAGCTGACAATTAAACAGTGCAAAAAAGAACTACACAACCACCGAAAGAGAGGGGTTAGGAATGATTTATGCTGTAAAGAAATTTCGGCATTATTTGCTCGCAAACAAATTTGTGTTCTTCACAGATCATCAAGCTCTTTTGTATCTAGTAAATAAACCATGCAATACTGGGAGAATAGTACGCTGGTTTATTATATTGCTAGAGTTTGATTTCACAGTGCTAGTCAAAAAAATTAAAACTCATTTACGGGCGGATCATCTTTCAATGATACAAAACGGGGAAGCTCCTGAAGGAGTAGATGATGACATACCAGATGCTTATCTTTTCAATATTGAAATGATATCCAAATGGTGTCAGGAAATTATTAGCATTATTTCCTTTGGAGGAAGGTTTGATAACAAGGAAGATGGATCCAAACAACAAACAATTGGACAAACAAAAAACTTCCAGTTGATTGCAGGAAGGCTGTATCATCTAGGATATATCGGACCAAATTCTACGATTATGTATAAATCCGGAAGAGCTCGAGTGTTATCTTGAAGAAGCACATGTCCAGGATTGTGCATTTCATTGTTCAACAATGAAAACACACCAGAGACTAAAACAATTGGGGGTTTATTGGCCAACTATGTACGCTGACACACATGCTTATGTTAACAATTGTACTATCTGTAATGCCAAACGACCAGTGGATCACGCGACATTGTTTCAGGTAAACATTGCACCTGCATGGAGTCAATATATCATTGATTTCTTAACCCACAAGGACGTTTCTTGAAAACATAACAAGAGCACGGAAAAGGGCTATAGAGCTGAAGGCTCGTGACTATAGTTTAATTGGGAACCAACTCTATAAGCGAGGAAATGACAATCAACATAGAATCTGTGCAAGTGAAAGTGAATACCTGCTGATTCTAGAACATGCACATGGCGGAATAAGTGGAGGCCATTTTTCAGACGTAAGACGACAAAAATTGTCTTAACCGCAGGAATATGGTGGCCTACATTGCATGTGGATGCTGAAGAGTTTGTAAAGCATTGTGACGCATGTCAGCGCACCGAGGTGCCGATAAAGAGAGATGAGATGCCACTACGGCCAATAATGGGAGCAAGGGCATTTTCAAAATGGGGCATTGATTTTCTGGGACCTATTTCACCCCTTGCAGTTCGCACCCATACCCAATATATCATTGTGGCTACGTACTGTCTCACAAAATGGGCAGAAGCCAAGGCAACACAAAAAGACGATGTACGAACCACTGCACAATTTTTGTAGGAGAATGTCTTTGTACGATACGGGTTACCAATAGAAATTGTCAGTGAGGACTGAGGAACACATTTTCTTAATGAAGTCATTGAATATCTTCTAGTGGAATTTATGGTCATACATAGAAAATCTACTCCATATCATCCACGGGCTAATGGACAAGATGAGGCCACAAATAAAACACTATGCACGGTTCTCACTAAAATTGTACCAGAGTCAAGAATGGACTGGGATAAGCAACTACACTCAACACTATGGGCATACAGGGTAGCTTACAAAACATCCATAGGAACGACACTGTACAACATGGTGTTTGGCCTAAATGCTCTATTACCCATAGAGTTTTTAATTCCAACTCTACGAGTAGCGAAACGCTTAGAATGGACAGGGCATGAGCTCTCTTCAAGAATAGATGATCTTGAAAAGCTAGATGAGCTTTGCTTATGAGCTGTAGCTTCGATTTATGCTAAAAATAGAAGACAAAAAGAGTTTTTTGACAAACATGTGCGCACGAAAGAGTTCAAAACAGGTGATTATGTACTTGCTTATACCTTGAAGCAACATGCCAAGAAACTTAAGAAGCGAGGGATGGGACCCTTTGTGGTTAGTGACTTATCACAAAGTGGAGATGTCAAGCTTGCTACATTGGCAGGTGAAGAAATGCCAAATTGGATTAGTGGGTGTCGATTAAAGAAATATCATTTACCACTAACACAGGATATGCTTCAACAAATACATCAAGAAAAACAACGGATGAAGGAAAAACAGAGAGTACAAGAAGAAGCCCAAGGAGAAGCAAAAGAACGCATTGCAAAAAGACGCCTTCTACGACAACAACAACAATGTGGATCACCGTTGCGAATAAATGCTATTCGACTAACGAATTTTGATGAAGACACAATGGAGCCAATAATTGCAGTCAAAGTGGGTAGCAATCAAGTTGAATCGACGGCATTGCTTGATTCAGGAGCTCAAGGAAACCTAATATCTTACAGATTATACAACCAGCTCAAGCCCACATGACAACTACATCCTACTCCACAAGTGCTGGAAAGTAGTACATTACATTCGCTGAAAACATTGGGCTGGACTATATTGCATGTACAAGTACATCAATATATTTATCTACACAAGTTTTATGTGGTCGCGGATGAAAGCACACAACACCCCATGTTGTTGGGATAACCTTGGCAAAAAGAGTATAATGTGCAGATAGATTGGAATGCGAATGCAGTCAAAATTCAGCATGCACAAGAACAATAGGTGGTAGTCTTTGCTCAGCAACCCCGGAAGAATCAGCTGCCAGCAATGCAATCATTAGATAAAGAGCCAAAAGGAAGGGTGCCACTAAAGAACAACATGATACCCAAGGCAAACAAACAGGGAACTGCCAACCATGCTCACTAAAAGCATAAAAAGTCACCGACCGCAGTGAAAAGATCAAGGTTACCAACACAAGAAAGACAAGTCTGGGTGCAGAAGGATAGAGGTGACATGGCAGACAAACAACAATACAACAAAAGAAGTCAACCGAAGCAAAAAGTTCAACCAAAAACCAAGGGAATAAGACAGATATGGATCCCAAAGAAAATGCTCAGCAACAACTTAAATGCGACTCGCATTTGGATCCCGAAATTGAAGCAAAAGGAACTCCCTTTAGTACAAGCAACATCGGAAATCAGAGACATACAACATATGAAACCGGCAAACCGATATATGTGGGTGCCACTCAAGCAAAAAACACTGACAACTGAGGAAGTAGCAATACACCTACAAAAACCGAAAAGCAAAGCTACAAATGGAAAGCAAAAGAGACAAAGTCTATGGCCAATTCCGCCACGAAAATTCTCTCCAAGGAGACGACTACGGCCATATCGACAATAGCGGCAACAAAACCGACTTTTCCATAGAAGACGATCAAACAAAGAGCGATAGAGTTACAACTTTTACTTGCAAAGAAAATCTGCCAACCAAATCAACAACCAACAGGAAACCTCGATGGCGAATGCCAATAAGAATCTTGCTTATACCCTTCTCTTGCACAACATTAATTTTTCCATGCATTGACCTAGTATGCATAATATCGGGCCACATTACACAGTGGAGAGGGGGAATAGGGAACACACCCAGCACACAAAATACTTGCCTCTCTATAGCCCAGCACAACACCCCTAACCTCTCAAAAAAACCCTTCAAATTGGCTTATTTTCACTAACAACTCCACTTTAGCATACAAAACAACTACCTCACACCTTGCAAAAAACCCCCACAACACAAAAGCACCCACACTGCTCAACTCACCCTTTCCGAATCACAAAGCACTCCTAATCTTCCCTCTTGGTAGCACCTTTCGAGCTGTAGGCAAACCCTCTGCAAGCAATGGCCAATACACGAAGAGCGAGAGAAGAGGAGGGGGATGGGGAGAAGCAACACACGAGATTGGGGCAAGTCAGTGGTATTATTGCATAGAGAGTAGTACAACCAATGTATGCAGCTTCAATGGCAAGCTTAGCAACACACAAGCTTCAAGCTTTCACTTACTCACACAGGAAAAAAAGCCAACTGGTCAAAAGACCCTGGTCCAAAAGACCCTCAAAAATGAACATAAACCTCCTTTTATAGGGGTGTGCCTAGGATTCCCAAAAAAAGAAAAAAGATGAATCTCCTCTCCTGTAGCCTCCACTTAGAGCTTCTTTTTAGCATTTTTCTGCATTGCCAACACTTGGCATAGGTTATTTTTAAACACACATGCATGGTGTACACCTTGGCCCTTTCCCTTTGGCCGGACGGATTTTCCTTGAACCTTTGAGTGTCCTTGGTTTGCTCTTCAATTTCCACTTGTCGGCACCTCCTTTGTAGCGGGACCCCTCCCCTTCGAGGCAATATCGATGTCGTAATTGGGGGGCGGAGGGGGGGGGGTGCAACCCCTTCCTCTCAAAAAACTTGGCCATTGGCACTCGCGGGCACCTCCCCTACTGCGTGCCATGTCATCACTAAACGAAACCAATGTGGGTGCCACTACCGCCCCGCCTCGTCGGAACCGCCGCTCAAAACCGCCACCAACCACCGTCAACAATGGCCACAGCAGCGCCCAAGCGCTCACGCCATAGCCACGCTTTAGGGGAGCTCCCCTCCACCACTTGGATACCATTGGAGAGGTCACGCCCTACTACATATACTGCACCTCCGGCTTCTCTCCTTGTGCATGTGGGTTTTTACCGCCAGCCACGTGTCATCGCCATACGCCTCAAGCCTCAAGGCCTTCAAAAATAAGAAAAACCCCATTATGTTTTTAACACAAAACTCTTTTCAGCATGGCTTTGCCTGCATTCCATTTTGTGCTCAACCTCCTATTGCTGAGCCGCAAAGCCCCGATGGAATCTTGCATTTTTGGCTTGCTTTTCCATAACTCGCATCAGTTTTTCGACTTTTCCAGGCCCAAGATCCGAGGCCTCCAAAACACGATCAATACATCTGCCATCAACTTTGGGCAAAGACACCCAATTTTCCGACTGCCATAACTTCTTGCTCCGGACTCCGTTTGGCATGCCGTCACTTCCTGCTAGCTTCGTATGATACACACCCTACTCTAGAACTTTGTCGAGGCTCAACAAATGCCAGATAGCACATTCTCCAATGCGGCCAAGTGGGCTCAGACCCGGCCCCCGAAAAAACTTCAAATGACCATATCTCGCAAACGAGGGCTCCAATCCGTAATCCGAAAAGACGCGTAGGCTCCATGAATTGATTTCTACACATCTATACCTCAAGCTCCACTTGGATCACTTGTCCCCTGCTGCCCTGTCCGGCAAGAATTTGCAAAGCACTAAAGCTTTATCCTTCTATAACTTGGGCTCCGTAGCTCGGTTTGATGAACCGGCTGGACCTGCTCCTTCAGCACTTCAAGCTCTTCATTCGAGGACCCAAAGGCTGAACTTTGTAGCTCCTTCAATTGTTACCCAAATTAGCCCATTATGGAGCCTTCCTTGGCCTATAAGCCGCATCATGCATACACTTCCACTGCTACCTGCCATCCCATGAACTTCCTAGCTGCTTCAGTCCTTTGCCATGCTCTTGCCTGCCTATACACATCTACCCATGCCACCTTCTAGAGTCGACACACTTTGGCTGCACCATCATTGCGCACCCCCCTGTTGAGCATTTATGATCAACCACAAAAGAGGTTTATTCCCCTATAAAGTGCAAAACCTGGCATACACTATGAGAAAACCAAAATCATATGTACACTGTTTTATTGCAGCCTATTGCGAAACCTTCAAGTGGGTTGCCCCACCCCCTGCATCACATAGCTTCCACCTGGATCAAACACCTGACTATGTTCACTTTCATCCATCTACAACAACCTCCGATAGTGCCCTACCCAAGCACCTAGACCGCCATGTGTGTAAGCTGCCCATAGCCTACCTTCTGCACTCCATGCATTCCTTTGCAACCTGTCTACTCGACAACAAGCAGCACCAAACATATCATCATCAACAAAACATGTACCTGACACCAAGCTCCAACACATGTCTGACCCTCCCTCCCAACCAAATAAAGTGGAGGCCTTGAGCATAGAACCCTGCACCTGCTGAACCAACCTCCATAGAGCTGTATCTACCATCTTTTTCATCAACCATAGCTCACATACCGTCATTGGAAGCCAAGCCACTGTTTGAGATTCTCCTTTCTCCACCATTGGACATGTCTTCTGCCTCGGAATCTCCTTTGTCTTTTGCATCACAACCTCCTCTTTGGACACACATTCAATTCCAGCCTCATCGAGCCCTTCCTTGTCAATTGGCCCTTCAATGTCGATCAGCACCATCTGCTCATCAAGTTCAATCGACTGCTCTTCAATCACCTCTTCTATCACTGCATCATGCTCCTCCAAGGAAAAGAGAAACTCGTTTTCTACTGCATCCATCTCAAGTTCCGCCATAGACACGGCCGCTTTATCACTCTTGGAAAAATTTTGCACATGTTGCACCACCATGGCACATTCTACCGCTACTTTCGTCAGCACAGCCATTAGCATGGCACCACATACCACCTTCACCTGCATTTCCTCATCTGTAGGTCTAGACCGCTCCACTTGGCTTTCATCAAACATCTTGGCTTGCTCTATTCCCTGCTCTTCTTGCACATGTGCTATTACCATATCATCAAACATATAAGAGGGCAGCTTTATCTTTACCAATTCAGGTTCATTAGATTCTGTCTCCTCGTCATAGGATGTATACTCATCCACATTATTCTCCTCGTTTGTCTCCCAGCTAATCGAGCTTGTATCATCATCGGCATCAGCATCATATACCGACTCTGTATCAACATCTGCATCCACTTGCTGCTCCACAAAAGCTTGACCATCTTCACCACTTTGCAAACTTTATTCATCAGCTTCTGAACCCTGGATATTTGCATCTTGATTGCATTCTGCTACCTTTTCATGCAAACTTTCAACAAGAACATGCTTTACCTCTTCAATCCGTACTGGAACCTTCACATCTTCTATCGCTTTTGCATCTGGGTTCACCTCGACATGGAGCTTCTCCTCGTTGACAAGATCTTCCACTCTTGGCACATGCACATCACAAACTGGAAACCTCCAAGGAACATAACCAATAGTAGGTCTTACCTCCACAGGCGTTGCATCTTGCACAACTGGAATCAACTTTGGTTGGACCAAAGAGCACTTCGCTACCTCCGCGGCATATAATCCGCTGGCTTTAACATACCCAACTCCAACTTCCGCTTCACCTTTCTACTCTTTATCTTTGCCAGATAAACCATGTCTTCATAGGTATCTGCACCATCTTCGACCTTTTCTCTAATCTTCGGATGCAAGCACTCTAACAGCTTTGACAGCTTCAAAGATTGATAGCTTTTGACCCCAGTAGCAATCCCTAATTGCTTCCAACAAGCTTCAAACTGCTCAATGAAAATAGAGAAATCTTTACTTACATCCTAGTTTACCGCCTTCAGCTTTGCACTGGCTTTTTCTACCGTAATCACCTCTCGAAACTGCTCCAGAAAATGACTTTGCAACCTTTGCCATGATTCTCGATCACTGCTATGTAAGCCATCGAACCACTCCTTGGCTCGTCCTCGCATCAACAATGGCACCATCTGTAACCTTTTTGCATCCGTCGACATACGCATCGACAACAACCATAATTCGAAATCAGCTAACCAATCCTCGGGATCTTCGACGCCTGTAAATATGGGGCCAAACCTGGCTCCACCATCTCTTTCAGCTTCAACCTTGACCATCAAACATCTCGACCATCAGCCAACCGCTGTGTCGGCTAGAAAACACCACTTCGAATCTCAAATTGGAGCATCAGACAGATCCTCCGTGGGGGCACAAGAAGATGGACAGGGGGAATAGGGAACTAGCCCAAGGATTCCACAGCACCCCTAACCTCTCAAAAAACACCTTCAAATTGGCTTATATGCACTAACAACTCCCCTTTAGCATACAAAACAACTACCTCACACCTTGCAAAAAACACCCACAACACAAAAGCACCATCACACTGCTCAACTCACCCTTTCTAAATCACAAAGCACTCCTAATCTGCCCTCTTGGTAGCACCTTTCGAGCTACAGGCAAACCCTCTACAAGCAATGGCCAATACACGAAGAGCGAGAGAAGAGGAGGGGGATGGGGAGAAGCAACACACGAGATTGGGGCAAGTCAGTGGTATTATTGCATAGAGAGTAGTACAACCAATGTATGCAGCTTCAATGGCAAGCTTAGAAACACACAAGCTTCCAGATTTCACTTACTCACACAGGCAAAAAAGCCAACTTGTCAAAAGACCCTCAAAAATGAACATAAACCTCCTTTTATAGGGGTGTGCCTAGGATTCCCAAAACAAGAAAAACAGATGAATCCCCTCTCCCGTAGCCTCCACTTAGAGCTTCTTTTTAGTATTTTTTTGCATTGGCAACACTTGGCATAGGTTATTTTTGGATACACATGCATGGTGTAGGGCCTTGGCCCTTTTCCTTTGGCCGGACTGATATTGCTTGAACCTTTGAGTGTCCTTGGTTTGCTCTTCAATTTCCACTTGTCGGCACCTCCTTTGCAGCGGGACCCCTCCCCTTCGAGGCAATAGCGATGTCGCTATTGGGGGGGGGGGGGATACAACCCCTTCCTCTCAAAATACTTGGCCATTGGCCAGCGCGAGCACCGCCCCTACTACCTGCCATGTCATCATTGAATGAAACCACCACGGGCGCCACTAATGCCCCGCCTCGCCGGAACAGCCGCTCAGAATTGCCACCAACCACCGTCAACAACGGCCATAGCAGCGCCCAAGCGCTCACGCCATAGCCACGCTCACTCCATAGCTACGCTCAAGGGGAGCTCCCCTCCACCACTTGGATACCATTGGAGAGGTCACGCCCTACTACATATACTCCAGCTCCGGCTTCTCTCCTTGTGCATGTGGGTTTTTACCCCCGGCCATGTGTCATCGCCATACTCCTCAAGCCTCAAGGCCTTCAAAAATAAGAAAAACCCCATTAGTTTTTTAACACAAAACTATTTTCAGCCTGCCTTTGCCTGCATTCCATTTTGTGCTCCAACCTCCTATTGCAGAGCCGCAAAGCCCCGATGGAATCTTGCATTGTTGGCTTGCTTCTCCATAACTTGCATCAGTTTTTTGACTTTTCCAGGCCCAAGATCCGAGACCTCCAAAACACGATCAATACATATGCCATCAACTCCGGGCAAAGACACCCAATTTTCCGACTGCCATAACTTCTTGCTCTGGACTCCGTTTGGCATGCCGTCACTTCCTCCTAGCTCCGTATGATACACACCCTGCTCTAGAACTTCGTCAAGGCTCAAAAGATGCCAGATAGCACATTCTCCAATGCGACCAAGTGGGCTCAGACCCGGTGTCGTGCCATGGCACGTGCATAATATGAAAATAATAGTATCTACCTCACTCTTAATATTTATGATGTGTGGGACCAAATGCTTTTATGTACATAGTGTGATATATGCGAAAATAGATGCCACGGTTGCAGCTCTGTATATACCTTGCAGGGACAGTGAGGCCCTCGACGTGGCACTATGGAATGCTTTTTTTTCACATAAATATATTCTTATTTGCTTTGGGAATGTACAAATGTCAAGTGTTTTGAAGTGGCATGCTCGTTTTGCCTAGAAAGTTCAATGCGGGCAATCTCGGCCAAAAATAGCAGGTTTCGTGCGCTGGCGTAAAAGACATGTCCAAAGTGCTTACCAAGTGGGAAAATGAGGTTCAGCATGAAATTTGAGCCCAATGTGATTTTTCCACAATTTTAGGGATTTTTCTCAACTCGTTTGGGCTTTTTACGGACAAAAAGTGACATTTTTTGGCTAAAAATGGTCATAATAGCTCAAAATGCCACATCAACAACGTTGGAGTTGTTGCTCAAGTTGTGTGGGAATTTTTAGAGCCAAGAATGTGCTCATTTGGGGTACATGAGCAAGGAGATACAGCCATTCCTCTACAGGGTGCTAGTGCAGTCCCGTGTTGCTTCCACTACATGGTTGAGGCTTTGAGGCCTCTAATTAGGGTTTCCCCTCCTCAAATAACTACTTGGGCTTCTCCAATGAAGTACTGAAGCTTCCATGAAATGGTCACGACGAATAATCGAAGCGTAAATTTAGGGTTTTTAACAGGTCGAATGACCACTGCATCTGTGCAATTGGGAGCGAGGCTACACCTAATCTTCACACACACAAGAGTTTTGAGTTAGCATTGGTTATTTTTCAAAGTGGAGCTTTCATGGCTGGAGTTTTGTTCTTTTTTATTGTGTTTTTGGCTTCAAATCGTCTACGCCTTGCTTGATTTTGCAACGAATCCTCACAGTCAGAGGCCTGGCGCTTTCCTAGTCGCACTGCACACTTCTTGACACATTTTTGGTGAACCCGACGTGAAGTAGGCTAGGGTGAGGGTTCAAAAGCTTCATTGAAGGTCTCAAAAGAAAGGTTTAAAGCTATGGAGCAACAAGAGCAACAGGGGGTGCGGTTTGATCCAATCACAATGCAAATGTTTCAAGCTTTTGCAGTGTTTATGCAGCAGCAGCAAGCTGCAGAAAGAAAGGAGCTCTCCTCAACCAAAGCGCTTCAATCTGTGGTGAAGAAATTGGACCAATTTAAAGGTAAAGATGTAACAAAGTATCTTTGTGGATATGTAAAGGAGATAGAGCTTCATCGAGTGCCCGAAGCATAGATGGTGCAAAGTTTTGAACTTGCTGTGGTTCCCGAGATCAGAGAGCATGTAAGGGGAATTAGAAATGAGCATGGGGAAACTTGGGAAGCATTCAAATTAGCCTTGAAGGAAGAGTATTTCATGGAGGACTCCGAAAGGGTAACAAAGAGGACTTTCTTAGAGTGGGTAGTTCGGCCAAAAGAGGGGCTCTCGCCTATCGAATTGCTAAGAGAATTCGAACACCGTTCAACTTTCAAGAATTGAAAAGGCTACTCTAAACTCAGAGAAGACAGAGCTCTTTTTGCAAGTTGCACAGGTAAAGAGATTCAAGAGAAATTAGAGCTACTACTCGAGGATAAGGATGCGGAACAGGGTTTGAAGACTGATTGGAATGAGGTCGAAGACGCCATTTCACTGCTAGCTAAGCGACAACGACGAAGAGACAAGATGATAGTCAACCCTACTCAATCCCCAAGTGTTTCCGAGAGTCCTATGAAGCCTGTGATTGTGGTTCCAAAGAGTGACAAATCCATCCTAGATGATATTGTCAAAGGAATGCAAGAGCTCAAGCTAAAGCCTACAAGGCTAGAAGAAAAGGGGCAACCATCAGGTCAATCTACAGTGCAACGACCACAAACCAAAGAAGGCTTTGTCAATAGATTCATATGGTGTGATAGTACTGACCATGGAAGGAGGGATTGTGTAAGTTTTAAAGATGCTTTGACAAAGGAGCTCGTTTTCTTCAAAGATGGAAAAATTCACTTAAGTGAAACGGGTAAGCTCTTGGGAACAAACTTTGGCAAAGGTGGGATGAAGAAACTAGTTGAGGACATGGCTACTAGCCATGCCATCTCAATGGTTGAGGCAGCCGCCTATGGGTTGAAGGCGGATCCTATTAAAAGAAAAGGATCAATCAAGGTTGGAGAAGAGGAATCTAATGGTATTGGAGAGCTATGGCCATGCGCTATAGAGTCTGCTATGAAGGGTAAAATGACTACAGAGGTTTTACATGAAGATGGAGATTGCATTCGGCTTGAAATAGGTTGGAATGACCATGTGGACTCTTTGTCAGTGCATGCATATATTGCCAAATGTCAAGCAAATGAGGCCATTGTTGAAGAGAAATGTAGGCGCGAGAATGGGGATGAAGGGCCTTCAAAGCGGGCAACGAGGAGTGGAGGTAGAAATGACACAGTGCCTCCTAGATCACCTTCACCGCAACAGAGGCCTCTCCCCAAAGTGCCTATGCAAGAAGTCTCTAAAGACAAGAAGAAGGATGCAACAAAATCCAAAGCAAAGGGTCCGGCCTACAAAATCCAATCCTACATAGAGGTAGCAACGGATCTCAAAAAGGTTTTGGAAGAGAGGATTCTAAACAGTAAGGTGGAATTTACCTTGGGTGAGGTCCTTGGTATAGCAAAGAGGGAATTCCACGAAGAAATAATTGATATCATAAAGAGGAAGCGGCAGTCTCTTACTGAATCTATCCATGTACAGGGTGAAGAAGAGACTTTAAATGCACAGGGTGTACAGGTCTATGGAAAACAAGGTGATGAAACTATTGTTGGATGCTACAAGTCTAGGGGAGGAGTAAAACATGTTCGCTTCTTGGATGACGAAGATGAAGTGGAGACTACTCACAAGAGCTACTACTTGAATAGTCATTGGGCAAGAGCAACTACTGAGGCACTGGTAAAAGTGGGAGACTTAGAAGAGCCATACATTGCGTTGATAGATCATGAATCAAAAATTAACCTCATGTCAAAGATTCTTTATCGAAAAGGAAAATTGCCAATTGATATAAATTATGGATGGATGATTCGTGCATCAAACAACTCATCAAGGGAGCTGTACGGAGCTTGTCCAAATGTTAAGGTGACTATAGGGGATGTGAAAGATGACCAGAATTTCTTTGTACAGGAGATGTCTACATACCCTCTTATCCTTGGGCAGCCATACATCATTGCTACTCGCATGGAAACCAAGGTGATGGATGATGGGTCAGCTTATGTAAGAATAAGGAGCAAGGATGGAAAGCATGCAATACAGTTCCTTACTGTTTGTGTGGACCATGAAAGGAACCGTGAAAGTCTTAGAGAGCAACCCTTGCCAAAGACGAACAAAGAATTCAAAGACTACAGGGATATGAGGGGTTTTGGCCATGTACCATTGTAGAGCGGGATTGCAGTGGTACAAGAAGAGAAAGGTTCTCGCATGATGTATATGCAAAGGAAACATTTTCTACGGGTTTTGTAGGATTATCAGACTATGGATCTATTGCTTTTATAGAGTGTGAGGACTTAAAGCGGGGTGAACGACAACATGTAAATAGTGTACAAAGAGGTTTGAAGATGAATGGTTTTCTAGAAGATGATGAATGCATTGCAGGTGTGTTTGATGAGTGTTCTTTTGTGGATACTATGCAAGATTTGGAGTCTTTAATGGATTGCAATTTTCATATGGGAAGTGAGGTTGTGAAAGTATGCTCAATAGAAATGTACAAGGTCATTGAAGATTTCAAAAATGCTCAAGGTGTTGATGTACGAGTGGAGACTAAGTATAAGTCCGTGGCAAAGAAAGTGAAACCAGTGGCATTACCTCTACCAAAAGATTGCACAAATAAGATGGAGCAAGCTGCTTTGCAACCTAGCCTTCGTAACCCAAGCAAGATTGGACACAAGTTCACAAAGGATTCTTTGAAAGAGTTAAAGGTTGGTTGCGAGGATAGTTTGACAAAAGCTGAAAAGATATGATTTGAAGACATGCTTGCCAAACACGGAAAAGATTTTGCATTTGAGCCTTATGAGATAGGGTGTGTTGATCCATCCATTGTTGCTCTTATGGTGATCTTCACTATCCCTCATGTACCTTGGAACTTGAGACCTATTCCTGTTCCAAAGGCTCATTTGCCAAAACTCATTGAGTTGCTTAATGAAAAGATCAAGATGGGTATCTTGGAGCCTTCTTGTGCTCTGTATTCAAACAGGTGGTTCACAGTTCCAAAGAAAAATGGTTCTCTACGCTTTATTCAAGATATGCAACTTGTAAACAAGGTGACAATCAGAAATGTCGGTATAGGGCCAATTGTCAATGAGTTTGTAGAGGCATTTGCAGGAAGGGCAATATATTCTATGGGAGATTTGTACTCAGGGTATGATCAGTTCCAACTAGCAATGGAAAGCAGGGACCTGACTACCATGAGGACACCCTTGGGTTTAGTAAGGATGTGCACCTTACCTCAGGGGGCAACGAATTCAGTTGCACACATGATGAATGGTATGAACAAAGTCCTACGTGACTTCATACCGCAAACTACAATGCCTTTCCTTGATGATGTGCCAATCAAAGGATGTGATGTAAGTGATAAATATGTGGCTCTAGACTCGAGGGGGTGCCGAAAGTATGTGGCAAACCATATCAACGATTGTGATAATATCTTGTCAAGGTTGGAAGAGGTGAACCTTACCTTGTCTGGCCAAAAGTCAGTGTTTGGTGTGAGTGAAGTTCTTATTGTGGGACATATGTGCGGGCCATATGGTAGAAGGCCTTGTCCTACAAAGATTGATGTAATCCACAGAATGAAAGAGAAATGTATAAATGTCACTGAGGTTCGAAGGTTCTTGGGTGCATGCATGTTTTATGTTATCTGGATTCCGCATTATGCACATGTAGCAGAACCTTTGTATCAACTTTTGAGAAAGAACCGAAAGTTTCAATGGGAAGAAGTGCATAAACATGCCATGAGGAAATTAAAGAAGTTGCTGCTTATTTCTCCAACTTTGAGAAAAGCAAACTATGAATGTGGAAGATATGTAATTGTGACAGTGGATACTAGCCCCACAGGAATTGGATGGGCGATTGGGCAAGATGATAATGATGGCAAGCGATATGTGGTGAGGTTTGGAGAAAAAGTCCTAAGTGATCGTCAATGCAACTATCCACAGGTAAAACGAGAGTTATGGGGAGTAGTCACAGCTTTGAAATGTGACAAAGAGTATTTGATAGGAGCAAATGTAATAGTGGAGAATGATTGTCTACCCCTTATTGGAATGATCACAAGCTGCTCAACTCTCGACATTGCTATGTTGAGATGGATTGCCTACATAAAGTCCTTGAATCCAGAATTTAAGCATATTGCAGGGAAAGATAATCCAGTTGCACATATGCTTTCAAGAGCAAGGTATGAAAAAGAAGAAGACATGATTGTTGAGGGCGATGATGTAGGCACACAGTTCTATAGTATCTCTCATGCCAAGGGTGATCATGTTTGCCTGTCAAATGCACTTGAGTCATTTACAGAGGACCTATATCAAGGTGACTAGTTGCTCATTGGACGCTATCTGAGCACTTTGACAAGGCAAGAAGGGTGGACTGATCAAGAGCTCAAAAGAATACGGAGAAAGGCCTATGGATACTTTTTGAAAGATGGGTACTTATGGAAGCGTCCAAAACAAAGAAATGGAATGCCAATGAGAGTCGTGAATGATAAGGATGTTCAAAATGAGCTTATGAAAAAGTTCCATGAGAGTCTTTATGCTGGACATAGAGGTGTATGGGCCACCTTTACTAAAATGAAAGAGAGGTATTGGTGGAAAGGTATGTATAAAGATGTATAACACTTTGTGGAGTCCTGTGAAACCTGTCAAATGTATTCAAATGTACGTCATCATGATGGGTTGCACCCTACTTACCCATTGGCCATGCATTACAAGTGGGTAGTAGATCTGGTTACAATACCATTGGGCTTATGGAAAATGAGATACATAGTGCTTGCACGAGAAGAATTAACCAATCAAGTTGAAGGTCGTGCTGAACAAAAAGCACAGAAGGGGTTTGTAAGTTCCTCTTGGATGATGTAATTAGCCGTTATGGTTGTGTTGGGAAAATAACAGCGGACATGGGTGAGTTGGATGCTGACAAAGCAAGGGAGTTTTTCTCTAGCTTGGGCATTAAACTTGCTCTCACTACTGCATATAATCCTGAGGGAAATGGTAAATTGGAGCGTGGGCATCCTCCTATCATTAAAGCTTTAGCTAAGGCCTGCAAAGGTAAAATGGGAGAGTGGCCTAGGTTGTTGCCTTATGCTTTATGGGCTGATCGTAAAACTCATAGCTCGGTTACTGGTTATATGCCTCTTGAGTTGATGTATGGTCAGAAACCTATAATGCCAATTGAGGATGTTATTCCCACATGGAATGTATTACCTTGGGAAGATGGAATGAGTAGGGAAGAACTTCTTGCTTTGTGCATACAACAGTTAGAAAGAAGGCCCCAAGATATTGAGATTGCAATAGCACGATTGAAAGATGCAAGGTTAAAGAATAAGGACAGATTCGACAAGAGGCATAGGCTCAGACCTAAAGCTATTGAGGAAGGTGATTGGGTGTTGGTGTATGATAGTGGTCTTGAAAACCAGCATTCAACAATAAGAAAGCTTTCAAAGAGATGGTTTGGTCCTTATGTGGTTCAACATGTACATGGGAATGCAACTTATACCTTGCATGAATTAGATGGGACAAAAATGAAGATTCCCATTGCAGGGAAAAGAATCAAGTTATTCAAAAGAAGAGGTGATACAGATCCCTTTGATTCACAGGAAGGTCAAAATGAAGGCTCTGATGAAAATGGTATGGATGTGGATGAAGAACAAGAGGATGATGCGTTAGATTTTGTTGCAAGCGATGATGAAATCGACATGTATGTTGACTTAAATGAAGACTGAACCTACAAAAGATATCTGTGGCACATGCCAGAGGATATGCAGGTTTAGATGGGGTGGATGTCGTGCCATGGCACGTGCATAATATTAAAATAATAATATCTACCTCACTCTTAATGTTTATGATGTGTGGGACCAAATGCTATTATGTACATCGTGTGATATATGCGAAAATAGATGCCACAGTTGCAGCTCGGTATATACCTTGCGGGGACAGTGAAGCCCTCAACGTGGCACTATGGAATGATTTTTTTTCACATAAATATATGCTTAATTTTCTTTGGGAATGTACAAATGTCAAGTGTTTCGAAGTGGCACGCTCGTTTTGCCTAGAAAGTTCAATGTGGGCAATCTCGGCCAAAAATAGCAGGTTTCGTGCGCTGGCATAAAAGACGTGTCCAAAGTGCTTACCAAGTGGGAAAACGAGGTTCAACATGAAATTTGACCCCAATGGGATTTTTCCACAATTTTAGGGATTTTCCCCAGCTCGTTTGGGCTTTTTATGGACAAAAAGTGACATTTTTGGGCTAAAAATGGTCAAAAATAGCCTTAAAAATGCTCAAAATAGCTCAAAATGCCACATCAACGACGCTGGCATTGTTGCTCAAGTTGTGTGAAAATTTTTAGAGCCAAGAATGAGCTCATTTGGGGCACATGAGCAAGGAGATACAGCCATTCCTCTACACGGTGCTAGTGCAGTCCCGTGTTGCTTCCACTACATGGTTGAGGCTCTGAGGCCTCTAATTAGGGTTTCCCCTCCTCAAATAACTACTTGGGCTTCTCCAATGAAGTACTGAAGCTTCCATGAAATGGTCACGATGAAGAATCAAAGCGTAAATTTAGGGTTTTTAACAGGTTGAATGAGCACTGCATCTGTGCAATTGGGAGCGAGGCTACACCTAATCTTCACAGACATAAGAGTTTTGAGTTAGTATTGGTTATTTTTCAAAATGGAGATTTCATGGCTGGAGTTTTGTTATTTTTTATTGTGTTTTTGGCTTCAAATCGTCTACGCCTTGCTTGATTTTGAAACGAATCCTCACAGTCAGAGGCCCGACGCTTTCCTAGTCGCACTGCGCACTTCTTGACATCGACCCGCGGAAAAACTTCAAATGACCATATCTCGCAAACCAGGGCTCCAATCTGCAATCCGAAAAGACAGGTAGGCTCCATGAATTGAGTTCTACATATCTATACCTCAAGCTCCAATTGGATCACCTGTCCCCTGCTGCCCTGTCCGGCAAGAATCTGCAAACCACTAAAGCTTTATCCTTCTATAACTTGGGGCTCCGTAGCTCGGTTTGATGAGCCGTCTGGACTTGCTCCTTCAGCACTTCAAGCTCTTCATTCCTGGACTCAAAGGCTTCTCTTTACACCTCCTTCACGTGCTACCCAAATTAGCCCATTATGGAGCCTTCGTTGGCCTATAAGCCGCATCATGCATACACTTCCGCTCCTACCTGCCATCCCATGATCTTCCTAGCTGCTTCAGTCCTTTTCCATGATCCTGCCTGCTTGTACACATCTGCCCATGCCACCTTCTAGATTCGACACACTTTGGCTGCACCAACGGCCAAGCATTAGCACAATTTTTTAACCCAAGCACGGCACATACTTCGAGGCGATACATTGTCGTCCGGAAGGACTCTGACTAGGAGGGGGGGAGGCGTTCTCAATGCGGATCCAACGGCGGAAAAAGAAAAAAGGGCATGGTGTTGTCGTTTGATTGCAAAATTTTTTGGACTAACCCAAGTACATAGGTTCTTGTAGAGCATGAATCTAGAAGTATATGGGGCCAAACGCCAAATCAAGTCCCTAAGTGTGTGTATATAAGTAAAAATAGCCATTTTTCTGGAAACTATTGGTAAAACGAAGAAATCCGGCCATAAAAATTGCATGTGAGTGTATATAGTGTTTTGCGGTAATGTTTTTGATTTATTATGATTTTTGGGGATTTTTTGGGTTTAATAGTCTATTTTTCCTTTAATTTTACTAATTTTCGGCAGAAAAAATTCAAAAATACACAAAGCAGGTGGAAAACGGTCGTAATGAAAAACAAAAAATATGGGGATGATCAGTGACTATAGGACAACCTATGGTACAGTGGGGGTGCAATTATGTGAATGGAGATGAAAACGTGATTTGGCTAGATTTTGACCGAAACGTCAAATTTCTCGTAAACTGGGCAAATGGAGTCCAAATCAAGAAATTTTTGAGCCTAAACTGCATCTCGCAAGAAGTTGGGAGCACATGTCAGATTTCATTTCGGGGACCCCCATTATAAGAAATTCTCACTTCATTTAAAGCTCATTTCCACTATTGACTTTTGAGAGAGAGCTTCTGCCACCTAGAGCGAACGGAACTTCCAGCAGCTTCTATGATGCGTACGACTACCCGAAGTGCTCCTGACATGAGAGGTAGGCTCACCACCTTGAGCTTTTCCCGCATGTTTGTCGTTTTGTCGCGAAAACTAGCGTAGGGTTCACACAGAAAGCAGGCAGTAGAAACCTACAGGTAGAAGTGACCACCTAACGGCTAACCCAAAAGCAATGACACTTCATCAGTGGCTTACCCTAGCATAGGAGACCACTTTTGGATGACCAAAGACAGTAGAAAACCATCTGCTCAAACTTTGTCATTTGGTGGTAGCGTATGCAAGATGTTTTGATCAACAAAGGCTTAATAGAACCCTTGTGTGCAAGAAGAGAGAATGTGTACAATAATGATGAGCAGGATGACTTGAATGAGCGTTCTATGGTGACCATTCACCTATGTTGAAGTGGAGGGAGAGAGCGCACACATAGACGAGAAGAGAGAGAGATGACACCATCATATGCAATCTCCAAAGTATGTATAGAGCACACACTGAGTACACATATATAGTGGGGAATCCTAGCTATATATAGCATAAGTGTGGGCTCTCTATATTGCTCCAACACCCCCACTCAAATAGGAGTCCCTAAATTGTGGATGGAAGACCCCTTGGGGGTACAAGGGAAAAACCCACATTGTGTACTCAATGTGTGCCGTATACACACTTTGGGGATGGTGTCATCTCTCTCTTTCTTCTTGTCTTTGCGTGTGCTCTCTCCCTCCACTTCAACATGGTATCAGAGCATACAACAACCATGAAGAGGAGGTGCTTGATCTCGGCAACTCAAGAAGCTAAGTCTTTGCTTCTACAAATTATTTTTGAGTATTCTAGCTAAATTTTTTGAGATTCACGAAGCCTTGTAATAGCACTTATATGTTTTTGAAGGTTGCCTATTGAGCGTCTTCTTGTGTAGCTACATGCAAGAGAAGGGGTTTGTAGATGCATGCATAAGAGGTGAGTAAGAAGTAGCAAGAAATCACTACTATGGGCTATCCTAGGGTGTGCTCTCAATTTACTGGGAAACACCAGGCCACCATGCATGAGGCTCCAAGGTTCTTCGTTTGCAAGAGGTCGCATCCTTTTAGGCGGCTAGGGTGCATGCGTTAATTTAGGCGGCTAGGGTGTCTATGTATGCAAGTGGTTGTAAGAGGGTGTGTGTGCAAGTAGTTGCAATTAGCTGGAGCCCTGAACATTAGCAGATGTCTATGGTTGCAAGTTGATACAAATCCTCTATAAGGCCATAGGCCTTGTTGGACGGATACGCCGTGACGGACGTCAGCACAACGAGAACTCACCTAACAAGATTTGTTAGCTAAGGACGAACCTCGACCTGTAGGCGCGTGGAAGCAAGCATAGGGTGTCAATCTACACTCGACCGACTCTCGACTAATTCCTACAGAGGTCTCTACCCAATGTCTAAGGTACAGGCTTTAGGAGTGCATAAGAGGAGATTTCCTACAACGCTTCCAAGAGCCAAATACCCATCGAACGATCTCAAAACGCCACAGAACTTGAAGGAGACCCTACTAACACCAATAGGTTTCTCTCCCTAATGTCTATGAACCAAAATCCCAACCCAAAACACCTGGTGCAAAATCACGTAGGATGTCTGGCTGAAATTTGCAGGTCATCGTTTCCGAAAACTAAAGTGCCTAATGTGTGGCTCTACTCAATGCGAACGTGTGGATATGCTGAAATGCGAAAAAAGATAACGTATGCTCATCGAATCACCAGATGAAGCTCGTAGATGGAGCTCGCAAGGACCGTACGTGCGCAATGTAGGTATTGGCCCGTAGCTCTCGTCGGGGGCAACACGCTGCGCTTCTCCGCACTCGATTTCAACCATCCGTGCACGCGTAGCATCAATATGAAGCTCTCACTCTCTCTCGTACACAGTACGCTCACTCACAGACTTCAAAACTTTTTAAAAATGACAAAGGCTTTTTCATTAAGGTCAAAAAGTGGTATAAATACCTTACAGTCTCAAACCCTAATGTTCCAATTTAACCATCTACTCAATCTAAATGTCAAAACTGGGATACAATCTAGAAACTTCTGTAAGCCCCAATATTTACAAAGGTGAAATGTCAGGTTTTCTCAATAAATAAATATTACAAAAAATAATAATCCACCGAGCAGTCATTTTCCGTAGGGTGTGTCTAGCTTCTAACACTCCCCCCCTCCTTGTTCATGTCGTCCCCGACATGGATGTTGAGTTGCTTCTTCATCGTAGGCTTTCTGTCATCTTGAGTAGTGACTCATATCTTGCATGTTGAGCCAATAGCGTTGGGCCGAATATATCATTTTGCTGATTGTGAAGAAGCCGATGTAGAAAGCTTCTTCAAAGGGCTGGAGGTGATAGGATGGAAAAAACATGATCCTTTGATACAATGCATGTATCACTTCTTTGGAAGGCTGACCAGACATAACGTATGCACATCTGTATGTATCCTGGAAGAAGAAGATATTGTCTATCGCCTGGCCTGGTTTGAACGTCTCTAAGACTGCCAAAAGTGTTTTGCAAATCTTTCTCATCATAATGCAAGATAGGTCAGGCGAGCCAGTGAACAATTTGATGGTACCCGTTAGGGTTTTCACCATGTATTGAACACTTATTCTCTTGCCTGCCTTCGAGCCTGGCAGCTTCGAGTAATTTAGACAAGTAGGTTGGCTTCTTTGCAATAGCTCATGGGCCTTCCACATCCTTATCCTTGGTAGAGGGCAAAAACTTAGGTTATCTTTGATGGCTTTGGGTGCCTCTACCAGATGGATTAGATACTGTGGATACTTTGTCAGCCATGCCTTTCTCCACCTGGGCTGAGAGTCTACTATCAACTTTACCCCTTCAGGCTTGGAGATGTCTACTTTGTACATTGACACTGTTGGCTCCTCTCTGATCCGCTTGTTGATTGTGGCAGCTTCATATTTCAACAGAGGATATGGGTTGATGGTCTAGGAAAGCTGCTCGTGAAGTTTGGTGGCAAACTGACATGCGGTTTGGCCACGAGAGCTATTTGACGCTTTGTGTGTCTGATGCCGCTTCTGAAGTTTAGTGCCACTTCGGGTCACCCTATGGTCATGTGGGCTATATAGACTTGTCGAGCATGTTGAGATGCTCCTACCCATGAGTTTTGGTAGCATTTGGGCGCCTTTCCGTCAATTTCCTATTTGGTGGCGTCTTGCGGGGCTCTAGCAAAAAAAATATTTTTCTGCTCAAAGATTCTTAATCAGATATATGTTTGCATTGATTGATGCATAAATACTATTTCTTCCATTTAGAATAAATCAATCTTTTTGTGAAAAAGTCGACTAGCAACTTAATGAGGTACTAAAAAAAACTTCTCTTTTTTTGGCTGGCTAATTGGTAATTTCTTGTATAAACATGCTTTCTACTTGGCTTTTTTAATAGATTCTTGTAGCAAGTAGCTCGCATTTAAGTGCAGAAAGTTTCAATAACTTAGATTGTACCATGGAAGAAAATAACAAGGTAGATTATCTTTTGATACTTAGGACACAAAAATGCAGCGGAGATGGAGCCGATGTTGTAGAAAATCAGCGTCAACAATGGCCATGGTGCCGATTAAAAAACCACCATGCTCATGCCATGCAAGGGTTTGTAGCCAAGGGCATGCAGACCGGGCTATGGAGGCACACTCTGGTCAACCACGGATCTTGTCGAGGGTACCTTGAAAGAATTCAGCAGGTGATAAACCGCTTCTAACTACTTATGGCTTGTATGGTGAAGTGCATCTCCCATGGTCAGCATGCCAGAATCCATGGGTTTTTAAGACTAATTGGCAGCCAATGCGTGCACCCACTATTGCATACCTCAGGTACGCTTTGTTTGTGCAAAAGTTTATCAATGATTTTATGTTTTGAGTATGGTATCCGACTCAATGCGGTCCACTCGCAAAGAGGTTTATCAACCACGTCTTACCTCGGGAGCAAGGCTCCATACACCCAAGGTTCCAAGGGCAGGGATCCCTATCTCTATATGCATTGGATGCATACTTATTTCACAGCTATTGTAGCTTGCTCAGGAGCAAGCAGTATAGGTACATGAAGCGTAGTGTATATCCACCGCTATGAGCTAAATCTCATATTGAACACCATATGTAATTTCACAATGCCAACTTGTCAAGCAAAGATTGCTTTGAACAAGCAGTATTGGACAATCCCTGACATTTGATAGCTCCATTGTAGATGATACCTTTTTCACTATCGGCCAAAGGTTATCATTCTCAATCAGTAGATAGAAAAATTTGGCAAGGCCGTTTCCCTATGAAATTTTGACAAGGTCAATCTTTTTCTGCTTGGACGTATGTGTGTCACCAAGAGTATCTGTTAGCCATGAGCACTCAAGTTACATTATTGTCTCATCTATTTGATGAACTTATGTGAAGCAAGACTTCTATTTAAGCATCTTGCATTGCGACTCCCCACATTCGGCCTATGCTATGAGCATACCAACTTGGGACGGACTTGGCAATATGCTTGCATGTTATTTTATTACAAGGGACGTATATGTACATACAACAGCTCCCACTCGTGCAACAGATATGGGAATATTGGGCGAACTGGTTACAACAGCGACCAGGTTAGCCAATTTTAAGTTCTTCTTATTTTTCCATGTTTACTTTTTTGACTGAAAACTATTGCTTTTGTGCAAAGCAAAGTGTTTTGTCAATTTTCAATGAAGCAAGGCTTCTCCTTTGTGCCAAGGTACTTCCCAATGATTTGGCATCAAGGGCAATGGCACACATGTTTGACAAAAATGGCAAAATAGGGAATACCACCTCACATAATCCCTATGGGTTTAGATTGTGCAAGGCACTGATAGTTTTGGTTCTCACGTTTGAGGCCATCACTTTTGCCACGGGCTTAAAATTTTATGTGCATGGCATGCTCGCTCGGTAGATTCAATTCTACCGCTTCATGCAATATGCTTCCACTATAACACCAGACACTCTATCATGGACAACCTCAAGTTCGTGATGGTTTAACATGATTTTTTTTGGGTTGCTGTCAACACACAACACTGAAAGGAACCTAAATCTAGGACTTAATTCACCGGCAAAGTGCCATATTTAAGTCCTTTTCGTACAGTCACGATTGCCTACACGGTAAGTGAAGCCAAATGTGACTTGTGTTTTTTGTTACCTCTCTTGACGAGAGCGTTATACATTCAGATACAAACGAGCATGGGTGCGGTATATACAAGGTGGTAACTTAAGGAAAGTTCTTCAGCCCAGCATTCTCTCTATCTCTCTCTTTCTTATCTCTCGAGAAGAATAATGAAAACTTTTTAAGAATCTTTTGATACATGTTTTGTTTGGGAATCAACATGAGCCAAGCTGCTCTAACTCTCAGCTAGAATTGAGCAAGACACTCTCTATATTAGTCTTCATCATTAAGTGTGTCACCTCATCAACCACACAATATGGCCTCCAGCCCTCATCAAAACCTGTAAAGCAGTACGACATGAAAAAGATTCCAAGCGCTCTCAAAGCCTCAAGAGCATCTACTCAGATTCCTATTAATCACCCCCAAACCAAAATTGGCGCGACATTATATTCACTCTATCCCAATTTATTATCCCTCTAGATTCCTTTGGCCATGGCGAACTCGTCCTCGCTCCCCCCCCCTCCCCAAGAAAAAAAAAAACAAGCCCAACCGTCTCCAAATAGAGAGAGAGAGAGAGAGAGAGAGAGAGAGAGAGAGAGAGAGAGAGCTCTCCCCCCTCATTCTCGCCATTCCCTCCTCCGCAGTCTCTAATCATTGACCGCTACAGTTCGTTGATGGCACCCAAAAAGGCCCTCATTTGTGTTAAAAAATACCTTTTATGGTGGGGGGCCTTCAACTTTTGGAAATTGCCGCCTAATTGGTCAACTTGACATCTCGATTTGGAAGCTTTGGGAGACGGTTTTTTGCTCTTTCTCTTACTCTTTGCTCTTGAGGAGGGGTGATTTAGTGATGTCGCTAGTTCCCTTGGAACTTTCATTTTTTACTCTTTATTTTTTCCACTTTTGAATTTGGGCCTTTGCTTCCCTCTGTGGGACCATCAAAATGGCCCTCTTATCATCTTTGTCTTGTCCTTGAGTGGCCTAGGGATTGCCCACTTTGAACGACATTTTACTGCCACCTCACCCTGGAATTTCTCTGGACTCCCTCTCTCTTTCTCTCTCTTGGATCTTTCTTTGAAATTTCCCCACACATAACCCTTCCCTTACCTTAGCACTAGCAAGGGCGCTAGTGGAGGGGGGGTGCACTTAGCTTCAAAATATTGGGAGGGTTCAGACCCCTGGGACCAGGCCCTTTGTGGGCACCATGCCACAACATCATTCAAACCAAAGACGCCGTAGGCGTCCCTTACCACTGGCGAACAGTGTCATGTCGCCGTGGCTGGCCAAAACAACCAACAGCGCCGCCCTCTAGACCCCGCTTGACTACCCACAAACAACAACCATCCACCCACGCCATGGCCTAGAGCTTAAGGAGCTCCAAGGAGTACACTCTCCATAGTGATGCCTTTGAAGAGGTCACGCTCTAGTACATATAGCATAGATTCCCGATATTCATCCTCGCATATGGGTGTATTTGCACCCACGTGGCAGCACAAAAGTCCTTTAGGTTCTACGGGGTTGAAAAATCCTCTGGAATCTTAATTGGGAGGTGTCCTTTTCCCCTCACTTTGAGGATCCATCAAGCTCTGCTCATAGTTCTAATTGCCAGCCTGTAAAACCCGGGTGAGAGACCACCATGAGGATTTTAACTCTTGAATACCTTACCCTCTTTTGACCCTTTTCAGGGCCTAAACGCATGCCAAAGAAACGAAAAATTGTCAGCCAGATCTCCCCACAGTCGTCCAATTTCAACCTACTAAAACTTGGCAACCACAAGCCCGATGGACAGGCTGTCAATGTTTGCTAATTACACTCGATGCCCACTACCTTCTAGAATGTAAAAAATTGCCAGATGGCACATCTATTGATTCTGTTAGTGGGGCACAAACCTCAGCCCCGACAGACTTTTAACTGGCCATAACTTTTTCTCGAGAGCTACGATTGATGATTCGAGAAGACCAGCATGCTCCATAAGTTGAGCTCTTCACGTGATCCATTGAACTTAGCTTTAACGACTTCAGCATTTGGAATAGCACTTGATCCTTGCCTTGATGTCGGCTTTCTTCATGGCATTACTCTAGCACCATGCCGATCTCTTCCTTGTACAACACTCTCCTTAGCACTCTGTCTCTCTTGTAGCTCATCAGACTTCACCTACCAAGGTAAACTTGTGGGCCTGTTCTACCATCCTTTTCCTTTGCAACTTGGAGAGACTCACCAGACACTTCCTTGTACTAAAAAAATCTTCAATCTCTTATAGAGTCTCCCTGCTTGCATAAGTGGTTGGGGCTACATATGGGCCTACAACATGCACTTGTACTTTGCTACTTTCTAGATGGTCTACCTCTTGGTTTTTCTCTCTCTTCACATGCTTGAATTGAATCACTTTAAAGAACTTTAGCACCCTCTTAATGGAAAAGAAGAAATGCTTCAAAGAATCCCACTTTACGTGCCATTGGCCTAACAATTTCTTTATGACTAGAAACGCATCACCCATTACCACCAACCTGGAAATGCAAGACTCCATACACTGCTTCAAACTCAAATGCAGAGTGAGATTCCCTGCCTCATTGTTGATGTGGACATCCTCCAGATCATAAGCTTTTGAGAAAATGGCTCTGCCGTGTGGGTCGTGTATCACCACACCTCCACCTGCCTTTTGAACTACCCTTCGACACACCCCATCAAACCACATTGTAAAAGCATCCTCCAGATTGGGTTCCTCTTTAGCTTCATCGCGCATCACCCTTGGATATACTGGCAAATCAACATCCCTATTGACCAAAATTTATGCCAGGTGAGATCGACTAGTATGGTCGACCTTGAACTTGAACTCCAACTCTTGCAGCTCCAACACCCACTTCATGATCCTTTTTCTTGGCTTTAAATACAACACCACCTCTGGAAGAATACTGTTAGATGTCAATCCATAAAACTTGCACACAATCAAATGCACTTGAGACTTTATACAAGCGAAGACTAAACCCATCACCCATTGCTCCGCTTCCATGTAGGTATTCTCTCGTGGGATATTCACCCTGCTCTCAAAGTAGATATGTTTATAGCTTCTCCCTACCTTCTGTAGCAAAACTGTTCCAATGGCAGTCGTGCCTATTATCATAGACACATAGAAATATTCTTCTCAATTGGGGGGATACACCACTGGAAACCGACACAAAATCTCTTTCACCCTATCAAAAAACTCCTGAGCCTGCGCATCCCATTCAAAACCATGCACCTATTGAGCCCTCTTTTGAAGAGGATACACATATTGCAAAAACATCCAAAAAAAAGGGTGATAGATGCTTTAGCTTATGGACAAACAAAGCCAAACCTTGAGCATTTTATGGCGGCTCCATCAACACCAATGCTTTCACCTTCTTCAGATCATCCTCTAAACCATTTTGCGACACCACATGACCCAACAACTGCGCTGAACGTTGTGCTAGCTTGCATTCTTAGGGTTCAATTGACCTCCTTCTTCATCAAGCCTTTGGAAATATAGTTGCATCTTTGATAGGTGCTCCTCTCTAGAGCTATAGCAGCCTATATCATCCATGAAAACCCTGATAAAACGGTCCAAGTATGGACCAAATACCGTGTTCATCCAGTCTTGAAAATTAGCATATGCATTCCCCAACCTAAATGGAATCTTGTAGTAAGCCATACAACCCCATGGAAAAATAAACATGGTATTGATTTGGTCCTTGAGTGAAATCTCTATCTAAAAATACCTCAAAACCCCATCCATAATCGAGTATCTTTCATGGCCAGCTACGTGATTTAGAATCTTGCCTTGAAACAGAACTAGGTAGTGGTTTTTCTTGGTTGCCATACTCAATGGTTTGTAGTCGATGCACACCCTTCGTTTCCCATTCTTCTTAGGGGTTATAACCACTAGTGAAACCCACTTTGCCTCCTTCATAGGATATATGATACGTGCATCCAACAACTTATTGATCTCTTGCCAAAGGGCTTCTTTTTTAATCTCTCCTACCCTTGTCAATTTCCATGCTTTAGGCTTGTACCCTTCTTTGAGAATAATCTTGTGCTCTACCCCTTTTGCACCTCGCAAATCTTTGTACTCCATTGCAAATAGGTTTGGATAGGATGCACACAATTGAACATAACTCTCCTTCTCACCTTTGGTAAAATCCGCACTTAACATGCTTGAAACCTCCTCCACACTCAAACCATGAACTTGAGGCTACATACCTTTCCTTTTGGAGAGTCATCTATGGTGACTTTGAATATAGATCTGCATGTTTTCCTCACTATCCTCTTCCTCGGTATCAATGTAGCCCTTATCATAGGCCGTCTCCATCTCGTACGTGTATCTTTTTGTTTCATCTTCACCCTTAGCCACCATAGGATGACAACTACTCTCCTGGATCTTCAAATCCAGCACAATCAAGTATGGGATTCTCATGTGAGAGCTGTACCGTTGGAAATTCAAGGCTATTCCACATCCTTGGATTTCTTGGTTATGAATATGGAGAGGGCCAATGTGGTACTTGGTAGAGAATGGTTGCATAGCCTAGGACAATCAATGAAGTGTAGCTATGAGCACAACGGTCTGATGTTTGAATCCCATGGCACACATGTGTTGTTGCTAGGAGAGAAGGATGTGCCTTCCTCACCAATGATATGTACAACAGAGCTTATGAAGCTCACTTTTGATAATGAAATAGAAGAAATTTTCTTGTGTTACTCATTGTGCCATTTTCTTTCCAATGTTGAATCTATTGACCATTCCTCAATGTCGCATGCTTCTCTCTCATCTCTTCCAGCAATGGCTAGCTCTCAACAAGCAAAGGTTGCTAGTCAGTTAAAAGATTTATTAGTTGAATTTCACGATGTTTTTCCTAATGATTTTCCATTACGATTACCGCCTACACGATATGTGAAACATGGCAGAGACGTGGTTGCAGGGCAGTAAATCACCCTACAGAATGATTTATTCTGAAGCTCCTGAGGTGGAACGTCAGCTTGCTGACTATCTTAGCAGAGGGTTTATTCAAATGAGTTCTTCACCATGGGATTCTCCTATCCTATTAGTGAAGAAAAAGCATGGTAGTATGCACATGTGCGTAGACTACCGTGGATTAAATGCGGTCACTGTTAAGAACAAGTACCCATTACCACGCGTAAATGAGTTGTTCGACAAGCTCACTCATGCTTGTATTTTTACGAAGATAGACTTGCAGTTGGGCTATCACCAAGTACGCATTTGAATTGTTGATATACCCAAAACAGCATTCCAAACAAGGTTTGGAAATTACGAGTTTTTAGTTATGCCTTTTGGGTTAACCAATGCGTCCGCAACATTCATGACACTCATGGATAGTGTCTTGAGATCGTACTTGGGGCAAATTTGTTATCATTTATTGCGATGATATTCTCGTATGTAGTGATTTTGAGGAAGAGCACTTGCAACATCTGAGGCAGGTGTTTGAATTGCTAGGAGAAAATAATTTATATGCCAAAGCATCAAAGTGTGACTTTCTCAAGGAGGAAATTTACTATCAGGGTCATGTTATCTCAGCTACTACTGGGCTGCACATGGATCTATGAAAAGTGGTTGCCATTCAGAGGTGGCCTTCTCTAGAAATCTAGAAGAGTTACAGATTTTCTTGAGATTTGCAGGTTTTTATCGACGGTTCATTAAAAACTATGCTAATACTGATGTTCCAATGACGGACCAGTTAAAAGGCAAAGGACACACCTTTGAAGAGGGGGGGGGCACTCAACATCACAGTTTTGATACACTCAAGGATGCATTAGCTATAGCTCCTATTCTAGCTATTGTGGATCCTTTGAAGCCATTCATTTTGGAAACAAATTCTAGTATCCGTGCTATAGGAGCAGTCCTTCTACAGGAGGGGAGGCCAATTGCATTTGAAAGAAGCTTGATTCCTGCAGAGCAGAATTTCTATGCTTATGAAAGCAAACTCTACATAATAGTGTCGGCCTTAAAGACATGGTGTCATTATCTGTATGGAGCTTGGTTTGAGATTGTGTACCACAAAAGCATAAAATGGTTTACACAACAAACAGACTTAAAGGGCTGAAAGGCTAGGTGGGTTGATATCCTTCAGGAGTATGATGCAAAGCTCCAATATCATAAAAACGATACAATGTGGTGGCTGATGCTCGTAGTCGTATGCCTGAGATCAATTCTCTTTTATTCACAGAACTTTGCAGTGAATTTTTGGATTCTCAGAAGGGCAAATATGAGCATGATTATGCATACTCCAAAGTGTGGAGCCATGTGCAAATGAGGGACCCTTCGGACTCCAATGCTGGTAGTGTGTCGTTAACCTACACACACAGTTTGCCTCTATCAAGTGATGAACTGCAGTGATGGAAGAATTTTTTCCGTCGATAATGGGTACCTACTTTACAAGGGGAGAGTTTGTGTACCGACAAACACAGACATTCGGCGCCAAATTCTTTATGAATTTCATGACAGTCCAAGTGCACGGCACCCAGGTATTAAAAAGACTTATGCTCTCGTAAGATGATGGTGCAACCAAAGTTGGTCCGAGCTCGAAAGTGATCTATGCAAGAAAAAGGCTGCAGGCAAGTGTAGTGTAGAAGGCTAGGGTAGGTACCAAGGTCTTGGGCAGCCAAAGGGTAGCAAGAATGTATGTTTAAAGCGGTTTTTTAGGCCAAAAGGCTCAAGGTACATCCAAATGGGATAGCATGTAAGGGTGCCCTAAGTGCCAAGTCAATGCTCTGGAATGTAGGTTTCGATGTACTCTAGAGGACGACGTAGACGGCTTGTCAAACGGAGCCTCAAGGTAAAAGATACTGAAGTTCAAAGTTAGAAGGTTTAATAGATCCCGGATGGAGAGGGAAACTGGGGACAAATGGCCCGAGTGGATATCAGCAGATACATGTGTAGTACTCAAATTATTGAGCATGCCTATCTTTTTGGATTAAAGATCAGAGCTCTAGATAGCAAGTTATGGCCATTGAAAGTTTTCCTACGGGCTAGTTATGGGCCAAGTTGACCGCATGGAGAATCGTGCCATCTGGCATCTTTTAAGCCTCAAAAAGGTTCTAGAAGATGGAGGAAATCATGTGAAGCCAACAAAAATCGACGGTTTGTCAATTGGATGCTTGGTCAGCGAGATAATGTGAGTCAAAATTGGCGGCAGATACTAGAGAGAAAGATGCAGATAATATTCTCGGTTTTGCGGCCCCGAATCACGGGCTTGGGAGTCACAAAATGCGCAAGAGCCGTGCGCTTAAAATCCCACACAATGAAATTGCAGCCGAGCCTTACGGCTTGGAGATCTAATCTCAAAGAAGTACATGGGATCATGGGGAAAGAGGGCCCAAAAAAGGCAGTGTGTGAGGATTTTTTTTGAAAACTTTCAAGTCCTTTAGAGGCTTAATGGGCCAGTGATTGCCACATGGCACAAGGAAATCCCATATGCACAATGTGGTGGTAGACGAGCGGGGTATTTAAGTCAGAGAGTGACTCAACTACAAGCATCAAAGCAGGGAGAGAGCTCCGTGGGAGCTCAACGATGGCGCGCTTATTGGAGGGCCGAGTAGGAGCTGCTCGTGGTGTTCTCCGTCGTGGTTTTGGCGCGCATGGGTGGCGCAAGGGTGGTATAGGCGGCATCGCCGCTGGTGGTGGTCCGGTGTGTTGGTGTAGGTTATGAGGTGGCAAGCTTGCACCTGATAGGGACTGCTCCCGTACTCCACCCGTAAGGGGCCCCCTTTTGAAGTATAAAATGAAGGCGCGGACCCTCCCACCCTCCCCCTAGCGATATCGGTAGTGGTAGGGTAAGGAACAGTTCATGCGGAAAGTGTTGGCCAAAAGAAAGAAAGGGCAGCTGCCCTTAGTATTACAAACAATAGTCAAACAAGAAGTCGTCCAATTTTAAACCAACAACCCTTGGATTAGGTTCACTCAAGAATCTCTACTGGCGCTATTATGTCCGATCGATATATACATTATTTATAAAAACCCTTATCCTCATGAGCATCCCATACCGCTCGACAAGTACTTGTTGTGGTAATCTGGACGTACTCCCCCCACAGCAACAATGGTGCCAATCTGGGCGTCATCCTCATGCCACGGCAAAACAAAACTGCAGTATCCAGCTGGGCTAATCTGGGTGTACTCCCACCACAGCATTAGCGGAGCCATCCTGGGCGTCATCTCACACCTTGGCCAACTGCTACATAATACCAGCGCTAATAAGTAGAGAGACTTGAGAGAAACCATAGTGAAGGTTTTGGACAAACATTCTTTCCTATAGCAACCAATTTAACCAGAAATTCTTTCCTACTTGTCAAACATATGCAGAGTTTCTTGGGGTTAAGCCCCTTTGGTTTCGGTCCGTGTTTTCTTTTCATAAGGTAAATAATATATTCCTATGGTCTCGCATATGCAATGATGCATAACTTGAAACTGCAATACTAACCTGTACCATAGCTCCGATTGGTGGAGACATAGCATGTTCCGCAGGAGTTCCCCCGTTACTTGTACCGGCTTCATGATCATTAGCGCCTTGGATTCGAGCACGCTTTGGAGCCACTTTTTTGTACTACACACTTATGTTCTACACTTAGAACTTTGAATTGGTCAATATCTCTAGTAATCTCCTTGTTTCCAAAGAGAGTTTGTAAATTGAACCCTCGCCAACTCGGATTCACACTTAGTGTTGTTGTTCTATATCTAATTTCTATACATCAAATATTTGTTAATCTTAATTAATAAAAAAATAAGTGTGTAAACTACGAGTGAAAGTTTAGGACTGCATTACTTTTATGCATGACATTTCTAATCCAATTCTAACTTCAATTCTATACTAATCTACTATACAGATTAGAGTCAGAGATAGCACACACACACACACACATATCCTTCTTAAAATCAATTGAATCTTACTAATCTATTAGAGAGATTAGAGTAAGAGATAGCACACACACACTCTAATCTATTAGAGAGATTAGAGTAAGAGATAGCACACACACACACACACATATCCTTCTTAAAACTAATTGAATCTTACTAATCTATTAGAGAGATTAGAGTAAGAGATAGCATGCACATATCATTTCTAAAGTTATTTGAATGCTTAATTAATACGCACCTTATTAGTCCACTAGAGTTTTTGCTCTCTTAATGGTTTGTGGACACCTTCTCTCTAAAAGAAGTGGCAGCACTTCATGAGCGTTATGGAGGCAATCTCTATGTCTAAAGTGTGAGCATAGATGCTCTATTTATAGCAGAAAGGAAAACGTCCAAATTTTTATTTATTTTTAAATAAAATTTTTTTTTCTCAAAAATCATACCCGTGTTTTTGGTACCCTTGTGGTACCCATCAGCTTGACCAATTTGACATTATCATCAAAAGATAAGGCCACACAGCCCCCCCTCATTAAGATTAGTCAAGACTAGCCTCTCCTTTTCATGTGATAGTGTGTCCCACTTTGTCCCCTCCTATGTGAGTCCAGGTGAGTCCATGTGCCTTCATTTGTCATCCATGTGTATTCTTTTGTCTTTATAATTATTTTATTTATTTTCTTAATGATAATTTACTTTACAATCTTATATTAACTTTACAGTAGTAAAAGAAAATTCTACAATCAGAACTAAGTCTTACAATAAGTTAATTAGTGATTCATATAGCTAAACATGTCAAAATTTTGTAGCGTAAATTTTAAATTCTAGGTTTTCTCAGCCTATGATTCATAATTTGAACTCAAATATCTTAAATAATGAGTGATGGTTAAAAAAAAATCAAATTTGTAATAGAACATGTGTGAAATTCGAAAGTAAAGACCTTACACGGGGATTGAAGAGAACTAAACTAGGGAAAAACACGAGCGTCTTGTAAAGTTATCCTTTAACTTCCTCTCAGTTCGCCTAGAGTTCAAAAATTTGTTTTAGAAACCGCATAGCTTAAGATTGTAGTCTTTTGCTGTGTAGAGGTAGCTTGGAAGTAATCGTACTTGCTGAGTGCCTTTAGGATTGTAGGATTGTAGAAATAGACTAGGGATTCGAGAATGATTGGTAGACGAGAGAAGTCTTAAGATTAGTGCTCAGAAAAACATAAAACACAAGAAAACGAGTGTTTGTGGACACTTTCCATAACCCATTGCATGAGAATCTAGGAGTAGGGTAAGCAGGATCCGAGGTGGATTTCAGAACATTGCTCTCTCTGAAAGAATCAAGTGTGACTTGTTATTGGAAGTTGCATAATTTCAGGTCTATGGCTAGAAATAGCTCGAAAAGACTCGAAACCACTCAATCCGACTGGAGAGTAAGTTAAGAGTTGTCTGAACCAGCTGGTAAGCTCAAAGACAATTCGAAGTAAAAATTTCAAGAGTTGACCAAAACTCAGATTATTTACTTGTTTTTGACATTTACGGCCCAATTAAGTTTTGACTTGATTCATAGGCTTAAAATAGCTCATATTATAAGACTATCTTTGAAAAAATTGCAAAAAAGTGTTTATTTCAAGCCTGAAGTTAATAATCACGATTATTAACTTTCTGCTCCAAATTGACCAAGGTTCATGCCATTGACTCATTGCATGTGTACAAACAACTTTTGTAAAGGCCCAAGAGATTTGGATCACAAAACTGGCAAAAAATTGGGTGAAAACTAAAGTTTGTACTGACTTTTTGAATCTCGAGTGTAAATTGGGAAAATTTTTTATCAAATCTTGTTGAAAATTGATTCATCGGCTTATGTTGATATGATAAACATGTGTACATACTCAGTTGACCAAAAATTTGTTAGAAGTAAATGATCGTGATTATTTACATCTGACCCATTTTTCAACATTTTGACCAAGTCAGTATACAACTAGTTTTAACATGTTGTAATAAGCCCACAAACCAAATTGTAAGATTTCCAGTTTTTGAAACCTTAAAGGTTGTATAAAGCTTAATCAAACTAATATGATTATTGAAAAAGCAATGTAGAATTGTCCACCCATGGCAAATATTGGTATTTTTGGAATCTTAAGCACAGCAAACCCCGGGTTAGAAATTTTCAGAATTGAATTCCGATAAAAACTGGCATAGTTATGACCCCTGGAAGTTTACACTGTGAATTGAGTAAAATAGGTAAAATTGAAGGGTTAGAGTAATCATTTAAGCATAGACTTTATTAAAGGTCTCCCAGATATTTACAAGATATTTACCAATTAAGCAAAAATAGGTCAAATTATAACAAAATTGACATTTTAAAAGCTGGCAGGTAATGGGAGGGTCATCACTGACCTGCCAGGGACTCATTTAGCAGTAGGGGTCGTTTTTTGACCTGTAGGGGGTTGCTTGAAGTGCAAGCAACTGCCTTTTTCAGCCTGTGAGAGCTTAAGAGTGCCAAAAAACTATAAATAGGACCCCTAGCTTCACATTTTACACAGACTCGGAGCCTTGCTACTCTCTCTTGCATCTAGAGAGAACACTACACAGAAATCATTAGAGACTAATCTCTAATTGATTAACCCTAACGATAATTAACCTAATCCTTCTTAATTAGTAAGGTTAGATTAAAATAAATTGTTAATAAATCAAAGATTAGGCCTATGCATGCTCCTTAAAACTCTTTAAATTAATTAATCTCTGCAGATTATTATAATTAAGCTTAGTAATACTAAGCTGATTATTTATCCTATCATGTTAAGACGAAAATTAGCCAAATTAACCATGAATTAATGGTAAAAATATTAATTAGGATTAGATTACGATGAATTATTTATCAAAGATGCATTAGACAGTTATTAATCTAGGAAAATTATCCTATAATTTTCTGAGAAGTTTTCCTAATTAATTAGGCATAATTACTCTATTTTTTGAACAATTTTAATAGGGGAAATTAGTAAATGAACTTCACATGAGATGATATAATTATCAGTGGTTAATTAGATGTTTAACAACCCGTGATAATTAGGAAAAGCTCAGAAAGATAATCTAGATAATTATTTTAGCATAAATACCCTATTTTTTGAGTAATTTAAATAGGGGAAATTAGTAAATGAAATTCAAATTCTGTGATATAATTATCAGTGGTTAGTTAGGTGTTCCAAAACCCGTGATAATTAGGAGAAGCTCAGAAAGATAATCTAGCTAATTAATTTAGGACAAATACCCTATTTTTTGAACAATTTAAATAGGGGAAATTAGTAAATGAAATTCAAATGCTATGATATAATTATCAGTGGTTAATTAGGTGTTTCAAAACCCGTGATAACTAGGAGAATCTTAGAAAGTTAATCTAGCTAATTAATCTAGAAGAAATACCCTGTTTTTTGAACAATTTAAATAGGGGAAATTAGTAAATGAAATTGAAATGCTATGATATAATTATCAGTGGTTAATTAGGTGTTCTTAAAATCGTGATAATTAGGAGAAGCTCAGAAAGTTAATCTAGCTAATTACTTTGATAGAAGTACCCTGTTTTTTGAGCAATTTAAATAGGGGAAATTAGTAAATGGATTTCAAATGCTATGATATAATTATCAGGGGTTAATTAGGTGTAAAGAAACCTGTGATAATTAGGAAAATCTTAGATAATTAATTAGGCATAATTACTCTGTGTTTTGAGAAATTTAAATAGGGGAAATTAGTAAATTGATTTTAATTGCTGTGATATATTTATCAGTGGTTAATTAGGTGTTAAAGAATCCGTGATAATTAGGATAAGCTCAGATAATTAATGTAGCTAATTAATTAGGCAGAATTACTCTGTTTTTTGAGAATTTAAATAAGGGAAATTATTAAATAGGTTCAAATTGAATTGAGTTAATTTTTAGCTGTTTATTAGAAGTTAGATAACCTATGATAATTATGCTAATCTCAGATAATTAGTTTAACTAATTATCTTAGTGGAATTACGCTATTTTTAGGGGTAAATTAAAGGGGAAAATTAGTGGATCGGGGGATCCATACGACCACTTAGCAAGGTTTAAACAAGTGCTAAGAGCAGAGCGTATATCCGATTTCCATACTCAATTTGAGGGATTTGGAATGACATTAGAAGGAGAAGCATTGACATGGTTCCCAAACATTCCACCAAGGCCAATCATTATCATCAATTTATATCAAGGAGTCGGAGGTGTCTTGAGACAAGCTGTCTTAAGGATGATCAAACATATCTTTCCTAATTCAACCAGTTAACCCCTGATAATTATATCATAGCATTTGAAATCCATTTACTAATTTCCCCTATTTAAATTGCTCAAAAAACAGGATACTTCTATCAAAGTAATTAGCTAGATTAACTTTCTGAGCTTCTCCTAATTATCACGGTTTTAAGAACACCTAATTAACCACTGATAATTATATCATAGCATTTCAATTTCATTTACTAATTTCCCCTATTTAAATTGTTCAAAAAACAGGGTATTTCTTCTAGATTAATTATCTAGATTAACTTTCTGAGCTTCTCCTAGTTATCACGGGTTTTGGAACACCTAATTAACCACTAATAATTATATCACAGCATTTGAATTTCATTTACTAATTTTCCCTATTTAAATTGTTCAAAAAACAGGGTATTTTTGCTAAATTAATTAGCTAGATTATCTTTCTGAGCTTCTCCTAATTATCACGGGTTTTGGAACACCTAATTAACCACTGATAATTATATCACAGAATTTGAATTTCATTTACTAATTTCCCCTATTTAAATTACTCAAAAAATAGGGTATTTATGCTAAAATAATTATCTAGATTATCTTTCTGAGCTTTTCCTAATTATCACGGGTTGTTAAACATCTAATTAACCACTGATAATTATATCAGCTCATGTGAAGTTCATTTACTAATTTCCCCTATTAAAATTGTTCAAAAAATAGAGTAATTATGCCTAATTAATTAGGAAAACTTCTCAGAAAATTATAGGATAATTTTCCTAGATTAATAACTGTCTAATGCATCTTTGATAAATAATTCATCGTAATCTAATCCTAATTAATATTTTTACCATTAATTCATGGTTAATTTGGCTAATTTTCGTCTTAACATGATAGGATAAATAATCAGCTTAGTATTACTAAGCTTAATTATAATAATCTGCAGAGATTAATTAATTTAAAGAGTTTTAAGGAGCATGCATAGGCCTAATCTTTGATTTATTAACAATTTATTTTAATCTAACCTTACTAATTAAGAAGGATTAGGTTAATTATCATTAGGGTTAATCAATTAGAGATTAGTCTCTAATGATTTCTGTGTAGTGTTCTCTCTAGATGCAAGAGAGAGTAGCAAGGCTCCGAGTCTGTGTAAAATGTGAAGCTAGGGGTCCTATTTATAGTTTTTTGGCACTCTTAAGCTCTCACAGGCTGAAAAAGGCAGTTGCTTGCACTTCAAGCAACCCCCTACAGGTCAAAAAACGACCCCTACTGCTAAATGAGTCCCTGGCAGGTCAATGATGACCCTCCCATTACCTGCCAGCTTTTAAAATGTCAATTTTGTTATAATTTGATCTATTTTTGCTTAATTGGTAAATATCTTGTAAATATCTGGGAGACCTTTAATAAAGTCTATGCTTAAATGATTACTCTAACCCTTCAATTTTACCTATTTTACTCAATTCACAGTGTAAACTTCCAGGGGTCATAACTATGCCAGTTTTTATCGGAATTCAATTCTGAAAATTTCTAACCCGGGGTTTGCTGTGCTTAAGATTCCAAAAATACCAATATTTGCCATGGGTGGACAATTGATGGGTTACCCCCATGAACGATGAGTTTCTACTCCGTGTCATGTCTTGATGTTTCTACATAAGTTAGGATATCGTTTTTATCCTAGGGGAGCCGCCCGGTTGTATGGGCAACTGGTTTGGTGTATGGGCACCCGGAACCTTGGGTGGGGGTTTATCCACTCCAGATTTGAATAAGGAATGGGTGCCGTTTTTCACCCTTAGGTGGTCTTGAGACAAGAAGATTACTGGTCATGGTTATTATGGACAATGTTTTGATTGACAGTACCCTGTCTTAAGTTTAAAGATGTCTGTTTTCTAAAAGAATGCTTTCAATGCTGTCTTCCAGGAATTACTGTGACGGAAAGTATAAAGAAGCCAGAAAACCGGGTGACACTAAGGCCAGCCCAGGGCTACATGAGTCACTATTTCCAACAAACTAGTTTGAAGGACTTGGAACAGGACCAACTGCCAGAAAGACTTGGAGTTGAACCAAATAGACGCGTCAGACCAACTGATTCTCAGAAATGGGTCAGAAAATATAGTGGATCGGGGGATCCATACGACCACTTACCAAGGTTTAAACAAGTGCTAAGAGCAGAGCGTATATCCGATTTCCATACTCAATTTGAGGGGTTTGGAATGACATTAGAAGGAGAAGCATTGACATGGTTCCAAAACATTCCACCAAGGCTAATCATGGACTTGAACACATTAGCTCAAGGATTTGTAACTGTGTGTTCCAAAACAGGGATCAAACATAATACGATAGCTCAAATATACAGCTTTAAACAAAAACTTGGTGAGTCTATTAGGGATTGTGCAACTCAAATGAAACAATACATTGCCAGATGCGTAGAGCTCGAGATACCTGCAGAAGAACGACTTGTATCTTTGTTTCTAGAGGGACTGCTAAACAAAGAACTTCATGCTATACTCTATAGCAAGAAGCATACCACCCTAGAAGCGTGTGTGTCAGATGCTATTGACTTAGGAGACAATTACAAAATTTTCAATGAAGAAGATGTCCCTAAGGATAACCAAAGTGAGAAAACAACATCCACTAAACCAACACAAGTGGGAATGGCTACTGCAGCACCACTCTCAGCTATCGAAGATTTGCTAAAAAGGATGAACGACATGATGAGAAACATGCAAAAAGCACCTATGAGGGGACCAAGACAAGGGATACCTCCATAGGGACAACCAATAAGGCCACAAAAATGGTGTGCAATTGAGGGTAAATGGACCAACCATGAGACCCACGAGTGCTACTGCAGACCAAAGTATGATGGGAATGTTCAATACGTGCCCATGAGGCCACAAGGACAACCCATGTACAGATATCAGCTTAATATGGCCCAAGATCAAAGACCACCAATGGGTATAGAAAGACCTCAACCTGTGTTGCGACAAAAACCTTCGTATCCAAGACATAATGCATTGCCTATAAAGTACATGCACTCGAAAGGAGTCATAGATGAACAAGCATTAGTTTCGGTTACACCCTATGCAGAGCCTAGTCTCTCTATAGTAATGATAGAAGGAGATTGGTATAGTCCACATCCACCACGAATGAAAGAAACAGTGAATTATGCTCCACCAAAGCTCGCACCAATGTACTATGTAGCTAATCAAGGAGTCAGACCTTCCATGTTAAGACCCATGATGAAGCCAACAACAAGAAACTGTCATAACTGTGGTGCTGATGATCATTGGAAAAATGAATGTCCAGAGCTTGACAAAAATCTCAAACCAGTTGAAGCCTATTGCATACAATGTTGCAAAAAGCGAGGACACTTTCCCGAAGATTGTCCAAAAAGTCCTTTGAACAAGGATAAAACCATAGTAAACATAGTCCAAGTGATACCTAGTAGCTCATAAGAGAGTGAACCAATTGTTCCAATCAAGGTAATCACTAGATCCCAGGCCAAGAAAAATAAACACAACTCCTTAGATGATTTGGAAAATACGAAAGTTTCCTCTCAAAGAATCAAAAGGAGCAGAAGCAAAATATATGGGATGAGAAAAAAAAAACAACCGGTAGAAATTGAGAAAAAAGCAAAACAGCTATTCCAGGAAAAGTTGAAGGATTAAAGAAACAACCGTGAAATCTGGAGGATCCATTCTGGTTGATAAAATTTTTGAGCCTATTAATGCCGCCTTGGAAGCCTACCAAGCAGGACTTAAAGCAGGCCAAAACATGGAAAACAAATGGAAAAACTATCCTTCTCCAGACATGGAAGCAGGAAAGCTGTAAGCTTATCAAAATTTGGTAAGAATCACGCAAGAAATGCTGAAAAAACAAAAACCCAAGCTTGAAAGTATCGCAAAACCTGAAGAGCTTGTGGTGAGAGACACTAAAGAAAAATCCAATGTGGTAGCAGAACCCCTCCTTGAAACAAAAGAACCAGATCTTATAGTGCCTAACAGCGAAGATGCCTTAGACAGAATTCCATTCGTAGAGGAAGATTGGCCAGGACACTTATGGGAAAAAGTGAGAGAGATCAATGATGGGATCCTAACTCTAAAGTCAGATCCTATAGAGGAGGTTTGGTTGGATAACCTACCTTCTAATATGAACGTGGATGTACAATCCTTGTACGGCGATTGCGGATCTGAAGCTTCGGTAGTGTCGAAACCATTGACCTTGAAAACATTACCCTCTTAGATAACAAAGATGAATCCATCGTGTGTAAGACCACTCAAGTAAAAAGAGCTGAACAGACCCTAGAAGTAGACAACATTCATTCAATCATGTCTACACCCATCCAATGCACTCTTACCTTGGGAGAACTATTAAAACTCAAACCATACCTATGGAATGATTTATGGAAAACCCTAGAGAAGGTGGGGATAACGGGGTTAATCTCAAAAAAATTGGAAAATTTGACAAATGAAATGGACAACAAAGAGATTCGATCAGTTCCCATGAACAAAGTCGGGGAATATTATGAAGGAGAGGAAGAAAACACCACCCTCCTAGTGAAATATAATGACATTGAAACCATGGCGATACTGGATAGTGGAGCTGGCATAGCCATAGCCACTAAAGCAGTATGGGAATCCTAGGGACAGCCAACCATTAGACAAACTCAAATGAAATTGCAGTTGGCTGACGGACACATTGAAAGAACATTAGGGCTGCTTGAAAAGGTGATAGTCAATTCTTATGGTTGAGTACCAACACACTTTTTCCATGTAGACTTTGGGAAAAAACTCAACCATGCAATCATATTGGGAAGACCTTTTATGCGACAGGTACAACTTATCCAAGATTGGGAAAACAATTATTTGTGCTTAAAGCAAGTGGGATCTATAACAAGAGTAAATCTAAAAGATCACACTTATAAAGATGTTTTGAAAACACCCATCCAAGAGTTTGATTTAGTCTCTTCGACTGAAACTAAACTTCCATCCTGGTTAAACAAAGACACTCCTATTTGAATGTGTGGAGCTTTAAAAAATGAAAGCTTAAGATGAGAAGAATGTATCCTAGAAAGGGACTGCACAGACGAAGCCTATGTGTATTTGAACCCTTTCCAGATCATTTGTCTGAGCCATTTGAGTGGACTCAAATTTTAGCGACAATGGATGTATGTGTGAATATGTCTATGCCTACTCAAATTTGCAATGAGGATGGCTACAACATAATTTCCATCCAAATGATTTCAATCCTCAACATTAAAGACGAAGGTGAGGAACCCAAGGACTTAATGAAAGCTCAACTAGTCTTTTCAAACCTCTATTACGATACAACTGATGAGTTGGATGAACACTCAGCTACCTCAAAAGATTTGGAGTCAGAAAAAGAACATATGAGAGCTAAGCTACTGCTAAAAGGAGGGGACGAAAAGTTTTTTGACTTTCTAAATCAGAAATCAAGAAGACAAAAATGAAATAGACGAAAAAGAGACACCAAAATTGTGAAAACACAACTTATGCCATCACTCTCCAGTAAAACATAATTTTTGATGCTGATAGATACAACTGATTGTGTCAAGGACAAAATCACTAGCAGATATCCTTCAAACAAAAACTGAAAAATGTCTCAGGCATCAAGAAATACAAGGAAGGGTACTCAAGAAAACCCACGGGAAAAGAAGCCAACCATGACACGAGTCGAGCGAAAAAAGAAATATCAAGGGGTTAAAAAATCTCTAAAGGAGATATACAAACCAAAATGGAAACCACGGAAGAGGATGGTAAGGATGTAATGCATGTTCCATCCCATTACAAAAAGTATACTCTCCAAGATTAAAAAATCATAGTCGAACAACCTGTTAGGGAACTACAAAAACAGGGTGAGTCTTATGAAGGACCTGAAAACACTAAAAGGATAACTTGGATGAACCAAGAGAAGAGCCTAGACCGGCTTACATTGCGAATGACCTAACAGAAGAAGAAGAAAAGCTCTTGCTAAGCTTGTTATATGAATACCGAGATATATTTTCTTGGTCGTACAAGGATCTCAAGGGTGTTGATCCAAAAATCTGTCAACATACCATGTCCATGAGATATCATGCGAATCCAAGTAGACAAAGGCCATACACGTATAATGAAACATTTGCCAGGAAGAGAAAAGAAGAGGTTGAAAAACTAAAGGAAGACGAATTCATTTACAAAATTGAACACACAGATTGGGTGTCTCCAATTGTGATAGTACCCAAGAAGAATGGAAAATTACGAGTGTGTGTTAATCTCAAAAAGGTGAATGCAACTACCATTAGAGACAACTTTCCTCTTTCGATAACTGAGCATGTTTTAGAATGAGTTGTAAGAAAAGAAGCTTATAGCTTCTTAGACGGATTTTTGGGATGCAATCAACTTTTGGTTGACCCAAAAGATCAGCATAAAACTGCTTTTGCAACAGAATGGGGTATATTTGCCTATTGGGTTATGCCGTTTGGGTTAACTAATGCTCCAGCCACATTTCAAAGGTTGACAAGCCATGATTTTGAATAATATCTAAGGAAATTCTTAGAAGTATATATGGATGATCTATGCGTACATTCATCAATCCGAGCTAATCATTTTGAATACCTCAAAAAGATATTCGAAAAAAGTAGACTCTATAGGATTTGCTTAAATCCTGAAAAGTGCACATTCATGGGTAGACAAGAAAAGTCTAAAAATGGCATAGCTACTGATATTGAGAAGATTCATGTCGTTGCTGATATGCCTAGACCAACAATATTCAAGTGGGTACAAGCCTTCATGGGGCATTGTGGATATTACCAACGGTTCATCTACATGTACGCTATAATTGCAAAACCCATGTATAGCTTGATTACACACTTTGAATGGACCGAGGCATATGAAGAATCCTTCATGAAGCTTAAGCAAGCTCTCATCTCAACTCCAATATTGAAAGCACCAAATTGGAATAAGGTATTCCACGTACATGTAGATGCTTTCAATTTTGCTATCGGTTATATACTAGCTCAACCAAAAGATGGTTGAGCTATCGTTTGTATACTAGCTCAACCAGAAGATGGAAAAATTGACTTTCCTATTTCTTATGCTAGCCGACCATTGAACATGGTAGAAAAGAATTACACCACCACCAAAGTGGAAGGATAAGGAATGATCTATGCCATTAAAAAATATAGACATTACCTATTAGCCAACAAATTTGTGTTCTTTGTGGACCACCAAGCTCTGTTGTATTTGGTCAACAAGCCATGCAGCACAGGGAGAATAGTGAGATGGTTCATCATTCTTCTTGAAATTTGATTTCACTGTGGTTGTAAAAACGGGCACTACACATCAATGAGCAGATCATTTGTCAAGGATTGTTTCAGGATAATCACCTAAAGGGGTAGACGATGATCTACTAGATGCCTATTTGTTCTCCATGGAAATGATACCTAGATGGTCAGAAAACATTGTGTCATTGATGACAATTGCTCAAGTGGATTCACAAACACCGCTTCCTGTCACAATAGGATTAATCGAGCAATCAGCTATGTATCAATTACTACTTGGTATGCTATACAAAAGAAATCGAGACGGGATATTGCTCTTATGCATTAATCCTGAAGAAAAAGAACAGTACCTAAGTCAAGCACATGTTACCATAGTAGGACTTCACTTTGCAGAAGACCAAACTACGCAACGAATCTTCAGACTTGGAGTATTTTGGCCGACTATGAGGAGAGATGTTCGATATTTTGTAAAGAATTGACCTCGATGTCAAAAACAAACACCCACACCTCATGTAACATTGTTTCAAATGTCACTTGTTATTAAGTCGGGTAACTACCTAGTTACTTACTTATCAAGCCGAACATTTCTTGAGGATATGAGTAAACGCCGTCAAAGAGCAATTGAAATTGAGGCAATTGTATCGGAGAGGTAAAGATCAACATTTGCGTCTTTGTGCAAATGAAAGCGATTATATTCCAATTATGGAACAAGCATATGCTCGATTAGCTGGAGGTCACTTTTCAAGTGAGACCACCGCAAGAGAAATCTTGATGTGGCAGGCATATGGTGGCCAACATTTTTTGCAGATGCCAAAGAATATGTTTGAAGGTGTGATGCTTGTCAACGACGAGCAAAAATGACAACACGAGTAGATAGCATACCCTTAAGACCAATGATGGCAGCTAGAGCTTTCGTAAAATGGAGTATAGATTTTGTTGGACCAATACAACCACCTGCTTATAGCACCCAAGATCAATATATCATTGTAGCTACGTACTATTTCACCAAGTGGGCCGAGGCTACAGCAACTGAAAAAAATGATGCCAGAACCACTGCTGCATTCTTATATGAGTATGTATTCACGAGATATGGACTGCCAAGAGATTGTCAGTGATTGGGGAACTCACTTCCTCAATGAGGTAATCAAGTATTTGCTTAATCAGTTTATAGTCATCCATAAAAAATTAGCTCCCTATCACCCACAAGCAAACAGACAAGCTGAGCATATGAATAAAATTCTTAGCTCGGTACTGGCTAAAGTGGTAAGTTCAGGAAGGAAGGACTGGGAAATTAATTTCCATGTTGCTCTATGGGCTTATCGAGTTTCATTCAGAACAGCTTTAAGGCTACACCCTTTAACCTTGTTTATGGTCCTGATGCCATACTTCCAATAGAATTTCTATTGTGGACATTAAGTGGTAGCACAGAATCTTGAGCGCACTGGACATGAATTTTCAGAAAGACTTGAAGATTTAGAAAAGCTAGATGAGCAAAGGCTAACTGCTGTAGCTCATATCTATGCACAAAAGCGGAAACAAAAACACTTTTTTGATTCCCACTTAATCACAAAAATCTTCAATAAAGGGGACTTAGTTTTACTCTATTCCCTTAAGCAACACATTCCCAAGTTTAAGAAAAAGAGAAACGGACCGTTTATCATCGAAGATGTATCTCCAAGTGGAGCAGTAAAGTTGTCCACCCTAGATGGTGAACCAATGGCTAATTGGATTAGTGGATGTCGTTTCAAGATATACAATTTGCCACTAACCAATGAGTTGCTAGAAAGAATGCATGCAGCCAAGCAAAGGAATATTAAACGACAACAGGTTATTGATGAGGCCCAAGAGGAAGCTCGGCTTGGGGTACTCAAGCGAAAAGCTTCTCTCAAGAATCAACAAATAAAGATTACCATCAACACTCTGGAAATAGATTATCGACCATGGAAATTACCTAAAGACGCAGTTTCAACAGATGATGACTGGTTAGACGGAATGGACCTGTGCATCAAAGTAGAGCTCAACAATCATAGCACCAATGCTTTGATTGACAGAGGAGCTAGAGTAAATGCAATAAATTATTCCACGTACAAGAAGGCAACAAGTCAAGCATTGACAACAGGAATAACGACAATCAAAGGATGCAACAAGAACCCAACTCCAACATTGGGAGTAGTCAATTTGAACGTGAAAGTACATGGATGTTCATGTCCTCATCAATTTGTATGCTTACTAAATGAACACATGAATGAAACATGATTCTTGGAATTCCCTGGATACAAACATACAAAGAAATACCAGATTGGGATACAAATCAGATAAAGCTATCACCTAAAGGAGGGCAACTCATTGTTCCAATTGCACCAACCAAGGAGGAATGTAAAAGAAGCAATCAGCAGACCAAACCATGAAGTATTCAATCTTCTCCATCCCCTCGACAATCAAATGCTAAAAGTAGCATGTAAGGAGTCATGCAAATTTGGCTACCAAAAGCACAGCTTAAAGATAAACCGATTCAGATCTGGGTGCCTAAAACTTCACCGATAAAACAGAAGAAGGTTCCAAGGGTTAAAACACAGAAATAGGTATCTCCAAGCAATGAACCTAACATGGATATGGTTTGGAAGAAAAAGGAGAACTTATTTTCTTCACAAACCGTAAAACCAATCAAGCAATGGTGAGTTAAGTCTCAAAAGACTCCACCAAACCATACGGCACCAAGCAGACCAAGCTACCAATGGCGAGAAAAAGCTCGACAACAATCAAAAGTGCTACCAACAGCTCAAGCAATCATTGTGCTAAAGCATCTTGATGGTACAATTAAATAGCGAGCACACAAGCTACAAGATTTGCTCTTTGGAAGACATCAGCAACAAACCTCGACATCGGAAACCCTTGAGTTAATTACTCAAGACCCAACTCTTGCACAACACATTGGTTTGAATTGCATTAATCTTTATAGCATGGTAGAGACAACCATGGCTATGCATAGACACAATTGTTCAGCCCATGCACACAGTCGTCCCGGAGTACGCCATCTAGGAGGGGTGGAAAGGCACTAAATACTAAGTAATTAAGGCTAATGTTTGAAGAGGGAGGAATAAGTTTGATGTTAACGTGTGATTTTTTGCAAAATTACCTAATAATGCCCTTATAATTCATCATCAAGGAAAAATTCATTGATAATATATTCCCAATGAGTGTAAATAGTGTATGTACTATCAGAAAATCATAAAAAATAGTCCTTTTTTGGGTATCTTTCATCATTTTTATTGATAATGAGGCTTAAAAATAGAAAAATCCAACAAGAAAACCACAAAGCTGTGTTTTTTAATGGATTCTCTTAATTATTGGATTTTCACTTTAACTTTTTTGAGCATTTTGCTATTTTTTTGGATTTTTTTAAATAAACGGGTAAAAAATTAATAATAAATAGCACGAAAGCTCAGATGGAAAAACGAAAGACACGATGGTGATCAGAAAGACAAGGTGGACAAGCACACAAATTTTCAATGAAATCAGAAGATGGAAGCGGGAAGCCTAAAATAGGCAGCCATGGCTACTTTTGCAAAATTCTTGTAGAATGAGCTACTGTAATCCGATCAGGGAAACTTTTGAGTCTAACATAGATTTTAGACTTGTAGGACTAACAGGGGAATCTGGGTAAAATTGGTTCGGGAAGTCAGGGTATAGATATCCAGGGTAGGCTAAAACCACCTCATTTCCACTTTCAGCCTTTGCAAAGAGAGATTTCGTCCTCTTTTGCGCGACTTTTCTGGAGCCCACAATTGACCATTTTCAGTGTCGTCTCACACGAGACATGAGGGGAGCCATGCAAGTAGCAGAGAGGGCCAAAAAGAAGCTCAATCAAAAGGATAAGTTGTAGGAACTGCCCGTCGCGCTGAAGGGAAAAAATCACAATAGTGAAAAAATATAGACATAAATAAAACTAGTTTTTTTTAAAAAATTTGTTGGGGTGGAGTTACACCAAAAATAAGAGAAACTTGCATGAAAATATTTCTATATGAAATAAAGAGTATGCAAAATGGTAAGAAAAATTATGGTAATGGTGAGTCAATATACATAGCATAAATAATACACATCTAAGTAGAAATATTTAAATAAATACCAAAATAATTATGAAAAGTCCTTATATTTAGGCCCTTTATACAATGAAATATTTACACACAAAGAGGCCATAATATACTTTTATTTTGTTATTTTGTTATTTAGTGACTAGCTAATTGAGGGTTTTTAAGAAAATATGGGGAAAGTCCCCTAACTCACACACGCCTATGTACAGTGAAATGGTAGGGTTAGCCATAGTGTTTGGGTGATTTTGGTAGGGTGAGGTAGCTTACTATGGCAGTTTGGATAGCCAAAAAACGGCTATCACAATCAAAAGTTGAGGAGGATGCACTGAAAGAGAAGATCACCCAAGAGGTGGATGAGTAGTGGAAAGCTGCAATGGATTGGCAGTTGAGAGTTCTACACTCTGTCAACGTCACTCAACTCACTCCCAGTCAGATCAATGCGCAATGGCATCAAATATCCCTGCCATACCCTCTCATCAAAGTGGAATTACTACAGGTAAAAGAGCGGCTCTACAAAGACATGCAAGAAGATGGCTGAACTAACCCAGACTGCCAGCTCCAGAGAGAGGACAAGCAACAGAGGAATACATGGTGAAAACCCTAACGGGAGCCATGTCTTTCTTCAAGATTCTACCGGATCTCTCCTATGCAATGCTATTTAAAATCAGCAGAATGTTGCTTACATGCATCCAAGTTTTTAATGAGCCTGAGCAAGAAGGAGCCCCATGGATGTCATTTTTAGAAGGTAACAAAGGCTTGTTCTATGATCTGAGTGGGAAACCTTCGGAAAAAGTACTTTACGGCTTCTATGCCAGATATATGTTTTACCATCAAACAAGCAATATGTTGGCATTTGAGGAAGCTTTCTACATTGTATTCTTCACTAGGCGAACGAAGATCTTTGCACCAATGATGAGAAACCCCACATAAACCCCACATCCAGATTTGTAGGCTACTCAGTGGTGGAGCTGAAGAATAGAGTAACCATGCAATTTCTGCAAGTGCCAAAGAAATAAATATCAGATACCAGAAGGCACTGGATGCGCTTAAGACCGCCTCGCCATTCGTCAACCCGAAGACTATTTCAGCCCATAAAGCCGTGTCAAGGGACAACACACGCGAGGAGGGGGGGGGGGATGTTAGCAGCGAGCTAACACGGACACCATGTTTTGAAGTTCTCTTTGTAAAGCATTTATTATTTTGATAAACGAAAATATTGTACTCCTAATTTCTCACATATAATCTGTAATTAATGAACAGGGGCTACAAGCTTCCAGATTGTATCAGCCAGTCATTTCTCAGCTTTGGTAGAACCCTAGATTATTAGTTTTCGCAACCCAAAAACCTTGACTAAGGTATAAACGCTAAGCATTTAGATGCATTCTGGGTCGAAAACGACTAGGTCAAAAACCCACTGCTGTTAATAATCGCGATTTTGCAACTTGACCTAAAGTGGGGTTTGAAACCATAAACGTGTGTGCTTAGGTCTTATAAACTTGTCCTAGAAGTTTCGTTATGTTTGAATGTCACCTGATGCTATAACGGATGTGATTTGTTTGCCGATGAGTGATTGGCTTTTGGTGATTTCAGTCACTTGAGTGTAGCTTGAGTTAGATGCGAGTTGTTAGTTTTTTTTCGAGAGATTGACACCTCTTGTAGCCTCTATGCACTAGTCGAGTCAGCTTCATTCCATGGTTTGACAAATTAATCGTAGTTCTTGCTAATACTGCAACAATAAGATAGGATGGTGAGGTTAGACATACGTCCCACAGCGGCCGAAGCAGGCAGTCAAGATCTGGGTAGAATGATCCCAAAGAGCTCCAATGTGGAAGGACAAAGTGGACAAGCCATTCAAAGAACCGGCAAGGGGACCAAAGGGGAAGGAAAGAGGGAACCCAAAATGGCAAGCCAAGCCAGACCAAGCTGGGCAGATGGGTCAAAATCCCAAAGGGCCAAATTCAAAGGTAAAAAAGGGTAAGGTTACGAGGGAAAATAGTAAAAACTAATAAATACCTAGGGGCACTAGCGACATCGCTAGTGCACCCTCCCCTCCTCAAGGACAATCCCCAAGAGAGAAAAGAGAGCAGATGAAAAGGAGGCGACTTCCTCCTTCCAAAAAATGCCAAATTAAGATGCTAGATGGGCCAATTAAAGTGCAGTTTCCAGAGTTTAAGGCCCCCACTATAAACGTCATTTTTAAATCAAATTGGGGGATTTCTTCTGTGTCGTTTGAAGCCTACAAAGTGAAACTCTCTGACAGAAGAGTGTGCCTGTTGAATCCCTTTATAATTCTTCTTGAAAATGGCCATTGTGATGGCATTGCAAGCTCTGTACATGCCTTTTGAAGTATAATCAAGCCACTGTAATCCCATTCTGCTATTGTTTCCCCTTCCCCCCTTCTCTTTCTCCTAATCTTGTGTTTCCCCTCGGTGCCCGCAGTGTGGATGTGTGTACCCCCTCAGACCGATGGTGTTTCTTGCGAGAGAGTGAGATTGAGCGGTTGTGTGTGTGTACAAGGGTAGAGACATACCATGGCAGTAGGTGTGCATTGTGTGGTGGACTTGTGGAGTGTGTAGGCATTGGGAAAAGAGAAAGTGGTGGTCTACTAGTGTAAAAAAGTATTTTTGAAGGTGTTTTCTGAGCAGATAGGGGTGTTGTGGATATCCCAAGCTATATAGAGGCCTTTGTTGTTGTTTCGGGTGTGTTTCCCCATTCGCCCTCTCCATCTTCTGGTGCCCCCACTTTGGAGCATGTTGATTGCTCCTAGTTGATCGAAAAGAACCAATTTTTGTGTTTGAAGTCATGGTGCTAGAAGCTATGGACGGATTTTCATAGGCGAGGAGGGCCCCAATGAGTGGATGTCAGATTTTGAGCTGTATATGCTATCATTGAATATGCCGAACGAGGATAGAAAAATGTAGACATTTCTGCATTTCCTTTGGTAATGCGTGGAAAAGCTAAAGTTTGGTATGAATCTTTGGAAGGTGAGCCGAGGCAAGTATAGCCGGATCTACGAGCGAGCTTTCTTCATGATTTTTGAAAGGAGGCATCCCCAGTTGAGATGGATGTGAAGTTGAAGGCGCTTAAACAAGATGTAAGTGAAGAGTTTAATTTGTTTTTGGGTCATTTTGAAGAGTGTGGCGTAGAATGAGCGGCAGCCATGCAATTGGCTAATGGAGACTACTTTAAGTTGGACAAATTCATGGCATGTGTGCATCCTAAGGTGAGAGAGAAAGTAGATTTTGAGAGCCCAGAGAATTGCAATGGTGCAGTAGCAATTGCACGGTCAAAGAGCATAAAGATAAAAAATAAGGTAGAGCAAGGTGTGTTGGGCTACAAGATGATGGCCCCCCTTCAACCGCAGAGTCCAAGCGAGATATGCACTGTTACCATATACATGTGGTAGTGATGTGTGTGAACACACTAGGACCACTGGGGCATTTTTCCCTCTTTAGGAGGTTTTTTCCCCCGAGCATTGTATATACGCCCATCACTCTAGGGCTATCCATCTTTCCATTGCATACTATGTAGCACACTCTCGATTGTGTGCCTTGAGCTTCCTTCGTCTTCTCCAAGCTATGTGCGTTTCTCTGCAACCCTAATTCCAACAATTGGTATCAAAGCAGGTTGCGTCCTCCCGGGCTTAGTCGCCAGCTGCTCCAGCACATGCCTGCTCACTTTCTCCGATTTCAGTGAGCTTTGGCAAGCGTTCGCAGGTCGACAAATTTTTTGGGGAAACTCGTAGAGCTCAGTCTGCTCAGCTTTTTGATTCGGGCCCATTTCAGCCTCCGTTTCCACTACAGATAGTATTGCACATGCTATTTTGTGCAGAATTTTTGTCAGTGTGGTTTTCTGCATAACAGGTGTCTCATAGTCTTCTACGGTTTGTGCTATATAGGACATGTTGTTTCCGCTCCGTTTATCCTATTTTCGGGAAGTTTTCACATCAGGTGCAGCATTTACCATGACTTACAACAACACAGATGTGTTCAAGATGTTTGCTGCTGAGGACAGGTTGGATGGGGACAACTACCCTATGTGGGCTTATATGATGCAACATGTTCTGATGTCAAAGGGCATCTGGAACATTGTGTAGGGCATTGATGTACGTCCAGGATCTAAGGATGTAGGCAATGTTGAGGATGTTGCAGGTCTTCCTGCAAGGATTGCTACTATTAGAGTTGTTTTGCCTACGACAGAACAAGCTCCTTGGGATGTAAAGGACGCGTAGGCTCATCCATTGCTTGCGTTGTCCATGAAGCGCACCATTGTTCCTCACATTCGTTCAACAAAATCTGCAAAACATGCTTGGGATATTCTAGCAGGTCTTTATGCAAGCCGCAATGAGGCTAAAATTGCTTTGCTGCGTAAAGAACTGGAGTCAAAGATTATGCATGAGGAAGATGATATGGACACTTTCCTTGCTGCTGTCAAGGATATCAATGTGCAACTTATTTTTGCAGGTGAAGTCATTTCAAATAGTTCCCTTGTGCAGACTGTTCTTGATGCCTTACCAGATTCCTACCAGACTTTTGCTAGTACTTGGAGACTGATGAGCCAAGGAAATCCTGAAGTTGTCAAGTTTGATGCATTATGCACATTGCTGTTGCAAGAGTCACTTTCTAGAAAAAACAGAACTAGGTAGCGTGCAGTTAAACAGGCTTTTATTGCTTCTCAAAGAAAGGGTGGTAATAGCAATGCGGCCACTTCTGATGGTTCTGCTGCGAATGGAAAAACTTCTGTTCCTAATGCTTCTGCTGGAAGCAATTTTTTTGGAAATTTTGTTGATAAGAGCAAAAAGAAGATGCGTTGCCATTATTGTAAAGCTAATGATCACTTGATCAAGTCATGTCCTAAGTTCACATGTGTGGTATTTTGACAGTGGTGCTACAAAGCACATTACCTCACATCGTGAATTGTTTACCTCTCTCGAGTCTGTCCCTCATGGGAATTCAGTCACTTGTGCCAACAATGCGTCTTATCTGGTTCAAGGAGTTGGAAAGATTGTGCTTACTACTGCAAAGGAAGTTCCTTCACACTTGTTTTGATGCACTTTATGTACCTGGGATCAAGAAGAATCTCTTGTCTGTATCCTCACTTGCTAGACTTGGACTTGTAGTCAAATTTGTGGATGACAGGTGTACGATTCATGATCTCAGTTTTGGTGATGAAATTGTTGCATCTGGCCTTTTGTGCGTGGGCTGTATAAGCTCACTTTGTATGACAATTGTGGACATGTTGCAGATTCAAGGGCTATTTCAGATGCAAAACTTTGGCATGCACGTTTTGGTCATCTAAATTTTTCCAGTTTGCTGCATTTGCAGAAATCTAATATGGTTGCTTCTTTTCCGCCTCTTGAAGCACTTGTCAAACATGTTTGTGAAGGCTATATTTTGGGTAACATGCAGCGTTCTAAGTTTCCAAAGGATGGTTCAGTTCGGGCCACATGCAAGTTTCAGCTTGTGCATAGTGATGTTTGTGGGCCTATGCAAACTCCATCCTTGGGAAATTACCTTTACTTTGTGACTTTCATTGATGATTACTCCAGGCATGCATGGGTATTTCCGCTTAAAGCTAAGTCCGAAGTATATGCCTCATGAATTTAATGCATTTCTGGCTAGTCATGGGATAAAACACCAATGTACAGTGCCTTATACACCTCAGCAAAATGGTGTTGCTGAGAGGAAAAACAGGTCACTGACGGAAATGGCACGATGTATGGTCAAAATTCAAGATTTTCCGCATTCTTTTTGGCTTGAGGCCATCAAGTGTGCCACTTATGTACTTAACAGGTGTCCTATGAAAGCTTTGCAGCCTATTACTCCATATGAAGCATGGCATGATAGAAAGCCTTCTATTGAGCACATGCGTGTTTTTGGTTGTTTGGCATATGCTTTGGTGCCACAAACATAGCACAGAAAATTGGATGATAAGGCTGTCAAATGTATTTTTGTTGGTTATAGTGCTGAAAGCAAAGGTTACAGGTTATATCATCCGTAAACAAAGCGTATTCTGGTTTCATGGGATGTAGTGTTTGTGGAAGATTCTATTCAGCCCTTGCTGTCATGTACTAGAGACAGTAATGTAAGCTCACAGGACATTTATGACACTTTGTTGCCTCTTTTCAGTGGTGGAAATATGAATGTAATTTCCAATGAGGCAAATGTACGGCCTATGGGGGTTTATGAAAATGTTACAGATCAGCCTATTACTGATGCAGATGTACATGATGTACTTGATGAGGAAAGGGCTAAAAATGAGCAGGCTAGAGGTATGCCAAAATGGGTGGTGCACACTTTGCGTGATAGTAAATTGGATGCAACTTTGTCTAGTCGAACTCGTTCAGGCTCTCTCCATGCATCAGATTGTTATGCTTTGGCTGTGTCTAGCTTACATGATGTTGAGGAGCCTTTGTCTTTTGATGAAGCACATAATTCAAAAAATTGGATGGCTGCCAGGCAATCAAAATATGACGCACTTATAGAAAATGACACATGGAATTTATGTGATTTGACTCCTGGCAAAAAGACCATTGGTACGAAGTGGGTTTACAAGTTGAAACGCATGTCGGATGATGAGATCGATCGCCATAAGGCTCGACTTGTTGCAAAGGGTTATGCACAGCAAAAAGGCATAGATTATGAAGAGATTTTTGCTCCCACTTGTCGTATGACTACTGTGCATTTTCTATGTTCATTGACAGCTCATTTTGGTTGGGATGTACATCAATCAGACATTGTTACTGCTTTCTTGAATGGTGACATATTTGAGAAATTTTATGTAACGCAGCCTCGCGGTTTTGTCATAAAAGGACAAGAGGACAAAGTTTGCAGATGTAAGAAGGCTTTGTATGGGTTGAAGCAATCTCCTTGTGCTTGGTATGAGAAAGTTGACACTCATTTGGTCAAACGAGGCTTTTGTAACAGTCCAACAGAAAGCACATTGTATGTAAAGCATGAGGGTGATGTACTTCTCATTGTGGCTCTTTATGTCGATGATTTACTGATCACTGGACCAAATGAGAGACATATTGCTGAATTTAAGGCTGATTTGAATGCTACTATCAAGATGAAAGATTTGGGCCTGTTGCATCATTACTTGGGTATACAATTTAAGCAATGTGATGGTCGTATTACCTTATGTCAGAAAAGTTACATAGAGACATTGCTATGTAAGTTTGGACTTGAGGATTGCAAACCTATTGCCACTCCCATGGAAACAGGTTTGAAGTTGAGTCTACATGATGCTGGTGATCCTGTTGATGTTACTCTTTACCAAACTGTTGTTGGCTGCCTCATTTATATATGCAACATGAGGCCGGATATTTAGTTTGCAGACTCACGGGTCGACAGATTTATGCATAGCCCAGGGCCTAAGCATTGGCAAGCTTTCAAGAGTATTTTCTGCTACCTTAGTGAAACTTTACATCTTGGATTATTTTATCCCAGGGGGGATCATTGCCGCCAGACTTACATGCTTTTTCGGACTTAGATTGGGCTAGTTGTTTTGACACGCGAGTGTCCACAAGTAGTTTTTGTTTCATGCTTGGCATTTCATGTATATCATGGTTGAGCAAGAAGCAACCTACTATGGCCACTTCGAGTTGTGAGGCTGAGTACAGGCAGTCTTCACAGCTACGGTTGATTGTGTATGGCTCCGACACCTTATGGATGATTTGGGTGTCAGGGAGAGGCTCTCAGCAGGAGAGATCAGCTTGACTTATGTGCCAACAGAGGACAACCTTGCAAATCTTTTTACAAAGGCATTGTCTCATGAGAAGCTTGAAGCTTTCCGCAAAGCTTTGGGCTTACTCCCCTTTGTGGACTGATCATGTCCTCAGGGCATGGCACTTCCCTTTATTCATGTGCTAGCTCTCCTTCACTGCATCACTCCAGGGGGATTTGCTACCATATACATGTGGTAGTGATGTGTGCGAACACACTAGGACCACCCGGGCATTTTCCCCTCTTAAGGAGGTTTTTTCCCCCGAGCATTGTATATACGCCCATCACTCTAGGGCTATACGTCTTTCCATTGCATACTAAGTAACACACTCTCTATTGTGTGCCTTGAGATTCCTTCGTCTTCTCTGCAACCCTAATTCCAACATGCACGAGGAAAATCACGAAAAATCAAGGAGTAGCCATTGTGCCTCAAAATTGGGGACGTACAGTGCAGGATTTGTTCGAGCAGATGCAGGAGTTGCGGTTAAGTGTGATGGATAGAGGGAAACCAAGAGGAGCAAGGGGCAAGGCAAGGCCGCTGCCAAGTAGGTGTTACAATTGTGAAGAAGAGCGGCATTATGCGCCTGATTATCCTATACCACCAAGAGAGAGAGAGAGGTGGCATTTACACGCTGTTTGGTAGAGGCCGATGTCAAGGGCAGTTTAATGGTCCAAGAGAGAAAGCAGTAGATAATCCTGTGTAGCCAACTCTGCCAAATGGAGGTGAGGTCCCAAGAGTGAATATCATCGGGTTGGATAAGTACGATATCAAAGTTTTGGCCAACAAGAGGGCAAGAGCTGAGAGAGAGACAAAGACAGTGTGACACTAGAGCTCACAAGGGCAAAGAGAAGGTGTACGAAGGTAGAGAGAAGCCTGAGCCTAGCAAAAGAAGGAGATGCCGCAAAATCAATCAAGTAGATTTCCAAGTAGGATGTGGCTATCCCCAGTACAACCTGGTAAGTGATGTTCAAAAGCAAAAAGCAAACACTACGTTTGGCGAGTTCTTGGCTTTAAATCCAAAATTGAGGAGGTAGTGGTCTATGAGTGTTAGCACCAGGCTACTGAGAGCTAAGGGGAATGTCCAAGCGGTGCAAAAAACATGGATTTGAGGGTAGGTAGCCCGACTAATGTTCTTCCACTGGTGGATGCTGTTATAGAGAAAAGGATGCAGGTACATGCCTATATTGACGGTGGAGTGCAGGTTTGTGTCATGACGGAAGCGGCCATGAAAGAGACATGTGTTAAGGCAATAGCCAAGTCAAATGTTCACATGAGGATTACCAACCATACTAAAGTCAGGTGTCTGGGTGTGGCTCAGGATTTGAAGGTGAAGGTGATGGGCATAGAGTGCCTGATATACTTTTTTTGTGATGAATGCATTAGATAATGCTTATCCGATCATTTTGAGTAAGCCATGGCTTTTGGCAATAGGTACTAAGCAGGATTAGGAGATAAAAGTGTTCACCTTGCCCAAAAGAGAGAAAGGGAGGCAGATTGTGCTAGATTGGAGGACCAGGGAGAGCAGTTCTCTTCGTATGGCAACTAAAGATGAAGGCGACACGATGAGCTACGAGTACGAGACAAAGACGACCTATCATGAAGGCTATACTAGCACAGAGGAAGGGGAGAGAGAGGACGAAATGCTAAAGATAGATGCACATTTATTCATGGTTACCATAGACTACTCCCCTCCCAAGGAAAAAGGTACGCAACCTCAAGCTCATGGTTTAAGCGTAGAGGAGGTTTCAAGCATGATAAGTGAAGATTTTACCAAGGGTGAGAAGTAGAGTTATGTTCAGCTTTGTGAGTCCTATCCAAACTTGTTTGTGATGGAATACAAGCATTTGTGTGGTGAAAGAAGGATAGAGCACAAGATTGTTCTCAAGGAGGGACATAGGCCTAAAGCACAAAAGCTGAGAAGATTAGGAGAGATCCAAAAGGAGGCCCTTTGGCGGGAGATTAATAAGTTTCTAGATGTAGGCCTCATATACCCAATGAAGAAGTCAGAGTGGGTTTCGCCACTAGTTATAACCCCTAGAAAGAATGGGAAATGGATATGTGTGTAGATTACAAGCCATTGAATGCATGGACCAAGAGAAATCACTATGCATTTCGGTTTCATGATGAGATCCTAAACCAAGTGACTGGGCACGAGAGATACTCGATTATGGATGGTTTCTTGGGGTATTTTCAAATAGGGATTGCACTCAAAGACCAGCTAAAGACCACATTCATATCTCCATGGGGTTGTTTTGCTTACCACAGGATGCCATTCAGATTGTTGAATGCATATGCCACCTTGCAGGATTGGATGAGCAGGGTATTTGGTCCATACTTGGGCCGATTTATCAAGGCCTTCATGGATGAAATGGTTACTAGAGTTCAAGATTGGAGCACCTATCAAAGCTGCAGTTATGATTTCAAAGGCTTGATGAACAAGGAGCTTAGATGAACCCCAAGAATTGCAAGCTAGCACAACCTCGAGTGCAACTGCTGGGTCATGTGGTGTCGCAAAATGGTATAGAGGTTGATCCCAAGAAGGTGAAGGTGTTGGTGTTGATTGAGCCACAAGTAGATCAAGGTTTGGCTTCGTTTGTTCATAAGCTAAAGTATCTTTCGTGCTTCTTTTGAATGTTGTTGCAATATGTGCATCCTCTTCAAAAGGGACCTCAGCAGGCGCACGATTACGAGTGGGATGAGGAAGCTCAGGAAGCTTTTAACAGGGTCAAGGAAATTTTGTGTCAGTTGCCAGCGGTGTGTCCTCCCAATTGAGAGGATAACTTTTATGTGTCTATGATAGTAGGCACAATTGCTATTGGAGTGATTTTACTGCATAAAGTAGTGAGAAGCTACAAGCCAATATACTTTGAGAGCAGAGTGATTAGCCTAGGAGAGACTACCTACACCGAAGCAAAGCAATGGGTGATGGATTTAGTCTTTTCTTTTAGGAAGTTTCAGGTGCATTTAATTGTGCGCAAATTTTTTGTGTTGACAACTAACAATCTGTTACCAAAGGTAGTGCTACATTTGAAGCCAGGAAGGAGAATTATGGAGTGGGTGTTGGAGCTTGAAGAGTTCGAGTTCAAGCTCAAGGTAGATCATACAAGTTGGTCTCACTTGGAGGACATTCTTGTCAGCAAGGCCGTCGATTTTCCAGCCTATCCAAGAGTGGTGCAAGACGAAGCTAAGGAAGAGCCTGATTTGGAGAATGCTTTTACAATGTGGTTCGACGGAGCGTATCAAAGAAAAGTCCAAAAGGCAGGTGGAGGTGTGGTGATACATGACTCACACAACAAATCTATATTTTTGAAGGAGTTGTTAGCGTGCAAACAAGAAGGAAAATGTGAACCTCTATAGCCTTGCACACACCACACCATCGGAAAGAAACATCATAAAGCTGCAGAAAACACCTATGCCGAACACTTGTAAAGTTGGGCGGGAAACAGTTCTAATCCAAACCATGATTAAAATTGCTGAAAACCATAAAGACAAAGTTTGTGTCGTGTAGATATTTATAGAGTATCCATATGCTTGATTCCAATAACAGATAAGAGAGCTACAAGCTTTCGAAGATGGGAGGAGTCTCCAAAAACTCCAAAAAACAAGCCTCTGTAAGAAAAAGGGGTGTGTAGCAAATTGCAGCTAGAATAAGGGGGGACATTTTCCACTTTATTGGAGTGGTTTTCTCTTTGTTATCTTAGCCGACAACTTTCTCTCTCATCTCCCCTTTTTATTGGTTCATTTTGACCATTTTTTGGGAAAGAGAGGCTCTATGTCGGTCACTTTGACTTATGAAGTGGGCAATATGGAGTGTTCAATGGAAAAAAAAAATTATAGGCACCTAGGAAGGGTGTGCGAACTCAAAATGGGTGCCCCCTCTCTCCCCCAACAACCACAAGCCCCCATTGGCAAGGCAAGAGAGCACCATTTCCCCCTTTAATTCAACCTTAGGGGGTATCCACTCCCCCATTTATACCCCCCATTTTCCACTTTCTCCCCCCCATGTGGGATTACTTCATTGCCACTTGGCACGATCCTCCCACCTCCCCACCTAAGCATACCAATTTTCTGTTTTGCTCTCCATACCGAGTAATCTTGGTGGAAGCATGGCGGGTGACTCCAAGCACCAAATGCGACGCCGTAAAGCATGGCTCGGAGCTTATCACTTCGTCCATCTCCAAAATTCTCAACCACATCATTTCTAATTAAATCCATCAAATCAGCCCACTTGCCTTTCCTCACATGCATTCGCAACCACTTTCTAAGTAAGGGACCGCCCACTTCAAATGCATGTAGCTCATGATGTACAAGTCCGATTCACAAGCTATAAAGCATGGATAAAAATAATTATTAAAAACCATGTTTTAGAGTCTCAAACACCCAAAACATCAGCATTCAATCTTGAGAAATTCACACATTTGTATATGAATATTTACAAGGCCACTTCCAAAACTTGCAGGGCTATTTACACATATATACATGAGGCTAGTGGGTAAGCTTTTTGGGATGACCTAGTGGCTTCATGTTAGAAAAGGGAAACTAGAACTTAGGATTCCACCTCCCAACCACCCACTATATAGCATGGCCCCTGGCCCTTTTCCCTAGTGCACTTGTCTAGTCCGGCCTTGCCGTTGTCCTGACATTACTCCCCCCTTAAAGAAGATTTTTTTCCCTCGAAAACAAATGTGGAGAACTTCTTCTTAATAACACGAATGTTTTCCAAGTGGAATCCTTCATGGAACGAGCTGTTTGGTTGACTGGAACACGGTTCAGCAGGAGGTTCAATGAAACCAAGAGTAACATCTTGATTTTTCACATTGTTGTCCATTTGCAACTATCTTGTGTTATCAATTCCTATCCAATAATAGTGTGTAGACTCCATTTAGAACACACATGAGTATGCAAAACGAGTTATCACACAAAGATGTACCCTAAAGAGTACCTCTTTTCATTTTCCATGAAAGTAACTTGCTAACATGCCTCATCAGCCAAGTTTAAGTCCTTGACTTGTTCCCAAATTTCATCATCAGTCAACAACCTCACCCTAACGAGTGTTCAAGGTTGAGAACCTGACTTGGACATGAAGAGACTACCTAGTCGCAACATGCGTTAACTGATAGTAAGTAAACTCCAAGAAGAGCAATAAATGCTTATTAATTGAATTGATTGGTGCTAATGTATGCACTTTGCATATCCTTTAGCCCAAGATTACACTTTGTAATCTACCTATACCCTTGGATACTGACAGTACTGAGGTGTGTTTCCCCCACGGTTTAGAGACAGTCTTCCCAGACGAGTGGTAAACAGGGAATCACAATAGTGTATAACATTGTTGAGGAATCAACAATGTGTGGAATAACCATCGTGGTTAACTTGAAAAATCCACAAACACCCAAACCGAGCCATGACCTCTATTGGTGATTAGTAGACCCAAAAGTAATATCATAGAGATAGTGCACATAGAGTGAAAAATACTTCATAAGAAACAACTTGATGAATACTCATGCCGTTCCAGAACAGCCTTTGCTAAACACTAGGGCCCATAACACCTAGTGTGCATTCATTTAGCAAAAAACAGATCCGAACCTGTATATCCATGATCCTCCTTGCCAGTACTTATGGTGAATGTGATGTGCATAGCGCACAGTAAAGAGGAATGTAAATAGTTCCGAAAAGAAACTAAATACTTGCAATGGTAATCATTTTCAAGCCTTGTTGAAATGTTCAAACCATAATAGAAGATGAAACATTAATCACTTCTAGGGACAAAAATGAAACTTTTTCATTAACCACTCATAACCTTGCTATATGTATAAACAACCATCTGTAATGTTGTTTACCAATACTTGTAGTAGCTAAACAAGTCATTCTAAGTATCCAACAATTTCTGGCAAGTGAAAATTGCTCCTAATACGTCATGCTGAAAATGGTCTAGAAAATAGATTTGACCATCACCTAGGGACTTTGTCGTGACACATAATTGAAATAATGGAGCCAATGTCAAACCAGAGGCTCATATTCTCCACATGTAAAATATGTCTCATGTAAGAATGTGTAAAAAAGAACAAATGTACATTGGACACTACATCCTAAAATACTTGTTTCGACATGCCCTTGGCATGGCCCTGAAATATTCAAGCGTATTTAAACGACCCGTATTCAAATATAGACGAGCACGTCATCCACCTGTGAAAAAAAAGCAACATTGCACTCGAAACCCTGGGTGTTGCCTTTGCGATCCAAACCCTTCGATTAGAATCAACGTAGTGAAACCCCTTGGTGAGAACCTTTGTGGAAACTGCTCGACTAACAGATAACGATAACCAACATAGGCAATCGTGTACAGAATGATTGGAATCAACTTTAGAAGTTGAATTTGTTTGCTACCGCGTGGTATATTGAGGACTGCTTTCCTTGAAAGTATAACAAGAATAGATCAAACTATGATCCTCCATGACTATGGGGAGATTTAGTAAGCACCCGCGGGGTCTTACCCCAAAACAATGCGTCCATAGACACTTGTAGTGCTAACGAGAGAGCAGGAGATCCACATAAGTAGAAAAGGTCTTATGGACAGCCATGCTATCGCAACGGTATGTTGCATCTAAAATTCATGGTAAAAATCCGTTGAGTTGAGTTTGTGGTCGCATTGAAACCATTTCGTGCAAAAATGACACCGTAAACTTCCGTAATGACAATACTCTTGCTTGTCCATTAATGTTGTTGTGTAGTCCAGTGGATAGATCTGTTCGATCTTAAGAACAATCACCCAAGAAATTGTCACAGGAACAGAATAATAGAGATAGACAGCAAAAGACAGAGAAAGAGATCTTTGTATTGATAGAGTTTGATACAACAGAGGAGCAATAAAATATATGGGCGCAATCCGTTGTACGGAGCTCGAACCTCCCAACCACCCCCGAGCTTCAGTTCGTTTGCATGCAGCGTCTCACTCGCACTCGCACTCGCACTCGCAGAAGAAGAGATCGGTGAATGATCCCCAAAACATCAAAATCTCTAAAGATTCACAGAACCAAAGTTGTTCCTTATAACATAGGCTTCAATCACTTCATACATCACTTTTTCAAAATCCCACGTTAACACCTTCAAAAATGCCCCAGAAAGTGGCTTCCGGATCAAAAAAATTTATTGGACGAAAACAATCCACACATCCTTCTACACAGTGGACTAACTTTAAAACACCAAAACTTCCTAGAAAAACAAAATTTATTGCTAAAACACCTCAAAATCAAGTCTTGTTACAATCTCCCCTTTTCAAAATTAACTCTGTCCTCAGAGTTGGAAGGAGGGAAATTCACTTTGCAAAACACTAAGAACAACCCATGATGCATCCTCTATACTGGATAGTTCTGTCACTTAACCAAAAATTCCACAATGTCTCTATTTCTCAGATGTTTGACACGCCTATCTAGCACTAATTCTGCTTCAACTGTCAATGTTCCGTCATCTTTCAACTTAGAGTTGTCCTGTAAAACATGATGCTCGTTAGGAACATACTTTTTCAATAAACTCACATGAAATACAGGATGCACTTTGACATGAGAAGGCAATTCCAACTTGTAAGCTAATGAACCAATGCGCTTCAAAATTTTAAATGGCCCAGCAAATTGTGGAGACAATCTCTTATCCTTTCCAAGAATCAAATGAGACCTCTTGGGAATAACCTTTAAGAAAACCATATCACCAGTTTCATACTCCACAACTCGATGTTTCTTGTCATAATACAATATATGTCTCTTTTGAGCTTCTCTAATATTCCCCCTGATTTTGGCCAACTCGTTATCCATTTTCTCAAGCATCTCCTGTGACAGTTCTACCTTATTTCTCGAGTTAAGAAAATTAATAGGTGTGGGATAGTTATAGCCATACATGGCCTCAAACGGAGTCATCCTAATTGATGAATGATATAAACTGTTGTATGCAAATTCAACCAAAGGCAAATATTCATTCCAATTAGATTGGTTTTCATTGACATACATTCGTAACATATCTTCTAAAATACGATTCACTCGCTCTGTTTCCCCATCTGTTTGAGGATGAAAAGCACTAGACGTGCGTAACTGGGTACCTATAGAGTCAAAAGTTGCTCTCCAGAAATGAGAAGTGAACTTAGAATCTCTGTCAGACACTATGCTCTTGGGCATGCCATGCAGAGTAAATATCTCTTTCACAAACAAGCGTGCAATGGTCAAAGCAGTATCAATTATTTTTACAGGAAAGAAGTGAGCTTGTTTTGTGAGTCTATCTACCACCACAAAGATCGAGTCATACCCTCCACGAGTAGTAGGAAGTCTAATGATAAAGTCCATGGATATAGACTCCCACTTCTGTAAAGGAATGTCTAAGGGTTGACGGTCACCAGGCATCCTCTTATGTTCAATTTTAACTTGTTGACATTGAAAGCATTTACGCATATAATTCTTAACATCCAATTTTATACACGGCCAAAAGAATGAACTTTTAATCTTTTCATATGTCTTATTCAATCCAAGATGACCAGAAAAAGGTGAATTATGACACTCATGCAGAATTTGACTCTTAAAAGAAAAATTTGCAGGAATACACAAGCGGTCATAATAATACAGATTTCCCTTATCCAAGTGATATCTGTTCTCATACATCTCACCAATATTCTCACGCAAGAATTTCAAAATAGGCATATAAAAAGAATCATTTTCAACTTCAGCATGTATCTCATCAATCAAATTGGATCGCACAACAGTCAACAAATTACACATGGGCCTACGACTCAATGCATCTGCAACTTTATTTTCTTTTCCACACAAATACTTCAAATCAAAATCATACTCAGCCAGCAATTCAATCCATCTCCTTTGTCTGTTGTTTAACAATGGCTGAGTGAAAATATACTTCAAACTTTGATAATTAGTATGCAATTCAAATTTGACACCAAGCAAAAGATGACGCCAATGTTTCAATGCATGAACAACGCCAAGCAATTCTAGATCATGTGTTGCATAGTTCAATTCATGTCATCTTAATTTTCTAGACTCATATGCAACCACTCTTCCTTCTTGTGTCAAAACACAACCTAATTGTTCACCACTAGAGTCACATGACATAACAAATGGTTTGCCCATCTCGGGAACTTTTAAAACACAATTTTTCGCTATTTTAGCCTTCAAGGTCTCAAAAGCAGTCTCACAGGTAGAAGTCCACACAAAACCCTTGTCTTTCTTGGTCAGTTTGGTCAAAGGACTTGCTATCTTAGAGAAATATTTAATGTGTGCTCTCTCATATTGTGCTAGACCCAAAAAGCTTCTCACATCCCTTAATGACTTAGGTGTTGGCCACTCCACAATAGTCTTAACTTTGTCAAGATCAATGTGAATCCCCTCTTTAGAAATCACTCTTCCCAAATACACAATCTGATCTTTTGCAAAAAAACACTTACTTGCTTTGGCATACAATTTATGTTCACGCAAAACCTCAAATGTTTTCTTTAAGTGCAATGCATGATCTTCTTCATTCTTAGAATACACAAAAATATCATCCAAGAATACTAGAATGAAGTCATCAAGATACGGGTGAAAAATATTATTCATTCAGCACATGAAAGTTGCTAGAGCATTAGTCAAACCAAAAGCAAGAACTGTAAATTCATAATGCCCATAACGTGTACGAAAAGCAGTCTTTGGAATGTCCTCGACCTTGATGCGGATTTGATGGTAGCCAGAACGAAGGTCGACCTTTGAAAATATTGTGGCACCACTCAAATGGCTAAGCAATTCATCTATGTGAGGAAGAGGATATTTGTTCTTAATGCTCTGTTTGTTTAATCCCCTATAGTCAATGCATAACCTATATGTACCATCCTTTTTTTTTGGAATAACACAGGACTACCCCAAGGAGATACACTAGGTTTAATGAAACCCTTTTTCAAAAGATCATCAAGTTGTATCTTGAGCTCTTTAAGCTCATCAATATTGAACCTGTATGGAGCCCTTGAATAAGGTGTTGCTCCTGGATATAGATCTATGGTGTGGTCTACCGCTCTAGGCGGAGGCATACCAGGAAGATCGTCCGGGAACACATCCTTAAATTCATGTAAGAGATCCTCTACAAATTCTGGATTTGTTTCTTTCTGTTTATTCCTAGATTCTTCTTTAATCTCGTTAGCAAACATAAGAAATGTCTCACACCCTTGTCTCACCCCTCTCAAAAGTTTCATGGCAGAAATCAGAAGTGATTTAGTATTTCTCTCCTCATCTTTAATTGCATGACTATCTCTGTTTTTAAAAACCAATTCACCCCTCTCACAATCAATCAATGCATGATTCGCAGCCAACCAATCCATTCCCAGAATAACACCCATGCCAATAACATAAAATTCTCCCGGATGTTTCTCTTGGTAAGTTTTGAATATGACCCTGTGTATAATGTTTCTTCCCATTGGCCAATTCTACAGGTCTCCTAACGTGGGAATCAGAATTCAATTTCAAGGTCTGCGCAAGCTTGTTAGACATAAAACAATGCGTACTACCCGAATCAATGAGAAAATTCACAATTTCAGTTCCTATCTTACCCCGAATTCTTATAACGGATTCCCTTAAATGATGAACAGACGTTGTCATACATTTCATAGGAATTTCAGAGCACTTACCTTCCTCGCTCGCTTCCTCAATCGTGGTGTCCATCACATTCATATTGGCTTCCATTCGTGCAAGAACCGCTTGATCGATCTTCTTGTTTGGACATTCGAACGTCTTGTGACCTTGCTCACCGCAACGGAAAGATAACCCAAATTTCCTTGCTCGTTCTAGAAAAGCAAGATCATGTTGCCACCGCAGCGGTTGTTGTCTTCTTTGATTCTGATTTGCATCATTCTGACCCAAATTTTGATTGCGATTGTTTACAACATTCTGATTTGTACTCTGATTTCGATTGAAATTCTGATTCTGATTTGAAAAATTATTAGGTTGTCTTCTCTGATTATTTGTAAAATTCCTTCGGGGAAATTCAGTGTTTGTCTGAAAAGGCCTATTCTGTGTTCTATGCCCGGTATATATAATTCTGCTTGGACTAGGGTTGTGGCTCTCATACTTCACCTTCTTCTCATAATTTTCGGCCTTTGCAATAGCATCCAGAAAATCGGTAGCCCCCGCACCCTTGATTTGATAATACAGATCTTTACGCAGTCCTTCGATAAATTTGTTTGTCAACACCTCTCCTTCTACTTCAGGTGCATACTTGTGAAGTCGCATAAACTTCTCCTTATACTCGTGTACAGTAAGACTTGGCTCGTCCTCAGGTTGCTGCTGAAACTTGTAAAACTCTATCTTTTTATCCATTTCATAGTGTGGAGAACAATACCTTTTATACGCTTGCGTTTTAAATTCCTCCCAAGTGATTGGAGTAACCTTTGTTCGCTGTTTAAGGTATGCTTTCCACCAAATCTTTGCGGTTTGTCGAAGATGAACAACTGCAACCTTTGCTTTTGCTTCTTCAGAGAACTTCTTCAATGCAAAATAATCTTCTAACTCTTCAATCCATGCTTCGAGATCTTTGCCAGTTTTCTCGATGCCATAAAACTCGTTAATCTTTGCCTTCTTGAAGACTTGCTGCAAAGCTACCCTTTCAGAATCTTCATCACGCCTCCTTCTTCGTCCTCTCCTTTCATTAGTTTCCTCTTCGCCGTCATCCCGTTCTCTTCCGTGTTGACGACCTTGACGTCAATCACCACCGTTCCCACCATCACCACCGCCAGGTCCCCCAGCGCCAACACGATGATTAGTGTTTCCTGGTGGAATAGCATGGTTTTCGTCTTCTTGTTCGCCATGAATCTCCACATAGATATCAGGGTCTCGTGCTGTTTTGCCCAGCAGAGCCTCAGCACGCTCCCAATTTGAAATTTCCAGATTTTCTCGTAGTCGCCGAATTAGGTCTTCTTGCTCCTTTATCTTCTTCTCGTATCCGTCCATGTCCAGAATCAACCACTTGCTCTGATACCAATTGTCACAGGAACAGAATAATAGAGATAGATAACAAAAGATAGAGAAAGAGATCTTTGTATTGATAGAGTTTGATACAACAGAGGAACAATAAAATATATGGGCGCACTCCGTTGTACAGAGCTCGAACCTCCCGACCACCCTCGAGCTTCAGTTTTCTTGCATACAGCGTCTCACTCGCACTCGCACTCGCACTCACAGAAGAAGAGATCGGTGAATGATCCCCAAAACGACCACCCATCTTTCTATTCTGATTTTTCCTCCAAAAGCATGCGACCTCTCAAAATAGCCGCTTTTCTATTTTTGGCATTCGGTCGACTCGACTTGCGCGCCAAGTATACCTGCGAGAATAAGGTAAGAACGTGATCGCGAAGCGATCCGTAAAGGTTAGATTTTTGAAAACTTTTTTTTTTTTGAAAATCAACTTGCAAAACAACATTTTCTACAAAAACGATGCAAAAACAGCAAATCCCACTTTTTTCTTAATCTTTGGCCCTCAACGAGCATCAAAACATCAAAATCTCTAAAGATTCAGAGAACCAAAGTTGTTCCTTATAACACAGGCTTCAATCGCTTCATACATCACTTTTTCAAAATCCCACGTTAACACCTTCAAAAATGCCCCAAAAAGTGGCTTCCGGATCAAAAAAATTTATTGGACGAAAACAATCCACACGTCCTTCTACACAATGGACTAACTTTAAAACGACCAAAACTTCCTAGAAAAACAAAATTTATTGCTAAAACATCTCAAAATCAAGTCCTGTTAACAAGAATGCCAACAGTTGGTCATACCCGAGATCTGACAATGACTCTTAGCGAGCATGTGTGACTCATAGCCCTTATGGCCATTAGTGTTCAATCGTCGAAACGATGAAGACTAATGTAGAGGGCATCTTGCCTAATTTCTAGCTAAGAGTAAGAGGAGTTTTACCAAACACTGAGCGAAGTTTTCCGAGCAACCTATAGTCCAAGCGAGTCTCTTAATTGGTGAGCCTCCTATATATTACCATTTTGCTTTTACGCTTCCGTCAGCCTATGTAAACATTTTGTTGGTAAGGTCACACAATGCCTCCCTCTAAGTCCCAGCCTCTTGCAACATTTGTAGTTCATGACGGCTTACCTTTGGAAGATTGTGAGCTACAAATAGTTCTACACAACAAAAATTTGAGATGTAGTGTATTTCTAACGAGCTAAAATTGAGAAATCCAAAGGCTAGATTTGGGATTTCGATTAAGAAAACAATCAAATTTTACAACTGTTAGTGTAAAAGTTAGCTAATGCTTCAAATTTAACCTTAAATTGGGAGGATTTCAAACAGTATTTATAAAAGCTAGTGGTGTACTCTATTTTCAATGGCGTCAATTGAGAAATATCGGTTGGGAGGTTGCCCTTGAGAAAAGTGTTAAAAATTACGAGTTTTGGTGTAAAAATGAGAAAATGCTTCAAATTTACTCGGAGCTTTTCAAGTGTGCCTTTTCTATATCAATGGGGAACGTGCCTTCTTTTGACCCTGGTTGACTTTTCTTTTGGAAAAATTATAGAACTGCCATGATATTTTTAATGAAAACTATCTTTAGGAGCATGCATGGCCACGCTCTACTAGAGTGAGAGCACGTGATAGAGAGAGATAGAGAGAGAGAGGGAGAGGGAGGGAGAAAGAGTGTGTGTGTGTGTGTGTGTGATAATTTCAATATGACTGGAGAAAAGAGCTAGGTTCAGTTTATCCAAAGCCTCCTCAAGCGTGCTTTGGGGGGGGGTCTCAAAAATAAGGGATCATAGGTTAGTGAAACCTTCTCAAATTTTTGCCCAAAAGGCTTTAAGCGTGTTCACTTAAGTTGCAAAAGGAAAAGAATAAGCTCTATTGACCTTGAGCACCATTTTATATAAGGAGTACAGGACTCCGTGAGACTCCATATTCATTTTTTCAAAGTAACTGTCCAATGCCAAGAGGCTGGACAAATTAGAATGCTTTAGAATCATTCAATCTAGATAACGTACACTCTGTGTGTGCATGTGTGTTTTCTCATGTGCCTCGAGAGGTGTTCAAAGATGCAGTGACAACAAATCTGCACACAGTACTAGCAAGTTACAGTAGAACGTGAGGCGATGTCCCCCTCACAAAAAAACCAACTCTTCCAAGTTCCATCCTCTAGTTTGAATAAACTTTCTTGTGTCAACTTGTGTGGATTTACTTCTATTGGTTTTCGTCCTTAAACCTTAATTCAAACAGGTTCTTTTATTCTTTTATGCTAGGCGTATTGAGTTACTACGGTCCTTGTGTGAACAGGAGCTCAAACCTTTATTCAAATAGGTTCTTTTATTCTTTTATGCTAGGAGTATTGAGTTACTACGGCCCTTGTACTGTGAACAGGAGGGTGGAATGTAGTGTTCGAGAAAAGTGTGCCTTAGCTTAGCCTTATAATACTAGAGAAGGACAAAATCCACTTGAAAAGTTTAAGAAAATAGAGTTAAGTTGCAAAACATGTAGGTTAAATTTTCTCAATGGATTTACTCAAACAATGGTGGAATGCAAGGATAAGGAACCTCGTCTAAAACTGGCTCTCCTTGCACTCAGTGTTGGCAGCCTCCACATGCGTTGCCAACTTCCCAGCACACCTGTGTTGCAACTCATCTTCCCCAGCTATTTATTCGGCAGCGTTTCTGTCGTGACCCATGGCTGCCATCTAAACTGCCTTCAAGGGTGCATGCGGGCAAGTGGAGAGAGAGAGAGAGAGAGAGAGAGAGAGAGAGAGAGAGAGAGAGAGAGAGAGAGTCTCTTGTCCCCAACGGTTTGTATTCGATAACGTTTCTATTGCGACACCTACCTGCCATCTAATTGCTTGCAAGGGTGCACACCGATGTGTGTGTGTGTGTGTGTGTGTGTGTGTGAGAGAGAGAGAGAGAGAGAGAGAGAGAGAGAGAGAGAGAGGCTCTCGTGGCGGTTTGTATTCGGCAACCTTTTTGCCACGACACGTGACTGCCATCTAAACTGCACTATCTAAAGTACCTTCAAGGGTGCACGTCGGCGCGCAGTGGTAGAGAGAGAGAAAGAACGGAGAAGGAAGCATTGGGCAAGCAGAAGCAGAAGGAATGGAGCAAGGAAAAGAAGAAGGAGAAGGTCCATAATATTATGGTTTTGTTTGATGAGGTTACTTATGATAAGCTTCTTTCTGAGGTTCCAAAGTACAACCTTATTACCCCATCCATCCTATCAGATCGATCAAGGATGAATGGGTCACTTTCTCGCAAAGCTATTAGGGACTTGATGGCCATAAGCACCATATTTAGGCTTGTAGCTGCTCATCAGTGTTCATGAAAAATCAATTTTCCAAACACACAGAATTCCTTTCCTTGAATTTGCCAAGAGGAAATTCTAGCAAATTAGGTTATCTTTTTGGGTTTTTGCACTATTTTTCTCTATTTTGGTGCGGAATTTCTCCTTTTCCTCTTGCTCTCAACCAACATATTCAAAATTGAAAATGGCACGATATTAAGTTGAGACAGAGGTTACTGGCAGTAAGAAACTATCCCAAGAGACCTTTAATATCTATTATCTATTACTAGCGGGGCGTAAGAAACTATCCCATTCAAGAAATTCGGTTATTCTCTTTCACCTAAACCATTGAGCTTCCTCCTTGTAAACATGCAAACAAGAAGTATAAGTAAAAAATTACAAATTTGTAGGATTTTTGAACTATTTTTTATATATTTTATCAATTTTTATGCCCTTTTCAAATGTTTGTAGTCCGATAATCTTGACATGATGCTGCCATACTTCACAATGTGGAGACAATAGAGGGAGGAATGATGGCTTCTTGTGACAAAATTACTCACCCTATTAGTAGAGGCAACAAGCTTGCACCCACACCAAACCTAGTTGTGTCAATCCAGTAGAATGTTATGATGTTGAAAAAAAAAAAACCAAGAGAATGAGGAGCTCTTTTTAATAAGAGATTTTGTCAAAACTATTTTGTTTTTGTTAGCGTGGATCTACCCTTGTGTTCTAATTATACTATTTTTTTTTCTTTTTAGTTATTTTCCATGGGCCCTATATTTGTAACTACAGCTAAAATAGGAAAAGTTATTCTTTTTTATGGGAGCGTTCTACCAATGCTCTAAGAAAGAGGTTTCTAGCTTTACACAATTCAAATTGGTCTAAAATTGAGAAAGAGGTTTCTAGAATGGACACAATAAAAGTGTTTGTAGAACTCATGCTTGTGAAAAATTGCTAGTATCTTTATTATAGTCCTTATGCTATTATAGTCCATAGCAAAGATTTCTATTTTACAGCCAATGGCCATCACTAGCTCATTAGACTTGCATATTAGAGGATTTGCAACTCATGGACAGTCGTCCTGAAGTTGCATACATTGTAATAGCACTATATCTTTCTATTGACATGTCACAAAATCTAAATTTTGGGCATTGCCAGCTTAGTGTCTACATATTAGTGATTGTATATGTATAAGCTATAGCAGAACATTGAAATCACATGAAAAATAACACCTCTACCCACTCCCTTGGTTTGCGTGCTAAAAATTAAGAGATCTCCTTGCTATTTTGTTATTGTAGTTTACTCTTTTGCTCGGTTTAGAGATTGCTCAAAGTTAGGGATCCTTCGAGTAAGAGCACCTTGGCTCATGCTGACTCCCAAACAAAACATGTATCAAAAATTGCGTAGAAAGTTATTATAATTCATGGAGAAAAATAAGAAAGAAAAAGGGAAAATGCTGGGCTGAGGAACTGTCCTTAAGTGACGAGTTTATATATGTTGTGACCAATCTATGTGTCCTGATGCATCTTATGCCTGACTTGCAGCTTATCCTATAAGCATGCAACAATATGCCAGTATAACGTTCTCATCAAGAGAGGGAACATAAAACACAAGCCACAGCTTGACCCACTTACCGTGTATGGGGTCGTGACTTTAGAAAAATGACTTAATATGGCACTGTGCCTGTGAAATATTTCCTAGATTTAGGTTCTATTTAGTGGTATTCTGCGTTGACAGCAACCAAAACTTTAAACAATCCAGAACTTAGTTTGTCTGTTGATAGAGTGTCTTGTGTGATAGCAGAAGCGTAATCTCTGAAGCGGTGGAATTCATGCCACCTAGTTAGCATGTTGTGCAAACAGATTTTAAAGCCCTTGGCGAGAGTGATGGCCTCAAACGTGAGAGCCAAAACGATTAGTGCCTTGCACAGTCTAAACTGGTAGGGATTTTATGAGGTGATATTCCCTATTTTGCCAGTTTTTCAAACTTGTGTGCCACTGATCGTGATTCCAAGTCATTGGGCAGTACCTTGGCACAAGGGAGAAGCCTTGCTTCATGAAAAATTGTCAAAGACCTTTGCTTTATACAAAAGCATTATTTTCCAATGTAAATGTATAAACATGAAAAAATAAACAATATTGAGCATGGTCTAACCTCGTCATCCTGCTGTAACCAGCTTAGCTGTCTTGAGATGTCGGAAGAAAAAATCGCTTAAATGTAGATCATATTCATCTCCGTTGCACGAGAGAAAGTTGGCCTGAAATATCTTGTAGGCATATGGAGAAATTCCCCAAAAGAGTGTATTCATAGCCTACCCCAAACGAAGAAAATCTCAATCCAAGAGTCGTAAATTGAAGCCTTGCTTCACATAAATATGTTTGTGTTGAGAGCCAATGGATGTGGCTGCAGATATCATGACAAAAATAATCAACCGTGTCGAGCAATTTCAATTGAAATTAACCAGTACTGTGTGGTAAGAATCCTTCGTCAACGTAGAAATTGTTAGAAGGAATCAGCCATGCTGAGCAACTTGCTTCCTTCAACAAGTCCAGGAAGAGGCCATGCCTGTCTCCTTGAGATACTAAGAAATTGCAAATTTTCTATGCTTTACCCTCAAATGGAACCGTTGATGAGCCGTGCTTCAAATCAAGGAGGTAGGCTCAAGCCATGCTTGAGTCGAATGAGTAATTGAATCATTGGTCCTTGGTATACAATAAATTGTAATGCTTAAAATAACCTGTCACAATCCGTGCTTGTGCTTGGAGTGCCTTAAGTGTACTCCCCTCGATTTCATGTGAGCCTTCTAAGAAGGCAATGCAAGCCTTGCTTACCGAAAATGTTATGCAAATTTCAAAGTAACAATGCAGCATACACATAATTCAGTTGCATGTGCAAATGATGATCATGCATGCTAGCAAAACCATGCAAATGAATGGATATTGATAACCTGTACAACAACCTTGCTAGGACAAGAATCATTCATCATGTTCGAACAAATTTGCCAAACAATTTCAGAAACAAATGCATACCTCATTACTGACTTGTGTCGACTGACCTTGCTAGCCGCATGGCATTGCATTCACACATTGACCTTCAAAAAATAGAGATACGACTATTGTGAATAGAGCTCGCTTGGACAAGTGGTGCACCTTCAAACCACCTTGGGGTAAAACCACCATAACACAAGGGATAGTAGCTTGGACAGGTTGTGGACCTATGTCCCGAACCATCCATGGTAATAGAGATAGTAGCTACACTCCATTCGCACATTGACATTGAAACATTAGAGATAGCTTAAACAGATGGTCCACCGTGGGCTAAAACCTCCATAACACAATGGATAGTAGGTTCTACAAGTGGCGGACCTCTACCCCATACTATACATGGTAATAAACATAGCAGTTACACTCCATTCACACATTGACCTTCAAATAATAGAGATAGCTTCTTTCAATAGAGCTAGCTTGGACAGGTGGTGAACCTTAAAACAACCTTGGGCTAAAACCTCCATAACAATGGATAGTAGGTTGTACAAGTGGTGGACCTCTGCCAAACCATCCATGGTAGTAAAAAAAGTAGCTATATTCCCTTCAAGCATTGACCTTGAAACATTAGAGATATCTTCTGTCAATGGAGCTAGCTTGAACAGTGGTGGACCTTCAAACAATCTTCGGCTAAAACCTTCATAACACAATGGATAGTAGGTTGAACAAGTGGTAGAGCTTTGCCCCAAACTATCCATGGTAGTAAACAAAGTAGCTACAGTCCATTCACACATTGAATTTGAAAAAATATAGATATCTTTGTGCAATCTATCTAGCTTGGATAGGTGGTGGACCTTCAAACCAACCTTGGCTAAAACCTCCAGAACACAATGGATAGTAGGTTGGACAAGTGGTGGATCTCTCCCCCAAACCATCCATGGTAGTAAATCTAGTAGCTACACTCCATTCACAATATGACCTTCAAACAATAGAGATAGGACTCTTCAATAGAGCTAGCTTGGACAAATGTTGGACCTTTAAACCACCTTGGGCTAAAACCTCCATAACACAATGATTAGTAGGTTGGACAAAGGGTGGACCTCTGTACCAAGCCATCCATGGTAGTAAACATAGTAGCTACACTGCTTTCACACATTGACCTTGAAACAATAGAGATAGCTTCTTTCAATAGATCAAGCTTGGACAGGTGGTGGACCTTCAAACCACCTAGGGAAAAAAACTCCATAACACAATGGATAGTAGGTTGTCCAAGTGGTGGACCTCTTCCCCAAGCCATCCATGTTAATAGACATGGTAGCTACACTCCATTCACACATTGACCTTGAAACAACATAGATAGCTTGTTTCAATAGAACTATCTTGGATAGGTGGTGGACCTTCAAACCACCTTGGGCTAAAACCTCCATAACACAATGGATAGTAGGTTGGACAAGGGGTGGACCTATGCCCCAAATCATCAATGGTAGTAAACATAGTAGCTACACTCAATTCACATGCTGACCTTCAAACAATAGAGATAGCTTGTTTCAATAGGGCTAGCTTGGATAGGTGGTGGACCTTCAAGCCACCTTGGGCTAAAGCCTCCATAACACAATGGATAGTAGGTTGGACAAGTGGTGGACCTTTTCCCCAAACCATTCATACTAATAGACATAGTAGCTACACTCCATTCACACATTGACCTTGAAACAATAGAGATAGCTTGTCTCAATAGAGCTAGCTTGGACAAGTGGTGGACCTACAAACCACCTTGGAAGTAGGTTGGACAAGTGTTGGACTATATTATTTAGTAACAACTGAATTTGTTTTTTTTCCAGGAAGATATGTCCCCAGAAAGAAATGTTACAAAGGTGGCTGTCTCAATTGACTATACTTGCAATGATCAAAGGAATTGGTATCTGGATATACATGGTGTGGAGGGTGCACAATTTCATAAGGTGCATCTATTTATTGAAAAGGAAGACAATGATAGTCTATTTGAAGATGTTGGCCAAGTAGTGAAAGCCTCTATCACTATAGTTGATGGTCATCCACAGGTTGAATACATTGATATTGTAGTCCGAATGAGTCAAGAATTCCAATTATATCCAAGAGCATATGCATTTTCACGCATGTCTCAAAATAAAGACGAGACAATGTTTTCTCGAGGATGGAAGATTGAAGAGTCAACATAAGGTGTCACAGCAGATCAACTTCAAAGCTCCATCATAGCCACGCTATAGGGAAATAAGGTGAAAGCTTCACAACCACCTATAAACAAGAAAGTAAAAGTACAAAAAGTAGCACCTAAAGAGACTAGTTCTATTTGGATGTAGACAATGCATCTCTAGCATCCTCAACACAAGGTTCAATGTCCAAGATGCAAATCGTGGATCCAAAAGCTCTAGAGGCAGAGGCCATGAAAGGACAAGAAAAAGATACAGGTGGAATGAATAAGTATATAAGATGTTTTTCGTTTCAATATAAGGAGTTTGATATCCCTATTCAAAATCGTTGGCTGGCTCATGATCACTATATGGTACATACTATTAATGGAAAACATGATGAAAGCATCCTATTTGAATTTTCTCGGAGTACAACTAAGCCTGCAGCATGTACATATTTAATGCCTGTTAAAAATGCAAAGGCAAAGAAGGGTACACCTTTGGTAGGAGAAGAGGTACAAGAGGGAAAACTACAAGATTATCATTATTGGGTTCTTGACCAACATTCAATTTATGCCGCAAAAGTTTTGCTTCACAATGAACAAAAAAACAATGAAATATTTCAAAGATTGATTGATGTGTATAAATTTCGAAAGGCTCGTATTGTTGTAAATGCTCCTCCAATGGTTGCAGCTGCTATATCTACCATTGCAAATGATGAGGCTAAAGCATTGTATGTCAAGCAACCTTACAATCAAATATTGTTTGCGAAGTCAATGGATCTATTCAAGATGACCATCAAGGGCAGCAACTGGAGTTGTAGAGGGACATATATCTCGTGCTGGATGGGATGTAAGTGTCTTTCTCCTTCTTTCTTGTTGTCTTTAATTGAACACTTGAAATCAATATCTTCATTGATGTTATATTTCTTTCTAGACTTTTCTCCGATTGGCAAGAATGAGTGTAGGAGCAAGTTGGATTGATAAACAGGCACACATGGTTACATATTTCAATCGAGTTTATAATTTTTGGCTATAAATTATTAGAAGGCTTGAGGAGGAGAACAAGAAACCCCCAACAATGGTAGTCAGATTTTTTTGCGGTCTTGAGGAATCAGAGGTAGAGATGATTCAAGAAGAAATTAAAGATGAGAAGCTTTTATTGTCAAAGAGTGAAAAAGATGGTGATGTATTTGATATGTATGATCGAATCAAGCAACTCAAACAAGACAAAATCATTCACGATGCAATTCTTGAGGCCTTTGATGCTTTGACCTTGTAAAGATTGGGAAGAAATAGTCAGCATGTATAAAATCAATGATGCTTTTTATAAAACCATTCTAATGCTATGTGAGCAATTGCAATGGAATGCACAATGCACGCATCAAGCTATTTTTGCTCCCATACTCTGGAATGCACAATGCACGTTTCAAGCTATTTTTGCTCACAAAATTGCAATGTGCATTCCAGAGTATGGGAGATAATGTGAGCTACCATTGTTGTGGTGCCTTGCATCACTTTCCATTAGCACCTTGCAAAGGAGCAATTCAATTCCTTGTGGTGATTGCTTTCATGGAACAAGGTAATGCATTTGAAGACCTAAGAAGGAGATCAGAACAACATCCCTTGTCAATTGACCGTTCTTTGCTTCAAGTAGAAAATGAAGGCATGTAATATTTGCAATATTTGGAAGCAAAAAAAAGAGCTTTTGTCAAGTACTACATTCATACATACTGTTTTGAAGATCGCAAGCTTGTAGATCTCTTTAGTGATGGCTCTCTGGTTGCACAAGAAGGATTACAACAAAAAATAGGCATCATTTGCTTAGTTGAGAGCATGCAAGAGCAAGGTATCTTAGAAACCAGGCATCTCAAATTTTCTCAGGCCTATGCTGATATAGAAAAGTGGGATGGCCCTCAAGATCAACAACGTATTTTGCAATTAGCTGACGATGTGCCCATCAGAGAAGAGATTTCTCCACAAGAAGAAGAAGGAGAAGAAGACCAACCTCGTTTGTCAATGGAGGCCTACTTGGAAATGGAAGGACGTATGTTTTGAACTTCTTGTATATGTTAACATCTATTCTTGTTGATTTGATACTCTTAATGCTAGGTTTTGTTTTATGTAGTATCTATTGAGTCCATCTTTTTCATCTTCAAGAATTAAAGGTTTAAATGTAGAGAATAATCTTATAATTTTTGAGTGATGAACCCTTAGATTAAAAAAAAACACTAGCCTAGACTTAAGAGCTTGAATTGATGATTTTTGAACCTCGTACTATCCCTTTTATTTTATACTTTCAAGGCTAGCATGGGTAGGTGAACCATACATAGATCCCAATCTCAAGAATTTTGGTAGACCTTCAAACACCCCCTTAGAGCTTGGACAAGTGGTGGACCTTCCATGGAGGCTAATTCAAACAATTGTGGTGGTGAACCTTCTGTGATTCTAATTGTGGTAGACTTAAAACAATAGCCATTTCCTTGCACTAGGCTGGACAAGTGGTAGACCTTGCTTCTATTAAGGTCTCTATTGAGAGAAGAATTGAATATAGAAGAAGAGAGAGATTAACTAGGCACAGATTTGTAAATTTGTAAAAAAGGGAAACGTGTTGGATTACAAAAATACCTCTCATTGTACGAGTGTCCAAAACATTCAAAATTAACACCTTTGGATAAAGGATTATCTTTGGAAATTAAATCAAGAGGTTATGGCTATGCATGTGTTGAGACTATTGGTCGACTTGAATAAGGAGACACATAGTTTGTTGACTATGACTTTATTTGATGTTTTCAAATATTTATATGGATAGAAGTCTTGATTACATGTGCTAATATGACTTTTAATGGATCAAATCTCGATCAAGTAAATCATGGTTGTTGTTAGCTTTGTGTGGCCTTCAGTATTCACTTAAGTACTAATTTTTTTTAAAGTGTAGGGTGTACAAGTTTTCCACAAAAGATTGTAATGTACACTAGTGTTTCCTTGTGTACCGATAGTTGAAACGATTATAATATTGATTTTACCTTGAATAAACTCTTGAGTTCGACTTCCACATGTTTAAAATTAGTGATTTGAATTCTAGTTATTTTTGAGAAACCAATGTTATTTGTGTTTTTTAGATTCACAAATTGGGATGGATAAGGTCCCTGTGGTTGAGTCTACAATTGTTGAACCCCTTGATTCTATTATTTTTGACATGCCCAAGGTGGATGATACGTCTTTACCAAAGTCTGGTGATGTGCACCTTGAGCAAGCTTGCAAGTACAGTGAGAATAAAGAATGGCTACTCCAACAATACAACCTACTTCAAAAGAGACTAAAACTTTTGCTCAAGAGCTGTTTCCATTTGTTTCTACTTCATCTAGTGCATATGTTGAGAAATCAATACTCACAATTATTTTGGACTTAAATGGTTGCTATTGAAACACTTCCCTTAGTCGTCCTCACACCACCAATCAGTGCAGCTAGATCCAAAAATATATATTATACTTAGGCCAGGTTGCATCCAATTCTTGAAGACTATATTACATAGGTTTAATTTTGCAATTAAAGCACTAGAGAACTTAGAAAAAGGTACATTGCATTCCTTTGCAATTTGGAATCAAGAAGGTTGCTACACTTGTCAAAGAAATAAATTATTTAGACCTGACAATCCAACCGTTGAGACAATGTTCAAGCTTGTAGCTAAAATTTCCATGGGGTATGAATGTGAACCACAAAGAGCAATGTTAATTGATGACTCTCCTTACAAGGGATGCATTTCCCCTGCAAACAATTGTATTTTTCCATACCAATTTGATGGTGAAAAATTGGTTGACACTATGCTCCTGGAGGAGCTATTTCCCTACTTGTTTGAGCTAGATGAGACAAGGGATGTGTGGAATTTCATTGCCTCTAATTGTTATGGCGGACAGCCAGCATTGAAAAATGAGAATGAATATAAAGAAATCAAAGATAATTGGAAGCAAAAAAATGATGCTTGGTCAGCCAAGGTGTTCTTTACAAGAAGGATAACTTTTGCAAAATATGACAAAGGTGAAGCTATCCTTGAAGGCAAGTGAAAAAACCAGCAACAATGACATTAGACGAGCCCAAATATAAGAGATACTGGAAAAGGAAGGTACAACTGTTGAAACTCAAAAAATATTTCTAGATATTTTATGGAGCAAGCTTGGACAGGTGGTGGAACTTTTGGTAAATCCCCTCATGGGAAACATATCACAAGTCCTCCATGCAGTGAGAAGGAAAACATTTAACAAAGAGTGTTAAGACTGCACCACGGCGGATTAGTCTTTTTTGGGTTTTAACTTATGTAATGGACATTATTAGGAATGTGCCTCTTGGGATCTTAGTGAAGGGATGTGATGTTTTATGTGAAAGGGTGTTCGGGCATAGCCAGAGGAGATACGCTGATGTAGCAGATGTAATGGCAGATTCTATCTCTGTCAAGGAAGTGAAAATAGTTTTTTCATACACTATTATCTTCTTTCATTTCTGTATTCTTGTCAACCTGGTGTTCTGAATACATAGATGAAACAGTGAATGTCTGGCAGAGTATGTCTGTGAGAGTTAACTGAAGTTTGTGGCGATGGCGGATTTTTGTAAATGTATCTGAGAAGTTGTCAGGCAGTTTGTCATGAGTGTATGGTGTTGGAAGTGTGGATGTTTAAGGTTATACTAGGAGCCTAAGAGGTTGGACAGGTGGTGGACCTTGGACCTTTTGTCCCATTCCCAATCGAGTCTAGCTATCCACCACTATATTGTATGAAGTGTAGCTTGGACAAGTGGTAGACCTTGAAACAAGAGACCCCTCATCATCAAGCCTAGTTTGAACGTATGGTAGATCTTACTATTTTCCCATTCATAGTGGAGCCTAGCCTAGCCAAGTGGTAGACCTTACTTTTCTCCATGCTTCAAAGAAGAAATGGTGAAGCTTTGTAAGGTTTTCAATTGGGATTTGTTTATAGCAATGAGGAATTTGAAGATGGACTTTGGCATCTAATAATACCATATTGTAGAAAATGTAGAAACTGTTTGTATTCTTTGAAACATAATAAATTTCTTGTTTTTCAATTGCAGAGTCATCACTACAAGAAATTAGGTCGACTCTCTGTAGGCATGATTTGAAGGAAGGTTTTGAAGCAACCAACGAACCTCATCCAAGGCCTTTTCGTATATATCAATCACCTCCTTGTCACCTGCCGCTTGCTGTCAACAATATCAAAAGAGTACTTGTTTTGGACCTTGAAGGACTGTTTTTGAAGACAGTTGAAACAAAACATGGAGATTCTATGCCATCTTGGGCTCAACACATGCGTCTTGTGGAGGACAAAGATGAAGTTTATCATGCGGTGCTCGTAGACGCATGAAATGTTTTTGGATTTCTGTGGTGAATACTTTAAGCTGTGGATATGGAGTTTCTATAAACCTAGCAAGAGTGCAACACATCACACAAAAATGTTTCCCAAAGCATTATAGCAAGTTCAAGATCTTTATGACTAAAAAGTGTTGCCAAAATCCAAACATCATGTTAGGATTTAGAAGGGTTTATCATAAAAACTTGAGTGATATTTGGAAGATGTTTGAGGACTTGGATGCAAAGAATGCCTTGATTTTTTATGATAGTCCATATAGGATGATATGAAATTTTCCAAGAACATATCTTATATTTCCGAAGATGTGGAGGCAAACACCTAAGCAGCTTCAAAGATTCTTGCAAGAAACAATTATTCCATGGTTACTTGGATGGTTGTATGCAAGAGATAAGAGAGATTATACCCGTAACACAATTGTAAATCATTATAGTGATATTGAGACAAATCATGTCCTCCATGTGTATGTGTCAAGGCTATAACATTAAAGAAGGTTGACAATGATCCTTTTTATGGTCGGATGATGTCCTTTTAGTATGATGTGTATTTGTATTACTATATAATTCAAAGGTTATTTTAAAACAAAGATGTGTCAATTTGATGAACACTTGCATGGAGTGAATCCTACTATAAGCGGACTTGCATGTATTCTACACGGTATCCTATTATAAAGAAAAGTATTTGTACACGGAGTGCACCCTTCTCTAAGGGGACTTCCATGTATTACTCCAGTGTATGCTATTATAAGGAGAATCCTATGTGTGGATCGTGATCTACTCTAAAGGACTTGTAATGGAGTGCACTCTACTCTAAGAGGACTTCCATGTATTACTAGAGTGTATCCAATTACAAGGAGAATCCAATGTAATGATAAATCATCCTACTTTAGAACAAAAATTTGTCGATGAACTGTACCCTAGTCTAAGGGAAAACTATATTACTAGAGTGTATTCAAGTTTTTGGGGACTCATTTACTAGATTATGGCTGTGTTTCATCATGATATATTTAAAAAAAAACTATTTTTGTTCTTTGGCAATTCTATATATCATTCCATCTCAAGGTTGCATCCATTTGTAACTAGGAGAAACTTATGTTTGATATCAAAATAAACCTTACAAGTATGGAATGGAGAATTCATGGATGTGCAAAAAATGTCTTGGTCTTGACACGCATGTGTGCCTAAAACATTTATTTTTGTGTCCTTCATATAAAAGAGTTTTAGAACTTACAAGTCTTCGAAAGGAAAAATATAAAGTCTAATTGTTTGCATTGGGAGAAAAGAAATCATGGGCTTTGAATTGTGTGAGAGACCTTGTTTGTGGAGAAAAATGTCTGAATCAAGAATGGTTATTTTACATCCTCCATGTAAGAGAGTTTTGGAAAGTAAAATATGCTGAGAGGAAAACCATGGAGTCTAAGTGTATGTATTGAGATGTCAATGTATGCATGCATATCTTTATTAGGGTCTACGCATAATTGGATGCTTCTACACATTAACTTCTCCAATTTGGTACAAAATAACATATTTAATTTTTTCTTGTGGGTAGTATTTATTTCATTATATATGTTTTTAGCCTAATTTCTTGAACTTCAAATTAAACCTTCTATGTTGCAATGGAGAAGTACTTAGAGAAATTTTTTTATGTAAACATGTTTGCTTTCCCTTTCACTAATTGTAACTTAGATAAGAAGTGGACTTTGCATTCCTCCATAACCTATCCTAGACAAATGCACCTTGAAAATAGCCCTCCTATGTTGCAATTGACATATGCTACATGTTTTATAAATGGCTCGTACGTTAAGTGAAGAATTTCTAGATTAGAGGTGTGTGTTGCTTTGATGTCATGCACAAGTGGGTTTATTTCTCAATGGGTGCTAGCTTTAACAAGTTGTGGGCCTTCAAACCAATGTCTCCATGTTAAGATAATTTTTAGGTAGGACATAGAGTATAAACAATAAAATGGATTTAATGTACTAGTCTCTTGATGTTGAAACCACCCAAAACCATAATTTTTCTTGGCCAATGTTTCTTTCAAATGTTTAGTCTAGTACAAAACGTCAACACCTTGTACATGATATATTGAAAGCTGTAAAATCTGGGAATTGGGATTTTCCCAATTTACCTAATATGGTCTTGGGTGATCAAAGTGTTGTTTTTTGGTCTTGATATATAGAGCTTAAAGTGCTGAAGGAAGGTCCAGACGGTTTGTCAAACGGAGTCACGATGTGCACGATACGATGCTTTGAAGTTGGAGGTGGTTGCAAATCTGAGACGGATAGGCCAAGTGATGCCAGATGGTTCGAGCCAGTTATGAGCTATGGGCGTGTAGTACTTGATTTATCGCACGTGTCAATCTTTTTAGATCATCGATTAGAGCTACGGATACCAAGTAATAGCGAGAAGAAGTTTTGTTGGGGTCAAGGTTTGTGCCAGGTTGGCTGCCTTGGGAGATGTGCCATCTGATGATTTTGGAGCTTCGCCAGGAGTTGTATGTGTTCTACGTGACAAGTTAATGCTACAAGAAACTATGGGGTGTTAAACAGAGTCCGGATCGAGAAGATGCAGGTTGTTGAAGTTGAAGCCAATTGCGAGTGAGGGGATCCAAATGATTTTACGAGTTTTCAACCGTGTTGGTTGGCGTGCCCAAAAAGTTCAAGAAGCGAAGAGGGCTTGGCAAGTGGGACTCCGAAACGGGAGCTCCAATAGGTTTCTTACAGCTCGCCACTCGGATCACTGGGTCATAAATAGCACACATAGAAAAAAAGGCAAAAAATAAGGTTTTTGAGTTCTTTGTGGTCGATATTTTGGACCATGGAGGAGCAAAGAGGGTGGACCTCTGTGGCGCCGCCACGTGCCGGGGTTCTACCCCACATGTGCAAGCAAGGAGCCGAAGGGAGGGGTATATGTGTTGGAGCATGGGTACCCATTAGTATCGCAAGGTGGAAAGTGAGAGCTCATGAGCTCAAGCGATGGTGGTGGGCCTACGGACACTGCGTGAAATGGTGCAAGGGGCACCTCATGGTGGTTTTTGCCAGTAGTGTAGGTCTCTAGTTGTGCTACACTCACTGTGTGTCGGCGGCAGCGCTGCCGTGGAATTGTAGTTGATGACGTGGAGCCCTCATGGAGGTGTGGTTCCCGAGAGAAAAGTTGGGGAGCACCAACGGCGCCATCGGTGCCCCGCTTATGTGTGGTCCTCGGCAGCGCTGCTGTGACATTGCAATTGATGACGTGGAGCCCTCACAAAAGCTATGGTTCTTGCACCCATTCGGGCAAAACCATTTTGAGAGCAAAGTTGGGGGGCATCAACGGCGCCGTTGGTGCTTCGCTTGGAGGGGTTGTTCTTGCGAAGACTTGGGGCCCAAGAAAGTCGAGGCCATAATTAGAAAAAGGGAACGTCACATGCAAGCAAGGGGTCCAAAAATAGAAGAAGGAGGCTATACACACGTACATAGGGGCCCCAATTTTTGGCACTTTCAAGGGGCAGGGTTTTTTTTGGAGAGGAGCCCTTGGAGAGCAGGGAGGAGGAAGAAGAGTGGGCCTTTTTTTGCTCGAGGGAGAAGATCTCGGCTGAGAGGAAACGGACTTGGAGGGGTGTGCCCGAGATCCCAAGGCAGGACAAAGGTGAGCTTTCTTTTGGAGCAAAGGTGCTATCATAGATGTGTTTTGTTTCCGTACACTCAATCGGGAGAGTTTCCACTTCCCCCGATCAAGCTTCAGGTGCCCCTACTGAGGAGTGTTGATGCTCCGATTTGAAGGTTAAAGCGGTGTTTGAAAGCTGACAAGCAGTTGCAGATGGTTGAAAAATTCGGCGGTTGTGTTTGAAGATAGCAGAGATGATGGAGCCAAGCTTTGGTCCCATACTTACATGTGTTGAATACCCTGAAGACTGGTTAGTAGATTTTTGAATTGTGGATGCTATCAATGCATATGTTGATGGATACAAAAAAGTTAGAGACGGTGCCACTGCTGATGCACGGACGGACAAAGATTTGGTTCGATGATTTGAATTTTGTTGGTCAAAGTTTATGGCATGAATTGCAAAGGCAGTTTCTAGAGCGGTTTTGAGAAGTGATCACTGGCCCGACAGACGCTGGTGCTAATCTGAAGGCGGTACGCCAAGACGTCAGTAAGGATTTTTCTATTTTTCTTGAACAGTTTGAAGCCTGTCTGAAATAGTTAGAGGTTTCCACTGGGTGAAAGGAAAATAATTTCTAAATCTGTCAAATTTTCTTGAGTGCTTCCATCCGAGGATCAGAGATAAGGTGGAAGATGGTGCTGATACCTATGAAGACATGGTGTATTTGGCCAAGATGAAGAGCGAAAAGGTGAAGTGGAAGCTGGAGCTGGGTTTGCTAAAGCCTGTAGATTATGTGCCTGTTGCAAAGCTAACAAAGTGTTCTATGGCCCTTAATCAAACGTAGTGCCAATTGTGCGAGATGCAAATCCTGTTGAGGTAAGGCCAACAATTGATTATGTTCCTTGGAAGTTTCCAGTTTATGATGTGCATGTGCCAGTGATGGATGAGCTTGTAAAAGAGGAGAAGCCCCTTGTTGAAGTGAGATAGTGTGCCAAAGAGGAAGAAGGTGTTGGGTTTCAAGAGCAGATTAAAGAGGTAGAGCCTGCTCTTGTGTAAAGCTTGCATGAGAAGGCAGCAAATAGCAATCAAGTTGCAAAAAACGGGATTCAGAAGGAGATGAAGAAAGTGTGAAAACCTAGATGATGGTCAAGCTTTTGTGGAGCAGAAGGCGGTTCAAGATGCTGATACCGAGTTCCAATTTTTGGGAGACAAACAGAGAAGATGGACTGGATGAGCCCACATCCTATGACAAGGAGATTGAGTATGATCACCTAGTCCTGGTAAAGGTAAAGCTTCCTGATTATGTGTCTGATAATGTGGTCGTAGCCAATATGAAATAAGAACAAATTGAAGTGCCCAAGCAAGTGAGAGAGGACATGCTATCAAACGTGACATGCAGTGCTCTATTGGCGGCCGTGCTTATGAAGGCAGTAGTGGAAATGGCTATGGCGGTACAGTTGGTTCAAATCTCTGCAAAGGAGGATAGGTCTAAGTCTATGGATAGCCAAGCTGGCCTACCAAGTCTGCAGGAGGGGATGATGAAGTGAAAACCGAGGGGGTTGGGCATATTTTTGAATCTCATAAGGTGATGGATGCTGACCAAAGAAAGGAGCAATTGGAGGTGCCTATGGGTTGCCATGATGATGCTATAGGTGCAAGCCCTTTGGATCAGGTATGTTGTGGAAGTGAAGCTGATTGGGGCTTTGATGATGCCAAGCATACCGTGGATGAGTTCAGGTTAAGGCTTTGACCAGGGTACACGTTATACGAGGATTAATCCCTCTATATATGGGGAGTCCAGTGCCACGGGCATGCTCTATGGAGAAGAAAGGAGATATCGAGGGGGAGTCCAAGTTGTCTAAAGAGGTATACAATACATGGTTGAAATGTATGCCTATAAGTGCATCAGTGAGGTATGTTATCTACCAGATATGGAGTTCCATGGAGATGAACTCTGCTTTACATAGTTGGGAGGGAAGGTCAACATTTTTGGTCTATGCAGATGGTGTGATTGAAAGGCCCGATACATTGGTTGGTTCAGATAGCATGCTTACATGGCCAGGTATGTTGATGAGGTAGGTAATGGTGCGGAGAAGTGCTAAGGTGCTTTGTGTTGTAAAAGCATGGCAGAGGACTAGAGCAGATGGAAAGAGCTTGTGCAGGTAAGTGGCAGCGGAGGTGTATGCATAATGAGGTTTTCTAGGCCAAAAGGGCTCCAGATAGGGCCTGAAAGGGTGGCGGATGAAGGGTGATCAAAGTGCTATTTTTTGGTCTTGATGTGTAGAGCTTGAAGTGCTGTAGGAATAGGTCTAGATGGTTCATCAAACGGAGCCACAATTTGCAAGATACGATGCTTTCAAGTTGGAGGTGGTTGCAAATCTGAGACAGATAGGCCAAGTGTTTCCAAGTGGTCCGAGCTAGTTTGGAGCTATGGGCATGTAGTGCTTGATTTATGGAGTGTGTCGGTCTTTTGAGATCGTTCCATCAGAGCTACTGATACCAAGTTATATCCAAATAAAGTTTTGTTGGGGGCCAGGTTTGTGCCGGGTTGGCTGCCTCGGAAGATGTACCATCTGATGATTTTGGATCTTTGCCAAGAATTGTAGGTGTTCTATGCGGCAATTAAAGGCTACAGGAAGCTACGGGGCATCAAACCAAGTTGGAACCAAGAAGATGAAGGCGGTTGAAGTTGAAGACAATAGACAGTGAGGGGAGCCAGATGATTTTACCAGTTTTTAGCCCTATTGGTTGGCGTGCCCGACAAGGTGAAGAAGCAACAAGGGCTTGGCAATTTGGAGTCGGGGAGAGGATCTCCAGATCTCCAATTGGTTTCTTACAGCTCGTCGATCGGATCACCGTGCCATAAATGGAAGGCAGAGCAAAAAGGGAAAAAAATGAGGTTTTTGAGTTCTTTGTATTGGATATTTTGGACCATGGAGGAGCAAGGAGGGGGACCCCTGTGGTGCCACCACCTGGCGGGGATTCTACCCCACATGCACAAGCAAGGATCTGAAGGGAGCGTTATATGTGTTGGAGCATGGCCACCCATTAGTATTGCAAGGTGTAAAGTGAGAGCTCGTGTGCTCAAGCAATGGCAGGCATGCGGGTGCTACATGCAGTGGCGCGAGGGGTGGCTCATGGTGGTTCTCTCCAGTGGTGTAGGCATCGTATTGTGCCGTGCTCACTGTGTGTGGCCACCAGTAGAGCTGTTGTGGCATTGCAGTTGATGACGTGGAGCCCTCCCGGAGGTGTGGTTCCCTCGCCCATTCGGGCAAAACCCTTTTGAGAGCAAAGTTGGGGAGCACCGACGGCGCCATCGATGCCCCGCTTGGAGGGGTTGTTCTTTCAAATACTCGGGGCCCAAGAAAGCCGGGGGAAAAATTAGCAAAAGGGACCATCACATGCAAGCAAGGGGTCCAAAAATAGAAGGAGGAGTCCATACGCACACCCATAAGGGACCCAATTTTTGGTAGTTTTAAGGAGGAGGGTTTTTTTTGGAGAGGAGCCCTTAGAGAGCGGAAAGAAGGAAGAAGAGCGGACCGTTTTATGCTCGAGGGAGAAGCTCTCGTCCGAGAGGAAATGGACTCGGTGGGGTGTGCCCGAGATCCCAAGGCAAGATGAAGGCGAGCTTTTTTTTGGAGCGAAGGTGCATCATAGATGTGTTTTGTTGTCGTGCTCTTAGAGGGGCAAGTCGCACGAAAGGTGAAGCCACAATTGTAGTTTTTTCCCTTGTTGCTTGAGGTCTCCATGCCAAGCTGTTGTAGCAGGTTTTGATGGTTGTGTAGATGAGGTTTTTTTGCCATAATTGAAGTAGATCATATCGATTTTTGGTATTGTTGCTTACCCTTCCCCCTTTCTTCTCTTTGCTCTATTCCAGCAATATGGTGCCGGTGTTGGAGATGTGTGCGCCTGCCCGGGCCTCTGTGTGTGTGTGTGTGTGTGTGTGTGTGTGTGTGTGTGTGTGTGTGTGTGTGTGTGTGTGTGTGTGTGTGTGTGTGTGTGTGTGTGTGAGAGAGAGAGAGAGAGAGAGAGAGAGAGAGAGAGAGAGCGGTGTGTGCAGTAGCATGGTCACAAACAAGCCGGCGGATTGGTGTGGATTACTGTTGATTGTGGGAGTTTTGAAGGTGAACTCTATTGGATTGGGGTGCAATGATTATCTTGTGCTATATAGAGGCAAACTATTTGGGTTCCGGATGTGTTCCCCTTTCTTCCCATAAAATGGTTGCAAAGGGAAAACAATGTTGAAAATGAGGATGTTATTCATGATTTTGTTGAACCTCCCACAAACCCATGTTTAGTGAAATGAATAGCTCTATCCATGAAGGAGGCCATTGTGTAAAACATTAGTATATCACCACTCTTGTTTTCAAGGACAAAAATGCTTCTCCAAGGGGGGAGTAATGTCATGCCAAGGGCATACCCAAAGGGGTCACCGACCCGGGCCAAGAGGTCGGCTGCCAGTGTGGACTAGGGATTCAGGCCAAGGGATATATATATGGGAGGTTGGGCGGTGAATCCAAGCAAGCCGTTCCCTGGGCTTCACATTGCTTCCATTGTGGGAATTTAGGACACTTTTCTAGGAATTTCCCCCTGCTGAACAAGGCATTGGACCTTATGGGCCATCATACCCTGGTAGCAAAACCTTGGTGCCAAAGGAACAAATATATGGTAAGACTATAGGGAAAGGAGAACCTTTAGGCCCTCATAAAATTCCCCATGCTAAGTCCCCTACCCCATCCTATGCACGGACTCCGGGGGGAGAGCTCCCTCCAATCCAAGATCCTTGTTCAAGCAGAATACGGGGGGGGGGGGGGTAATGTGGCTTCCTCTTCTAATGGCTCAAGGAATTTGAAGAAAGGGAAAAGGGTGGTGGACATGAAGGGTTTACTCCCTCTAGGAAACGTTCAAATCCAAAGGGTTTTCATCAGGCTTCTCATCAGATAAATTTCACGAGGTGATTATGGAGGATATACGCTCACTAGAGACCCTGGCTGCTATAGACAACATTGTAGAGAACCATGACTCTAGTAAGAACGCCCCACTACAATGTGACAAGCAACAAAATGCACACTTGGAAGTCTACATGCATAATAATGATAGTGAGGATGGGGAGACCCAAATAGTGCATAATACTTCTCGATGAAAGTTGCCACTTTTAATGTGAAGGGTCTCAATGACCCTACCCATCCGTACTTGTTCAATAAATGGATGTTGTCTTCAAATTTGGATGTCTATTTTGTTCAATCGTATAAAATGAATAATAGATCTGGTAAAACCATGCACTACAGAGGAATGCATTGTTTTTATGAGGGTACGTAGTCAGGGTACTCAAGTGTATTAACATGCATAAAATTGGTATGAATAATACTTTGCAAGAGAGAGAATAAGAGAACTTGACAACAGTTGAGGACCAAATTTATGTGGATCCGGTCCCCCCTCCAAAAGGTGCTAAATGAAAGATTTAACTTGTGCCCGGCCTCAATCCCCGATTGCTTGGGTTGACCCCTCATTCTAGCTGTTGTGATTGGCTCTCTCAAGCCTAGCCAATCACAAGTGTAGGTCAAATCAAGCAATAGAGGTAGCCTTTGGACAAGTGTCCTCCTTTCCCCTTTCACAGAGGGGGCTTGGATAAAGCTCAAACAATTAATTCAATTAATCAAAATTCTCATTGGATCTCTCTAAGGGTCAACCAATAGGCTTTAGGCACACAGTGGGGGCAGCTTAGGTAGGGCCTTGACATGTGTCCTATTTTCCTCTTTGAGCAAGGGGTGTCCCTTGGGTGAGGGGAGGGTCATTATCTCTCATCCCCTACTCAAGTTTTGGCTTGCCCCCTCCTTTGTAGGCATGATTTTTGACTTTCAACAACCTTGTCCCCCAAGTACCTTAAGAAACTTAGTCAACATACATGGGTTTAGCAAGACCATGGGATCTCTCTGTCTCTCATGCTCCTAGCTTCAAGGGCTCACCCCCTCCTTGTAGGGATTGATTTTGACCTCAAGCACATGCCTAGCTTGGCCAAGAGCCTTAGTTGTCAAGCATCTCAAGCATAGTCCTAGCTTAACCTAAGGTCTAAGGACTTTTAAACGAACCTTTGAAGGTCTTTAATGAAGCTAACCCTAAGGTCTTTTAAGCTCCATTACACACACATTGTTCTTCAGACCATCTCCTTGTGAACCCTTGCTACATGAAACCATCTCCTTTTGGCCTCATGATGATCTTGGTCTAAAAACACATATCTATATTCTAGGTCTTGTTTCCCTTTTATCTTCCCATATTAAATGATCTATTTAACAAGAGAAAATCATTTGGGTAAATCTAGATATTAGATTTTATGACACCTATTATGCTCTAGTTGTCTAAATCGATATCTAAGCTCTACCTTGAGAGCTTGTATGTCAATGACTTGATAATCACAAGTGACCACAAAGAGCTCATTGAACAAACTCATGTGAATTTTGAATTCAAAATTACAGACTTGGGTTTGTTGCATTACTGTTTGGGGATTGAGGTTTAGCAATCCTCCAAAGGAATCTTCATCTCTCAACAAAAGTATGCAATAGAGATCCTAAAAGCTTTGGGCAGGATGATTTGCAAACCTATGAGCACTTCAATGGAGGTAAATGCAATTCTTCTCCCTTAGTCGACATCAAAAATTATAGAACACTTGTGGGAAGCTTAATTTTCTTGTGTAACACCAGGCCAAATATTTCTTTTGCAGTAGGTGTTTTAAGTAGGTTTTTCAACCAACCAAGGGAATCTCATGGAAGGCAGGTATGTGTGGTATGAAAGTACATCATTGATGGTACTTTGGGCTATGGCATTTTCTATGGAATTGGCACAAATACTTTTAGTGGGTATTGTGACTCCAATTGGGTAGGAAATTATGACTCTAGAAAGTTAGTTTCTACATTTTGTTTCTCACTTGGTTCTGGAGTGTTTTCTTGGATCAGCAAGAAGCAGCCAACTATCGCTCTTTCTTCAATGGAAGTAGAGTATAAAGTTTCTTGTTTTGTAGCTTGTCAAGTAGTTTGGCTAAGGAGAGTCCTCACGGATTTATGTGTTTCTCTTGATTCAAAAACATCACTTCAATGCAACAACCAGATTTGCATTGGCGATTGCCAAGAACCCCGTGTTTCATTCACGGACAAAGCATATTGAGGTTCAGTATCATTATGTCCGAGAGCTAGTTGAGGATGAAATTGTGGAGCTAGAGTATTGTCCTACTAAAGATAATTGTGCAAAATATTCCTTTTGCAAAAATATCTTGGTGAACGGCGATTGAAAGACAATCGGAAAATGGTCGTCTAGTGGTCTGTGGTCTTTGGTCGGTGGCCGGATTTCATTGGCAGGTGGCCGAGTTCTAGGAGGACTTGTCTATCCAAAAGCGGCTACACATGGGTGCATGGGAGAGTCCTACTTGGACTCGTTACACAAGGGTGACCACACAGATGGATGCATGGTCGAGTTCTATACGGATACATATGGGCGTTTAGAGGCTCCCTTATATCTATATAAGGAAGAATTCTCATGAGTAATTTGGTACAATGGTGTGCACACTTGATGCACACACGCACATACTTGTTGAAGAATTGTTAGTACCTTGTATTCCTACTATACTCTAGTTGTATAAAACAACATCTAAGCTCTACCTTGAGAGTGCATGTGTGGATGACCCCATCACTTTGTAATATTGTGCTAATCTAAAGTTTTTGATTTGCCACTAATCTACTTTGCATTGTATCTCTCTCTACTCTCCTTGCTACTATATCCTTTTTGTATTCCACATTTCTTATAGCAAGAATATGCAATAGTCTTTGAGGCATTTGACATGGCGTGGTTGTTTCTAGTGATTTTCTCAAACATCTCTATGTGGCCAGCAAAAACTTTCACTATCGCTTGTTCAGTTTTTTTTTAAAACATAAAAAATATTCAAGCGTGCAAAACGACACTATAAGATTAGGCAAAAAACGATGGATGTCAAAATCAGTTGGCAATAATAGAGGGGGTGTACCACCAAACGCGTTTCACTCTTGTGAGCTCATCAGTGGTTGTGTTAGCGGATTGTGTTTGTAAAAGAGGAGGAGGTAGGGGTTTATAAAGGGAGCTTGGAGGATTATTTTTTAGGTTTATATCTTGGGGGACATCATTTTTTGGGAGGATTGGAATTAAAGCCAAAGTACTAGGGTACACGGAGAGGAGTTATGGTGAGTTATGTGTGTATGTAAGCTAAGAGACCAAGTTCTAGAGTACAATTTTTGGGAATGAGAGGTTGGGGTAGAGGTGTGAATAAAAGGGAGGCTAAAAAGAAATGAAAAGGAGAGGGAGAGGTTAAAAGCAAGCTCAATAAGGATTTGGTAAAGGTGTAATGAAGTGTCCAAAGGATAATTCAAGGGGAGGGAGGAAAGTTTCTCCAAAAAATTAAGCTCTAGATGGTATGGTGCTAGTGAGGGCGAGCTTTTTGAAATGGGGCCTCTAAACCCAAACCAATGGGCCTACCCTCACAAAATGTTCGTAAAGAGGTACGCACACTACTTGGGGCACCACCTTCTTTTGGGAGTGGAGAAGGAAACCAATCAAAATAACACTCACACTCACCCACTCAAGAAACACACTTTGAAAACCCCCTTACTCTATATACACTTTGGACACTTGAACACCATCAACGATTATGCAACCCAATGCCGTGCATCAAATGAAATATGAAATTTGTGGAATAGCATTCACCTTCTCCCCATAAGAATACCCATAATACATCCAAACTTCTCCTCTCTCAAGCACTCATCAAAAAATCATGCGCACAAGACTTGCCTCTCAAACACACAAGAGAATCACTTACATCAAACTAACACACTTTGCATAGAGAGCTCATCTCCATCTATGCAATGCCGTGACACAAATAAAATCACCACGAGAGGTAGCCACATGCATATGTAATGAAGCAAAAGAGAGTTGGAGTGAGAAATTTCTTTAGACCAATTGAATAAGTGTGGAAAAACAAACCAATGGTAAACTGAGAATAGAACACTTACTTGATTTCTCGCACACCTTTTAAGGGGAGGACAGACGCTGGTTAACCATCACGAATTGCGACACTTGAAAGTTTTGAAGATGATTTAATAATCATTAACATAACCATGAGAGAGATCATGATGTATTTACAAGTTATTGAGGTGCTACAAATGATTTATTGGGTTGATGGAGTAAGAGATTGTAGAATAGAAAGAGTGGAGGATAGAGTTGCACTTCCTCCAAAGAGGAGGGTTAGGAGGGAGGATGTGAAAGAGGGAGAGTTGGGGTTTTCTCTACTATTGATCAAGAAACAACATGAAGTTGAAAATATAGGTGTGTGTCCTTGAGTCTCTCCAAGGGGGGCTATTTATAGTTGTGTAGGAGTGGGATTATGCTACACTTAATTAGGGTGAGTGATTAGCCCTAAATAAGTGTCCTTTGACCACTCATTGAATATTGGACATAAAAGGGACTATTTATTCACCAAAAATATCATTTTAGACCGTGAAGGCTCCATAGGGGTGCATAATGCAGGTGGGCCCCACCATGAGGCCCTACGGGTGGCTCCTGCGGGGTATCTCAACTTGTCTGTCTTGGCATTTAGAAAGCATCTTTAGGTTGGTCCCATCACATGCAAGTGACCTTGAACACTCATTGCTCTTCTAGAATATTAGTAGGAGAAAAATAAGATCTCGCCCTCTTGATTTACTTGATTCACAGTTCCCTTTTGCTGCGAATCTGACAGATTTAAACTATTTTGACCATAACTTTTTACCTGTAGCTCGGAATGACATGCTTTAAAAGGAAAATTTGACCTTCTCAACATGTTTGATATGAATTTGAACTATTCTTCATGCCCATGCACCAAGGAATTTGGTTTGGAAGGTCCACACTAGGCTAGGGAACCTTTTGCTTCCAAGTCTTCTTGTATGGGCCCTTTGCTTGTATGCATCCAAGGGGAATCATGCTTTTTCAAAAGGGTATGATGCTTAAACAAATAGAGGAGGGCCCAATATTATTTTCTTGTGAAAAGAATATACAATTTGAGTCTTTTTGAAAGGAGAAAAACTATATGTATATTCTTAAGAGATATTGGGCCACCTATGTAGGGGGGATAGAAGACTTGTAGAGATGGACCATAATCTTTGGTAAAGACAAGTGGAGGGTTGATTTTCCATGGTAATTTATCTATATGGGATGGAAGATGGATATATTATTTTTCTACTACTAATTCACAAGAGGTAAGAAAGTTTGGGGGTAGATAGTTGGTTATTGTATGCTTACTTTTATTTACAAAGCAAAAAAGAAAAGGGTGGTAATATAAATATATGACTAAGGTGACATTTTTTGGGAAGAGTACAATGTATGTGTCGCCACACAAAGAGGGGGAATTTACTCTAGATAACTTAATAGCGTAGAAAAATATATACACATATGAGGAAGAGGACGTTGAGTAGGCTGAAAAATGTTGCAAAAAGATGGTTCCCATTTTATGCCACTCACTAGCATAAAAGAAGGGGAGGGGTGGTGGGGGGGATATCAACAAACTATAATTGTTTAAAGAATGTGTAGGATAGATGTACAAAAATGGTTTGGGGTTGTCTTGGACGCTTAAGAAAGAGAGGGTGTGTGAGGTGAAAAAGCAAGTCAAGGGGGGCGTGAACTCTGCACCAGAAGACTGTGGATGTTGGGGCCTAAAGTCCACAAATATTAGGCCTAGGGAGGTGGGAAAGGTTAGCATCAAGCTCGCAAGCTTTTGAAATGGGATTGCTAATACATTGAGAGGGTAGTAATTTTCTAGAGGTAGGTGTGAAGAGGAGTTTGAACATGGTGGGTGGATTTTTTATTATCTTCAGCAAGGGAAGAAGGAGAGAGGTACGATTAAGGTAAGAGACCTTGCTGAAAACTTTTAGGAGGAAGCTGGGAGGGTAGCCCTTTTCCTGAAGGCGTAAGTAGAAGAGGTTGCGGAGGTCAAGGTATCCCTTCAAGGTTGACTCTCTAAGTGACTATACCTTTTTAGCTCTGAGATGATGAAAGCAACCTTTTGATGTGTAGGGTGCCATGAGATCCAAGGGATGTAGTTGTAGGCATTTAAGGATTTTTGATAGCAATGGGAGTCCAAGAGACCATATGAAGTGAAGCGCACCCCTTTAAAACATTCAATGTCAAGTATAATGGCATGGGTATAGGAGATGGTACTCGAGATTTTAATGTGCTCTTGCAGAGATTCACCATAAGAGTTTAAGAGGTGGGTAAGGGTATTGAAGGATCCCTTCCATAGTCCAAAAGCGTCGTCCACATAGCACTTGAAGTAGAGGAGGTAAGAGGCTTCCAAGTGACAAAGGAAGAGACCAACATAAACAACATCAAAGTTTGAACCCATGGTAGTGCATTTTGTTTGTTTTTTAAATTTTCAAAGTGATGTAATGATGCGAAAGGACAAGGGAGGCAAGGGAGAGGACAAAATGGGTTTTGTGAGAGTCAAAAAAGTTAGTAATGGTAGATTTGAGAGCAATGAGGCCTTGATTAATACGAATGCTAGGGTATAAGGTTTCAATGTCAAAGGTAAAAAGGAGGGTGTTAGGTGGAAGGGGACGTATGTCCAAGTCTTGGATGAGGGTAAGGGAGCGTTGTAGGTGTTGGTTTTGTAAAGGAGAATTGGATACAGTTCCAAATGGAGCCAAATAGAAGACTTCTCAAAGAGGTAACCCTTATAGGAACATATAGGTCGAGAGACGATGGATGGCTTATGTATTTTAGTGATGAAGTAGATAGGACAAGGTTTAGGGGGTTTGTTAAGAGGGGAGAGGATAAAGTTGCATTCCAAAGAGGGAAGAGTGGAGTAACGGAGGGTGATAGAGGAAATAAGGGAACCTAAGAAGGTAAAGGGAATGTTAAGGCAAGGCTCATAGGTGGAGTGGTCATTGAGATGTGAGAGGGCATCTTTCTCATACCAATCTAATGGTAGGATTACTACTCCCAGGTTTTTGTCAACCGGTTTTATGATTATTGAAGGGTCTAGGGAGAGGGTAGCTAAAGCTTCAATGACAAAACGAGGTAGCTTTGAGAGGGGGGAATTGCAAGCATTCATAATGAGTTAAAGTTATGTCGATTAGTAGAAAAAATTTAGCTAAGGTGGGGATTTATTAGGGGTGGTTTCCAAAGGGGGTTGGGTTCCTTAAAAGGAGAGGGGGGGGGGGGGGGGGGGGGGGGGGGGGGGGGGAGGTTTAAGATTTTAAAGAAAAGCTTAAGGTTGATATTTCTTGATAGATTGTAGTGTGAGTTGAGAAGTAAGGTAGGGGAAGGGTTTAGTGGGGTTTTAATCATAAGGCCAAGCATCCCCTTTTGGAGAGAGAGAGAGCTCGAGGTGCCAAATTGTGAATTTTAAAGTTAGAGATATCATGCTCCTGACAGTATGATGTCTTAAGTCTAAAGATGTCTGTTTGCTAAAAGAATGTTTTCAAGGGTTGTTTTAATGAGATTCAGTTTATGAAAGTTAAAAGAAATCATTGTTTTAATTGTGACAAGAATGTGGTAGTAATTAAATAACAAAGCAACATGTGTGAGTGCGGGGTGGTAATAAGTGGGGATTGACTAAGGTTGTCAATCATGGACAGGTGGACCTGATTAGTCAGGTAACTATACATCCCTAAGCAATAAAACGTTTAGAAAAATTCTTCATTTGGAAGAGGAGTCCACCAAAGGCTGTGCCCTCACATCAAGTTAGGGGGAAAAAAGCGTTGGTTAAGGATACCTTAGCCCAATCTGTGGCAGTTATAGGGCCAAAATAGGTTTTTTGGACTTTTAATACGTTGTCCCGTTTCCACCGCGAGATATGACTAGGTCTTCTTCTAAGGCTATAGACCCAAGCCATTGTCAATGGTAAAGGTCTATTCCTCGGATTTTTCTTGTTTAGAGACTCTGATTTTTATCAGACCTAGAGACCTGTCAAGGATCCCATCCTAATCTTGGTATTGGCGGGTTGGGGATCTCAAAAGTGGTATCAGAGCGTGTGTTAATTAAAGTCTTGGACCTAGGGAAAAGTTTAAGATGTTAGGTTGAAATAAGATCTTTGACAAATTCAATTAAAGAGGTAATTAATTTAAAAGAGAGAGAGAGAAAGAAAGAGAGAGAATTATCCCCATCTTTGCAGGTAGATTTCCACCAGGCCTACCGCAAATCCATGGATTTCAACATTAGTTTCATCAGATCTTGCTTATCCCGACACTATTCAATGAGAAAAAGCGTGATGAAATGGCTAGATAAGAGATTTTTTCCTTCCACTTGGAGGATCAGCTCGTCAGGATCTGGTGGAATTTTCTTCATTGATGCGAGAGAATTAGAAGGTTTAGAACTAAATATGAAGGACTCAAATGGTCCGAAGATCTTCAAGTGATTGAGTATACTTTTTCATTGGAACGGAGAATCCAAAGGAAGCCCTTGTAATAGATGATGTCCAAGTATCACAAAATCAGTGGGTGTTTGATCAAGCGTCTAAAGTAATTTACCCAGGTAGAATCAGGCCCATAGGTGTAGGCCCTAGTTTTAATGGACCAAAAGATTTTGTATATTTTGATCCTATATCTGACCCCCCCAAAGTCCACAAGATTCTAGTATAGGATTGTCATCACCCTTGTACATAGTAGGACCTTCATGGATTGCATTCTTTTGTACATATTATGGTTCTCATGGGTATGCTATAAGCAAATACTAGAAATAATACTTTGGATAGACCAAATCCAGAATAGAAAAGTTTATCAACAATAGGAATGTAAAGCATATGAGGTTATTTGCTTGCAAAAAACATAACCATAGCATGATCCTTGAAGACTGCAAATTGATACCAAACAGTAGAGGACTTCAAGATGAATTTATGTTCCCCTTTCACTTCAAGATTAGGGTTCAAATAATCCTTCAAGAAGCTAGCCATTAGTACCAGGTTGTATTCCACAAAACATTGAATCTAACACCTCATGCCCTACCGCAGAGCACAAGGGTCCAGATGAAAACCAGAGGGCAAAGCCATGCTTTATTTAACAGAGGGCTGATCTTATGCAATGGTTGAAATTTGTGGATTTGACATAGTTGTCTACAATGTGATGGAGTATCCTCTGTGATGAATCTATGAGATCGACATAGTGAATCCTAACTCTCTCTCTCTCTCTCTCTCTCTCTCTCTCTCTCTCTCTCTCTCTCTCTCTCTCTCTCTCTCTCTCTCTCTCTCTCTCTCTCTCTCTCTAAATGGAAATCTGTTGCTTCATTGTTCATGTGGGTGGTGTAGGGGTGGTCAAACCAATACACCTATCATTTAAAGGCACATTGTTGCTTCTTTCAAGATCTAACATAAATGCACCGACTAGTTTTTATATGTTTGGCTTAGCATACAGTGATGAATGTGAACCAATATTGTTGCCTTTGAAAACTTCAAGGAAAGGAAATAACTTCCCTTGTATGTTTTTAATGCTAAAGTTTTAGCTCATTATGTAGCATATTTGGATCCCCTTGTGAGACCTCGTACATTGCAAAATATCAATTTAGTGGTACTTTCTTTCAATGAAGAAGGATAAGACTTCCATGTTAACCCCAACAACAAAGTATCCAAGGATGAGGTGATCAACCTAGACTCTCCACTACAAGAGTGTCATAAGAGGGCCCGGGGTCCCTATTGAAGGAGTACGAGCGGAAGTGCGACGCGAGAGAGAGTGCGAGAAGAAGAGCACGACGATATGGTGAACTCGCTCTCCTATAATGTGTAGAGCATAGTGAGTTCTTATTAGGTTTTAACAAAAGAATATGTGTACATACCTGGCGGCCCGCCCACTTACCTGGGCGACCACATTGGGCTTTATACCCCAACAACCTCCCACTTAAAGTCCAATGTGGTACTTTAAGTCTGAGAGAAGCTACTATACAAGCTAATATACAAGATATGTAGAGAAGTGATGTACTACCCTACACCTAACTGCTTGCGAAAATGCGCAAAGCTCTCTGAGGGAAGTCCTTTTGTAAGTAGATCAGCAGGATTTTCTGTGGTGTGAACTTTGACAAACTGAAGTTGCTTATCCTCGAGCATTTCCCTGATGAAATGATACTTCACATCCACATGCTTTGTCTTTGAGTGATAAACTGGATTGCGAGCCAATTGTATAGCACTTTGACTATCACAATATAACACATGCATCTCTTCTTTGATTCCCAAATCTGTTACTAGTCGATCAAGCCAAATTGATTCTTTGCATGCCTCTGATGCTGCAACATATTCAGCCTCTGTAGTAGACTGAGTACCACAATCTTGTAATCTAGAACGCCATGATACTGCTCCACCAGCCAATGTAAAGACATACCCTGACGTAGACCTTCTGTTGTCTAAGTCACCTGCATAATCTGAGTCTGTAAAACCCTTTACACTTAGCTCCTAAATCCCATAGCATATACGCATACTCTTTGTAGCTTTCAGGTATCTCAATATTCCTTTCACTGCCTCCCAATGTTTCTTGCCTGGGTTTGACATGTATCGACTTACTACTCCCACTGCAAATGCAATGTCTGGGCGAGTAGCAATCATTGCATACATCAAACTACCCACTGCAGACGCATATAGAATCTTATCCATTTCAGTCTGTTCTTCCTCGGACACAGGACAATCTTGTTTGCTAAGTTTCACATATGGTGGCAATGGAACACTCAATGCCTTTCCCTTCTCCATATTGAAACGTTGCAAAACCTTGTCAATATACTCTGTTTGAGATAACAAAATCAACTTCTTTGATCTGTCTCTCTCAATGCGCATACCAAGTATATGACTTGCCTCACCCAGGTCTTTCATGTCAAACGATTTTGCCATCTTTGACTTCAAAGCTGAAATTTCTTCCAAGTGCTTGCCAGCAATCAACATGTCATCCACATACAAAATAAGGATCAGCCAATTGCCATCCTTAGCCTTCTTTGTATATAGATAGTGATCGAACTCACTATGTTTGTAGCCTTGAGAAAGCATAAACTTGTGGAATTTATGGTACCATGCCCTCGGTGATTGTTTTAAGCCATAAAGACTATTTAACAACTGGCATACCCAATCTTCCTTGCCTTTCTCAACAAACCCTTCTGGCTACTGCATGTAAATTTCCACATCTAAATCACCATGCAAGAACGCTGTCTTGACATCCATTTGGTGCAACACCAAATCTAATATGGCAACCAATGCAAGAAAGCATCTCAATGTAGTCATCTTGACCACCGGAGAGAAGACTTCATCAAAGTCAATGCCTTGTTCTTGCTTAAATCCCTTGGCAACAAGCCTTGCTTTGTACTTTGGCTGACTATCATGAGCGGTGATCTTATACCTGTAAACCCATTTACAAGGTAGATCCTTTTTGCCCTGTGGTAATTTAACTAGCTTCCATGTGTTGTTTTATGCAGAGCTGCCATCTCTGACTGCATGGACAATTGCCAATTCCCGGAGTCCTTCATTTGCACTGCTTCCTTGTAACATGAAGGCTCATTGCAATCAGTCAACATGACATAGTTCATAGATGGAACAAACCTATCAGGAGGTCGCGTGACACGTCCAGATCTACGCACAATAGGTGGCTCAGGCTCAGCCACAATCTGTGGTTCCACTCTATCCTGTCCTTGCTCCTCTTGAGCCCTAATATTTTGTCTTGCACGTGCAGGTCCATCTTCTTGGAAGACAACTCTTCTAATCTCCTCAACCCTCTCTGGTTTAGAATGATATTTGGATTCATTAAAGTGAACATCATTGTTGCGGACAACCTTTCTGGATTCGGGATCCCAAAGTCTGTACCCCATCTCACGAGAATTACCATAGCCTAGAAAGATGCACTTTCTACTCTTTGGCTCAAGTTTGTTCCTAAATTCCTTTGGAACATGAGTATATGCCTCACAGCCAAAGACTCTGAGATGCTTGTATGAGGGCATTTTGCCTGACCATACCATCTCTGGCACTGAATCCTTCTGCAAAACCTTGTTAGGTGATCTATTTACAAGATGAATAGCTGTTGATACAGCTTCAGCCCAAAACCCATTTGGCAGTTGTGCATTAGACAACATACTTCTGACCTTCTCTTGTATGGTCCTATTCATCCTCTCAGCAACACCATTTTGAGGAGGATTGTAAGGAGCAGTAAGTTCACGTTTTATACCTTTTGACTCACAAAAGTCCTGAAAGGCCTTTGAAACATACTCTCCACCATTGTCAGTGCGTAAGCATTTAAGCGTCTTGCCACTCTGATTCTCCACAAGTGTCACAAACGTTTTGAAAACACTAAACGCTTCATCCTTGTGCTTGAGGAGTAACCCATACTTTCCTCGAGTAATCATCTATAAATGTCATAAAGTAAGAAGCTCCCCCTAGAGATAGGTTAGGCATAGGTCCACACAAATCACTATGAACAAGTGCCAACTGTGTATCTCTTCTACTGCTTCTATGCTTATGTGGCTGCTGTGTTTGCTTACCATACAGACAATGTTCACAGAATTGAAAATCATTAAATGAAAATCTAGGCAAATAACCAGAACGAGACAAGATTTCCATTCCCTTCTTGGACATATGTCCTAACCGGCTATGCCACAAAGAAACGTTCGGCTGCTCGGTTACATTGATTACATTTTTAGAGACATTTGATACATAAATCATGTAAAGTCCTCCAGACTTTACTTCATGTGCTACTGTCATAGAACCCTTGGATATCTTCCACATGTTCTGTCCAAAAGTGGTGACGTAGCCAGCATCATCAAGTAAACCTGTGCTGATCAAGCTCTTTGTAATTGCGGGAACATGTCTCACATTCTTCAGCGTGAAAGAAGAGCCATTTTGAAACTTCAATTGAACATCTCCAACACCTAAGATCTCACGTGTCTGCCCATTGCCTAGCCGAACATGATATTTAGTGGTCACATAAGAGGTAAACCACTCCTTGTTTGGAGACACATGAAGTGATGCCTCTGAGTCTATAATCGAGTCACTCAGTGCATTTCCATCAGATGCTGTAAGAAGAGTTGAGTCCATTGTATTCTTCAAGAAGTAGATGTCTCCTGACACTAGAATTTCATCCTCTACAACAGTGTTTGTCACATTTATTTCTTGAATCTTCACTGAGGACTTGTTCTTCTCACCATGGTCTTCAGCTTTCTCTTTGCCTTTTTCTGCTTTCCATTCTCTGTAGTCTCTTTTCATGTGACCCTTCTTGCCACAATGGTAGCATTCTATGTCACTCTTGCCTTTAGCACTGCGGGACTTTCTACGAGACTGATTCCTCTTTCCACCTTTGTAATTTTCTTTGGTCCTTCCCCTGACAACTAAGGCTGTTCCTTTGCCTTTGTCCATTGTCTTTCTATTGGTTTCTTCAGTAAGCAGACTTCCTTCTACACCTGCTATGTTCAAACCATCTGGAGGTGCAGAATTACTCAAAGCTGTGCGAAAAGTGTCCCAACTTTCCGGCAATGTGATCAACAGGAACATAGCTCTAACAAGTTCATCAAACTTGACACCTTGAGCTGACAACTGACTATAGATTGTGTTGAGTTCATTCAGATGATTGGACATAGGTATCCCTTCTTTCATCTTCAAGTCAACAAGCTTCTTAAGCCAGTATACCTGTGAAGCTGCACTCTGCTTCTCATAAAGATCACTCAGCTTTAACCATGCTTGATCAGCCGACATCTCGTCTGCTACATTGAAGTAAACGTTTTCTGCCAAAGCCAGCATATGGTAGAAAGTGCTAATTCATCCATTTCGCTCCATTCATCTTCGTCCATATCTTCTGGTTTTATCCCCTTGAGCTTTATAGGTTTTATCTGCTTCTTTTGTGCCAACACGTTCCAAATTTGCTTCTTCCACAATGGGAAATTGGTTCCATTCAGCTTCTTGATATTGTAAAGAGCAGTGTCCTGTGATCCAGCCATAGCTACGCTTCATAGTGGTTTACTTTCCTAGGAAAAATTCGGCAGAGTTTCCCCTGTAAACTGACCTCTGAACCAATATCAACCTGTCAAATGAACCAAGAAAGCTTCAGATTCTGCAAAAATTTTGGCAGAGTCTCCTTTGTAAAATGGCTTTGGTGTACTCAAAAATAGACCAAAAAACAACTCAAAAAACATTGTCTCTCTAACACTGTAAGGTGCGGGTAAACCTGTCCTGCACCTGTACTGTCTCTCACTATCCTGTCACTGTCCTATAAGCATAGACTGCGACAATGCCTCAACGGCAGTAAAGCAAAGATGCAATCCCAACTGTCTAACTCACAGCCAATACATCCTAGCTGCCTATCTAAGGGTGCTCGAGGGATCGCTCCAAGACCTGTATCACCAAAAGGATCTCAACATTCGAGAATCCCCCAGCTCAATAAAACCTCACTCGACCCTCAACAAAGGCTGCAGTAAATCTGATAGTACATAGACTTCCCACAAAGTCATACATCCACAAATTTCCCACTTTATGCTGTAAACGCTGCAGCGGTTGTTTGCTGTGTGACTCACAGCCAGCAAACCCTCAACAGACATACATCATCTCTGACAATACATCCCATGTGGAAGTACCTGCAATGTTAGGATGAAATCTGGAATATCAAGCAACAAACACAAGCTACCTGATGAACTAGTGGATGTCGCCCAGAGTCTGTGTGTAGATGCGCCCGTGTCGTATGTGACACGCCTCCAAGAACTATGAGCCGTCCTTCGATGTGTAGACAGCCACAAATCAACACTCTGAGAGTGTCGATATCCTCAGCACCTGCAGTCGTAGGCTGAAAACCCCAAATTTGCAGAGTCGGATCTGCACCCGCCGAGACCACGTAGTCGAAAATGGCCTGCGCAGACCTTTGTCGAAGCCGAACGGTGGCCGAGATGACCTCAGAATGAAATTCTAAGAACACCGAGCCCTTTGGGCTTGCCCACAGGATTTGGGGCCGTGTCTCCGCCTGTCGAATTTCACTCCAATCTGAGTTGGTGACTCTAGCCTCCTGCAGTGCTTCCCCAAGCCTCGATCTGAGCTCTGATACCAGTTGAAGGAGTACGAGCAGAAGTGCGACGCGAGAGAGAGTGCGAGAAGAAGAGCACGACGATATGGTGAACTCGCTCTCCTGTAATGTGTAGAGCATAGTGAGTTCTTATTAGGTTTTAACAAAAGAATATGTGTACATACCTGGCGGCCCGCCCACTTACCTGGGCGACCACATTGGGCTTTATACCCCAGCACCTATCAGCAAAGTTTTTAGCATAGTCAAGCTATCTTTATATCCCTCCATACGATCCCCAAATCTAAATACGTGATTGCATCATCAAAATGGGAGTGATTGGAAGAAATTCTATCACACTACAAAAAAAACATGGTATTTGAATTTCCACCCTAGCCAAATATTGAGAAGTCAGATGTGGATGGAATGGAGAAATCAATGGATGGTCACATGTGGACAAAGACAACTACCACAAACATCACATTTTTGGCAACTATATGGACAAGCTATTATGGACGGGATTTTGAACGTGTCTTTGTAGATTACCCTCAAGTGGTTTCTTTGTAGATTACCCTCAAGTGGTTTCTATTGGAATACCCAATTGATCAACTCAAACATATATTTTTCATCGGTGGTTCCTTATTCTTTTGCTTCATGCACAAGGACTAAGAAATGAAATGACAAGTATAGGGATGTGATGTATAGGTAAATTGAATGAGACACCAATGCTAAATGGTGACTTGTTAAAGTATGGAACCTTGAATAATTTACTATCAACACATGCTTGTTATTTGAAAATCTTGTGATTTCCAAGTATTCTAGATTATGCCAATTGAAAATGCTATAATCAGGCCATGGTGCACCAAGGGTTCCTAGACCATAAACTCAAACTAGGGTCATACAAAAGCACCATCATAAGGGTGAAGAAATTGGTGGTTGAGGTCATGGATGCGCTTGGCATCCATGTTGGCCCTAGAAAAATCCAAATGAAGGTGGTCAAGTTCATTTTATGATCTGTGCTTCAAGCTTCTTTAGATGAATACACATTACTTAAACAAGTTGAGTTATCAATTTTGTTTGCAAGAAAATATTTCCTCTTCTTAAAAGTCAAAGGTCTGAGAACTATAATTTTTTCATCTAGAAGTGTTATATGTTTCTAATCCTTTATCATGATGTCCATACAATGAAGAATTGGGTGCATAAATTTCGTGGAGAATCAAGTGCTTGTGGTGGGGAAGCGTCACTAGTAAAGAGGGGCTTGTCATTTCCATTTATCCATGGCATGCTTGTTTCAAATAAATTCCTTATAGAGGAGGACACATGTTTTGTATTCAAGATGTCAACAACCAAGCCTAGATCAAGCATTGATCTTTTCAATAGAATACAAAGAGCTAGAAATGGATAACTAAAAGGAGGGTGGTTCACTTCTATCACATTCAAAGGGTAGAAGGATGGACAACTATGGTAGCAAACATTTATGACTTGAGACAAGTTGTCTGTTTGGTGGATACAGGATATAGTTTCTTTCATTTAAGTATAATCACTCTCAGTTTTGATGTGGTTTGTGACCCTCTATCAGTGAGATAATTCTACAATTTTGAGTGAAAAAATGGTTGTTTTTTGACATTTTGACCACAAAAGAGTGTTCTTAGACTCTAGGGAAACCTTTTTGGATTGTTTTGTTGCAGTGTTAAGGACTTTGACCATGATGGTTCGGGTTGGTGCTATGTCAGATGACCTCTAAATTTTGTAGGATAGTGTCCCTAGGACTATTATAGCCTTACTAAAGTTTCATGCATTTCAAGTTTATTTGGTTGACAAAATGGTGTGATTACCTAGAGCAATGAGACAAGACATATACATATTTCTTGGATTAGAGAGTGATAGTTTGGTAGTGTTCACGATTTCTTAGTTCACTAGGTTCACTTATTGAGGATTGACAAGATCAAAGAGTATGTGTGCCCCATCTGTGTCACTTCCCTCAGTATTGACAATATATTAGTGCCAAACAGCTATGATGTAGACATCCAATTGCGGTGACCCACTAACATTGATTCCATTACCAGGGAAAGGATCCTTAAGTGGTGAGTGACCTAGTCATATTCATAGCCTTATTTTCAAAAGATTTTGTTACCCATCCTGTTTACACCTTAGCAAGTTGAAGGAGCTAGACTCAAGGTTTAGTGCTTGGTGGAGGCTAGAAGTCAAGGATTTTCTAGGTCTACTCTTAATAGGCAAAGAGAGTTGTGAGTTAGATAGAAAAGGAACTTCATTTGCAATTTTCATGATGCTTTGAAATAACCATTCCACAGTCCATTTCACCTTCAATTTGTGATGTTATGTTGGTTTTTGTTCGTAGATTCATTTTAGTACCTAGGAGTAGGATAAGTGGAAACTACTACCATCATATTTGGGCTAAAAGTTCAAGGCAAAAACTGTCAAAAACCATATTTTGGTAAAAAAAGACTATAGCAGTAAAAATTAGAAAATTTGATCAAAGCATAAAAATGATCCAAACCCAAAAGTTTGGTGCAAAAATGGATCACCAAACTCATAGGAAGCAAACTAAAAATTTTCACCCTTATTTCTGGAGGAACATGGATCACAATCCATGTATCTCATAGGCAGTTTGACGAGAAACTGAAAAGGGTACTTCCAGGCAACAAAACCCAAAACTTGGAGTGAAATTGACACAGAAAATACACTCAAAACCAAGAAACTTGACAAATCTACAAAATATTGAAAATTGACCAAAATTTGGAGGTTTTCAACTTTTAGGATCCAAATTCAAAAGAGGTTGGGCATTGGCCTCTAAAGGGCATAGACAACTAGCTGACCAAATTTAATGTGGTAGAATATTGTGAGACATGGATCACGATCCATGTATCTTTTCATGACTTTGGGTTGAGATTTAGGCAACAAGTAACTAAGACCTTTTGAAGAAAATTTCTCAAAAAACACATTAGCAAAAAGTTGAAAAAGGGTTGATCAAAAGTGCCAAACATCATAAACTAGTCAAAAACCGATGAATAGATCAAAATTTCACTTTTGACTCGCAAAAACTATCCAAATCCAAATATGTTCTGGGAGTAGACTATTGGTATCATAAGTAATCAACAGGTCAAATTTTTTAAAGGCCAGATCTAATGGAATGTGGATCACGATCCATGTACCTTTTTTTATCTTTTTGACAGAGAATATATCAACCTATAGAGATAATTTTTCGCAATACTTCAAAAGCAAGATAGCCAAAAAAGATCGAAAAGTGGATCAAGAGAGGCAAAAAGCCTTCAAGACCAAACACCACCAATATAGACCTAGGTTTTGTTTTTTGGGTGACCTGAACTAGTTCAAGTCATACAAAAAAGCATATATCTAGGATCAGTATACCAAGCGCAAGTTGTGTAGCAAGTTTCATCACATGCTGACACAAAGGTACATGGATTGCAATCCATGTTCCTTTGTCATAGACTGAGACTAGTATTTTATGATAGGTAGAGCTAGTCACAAGGAGCCTAATGGTCTTTTCAAAATTAAATTTGGATTTAATTTGTGCATTTTGCAAGCAAAATAGGAATTTTTGCCAAAAGCATGATAATTTTTTTTTGATTTCAGATGTTGACTAATAGATTGGCTATAAACTCATAGCCACTAAGTGGTATGTAAAGATTGCAAAGTGCTAGAGTGTGTTGCTCAAAGTGCTTTCTATTTGGAGATTTGGAGAGTGTGTTGCTCAAAATGCTTTCTATTTGGAGATTTCGAAGCAAACAAAGAGAAAGGTCAAGGTTTTACAATAGAATTTTTCTTGATGTATTTGCAATCAAACACATTATATCAGACTAGAAATCCTACAGTAAGAGAGCAAGTTAGTCACATTTCAATTAAAGAGTGTTAATGAGGGACCATTGTGACGTTAGAGTCAATTTTAGAGGAAAATTTTTCTGATGCTTCTTCAAAGAGAACTTAGAGTGTGAGTTTCAAAGAGGGAACCAACCTGGGGGCAAGACCATCCCAACCTGCACTAACACTTGAAATACCAATTTCAAAATAAAAAGTTTACAAAGACGATATGGATCGCTATTGCATAAAATTCAAAGACAGACCTAGTGAGTTCAATGTCTCGGAACTACAATGGTGATTGATACTTTGATGATGAGGGTACCATGTATTTAGCTGCTGTCAAAAGTACCTTTATTGTGGACAAATGGGGATTAATAGGCACCAAGGATAAGGTTGATGTCCAGCCTAAGGATAAGCCGCCAAAGCTAGACATTCCTAGCGTGAAGTTAAGGTACGTGAGTCAATGAGGCAACTCAAGTAAACATGGATAACACTCATGTTGGGTTCTATAAGTACACAAATTGAGAGCATATGCTTTATTATAAGTGCAAATTACCCTGCAGTATTTGGAGAGTTATCGGAGCCGATATTTTGTTTTTACATACAAGGAAGGTAGAGCTACCCGTATGAGAGAAGATACTCTGCTATAGACCACAAGCATATGGAGAGATATACGTACTTTGGAAGACCGCTTCATTAGTATTATTTCATTAAGAGCATATTTGGACTGACTCTTTCAGAGACAAGACCAAAAATAAGAAGAGTGAGTCCTGTTAGAACCGGGATGTAAGATTCATCCAATTGACCACAATTTTCTGTACCAAGATCGATGGGATCCTTAAGTTCAAGGGTTCCAATGAGCACACATCAGTGCAATGAAGACCTAAGCACAATCCATACGATGAGTTTTCCAGACACCTACACTAAAGCTAGGGATATGTGACTTGATAAGAGAGTTACAAAGAGAACTCCAACCAAAGCTCCTAATGGTGGATATGAAGCTAGAGATGATGTTTTAGGAGGACTTAAAATGATAAGAATGGTAGCTAAAACACGATGGATGTGACCATCTCAAGTGGAGAAGTGTGTTTTCAAGAAGTATAACGGGTTAGGGGATCCATATACACATCTTTCACTCTTTAAGAAAGTCTTAAGAGTTGAGCAAGTAGCAAATTTTCACACTCAATGTGACGGATTTTGGCTAGATTTGGAAGGAACAACATTAACATGGTTCGAACCATTAAATAGAAAAAATTTCCCAAATATAGAGCAACTCTTGCAAGAATTTTTTGAGGAATTCTCAAAAAGGGAATCAAGTATAGCATAGTTTCCCAAATCTACACCTTTATAGAGAGAGAGAACAAAAAGGTGAAGAGATTTTTGCTTCGCTTCAAGCAATACATTGAGAGATGTCCTATTAGATATTTACCACAAGATGAGAGAATATCAATTCTCTTTATAGATGGCTTGAGGCACAAAAATCTCAAGAAGGATGTGCACCTAAAGACATGCACCACATTTGAATAGGTCACTAGAGAAGCTTTGTATCTAGTTTCCAATTGCAAAGTTTATAGAGAGGTATCAAAAGATGCACACACTATTGCCAACGATGCCTCTTCAACCACAACTAAATCATCAACAAAATTTAATGCTCCCGCTTGAATCACACCAAATGTTGATCAAATCATTGAGCAAGTGATTAGAAGAATGAACCAGAGCTATCAAAAAAATCTAAATCGATGCCAACAACCACCATAAGTAGCAAATGTATCGAGGCCTTTGAATTGGTGTGCAATCAAGCAAAAATACACCAATCACAAGACAAGTGAGTGTTTTTACAACAATAATTATGTAAGGGAATGTCCATATAGACCTCCCAGTGTGCAACCTTTTCCACCATACCGAGGTACCAAATAGCCTCAAATTACGCGGCACAAGGGGGAGATACGCCACAACATGTGTTGGGTCAACAAACCCCTTTACCTCAAGCCAATAGGGCAATTGTTTGATATACATAGCCTATGGGAGTTCTTACAAGTCAATAGATACCACCACCAACTTCTTACTATAAAGAGCCATTGGAAAACTATGAAAGAAATCCGGAAGGAAATGCGGCATATGCCAACTAGAGTTATCCTTCCTGGGTGAGCTCAAGCAAGGTTGTAGAACCATTATACAATGCTAAGCCAATGAGAAACCATTATAAAATGAATGAAAATATGCTCATGTTCATAGAAAATTAGAATTAAAAACCTAGAAAATATCCTTCTAGGATAGGATAGCAAATGGGAGCACCACAAGCTGCTCAATCAAAAGGTCGTTGCTATGAATGTGGAGAGAGCCATTGCGCATGAGTTTGTCCACACAAAGGAAAGTGAACAAATATTTTTGGGTTTTGTGAGGGTTGTGGGATAGATCATTTACATCCAAACTTCTCCAAGAACCCTAAAAACAAAGGAAAAGCAAATGAAGATTATTGGAGTTTGCCTTGTTTGAGTCCCGGGGCATTCACTAAGTAAAATTTTCTTATATCACGTGCATTACCAAAATTGATTCTAATTACCATGTAAGGGACTCCAGTAGCCCTTACACATGGCCAACACATCTAAGCCATCGACTCAAAAGAAGAAAAAGAAAAGAAAAAAATTGAATAAATTTGGGCTATATCCTAGCTCCAAAGTGTACCCACAAGTCACTTCCCCGGCTTACACCATGGGGACATGGGCCTAACCAATGCACTGGAAATTAGCTTTTCATCTCAAAAAAATTAGTATAAAGGAAGAAGATAAGGATTAAAAGTAAAATAAAAAGGTAAGGATAAAGAAAAAGAGAAGATAAGTATAAGGTGAGTAAGTAACTTTTTATCGTGATTCGTGAAGGATAAGGTTAGCTTTTTATTGTGAAGGATTAAAAGAGATAATCCTAAGACGCTCTTGAGAGGAAGATGCAAAGAAGAGAGATAGATAGAGGTAAGAATACTATAAGAAGGAAGGAGAGATTGCACCTTATATAGATGAGCCAGCTAGCGAAGAATGAATTAACGTAACATAAAAGCTAAAGGGGTCACTTGCGTCGGATGAAGATTTACCACCTTTCTTGTTTGTTTCGAGTTGAGGACAACTCTTTCTTTTATTGGGGAGTTTGTAAGCACTTCCTACTAATCCTTACGCATGTCCTGCACATCTAAGCCACCGACTCAAAAGAATAAAAGTAAAAAGATAATAATAGTAATAATCGAATAAATTTGGGTTAAATCCTAGCTCCAAATGTTACCCACGAGTTATGCGGGCTTACACCATGGGGACATGGGCCTAATTAATGCATGAGAAATTAGCTTTTCATCTCCGAAAAAATCGCATAAATAATAAAGATAAAGATAAAGGAAAATAAAAAGGTAAGGATAAAGAAAAGAGAAGATAAGGATAAGGTGAGTAAGTAACTTAGACTGAATACAAAGGTTAAGTCAAGGTTAATAATAGTAATAATCGAATAAATTTGGGTTAAATCCTAGCTCCAAATGTTACCCACGAGTTATGCGGGCTTACACCATGGGGACATGGGCCTAATTAATGCATGAGAAATTAGCTTTTCATCTCCGAAAAAATCGCATAAATAATAAAGATAAGGATAAAGGAAAATAAAAAGGTAAGGATAAAGAAAAGAGAAGATAAGGATAAGGTGAGTAAGTAACTTAGACTGAATACAAAGGTTAAGTCAAGTTTCTGAATGATTTACCTAATAAATAGACGTCCTTTTTTATAAAGATTGAAAAGAAAAATAAGTTATCAAGATAATTAGAAAGAACTTATCGATAAAGAAGATAAAGTATCGAGATAAGTGAAGGCACTTATCTAAGGTATGCATAAAAAGAGGGCTTCTCTTTTCATTTTACACTTCTCCCCTTCATTTCTTAAGTTGAAAACTTGAGAGTAAGCTTGAGAAAGCCATAGCCAAGCCTCTTTCACACACACCTCCTACACACACCCCCCTCTCCAAGAGAAGCCATGGCCAAAACCCTAATCAACTCTGTCAAAACTTGATCTTCTTCTTCACATTACAGTCTCCCTATCCTCTCTCCTAACCCTCAAGCTTTCCATAGCTTGAATCTTATTTATCTCATTCCTTTCTCTCAATCCAAGTAGAAAATTGGCGGTCTTCAAGTGAAGGTGAAGAGGGAGAGAGCCAACTACGTCCAAAATAAGGAGAAGACTATACCATATACACACCAAGGTAATGTTTTCTTGTTTGTTTAATGCTATTGTGCTTTCCTTCTATGCCTCGACCTACAAGCCCTTGCCTGCCCACGGACATTACAAGGTGAGTCAAGTCGATCAACACTTCAAATCACACTTGACGGTGACCCAAATATACAACAAAATCCATCAAAAACTCAAAAAATCCAGCCACAAAAGGCATCTCTCAAACCATTGCAAAGCCTTCACCAAACTCTACTCTCTTGGACTCTTTGGAGTAGCGCCAACCCTAATGGCACTGATACAAGGTCACATAGTCTTGCAAAAAGCCGCACCTTCTTCCCTCAATTCCTCGCACACACACATCCATGGAAACCGAAGAAATTTCAGAGACTCTCCCAAGTGCAAAATTGAAGAGAGAAAGCTTTCATTCACTCCTCCACACACTCGAAAACAGGTTGCGAACGCGACGGGACTGCACTAGACCACCTGTAGGAACCATGTTTCCTCCCACACACAGAGAGGTGAAAGTGCCAAGCTTGGCTTCAAAAACCCTCCTTCAGTTGGAACACTCATGGAACCAAGAGTGATGTGGCAAATTGAAGCCTTTTCACACCATTTTTGACCTTTTTTGGCCCAGTTTTGACCCCCGACGAGCATTTTTCACGGGCAAAACCCCAAAAGGACTCCAAAATTCACCAAATTTTGTACCTTGATCTTTGATACCCAAAGCACTTTTCCACATTTCCACATTCCATTTTTTGCCACTTCTAGGGCGGTGCACACAGATCAGGCATCGTAAATAGACAATTACTACATGTCCTAAACTTCTCGGGTGGGATGAGAGTGCCCACACTTCCCACTTGCATTATTCACATTCTATAAAGATCAAAAACATTACCTAGAGCCAAAATAAGCCACCGAGAACCATATCCAAGGCCCCGATACCCTATCCAGGCATATACATGTGCCCTACTCTGCTGGCACGCAAACCTAACTATTCACAATGTGTACATGTTGCATCTTTTTGAAAACTTGAAACCACTTTGCAAAGCCCCCAAATTCATGTATTTACATCTTTTTGTACATATGACCATGCATATACACGCTACTTTGTACACGCCAAAAGCGGTCTATCAGCGGCCACACATCGATGATCTCAAATCATTCGACAAATCTACCAAGGCCATGGAAAAAGATGAAAACCAAGAAGAGAAGGGTGAGCAAGAGACACTTAACCGGCAAGAATATGATTTTGAATCACCAAAAGGCAAAGAGTTACCTGTAGAGGCTGGAACAGAAAAAAAGAAGAAGTTGTTGATCTTCCAGAACAAGTGGTAGAAAAGAAGTGGTAGAAGAAGTTGTTGATCTTCCAGAACAAGTGGTAGAAAAGAAGGCCGATCAAGAAAAAGAGACAACACCGCTACAAACCACTACAACTTTGGCTACTGTTGAAGTTCTAAAAACAAAGGAAAGAATGATGAATGAGCTTGGAACCTCGGATTAGAGTCAAACAAGTCAAAAAAAACCAAGATCACCTCGTTCTCAAGCGGTGGTAGAGGAGGGATCCAAAACGATCAGGTCGTTCAACATTGATGCATATTTTAGACCAGATTAAGCTCTAGTTCCAATGCCAAAGAGCTCTCTACAACTGGCACAAGCTAGAGCTGGAGGACACCAAGAAAGAAGCAGCTGAAAACACACTACAGCTACAAAACAAAATAGAGGAGCTACAAAAAGTCCAGCTGCAACTTCAATCCAACACTACTCTGCAGGTCGAGCAACAAGGACTAGAGGAAGAGCTGGTCAGGGAAAGAGAACAGAGTGAAAAGATGCAAGAGTCCTACGTGGTGGTCAGCAACACTTTGACCCAGCTTTTAGCCTTGTAGGAGACGCTGAGCTTTTCAAGCATGACAGCTAGATCAACCTCGCTGAACAAAGAGGTCCAAGATCTAAAGGAGGACCTTGCTCAAGAGAAATACGACAGACAAATCATGACAGCAAGGCATAGAGCATTGAAGAAAGCTAAAGATGAAGAGATTGAAAATTTGAGAAAGCAGTTGGCAAAGGCACAGGGAGATTTGAATTCTCTAAGGGCAACACAGGCAAATCCTGAACAAACAGCCCCATTGGAATTTGAGCAAACAAGAGGACTTGAGCATTTCACTTTCAAAGCTCACCAAATGGATATGCAAGGTACACGCGCAGGAAAAGCAACGCAAGAATCTAAAGATCTAGCCACAACATCCATTCTGGATACGGCAAAATAAAAAATTCCGGGCTGGATCTCAGAAGTCAAAGACCCTTCACACAAGGAGTATCTACAATATGAGCTCAAAGTGCTGAAGTTGGCAATCGTGCTCATGATCACTCCAGATGAAGTGGTGAATAACCTCGAGCATGAGATAATCGCCCTACCACTGATGAGACATGAGGGCTTATTATGGAAACAAAAAATGCTACCTGCCCTTGAGCCAAACAAAAGACGGTATTATAGGGATGTTCCTCTCACTGCACTACAAATTTAGACTATCATTGACACTTAACCCCTTTGGTGATAGAAATGGTTTGAGCAGCACCCAACAAATGAAACATACTATAGAAATGCTTTGCATCATCTCAAGATCGACCCAACTTACTGTCCCATCAACACACGACAATCTTGGTAAATCTTTTAGTCATGGCAAATCAAAAGACCGTTAGTATTGAATTACCATGTCATAACAAAGCCAAGCAATAACAATCCCCCATCAGAAAAGTATATGGTTCAGATGGTTAAGGGGGTCATCAACATGATGAAGGAGATACCAGATCTCGCATGCCAGATGCTCATGAAATTTTCCAAGATGCTAATCACCTGCATAACGGCATTCAATGATATAGAGGCACAAGACGGCTCTGCTAGAATATGCAGACAGAAATCCCAAGCAAAAATTTCATCATGGGAGTATAAACGAAAGTCATATTCCTGTCCTCCTACTACATGCAAACCTTCGAGGAGGCATTCATGATCGGATTCTTTGAGGTATTTTTAATTCCATGACCAAAGATCTATGAGCTAGACACATAGCATATAAGAGCACTCTCAGCAACAATAATCCCTTCAGAGAGCTGGCGATAAATGTGGAAATCAAGGCAAGGCCGCAAAAGTTCAGGCACCTCATTGGGATGCTAGAAAAGAGACTGATCAACTACTAGAAGACATTAAAGAATCGATTGCATGAGAGCGTGCAATGAATAGGAAGGGGGAATGTTTGGTGGACATAGCAGACTGACATGTAAAAGACATAAATCCACCAAACCTCGTTGTACTCGCTCATTTTTTCAAAAGAAGTGGTGTAATTCTACTAATTTGAGGATTCTCAATTGTAGTAAATTCTATCATTCCCTCTTAGCCTCTCTGAGACTACACACCATGTAAGTGGCCGAATGGCCATGGGAAAGTGCCCCTAGCTCTTAAGCCAAAACCCTTAGTTTTAAAAAACACATAATCATTTTAAAAGAAAATTCGACGTCGACTATGAGAGCTTCTTGCTGCTACAAATTGTAATCCACTTTTCTCCTTGTTTGATAATCAAAATTTGATTCTGAATAGCACACTGTGTTCCTTGTCTCTTGCTCTACAATCTAAGTGTAATCATCTTCAATTTTGTTGCGGTTTGGAACAACTTGTTTGAGAGCTAAATGCATTGATTTGAGGTCTTAAATGGTTGTTTTTTAATGTTTTGATGTTGGATAAGTGTTTCTATGCTTAAGGGGGGACCTTTACGTGTAGTTCTATTTCAATTTTTTTCACATTTTTTGTGATGGATCGTGATTTACGTACCTTCCTAGATGACTGCAAAACTTGGTAGGATTGTATCCTTAGGTTTTGTAATATCTCTCCTTAAGTTTTGTGGCATTCCGAATTCGTTTGGATTCTAAAAAGGCATGATGACCTAGAGTGGTGAGATCGGACATAGACTGATTTTGACTAGGAAGTGGTTGATTTGCTTTTGTCGTAGTATGAATATCCCTTTGAGTTCACTTTGATGAGATTAACACTCTCATTAAGTCTCCATGCCCCATCCCGAGTCACTTCCTTGCATATTCACATTATGTTAGTACAAAAAGCTATGTTGCAAACATCCACCACGCGTGACCCGCTAACATTGCCAAATGTTTTTTCCCATTTTTTGCGGCTTAGGTTGTGGGGCTGATGAAGTCCAAATACGAAGGAGTCTTTACAAAAGGAAGGTAGGAGCTAGGGGTTTCAGTTGGTTTTTACGGCTTGAGCAATGGGAAAGTGAGCGGTGAGTTATTTCATACCAAAATGGGTGCTTAATGGTGGTTTTAAATGTGCACCATATGGATAGTTTGAAGGGAGCTCTTTGAGGGAGGATAAGCAAGGCCAAGTGTGTGTTTGTGGCGATGGAAAGATCGATGAAGCGATGAGAGGACAGAAAGAGCCATGGTTTGGGTTGTATACACCTTGTAAACTAAGGTTTGGTGAGAGAAAAACATCATTGCCTCAAACTGGTGTCGTTCCCTCTATCCCCTTTTTTTTTTAACCACTCTTGTGAATTCCGCAGTGTTGTGTGTGTGTGTGTATGTGAATGCACACCAAGCCGATGGTGTCTTCAGTTGCAAAGAGGGTCAAAGAGAAGTGTTTTTTGTGCAAAGGGTTGTGGAATGAGCATTTGCGGGATGAGTGGGCTTGAGTGAAGTGCTACATAGGGTGTGTGAGTTTGTGGATAGTGCTGTCAATACTACACTGGTGTGAGTTGTATTTGAGAGGATAGCGGTGATGTGAATACCGTGAGCTATATAGGGGCAGTTTTATGTGTGTTGGGTGAAGTCGCGGAGTGGAGCTTATATTGACACACACACAAAGATACATAGACACAAAGCTTACATAATACGCACAGAGTTCTTTGAAGGGTTATCTCCCAAGCTCTTATTATTCACAAAAGTATAAGTGAGTATATACAAAGAGTTAGTGATAAGTGAGTTAGGCGGGCTAAGTTTGAAAAGGTTGAATCCCAACAACCTCCCACTTAAAGTCCAATGTGGCACTTTAAGTAATTGTAAATCTATGAACATAAATGTACAAAGATTTACATGGCTGCCATCTATCCAATGCCCAATAACTCACGACAATGCACAAAGCCCTCTCCTGGAAGTCCCTTTGTGAGTAGATCAACAAGATTGTCCTTGGTGTGGATCTTCATCAGTTGTATCTGCTTGTCTTCATGTACTTCACTAATGAAGTGATATTTCACATCAATATGCTTAGTCTTCAAATGGAACACTAGATTCTTTGCCAATTGTATAGAACTTTGACTATCACAATATAACTCTAGCATATCTACTTTGATTCCCAAGTCTGCTACCAATCTACCAAGCCAAATAGCTTCTTCGCCTGCCTCATTTTCTGCAACATACTCAGCTTCTGTAGTAGACTACATAATACAATCTTGTAATCGAGATTGCCATGATATGGCACCTCCAGCCAATGTAAAGACATAGCCTGATGTAGATCTCCTCTTATCGAAGTCTCCTGCATAATATGAGTCAGTGTATCCTCTGACACTCAAATCTTGACTACCATAGCATATGCGCATACTCTTTGTATGTTTTAAGTATCTCATGATACCTTTCACTGCCTCCCAATGTTTCTTACCAAGATTTGACATATATCTGCTAACCACTCCCACTACAAATGCAATATCCGGACGTGTAGCAATCATTGCATACATCAAACTCCCACATACAGACGCGTACGGCACCGTATCCATTTCAACCTTTTCAACCAGACTGTGGGAAATCTTGGTTGCTTAGTTTCACATATGATGGCAATGGTGTCATCAATGCCTTTCCCCTGTCCATATGGAAACGTTGCAACACCTTGTCAGTATACTCTTCCTAAGATAAGTATAGAATCTTCTTTGACCTATCTCGCTGAATACGCTGATAGCCGTTTTTCGGCTCTCTGTAATTGCCATAGTGAGTTATCTCACCCTATCAAATCACTCAAACACTGTGGTTACCCTCACCCTTTCACTGTATATAGGTGCATGTGAGTTAGGGGACTTTTCCTATATCTCCTTACTGAAATAAAAAACCCTCAATTAGCTAGTCATTGGGCTAGTTGAGCCAAAAAAAATAAAAAATATAAAAATATAAGTATATTATGGCCCATGCGTATGTAAATATTTCTTTGTATATAGGGCCTAAATAAAAGATTTTTTCATAATTATTTTGGTATTTATTTAAATATTTCTACCTAGGTGTGTGTTATTTATGCTCTGTACATTGCCTCACCATTACCACAATTTTTCATACTCTTTATTCCATATAGAAATATTTTCATGTAAGCTTCTCTTATATTTGGTGTAACTCCACCCCAACAAAAATCCAAAAAAACTAGTTTTATTTATGTGTATATTTTTTCACTATTGTGATTTTTCCCTTCCTACATCTATTTTGTTTTTTTTCTAAAAAATTAGAACACCAAAAATATTTATCTTTTTATGTTAGCCTCATAATGAGAGAGATTTCTTTTGACCCCTTTATATTTTTTCCACTTATATTATTTATATTTGACATGTACATATTTTTTAGACCCCTCAATATTTGATTTTCTTAGTTGTACTATTCACTTATATCATGATCTCAACAATATCTTCAATTATAGACCTACCAAATAAGGTCAAGGGTAGGTGGCATGCATACATGCACTATGGAGGGCTCACTCTTGGAGGTATTCAAAAGAACAATCCAAAGAAGGACCCCACAAGGACTTTGTGCAGTGGAAAAAAACAGTCGGTTTTGCTGAATTTTTAAAGTTCACGTGCTTTCCGAATTTGAAAATGTGATACAAAAAAAAGTTGTAGCTCGTGGGCTGAACTTTTGCCTCAAATTTTTTCATATTTGTTTGAGCTACGAGCTGTGAGCTATGATTTTATTAGTGGACCCCAGTTTTCCCATGCTATGCAGCCACACTCTCTCTTCCACTTTATCATTTTCCTCTTTCACACACACTTCTCCACTCATCATCCCCACCTCTCTCACCACTCCTCTCTGCACCCTACTCACCATCTCCTCAACCTTGAAGAATAAGAGAAACCATGGTGAACTCATACCTCCCACACACAATTCCATTCCAAAATTGACCACCTAGTCTCATTTTTCCTCCTCCAAATTACCCATATCTATCAAAAAAACCACAAAATTCAGCCTCTTCTCTTAAAAGACAGCATCATGGTGGTTGATTACTCAGCTTCAATTACCTTGTCTCTCAAGGAAGGTCAAGAGTGGAGAAAAAATGTACCGTCAACAAGCGTCAAAATTGGCCCTACTCAAGACACTTGGAGCATCAACCTTGTAAGAAATCCACCTTTTCTTACCTCTTAAGATTTTTTCTTCCTTATTTGTATCCTACATGGATACTCCCATTGTAAATATCCAATTCCATTTGTAAATTAATACTAACTCTACTAACACTAACCCACTAAGAAAAGTCCTATCACCTCCATTTCTCTCCTCTCTCTTTCCCCACCAACTTCTTGATAATTTCAAGCAAAAGAAATTAGGTAAATTGCTGAAAATCTAACCCAACCATGGTTAGAGGAGTAACCCTAGCCTTCAAAATTGCTATAAAAGGAGGGTGTAGCTAGCACAAAATAGGGAGAAGAAAGAGCACTATGCTATAGCTTGAGAAGCCAAGCTCAACCTCTTGAGAAGGAGCTCTTGAGTGGAATCTCATTGGCATTAGGCACATGTATGTGTTGTATTAGGGGTGATTAGCAAGGGAACTCTATGCCATTGTAAGAGAGAGTGATCATTAAATTGAGGGTAGGAAATCTATCATTTCTCCTACTAGTGTAAGCCCAACATTTGCTGAATCAAGGAGGGTGAATTTGGACTAAGCATGGATACCTTGTCTCCCTTCCAACGTGAATTCATGGACAATAATGAGGTGTAAGTGTCTTGGTGTTTTATTTAAGTTCTTGATAGCTTGTCTCCGGGTATTGTTATCAATTTAGCCATAAATCCCACATGTTGTAAGAGGGCGACAGGGTGGAGAGGACTCCCCTGGCCTTAAGACAGTGATTGGGGTGGCTTTTTTCTTGTGATGTGTTGTGGTGTAATTTACTCAGGCTATGTTGAACAAATACTAATCTCACTTTGATTGGTCATGAAAAATTTGTAAGAAGGCATTAGTGCAACAAGCACCCCCTTCCCCCTTCTCTCTCTTTCTTATATATATATATTTATGTTTGCTTGGTCATTAACGATACACTTCAAAGCAGCCTGAACACCATCTCTCTCTCTCTCTCTCTCTCTCTCTCTCTCTCTCTCTCTCTCTCTCTCTCTCTCTCTCTCTCTCTCTCTCTCTCTCTCTCTCTCTCTCTCGTGTTTTAGTGTGTGAGAGTGTTTCATTGGTGTTAGGGTTAGTGTAAATTCCCTGCTTGTTTGTGGGTTGCTCTAACGATTCTCCTCTTTTGCGTCCTAGTTCGCTCTTAAACTAGGTGGTGCCCCTTGTGTAGTTGGGATTTGGCTGGGGGTTTGTTGTTTTGGTTTGTGTTGTGTTGTGCCCCAGCCCCATTGAGCAGCACGGGAGCCTTGAAGGGTCTCTAGAGGTTGCTCTTCTTGTTGCCCGCCCCGGACCGCTTCAAATTGGTGCCCCCACTGAGGAAAACAACTCGTGTATGTTTTTGTGTAGGATCAACTTTTAGCATAGTCAAGTAGTTTGCATGAATCACGAGAGTTTGTATGATCCTTTCATTCCCATTGCAAGGCAAAAGATACACATAATTGTTAGTACTAAGTTGCAATTTCAACGGGTAATTCGTAGGATTTTAGGTCCTCTTAGGTTAGCCGAGATAAACACTTCAATAAATCCTTTTATTTAGCCTTTCATTAGGTACGATATTAGCTTGGACGTCTGTATTTTTGTGTTATTTTAGGCATTAGGACATGCATAGGCCATGGATAATGGCCCAGGAATAGAGGTTTTTCCCTTTCATTTTACTCCACACATTAGAATAAACGTTGCAATTAGTAGAAAGATCCATTTTCAACAACGAATGGTGTTCATGTTTGGTGCCCAAAGAGTAGGAGAAATTCTTGCATCACCAAACCCTATCATTCTACCTCTCATCAACTACCACACTTCTTTTGATGTACATGTGTTCATTTTATTTTAAAATGAAGTGCAGCCCGACAAAATAGTGTGTATGTTTGTTTTTTCTTTGTCCAAGTTGTTACAAGAAACAAAAAACGATCATTTGTTCTAACAGGGAATGTGTGTGCAGTGAAAGTTCAATCATTAGAGATCTAGCTCTATTACCAATTGATTTGCAGGAGCAAGTAGTAAGGCGTCTCCCTCATAACAAGAGGGTGGTGAAGTTAAGACGAAAGGTCCTACGCGTGGATTCCATTTTCCTCTTGTTGTTGGGCACTAAGGAAGACCGCGCATTCATCCAACTAGTGTGTGCCCTAAGATTGGTAAATAGAGTGAAATTTGGCGTTTGGCGAGTGCATTTCACCATTGAGGAAGACTCTTCAGGAAACTTGCGGCCAGAGTTCATGCTTCATAGACTCACATTTGGTGAATTTTTCCCTCATTTGCGTCTTATTAATAGTCTTCCTTTCGCTTTCAACAAATGAGATAGGGAGCTATTCAGAGCTTGTCTTAATAAAGAGAGCATAGAGAAGATTGCAAATTTGTATAAATTCTCATCCTTCTCTACTTTCTATGACACTTTGTTCATAGAGACATTGTAAATCTCTTTATGCTTTTGAATGATTTAACCATAATCCTAAGGAGTTTTTGTCCAGGAATTTTGTAGCACAAGTGGAGTCTTTAAATCTTGCTAACTTGATTCGACTTGATGAGGATGTTCTTTATGAAATTGTGAGAAGGTTGCCTCACTCCGGCTGTGTGGAACTCGAAGGAAAGGAGCTCCTAGTCAATTGCTACTTTCTCACGGCCTTCGACGAGCATGAAGATCTAGTTTTTATACAAACCGCTTGTGCGTTGGGAATTGTAGAGCAAGTGCAATTTATCACTTGGGACGTGGTTGCTCTTTTGGATCCAGAAAATGAAGTTCTAGAGATTTCTGTTTATCGCCTTAGCTTTGAAGAATTTCAACCCTTCTTAGAGCTCATCAATAGTCTACCTTTTTGTTTTGATCAAACAAATCGAGACCTCATTGAAGCTTGGATAGCTGAAGAAGAAAACCTAGAGTGGTATTTTCTTACTTCTTCATTTGCAGGCGAGTGGTTCTAAATCTCTATTGTATCCCTTATTGTAACTCGTGTTGTAATCTTTCATAATAATGGAGAGCCAACGCCAAATGTCTGGATATCCTCTTTTCTTTGGAGAGCCTAGAGAGGATGCAGAATTATTTTTAGCAAATTTCAATATGTCTTGCCGTATCAAGAGGATAGTAACCGATCAAGAACGTGTAGAAATGTTTGAGGTGATCCTTAGGAAAGATGCTAGTACTTGGTTTGACTCTTTGCCTGAGAAAGTTAAGGGGAATTACACAGAAGTTTTGAATCGTTTTAAGAGATACTTCTTTGATCCCCAAAACACTCATAAACTATGGCAAGACATTGTTTCTCATAAGCAAAAAGACTTAGATGACTACTACTTGTACAAGCAAGAGTTTCTACGTCTTTGGGCTCTATGGATACGAAATGTTGCTAACCCTGGTGATGGTGCAGAATTTTTAAAGAAGGAGAGGTTCATAGCCGGACTCTTTCCTGACCTTAAGGTAAAAGTTGAGGCGGGTGCACCTGCTACTTTTGATGGAGCTGAAACTAGGGCTGCTGAGAAGTATAGGAAACTCAAGTGCTTAAGGGGAGAGGTTCCAATAGAAGGTCTTAGACCCAAAGATAAGTCACAAGCATCAACATCTAGGGAGCTTCCTGAGGTAACGGCTGAAGTGATTGAGAAGTTAAATGAATCTTTAAGCACCCTGTCAATTCACCTTACACAAGTTGTAGGTCCAAAGGGACAAGCAAAGAAGTCAGAAGAGAGAGAGCCACGAACTAGGAGAGTCTTGCAATGTTGGAATTGCGGAGAGTCTGGACATGGGATGTATAATTGTCCTTGGCCCCGTGGAGAGCCAGGGAGACCTAACTTGAATTACCCAGTGATGAATGCAGGAGAAGGAGCTGGTCAACAACCAAGGCTTCTATAAAGGCCAAATGGACCAAGACCACCTCCACAAGGGGTAGAAGGAGTTCCACCTTTGCCAGATCCAAATGTGCATGTGGTAGAGGTGACAAATTCAAATGAGGTTGACATGGAAGCCAATGGCATTAAGCGTGGCCGAGGAAAAGGTAAAGAGAAAGAAGGAGTCACATCACAGAGTGACCATGGACAAGGCAAGAAGGCAAAGGAAACCAAGGAAACCAAGAGGACTCGACGTCGTATTAACCTCCAAGACTTCCCTCTTGGACATGGTATGGCTCCGTACAACTTGTTGGAAGTCATGAGAGGTAAGGGTCCTGATATTTCATGGCCTCAATTTCTTGCATTATGTCCACAAGTTAGGAGGGATTTAACAACGGCAGTTAGCACTAGGAGAAAGGTAAAAGAGAGTGTGCCTGTTGTAAAAATTGCACAAGCTGAAATGAATGAGGACATTACACTGGTGCTAGACTGTTACATCAAAGGAAGATTGGTTAGGAAAGGTCTAGTGGATGGGGGTGCACAAATTTGCATCATGACAAAGGGACTCATGCAAAGACTAGGCATGCACATCCATGAGACACCTAAAATCAAAGTCAAGATGGCAAACAATAGCAAGGCTAGGTGTGTAGGCATTTGTAAAAATGTCTTTGTAGAGGCCTTTGGCATTAAGAAAGCGGTGGATTTTTATGTTATGTCGACCAAGGGAAGTGGTTATCCATTTATCCTAGGAAGACCATGGCTAATGAAAATGCGAGCTTTGCAGGATTGAGAGAGTGGGAAATTAATTTGTAGGAATGATAATCATAAGAAGGTTGTCTTTGACATGAAGGAGCAACGCCAAGAGGAGCTCCATGAAGAATCATCTCAAAGTGAGACGGAAGAAGGTTGGACCGATAGCACTTCAGAAGAAGAAAGTAGCGGCAGCATTAGTGAAGAGGAGTCTTCCATCGAAGTCATGGGGTAAGGTTTAAGCCAAGCAACCAAGAGACCTATTGTCAAGGCTTGGAGGAGGTAGGTCCTCAAGAGAACGAAGGTGTTCAAGATGAAGGGATGCTGGAAGGTATGCTATCAAAAACACTTACAAAGGATGAAAGAGAGGAGTTCAAATGTGTGCTAAGGAAGTTTTCTAGGCTTTTTTCTAAAGACTACACCGACGTGCGTGGGGTAGATGTTGTTCAACACAAGATTGAGTTAAAGCCTAAGGCCACACCTAAAGCTCAAAAGCTACGAAGGCTAGGAGTTATAAAGGAGCAGGCTCTACTCAAGGAGGTAAGAAAGCTTCTAGCAGCAGGTTTCATTTATCCAGTGGAGAATTCAGAGTGGGTCTCTCCCGTTGTTGTCACTCCTAAGAAAAATGCAAGTGGAGGGTGTGTGTGGATTACCGTCCCCTCAATGAGGCAACAAAAAGAGATCACTTTCCCCTCCCATTCCAGGATGAGATACTAAATGAGGTAGCTGGTCATGAGAAGTACACTGTGTGCGATGGTTACTCAGGTTACTTTCAAATAGGGATTGCATTGGAGGATCAATTGAAAACAACCTTTATCACTCCTTGGGGTTGTTATGCTTTTAGAGTCATGCCATTTGGTCTGACAAATGCTCCTGCAACATTCCAACGTTTCATGAATATGGTGTTTCAAGCATTATTTGGAAAGTCAATTAGGGTGTTCATTGATGATTTCGTTATTTATAGCTCAAAATCATTGCATCTACAAAGGGTAGAAGAAGGTTTAAAGAAGCTCTACGACATGGGAGGTCAACTCAACCCCGACAAGTGCCATATAGGTGAGGATGAAGTAATCTTGGTTGGTCATAAAGTTTCTTACAAAGGCATTGAAGTGGATCCTTCAAAGGCAAAGGCTCTTATTGAGCTACCATCACCCAAGAGTCTTAAGGAGGTCATCTCATTCATTCAAAAGGTGAAGTATATGTCACGCTTCATTCACTTAGCCTCGGAGTTACTGCACCCTTTGCAAAAGTTGACACAACAAGTAGAATTTGCATGGTCTGATGAGCTTGAAGAGTACTTTTGTAACATTAAAGCCATTTTGTCAGAGCTACCAACACTCATGCCTCCTTGTTGGGAGTACACATTCTTTGTTAGCTCTAGTGCTGGGAAAGAAACAATTGGTGCAGTTTTGCTACAACAAGATCCCTATAGTACCAAGATGCGGCCCATCTACTTTGCTAGTAGGGTCATTAATGCTTTAGAGAGAGGCTACACGGAGGCAAAACTCGATCATGATGCTTTCTCTCATGTTTGCGATAAGGAAGTTTAGATCCTACTTGCTCCCAAAACCTTTTGTAATCCTCACCGCAGAGAATTTGTTCCCTTGGGTGTCATCTCAAATGAATCTTAGTACTAGGATCTCAAAGTGGATTATGGAGTTGCAAGAGTTTCAATACTCTTTCAAGGTAGAAGATAGTGTGCGTGCACAATTGGCAAGGATTCTCACTTATAGGGTGCATGAAAAGGAGATTAAGGTGCCTGAAGTAAAGACCCTACCATTGCCACCACCAAAAAGTATTCCTAATGATTTTACCTTGTTCTTTGATGGAGCTTTTTGTCGAGCCACAGGAAAAGCAGGGGGAGGGCTAGTGTTGCTCAACCCAAGTGGAGAGGTGGTCATGAAAGAGAAGTTCAATCTACCAAGTTTAGCTAGCAACAATGAAGCAGAATATGACACACTACTTCATGGTTTAAAAATATGCATTGGCCATGGTATACAACGTCTCATGGTAAAAGGGGATGCACTTCTCATTGTGAAGCAGATTTTAGGCATTTGGGCATGCAAAAATGAAAGACTAAGGGCCAAAGTTCATACCATCCGTAGGCTCTTTAATCAATTTGAGGAGGTGCAATTATATCATATTCCTAGGAAACAAAATGAAGATGTTGATTTACTTGCACAACAAGCCGTTGCATGTGTAAAGAAAGAAGTGCAGGTCATCATGGTGGCGGCTGCTGTGAAGCAACCGAGGTACCAGGATTGGAGTCATTGGCTCCCATCATTGGCTACATTTTGGAGGGTGAGTTTCCACCAGACTTCACAAAAGCTCAGAAGAGGAGACTCATGAAGAAGGCAAGCATGTATCTCTTCCTAGAAGGCTCCCTCTATCAAAGAGGGAAGGATAAAGTGTGCAGAAGAGTACCAACTATCGCGGAAATTCCAGCCATTCTAAAAGGTTTGCATGAAGAGGCATGTGGTGGTCATTTTTCCCAAGAATTAACTGTGAAGAAGATTTTGCTTGCGGGGTATGTTTGGCCAAGTCTGCATGTGGATGTCCAACATTGGTGTAAAAGTTGTCACAATTGTTAGGTAAATGGGAATAGAAGATTGATTTATGGTCCAAGGCAAATCGTGCTTGCAAATGGACCCTTTGAAAAGCGGGGCATTGATGCTATGGGTCCTCTGCCTAGGACAAAAAATGGTAAACTCTACATTCTAGTGGCTGTAGACTATATGACTAGGTGGGTGGAAGCACAAAGTGTGGCAAAGGTAAATGAGAGGACAGTGAGCAAATTCGTCTACACTCACATTTGTTATAGATTTGGCACACCTTTGGAGATTGTTTCTGATAATGGTCTAGGGTTTAGAAAGGGATTGCTCACAGAAGTGTGTGAAGAACTTCACATTCTACATCGTCACACTACACCCTACTATCCCCAATCAAATGGTTTGGTAGAAAAAGCTAATGGTGTCATTGCAGGCATCATTAGAAAGATGGTGAAAAACAAGACAAAGTTGTGGGATGACTTCTTGGATGGTTCCTTGTGGGCGTATCGAACCACATATAGGGAAGCCACGGAGTTCACACCATTTCACTTGGTCTATGGTCAAGAGGCTTTACAGCCAATTGAGCTAAACATTCCAACAATGCGACTTCATGGAAAATCAGCACAAGATGATCAAGAAGCATGGATGGATCGACTTCTTACCTTAGCTGAGCTTGAGTGGAAAAGAGAAGCAGCATACGAGTGCTATAAGAGGAAAGCCACACAGACAAAGGAGAAGCTTGACAAGAAACTGAAGGACAAAGGCATCAATGAAGGAGATCTTGTGCTAAGGTATGACAATCAACTCGATAATCGTTTTGATGCCAAATTTGAAACAAGATGGCAGGGGCCATACATAGTCAAGAAGGCTTTCAATTCAAGTTACTATCAACTTATAGACTTGAATGGGAAAGAGCACTCCAGGAAGGTAAACGGCTATCGCTTGAAGCTTTACTTGAGTCGCCTTCTACCAAAGGATCTACTAGAGCAAAAGGCAACTATCTCATGTAAGTATTGTTCCATGAAGCATGAGTGTAACACAAACCAAAATTTCAAGGGGCCAAACAATGAAGATCTTGTCAAGGACTCTGAAGCACTCTCTTTGGAAAAGATTCTTTATGATGGTACATAAATATACCATCATCCTGGGGGAGGGCTAATGATAGCCGTTTTTTGGCTCTTTGTAATTTCCATAGTGAGTTATCTCACCCTATCAAATCACTCAAACATTGTGGTTACCCTCACCCTTTCACTGTATATAGGTGCGTGTGAGTTAGGGGACTTTTCCCATATCTCCTTGCTGAAATAAAAAACCCTCAATTAGCTAGTCATTGGACTAGTTGAGCCAAAAAAAATAAAAAATATAAAAAATATAAGTATATTATGGCCCATGCGTATGTAAATATTTCTTTGTATATAGGGCCTAAATAAAAGATTTTTTCATAATTATTTTGGTATTTATTTAAATATTTCTACCTAGGTGTGTGTTATTTATGCTCTGTACATTGCCTCACCATTCACACAATTTTTCATACCATTTTTCATACTCTTTATTCCATATAGAAATATTTTCATGTAAGCTTCTCTTATATTTGGTGTAACTCCACCCCAACAAAAATCCAAAAAAACTAGTTTTATTTATGTGTATATTTTTTCACTATTGTGATTTTTCCCTTCCTACATCTATTTTGTTTTTTTTCTAAAAAATTAGAACACCAAAAATATTTATCTTTTTATGGTAGCCTCATAATGAGAGAGATTTCTTTTGACCCCTTTATATTTTTTCCACTTATATTATTTATATTTGACATGTACATATTTTTTAGACCCCTCAATATTTGATTTTCTTAGTTGTACTATTCACTTATATCATGATCTCAACAATATCTTCAATTATAGACCTACCAAATAAGGTCAAGGGTAGGTGGCATGCATACATGCACTATGGAGGGCTCACTCTTGGAGGTATTCAAAAGAATCATCCAAAGAAGGACCCCACAAGGACTTTGTGCAGTGGAAAAAAACAGTCGATTTTGCTGAATTTTTAAAGTTCACTTGCTCTCCGAATTTGAAAAGGTGATACAAAAAAAAAGTTGTAGCTCGTGGGCTGAACTTTTGCCTCAAATTTTTTCATATTTTTTTGAGCTACGAGCTGTGAGCTATGATTTTATTAGTGGATCCCAGTTTTCCCATGCTATGCAGCCACACTCTCTCTTCCACTTTATCATTTTCCTCTTTCACACACACTTCTCCACTCATCATCCCCACCTCTCTCACCACTCCTCTCTGCACCCTACTCACCCTCTCCTCAACCTTGAAGAATAAGAGAAACCATGGTGAACTCATACCTCCCACACACAATTCTATTCCAAAACTGACCACCTAGTCTCATTTTTCCTCCTCCAAATTAACCATATCTATCAAAAAAACCACAAAATTCAGCCTCTTCTCTTAAAAGACAGCATCATGGTGGTTGATTACTCAGCTTCAATTACCTTGTCTCTCAAGGAAGGTCAAGAGTGGAGAAAAAATGTACCGTCAAAGCTAGTGGACCGTCAACAAGCGTCAAAATTGGCCCTACTCAAGACACTTGGAGCATCAACCTTGTAAGAAATCCATGTTTTCTTACCTCTTAAGATTTTTTCTTCCTTATTTGTATCCTACATGGATACTCCCATTGTAAATATCCAATTCCATTTGTAAATTAATACTAGCTCTACTAACACTAACCCACTATGAAAAGTCCTATCACCTCCATTTCTCTCCTCTCTCTTTCCCCACCAACTTCTTGATAATTCCAAGCAAAAGAAATTAGGTAAATTGCTGAAAATCTAACCCAACCATGGTTAGAGGAGTAACCCTAGCCTTCAAAATTGCTATAAAAGGAGGGTGTAGCTAGCACAAAATAGGGAGAAGAAAGAGCACTATGCTATAGCTTGAGAAGCCAAGCTCAACCTCTTGAGAAGGAGCTCTTGAGTGGAATCTCATTGGCATTAGGCATATGTATGTGTTGTATTAGGGGTGATTAGCAAGGGAACTCTATGCCATTGTAAGAGAGAGTGATCATTAAATTGAGGGTAGGAAATCTATCATTTCTCCTACTAGTGTAAGCCCAACATTTGCTGAATCAAGGAGGGTGAATTCGGACTAAGCATGGATACCTTGTCTCCCTTCCAACGTGAAGTCATGGACAATAATGATGTGTAAGTGTCTTGGTGTTTTATTTAAGTTCTTGATAGCTTGTCTCCGGGTATTGTTATCAATTTAGCCATAAATCCCACATGCTGTAAGAGGGCGACAGGGTGGAGAGGACTCCCCTGGCCTTAAGACAGTGATTGGGGTGGCTTTTTTCTTGCGATGTGTTGTGGTGTAATTTACTCAGGCTATGTTGAACAAATACTAATCTCACTTTGATTGGTCATGAAAGATTTGTAAGAAGGCATTAGTGCAACAAGCACCCCCTTCCCCCTTCTCTCTCTTTCTTACATATATATATTTATGTTTACTTGATCATTAACGATACACTTCAAAACAGCCCGAGCACTATCTCTCTCTCTCTCTCTCTCTCTCTCTCTCTCTCTCTCTCTCTCTCTCTCTCTCTCTCTCTCTCTCTCTCTCTCTCTCTCTCTCTCTCTCTCTCTCGTGTTTTAGTGTGTGAGAGTGTTCCATTGGTGTTAGGGTTAGTGTAAATTCCTTGCTTGTTTGTGGCTTGCTCTAACGATTCTCCTCTTTTGCGTCCTAGTTCGCTCTTAAACTAGGTGGTGCCCCTTGTGTAGTTGGGATTTGGCTGGGGGTTTATTGTTTTGGTTTGTGTTGTGTTGTGCCCCAGCCCCATTGAGCAGTACGGGAGCCTTGAAGGGTGTCTAGAGGTTGCTCTTCTTGTTGCCCGCCCCGGACCGCTTCAACGCGTACCCAGTATATGACTTGCCTTACCCATGTCTTTCATGTCAAAAACCTGTGCCATTTTTTACTTAAGAGCTAAAATTTCTGCCATTTGTCTACCAGCAAGTAGCATGTCATCCACATACAAGATGATGATTATCAAGCTACCATCCTTATCTTGTCGAGTATATAGGCAATGATCTGTCTCACTTCTCTCGTATCCTTGAGAAAGCATAAATTGGTGAAACTTCTTGTACCATTCTCTTGGTGCCTGTTTCAAGCCATAGAGACTCTTTCTCAAAGGAAATACCAATTTCTCTTTGCCTTTCTCAACCTACCCTTCTGGCTGCTGCATATAAACCTCCTCATGCAAATCTCCATGAAGAAATGTTGTTTTCAAATCCATCTGATGTAAATGCAGATCATGTTTGGCAACCAAAGCAAGTACACTTCTCAATGTTGTCATCTCAACTAGTGAAAAGTCTTCATCAAAATCTATTCCATGTTCTTACTTAAAACCCTTAGCAACCAACCGTGCATTGTATTTTGGTTGTCCATCATGAGGAGTAAGTTTATACCTGTAAACCCACTTAAAAGGTAGATCTTTCTTGCCCTCTAGCAATTGAACCAAATCCCACGTTTGATTCTCATGCAGAGCCGTCATCTATGATTGCATGGCCAACTGCCATTTTTTCGAGTCAACCACTTGTAATGCCTCCTTGTAACAAGATGGTTCTCTGCAATCCGTGAGCATGACATAATTTAGAGGTGGCACATAACGATCAGGTGGTTTGGAGACACGCTCAAAACGTCTCACCACAACTGATTCTGCCTCTCTAGACACTATAGGCTATTTTTGAGCCTGACCATGTTGTCTTGATGTGCCAGCACTAGGTCCATCTTCCGTGAAGACAACTCTTCTGATCTCCTCTGTCTTCTTTGGCTTAGCGTGAAACTTGGCTTTATTGAAATGCACATCATTGCTACGAATAACTTTTCTCGACTCGGGATCCCAAATCCGGTAACCCATCTCACCCGATTCTCCGTAGTACACTTCTTGCTCTTTGGTTCTAACTTATTCATGAACTCCTTAGGAATATGGCTATAAGATTTACAACCAAATACTCTGAGATGCTTATACAAAGTTGCCTTGCCTATCCATAGCATCTCGGCCACTTCACTCTTATCCAGAACCCTACTAGGAGACCTGTTGATCAAATGGACTGATGTAGCCACTGCTTCCGTCCAAAATCCATCAGGCAACTCAGCATTTGATAACATGCTTCTGAACTTCTCTTGTATGGTCCTATTCATACGTTCTGCACCTCCATTTTGTGAAGGATTATATGGTACAGTAAGTTCCCGCTTTATCCTTTTTGCTTCACAAAAGTATTGGAAAGCCTTGGAAACATTGTGAGCGGGATGAAAACACACACAACACCTCTATAAACCCAACACACACTCTTGGAATGATACACACACACACACACTATGGGGCACCACTCGGCTTACACAACCCACATGGCCGAGACAAGGAATACACTGATGGAGTGAGAGAAGAGAGACTATCCAGTTGCCCACTCCATAGTGAGAGACACACACACACCCAAAAAACTCATCTCAAAAGAGGAAAAACTCTGATATTTAGATACAATTGAACTTGGGCTAACACCAATGGGGCAAACACCTCACACAATATGGGTAAAATATGCTAGATACAATCACAAATTGGAGCAAAGGCTTCGCTCATAGGAGAAACTTACACAGCCAAAACAGCAGAAAAACAATGAGAAATTTGGCAAAATGGATAGTGCCATCGCGTCCAGAACGGCCCAAAACCCCAGTCTACAATGTCAAAGTTCTCAAATCCGACCTCGGATGAGCAGTTTACGGCCAAAACAAGTTCCAAAAACAGCAAAAACTCACTTGCAGTTGTTCTTCCTCTTCTCTCCATGTTTTTTTTGGTCTTCTCTCAGGTTTTTCAGTTTCCACACTCAGCTTTATTACTTGGGCACCTTTGGCCTTTTAGTTGACCTCAAACTCGAACAGGCCAAAAAGTAGCCTCACAGTGCATAGTTATCACCCTGCTGCACACCTGGCACTCAACTTTTTCCAATAATGCATCCCACAACCACGTGAAGTGGCCCCCAAATATATTCCTCATGATGACCTTTCTGCATAATTATCACAAGTAAACACCCACGTTGTGTCCGTACTTATCCACGTGTAAATATTGACCCCATTCGACCACATTACGCCACTAGATGCCATCTGACGCACCTGCTTACCTTATGTCATCGGCCCACGGATAACTTCCTTGAGAAGTTTTATGTGCTACCAGCTTCTCATTATTATAAAAAAAACCCACTAGTACTGGTGATAGTGAAAATCGATGCACTATGTACATGTTGTCCTACCCACGTAACCACCTGGCTCTGGAAAATGGGCAATCCTTTATTCAATGCACCGTGCATGTGTATGTAAATATGCACAATCCCTTGCTCCAAAAAACTCCTAACATAGTTTGCCCATCCCCTAGCCTGCTAGATCATTCGACATGATCAGCACATCAACAAAAAAAGATATGAGACTCGCCGCGTCACAAGTCTCCTCATCCCTCTCCAACATTACTTGCTCCACAGACTTCTCATCTTGCTCCACCATCATTAACCTGGAATGATACAATTTAAGACGCAATCCGTTTACCCTTGACTTATGTAGAATCCCATTCAGGCTAGCCAACTAATATGTACCATTCGGAAAACTCCACTACCTTGAAAGGTCCTTCCCACTTAATTTGAAACTTCTTTTGGAAGGTGTTGTCCAACTTACTGTTGTAGCACAAAACCAAGTCATGCTTCTTGATACCCGTACTTTTGACCTTTTCATTTATCTTTTCCAAAGCTTTATCCTGCATCTGCCCATAATGTTCCAATGCACTCATCCTATCCAGTTGAACCTCTTGTAACTGTAAGAGCCTCTATTTGAATGCATCACTAGGTGGCCCAAGCATCTGTGGAAGAAACTCTACCTCCACAGGCTATAGTGCTTCCTTCCCATATACCAGATGAAATGGAGTAAACCTTGTACCGGTTTTCATCGAAGTACGGTAAGCCCATAATGCACTAGGCAATTCCAAATCCCAATTCTTTCCTTGGTGCTCTGTCACTTTCGAAAGGATTTGTACCAACTCACCATTGAATCTTTCGTTTAAGCCATTACATTGGGGATAATAAGGAGTGGTATGCTGGTGCCTAATCTTCATCTTTGCACATAAAAAGTCCAAGAGTTTAGCTCTAAAGCCTGGCCCCTTATCTGAAAGTAGCTCCAGTGGCACCCCAAAATTGCAACATATTTCATCATACACAAATTTTGCCACATCCTTTGTAGTGACTTCTTTTACTACTATAGCCTCTGCTCATCTAGAGAGATAGTCCACTGCAGTCAAAATATAGCTTTTGCCCCTGCTTGTGATAGGTAGCGGGCTAATTGCATCAATCCCCCACTTTTCAAACACATCAAACACCATAATGGTTTTTCGTAGCTCTAGCTTCAACACTCTCTTTCCAAATGCTTGACACCTATTGCAAGACCTACACGAATGGTGAACATCCTTGTGCAAACTAGGCCATACATACCCTTCTTGCAAGATCTTATGTAAGGTGATCTTTAGAGCAAAATGGCCGCCACATGCACCTTCATGATTCTCTTCTAACACTCTATAAAGCTCCTCCCGCCAACGTACACGTCTCAACACGATATCAGCCCCTTTCATGTATAAGACATCCCCAATCAATTTGTACCTGGATGCTCTACGCACAAAACCATAATTCTTAGACTTCTGAATGTCCTTCGGAATGATTCCTGTTAGCAAAAACTCCTCTTCTTGAGCCAAACTTTCCTGGCCATGATAAAGAGATAAATTGGTCCTCAACACAAATAGCTCCCCAATCATGCTTTGAGTTTCCTCATGTGCCTCTCCATTTAGAACACGTTCAATGTGTTTGATGCTCCATGCTTCAAACTTTTTTAACACGCCTTTAATTCTGAAACACATTTCTTTCAATGAGGTGTTCTTGCTCTTCCACACACCCAACACTTGCTTCACAAAAAACTAATAAGGGATCACCTTTTATGCTCAACCTTCTAATCCCATGCTTCAAACAAATGTGTAATCCGGCTTCCAACGTAGCATATTCATCCTCATTGTTACTATGAACATCCAATTTGAACCCTCTCTTGCATACTAGCTTCCCCTCTAGATCATAAAGTGCTATACCCCCTGAAGCCGCATCATGGCTCTTTCTATATGAGCCATCAAAGAACAACACATTTGCATTGCCGATCTGTGGCACTTCTTCAACTATCTTTCTCACCACCTCTTCCTTAACAAGAAGAGGATTCTCCTTGTAAGTCAACAAATTAGCTAGGGTAGCTCTTGTACTGTCTTCCACTAGAAAAGAGAACTCAAACTCCTGCAGCTCAATTACCAATTTCTTGACCACATTTGACATGTTAGTGCCATTAATTAACTCTGGCAAAAAGGCATAACTCGTCAAGAATACAAAAGGTCGTGGTAGCAAGTAATGACAAAATCGTCTCGACAAGCAAATATTACACTGGTCATCACTAGCTCTACTTACGAGAAGTTTCTCTCTGCTACCAACTTCACTCGGCTTGCACAATACACTGGCCTCATATAATGTCTACCCTTCCCCTTCTGCAATAGCATGGCTCCAATGGCATCATCCCCTATTGATGGATTTACATAAAATGCTTGCTCCCAATCAAGAGCCTGCATGGCTGACAACTCCCCTAACACCTCTTTCACCTCTTGAAACACTTCTTCACACTTGCCATCCCATTGCAATGGATCATGATTTGCCACTTGTTGTAATGGATAAAGGAGCTGCAAAGACAATGTAATAAACCACGCCATGTACTTCACTTTGTGTATAAAGGTTGCCAATCGCCTCGTAGGTGATGGAAGAAGGATAATAGACTTAACCTTGTCTGGATCAGCCTCAATGCCATTTTCTGACACCATGTGGCCCAATAACTTCACCCTTGTCTGTGCTAGATGAAATTTCTTTGGATTTAGTTGTCCTCCACATTCATCATACCGAGCTAATACCATTTGTAGCTTCTCATGGTGTTCAACTCTACTGTTGTAGACACAGAAGTCGCCCATAAAAGCTTTAACACAGCTACCAATGAAAGGTTCCAATACCCAATTTGCTCTCTCTTGATAGAATGAAGGTCCATTTGTCAACCCAAACGACAATACCGTGTAACAATAACAACCCCATGGCATAATGAAAGTTGTCTTTTCTCGTAAGAGCAATCTTCAATTGAAAATAGCCTGAAAACCCATCACACACATTGTACCTCCCATAGCCTGCCACTAAATCCAAGATCTGATTGATGAATGGAAGAGGATATGGGTTCTTCTTAGTGGTTGCATTTAAGGGTTTAAAATCTACACAAATCCTCCACTTCCCATCCTTCTTTGGGTTGACTACTACTGGACTCACCCATTTTGTAGTCTCCACTGGGACTATGAACCCTGCCTTCAATAACTTGTCCACCTCTTCTCTCAAGGCTTCCATCTACTCTTGACCCATCCTTCTTAGCCTTTGCTGCACCGGCTTAGCACCCTCTTTCAGCTCTATATGCATCTCTTTGCCTTTGAACCCTCTAATCTCTTCATATGAAGTAATGAAAAAATCAAGAAAACTAGCCAGTATGTGTAAATATATTTCCTTCTCCATAGCTGAGAGGTCTCCACTGATCATTTGTGTCATCAATTCTTGCTTCTTTGACAATTCAACCTTGGTTTGCATCAGCCCTTCAATCACTTCATAAGGCCCTTCACTTTCATCTTCAACCTCATTTGCAAATGCAACTAAACCAGACTCCTGGATTTCTTTGTCCATCAAAAGAAATGCAACATCAACATCCTCATCACTGCTGGTAGTACTATCACTGTCCTCGTCACTATGGAATAGTCTTCATCACTAGACTCATCCTCATCTTCATAAAGTTACTCTAATTATTTTCTTGTGTCCATATTATATAGCTTCTTGGCACCTGACTTTCCATAGAGGCTAATCGTACCACGTCGCCAATCTTGAACAGCTCCCATTGCACGTAAGCCTAGTCATTGTGCTACGGTGTTTTTGTGGGGTGAAGTGGCTTCTTAAAATTATTTTATGAGAGTTGAAAAAAGGCTATCAATGCAAAGGTGGTGGTTGATTTTCATGTGATGCCAGCAGGGTTGGGAACATATCCTATTATATTGGGCACACCATGGTCGCTTTTTCATTATAAATAGTATGCGTGCGTTTAGGTTTTCATCATTATTTTTTATATCAAATCATCGAGCGAGTCATTGAGCTAGGAGACCAAAAAAATAAATTTATAATATTACGGTCCTCTTTACATGTAAATATTTTCTATTAAATAAAGGACCTAAATATAAAGGGTTTTTTTGTATTTATATAAATATATATTCCTAGGTGTGCGTTATCAGGCCTAAGTATGCTAGCTTCCATCACGTGTCATTCTGTATCCATATTTTACTATCATTCTATCACTTAAGCTTAACTCACATAAGCCTTGAAAAACCTTTATGTGACTTCATCGTAAAATTCACCAATAACCTTATGAGCTCCGTCATATTTTTTCCCATCCCTCCTAGTTAAATATTCACAAGTAAATAGATTTCATCTTCAAATAAATTCCTTAAATCACTCAAAGTAGAGAATAATTGAGGTTCCCTTCCCTCATGATTTTTCTCCTTTTATTTTATATATATTTTTCCACCATGCATCCCATGTGTCCATTTTTCATGACTAGCTAGCCTATCTTCTTACCCCACAACTATATATTGTATTTGATACTTATCCTATACCATACATGTGTGCAAGCTCTTTGGAAATATTAGGTCATGGTTTATGTATGGGGGGCTCACTTGGAAGACTACAAAGGAAAAAGAATCAAATAGTGGCCCACTTCAAGCTTTATTAGGTGCTGCAGGGACAGCTTTTTGCTCGAATTTTGGCACCTTCTTATGATCCAAATTTGAGGATACTTCCAAAAGACAAAACGTAGCTTGTGAGCTGTAGTATTTTCCATATTGTTTTCAAAAATTTTAAAGTCAAGGGCGATTTTACATGAAATTTATGGCCGACTTCAAAACTGCCATCTCATACACCCAAAAAATCTTCCTATTTCCCTCACCCTTCCACACACTTACTCACTCCTACACACTCCTCCCTTTCCTTCCCACTCCCAAACCTGCAACTCCCATGTCCTAATTCATCCTCTTCACCATTGCCACTTCTCTCACACCTCCATAGCCTTCATCCTCCATTTCTACACCCTATGTGTCCCCCTTTCTCTCTACATATATGTTCATATTACCATACTCTCTTCAGCTTTGTAAAGAACTTCAAAAAATCAGCAAAAATCCAAGGTTAACCTCTGCAAATGAAGGCTTTTATCATGAATTTTCCAAGGTTTGAAGATAACGTAGCTTCATCGACACGCGCTACTTCGCCATGCTGACCGCTTCTTCTTCCGGTGCTGTAAAGAGGTGAATGTCAACTTCTCCAAAGCTTCAACCTCTCTTTACAAGCTCATCCTTCTCTAAATTTTCTCATCATATATCTCACCATTTGGTGAATGATTTTGTAAATATTTTGTAGTGATAATTACTAACTACTAACCACTAACCTTATTGTTAAATCCACCCTCTACTAGAGTAGGCACTCCCAAATTATTCACTCAATCCTCTCTGATTTCATCCTCAATAATTCTCTTCCCTTGAGCCCACATCCATGTGACTCAAAGGATAAGAGAGACCCACCCTTATTTTAAAAAAATAAAATATGCATAATCTTTGATTTCTTCAAATAAACTTGATTAGGTCTAATCCTAATCAGGACTTCTAAAACCTATAAATAGAGCCCTTCTCTCCCTTGTAAATCATCACATGATCACACTACACCACACCATTCTCAACACATAACACACCACTCTTCAAGCCTAGTTGTGTAGAGTGTGTGCATTGTGAGTGCTCTATTCCATCACTACACATACTGCATGGAGAAGCTTGAAGTTAGTTATGCCATCTAGAGGAGTGGAGTGATACCATACTCTGCATCACACTTGTAGCCTACTCTTGTCCATAAATAAGATTTATAGTTTTGGGTGCAATTGTATGTTGCAACTACGACTCTTCTCTACAACTTGACTTGATAAGTTGGCTCATCAGGTGGTTGAAGGTATATTGTCCTTGAAGTCTGTTGTGCTATTTCATGCTTGTTGGTTTTAGGGCTTGTTGAATTGTTTGCCTACAAAGTCAATTGTAAGAGGGTGCTGGGTGAGAGGGCTCCCGTGACCCTAAGACAATTTGTGTATTGGCAACAAGGTCAAGTTTTGTGTTGTCTCTCTATTTCTCATCAAGCTTTGTGTGCATCTAGTCTTTAAGGCTAAGATTGAGTTGCTCAAGTTGATTTGTGCTCTTTACCTCTCTGGCATGGTGAATGTTTGTGTTTGGTGTGTGTAGCTATCTTGCATTCCCCTCTCTTTGTGCGTTTGAGTACAAGGAGATCTCACGTGCATCCTAGTTCGCATCTACAACTAGGTGGTGCCCCTTTTCTTGTTTGGTTTCTGGCTGTGGGTTGTTGTTGTCTCTGATTGTGCTTGCCCTAGACCCAATTGAGAAGCACGAGAGCCTCAAAGGGTGTTTAGAGGCCGCTCTTCTTGTTGCCCGCCCCGGACTGCCTCAAATTGGTACCCTCACGGAGGACGAGCAGTTGTGTTAGCATACACAAGGTAAGTCTTCAAAAACTAGTTGTGTTTACATGAACAATCCACCACCTCCTAATCCTGCTCATGCAATTCAATTTCATCAGTTTCATTGGGTGCAAGGGATTAGGATAAATGTTCGCATTGATAGAAAAATCTTTTTTCAACAACGTATTGTATTCCTCTTTGGTGGTGAAGCATTAAGAGATATTCTACAATCTCCAAATCCTATTATACTCCCACTTGTAGACTATAATGTCTCTTTTGATGTACATGTGTTTATCTTGTTTTAGCTAGGTTAATGAATGAAGAGGACTTGTATCGTACATTCATTCCTTTGGCTAGACAAGACGTGCATGTAATAGTTGGCACAAAGTTACAATTTCAACGTGTTTTCCGTCGTATGTTTGAACCTAGGCAAGTAGCGGCTATCAATGCCTCAGTCAATCCGTTCATTTTACCATTAATTTGATACGATGTAAGCTTTGACGTTTATATTTTCATTCTACTTCGAAATTTGATTTTTCAAAATAAAAAATAAAAAAAGACAAAGAAATTTTTGAGTAAAACCAGCAACATGGATACAACCAGGCAAATGAGTGGCTACCCCTTGTTGTTTGGAGATCCTCGGGAGGATGCAGAATTATTCTTAGCAAATTTCAAAATGTATTGCCGTATCAAGAGGATAGTAACTGATCAGGAACGTGTAGAAATGCTTGAGGTAGTCCTTAGGAAAGATGCTAGCACTTGGTTTGACTCTTTGCCTGAGGAAGTTAAGGGGAATTACACTGAAGTGTTGAATCGTTTCAAGAAATACTTCTTTGATCCCCAAAACACTCAGAAATTATGGCAAGACATTGTTTCTCATAAGCAAAAAGACTTAGATGACTACTACTTGTACAAGCAAGAGTTTCTACGTCTTTGAGCTCTATGGATATGAAATGTTGCTAACCCTGGTGATGGTACAGAATTTCTAAAGAAGGAGAGGTTCATAGCCGGACTCTTTCCTGACCTTAGGTCAAAGTTGAGGCGCGTGCACCCGCTACCTTTGATGCAGCTCAAACTAGGGCTACTGAAAAATATAGGAAACTCAAGTGCTTAAGGGGGGAGGTTCCAATAGAAGGTCTTAGACCCAAAGGTAAGTCACAAGCATCAACATCTAAGGAGCTTCCTGAGGTAACGGCGGAAGTTATTGAGAAGTTAAATGAATCTTTAAGCACCCTATCAATTCACCTTGCACAAGCTGTAGGTCTAAAGGGACAAGCAAAGAAGTCTTAAGAGCAAGATCCACAACCTAGGAGAGTCTTGCAATGTTGGAATTGCGGTGAGTCTAGACATGGGATGTATAATTGTCCTTGGCCCCGTGGGGAGCCAGGGAGACCTAACTTGAATTACCCAGTGATGAATGCAGGTGAAGGAACTAGTCAGCAACCACGACTTCTACAAAGGCCAAATGGAGCAAGACCACATCCACAAGGAGTGGAAGGAGTTCCACCTTTGCCAGACCCAAATGTGCATGTGGTAGAGGTGACAAATTCAAGAGAGGTTGACATGGAAGAAAATGGCATTAAGCGTGGCCGAGGAAAAGGTAAGGAGAAAGAAGGGGTTACATCACAAAGTGACCATGGACGAGAAAAGAAGGCAAAGGAGACCAAGGAAGCTAAGAGGACTCGACGTCGTATCAACCTCCAAGACTTCCCTCTTGGACATGGTATGGATCCATACAACCTATTGGAAGACATGAGAGGTACGGGTCCTGATATCTCATGGCCTCAGTTTCTTGCATTATGCCCACAAGTTAGGAGGGATTTAACGAAGGCAGTTAGCACTAGGAGAAAGATAAAAGAGAGTGTTCTTGTTGTAAAAATTGCACATGCTGAAATGAATGAGGATATTACACCTGTGCTAGATTGTTACATCAAAGGAATATTGGTTAGGAAAGGTCTAGTGGATGGGGGTGCACAAATTTGCATCATGATAGAGGGACTCATGTAAAGACTAGGCATGCACATCCATGAGACACTTGAAATGAAAGTGAAGATGGAAAACAATAGCAAAGCTAGGTGTGTAGGCATTTGTAAAAATGTTTTTGTAGAGGCCTTTGGCATTAAGAAGGCGTTGGATTTTTATGTTATGTCAACCAAGCGAAATTGTTACCCATTTATCCTAGGAAGACCATGGCTAATGAAAATGCAAGCTTTGTAGGATTGGGAGAGTGGAAAATTAATTTGCAGGAATGAGAATCATAAGAAGGTTGTCTTTGACATGAAGGAGCAACGCCAAGAGGAGCTCCATGAAGAATCATCTCAAAGTGAGACGGAGGAAGGCTGGACCGATAGCACTTCAGAAGGAGAAAGTAGCGGCAGCATTACTGAAGATGAGTCTTCCATCGAAGTCATGGGGGTAAGGTTTAAGCCAAACAACCAAGAGACCTCTTGCCCAGGTTTGGAAGAGGTAGGTTCCCAAGAGAACCAAAATGTGCAAGATGAAGGAATGTTAGAAGGTATGTTGTCTACAACACTTACAAAGGACGAAAGAGAGGAGTTCAAATGTGTGCTAAGGAAATTTCCTAGGCTTTTTGCTAAAGACTACACCGATGTGCGTGGAGTGGATGATCTTCAACACAAAATTGAGTTGAAGCCAGAGGCCACACCTAAGGCTCAGAAGCTACGAAGGCTAGGAGTCATCAAGGAGCAGGCTTTACTCAAGGAGGTAAGAAAGCTTCTAGCAGCAGGTTTCATTTATCCAGTGGAGAATTCAGAGTGGGTCTCTCCCGTTGTTGTCACTCCTAAGAAAACGGCAAGTGGAGGGTGTGTGGTGATTACCGTCCACTCAATGAGGCAACAAAAAGAGATCACTTTCCCCTCCCATTTCAGGATGAGATACTAAATGAGGTAACTAGTCATGAGAAGTACATTGTGTGTGATGGCTACTCAGGTTACTTTCAAATAGGTATCGCATTGGAAGATCAGTTAAAAACAACCTTCATCACTCCTTGGGGTTGTTATGCTTTTAGAGTTATGCCATTTGGTCTGAAAAATTCTCCTGCAACATTCCAACGTTTCATGAACATGGTGTTTCAAGCATTCTTTGGAAAGTCAATTAGGGTGTTCATTGATGATTTTTGCATTTATAGCTCAAAATCATTGCATCTACAAAGGGTAGAAGAAGGTTTAAAGAAGCTCTACGACATGGGAGGTCAACTCAACCCCGAAAAATGTCACATAGGTGAGGATGAAGTGATCTTGCTTCGTCACAAGGTTTCCTATAAAGACATTGAGGTGGATCATTCAAAGGCAAAGGCTCTTATTGAGCTCCCATCACCCAAGAATCTCAAAGAGGTCATCTCATTCATTCAAAAGGTGAAGTATATGTCACGCTTTATTCACTTAGCTTCGGAGTTTCTTCATCCTTTGCAAAAGTTGACACAACAATTATAATTTGCATGGTCTGATGAGCTTGAAGAGTACTTTTGTAACATTAAAGTCATTTTGTCAGAGATACCAACACTCATGCCTCCTTGTTGGAAGTACACATTCTTTGTTAGCTCTCGTGTTGGGAAGGAAACGATAAGTGTTGTTTTATTACAACAAGATCCCCACAGTACCAGGATGCGACCCATCTACTTTGCTAGTAGGGTCATGAATGCTTTGGAGAGAGGCTACACAGAAGCAGAACTCATGATGCTTTCCCACTTGTTTGCGGTGAGAAAGTTTAGATCCTACTTGCTACCAAAACCTTTTGTAATTCGCACTGCAAAACATTTGTTCCCTTGGGTGTCATCTCAAATGAATCTTAGCACTAGGATCTCAAAGTGGTTTAAAAATGTGCATTGGCCAAGGTATACGACGTCTCATGGTAAAGGGAGATGCACTTCTCATTGTGAAGCAGATTTTAGGCATTTGGGCATGCAAGAATGAAAACCTAAGGACAAAAGTTCATGCCATTCATAGGTTCTTTAATCAATTTGAAGAAGTGCAACTATATCATATCCCTAGGAAACAAAATGAAGATGCAAATTTACTTGCACAAAAATCAGTTGCATGTGTTGAGAGTGACGTGCAGGTCATCATGGTAGCAACAATGATAAAGCAACCAAGGTACCAGGGTATGGAGTCATTGGCTCCCATTGTGAGCTACATTTTAGAGGGCGAGTTTCCAGAGGGCTTTACAAAGGCTCAAAAGCGAAGGCTCATTAAGAAGGCGAGTTCATATTTGTTTTTGGAAGGTGCCCTTTACCAAAGGGAAAAAGATCAAGTTTGTAGGAGAATACCAACAACCAAGGAGATTCCAGCCATTCTTGAAGGTTTGCATGAGGAAGCGTGTGGTGGTCATTTTGCACAGGAACTCACTGCAAAAAATATTTTGCTTGCCGGATATGTTTGGCCAAGCTTGCACATTGATGTTCAACATTGGTGTAAAAGCTGCCACAATTGTCAGATTAATGGAAACAAGCGTCTGTTACATGGTCCACGTCATTTAGTCCTTGCAAATGGTCCATTTGAAAAATGGGGCATTGATGCTATGGGTCCATTGCCCAGGACTAAAAATGGAAAATTGTATATCTTTGTGGCCATAGACTACATGACTAGGTGGGTAGAAGCTCAAAGTGTGGCAAGAGTGATTGAGAGGACAGTTAGCAAGTTTGTGTACACTCACATTTGTTGCAGATTTGGCACACCTTTGGAGATTGTTTCTGATAATGGTCCAGGGTTTAGGAAGGGCTTGCTCACAGAAGTTTGTGATGAACTTCACATTCTACATCGGCATAGCACACCCTACTACCCTCAGTCAAATGGTTTGGTAGAGAAGGCTAATGGTATCATTGTAGGAATCATCCGGAAGATGGTAAAGAACAAGACAAAGCTATGGGATGACTTCTTGGATGGAGCATTGTAGGCCTATCGGACTACCTACAAGGAAGCGACAGAGTTCACACCCTTCCACCTAGTCTATGGTCAAGAAGCTTTGCAACCCATGGAGCTAAACATTCCAACAATGTGACTTCATGGAAAGGTGGCACAAGGAGAAGAAGCAGCATGGGAAGATCGACTTCTCACCCTCGCAGAACTAGAATGGAAACGGGAGGTGGCTTATGAGTGCTATAAAAGAAAGGCTACGCAAATAAAGGACAAGATCGACAAAAAGGTGCAAGACAAAGGGATCAAGGAAGGAGATTTGGTGCTAAGGTCCGATAATCACCTTGACAATCGCTTTGATGTGAAGTTCAATACCAGATAACAGGGACCATACATTGTCAAGAAGATCTTCAACTCTAGCTACTAGATGGCAAGGAGCACCCCAAGAAGGGGAATGGGTATCGATTAAAGCCTTACTTGAGTCGAGTTCTACTAGAGGATCTACAAGAGCATGGAACAACTACAATAGCATGTAAGTCTTTGATCTCAGTACTACAAGATGAAGATTCATTTAAGCCACCAAATATCACGAAGGATAGAAAAACACTCTCATTGGAAGATATGCCTTTTGATGGTACATGAATATACCATCATCTAGGGGAGGGCTAAATGATAGCCATTTTTCGGCTCTCATAAAATAATTTTAAGAAGCCACTTCACCCCACAAAAACACCCTAGCACAATGACTAGGCTTGCTTTTCCATTATAAATAGTATGCGTGCGTTTAGGTTTTTATCATATTTTTTTATATCAAATTATTGAGCGAGTCATTGGGCTAGGAGACCAAAAAAATAAATTTATAATATTACGGTCCTCTTTACATGTAAATATTTTCTATCAAATAAAGGACCTAAATATAAAGGGTTTTTAGTATTTATATAAATATATATTCCTAGGTGTGCGTTATCAGGCCTAAGTATGCTAGCTTCCATCACGTGTCATTCCGTATCCATATTTTACTATCATTCTATCACTTAAGATCAACTCACACAAGCCTTGAAAAACCTTTATGTGACTTCATCGTAAAAATGAGCTCCGTCATATTTTTTCCCATCCCTCCCAGTTAAATATTCACAAGTAAATAGATTTCATCTTCAAATAAATTCCTTAAATCACTCAAAGTAGAGAATAATTGAGGGTCCCTTCCCTCATGATTTTTCTCCTTTTATTTTATATATATTTTTTCACCATGCATCCCATGTGTCCATTTTTCATGACTAGCTAGCCTATCTTCTTACCCCACATGTATATATTATATTTGATACTTATCCTATACCATACATGTGTGCAAGCTCTTTGGAAATATTAGGTCATGGTTGATGTATGGGGGGCTCACTTGGAAGACTACAAAGGAAAAAGAATCAAATAGTGGCCCACTTCAAGCTTTATTAGGTGCTGCAGGGACAGCTTTTTGCTCGAATTTTGGCACCTTCTTATGATCCGAATTTGAGGATACTTCCAAAAGACAAAACGTAGCTCGTAAGCTGTCGTATTTTCCATATTGTTTTCAAAAATTTTGAAGTCAAGGGCGATTTTACATGAAATTTATGGCCCACTTCAAAACTGCCACCTCATACACCCAAAAAATCTTCCTATTTCTCTCACCCTTCCACACACTTACTCACTCTTACACACTCCTCCCTTTCCTTCCCACTCCCAAACCTGCAACTCCCATGTCCTAATTCACCCTCTTCACCATTGCCACTTCTCTCACACCTCCATAGCCTTCATCCTCCATTTCTACACCCTATGTGTCCCCCTTTCTCTCTACATATATGTCCATATTACCATACTCTCTTCAGCTTTGTAAAGAACTTCAAAAAATCAGCAAAAATCCAAGGTTAACCTCTACAAATGAAGGCTTTTATCATGAATTTTCCAAGGTTTGAGGATAACCTAGCTTCATTGACACGCGCTACTTCGCCATGTTGACCGCTTCTTCTTCCGGTGCTGTAAAGAGGTGAATGTCAACTTCTCCAAAGCTTCAACCTCTCTTTACAAGCTCATCCCTTCTCTAACTTTTCTCATCATATATCTCACCATTTGGTGAATGATTTTGTAAATATTTTGTAGTGATAATTACTAACTACTAACCACTAACCTTATTGTAAAATCCACCCTCTACTAGAGTAGGCACTTCCAAATTATTCACTCAATCCTCTCTCCTTTCATCCTCAATAATTCTCTTCCCTTGAGCCCACATCCATGTGACTCAAAGGATAAGAGAGACCCACCGTTATTTTAAAAAATAAAATATGCATAATCTTTGATTTCTTCAAATAAACTTGATTAGGTCTAATCCTAATCGGGGCTTCTAAAACCTATAAATAGAGCCCTTCTCTCCCTTGTAAATCATCACATGATCACACTACACCGTCCACACCATTCTCAACACATAACACACCACTCTTCAAGCCTAGTTGTGTAGAGTGTGTGCATTGTGAGTGCTCTATTCCATCACTACACATAGTGTATGGAGAAGCTTGAATTTAGTTATGCCATCTAGAGGAGTGGAGTGATACCATACTCTGCATCACACTTGTAGCCTACTCTTGTCCATAAATAAGATTTATAGTTTTGGGTGCAATTGTATGTTGCAACTACGACTCTTCTCTCCAACTTGACTTGATAAGTTGGCTCATCAAGTGGTTGAAGGTATATTGTCCTTGAAATCTGTTGTGCTATTTCATGCTTGTTGGTTTGAGGGCTTGTTGAATTGTTTGCCTACAAAGTCAATTGTAAGAGGGTGCTCGGTGAGAGGGCTCCTGTGAACCTAAGACAATTTGTGTATTGGCAACAAGGTCAAGTTTTGTGTTGTCTCTCTATTTCTCATCAAGCTTTGTGTGCATCTAGTCTTTAAGGCTAAGATTGAGCTGCTCAAGTTGATTTGTGCTCTTTACCTCTCTCTCGCGTGGTGAATGTTTGTGTTTGGTGTGTGTAGCTATATTGCATTCCCCTCTCTTTGTGCGTTTGAGTACAAGGAGATATCATGTGCGTCCTAGTTCGCATCTACAACTAGGTGGTGCCTCTTTTCTTGTTTGGTTTCTGGCTGTGGGTTGTTGTTGTCTCTGATTGTGCTTGTCCCAGCCCCAATTGAGCAACACACGAGCCTCGAAGGGTGTTTAGAGGCCGCTCTTCTTGTTGCCCGCCCCGGACCACCTCAGCATCATACGCCTCCACTTCAAAGCTCTTTACAACACCCAAACATTTTACTTTTTGATGGTTTTCCAATCTGATCCTATATCCTGACACTCCAATCACTGTAAGACCCATCTTCTCAACGCATGAGTCTGTTATGACACATATTTGGGCTCCTCCATCAACACAACCTTGTCCAATATTTTTTCTTTTTTGCCGCACATCTACTATTGGACAAATGTTTGGTAGCTCATCCATCGCTAACACCTTCACTGAACCTCTCTCTGGATCTTTCTCCACTGGGTTAACCATCCTCTTCTATTGTCGCTTTAGCTTTGGTACCATCTCTATAAGCTGCCCAAAAGTAACATCTGCCTTCCTGCTTGTCAGATCCTCCTTCAAGTCATAGCTCAATTTCCCATCTCCTAGTGGAAAATCTGAAACATGAAACTTGCGACGAGCCCTTCTTTTTCTCTTGGCCTTGACATCCTCGCCTTCATGGCTCTTTCCCTTCTTCTTACTAGGACCTGGGGCACTTCTTCCTTCCTTGTCCTCTGTAGCCCTCTTCCCAATAGGCATCACTAATGTATCCTCTAGCTTTGATGCCTTCTCCAAGGTGACCACACTTATCACTTTTGTCTTTTCCTTTTCCTCATGGGTTAACCCACTAGTTCCTTCTTCTCCCTTAATTTTGATGCCATAATCATTTGACCTAGTTAGCACCTCTCTTGGCAATGGATACATGTCTCCCCCCATCCTTGGTGGCTTATCACATTGTGGGCTGATGTGGCCCAACTCTCGCAATTTTAACACGTGGGTGTCTGCCTCCAAAACCTACCATTGCTTTGTCCAGCACATTCTTGGGCCTTTCTTCACCTCCTGGCTGATTTGCAAACCTCCCTGGACATCGATTATTTCCCACATTACCTAGCAGGTTGAGGTTAACATTCTTCATTAAATCTATCACTTGCCTCATGTCTTGCCTTAGCCCATCATCTTACACTACTGTAGTGACCACTGCTGGCATAACCTGAGGAGTACCAGGAACCACTAGTCCTTGATGAATCCGTGGCATGTGACTTGGCAAAGAATCCATAGGCTGAAACTCAGACCTCCTGGGAAAAGATTCTACCCCTAACTGGCTCATTTTCCTCATCTTTCACTCTTTGTTCCTTGCTACTTCTAATGCATCTTCATATGTTCTAGGCTTCTTTAGCTCCACTCTGCAACATATATTCTCCCAAAGACCAACCAAGAATCTGTCCTTCTTCATCATGTCAGGTGGGGGTACCTGTGGTGCTAAGGCCTTGCACATCCGGTCCCATGCCAATGAAAAATTATGTATGTACGCATCTACTGGCTCACCTTCCTTTTGCACCAACCCTGTACTTCTTGCCACACTTTGTCAGGATCTTCTATCTTCACAAACTCCACTTTCAATCCATTCCTTAGATTGTCCCAACTCAATCTTATAGGTGGATTAGCCACACGCAACTCCTCTTCAAATGCTTTGGACCAAACTCGTGCATCACTCTTTAAACGAATCTGGAGCAGACGTAACATCTGCGCTGGGTCATGGATCTGGTTGTTAATGCAAGCAACCTCCATCTTTTCCAAAAAGTCTTCCACATCTTCATCACTTCTTCCATGAAATTCCGGATAAGAGAAAGCCATGGCTACCCAAGCTACGATGCTTTGAGAACCCCTTTGAACACACGTACAAGAACCCAAAACTTTTGACTCACTCAATCCGTAGAACCTTCAATGGAGCTTGTCTTTAGACAAGGAAAAACGCATGCACATCAAATGAGTTTTCATAGTTGATCATCGGAATTACAACAGGCAAAGGACATTCCAGTATCTCTCTTAATCTTCTTGGGCCGAACATAAAGACTATGCGCTCTTGGAAAAAATTCTTCCTGGATACATGAACATTTATTTGGATTCTTTGTGTTAAATGAAAAGGAGTGAGTTGAGGTCCATTTTGATCATCCATTAAAGCCAACCATGCAACTCCCGAGAAGGCACAACTGATTTATCCTCTGATTTTGCCAGAATTTCAGTAGCATAACAGTATAAATGGCTCAAAAGACCAAAAGAACAGCCATCATAACTTGGAAAAATTTTGATAGAGTTTCCCCAAAATTAGAGCAGTAAGAACCCAAAATATAGTCTGTATATGTATGCATAACCTGCCAACAATAGAACCCGAGCATCAAGTAGGAATCACTAGTACATAGCCTATGGCGAGGTCACAAAAAGGGTGCTCCAGCTACCTGTATCACCGAAAGGATCTCACATTTGAGAATCCCTAAGCTCAATAAAACCTCACGCTATCGACCCTCTCATGCAGGCTTATGAAAATCTCATATAGTTAAGTCGCAGAAATGACTATCTTCCAGACCAAGTCTCAAAAATGGCTGGGATTGCCAACTAAAGCCAAGTTTGGCTCCACAAAGGCGTACAATGGCAGTTTCCACAAGTAACGTACAATACCAGATAATGCGCTCAAACAGGCGTCAAATGATGCATACCCTTGGAAACTGCAAGTGACTTCCACTGTCAGTGCATCACTCTACTCCAGCTACCTATACCTATGTGAATCACTTGTACCTGTTCTTGTAACCTGTAACCTGTAATCTGCAATCTGTACTCTTGAAGCTGAAGGTACTCGCAAAAGATCCTCCGTGGGGGCGCCAAAAGAATTTGAGCGGGATGGAAACACACACAACGCCTCTAGAATCACCCAACAAACACTCTTGGAATGATACACACGCACACTATGGGGCATCACTCGACTTACCCAACCCACCTGGCCGAGACAAGGAATACACCGATGGAGTGAGAGAAGAGAGACTATCCAGTTGCTCACTCCACAGAGGGAGACATATACACACACCCAAAAAACTCATCTCAAAAGAGGAAAAATTCTGATTTTCAGCTACAATTGAGCTTGGGCCAACACCAATGGGGCAAACAGCTCGCACAATATGGGTAAAATATGTCAGATACAATCACAAATTGGAGAAGAGGCTTCGCTCATAGGAGAAACTTACACAACCAAAATAGAAGAAAAATAGTGAGTAATTTGGAAAAATGGACAGCGTCATCACGTCCAGAACGGCCCAAAACCCCTGTCTACAATGTCAAAGTGCTCAAATCCGACCTCGAATGAGCAATTTACGACCAAAACAAGATCCAAAAACAGCAAAAACTCACTTGCGGCTATTCTTCCTCTTCTCTCCATGTTTTTGCTGGTCTTATCTCAGGTTTTTTAGTTCCCACACTTAGCTTTATTACTTGGGCACCTTTGGCCTTTTAGTTGACCTCAAACGGACCCCGAACAGGCCAAAAAGTGGCCTCGTGCATAGTTCTCACCCTGCTGCATCCATCCGCACACCTGGCACTCAACTTTTTCCAATAATGCATCCCACAACCACGTGAAGTGGCCCCCAAATATAGTCTCTCATGATGACCTTTTTGCATAATTATCACAAGAAAACACCCACGTTGTGTCCGTACTTATCCACGTGCAAATATTGACCCCATTCGACCTCCTGATGCCACTAGATGCCATCTGACGCACCTACTTACCTCATTTCATCGGCCCGCGGATAGCTTCCTCGAGAATTTTTATGCGCTACCAACTCCTCATTATTTTAGAAAAACCACACTAGTACTGGTGATAGCGAAAATCGATGCACTATGTACATGTTGTCCTACCTGTACACATGTGGGCCCCACGTAAACGCCTGGCTCTAGAAAATGGGCAATCCTTTATTCGATGCACCGTGCATGTGTATGTACATATGCGCAATCCCTTGCTCCAAAAAACTCCTAACAATTTACTCTCCACCATTGTTTGTCCTTGAGCATTTCAGCTTCTGACCACTCTGATTCTCCACAAGTTGCAAGAATGTCTTAAAGACCTTGAGCACCTCATCCTTGTGCTTCAAGAAGTAAACCCATACTTTGTGAGAATAGTCATCTATGAATGTACAGAAGTACACTACTCCCCCTAGTGACAAGCTAGGCATTGGTCCGCATAGATCACTGTGCACAAGACCTATGATTCCACTTTGATCTGTGCGGCTCCTGTGTTTGCTTACCATAAACACAATGCTCACAAAACTCAAAATCTTGAAATGAAAATCCAGGTAAATAACCATAATGAGAAAGTATTTCCATTCCTCTTTTATACATATGTCCCAGCCTAAGATGCCACATTGACACACTTGGATGCTCAATCACATTAATTACATGGTTTTTAACTTCTGAAACATGTAAAGTATACAGAGTTCCTCACTTGCTGCCATGTGCTATAGTCATCGAACCTTTGGAGATCTTCCAAGCGCTATTCCCAAAAACTGTCACATAACCCGCATCATCCAACTTTCCTGTACTGATCAAGCTCTTTCGGATTGCTAGAACATGTCTGACATTCTTGACATTAACCTTTGGTAGCCACATATGATGTAAACCACTCTTTGTGCGGAGAAACATGTAAAGATACCCCTGAGTCGATAATCCAATCACTCATAGCATGTCCATCCTCTGCAGTCAAGAAAATAGAATCAAGATTGCTTGTGAGGAAGATGTCACCATCTGCTATACTAGAATCGTTGTCTAAACCAGATCCTGTGACATTCACCTCTTCAATCTTCACTGAACTCTTCTTTTCATCTTACAGTCTCTCTTCATGTGACCCTTCTTGCCACAATGGTAGCACTCTATGTCATCCTTTGACTTTGAGTCACAAGACTTACTTCGGTTTTGTGCCTTCTTACCCTTCTTCTCTTTAGACTGTTGTCTCCCTCGAACGACCAAAGCACTATTGCCTTTGCCTTTGTCAATGTTCTTCCTGTTCACTTCCTTTACCTTTGCCTTTGTCAATGTTCTTCCTGTTCACTTCCTCTCTGAGCAAGCTGACTTCTACATTGGCACCTGTAAGACCTTCTTGCGCAACAGAATTACTTAACATTGTGCGAAAAGTATCCCAACTGTCTGGAAAAGTGGTTAAGAGAAACATAGCCTTCACTAAATCTGGAAAAACTATATTCTCCTCTGCTGTTAATTGGCTGAAAATTGTGTGAAATTCATTGAGATGATTTGACATGGCTGTCCCTTCCTTCATCTTCGAATCCACCAATTTCTTGAGCCAGTAAATCTGAGAAGGAGCACTTTGTTTTTCGTACATACCACATAGATTTTGTCGTACTCCATACGCTGTAGTCTCTTCTGCTACGTTGAAGTAAACATTTTTTGCTAGTGTCAGCATAATTGTGGAACAAGCTAACTCGTCAAGCTCTTCCCACTCATCTTCAGCCATACCTTTTGGTCTCTACCCTTTGAGCTTCAGTGGCTTCACTTGTTTTTTCTGCACCAAAACCTGACAAATCTGCTTCTTCCATAATGGAAAGTTTGTGCTATCCAGCTTCTTTATGTTGTAAAGAGTCTCACTTTGAGAAGATGCCATGTATGCCAAACTGTTTACTCCTGGCAAAAATTTGGCAGAGTTTCCCCTGTAAACTGGCCTCTGTACACAATAAACAAGCTGTAAACAACAAGTTGAACACCTCTCCTCAAGAACTATCAGTATTTTGAAAAGTTTTGATAGAGTCTCCCTTGTAAACTGAGCTATGGAAACCAAAAGATAGCTCAAAAACAACCATAAATAGCTGACCAGTGACAAATCTAAAAATCTCTATAATATGTTATCCTGTAAGCATACACTGTCTCCTGTCTAGGCGATCACAGAACCTGTATCTGTCTCAAGACTGAATCCTGAACAATGCCTCAACGGCCTGACGCATAAGATGCAATCCAGTGTCTACACAAAGTCATACATCCTATGGAATAAAAGTCGCCCGAAGAGGATGCAGGTAGAGGCAAACTCCAACAACCTAATCCACCTCACACTGGGTAACCCAGCCCCCACTTCTTGGCTTCAAAAAACCTCACACACGACCCTCTCAGATGGTTCAACACACTACCCAGAACTAGCATACATCCTACAATAGAACAATCATTGTCCTATGACGGTTGCGGCGGTCTGTCTGCTAGCATGACTCACAACTAGCAGACCCACAGTCACAGTACATCAATCTACAATGCATGCCAGTGGTGTCAAGCCGTCGTATGGCCACACCTCCCCTGGAACCTGGCAAGCACAAGAAGTAGCAATGCAGACTGCAATATATATATATCTGATGATATATATGTGTACTCGGTCTATAGATGATGCTTTGAAGACTAATGAGTGATGTATGTCAATGTTGATATTGATGTTGACCACCTCCTTCTTGCCAATCTACACAAGATGGGCTTCTTTTGAGGCGGAAACCTATCTTTTGATGTAGTGCTCATAACAAAATTCTGAGGACATAAACAGCTTTGAAAGGGGGGTAAATTGTAGGTCACCTGCTGGAAATGCTCCCGAAACGCCGAGTGTGAATTTCCAAGCTCCGGATCCAGAATCTGCCTGAAACGTGCGCGCGTTCTACGATTACGCAAAAACGCACTGAACCTTTCTCTGATACCAATTGAAGTCACAGAACGGAGCTTAGATTGACTCACACACACACACACAGAGATACACAGATAGAGAGCTTACACAGTACGGAGAGAGTTCTTTGAAGGGTTATCTCCCAAGCTCTTATTATTCACAAAAGTATAAGTGAGTATATACAAAGAGTTAGTGATAAGTCAGTTAGGCAAGCGGTCGGCCATATCCGTATAAGAGGCCACTTGGGCTTTACTCCCAACAACATTGGATGTGTTCCTCCGCCCCCCTCTCCATCTTTTGATCCCCCCATGATGGAGGACGATGCACTAATTTCTCCTCAATTGAGAGAAAGACGTAGTATTTTTACATTGAGAAGCCTATGGGGACATGAAGCTATGGTCCAATTTTCACAAATGAAGAGAATCCAGACGAATGGCTTGCGTATTTTGAGATGTATATATTGTCTCTATGAATGCCAAATGAGGACAGTAAAATGCAAACTTTCTTGTTTCTAATGCATGATAAAGCTAAGCTATGGTTTTAAGCTTTGGAAGGGGAGTCGAGACAAGCATGGCCGGCTCTACCGACAAGATTTTTGCATGATTTCGGTAGGGAATCATCCCCCATTGAGATAGATGCAAGACTGAAAGCTATAAAACCGGATGTAAGCAATGAATTCAATCTATTTTTGGATGTTTTGAAGCATGTTGGGTAGAGCTAACAGTAGCTATGCAGCTAGCTAATGGCAAGTAATTCAAATTGGATAAATTTATGGCGTTGGAAAGGGGGAAATGAGAAAACACCCAGCACACAACCTGAATGCCTCTCTATATCATAGTGATTTCAGAGCACCCCTATCCCCTAGTAAACACACACCTAGACTCCCGATTTGCAAACAATTAATGTCGAATCCCAATCCCGACCAACCCTAATTGCACACACTTGACCACAAAGCAAGCATTCATGGCTTTTATCCTTAACCCTTCAAAGCACTGCAATTGAAAATCGACCAACATATGTGGATGCTTTCAAGACCTCTAGCATACATCTGTTCTACCAGAACCTTTCAAGATCTTTGACATACACGAACTCTACTGTAAGCTTATATCTCATTTCTACACACCTCCCCCACACGAGAAACACACATAACAGACACATGGGTTGACATGATAGTGAGAAAGAGATTGAGAACATTTACTCAAACACCAAAAAAGATATAGAGAATATCATGATGTCAATGGAATTAGCTTTAATTTAGGAGTGTACAATGATGGATCCCAAAAGAACACTCTCCTTGATGTGGCTTCCGAAAAATCTGTGGTGGCATATTACGAGTGAGAGAGCATGGCCGTCTCCCCTTCTCTCTTGCTTGTAACGCCTCCACCTACCGAGGTCTCCTTTTTTTAATCTTGAAGGGCTTCCCCTCCAACCCTCAGCTCCCTTGCCTTGCTTGTAACCAGTCCCTTGGCGGCCTTCAATCAACCCTCTACAGACCCCGTTTACTACCAAACCTGTTGCCTACTGCCCCCAGCGGCTCTCGGCCCAGCACACCAGCTTAGGTCTCTTCTCCCTGACACTACAAGCTAGCGCCCCACTTTTGCAGCCCTTCAAGTGCGCCCTCAACCCCTCAAGACATGAGGTGCTCAGATCCCCTCTAATCAGCATCATCCGGCTCCTCCTATTGCTAGCGTCAACTGTGGATTTCTCCGACAAACGATGGCTCTGCACAGCCGCTAAAGCTGGCTCCTCCTTAGCCTTGCTTTCTTGTGCTGGTCCTCATCCACAACTGACAGTTCCCTCATACCCCTTCACTGATCTCAACCTCCTAGCGCCAGCCCTTGCTCTTCCAGCCCTGAGACACTTCTCTACTGTTCCAAGCCCCACCACCTTTGGCGGTCTGTCCTGCTCACGGTCCTGCACTTCTCATGCCTTTTTTTTGCTCACTGCCGAGCACATCCGATATGGCAAATTCCTTCGTATGCTTTCCTCCCCTTCACAGCGCGACCATGCATGGCCTCTTTCTCTCTTGCACCAACCTCCCCAGAGCGTTCTCAACCACCCGGCCTCACTCACTTGCAGGCTCGAGCCATTGGCTGCCTCCAATCCTTATGCAACACTCGCCCTTCTGCAGACCTGCCCGTGCATCAATTGATCCTTGCTTGCACAACAGGCTGCCCTCCCATGCAGCTCGCGATCAAGCCCCTCTGCTCTACTCAGGCCAATAGCGAGGTCCTCTCTCCTGCAAAACTGGCCGGCCCTTGATACCTTGCTGTGATATGGCACTTCTGCCTCCACTTGAATTCATTGCCGACCCTGCTCGGGCGGCCCATGCACTGGCCTGATCTCCCTTGCCTAGCTCTCAAGGGTTCCCGCTTGCCAATTCAGGCCTTGTATTATGTCCAGCTCCTCCTTGCAAGTGGCGACTCCCTCCAGATGGCATCATCATGCCCACTTTCCTTCTTCACTCGAGCTTCCCTTACCACCCACACTCCAACTGCAGTACTGCCCCCACTGTCTTGACATAGCCACCATCCTTTACGAATTTCCCATGCAATGCTTGCTTTTCCCTGCAATATATTATTATTTGTTTTTCCCGTCCTTGAAATGTTGAAAATAAGACTCTTTAAGCGATCCTTCCCACTGAGAGCTTCAAAACACAAGTGTTAACAGAAGTGCCCTAAAGCTTCATGGCCACCATTAATTAAAATCTTCTATTAACCTCTCGGGTGAAGGAATTGTTGCCAAGGAAAGCCGGGATCGTCACAACCATATGCCATTTTAAGCTCGATATGATGCTTGACTAGTGAATGACCATGTACCTTCTCTCAAGCACACAAAGAACCTTGACACTCTTGATCTCGGTCACCAATCTCATTTGACATAAACATCACAATTGGACTCGTTGAAAATTGCATCAAGTATAGCTTCAACCACCCTGCCATTTTCTTCCAATTCTCCATGCACCGGCTTCAGACGTGTTTGTGGGCGAACCAAGTTTGGGTGCATCAGCGTGTCTACATCCTTATCTCCAAGAGAAAGTGGACTATGAACTTTTGAAGAACTACAATGGGGAAGTGGCAATTGCAAGATCAAAAAGCAAGAAGATCAAGAAGAAGATGGAGCAGGGTGTAGCAGGCTACAAAATGATGGCGCATGTTCAACCACCAAGTCCTCAAGAGGTAGCTTAGGATGAAAATTAAGGGAATAGGGTTGTGGCTACTATTCCACAATAGTGGGTGTGCACATCCCAAGATCTATCAGCAAATTCAAGAGTCGTGGCTAAGTGTGATGGACAGGGGATGGTTAAGAGAGCAAGAGGTAGGGCAAGATCGTTGCCAAGTAGGTGCTACAATTGTGGTGAAGACGGTCAATATACTCTAAATTTCCCCCAACCGTCGAGGGAAAGAGGAGGTATTTACTCGTTGTCTGGTAGAGAAAGAGGTCAAGGACAATTCAATGACCAAAGGGAGCAAGCCGTCAATAATCTAGCATAACCAGCCCCACCAAATGGTGGTGAAGTCTATGGGGTGAATATTATTGGGGTGGCTAAGTAGGAAGTAGATGTTTTGGCCAATAAAAAGAAAGAGCTAAGAAGGAGACAAAAACCGTGTGAGAGGCCAAGGCTCGCAAGGGTAAAGAGAAGGTATACAAAGGTAGAGAATAGCCTAAAACAGCTAGCAAGTGGAGAAGGCATTGCACGATCAAGCCGACATATTTTCAGCTTAGGTGCGGCTATCCAGAATATGACTTGGTAAGTGACGTTTAAATTCAAAGAGCCAATATTACTTTTGGACAACTGTTGGCATTGAACCCAAAGCTAAGATGATAGTGGTCTATGAAGGTTAGCAGAAGGCTACTGAGGGCCAAAGGAAATGTACATGCAATGAAAAATATGGCCTTGAGGGTAGAAAGCCCTAGGGATGTTCTTTCTCTAGTGGATGCAGCCATTGAAAAGAAGATGCACGTACATGCATATATAGATGGAGGAGCCCCAGTTGTGTCATGACAGAAGAAACTATGAATGAGGCAGGTGTTAAAGTGGTGGCCAAGTCAAATTTACACATGAGAATGGCCAATCATGCCAAGTCAAGGTGTTTAGGTGTGTCTCAGTACGTAAGGGTGAAAGTAATGGGAATAAAGTGTCCAATTAGTTTTTTTGTGATGAAAGCAGATGAGAATTCCTACCCTATTATCTTGGGGAGGCCGTGGCTATTTGCAATATGGGTTAATTAGGATTGGGAGAGCAAGGTGTTTACCTTTCCTGATAAAGAGAAGGGAAGGCAGGGAGTGCTAGACATGAGAGGCGATGTCATCATATGGCCGCAAGAGATAATTAAGGGTATTTGACAACAAGATATGAGTATGAAACTTAAACAGACTATGATGAAGGTTTGTTAACCATAGAACACAAGAAAAGCCCAATTTTGTATTATTTACTCCATCAACTCAATGTAATTATTTTTTGGGACTCAATTGAGTTTCCAAATTGTAATATACTAAAAATGCGGATTAGTCGAACCCATGAGAGAAATTAGGAGATGATTTTGAGAAGTTAGAACCTCCAAGGCTGAGGTATAAAAGCCAATTTTTGTAACCCTAATCACAACTTTTGAATTAATCAGCTTTTGAGCTCAATTAAGTGTGCCGTGAGTTTTGTGTGGAATAGTGAGTGATCTTCTTCTACTCTCTACGAGCGCTACAAATGCTACCGTGAGTTGTCTGGAATAGTGAGTGATCTTCTTCTACTCTCTACGAGTGCTACAAATGCTACATTCCAAAGGCGTATTCATCATGTGTTAGCAACGGCAAGAGCTACACGCCAATGCTAAACTTGCACGATTTTGGGCTCTTTACAAAGAGCTCTTGTGCGAGCTTTTTTTTCTCTGATCGTGCATCCAATTAGAGATTGCTATACGTCATTGCGTTCACGGCTAGTAGAACTACACATTTGGTCTAAACACATCTTGCATCCATGACCTCTAATTTTTTACCTGTCTTCATACGGGTTTTTGCACTTAGTGTTTACAGGTAGTGAATTGGGTTAGAGACTTTAGGGTAGTGTCCTTTAGGTGTATAGAGGTCACCCCTTAAGCTTTGGGACAATTATCAAATGAGTTTCCCTTAGGTGTGCCTTGAGTTGATTTTTCTTGCTAGTGATTGTCCTTAGAAGGTTGAGTAAATGATTGACACCCATCTATTTGTTTCCATGCGCCTACACATCAAGCTCCATCCTTGGTTGACATCTTGTTTGTTGGCCTAAATCTCACTTTGCTAGCAGCTACGAGCAGCGAATGTGCTCGAGAACATTGGCACTAATGCGATGGACAAGAGCCCTAGGTAGGTGACCTTAGCCTAGTCCTACGAGGTGAAAGCTCCTCTGGTTTGGTGGAGCCTTGTTATTTTACTTTAGGTAGGACTCTCGAGTTTTTAGAGAGGTTCTAGGGAGTGTGTGTCTCACCTGGGTCTTTCACAATAGACAGTTTAGTTAGTTTGGTAAAGTTGTGATTGTCGGTTTTTGATTGGTTGGTGTAAAAGTGCTAACTAGTCCATGTGTGGGATTAAAGTGTGATTCTACCCACGATTGCAAAACCCCACATGATGAGTAGTAGTAATTGTAGATAGGACATGTACTTGTAATCTAGAGCTATCCATCATTGATGTTATTTTATTGTATGCTTGCTTGCATAAGTACTCTATAAAAAGTTGATTTTTAGAGATAACGTGCAATAAAAAAGCTTCAGTAGACATTTATGCATGGTTGAGTGAGCCTCAGCATAAAAGGACACATAGGAGTAATTTTTCATATGCATGCATCATATGTGTATGATGTCTTAGGGCCTAGCAAGAGACAAAATTTGACAAAATAGACTGCATCAGAGTGTTCCAAAGGGGTGTTTTACCCTAGGTACACCCTGGGACTAAGGTTTTGACCAACATTTGGTTCCCAAAAGACAAAGTCAAGTATGAAAACTAAAAAAAATATGAAACTTGTGATTTAGTGCATATTTTTGCATTGAAAATTTGTAAGAGTTCTTTGGAAGCAGTACCGGAGACATGGGGAAACTTGTGCTTGAGTTCTAAACCAAATCTTTCTAGCAGACATCATACACGTATGATGTCTGAAGAGTAGATCTGGCATCAAAAATGGGCCTTTGACTTGACACCCATAGTCTGCATATTATAAAGAGCACATACACCAAAGTTTTACTCTTTTTGGGAAATTTCTTGAGAAAAAGTGGTAATAAGGTGCAATTTTGATATCCAAACTTTGCTTTGAGCACTTGTGCATATTATACATATCAAGGGACACCTAGGAAAGAAACAGGAATGCATTCTTTACAACTTAGACATCATAGGTATATGATGTCTGGGAGGCCATATTTTGGGCTAAAAGGCATCTTTGTGTGAACCATTGTGTTTAAGAGTATCTAGGGAGTAAATAGGACAAGTCTCATTGATTTTGAAGCAATTTAAGGCTAATAGAGACCAAGAGACAGGGTTAAGAAAAGTGAATGCTTAATTTGACCATATCTAACACAATAGGTATTCAAATTATGTTCTGCAAGTGGCAATAAGTTTCTTATGTGGTGGGTATCCTCTGGAATGAGATTCACTAAATTTTGGCAAGATAGACATCATACGCGTGTGATGTCTCATGGCATATTTTGTGACCATAATTTCCAATAGAACTTACCAAGTGTGAAACATCTCAAGGCAAGGCTAACGACTAGATTTCATTCAATTTGGATCAATTTTGACCTAGTTAACCTCTTGTATAAGCGGATAACAACCAAGGCCTACGTACGAGAGATTAACCTACCTACAGGGATTAGAACTTCAAAGTAAGCTTACGTTTGGAGAAAAAATCAAGGAGAGAGCATGGTTCAGGTTTGTGCCAATTCTGAGAGAATAGACATCATATGTGTATGATGTCTACATACCAATTTTAGAGCTCAAACTAGGAATCTACTGCTCCAAAAGCCTTTGCTGATGTCTTAGTATTCCATGGGTCTTATCAGATGAATTGTCATAAAAACTAATATCTAATACTCTCAAATGATTTTCTCATGGTAAACCAATCATTTAATGTGGGGAAGTACCAGGAGAGTAAAAGCTAGAATATTAGTAAGGTTGCAGACCGTTCTCTATCAAGGATCCAAAGCAGGGAAAATCCGGATCCAAAGGGGGATAGCCTTTAATAGAGCAATGAGCTTCAATGGGGCTCAAAAGACCTAAGGTTCAGCTCCATTAACACTTCCATGGGCTAAGGTTCCAAAAATTAAACCTTTTATCCAATGGCCAAAGCATAGGGGAATTGGATGGTCATGGGGAAGACTGAAAAGTCTTCTCACATCCCTAGGAAGGATGGGGCGAGCCCATTTTGTAGGGGATGAGAGAGAAACACGCACACACACACACACACACACACACACACACTCCAAGGCTTCCCCTTTACACAATGGGAATACTGGACACATGTCAAGCTCCTAGGCTAGTTGCCCCCATCCTCCCCTCAAATCCTATTGGATGTCCATAGAGGTGGACCAATGAGAATTAGGCTATAGTAAATTTAGTCCAATCAATTTAAAAATTCTTGATAAAAGAACCAATAGAAATTAAGCTCCCTAGAATACTATTGGACAGTCTACCAAGGGTCCAATGAGCATCCAACAACCCAATGGCTTGCTTGATTCCTATTGGCTAGAAGACAAAAAGGTCTAATGAGAGTTTAGATGAATTATTTAAATACCTAAAGCTCTCATAAAAGGGGAATGGGGACACTTGTCAAAAGGCTATCAATTATGCTTCTAATTTGTGATTGGCTAAGCTTTATAGGAGCCAATGGGAGGCCATCATGAGCATTTAGCAAGAGGGGTCAACCAAGATGAGAGAAGGGGCTGCATTTTACTCATACACAAGGCTACATACACACACACACACATAGCTCATGTGTGCAAGAAGAACTCCATCTCCTTCTCCAAGCATTGAGAAGTAGAGGCCTACACCAACAACAATTGGATTTGGAATGCAAATCCAACCAAGATCCAAGCTTCAATGGCATCCTCATCTCCTCTACCATGCTATTTACTAAGCTAACCTATGCTATTAGAGCAATTATTGAGGATAATACTTCTTTCTCGTAAGATACCTCTTCTTCCTCTCAATCTATCCTCATTACCTTCTAGATCTCACCATTTTTAAAGGTGTGTGAGGTCTTGGGACTGAGGCTAGGGACACTAGGTGTGTTTTTCAAGCATAATTTGGTGTATGAAGATTCCATCTTCATTACCCCAACTAGTTTTATCAAGGAGCACAAAGATTTTATTGCACAAAAGTTTCCTTTGATGGGAGAAGCTATAATACAAAGCCTTTATGGAGGGGAGACCGGCTCCATGTAAATCTTTAACAATACTTTAAAAGAGATAGAAATAGAACAATTGACAAAAGTTGAGTAACCGCAAAAGAGTAAGTAGAATAGGGATTTTTCATCCTTGAATCACGCCTGCCTTATGTAGTTAATGGGGACACCATCAAGAGCCATGGTCTTAATAATGGAGTCCTACGGGGCTTGCTTATGGCTTAACCATTATTGAGCTATTAGAAGCTTGACAGGAACCGGTGCTCTATTGGCTCTGTTGAACCCTCTCTTCTATTCCTTGCAATTAATAATATTTGAGCCACATTTATAGATGATTGAGTGCTTATATTTGCGGTCATACACCATACCATGGTGGCTTCACAAATCAATTTCCAACAAGGGGCTAAGAGAAATCTTAAGCCCGCAAAAAATAAGGATCGTAACGAGCCTAAGGAGAATGATAATGTCCAAAAGTCTCCCAATGACAACGCCAACAACAACAAATCTAAGGAGAAGGGAGTTTATAAAGGCAAAAATAAACTCTCTCCTGAAGAGCTATAGCGTTATCGGAAAGATAATTGTTGTTTCAAGTGCGAAAAGCAAGGGCATGCCTATCGTGCTTGCCCCCACAAGAATACATGTAATGAGCCTCCTAGAGCTACCTTGGTCAAAATTCAAGAAGAGGATGCTCATCAAAGGATCTCCTTGATGCCATGCTTGGGGAAAGGTAAGAGAACATGATGCTTTTATTCTCTTTGACTCTCGTTCTACTCACAATTTCATATCCACAGAGTTGGCCACCAAGCTAGGCATCCAAGCCTATGAGATGGGAGATGCCCTACCTGCTTCATGGTGGTTTCAAGGGGCAAGAAGCTTAGTCACTCCCTTAATTGGTAAATTGAGTCTCCATGTCCAAATATATGTGGACAAGGAGGATTTATTTATCTCTCCTCTCAAGCAAGAGGATGTAATCCTAGGGGCACCATGGTTTGGTCGCATGGCTGCCAATGTTAAATTCCTTGAAAGGAAAATTTACTTTAGGTTCAGGCAAAAAGATATGTACATAGATGCTAAGGAGTTGGGTAGTACCATACCTCTTGTACATAAGCAAGCTTTGAATAAGTTAATAAACAACTCTATTTTTGTGTACATGATTTTTGTTAAAGATCCTAAAAATGAATCTAATGATTTAGCAAAAGAAAATAAAATAATAAAAAGGAACAATTTCATCAAGGGGTTTCAAGATGTTTTTATTGACGATATCCCTTGTGAATTACCTTCAAAACGAGGCAATGACGACCATGAAATTGAAATTCTTCTAGGAAGTTCACCACCTAATAAACCTCCTTATAGAATTTCCCCAGTCTCAACAAGAGGAGATTATACGGCAAGTGCATGAGTTAGTTGAGAAGGGCATGGTTAGTCCTAGCTCATCTCCATTTTGTTCACCAGTGTTATTAGTGGAAAAGAAAGACGGCACATATTGTATGTGTGTCGACTATAGAGCACTAAATAGGATCACTATCAAAAATAGGTTTCCTGTTTCACGGGTAGAAGACTTATTTGATAAGCTACAACGGTCAACCTACTTCAGTAGGATTGACCTAAAAAGTGGCTACCATCAAATAAGGGTAGTTGATCAAGACACTGTAAAGATCGCATTTTGCACTATGTTTGGTCTTTATGAGTACATTGTCATGCCTTTTGGCTTGACCAATGCACCAGCCACATTTAACCGCTTGATGGAGAAGCTACTCAAGCCTCATCAAACCTTTACTGGAGTGTTCTTTAATGATATAATCATCTACTCTACTAGAGGAACACAAGCAACACCTCCAGGTAATATTTCAAGTTTTACAAGAGAATAGACTTTATATTCATCGTAAGAAAAGTGAATTTTTCCTACAAGAGATTCAATACTTAGGTCACATTATCTCTCAAGATGGCATCCAAATGGATCCATCAAAGATAGAGGTAATATAAGGATGGCCTAATCCAAGGAATCTACATGAACTAAGAATCTTTATAGGTATTTGTGCATACTATAGATGCTTCATAGAAAAGTTCTCACAAATCGCGGGACCATTACATGATCTAGCAAAGAAAAACGTTAGGTATATATGGTCCACCAAGGAGAAAAATGCTTTTAAAAAGCTTAAAGAAAAGCATATCTCTCAACCCGTGCTTACACTACCGGATCTCTCAAAGCCATTTGAGGTCCAATGCGACGCCGGTGGTGATTGCCTTAGAGCTGTTTTGATCCAAGAAGGGCATGCCATAGCCTATGAAAGTTGAAGGCTCGACCTTGTTGAGAAAGTTCTAGGCATATATGAGAAGGAACTCTTAGCAGTTCTACATGATCTAGACTCGTGGAAGCACTATTTATTGGGGACTCCTTTCATTATGTGGATGGATCACCAAAACCTTAAGTACTTCATGATGCAGACCAAGCTCTCCACCGACAAACAAATGAGGTGGGCAAATTTCCTTTCACAATTTCATTTTCATATTGCTCACATTGCTGGCTAGCATAATCAAGTAGCCAATGCACTCTCAAGATGACCGAGAGTGAATGCGGTTTCCATAGAAACTCACAATGATCTATCTTCTATGATAGATGAGTATGCTATTGATTCCGATTTTAGAGATGTGATTTCAGCCCTTGCACTAGGGAAGAAGGAAGAACCATTTACCCTACAAGATGGTTATCTTCTCTATGGCAATAGACTATGTGTTACTAGCTCACTACGTGAGAAAGTAATGTATGAATCTCATGCTCCTCCTTATGTGGGGCATAGACGGATTCAGTCTACCCTAAAAGGGATAGAAACATATTTCTATTGGCCTACCACAAAAGCAAATATACAAGAGTATGTTTCAAAATGTGTGGTATGCCAAAAGACGAAGTTTGATAGACTCGGAAGCAACCTGGATTGTTTCAACCTTTTCCAATCCCTAATTCACCATGGGAGAGCATATCCATAAATTTTATCTTTGGATTGCCCAATTCCATCCATGGGAACACAGGAATATGGACGATAATAGACAGGTTTAGCAAACAAGAACATTTCATACATGTCAAAAAGACTATCAAAGCCCATCAAATGGCAACCCTCTTTATATCAAATCTTCAAGAACCACAGCCTCTCAATGTCCATGGTGTTGGATAGAGACCCTAGAATGACCAATAATTTTTGGAAGGGTCTCTTTGTGAATTAAGGTCAAGGCTAAACTTCTCTTTGGCCTATCATCCCCAAATGGATGGCCAAAGTGAAATAGCTAACCTAACCATTCTTGATCTACTAAAAGCTTATGTCACAGAAGTAGATCAAAAGTCCCAATGGGAGAAGTACTTACCCTTAGTGGAGTATGCTTACAATAACATTGTACATACTTCCACGATAAAAGCACCTTTTTAGGTGATAGAGGGAAGATCAAAAAGTCCCTTGCTACTCAAGGTACATGGGAAGATCTTTGCTGCATATGAATATAGCTGAGACTTGTAAGAATATTTCCAAAAGCGTAAGGATTCTATATCCATCTCTCAGCAAAGGCAAAAGGCTACTGTTGATAAGCACAGAAGAGTCCTAACCTTTAAACAAAAAGATTGGGTCTTGCTTAAATTTCTCAAGGCTCGATTAAGGCACACAATGGGCAAGAATCCTATGGGACACCAAAAGTACTATGCTAAGTTAGCAAAAAGGTACTATGATCCCTTCCATCTTCTTAGACTAATCAATGAGATGGCCTATCAACTCAAGTTTCCCAGCCATTGGCTTATACACAATGCTTTCCATGTGAGCCTGCTAAAGCCTTACAAAGGAGATCCACCTCAAGAACCAGTTATTGAAGACCCACCAGAGAACGAGGACCAAGAAGAGGTGATGTAGTCCGATTCCATTCTCCGACACAAAGACAAGGTATTACAAGGCGGTAAGACTATCCGCCGACTATATCTTATCAAGTTTAAAAATTACCCTTTTGAAGATGCTAGATGGATGCAAGGCATACAATTAAAGGATAACCTAAACCTTGTCAATGCTTACAATGATTCCCTAGAGTAAGAAAAGGTAAATATGTATAAATGAACAAATTTCTGTCTTATAAGACTCTCTTTTTCTTTATTGTGCACACATGCTAATGAGTATGCATACTTAAGATCATGTTTGTAGAGACGACGTCTCCCAAACACCAAGTAGATCTTGTCACTCTACTATGGGAGACTGATATGTACTAATGTGTTAACATGCTTGCGGTAGCTAAGCCTCTCAAGCACCAAATGGACTAGTCATCCATTTTTGGATGATGTCGTAAGGTAAAATAGGGGTCCTCTACCCGCTAGCAAACGGACTAATGACTAGGCTTTATCTTTCTCTGACTCATAGTCGAAGACATCTATCATTTCAAGAGAGAGGTAATGTCATAAAAAACTAATATCTAATGCTCCCAAGTGATACTCTCATGTTAAATTGATCATTTAATGTGAGGAAGCATCGGGAAAGTAAAAGCTAGAATATTGGTAAGGCTACAGCTCTGTCAGGGATCCAAAGGAGGGAAAATAGGGATCCAAAGGGGAATAGCCTGCAAAAGAGCATTGTGCTTCAATGGGGCTTAAAAGACCTAAGGTTCACCTCCATTGAGACTTCCATAGGCTAAGGTTTCAAAAATTAAACCTTTTATCCAATGGCCAAAGCATAGGGTAAATGGATGGTCCTGGGGAATACTAAAAAGTCTTCCCACATCCCTAGGAAGGAGGGGGCAAGCCCATTTTGTAGGGGATGAGAGAGAAACGCACACACACTCCAAGCCTTCCCGTTTACACAAAGGGAATACTAGACACATGTCCAGCTCCTAGGCCAGCTTCCCCAACCTTCTCTCAAATCCTATTGGATGGCCATAGAGTTGGACCAATGAGAATTAGGCTAGCTAGAGTAAATTTAGTCTAATCGATTTAAAAATGCCAGATAAAAGAACCAATAGAAATTAAGCTCCCTAGAAGACTATTGGACAGTCTACCAAGGGGTCCAATGAGCATCCAAAAGCCCAATGGCTTGCTTGATTCCTATTGGCCAGAAGACAAAAAGGTCCAATGAGAGTTTTGATGAATTATTTAAATACCTAAATCTCTCTCAGAAGGGGAAAGGGAGACACTAGTCAACAGGCTATCAACTATGCTTCTAATTTGTGATTGGCTAAGCTTTATAGGAGCCAATGGGAGGCCATCATGAGCATTTAGCAAGAGGGTTCCACCAAGATGAGAGAAGGGACTGCATTTTACTCATACACAAGGCTACACACACACACACACACACACAACTCATGTGTGCAAGAAGAACTCAATCTCCTTCTCTAAGCATTGAGAAGTGGAGGCCTACACCAACAACTCTTGGCTTTGGAATGCAAATCCAACCAAGAGCCAAGCTTCAACGGCATGCTTATATCCTCTACCATACTAATTACTAAGCTAAGCTATTCTATTAGAGTGATTATGTGAGGAGAATACTTCCTTCTCGTAAGATACCTCTTCTTCCTCTCAATCTATCCTCATTCCCTGCTAGCTCTCACCATTTTTAAAGGTGTGTGAGGTCTTTGGACTGAGGCTAGGGACACTAGGTGTGTTTTTCAAGAATAATTTGGTGTATGAAGCTTCCATCTTCATTATACCAACTAGTTTTATCAAGGACGCAAAGATTGTATTGTACAAAAGTCTCCTTTGATGGGAGAAGCTATAATACAAAGCCTTTATGGAGGGGGGACCGGCACCATGTAAATCTGGTCCTCAACTTTTGTCAATTGTTCTATTTCTCTCTCTCTTTTCAAGTATTATCAATGCCAAATTAGCTAGGTGTAAATTTCTATGTTGCTTTCTCAATTAAGTACTCTCTCTATGCTCATTAAGAACTTGTTCTTAATGAAATGCTCACTATGTTATCAATTTCCGCTACACACAAGTTACTAGTGCATTAAATTTTACATCAATATTTGGAGCTCATATAAGGATCTTGTCTTTATATACAGTAGTAAGTGAGGAATACTGATTTGACAAAGAATTGTAGAGTCAAAGTTTTGTACAGATAGCCAGCATCAAGGAGCTTGCAAATTCGTAGTCAGTTGAAATTGCAAAGCACTTTACCAGTTTGAAAAGCTACTTGGAAGCAAACAAGGACAAAGTAACAACCACAAGAAGACTTCTAAGGTAAGAGGTTGGGTTGATGTTTGTTTGTGTAGAGAATTTGATGAATTTGAGATCCAAAAGGTGTATTCAAAGAGAACAGGGAGTGGTCGGAGATCAGGTTAGCTTAGTGATAACTGAAGAGAGTGGAAACCAAGCAAGGATAGATCCCTTATCACATATCATAAAAGAGGGTAGTGATATAGACACCTCCTTCAAAGGATCACATCATTGGATGGCTAACTGATCACTTGGAGGTTTCCAGTAGCAAGGGACCATGGGAGGTAGTACCTCTCAAAAAGCCTTAAAAATGCCAAAATACACTGCAATTTTTCTTAAGGGAACCAATGAACATGGAGCCTTTATGTATGTTGATGTTTGAGGACGTCAATGCATATGTATTGAACAATGGCCAGTGAGAGGATTAACACTAATCATGGTAATTGATGATGGTGATAGGCTTTGTGATGGGAGGGAAACCACTATCTCATTGTCAAAGACCGTGAAAATTATAGTAGATATGGAGACAATGTAGCAAAAGATAAGATGTTTATGGAGACTCGAGAGATACTTCCTAAAGTCACTCTTTTCGGAGCCTGTTACATTCATGACAAGAAATTGGAAAGAATGTGGACGATCCATGAAAACATCAGGATTTACAAGCATGACGAAGGAAGAGTCGCCTCTTACTATCGGTGCATGGATCAACATGTGAAAAATTTAAGCATGGACAAAGTCCTATACTTGTTTTCATATGATTAGATAATAGGAAACCATATCATTTTTGCCAATAAATATGAACAAGAATACGAGCCAATTCACCTAGACAATGTAGGGAGAGTGATAACGCTAGAATTAATGACACAAGCTTTGGTAGGGAAGCAAAATCTCATAGAAACCCCAAGGAAATCTTAAAATTTCCTTCTCAAATGATTACAACACCGCAACAAAATCAAATAAACAACCACTACCTAACCATCAAAACTCACAAGCATCACCACTATCATTTCAAGAATGGCTCAAACAAATTTCTACACCAGACATGAACATGAAATGGGGTGGATATCATGCCATTTCAGGGCTAGAAGCACCACCAAAAGCACCACTCCATTGTCAATATCAAGATGAGAGTAGGACAAGAAAATTAAATCCAATTAGGATGAAAACGCCATAATGAGAATGAGAAGAAAGAAGCCGAGTAAAAAAATGAACACTTGCTAGTTCAATTAGGAACTATGGGTTAGGAGCACCCTTAGGGGATAATCATGTACCATATCCCAGGATAGAAAGGGCTTATAGAGGAGGAGTAGCGGATCCTATGTTTAAGATGGTTGATCACCGGAAGATCAGACCCTCTCAAGTCCAAAAATGAGTTAACAAGAAATATTCCAAAAATAGAGATCTAAGGGACCACATGGAAGCCTTTGTGCATGTCATCAAGGCTGAGGAAGTACTGGAATTTCCACATAGTTTGTAGGATTTGGGTTAATCCTAGAGGAGGATTCCGCCACCTGGTTTGACTCTATTGAAGATAGATATTCTGAATCATCAATGGAGGAGGTATGTGATGAGTTTATCGAAAAATTGTCTCAAAGAGGGATAGCTCATAATACAGTCTCACAAATCCATAAGTTCAAGTAGAAAGAGGGAGAATCTGTTAGAAAGACAGCCTTAAGGTTGAAACGCTACGTGAAATTTTACCTAGTGGAGGAGCTACCAACTCAGTCTTGACTCATGCTGATATGTATCCAAGTACTGAGAAATGTAGATCTTCAGAAGGATTTTCATATGAAGAAGAGCTCAACCCTAAATGAGTTGACCAAGGAGGCTCTATACCTAGTAGACAATTGTGTTGTCTACAAGGAAGGTGACTACAGAGACTTAGATGATGACTCATCATCACAACAAAGTGGAGCTAAGTCTATAAGTTCAACATAAAAGAGCGAGGTAACAATGAATCTTGAGAGACTTGCTCATGAATTTCTCAAATGGATAAGTATGTTTGCTAAGCCATAGGCTAAGCAACCAAAATGGTGTTCCATTGAGCAATAATGGATGAATCGCACCATGAAAGAGTGTTACTATAACAAGGGGTATGTAAGAGAGCAACGGTATGCCCGGGCCAAGCCTTAGTGCGTGTGCATGTGTATTACAAAGAGCCAAGTGAATATGGGGCTAGTTCAACATACTATCCACCCAAAGAGCCAAAAGCACCTGAACCTTGGAGCATGATTGTGAATGTTGGACCACCAACAACAGCTCATGCTGCAGGAGAAGGAAGACAAATGTCGGATGAATTCATATTTTTGTTCATCACCAATGGGGGGCTAATAGGACCAAGACCTGCCTATCAACAGAGAGAAGCCCCAGAAGCGCCTCCCCAACCCTTAGAACCGTGTTACAAATGTTATGGTGACCACCTTATAAAAGATTGTCACACAAGATCATGAGAGTGAATGTGTATTTTCCAGATTGCAACATTACGCATTTGATCAATGATTGTTCAAAAAACCTAGATAAGATAGAGAAAACTACATTAAACATTAGTGGGTGCGATCCCATCAAGTAGCGGTTCAAAAAATGAAATGGTGATACCCATAGAGGTTTTCACAAGAGTGCAAGCTCAAAAAGCAAGGGAAGAACCAATAATTGAGGAACCTAAATTAGATGCACTTGGTTATGGAAAAAAAAATCAATGAAACACCTGGAAAGCCAAGAAGACACGTATGAAAGCTAGAAAGGAACGTTAACAAACTGCCCTAGCATAGGAGTTAAAACAAACCAAGCATAGATTAGCGGTTCAAAAAATGAAACGGTGATACCCATAGAGGTTGTCACAAGAATGCAAGCTCAAAAAGCAAGGGAAGAACCAATAATTGAGGAACCTAAATTAGATGCACTTGGTTATGAAAAAAAAATCAATGAAACACCTGGAAAGCCAAGAAGACACGTATGAAAGCTAGAAAGGAACGTTAACAGACAGCCCTAGCATAGGAGTTAAAACAAACCAAGCATAGATTAGAGAGTCAAACTAACCTTGACTTGGAACTCCCTCATACTAAAGAGCCTAATTAGAGAAAGATACCAAAGAGTGAAAATTCTGAAGGATCAATACTAGTTGAAAAAGTGAATGAACCCCTAGATGCACTTATGAAAGCCTACAAAGCATGACTTTAGACTACACAAAGCCAGGAACAAAAGGTGGATGGCGTACCCTTATGCAGAGTTAGAAAATCAAAGGTTAGAGACGTGTCAAAAAATTATCCAAACTACCCAAGATTTTCTAGAGACACCTACAAGTAAGCTAAAGAGTTGGATTGAAGTTCTAGCTTCAACACAAATAATCGCTCTAAACATGAAGCTAAAGGGACCATTGGAAAATCCACAGGTAAAATAGAAAAGCCCAAAGTAGTGATGAATACCACAGATTAGGCTTTTGAGGATCTCCATCCTATGATACTAGAATCTTACAGAGAGGATGATGACTTAGACAAAATTTGGAGACACATACGAGAAGCAAACGATGTGAAAGAGTTGAGTCAGAAGTCAGCCAACCCAGTAAGGGAAGGAATGTTTTTCTTTCACTTATTGAAGAGTTTGATGAAGGATCTCAATTTGATCTAGACATTCTCTCATACTTAGGAGATAAGGGGTCAATACACTCTTTAGATAGTCACCCTCAATTGTTGAAAACCTTACCCTCATACATGGGAGAGTATGAAGCCAAATCAGAGGTGAAGGGGTTGATTGGTATATTTTCTACACCTGTGACTTGTACTATTTTGCTAGCAAAGCTCCTCCAAACAAGACCAAACATGTGGGTGATTGTTGGAAAATGTTTTTCCAGTAGAATTCCAAGGTGTAAAAACCATGGAAATTCTTGCTAGTGGAGCTGGTGTTAATATCGCCACCAAGGAAATTTGAAAAAAATGGGGAGCACCGGCCTTGAGGGCTACCAAAATGAGGTTGCATCTAGTAGATGGGTACATGGAAAAACCCTTGGGACTTTTAGAGAAAATAATATTACTTCTTGCGACATTGAGTATGAACATACCTTTGCCATAGTTGACTTTGAGAAGAAGAAGAATTATGACATCATACTTGGACGGCCATTTATGAGACAACTTAAGATGGCTCAAGACTGGAGATATGATCATATATACCTCACACATTGAAACCATGGTCCACATAAACTTTAAAGACCATAGATACAAAGACATGAACCAAACCCAAGTGGAGGAGTTTGATTTTGCTACAATAACAAGATCAGAACTTCCAGCTTGGTTAGGCAAACCCAAAGAGCTATGGATGTACGGTGCATCACAATGTGGGAGTTTGAAACGAGAAAAGTGTATCCTGGAAAGGTTTCTTGAAGATAAGGAATATGTTCCTGAATCTTTTTTTGAAGAAGCTCATAAGCCATTGGAATAACCTCATATCCTAGCAACCCTAGATGTGTGTGCTATTTTATATGGTCCCACAATAAAATTTTGTGACAAAGATGGTTACGATGTGGTTTTATACTATATGGTCAATATAGTAAATGTGAATGAAGAGACATTATCCCTAGAAGGACCCAAATATGATCTATTGGCAACTGACAAAAGAGAAGAAGAAGACTTTCATGACTCTCCCGGAACATTTTGAACGAGAGGAGGACACGGATGACGAATGCTTCGACAACTTAAGTGAGCAGGAAGAAACGATAAGGGATGTCAGGTTTTATGATTTTTCAAATCAAAAACCTAGATGTCAAGAATGATACAAGAAAAAGAGAGCCAAAAACAAACCAAAAGAGAACACTATGCCTAGACAAAGAGGCAAAGCACAATTTTTTACGCTTGTAAAAGCAGAAGATTGAGTTAAGAACAAGATATCCGGAAGGTTCTCTAAAGCTCAAGATCCCATAACAAAAGAGAGCATAAAGGACCTTTGAAAGAAAACCAGAAGGCCAAAATCTAAAAGAAAACCCAAACAAACAAAAGAATCAACACTTAATGAGTTTGGAGAAACTAAATGGACCAAGGTAAAGAGAAAGAAGAAGTACCGCGAGCTTAGGAATACTCTTAGGGAGGTATGGACAATGAAATAATAGTAAGGATAAAATGAGTGTGCCATCCCACTACAAAAAGTTTGCTATCTAAGATCAAAAGGTAGTGTTGATGCAACCTCTACAAGACCAAAAGGACAAGGAGTCCTAGAACGGGAGTGAGGATGCAAAGAAGATAGACTTGGTAGAACCCAGAGAAGAGCAGTGTCCAGTCTACATAGCAACGAAAGAGGAAGAGAAGCTTATAAGTCTTCTCAAGAAATAAAAGGATGTGTTCTCTTGGTCCTATAAAGACCTAAAGGGAGTAGATCCTATGATATGTCAGCACACAATCCCATTAAAACTTGATGTAAAGACCATCCGATAGAGATACCTTACATGTACAATGAAACATTCAGTAAGCGCATCAAGGAGGAGATCGATAAATTAAAGGAGGTTGAGTTTATCTATGAGATAGAATACATCAGCTGTGTATCTCCCATTGTGGTAGTGCCTAAGGAAAATGGAAAACTAAGAGTGTGTGTGAATCTAAACAAGGGTAATGCCGCCACAATAAGGGATAATTATCCCTTGCTTATTACTGACCATGTCTTGGAATGAGTGGTCGGTATGCGATCATACTCCTTTTTAGATGGGTTCTTAGGATATAACCAACTTGCCATTGCTCTTGCAGATCAATACAAGATATAGGTTTCCACAGAATGGGATATATATGCATATAGGGTGATCCCTTTTGGCCTGACCAATGCCCCAACCACCTTCCTGAGATTGATGGCTCATGCCTTTAAGTATTACTTGAGGATATTATAGGCAATATACATGGATGACCTATGTATGCAGTCTCTCTTGAGAGACGAGAAGTGTAAGACTTACAAGATTTGTCTTAACCCAAAAAAGTGATTATTTATGGATAGACAAGGCAAAATCTTGGGACATTGCAGCAAATGGCATATCCACCGACTTGGACAAGATAAAAGTAATTATAGAGTTTCCTATGCCAAACAACACAAAACAAGTACAATGCTTTATGGGACATTGTGGGTACTAAAGGAGGTTTCTACACATGTATGATTTCATTGCCCAACCCTTGTATAGACTTATAGTATCCCTTGTGTGGACGGATGAGTGTGAAGAATCCTTTGAAAAGTTGAAGAAAGCACTCATATCCACTCCAGTCTTGAAAGCACCGGATTGAGAAAATATCTTTTATATTCATATCGATGCTTTGATGTTCTCTATTGGATGCATCTTGGCCCAACCAGGGGAAAGAAACATAGATTTCCCACTATGCTATGCTAGTAGGCAGCTTAATAGTGCTAAGAGAAACTACACAACCACGGAAAGAGAGGGGTTGGGGATGATTTATGTTGTGAAGAAATATTGGCATTATCTCCTTGCAAACAAATTCGTATTTTTCACCGATCATTAGGCCCTCGTATATCTCATAAACAAACCATGCAATATCAAAGGAATTGCACGATGGTTTATCATATTTCTAGAGTTTGATTTTACTATTGTGTTCAGAAAAGGAAAGATGCATCTATGAGCAGATCACCTTTCCAGACTACCAAACGGAGAAGCTATAGAAGGGGTTGACAATAACATCCTTGACACGTATCTTTTTAACATTGAAACGATGCCAAAATGGTTTTTGGAGATAGTCAATTTACTATCCTATGGCGGAGAGTTTGATAGAATAGGACAGGAAAGTAAAAGACAAATTGTTTGACAATCACAGTATTTCCAATTACTTGGCAGGAGTTTGTATCAATGGGGCTTGGAAAACATTTTGCGGTTATGCATAAATCCAGAGGAATACAATTGTTATCTTTTTGAAGCACATATTCAGGAATTAGCATTTCATTGATCACAATAAAAAACATACCAGCGCTCACAATAGCTAGGAGTTTATTGGCCGAATATGTGCATTTATGTTCAAGAGTACATTACTAAATGTGCAACTTGCAAGTCAAAACCACTGGTAGAACATGCTACATTGTTTCAAGTGACAATTGCACCAAGATGGAGCCAGTACATAGTTGACTATTTGACTACAATAACATTTCCAAAACATACCTCTAGGGCATGACAACGGCGGGCGATTGAAATGGAGGTTTAAGATTTTGTATTAATTGAACATCAAATATATAAGAGATTAGAGGACAATGAGCTCAGGATGTGTGCAATTGAAAGTATGTACCTACCCATCCTAGAGCAAGCACATGTGGCTAGAAATTGTATGGCTCTAAGGCCACATGATGGTCTTTGTGATGGCTAGGGTTTCTAGCCATCACAAAGAGAACCATGTGGCCTTAGGGCCATAAGGTCTCTAGCCATCACAAAAAGCACCCTGTGGCCTTAGGGCCATAGTGTCTCTAGCTTACACAAAGAACACCCTATGGCCCACCCTGTAAACAAAGCACCCGATGGTGTAGGACCATAGGGTTTACAGCTAACACAAAGAGCACCTTGTGGCCTTATGGACATAGTGTTTCTACTAGCAAAAAAAGCACCCTATGGCCCTAAGGCCATAGGGTTTCTAGCCATCACAAATTGTATCATGTGGCCTTTGGGACATAGGGTTTCTAACTTACACAAAGAGAACCCTTTGGCCTTAGGACCATAAAGTTTCTAGCCATCGAAAGGAGCACCATGTGGAATTAGGGCCATAGGGCTTCTAGCTTAATCAAATATCTCTATGTGGCCTTAGGGTCCTAGGGTTAGTAGTCATCACAAAGAGCATCTTGTGTCTTTAGGGCCATAGGGTTTTTAACCACCAAAAAGAGAACCCTATGGCCTTATGTCACCCTGTGACCTTAGGGTCATAGGGTTTCTAGCTAAGAAAAAGAGCATCCTTTGGCCTTAGGACCATAGGGTTTCTAGCTAACAAAAAGACCATCGTGTGGCCATAGTGTTTCTCGCTAGCAAAAATATCACCCCGTGGCCTTAAGGCTGTAGTGTTTCTAGCAATCACAAAGAGAGCTCTATGGCCTTAGGTCTATGTAAACATATTTGTGATGGTTAGAAACCCTATGGCCCTAAGTCCACGGTTTCACTTTGTGATGGTTAGGGTTTCTAGCCATCACAAAGAGCATCCTATGGCCCTAGGTCCATAGGGTTTCTTGCTAACACAAAGAGCACCTTGTGGCCTTAGGGCCATAGGGTTTTTAGCCATCAAAAAGAGCACCATGTGGCCTTAGGAACTCTAATTCAATTAGAGGTCAGCCTATGGACTTAGGAATATGAAAGAGGACACATCTTAGAAAGAAACCAGCCTATGGACTTAGGATTATGAAAGAGGACACAGCTTAGAAAGAAACCAGAAGGCAAAGGGGGGTTTTCCACTACATGAATTGTCATGTAGACATGGGGGTGCACTTACACGACACCCATGAATATAGGTATTGACCAATAAAGACAAGATTATAACTCGGTGGTCCTGACCTCCATGCACCTCTAGACCGAGGTGTGCGGGGATCGGGCATGGCTAGAGAATGTGAGGTAGTGTATAATCTGATAATGTAGAAGCTCTAAGCGGACATTTATGCCACTCAATGGAACCTACATGGAAACCATGTACACATGAACTCTCATTAGATTTGAGTGCACTCTGTGTCCCTAGCTAGGTCCATAGGATGCCAATGTGGAATCTCTAAAGGGTATTTAGGCCACTTAAGCGTAGCCAAATGGGCACCATGAACATAGGAACTTTGATTTGATTAGAGGGAATCCTATGGACCTAGGATCCAAATACTATAGATTAGTTAGTCGAGGCTTACAAAAGAGGTCACCACTTAGAAATACACCATAAGGCAAAGGGGTTTTGACCACTATATGCATTTTCATGTAGACATGGGGTTGCATTTATGTGACACCCATGAATATAGCCATTGACAAATAAAGACAAGATTATAACCCGGTGATCGTGACCTCCGTGCACCTCTAGATCGAGGTTTGCAGGGATTAGGAATGGCTAGAGAATGTGAGGTAGTTTACAATGTGATAATGTACAAACTCTAAGGGGACATTTATGCCACTCAATGACACCTACATGGGAACCATGTACACAGGAACTCTCACTAGATTAGAGTGCACCCTATGGCCATTGTAGAAACTTTTAAGGAACTTTGACCACTCAAGTGCACCCAAATGGACGCTGTCATGTAGCTCCGCTCCCATGCTAAGAAAGCTACTAGGAAGATGCAAGTCAAGCTTAATTGAAGCTTACCTGATTAATGATCAATGTTCAAGGCTTACTAACAAGCTAGTTTTATGATTAATGTATGCCAGATGCGGCTTTAAAGGACCAACAAATTCCTTAATGATGCTAAAAAAGAGTATGCTTGAGGTGATTGTAGATGTGAGATTATGATCTAGAACTGTAGTGTTTGAAGTCTCTACCGGCCTGTCTTTACAGCTCGTCAATTGGAGCTACGGTGAGAAAGTAATGTCAGTTCGAAGTTTAAGTTGATAGAAAATCCGTACCGGATTGGGCAACTGAGAGGTTTGAGATGAGGTGAATGCATGGGCCTGAAGTGCTCACTTTGTGGAGCACACCAGTCTTTTTGGATCAACGATCAGAGTTCTATTTGCCAAGATATTAGCTGTTAAAGATTCATCGGGGGCCGGTTCTGTACCAGTCTGGACCACTCGGTTAATATGTCATCTGGGAGTTTTGTGCTTCACCCAGATTTTGGAATGCAATACATTAAATTCTCAAGGAGAATCTTGTGCGGAATGCCATCTTATATAGTACATTGAAAGTACGGTGTCATGCTGTGACACATACATAGTGGGAACGCATGCTACAAGATCTATCTTGTAATTTTTTCGATACATAATTATCTTTCCTATAATGTACATATGCATATTTAAGTATAATAATAAGCCTTCTGTCTCATCCTATTATTTTTCTCAAGGGTAACCTATTCTTACTTTACCATCAGAAAATACTATGGGAAAAGCATCAATAGCTCCGCCTCTTTAACTTGGGGCAAAACGCATTGATTCTTTATTTCTACTATCTCATTATCATCTCACACCCTAGCTAGATACTATATCTAGCGTAAACTCCAATATATATATATTCTATGTATTTTTCATATTTTTCTTATATTTCTTTTTAAATAGCTACTAGGAGGGAATCAAATCCTAGTGGGACACTAGGTGGCATGATTTCAAAGATACACTTATTGTAATGCATTATTGCAAGCATGATTACAAAACTTTGTCAAGGAGCAATGTCATGCTTTCATATGGCATGAGGTGTCCTTTGGAATCAAATGAAAGTCTAGGCTAAGGGGACCACAGGAAGACTTTTGCTGCTAGAAATGGACCCTATTTTGATGATTTTTTTACACAAGGTTCCAACCCGAATTGGAAAACGTCTTTAAAATGAAAATCGTAGCTAATGAGCTGAATTTTCTGCCCATATTTTTACTTTTTTATTTGGAGCCACGGTTGAGGAGATATGATCAAAATACTGGACCCCAGTCTGCCCACATCATGTAGGGACAGCTCATTTCCAACTTTTCCAATTCCTGTTCACACTAGCTCTTTTCTTCTTGTGTAAACCCTTGGGGGTTGTCTTCACCTATAAAAGGGGACCTCTTCTTACTTGAAAAGAACTCAAGCATTCAAGCCATTGATGAGAGGAATTCATGAGGGAGTGAGTAGTAATGCCAAATTGTACTTAGCCATTAACATAAGCCTAATCCTACACTTTCCCCTAGAATAAGACTATCCATTCTTGCAACAAGCTAACCTTGGAAGATCAACTCTAATCAAATAAGGTCTTGCACTTGGAGTATCAATCAACGTTGAATTCTCCCCTCTTCTTCTCTCTCCATCAATAATGGTGCCGAAGAGTCTGTCAAGTAAGATGTGTTCTACATTGATGTTTTCTTGATTTCTTCTTGTTTTTTTTTCATCTCTAATCCAATATATATATATATATATATATATATATATATATATATATGTGTGTGTGTGTGTGTGTGTGTGTGTATATGTATCTAATATCATCTCCTTAACCAAATCTATCTCTCTCACTCTTAGTAATTCATCCTCTCTACAAACTTTAGGTTCTCCTTGCTACAGGTACATCTCTCCCCGCAGTATCCTTATTGCCTACGGGCAAGAATAGGGCTTGGGAGGGAAACTCTCTTCTCTTCTCTTCCCTTCTCTCATCTCATATCTACATTTTACACATACTAGAGTTATCCTAGATGAATAACCCACATGATGATAATTTCTATCGCTTTCACTCTGTACGATCAATTAGAATTAACGTATGGATTAGCCGTAAAATACACTTTCAACAATGTATAGTGTTTCTCTTTGGCCCAGAAAGGCTCAATGAAATACTTCTATCACCGGATCCCATCATACTACCTCTCATAGACTATAACTTTTCTTTTGACATAAGCGTAGTTATATTGCTATGAACCAAGAGGATTTGTACACACAATTAATCCCAATCACTAGACAAAATATATATATTATGGTAAGTACAAAACTACAATTCCAAAGAACAATTCGTAGCCTATTTGGTCAGCCAAGATTGAATGCCATTAACTCCTTCATATAGTTTTTGTTGAGTTCTCTCACAAACTCTCACAGCCATAAGCCCGGTGCTTTCCTGACAAGACCGCAAATTCCTCGACATATATTTTGGTGAACTCGACGTGAAACTGCCAGGGTGAGAGTTTGTGGGTAACCATGGGTGATCATGTTGAGCAACAGGGTATGCATTTTGACCCAACAACAATGCAAATGTTTCAAGCATTTGCAATGTTCATGCAACAACAACATGCCACTTAAAGAAGGGAGATTTCAGCAACGAAGGCCATACAAGCGGTGGTCAATAGAAAGGATCAATTCAATGGCAAAGGTGTAACCAAGTACTTATGCGAGTATGTGAAGGAGATGGAGTTGCATCGCGTGTCAGAAGGTGAGATGATTCAAAGCTTTGAGCTAGTTGTTTCTCCAGAAATTAGGGAGCATGTTGGGGAAATTAAAGATGGGCATGGGAGAAATTGGAAAGAACTCAAAGTAGCTTTAAACGAAGAATATTTCATGGAGGACTGTGAGAGAGTGACCAAAAGGAAATTCTTAGAATGGGTAGTCAAGCCAAAGCAAGGACTATCAATAACAGAGCTACTTAGGGAATTTGAACGGCGCTATGCACAACTCACAAGAACAGAAAGGGCCACACTAGATGCAGAGAAGACAGATCTTTTCTTACAAGCTGTAGGTAAAGAGTTTCAAGAAAATTTGGAGCTTCTTATTGAAGATAAAGATGCTGAGCAAGGACTGAAGACCAACTGGAATGAGGTTGAAGGTGCTGTCTCACTGCTTGTCAAATGACAAAGAAGAAGGGACAAGATGGTAGTAAACACTACAAGTCCTTCCACCTCAACTTCTGAAAAAATGGTAAAGCCTACTTTTATCGCTCCTAAGTTTGATGAGTCCATGCTAGATGAGCTTGTGAAGGGAATGCGTGACTTGAAGGTGAAGCTTACAAAGCTTGAAGAAAAAGGACAACCATCAGGGCCACTTCCTAGACAAAGACAACAGCCCAAAGAAGGGTTTGTTAATAGATGTATTTGGTGTGATAGTACAGACCATGTAAGAAGGGATTGTGATGGTTTTAGTGATGCTTTGTCAAAAGATGTTGTCTTTTTGAAGGATGGTAAAATCCACTTAAGAGAGACAGGTCTACCCTTGAGAACTAACTTTGGGAAGGAGGTAATGCAAACCTTAGTTGAAGATATGGCAACTAAGCATGCCACCTCTTCAGTTGAGGCAGCTACTTATGGAGTAAAAATTGAACATTTTTGTGATGAAGAGGTGAGTGACCATCATGGTCAAATTTGGCCAAATGTCATGCAATTAGCTAAAAAGGGAAAGCTTACAAAAGAGATTCTACATGAAGCAGGTGATTGCATACGTCTAGAAACAGGATGGAATGATCCAGTGGACTCATTGTCAGTGCATGCCTACATTACAAAATGCCAACAAAATGAGGCAATTGTAGAAGAGAAGAGCAGACGTGAGAATGCTAATGAAGGACCATCAAAAAGAGCTTCTAGAAGTGGGGGAAGAAGCGACTCAATGCCTTCTCAAACACCCTCAACAAAAGGAGCATCTCCACCTGAAGTACTCATGGAGGAGTCTACAACAGAAAAGAAGAAAGAGCCAACAAAAGGTAAGACAAAAGGCCCAACTTATAAACTACAATCTGATATTGAGGTTGCTACAGATTTAAAGAAAGTCTTGGAGGAAAGGATCTTGAATAGCAAGATTGAGTTTACTCTGGGAGAAGTTCTTGGCATTGCAAAGCGTGAATTCCACGAGGAGATCATTGACATCATCAAGAGGAAGAGGCAAACCCTTGCTGAAGTTTCTCGTCCACAGGTTGAAGGGGAAACCTCGAAGACACAAGGAATGCAGCTGCAAAATAAGGAGGATGATGGAGTTGTGGTAGGATGCTACCAATCTAGTGGGAGAGTGAAGTAAGTGCATTTCTCAAATGATGATGAAGAAGTTGAAGCTATTCCTAGGAGCTACTATTCACGAAGTCACTGGGCAAGGGCTACTACAGAAACTTTGGTCAAGGTAGGTGATCTTGAAGAGCCATTTGCTGCCTTGATTGACCATGGTTCAGAAATAAACATAATGTCAAAGAGTCTCTACAATAAGTGCAAATGGCCAATGGACATAGATCATGGCTGGATGGTAAAAGTGGCAAACAATTCATCCGGTGAATTATATGCAGCATGTTCAGGTGTGAAGGTAACAATAGGTGATGTTAAGATTGACCAAAACTTCTTTGTACAGGATACATCTTCATATCATCTCATCCTTGGACAGCCCTACATTGTGGGAGTTCGAATGGAAACAAAGGTAATGGACGATGGTTCAGCATATGCTAGGATACGTAGCAAAGATGGTAAACGTGCTGTCCAATTTCTCACAGTTTGTGTGAACCATGAAAGAAATCGTGACAACCTCAGAGAACATCCTCTACCAAAGGTGAGCAAAGAGTTTCATGACCATAGGAAAATGATGGGTTTTGGCCAAGTACCATTGTAAAGCGGGATTGCAGTGGTACAGAAAGAAAAAGGGTCTCGCCTGATCCAAAAATAGGTGAAACTTTTTCAACGAGCTCCTTGGTAACAAGGAATGGATCAGTATGTTTTACAAAACTTGAAGATTTGAAGAGATGTGAGAGGAAATATGTGCATAATGTACAAATAGGCATGAAAAAGAGTGGGTTGCGCCTACTGAAAATGTTTTGGGTTTGTGTGAACAAGTTTCTTTTGTAGATACTATGGGTGAGCTTGATGCTATAATGGGGTCTAGTTTTCATCTTGAAAATGAAGTTGTGGAAGTTTGCTCTATGGAAATGTATCAAGTAATAGAAGCCTTTAAAGAAAACAAAACAGTTGGCCCAAAAGTCCACGTTGAAACTAAATACAAGAGTGTAGCAAAGAAGGTGAAACCAGTAGCTTCACCCTTACCACCCAACAATAGGGAAAAGATTGAGCAGGCTTCTTTACAACCAAGTTTGAGGAATCCTAAAAAGATTGGGCATACCTTCACAAAGGAGTCTTTCCAAGAGTTGCAGATTGGTTGCGAGGAGTTTCTAACACAGGAGCAGACAAAGTGCTTCAATGAAATGCTTTCAAAGCATGGTAAGGCTTTTGCATTCGAGCCACATGAGATAGGATGTGTTGATCCTTCTATTGTAGCTCCTATGGTAATTTTCACAATACCTCATGTGCCTTGGAATCTGCGGCCTATTCCGGTTCCAAAGGCTCATTTGCCAAAGTTAGTAGAGCTACTGAATGAGTAAATCAAAATGGGAATCTTGGAGCCTTCTTGTGCTCCATACTCAAACAAGTGGTTCACAGTTCCAAAGAAGAATGGTTCTCTACGCTTCATCCAAGATATGCAACCAGTGAACAAGGCGACAATTAGAAATGTAGGTACAAGTCCAATTGTGGATGAGTTTGCAGAGGCGTTTTCAGGGAGGGCAATCTACTCAATGGGAGATCTCTACTCATGGTATAATCAATTTCAGCTTGCAATCGAAAGCAGAGACTTGACAACCATGAGGACACCTTTGGGTTTGGTAAGGATGTGTACCTTGCCACAGGGAGCAACCAACTCCGTTGCACATATGATGAATGGGATGAATAAGGTCTTACGTGACTTTATTCCTCAAATCACAATGCCTTTCATTGATGATTTGCCTATCAAAGGATGTGAAGAAAGTGACAAAGATGAAGCTTTGGATCTCAAGGGATGTCGCAGGTTTGTGGTAAATCACATAAATGATTGTGATAAAATTTTATCTAGGTTGGAAGAAGTGAATCTTACATTGTCAGGGAAAAAGTCTATGTTTGGTGTCAATGAAGTGCTCATTGTGGGGCACATGTGCAGGCCATATGGTAGGAAACCTTGTCCAACAAAGGTAGATGACATCCAATGAATGAAAGAAACATGCACTAGCATCACTGAGGTTAGAAGGTTTCTGGGAGCATGTGTCTTCTATGTTATTTGGATTCCACATTATGCACATGTAGCTGATCCTCTTTATCAGCTGCTTAGAAAGAATCAAAAGTTTAAATGGACAGAAGCACATCTAAAATCCATGAAAAAGCTAAAGGAGTTGCTCCAGTCAGCAACGACTTTGATAAAGGTAGACTATGAGTGTCAAAGGCCAGTAATTGTGACAATAGACACCAATCCTACAGGGATTGGATGGGCAATAGGGCAAGATGACAAAGAAGGACACAGGTATGTGGTAAGATTTGGAGCAAAGGTACTAAGTGCTCACCAAAGAAACTATCCACAAATAAAGAGAGAGTTATGGGGTATGGTTACAGCCTTGAAAAGTGGGAAAGAGTACCTAATTGGTGCATGTGTGGTTGTAGAAACAGATTGTCTACCACTTCTTGGGATGATTACAAGCTACTCAATACCATACATTGCTATGTTGCGGTGGATTGCCTACATTAAGTCCTTAAATCCCGAGTTTAAGCACATTGCAGGTAAAGACAATACAGTGGCAGATATGCTATCCTAGGCAAGGTATGAAGATGAGTCACAAATGATTGATGAGGGAGATGATGTAGGCACAAAGTTCTATTCTATCTCTCATGTCAAAGGTAACAATGTCTGCATGACTAATTCACTTGAATTGTTCTTGAAAGATCTTTATGAAGGTGATTGGCTTTCTATTGGAAGGTACTTGAGTACTCTAACAAAACATGATGATTGGCTCGAACAAGAATTCAAGAGGATACGCAGGAAAGCATATGGGTACTTTTTAAGGGATGGTTACTTGTGGAAGCATCCTAAACAAAAGGGTGCTACACCACAACGGGTTATATGTAAAAAAGAGACTCAAGTAAAGCTCATGCAAGATTTTCATGAGAGTCTATGGGCTGGACACAGGGGTGTGTGGGCAACCTTCTCCAAGTTGAAAGAAAAATACTGGTGGAAGGGTATGTATAAAGATGTATCTCAGTTTGTAGATTCATGTGTAACTTGTCAAATGTATTCAAATGTTCGATATCGTGATGGATTGCACCCTACATATCCACTAGCCATGCACTATAAATGGGTTGTGGATCTAGTCACAATGCCTTTAGGACTCTGGCAGACGAGATAGTTGGTTCTTGCACAAGAAGACCTAACTAATCAAGTTGAAGGAAGAGCATTAAGAGCTAAAACCACAGAAGCTGTGTGCAAATTCCTTCTTGAAGAGGTGATTTGCCGTTATGGTTGTGTGGGAAAGATCACTGCAGATAGAGGTGAGCTGGATGCCGAAGAAGCAAGGGAGTTCTTTTCTAGATTAGGAATCAAGATTTCTCTTACTACAGCTTACAACCCTGAAGTCAATGGAAAGAGTGAAAGAGGGCATCCTACTATCATTAAAGCTTTGGCCAAGGCTTGCGAAGGAAGAGTTGGTGAGTGGCCAAAATTGTTACCATATGCTTTATGGGCTGATCGTACAACACATAGCTCAGTAACTGGCTACATGCCTGCGGAGCTAATGTATGGTCAAAAGCCAGTGATGCTAATTGAGGATACAATTTCCACATGGAATGTACTACCTTGGCAAGAGGGGCTTAGCACGGAAGATCTCCTTGCACTGCGTATAAGGTAACTAGAGAGAAGACCTGGAGACATTGAAGCTTCAAAAGAACGACTCAAAAATGCAAGGTTAAAAAACAAGGACTACTTTGATAAGAGACATCAACTCAGGAGCAAAGCAATTGACAAAGGTGACTGGGTTTTGGTGTATGATAGTAGCCTTGATAACCAGCACACAATCATGCGTAAGTTCTCAAAAAGATGGTTTGGATCGTATGTTGTAAAGCATGTGAATTAAAATGCTACTTACAGCTTGTCTGAACTAGATGGTACAGAAGTAAAGATTCTCATTGCTGAAGCTTTGGAATCATCCAGTGAAGAAGAAAGCAAGGAAGATGTCCAAGAGGGTGCAGGTTTAGAGGGGGTGGATGTCGTGCTGTGACACGTACATAGTGGGAACGCATGCTACAAGATCTATCTTGTAATTTTTTCGATACATGATTATCTTTTCTATAATGTACATATGCATATTTAAGTATAATAATAAGACTTCTATCTCATCCTATTATTTTTCTCAAGGGTAACCTATTCTTACTTTACCATCAGAAAATACTATGGGAAAAGCATCAATAGCTTCGCCTCTTTAACTTGGGGCAAAAAGCATTGATTCTTTATTTCTACTATCTCATTATCATCTCACACCCTAGCTAGATACTATATCTAGGGTAAACTCCAATATATATATATTCTATGTATTTTTCATATTTTTCTTATATTTCTTTTTAAATAGCTACTAGGAGGGAATCAAATCCTAGTGGGACACTAGGTGGCATGATTTCAAAGATACACTTATTTTAATGCATTATTGCAAGCATTATTACAAAACTTTGTCAAGGAGCAATGTCATGCTTTCATATGGCATGAGGTGTCCTTTGGAATCAAATGAAAGTCTACGCTAAGGGGACCACAGGAAGACTTTTGCTGCTAGAAATGGACCCTATTTTGATGATTTTTTTACACAAGGTTCCAACCCGAATTGGAAAACGTCTTTAAAATGAAAATCGTAGCTAATGAGATGATTTTTTTGCCCATATTTTTACTTTTTTATTTGGAGCCACGGTTGAGGAGATATGATCAAAATACTGGACCCCAGTTTGCCCACATCATGCAGGGACAGCTCATTTCCCACTTTTCCAATTCCTGTTCACACTAGCTCTTCTCTTCTTGTGTAAACCCTTGGGGGTTCTCTTCACCTATAAAAGGGGACCTCTTCTTACTTAAAAAGAACTCAAGCATTCAAGCCATTGACGAGAGGAATTCATGAGGGAGTGAGTAGTAATGCCAAATTGTACTTAGCCATTAACATAAGCCTAAGCCTACACTTTCCCCTAGAAGAAGACTAGCCATTCTTGCAACAAGCTAACCTTGGAAGATCAACTCTAATCAAATAAGGTCTTGCACTTGGAGTATCAATCAACGTTGAATTCTCCCCTCTTCTTCTCTCTCCATCAATAATGGTGCCGAAGAGTCTGTCAAGTAAGATGTGTTCTACATTGATGTTTTCTTGATTTCTTCTTGTTTTTTTTTCATCTCTAATCCAATATATATATATATATATATTGGATTAGAGATCTAATATCATCTCCTTAACCAAATCTATCTCTCTCACTCTTAGTAATTCATCCTCTCTACAAATTTTAGGTTCTCCTTGCTACAGGTACATCTCTCCCAGTAATACCCTTATTGCCTACGGGCAAGAATAGGGCTTGGGAGGGAAACTCTCTTCTCTTCTCTTCCCTTCTCTTCTCTCATATCTACATTTTACACATATTAGAGTTATCCAAGATGAATAACCCACATGATGATAATTTCTATTGCTTTCACTCTGTACGATCAATTAGAATTAACGTATGGATTAGCCGTAAAATACACTTTCAACAACGTATAGTGTTTCTCTTTGGCCCAGAAAGGCTCAATGAAATACTTCTATCACCGGATCCCATCATATTACCTCTCATAGACTATAACTTTTCTTTTGACGTAAGCGTAGTTATCTTGCTATGAACCAAGAGGATTTGTACACACAATTAATCCCAATCACTAGACAAAATATATATATTATGGTAAGCACAAAACTACAATTCCAAAGAACAATTCGTAGCCTATTTGGTCAGCCAAGATTGAATGACATTAACTCCTTCATATAGTTTTTGTTGAGTTCTCTCACAAACTCTCACAGCCATAAGCCCGGTGCTTTCTTGGCAAGACCGCAAATTTCTCGACAACGGTATATTGCAAGTAGCACTATGATAATTGATATGTATGCCTAATGTGGATTGGCAAGGCCTGGCTAGTAGCAACAAAGCTCCGATGCTCTTTAACCGAATGCAAAGGGAATGCCTTTTGGTGAATGTAATCACCTATACCTACATGTTAAGGGCCTGTGGCACTATCCGAGAAATTAAAATGGCAGCAAAATTCACGATGATATTGTTAGTCAAGAACTGTTGGAGGAAGATTTTCCACTTGGAAATACCTTGATTGAATGTACAATGCAAGGGGATTGTTGGCTAAACATCCCGTGCGCAACAATGTCTTGGCTGGCATGTGAACCAAAAGAGGTGCCTTTAAGTAACCAAATGTGGTGCTATTAAAAGGCCGCCCAAAGGCAAGGCCACCCATAAGCCAATTAAGAGATGCTCGTAAGCCTAAGCAAAGGCAACCCAAATCAAGGGAAAGAGGGTTTTGAAGTGTGAATGGGAAAGGAAAAATGCGAAAAAGGAAGGCGGCCCGCATCAAGCAGATAGCGTGGAGGGGAGTTGAGAGGCTCACGCAGGGGACCCTAATGCTCAAATCGTGACGGCCTACAAGCGAGAAATGACGTGCAGGCTAGGGAGACCCTATTTGGTATCGACGATGCCACTTTTTGAGCTGGTCTACCCCGGACCTATGCCACATCACCAAGTGGCTTTTCACGCCACCGTGACAAGCCGATAGAAACTTTTAAAGCCTAAAAAAAGGAAATAATATCTTTTTAAAAAATACTAGGGCAAGGAAGGTGATTACGTGAAGGAGGGCATGAATGAAAGAGGAAGGAGGGGATTTATTGCAAAAAACAAAGGAGAACGAGGCATATATGAAGAGAGTTGCCATTAGGTGTGCCTTAATAGTCTTTTTGATAGAAATAAGCTTGCTAAACTTGTCGACTATTGTCCATATTCCTGTATTCCCATGGACAGACTTGGGTAATCCAAAGATTAAATCTATGGATATACTCTCCCATGGTGAAGTAGGGATTGGCCATGGCTTGAGTAATCTAGGTTACTTCCCTCTATCATACTTAGTCTTTTGATATACCACATATTCTGAAACATACTCTTGTATGTCCACTTTCATGGTAGGCCAATAGAAGTACATCTCTACTCCTCAAATATTAGGTCGAATGCCTCTATGCCCCGCGTATGGAGGAGCATCGGATTCGTACATACCTTTCTCATGAAGGGAGTGCGTAACACATAGCCTATTGCCATGGAGAAGATAACCATCTTGTAAGGTGAATGATTCCTCTTTCTTTCCCAAAGCAAGGACTGACATTATGTCTTTAAAGTTAGGGTCTGTAGCATACTCATCTATCATAGAAGATAGATCATTGTGAGTTGCTATGGACACTGCAATAACTTTTGGTCGTTGCTAAAGTGCATCGGACCAGCAATGTGAGCAATATGAAAATAAAATTCCGAAGCAAACTTTTAGCAACCCATTTGTTTGTCGAAAAGCTTGGTTTTCTTCATGAAGTACTTCGGGCTTTGGTGGTCTATTCATAAAATAAATGGAGTCCCCAATAGATAGTGTTTTCATGTGTCTAGGGCATGTAGAACAGCTAAAAGCTATTCTACATGCTTTTAGTTGTTCCCCAATAGATAGTATTTTCATGTGTCTAGGGCATGTAGAACAGCTAAAAGCTCTTTTCCATATATGCACAAGACGCATTCATCGGTATTGAGCCTTCGGCTCTCATATGATATGGCATGCCCTTCTTGAATAAATACTACTCCAAGGAAATCACCACAAGCATCACATTGGACCTCAAATGGCTTTGAGAGATCCAGAAGCATAAGGACTAGTTGGGCGATCAGCTTCTCTTTGAGCTTGTCAGAAACATTTTGCTCCTTAGCAGTTCATGAGTACTTAACGTTCTTCTTGGTTAAGTCATGTAATGGTCCTCCTATTTGAGAGAATTTTTCTATGAAGCATCTATAGTACGTACACATACCAATAAAGCTTCTTAGCTCATGTAATTCCTTGGGTTAGGCCATGCTTTTATTACCTCCAACTTTTATGGATCCATACAGATACCATCTTGAGAGATAATATGACCTAAGTATTGAATCTCTTGAAGGAAGAATTCTCTTTTCTTTTGATTGATAAAAAGCTTGTTCTCCCTCGATGTTTGAAAAATCAAATCTCTTCAAGGAAGAATTTGCTTTTCTTTTGATTGATAAAAAGCTTGGTCTCCCTCGATGCTTGAAAAATCACCTAGAGATGTTGCTTGCGTTCCTCCAGGGACTTGGAGTAGATGATGATATCATCAAAGAACACTCTAGTGAATTTGCGGTAGGGTCCAAATATTTTCTCCATTAATCAATTGAACGTGGTTGGTGCATTAGTCAAGCCAAAAGGCATGACTAGATATTCATAAAGACCAGACGTTGTACAAAACGCGGTCTTTAGGATATATTCATTCACTATCCTTATTTGATGATAGCCACTTTTAAGGTCAATCCTACTGAAGTAGGTAGAGCTTTGCAGCTTATCAAACAAATCTTCTACCCGAGGTTCAGGAAATCTGTTTTTCATAGTGATATGGTTTAGTGCTTGATAGTCCACACACATGCGGTATGTACCATCTTTCTTTTGCACCAAAAGGATGGAGAGAAAAAGGTAGAGGATCTAGGCCTCACCATCCCTTTGTCTACCAATTCTTGTATACTTGCCTCATGATCTCCTCTTGTTGATCTTGGGAAACTCAATAAGGAGGCTTGTTAGGTGGTGAGCTTGTTGGTAGAAGCTTAATTCGATGGTCATCATCATCCCCTTGTTTTGGAGGTAACTCCATAGGGATATCAACAATGAGCACATCTTGAAATCCTTTTAGAATATTAGACAAGTCTAACTCTTCTTGATTCCTATCATTTACATTTGAACATTAGGACCTTTTAGGAACTCTTTTACAAAAATCATGTACGCAAAAACTGAGCTTTTCATTGATTTATCAAAAGCAGGAGGATTTACAATGGGTATAGTACGGCCACACTCACTAGCATCTATATACATTCTTTTCCCTCTAGGTAAAGTAGATTCTCCTTTCAAGGAACTTCATGTTGGGAGCCATGCGGTTGAATCATGGTGCCCCTAGGATAGCATCCTCAAGCTGGAGAGGAGAGCTTAAATTCTTCTTTGTTGATGTAGCTTTGGACATGAAGCCTCAATCTCCCAATTAAGGGAGTAATGGAGGCTTGTTGTCCCTTGAAAATTGTGTTGGCCATTACAGTATCTCCCATCTCAAAGCTTGAGTGCCCAACTTGGTGGCCAACTCCGTTGATATGAAGTTGTGAGTAGAGCCAGGTTCAAACAAGATGAAGGCATCATGCTCCCTTACCTTTCCCCAAGCATAGGAGAGAGTTGATCCTTTGCAATGAGCATCCTCTTTTGGAGCTTCAATAGTGGAAGCTCTAGGAGTCTCATTGCAAGCATTTCTCTTGGGGCAAGAATGGTAACCATGTCCTTGCTCCCCACACTTAAAAAATTTGTGGTCCTGTATGTGTAGTGTGGTCGAGCATGCCCACTTGATGTGGTTGCTTCACTAAGTAGATCTTCTCTTTTATCATCTCTTGTTGTAGTAACTTGACATCATTATCTTCTAAATGGTTTATTCATCTAAAGGTTGTTATGCTTGGTCGCCCACGAGCTGCTCATGCCTGATGCTTCTCCAAGATGTTTAACCATTGATCATAGATTTCATCGTTGTACATGACCATGTGTGCTTCTTTGTTGGCAAATGATTTATGGTTGAACGTGATGTTTGCCACATTTACAAAGGCCTTCAAATAAAGAAAAGGAAATTAACTTTATTTCAAGATATATTTGTAACAAAAACGAGCATAGGAAAGTGGAACTTACATCCCAAGGTGCTGGACTTGGATGACCGATAGAAACTCCTACCTTGGATTTTGTTGGTTAAGAATATGCAAGCCATTGACTATGCCATGCTTCAAGACCTCCACATAAGGCTGGGAGTTCATTGTTGTTCTTCTCTCCATGTTCTCAATTTTGGATATTCAAATAGCAACCTCTTTCGGAGCATCTACCACTATCCTTGCAGTTTTAAACTTGTAGAAGTCCTTTCTCAAAGGATACTTAGTGTTGTTGTTATGAAAAACAGCTCTAGTTTCTATGATGGAATGCTGACCAGATAGAATCTAGTAGTGGTATGGTGCTAGCTTGTCTCCATGCACTTCAACTGTTTGTAACGGAGTTTTTGTAATTGGGTTATATGACATCGGGTATGCTGCATTGGATACTGGCCTAAAGTGCCCTGCAAATTGTTTCAAAAGGTATTTCACATACACATTTGACAATGGTCTGCATTTATAGCCATCTCGTGCAAGGTTGCATTGCTCAATTGGGATGAATTGGGTAAATTGTATGCCAAATTTAAAATAGTGTGCAATTCCAATGTCCATCTAGCCCACTCTTAGAAGTTTTGGCAACTTCTTTATCAAGATCTTTTTCTTTGGGTTGTATAATAGAGTCCAACATAGCTAAGGATATTGAGTCCACAACCACTCCCATTGAGGGGGTTTCAATTGTTAGGGTTGCAAGTCCACTAGAATCTCCTGCTTCTTGAGTCTATAAGGGTATAATTGAAAGATTTTCTTCGGCCACATTTTTACAATTTGTCTCCAAGTGAGAGAGTTTGACTCTCCTTCAGAGTCTTAGCTTGGCTTGCTTTACCTGTGTCTTCATTATTTTGCTTCTTATTCTTGTCCTACTCAATTTACCTAAATATTGAGTGACTTTCTTAAAGCCCTCAATATATAAGTCTATGAAGTTCTCACTTGGAGTTTCTTCTTGAAGCTCCACCCACCCTGCTTTTGTCATTGTCACTCCATCATAATCAACCTTCACCAAGTTTTGAGCAAAGGCCACAGGCTCCAACAAGTAGGAGTCACCATTGTGAGTAGCTTTACTCCAAGGCATGGAGACATTTCAAGATCTGAACAATCTTTCTTTATCTCCTTAACAATCCCACAGTCTTTGAAGGGCAATTTCTCTTTATCTTGAAAGAAAAAGTGGACTTTCTCATCACTTCCACCATTTGGAAAGTGAAAATCTAGATACCAAGAACTTGGTGTTGAGCCTATTGCATCAACAGACTTCGACATTCTCTTATGAGATATTTTTTGAAAAAAGAATGGCATATATTTAGACAAGTGGATATTAATACACCCATATGGACCTAGGGCCATAGAGTCCCCTCTATGTTAAACCCTATGGTCCTAGGTCCAAAGGGTGCCAACAAAATGGTTCTACAAGTGCACGTAGGCCACCCTATGGTACTAGGATCAGAGGTTCTCTTAGGACATTAGAGGAACCTTGTGGCCCTAGGGACCTAGGGGTCCAAGGTAGTAGCCCTTGAATGGCCTAAATTCCCCTTTAGAGCCTCTACACTAACACCCTATGACCCAAAATCCATAGGGTTCCTAATCAAATCAAAGTTCTTATGTGCATGGTGTTGTTGGGTGATATGTGTTCAAAATGTGAGTCGTGGGCTGCTAGCTGTGGGAGAAGAGATAGGGAAGAGATGTACCACACCACACAAGTGCCTAATATCCTCTCTGAAATGGGAGTGCAGTAACAAATAATCAAAACTTAAATAATGCTGGTGGCAATAGCCGATGCACAATTGCTAAGGTGGTGTTGTTAACAACATCGTTAAGCTGATTGATTGTAGATTAAGGAGTTTAAGCTCCCGATTACAAAATCTAGGACAAAATGTCTAGTAGTGGTCATTGTTGATGAACGTAAGTCTAATTATGCTGATTTGCTCACAAAATTTCTCCATGTGTTTCCAAATACGCCTCTTACTGCTTATACTCTTGATCGGATCAGGCTTCCTCTCCGCAAGAGAGAGAGAGAGAGAGAGAGAGAGAGAGAGAGAGAGAGAGAGAGAGAGAGAGAGAGAAAGAGAGAGAGAGAGAGAGAAAGAGAGAGAGTTTCACCTTGCTTAGTTTTAACCTCTTTGCTTGTTTCCTTCGGCCCCTTTGCTAAACTTCAAGAGCGAGAGAGAGAGAGTTGCTTGCTTCTGTGCTTATGCCCAAGCCTATGCCCACCTTCCCCTTCTTGCTCTTGTTGAGGCCTCCAAGCCTCCGTTGAGAGAGAGAGAGAGAGAGAGAGAGAGAGAGAGAGAGAGAGAGAGAGAGAGAGATTATTGCTTAGTTCCGAGACGCGAGAGCCCTTCAATGCCTTTGCCTCCTCTCCTTCCATTTTCATGCAACAAAAACCTCCTTCTTTGTGCCTTCCTTCACAAGCTCCCTTGCCTAGTTCCGAAAGTGGTACAGAGAGTCCTTCTTGCTTTGATAACAAGAGAGAGATGCTTCTCTTCCTTGCTGTACAAGCTCCCTTCTTGTATGATCGTGCCTCCTCTCTAGAAGAGGGAGCGAAAGACATAGAGTCTTCTTGCTTGTATGCGAGAGTGAGGGAGAAAGAGCCTTCTTGCCGGTATCCAAGAGCGAGAGAGAAAGAGTCTTCTTCCCCTTGCTCATGCACGAGAGAGAGCTCCCCTCTTCTTCTTTAGTTCCTGCTCTTTCCTCTTATGCCTCCTCCATGCAATAATACCCGCTTTCTCTTCTCTTGCCCTCGTTGATGCTCCCAAAAAACTTCCCTATTTTTTGGCTTTGAAAAAAGTTCCTTCTCAGCTTGTCACGGCGCCATGACAACCTGCCTCGTGACATGGCAGGGCTGGGGTGACCCTGCTTGAAATCAAGTTGTCCAGGGATATGTGTTCCAAACATGAGCTAGGAAGGCATTGGGCATGTGGCTGTGAGAGGTGTGAGAGAGAACAAGAAAAACAAATGCATACAGCTTTGGAAATTACCGTAATCTTCAATTAATCAATTCAAGCTCTGAGTACAATGTAATCCATAGCCAAGGCGAGTTGTTTTAGCAGCACAAAAATTGGATTAACTAACAAATAGGAGTTTAAGCTCCCTTAACATGATCACGCAGGCGTTAACGACTCCAAAATTGATCAACATGATAAACAAGCTTGAGCTAATGATTATGATGAAGAATGCCTCTATGTTGGTCTTTGTGCTTTCCTCTTGCTTATGATCCACTAGAGAGAGCGAGATCCTCTTGCTTGGCCGTATATTTCTCCTTCCACTCTTGGTCATCAGAGCTCCGCTTTGAGAGCCTCTTCTTTCTTTGAGTACTTTCATATACTTCTTCTTGCTTTAGTCGTCAGAGATCTCCTTTCCTGCTCATGCACGAAGAAGAGAACGAGTTGCTTCTTAGCTTCGATCGAGAGAGCCCGAGAGGCCGTGAGAGAGCTCGATCTTTCCTCCCTCTTATGCCTCTTTCTCCTTTGTTTTTTGCAATAAATCTCCTCCTTCCTCTTTCGTACATGCCCTCCTTCACGCAATCACCTCCCTTGCCCTCATTTTTTTTTCCCAAAAGCTATCCTTTCTTATTTTTAGCCTAAAAAATTCTCTATCCGCTTGTCACAACGGTGTGACAACCCGCTTGGTGATATGGCAGGGCCGAGGTGGACCAACTCAAAAAGTGGTGTCGTCGAAACTGAATAGGGTCACCCTAGCCTGCGCGTCATTTCTCGCTTCTAGGCCGTCGCGATTCAAGCATCAAGGACCCATGCGCAAGCCTCTCAACTCCCCTCCATGTTGTCTTCTTGTTGCTGGATGCCTTCCTTTTTTAAATTCTTCTTTTCCTATTCACACTTAAAAACCCTCTTTCCCTTAATTCAGGCAGCATGTGCTTAGGCTTATGGGCACCTTTTAATTGGCTTATGAGCGGCCTTGCCTTTGGGTGGCCTTTTAATGGCACCACATTTGGTTACTTAAAGGCACCTCATTTGGTACACATGTCGGCCAAGACATTGTTGAGCATGGGATGTTTAGCCAACATTCCCCTTGCATTGCACATTCAATCAAGGTATTGCCAAGTGCAAAATATTCCTCCAGCAATCCACTAACAATATCATCGTGAATTTTGCTGCCATTTCAATTTCTTGGATAGTACCACAAGCCTTTAACATGCAGGTATAGGTGATTGCATTCGCCAAAAGGCATTCCCTTTGCATTCGATTAAAGAGCGCCAAAGCTTTGTTGTTGCTAGCCAGGCACTACCAATCCACATTAGGCATACATATCAATTACCGTAGTACTACTTGCAATATACCCTGCTTTCAACGCACTATATGAGATGACATTCTGCACAAGATTATCCTTGAGCATTTAATGTACTGCATTCCAAAACCTGGATGAAGCTCAAAACTCCCAGATGGCGTACTAACCAAGCGGACCAGACTAGTATGAAACCGGCCCCCCGTGAATATTTAACGGCTAATATCTTGGCAACTAGAACTCTGATCGCTCATCTGAAAAGACCGATGTGCTCCACAAAGTGAGCACTTCAGGCCCATGCATTCATCTCATCTCAAACCTCTCATCTGTAGTTGCCTAATCCGGTATGGATCTGCCATCAACTTAAACTTCAAACTGACATAACTTTCTCATTGTAGCTCCAATCAACAAGCCATAAAGACAGGCCGATAGATCACTTCAAACAGTACAATTCTAGATCATAATGTCCCATCTCCAATCACCTCAAGAATACTCTTTTTTAGCATCATTAAGGCATCTATTGGCCCTTTAAAGTAGCATCTAGCATACACAAATCGTAAAACTAGCTTGTTAGCACCCTGAACATTGATCATTAATCAGGTAAGCTTCAGTTAACACTAGAATGGTAACAGGACACTTTTATGTCCTTGGACACTTTTGTGTCCTGTTAAGTGACCATTTTGCTTGAATTATTTGAAGAGTGTGAAAATGATTTTCTAGGTGCTATATATCCACAAAGTTGCCTTATGAGCTGAAAAAAACTTAGCATTTTTTTTGGAGTATCGATCTCACCCCCATTAACCTTACTCTTGCACAACATTTTTGAACCTAAACTGTGTGAAAAAACGGGTCCTGTTTTTGGCTTTTTTTCAATTTTTGGCAACTATACCACTCTAAACTTCATGTTTGTGACGTTTAGATGGCTAGAGGTTAAGGCCATTTACAAGAATTGCATAATCCTGTTTTTTGGCCAAAATTAGCACTTTTATGATTTTTTTGGTGGATTTCTTGATATCAAATTCAATTTTGATTGTGTAAGTGTAATGTATAACATAAAGCTAATCTTCCTTGAGTTTTCGGAGACCTAATATGCTATATAGCATAGTATATAATGATGGTTGAGTTTTTTTATTATTGCTGAAGAATACGATACATTTTAGAGTAGCAAGTATAACTTTCTCAATATTGCTAGTTTCTTTGGCCAATTGTGTGTATTTTGTAGGTAGTAACCATATCTAATCATAGACTACAAACTTGGCTAGATATTGAGTATAAGTTTCTATGGGTTTCTAGAGGTTATAATGCTAAACCCAGTTTTTTCATGTTTGCTGTATTTAACACTTTATCATTGCCCCCAAGGTTCCAATTGTAAGAGATCCATTATCCTTTTGACATTCTCCATGGCTCCTTTTGAATCCAAAGTCCCAAAGGGAACTAAGAAAACATGTATATAGTATCTGTATTGAGCGTGACTATAGAAACTTTGATGATAGGTCCGCAGAATGGAAAAAATGCAACTTTTTTGTACCTTTTTTTTTGCCCAAAAAACATTAGTGAGGTAAAAGCAACCATATGTTTTGGTCACCAACCCATTGAAGTTAACGGGGCATTTTATCTCATGTCCTACAAAAATCCCCACTCTTATTTATATGCAATCAACCGTAAGAAATTGCTGTTTTGGGCAAAATGCACTGGTCCATCAACTTTGGAGGCTTGTAGTGACCAAGGGATGAGAAAAATTACAACTTTCTCATTTTTTCCATATGTAGTAGTTATTGAACTATAAGCTCATGAAAGGATTTTTCAAAATGAGTGGATCTACTATGGTTTTGGATTTTTTTTCCAAACCCCTGAAAGGACACTTTTATGTCCTGTTAGGTTACCATTCTAGTGTTAAGCTCAATGTGCATCTTCCCAGTATCTTTCTTAGCACGGGAGTGGATCTGCATGACATCCACCCCCTCTGAACCTGCAAAGCCTCCGATCTGTGCCAACTGCACTTCAATCTGCATCTACTATAGGTACCTTAAGCTCTTTGCCATCATCAAACTCATGTAACTGGTAAACATATGTAAAATAATATAAGGCTTATACCCTATCATCAATGTTCTAGCTTAATCATTAGGTAGATGCCATTAGAAAGCTTTAAACCATATCTGCCGTATCTTTAAAGCATTCAAGTATAGAGAACCTGTTTAGTGAATTCCGCTAGACTCAAGTGCTCCAGCTAATGATGCATATGGCTTGACCATCAATCTTGATTTAGTGAAGCTTGTCAAGCTCAAGTATGCCTTACTCTGTCTGCACACGGAATGGCCATCAAGTCCTCTACTTCAAGTTCTGGTAGCAGAATCAACTCATAAGATATTAAGATACTTCATTAGTTTTCCAAAGAAGTCAACTGGAAGCCAGCCATGTAATATTATTGAATACTTACTCAAAAACTCTTATGACTTATCATAATCTAGAAACCGAAAACCTTGTACCATGCAACTTGCTACAAGAAAATAACTCATATCCTTTGAATATGCAGCATGTATTTTAGTAGTCCATCACGATCAAATGCGATAACAAGAAATTTCCCAAATACTGGAGCAACATAATATCTGAGCATACAATTCCTGTATCAATCAAAATCAAGCATTTTTGGTGCAAATATGCTACCCCTGGATCAAATAGCACGTAATTACTATGCATACTTACAATATTCATCCATATTGAATCTGCTTATGAATATCCTTGGAATCTCCTGGATCAAAAACCATTGAGATCACATAGCATTGATGGACTTCGCAATATACTAGAGCTTCACCTAAAGCATAGTGCAACACCCACATCTCATAAACTTTTGGCAACTTAAGCTCGTTACCAGAAAGCATTAAAGAATTTTGACTCCCTTTTATTGGCAATCAAGACATCACTGACATAAGCATCATTAGAAATAGCATCCAAATCTAGCCACATTTGGCACATTGTCCAAGGAAATAAAAAACCATGTGTTCTTTTTGCAGTATCAAGGATGATTTAGCATCATGACCCCCTATAGCTTCATAGCCATTACAAAAGACCTTGGTACTCTCTCGACCTGTATCATCAGAGGAATTTTTACAAGTTGGGTTTTCAGCTTGATCATGAAAAACAGCTTTATCATGTAGATATTCATCCATAGCATCCTCAGGAAAATCACCCATTCTCACCATTCATCAAAACTGTAGGAGTTATCTCCTCATGATGCCCACCTATAGGCATAAATGTAGAATTCCTAACAATAATTTGTTCACAATCAGCATGATCTAAGCAGTTTTCATACTCATCAATATCATCCTCCGCTTCCTCATTTGCATCCATGTTACTTAGAAATCCATCATAGCATTGTAAAGGCTCATCTGGCACCCCCTCTGAAGAGGTACATGCATCAGAAAGATCTTCTATACTGTTACAATCATCTCCTTTAGATCTAGCAAAGAAATCATCGATTATGGCATCTTCTTCCATGATAATAGCATTTGCAAATATATTGTTAGTAGAAATCATAAGCTCGTTGACATTGTCAAGCTCATCCTATGCTGGGTCCATAATCTCGGTCACTTCATCAGCTATTGTGTATATAATATATTTATCTATAGAAAACATGTTGTCCTACTCAGCTATAGTGTTGATAGTTCCATTAGTACCCTGTAGAGGCTCATTTTCTTGATGAACTCCTTCAAAATAACCCGTGTCAAGGTCATCAGCTTGTGAACCACTTGTTGTATATTTTACCTCTTCACTCACTAGGACCATTATTGGAGGTAGCATCCATGCAAGCAATCTTTGAAAAAAAATCATATTTTGTTTCAGATTAAGTTCATCATTTACCTTTTCTACGTGTTGCTCAAATTATGCTCCTCTTAAGCTGAATCTACTACTTCCAATTCGGCATTTTCTTTGCCTTTGCTTCTTGCAGAAATATGATCCTAGAATTGATCGTAATTAAAAAACTGCATCTGATCCCCTTCACCTTTAGTGAAGACAACCTGGCCTTTTTCAGTAATCTCTTTTATTTCCAAACCTAGAATCCTTGAGCTTTTGCAAATAAATTCCTCTGCAAAATAGTCCCATCGTGTGGGATATGCTTCTGCCAGTTCTTGAACCTGCTTTTAAAGTCTGAGTTTACAACATCTTCAAAAGATGCAATCATTCGATTTTCTGGAACATTTTGGCTCTTCATCTTGGCTTCATAATATGCAATAAAACCTTGTGGATCATATCCTTGAAAAACAAGATACTCCTTCCATACAACATTCAGTTCCTTCTCTACTGCATCATGAAGTTTCTTTTTTGTCTGCATGGCTTTCACTTCATGTAGACATCCATGAATAATCCCAATATTTTTGGCAACTCTGCAACTCCTAGATTTTTATCAAATCCATTGGAATTGAGATCGTCAATAAACTGCTTCAATTGTTCTCGCATCTCCATCTTTACCTCCCACCCCGGCTCGTTTTACGTCGGGTTCACCAACTTTTCGGGGGATATGTGTTTGAACATGAGCCGAGAAGGCACCAGGACTCTGGCTGTGAGAGAGAACAAGAAAAACAAATTCATACAACTTTGGCAATCACCGTAATCTTTAATTAATCAATTCAAGCTCTGAGTACAATGTAATCGATAGCCAAGGCGAGCTGTTAGCAGCACCAACACTTGGACTAACTGACAAATAGGAGTTTAAGCTCCTTTAACATGATCATGTGGTCCGTTAACGACTCCAAAATTTATTAACATCATAAACAAGCTTGAGCTAATGATTATGATGAAGAACTCCTCTGTGTTGATCTTTGTGCTTTCCTCTTGCTTATGATCCACAAGAGAGAGCGAGATCCTCCTGCTTGGCCGTATATTTCTCCTTCCACACTTGGTCGTCGAGCTCCGCTTTGAAAGCCTCTTCTTGCTTTGATTACTTTTGAGTACTTCTTCTTGCTTTGGTCATCAGAGCTCTCCTTTCCTACTCATGCACGAGGAAGAGAATGAGTTGCTTCTTAGCTTTGGTCAAGAGAGCCCAAGAGGCCGTGAGAGAGCTCGATCTTATACCCATTGTTAGTCAACTGCATCATTACACAAGATAATGAGGCTTTTGTAATTTGATTTATAAAATAGGAGCTCCATCCCGCGGCTTGCAACTACCTTCATTTTGGAAGATTACTTTGAGAGACGAGATTGATTGGTTTTGCTATGGATTTCCAAAAGAGATTTGAGAGTATTGTCCAAACTTGTAGGGTGACTCTATTCAGAGACTTATGGGATTTGCTCAACAAGGATTTGGAATGCATGTTGAAAATCATTGGCTTATCCTACAAATAGGCACTGATATCCACCTCAACACATCAAGAATCATGTAGTGAAGAGAATGAATCAAGGGTAGTGTGGACGACAACTCATCACAGCAAATCAGATGGTATCACATCCAAGGGATCCGACAAAATAGAGGAACCATATACAAGTTCATCAAAGGAATCTAGAAAAGAAAAGGGATGAGATGATAGTGTGTCTCAAGGTTCCGATGATGGAGCTTACTTGCCAATGGACAAGGGAGGCTAGCAAGGCTACCCACAGTCCTAAGACACAAGTAAAGGAAAGTGAAAGGTAAAGTGATATGAAAATTCTTAGTCAAGAACTATCCTGCATTGGTTGCAAAGTGGATGGAGGAGGACCTAGCAAATACTCCTAAGTTTTGGAATTTTACCTAGAAACTTTTGGTCTAGCTTCAAATATTCCAAAAGTTCTCGATGATGAGCGAGTTGAATCTAGTGTAGCCAAGACTACACAAAAAGAGAGTTACAATAACTTCCCTGACCATCTAAGATCGGTGACTGGGAGAGCTCAACACCTCGGGGGGTGCACTATGTAATCATGTTAGTGTATAACATGAGTTCAATAGAAGGGGTTTTAATATGCAAAACTTTTAGGCAATTTAATAGAGATACATTAAAATAAGAAAGTTTTATACTCATTTTTTTTAAAAATTCCTCAAATAAGAGGTCATTTTATTTATTCAAACATGTTAAAAAGAGGGGTTTTTTTAATACCCCCCGAACGCATGTTATATAGGGGGTATTGAACCATGAACCCCTCCAGCTCAACACATCCGCTCCGACTCTGCAATGCAAAGTGGAGGAGCGATCAAGTGAGCTACCCTAACTCTACGTATCCTTTAGAGAGGTCACCCTAAAAGGGGTTGCTTATCCATTTTGGAATCGCAAATAACTAGAACCCTTGGTTCATAGAGTGATGCTTTTTTCCTCATCGAGTGTGAGGCCCAGTCATCAGTCGATCCCCTAAGGTTAGGACTTAGTTCTTCATTATCTATTGTCATTTAAGTCCACGTTCATGGAAAGCACCCGACTTATCGGGTCCACCCATGCAACGATTGGTTCGAGAGACAAATCCGCGCTTTCCACCCCACACACCCGTATCTTTGTTTCATAACTACTACCACGCTATGAAACATTTACAAGTAATTCCTTAATTAAGTTTCCACACAATTTTTGCTCTAGCAGTCATATTTTCAAATATCACCAAGACAGTATTTCATCATACAATTTTACTAAAAACAGCCTACTTATTCAACTTATGGTTGACCACGGTTGACCTGCAACAACAAAATATTACTCTGCACCAATAGAGCCTTTGTACAAAGGTTTTCTTATCCATAATCAAGTAATCAGTTCAGGATAACAACCCTCTTCAGGCAGCAACCCGTCATCATGCATCAACATGGCATGGCATACCAATGCGGCATGGGCACAAACCCACATCGCGTACCAACGCGGCATGGACACTAACCCGCATTGCGCACCAACGCGGCATGGACACCAGCCCATATCGCCCACCAACGCGGCATCAAGCTGCCATCCAGTTGATTTAGTCTCTATTCCAAAAATTCAATCCAATTCTCTTTCACCCAAACTGGATGCAAACGGTATCTTTAACAGAAGATAGTAATTCCTATTTAAGTTTCTATGAACAAAGCATGTGTTTTGAATTATACAGCCAGTGTTTTTCTTATGGTTTCCTAGGCTCCTCTAAGTTATGCTTATCTACTATGCATAAACTTTAAAATAACTAGTACCTAGTTAAGAATTAACAATAATGTTTTGTTGTGGTGGTGGCTGGTTTGCTTTGGCTATTGGAGCATGGCTTGGGTCGGCTCCATCATTGTTCTTCTTTGCGACTTTCGGGGCCATCATGTGGCTCAAAGATTAAAATTAGTAGGAAAGTTCCTCGTGCAAAGCACAAGTTCGAGGGCTTGTTCAATCAACATCCAAATAGTTTAATAACCTTAAATTATAGAGTCTAATGGACCAATTTCCCCAAAAATTACATGAAAATTCAATTTTGTATGTAATTTGATGGATTTAAATTTATAAAAATTTATGCGTGCACATAAAAATCACAAAAACATTTCCAAAGATGAAACAAGTCTCAAAAAGTTCAATAAAAAGTTTTGAAAATTTCTTGACTATATTTACTAGTTCAAAGCTTCTGGCAAGGGGTTATGATTGACAACATGAAGTGATAACTATGCATGGATCTTGAGAATTGTTTGATCTTGCTTAGAAAGACTAAATATGTTAGTCTGAAGCTTCTACTGCACATGAGCTGGTGTATTTGTGTGAGATTTGGACAACTGGCCAAATATCAAAGGAATTGACCTATACCTAGTTGGCACACAATGGTTCATGATGCCACCATATGATTCCATGATACACATAATAAATATGTGTGCTAAAACTAGTGTGTAAATCCAAGGGCAAACCCAAGGGAGGTCAAGGGCTACAAATGGAGATGGGATCCTAGGGGCAAGGCCTATAAAGGGAGGTTGGGTGGAGAATCAAGACACGGTAGTTCCCTGAGTCTCACATTCGTATCAGAGCCTCAGGTTTTTGTTGGGAAGGAAAGATGTGGTCCTCATCTTCTCACAATTGCACCTTGTGCATGTTCATGCAAGTCGTGTGGAGAAGACGAAGTCATGGAGAACATCTCTTGCAAGGTGGGGAGGTCGAAGCCGGGGTAAGAACCATGTGCAGAGCCGCTTGCGGCTAGGGGGGAAGGTTTTTTATTGCAGCAAAAAGTGGTAGGCTTTAAAGGTGTGTGACGCCAAGCCAAGGAGTTCACATCACAGGGTTGTAGCCCGACGAGCGTCGCATGACAAAGCAACTCAATGCCAAGCCCCTGTGCAGTTGCGAGGTGCTGCCGCCATCACTCAAGTTCAAGTGTACACACCTAGCTGCCTAAGGTTAATTTTGTTTTTACCTTGAAGTTATCAAGGGTGCGTGCCCACTCGCGGCCACACACCGAATACAAGCAGTACTCAATGGAGCACGGAAAGATGCCGCATCTTGGCAAGATTATGACACATATTTGACAAGCTGCTAATTTTTTGTAGTTGCAAAAATTTGACGCACAACAGTCGAGCAGCATTTTCAAAAGCTTCCACTTTTAAAATCTTTAAGTGACAAGGTCGTAGTTTCAAGGATTTCTAACGGGATTCATTACATGTTGAAGGTTGTTTGGCATATGGGAAAGGCTTCATGGTGCATCCGATAACATTCAAATAGATCCATCACATTTACAAAGCCATGCAAAGTGTTGTCAGTAAGGGCATCATATTATGATGGAATTCAAGGCCTTTTGTCAAATATTCCAACATAAATTTGAATTATAAGGTTTCAGATTCACCTTCTATTAGTTTTTATAGCTTTATGTATATTATTGTGTTGCTGGAGCATGTAATTATGTTAATCTCATCCATGGTGCCTTGAGAGATTACCTAGGGGTCAAGTATAACATGTTCAGTTCACTACATCCAATTCAGATGGTCGTTACCACAATTTGGAATAAGGAGCAAGGCTCCAACAAGGATAAACCATACAAGGGGTTTTGCTCCAACGAGGCAAGTTTGCCTAGCAATACAAGTAACTCATGCATGGCATGTGCCTTATAAGGCAAAGGGCATGGCTCTTAGGCAAGCTCTCTACACTCAATACAATCATGATCAAACCATTATCAACAAGTTGAATCAAATTGGTTTTTTCATGAGTTTTTGGCAATAGGTGCATGAAACCAATATCGCACACCTCAAGTATGCTTTGTTTGTGAAATTTCTGTGGGTGATTTTATGCTTTCAGTACGGTATCCTACTCAGCAAGGTCGATTCTCAAAGGGGTACATCAATCAGGTTTTACCTAGGGAGCAAGGTTCCGTACAACAAGGATACCATAAACAAGAATCCCTATCTATATATGAATTGGGTGCATGGTCATGCCAAATCATATATAGCTTGTAGAGGGTAGGCAAATTCCATAGCTCAGTCACAACCATACTATAGGATGCTATGACTTCCAATTGCCAAGGGCAATCCGTAGGTATGTTAACTTTAAGGTTCACTTTTGAACTTTCACCTTTGTAGGAATCTTCATAGGAAATTGTCAAGCAAATGTTTCTTTGATCAAGCAGTGTTTGGTAATAGGTGACACTTGATATCTAAGTTATAGATTCTATCCTATCAATATTGGGTAATCTTATGATTCTCAATAAGCTGTACGATTTAGCAAGGCCGATTCTCTATGAAAATTTGACAAGGTTGATTCTTCTTTTCTTTGACTTATATATGTCAATAGGAACACCTGTTAGCTATGAGCACTCAAGATACATTTTGTCTCATCTATTCGATGAACTTATGTGAATCAAGGCTTCACTTCAGAGCATCTTGCATATGAGTTTCCAATGTTTTGAATATGCTAGTAGCATACGGACTTTTGGAAACTTGGAACAATGTCTCTCTAATTTTCTCTTGGAGGTGGGTATGACCCAAGCCACGATGGCATGTGGGGTATATCCAATAGCTCTCAAATTCTCAGAATATACGGCTACAAGCCAACTGCAAACGGTGGCTACTCGTCTCAGAGGGGCGACAAGGTAAGTAGATTTCAAGGTATTCTTGTTTTTTCTATAATGAAACCTTCCATTTCAAAAGGATTTTTCTATTGTGCAATGCAAAGTGCTTTGTCAGACTTCACGTGAAGCAAGGCTTCTCTTAAGTACCGAGGAACTATCACTTGCCTTTAGGTCAAGGATAATGGCACACTTGTTTGGCATTAAGAGGATATAAGCTCACAATTGAGTTTGGCAAACGCATTGTGATGTATCCATGTCAGTGTAATCGTGCAAGGCAATACCATAGTAGCTCACAAGGTTGAGACTGTTATTGAAGCCAAGGGCTTACCAATCTATTTTTTTGATATGCATGCATAGCATGCATATTTTTCTGATATGCATACATGGCATGCAAATGCAATGGCAGTATAGCCACCACATCATTGTATACACTTCCACAATACCATCTGTTACTCTATCCAAGATGATTTGACATTGGTAGATGGGCTTCCGATTGTTGTATATGTATACAACAGTGAGCACTTTCTATTATTGACTCTATGCACAAGGTGCAGCCAATCCCACTAACGGTTTTTAATGGGTAGCAGGTAGGCATGGCCTAGCTATCCAACAATTGATTCATGGAAGGACATGAATATATTAAGAGATCCTCTATTCAAGTAGTCTCTTTTGTAAGCACCTAATAAAGTCTAGTATGACTATTTTTCTTCGGGGGTATTTGACATCTTTCTCCTCAGTTCATAGAGGGAGAATATTCGATCACAACCTAGTTGTGAATAAGATTTCAACTACAAAAGATTTGTTGCTTAGTTGCAGCATTGGTTATGTTATGTATCTAGGAGTGGTATTTTCAGGGTATCTCAACCAATACACAATCACTCCATAGGTGTTGAAAGTCATGATTTGACCTCATCACCATTATACTTTCAAAGAAAGAGGTTTGCAATTTGCCAAGGGGTAGTAGACAAGTTCAACCTTGAAAGTTGATTTTCATCACTACTAAACACGATAGGCTCTGTTGGTCATTGTCAGCTACTATTTTGAGAGTTTTAATGCAAGCTCTAACCAAGGGGTTTGACAATGATGATTGTAACCAAGGGGTTTGGATTGCGAAGGCAACACCCAGGGTTATAACCAAGGGGTTTGGATTGCAAAGTAAACCCCTAGGGTTACATGTGCAATACTACTTACATTTCACTAATTTTCAATTAGTGATCCCAGACCTTTGCAGGCGGGAAATTTGGGCAGGTGCCTTTGACTACAAGTGAACACTATGTTCAACCTCTAGGTACGCATCTCATTTGGCTTTGTTTCATTTTTGAATATGTTGTGCTTGACGTTTTAAGTTCGATGAATAAGCTTGAATGCTTTCATCTATTTCTGCTCTTCAGCAAGATGACAAGGTCATGTAAGAGCCAATAATTTTGGGTCGTATTGTTCAAGATACCGTTCTGCATTACGTAATTATGAACCCACTTGTAGGGTTTGTTTTGGCACATGTTGTCACATGGGATACAACATGTTCTAAGGAACTCAGGGAGTTTGGTGTAGCGAGTGTGGAGCAAGATTCATGAGGGTCCCTCTCATTCATGTCATTTAGTGTTTACAGTTACTCCCACACACCAATACATATTATACTGCAAGATGTTCTTTTATAGACATCCTGAGTTGAGATATATTTCACATGTGGAGAATATGAGTCTTTGGGACTGACACTGGTGCCTTTTTTTCTCAACTATGTGTCGCAATAAAGTCCCTAGGTGCTAGTCAAACCCATTTTCTAAACTAGTTTTAGCACGCCATGCGAGGAACAATTTTAGTGACCAAAATTGCAGATACTAAAAATGACTTGTTAAGGTACAAGTGCTACTAAACAACATTAATGGATGGTTGTTTATGCATATAGCAAGGCTATGTGTTGTTAATGAACAAGTTTTATAACCCTTTTGTCAATTCTTTATCTATATTGACGACAGTCCAAGAGACTGGTTTGCCAACCTCAGGCTACTTCAACTCAAAATATGGTTAGGCCTAGAAGACATGTTCTACTACTTGGCAATGCCCTCCCAAATGTTACGGATTACTAAAGTTGCTAAGAAGTTTGAGGCTCTTGCACCTGTCATAGGGAAAGAAAAACTTGAAGATAACTACAGACCACGTTGTTGCATGGGAGGTCTGAGAGAATACCCTGTCATGAGAGTTAAAAGAATATTCAGAGAGTTGGCTCCAAGAAATCCATAATATTGTAATGAAATCATAAAAATTGAATTTTGATGAATAAAAGAAGCATAAAATCAATTTTGATTCACATGTGTACTAAGTTTTCTCTCTTCTTTTCTTGTTTTTAGATGGATCTTCTTAATTGTCTAGATGAACTCCTGAGTGATTTTGCACAAAGGGTCCTTTTCAATTATGCGATTGGGTTCACTTTACATTGGGGAATTGAAGTGGTTTGAGGTTCAAAGTGACTAGAGACTACCTTGTTCCAAATACTTACACAGCATGGGAGTTATATGTTGAAGCCCAACCTGAACATCGAACACAAGTGCCTGGTAGGTTTATTACCGATCCATAGCTTTGGGTCAAGGGAAAGATCCAAGAAGGCGACGTCAAAGTACAGGGATATGTTCTTTACCTTAACCTATGTTCTCTTTTTGACATACCAAATCAAGAGCTTATTCTTAGTAAGAAAGCCCTCATGCTAAACCAAAGATATAGCTTTTGTGAAAAAGTCATAATCAGAGTATGAAAGAAGTCAAATGGCGGAAACAGATTCTATTATGTATCCCAAGATTGGTTCAATAGAGTCTATGGGCCTATTCTCAAATACAATCCTCACAATGCCACCATTACCTTTGATGACTACGAGAATCCCATGTGCATTAGTGACTTTTCCCAAGCACAATCAATGGCAATGAACTTGGGTAGATATTTCTACAGAGATTATGTAAATGAACAGCATGCTCATGTAAATTGCTTTAATGGAATACCATCCATGGATGTATCACGAGGAGAGGAATGGTATAAAAAGGAAGATGTTGTCAGGAGTTTTTTCGAGCAAGGGATTGCGCATATGTACATACCCATGCATGGTGCATCAAATAAAGGATTGCCCATTTTCCAGAGCCAGGTGGTTATGTGGGGCCCACATGTGTACAGGTAGGACAGCATGTACATAGTGCATCGATTTTCACTATCACCAGTACCAGTGTGTTTTTTCTACAATAAGGAGGAGTTGGTAGCGCGTAAAACTTCTCGAGGAAGCTATCCGCGGGCCGACGACATGAGGTAAGCAGGTGCGTCAGATGGTATCTAGTGGTGTCAGGAGGTCGAACGGGGTCAATATTTGCACGTGGATGAGTACGGACACAACGTGGATGTTTTCTTGTGATAATTATGCATAAAGGTCATGATGAGGACCATCTTTTGGGGCCACTTCACGTGGTTGCGAGACACATTATTGGAAAAAACTGAGTGCCAGGTGTGCGGATGATGCAAAAAGGTGATAACTATGCACTGCGAGGTCAGTTTTTGGCCTGTTCGGGGTCCGTTTGAGGTCATCTAAAAAGCCAAAGGTGCCCAACTAATAAAGCTAAGTGTGGGAACTGAAAAACCAGAGAGAAGACCAGAAAAAACGTGGAGAAGAGAGGAGGAACAGCCGCAACTGTGTTTTTGGGGTTTTTGGAGCCTGTTTTGGCCGTAAACTGCTCATCCGAGGTCGGATTTGAGCACTTTGACATTGTAGACTGGGGTTTTGGGCCGTTCCGGATGCGATGGCGCTGTCCATTTTGCCAAATTCCTCACTCTTTTTTTTTTGTTTTGGCTGTGTAAGTTTCTTCTATGAGCGAAGCTTCTGCTCCTATTTGTGATTGTATCTGGCATACTTTACCCATATTGTGTGAGCTTTTTGCCCCATTGGTGTTGTCCCAAGCTCAATTGTATCTAAACATCAGAAATTCTTCTCTTTTGAGCTGATTTTTTTGGGGGTGTGTGTGTGTGTGCGCGTCTCTGTGTGGAGTGGGCAAGTGGATAGTCTCTCTCCTCTCACTCCATCGGTGTGTTCCCTGTCTCGGCCAGGTGGATTGTGTAAGCCGAGTGGTGCCCCATAGTGTGTGTATGTATCATTCCAAGAGTGTGTGTTGGGTCATTATAGAGGCATTGTGTGTATTTCCATCCCGCTCACATTCTTTTGGCGGCCCCACGGAGGATCTTCTTCGAGTACCTTCTGCTTCGAGCTTCAAGCTTGGAGATTCGGGATTACAGGTTGTAGACTACAGGTTACAGGGACATGTACAGGTACAGGTGATTCACACAGGTACAGGTAGCTGGAGTACAGTGATATACTAGCAGTGGTGTCACTTGCAGTTGTTGTGGGTATGCATCACTTGGCGCCTGTTTGAGCGCATTGTCTGTTGGATTGTAATTTACTTGTGGAAACTGCCATTGTACGCCTTTGTGGAGCCATATTTGGTTTTATTTGGCAGTCCTAGCCATTTCTGAGACTTGGTCTAGAAGATAGGCATTTCTGAGACTTGACTATACGCGATTTGCATTAGCCTTCGTGTGAGGGTCGATAGCGTGAGGTTTTATTGAGCTGGGGGATTCTCAAATGTGGAGATCCTTTCGGTGATACAAATAGCTGGAGCACCCTTTTCGTGACCTCGCCATAGGCTATGTATTAGTGATTCCTATTTGATGCTCGGGTTCTATTGTTGGCAGTTTATGCATACATATACAGTCTATATTTTGGCTTCTTATTGCTCTACTTCTAGGAAAACTCTGTCAAAATTTTTCCAAGTTATGATGACTAGTCTTTTGGTCTTTTAAGCCATTTATACTGTTATGCTGCTAAAATTCTGGCAAAATCAAAGGAAAAGCCAGGTGTGCCTTCTTGGGAGCTTCATGGTTTACTTTAATGGATGATCAAAATGGCCCTCAATTCACTCCTTTTCATTTAACTCAGAGAATCCAGATAAATGTTCATGTATCCAGGAAGATTTTTTTCCAGCAACGCATAGTCTTTATGTTCAGGCCAAGAAGATTAAGAGAGATCCTGGAATGTCCTTTGCCTGTTGTAATTCTGATGATTAACTATGAAAACTCATTTGATGTGCATGTGTTTGTCCTTATCTAAAGTTGAGCTCCATTGAAGTTTCTGGGAATTGAGTCAGTCAAAAGTTTTGGGTTCTTGCACGTGTGTTCGAAGGGGTTCTCAAAGCATCGTAACTTGGGTAGCCATGGCTTTCTCTTATCCGGAGTTTCATGGAAGAAGTGATGAAGATATGGAAGACTTTTTGGAAAAGATGGAGGTTGTCTGCATTAGCAACCAGATTCATGACCCTGCGCAGATGTTACGTCTTCTCCAAATCTGTTTGAAGAGTGATGCACAAGTCTGGTCCAAAGCATTTGAAGAGGAGTTGCGTGTGGCTGATCCACCTGTAAGATTGAGTTGGGACAATCTACGGCATGGGTTGGAAGTGGAGTTTGTGAAGATAGAAGATCTTGACAAAGTGTGGCAAGAAGTACAGGCGTTGGTGCAAAACGAAGGTGAGCCAATAGATGTGTACATACGTAAGTTTTCATTGGCATGGGAGCGGATGTGCAAGGCTTTAGCCCACAAGTACCCCCACCTGACATGATGAAGAAGGACAGGTCCTTGGCTAGTCTTTGGGAGAATATACGTTGGAGAGTTGAGCTAAAGAAGCCTAGGATGAAGATGCACTAGAGGTAGCAAGGAACAAAGAGTGGAAGCTGAGGAAAATGAGCCAGTTAGGGGTGGAGTCTTTGCTCATGAGGTCTGAATTTCAGCCTATGGATTCTTTGCAAGGTCCGGTTTATCATGAACCAGTGGTTTCTGTTACTCCTCAGGTTATGCTAGCAGTGGTCACTACAGCAGTGCAAGATGATGTGCTAAGGCAAGACATGAGGCAAGTAGTAGATTTAATGAAGAATCTCAGCCTAAACATGCTAGGTCAAGTGGGAAATAATCGAGGTCGAGGGAGGTTTGCAAATCAGCCAGGAGGTGAAGAAAGACCCAGGAATGGTGTTGGACAAATTAATGGTAGGTTCTGGAGGCAAACGCCCACATGTTATAATTGTGGAGAGTTGGGCCACATCAGCCCGCAATGTGATAAGCCACCAAGGATGGGGGGAGACATGTATCCATTGCCAAGACAGGTGTTAACTAGGTCAAATGATTATGGCATCGAAATTAAGGGAGAGGAAGGAACCAGTGGATTAACCCAGGAGGAAAAGGGAAAGACAAAAGTGTTAAGTGTGGTTACCTTGGAGAAGGCATCAAATCTAGAGGATACATTAGTGATGCCTATTGGAAAGAGGACCACAGAGGACAAGGAAGGAAGAAGTGCCCCAGGTCCTAGTAAGAAGAAAGGAAAGAGCCATGAAGGCGAGGATGTCAAGGCCAAGAGAAAAAGAAGGGCTCGTCGCAAGTTTCATGTGTCAGATTTTCCACTAGGGGATGGGCAATTAAGCTATGACTTGAAGGAGGATCTGACAAGCAGGAAGGCAGATATTACTTTTGGGCATCTTATAGAGATGGTGCCTAAACTAAAGTGACAGTGGAAGAGGATGGTCAACCCAATGGAGAAAGAGCCAGAGAGAGGTTCAGTGAAGGTTTTGGCGATGGATGAGCTACCAGACATTTGTCCAATAGTAGATGTGTGGCATAAAAGGAAAAATCTGGGACAAGGCTATGTGGATGGTGGAGCCCAAAAATGTGTCATAACACACTCATGCGTTGAGAAGATGGGCCTTACAGTGACTGGGGTGTCAGGCTTCCGGATCAGATTGGCAAACCATCAAAAAGTAAAATGTTTGGGTGTTGTAAAGAGCTTAGAAGTGGAGGCGTATGATGCAAAGGCGGTGGTTGATTTTCATGTGATGCCAGCGGGGTTGGGAGCATATCCTATTATACTGGGCAGACCATGGTTACGTGCAGTGGGAGCTGTTCAAGATTGGCGACGAGCACAAGGAAACGATTGGAGGAACTTTATGAACATGAGGATGAGTCTAGTGATGAAGACTATTCCACAGTGTTTGATGAAGACAGTGATAGTACTACCAGCACTGATGAGGATGCTGATGTTGCATTTATTTTTATGGATAAAGAAATACAGGAGTCTGGTTTAGTTGCATTTGCGAATGAAGTTGAAGATGAAAGTGAAGGGCTAATGCAAACCAAGGTTGAGTTGTCAAAGAAGCAGGAATTGATGACACAAATGATCAGTGGAGACCTCTTAGCTATGGAGAAGGAGATATATTTGCACATGCTAGCTAGTTTTTCTGATTTGTTCATTACTTCATATGAAGAGATCAGAGGGTTCAAGGGCGAAGAGATGCATATAGAGCTGAAAGAAGGTGCTAAGCCAGTGCGGCAAAGGCTAAGACGGATGGGTCAAGAGCAGATGGAAGCCTTGCGAGAAGAGGTGGACAAGTTATTGTAGGCAGGGTTCATAGTCTTAGTGGAGACCACAGAATGGGTAAGTCCAGTAGTAGTCAGTCCAAAGAAGGATGGGAAGTGGAGGATTTGTGTAGATTTTAAAACCTTAAATGCAGCCACTAAGAAGAACCCATATCCTCTTCCATTCATTGATCAGATCTTGGATTCAGTGGTGGCAGGTTATGAGAGGTATAGTGTGTGTGATGGTTTTTCAGGCTATTTTCAATTGAAGATTGCTCTTAAAGACCGAACAAAGACAACTTTCATTACGCCATGGGGCTGCTATTGCTACACAGTATTGCCATTTGGGTTGACAAATGGACCATCTTTCTATCAAGAGAGATCAAATTGGGTATTGGAACCATTCATTGGCAATTCTATAAAGCTTTTATGGATGACTTCTGTGTATACAGTAGTAGGGTTGAGCACCATGAGAAGCTGCAAATGGTAGTGGCTCGATATGATGAATGTGGAGGGCAACTAAATCCAAAGAAATGTCATCTAGCACAGCCAAGGGTGAAGTTATTGGGCCACATGGTGTCAGAAAATGGCATTGAGGCTGATCCAGACAAGGTCAAGTCTATTATTCTTCTTCCATCACCTACGAGTACAAAGCAATTGGTGACCTTTATACACAAAGTGAAGTACATGGCACGGTTTATTCCATTGTCTTCGTAGCTTCTTTATCCATTACAACAAGTGGCAAAGCATGATCCATTGCAATGGGATGACAAGTGTGAAGAAGTGTTTCAAGAGGTCAAAGAGGTGTTAGGGGGGTTGTCAGCCATGCAGGCTCCTGATTGGGAGAAAGTTTTTTATGTAAATCCCTCAGTAGGGGATGATGCCATTGGAGCCATGCTATTGCAAAAGGGGAAGGGCAGCCATTATATGAGGCCAGTGTATTGTGCAAGCCGAGTGAAGCTGGTAGCAGAGAGAAAATTCTCGGAAGTAGAGCTAGTGATGGCCAGTGTAATATTTGCTTGTCGCCGATTTCGTCATTACTTGCTACCACGACCTTTTGTTTTTTTGACGAGTTATGCCTTTTTGCCACAGTTAATTAATGTCACTAACATGTCAAATGTGGTCAAGAAGTGGGTAATGGAGCTGCAAGAGTTTGAGTTCTCTTTCCTAGTGGAAGACAGTACAAGGGCTATCCTAGCTGATTTGTTGACCTACAAGGAGAATCCCCTTATTGGTAAGGAAGAGGTGGTGAGAAAGGTAGTTGAAGAAGTGCCACAGATCAGCAATGCACATGTTTTGTTCTTTGATGGCTCATACAGAAAGAGCCATGATGCAACTTCAGGGGGTATAGCACTCTACGATCCAGAGGGGAAGCTAGTATGTAAGATAGGGTTCAAATTGGATGCACATAGTAACAATGAAGCTGAATATACTACATTGGAAGCCGGCTTACACATTTTTTTGAAGCATGGGATTAGAAGGTTGAGCATAAAAGGTGATGCCTTGTTAGTTGTGAAGCAAGTTCTGGGTGTGTGGAAGAGCAGGAACACCTCATTGAAGGAAATGTGTTTCAGAATTAAAGGCCTGTTAAAAAAGTTTGAAGCATGGAGCATCAGACACATTGAACGTGCTCTAAATGGAGAGGCACATGAAGAAGCTCAAAGCATGATTGGGGAGCTATTTGTGTTGATGACCAATTTACCTCTTTATCATGGCTCGGAAAGTTTGGCTCAAGAAGAGGAGTTTTTGCTAACAGGAATCATTCCAAAGGAGATTCAGAAGTCTAAGAAGTATGGTTTTGTGCGTAGAGCATACAGGTACAAATTGATTGGTGATGTCTTATACATGAAAGGGGTTGATCTCATGTTGAGACGTGTACCTTGGCGGGAGGAGCTTTACAGAGTGTTGGAAGAGAATCATGAAGGCGCATGTGGCAGCCATTTTTCTCTAAAGATCACTTTGCATAAGATCTTGCAAGAGGGGTATGTATGGCCTAGTTTGCACAAGGATGTTCACCATTGGTGTAGGTCTTGCAATAGGTGTCAAGCATTTGGGAAGAGAGTGTTGAAGCCAGAGCTACGAAAAACCATTATGGCCTTTGATGTGTTTGAAAAGTGGGGGATTGATGCAATAGGCCCGTTACCTATCACAAGCAGGGACAAAAGCTATATTTTGACTGCAGTGGACTATCTCTCTAGATGGGGAGAGGCTATAGTAGTAAAATAGATCACTGCAAAGGATGTGGCAAAATTTGTGTATGATGAAATATGTTGCAAGTTTGGGGTGCCACTAGAGCTACTTTCAGATAAGGGGCCAGGATTTAGAGCTAAACTGCTATACTTTTTATGCGCGAAGATGAAGATTAGGCACCAGCATACCACTCCTTATTACCCGCAGTGTAATGGCTTGAATGAAAGATTCAATGGTGAGTTGGTACAGATTCTTTCATTTAATGTGGGAGAATAAACAAAAACAAAAGTTAGAATATAGACATATGCTTATGGATCAATCTTAGCACGAGACCAAAGTCAGTGGGTCCAAATGAGAGATGGTCTGCCAAAGAGCAATGCTAGCTAATAAAGAGTGAAAGACCGTAGGGTTAGCTTCATTAAAGACCTCCAAAGGTTGGTGTTAAAAGTCCTTAGACCTAGGACCTTAGGCAAGCTAGGGATGAGCTTGAGGTGGAACTAGGCCCAAGCTTGAGGTGCTTGGCTTGCTTGCTGATTAAGGTGCTTGAGGTACTTGGCATGCTTGATGACTAAGGTGCTTGAGGTTCTTGTCATGTTTTATGACTAAGGTACTTGAGGGGCTTCATGAATAAGGTGCTCAACGGGTGAGGTGTTCCAAAGTCAACATGATCCCTACAAGAAGGGGGCTCGCCCTAGAGCTAGGGACATGAAAGATAACACACACACACTCACTCAAGGAAAGCCTAAGACCTAAGAGGCAACAAGGACACATGTCAAGCACCTACACATGTTGCCCTCTTGTAGTGCCTAAAGCCTATTGGTTGACCTCTAAAGGGGTCCAATGAGAATTTAGTTTATTTAATTAATTGTTTAATCATTTTTCAAGCCATCTCCCTCGATGGGGAAAGGAGGACACCTATCCAAATGCTACCATGGTTGCTTGATATGCCTAATGCATGTGATTGGCTAGTCTAGAGAAGGTCCGATCAACTTCAAGCTTGAGCTAGGAAGAGGGGTCAATCCAAGCAAGGAGGGGGGTAGCTTAACCATATAATCTCTATCACACACTCACACACACACTCATTCTCATTCTCATGGTGTATTGAGCAAGAACTCCATCTTCTTCTCCAAGCTTGAGAAGTTGAGAGCCTACACCAACAACTCTTGGCTATGAAATGCAGATCCAACCAAGAGCCATGCTCCAAAGTGCAAGCGTTCCATCTTCTTCATCTCCTTTACTATGGTACTATGCTATGCTAAGCTACAAGAGTAATACAAGTGAGGAGATTATTTCTTTCTCGTATGTTCCTCTTTCCTATCCTCATTCCCTGCTAGCTCTCTCCACCTTCGAAGGTGTTTGAGGTCTTGCGACTAAGGCCGTGGACATGCTAATGCTTTGGTTAGATAGTTAAGGACATAATCTTGGTGCATGAAGATTGCTATCTTCATTACACTAATGAGGTCACAAGGAACACAAATCTTGTATGTACCAAGTCTCCCTTCATGGGAGAACCTATAATACAAAAGCATTTTGAAGGGGGACCGGCTCCAAGTAAATCCAGTCCTCAAATGTTGTCAATTTCTCTAATCCTTTTTCTCTCTCTTTTACAAGTATTGTTCATGCCAAGATAATTAGGTGTAATGTTCATCTTGCTAACTTTAATCATTTACTTTTGTTATGTCCTTTAAGGATTCTCTTAAAGGAAATGCTCACTATTGTTATTTCAATTTCCGCTACAGTTAATGTTATAGCTATATTTCCATTACAATGTAACCTTAAGAGAAGACTCTATGTATGAGTAGAAGATGAAGAAGTAGAGAGTTTTTACGTAATAGGGATAATCCCAAGAAACCTTGGAGCCATGCTCAACAAGTCTCAAACTTTAGACCACTTACAAGAAGAAATTAAAATAATCATAACTATGGAGGAGGAGAACAACTAAGTAGATTCAACCCGATGGGAATGCACCCACGTTGTAAAACTTAAGCCATTTTTTTGTTTTATTTTCCCCTTTCTTGTGTTGAGCAAGAATAGCACCAGTAGAGCACTCAATGATATTTGAATTGTTGCTGGTGCTGCATCATCATCTACCGTCCATGACGATAATGACACCCTTCGACATCTCATGAGGAAAACATGCCCATTGGGACATGTGCCAAGTGATCCGTGATTGTAGATACACAACCATGAAAATCCGTCAGACTGCGTGCATGGCCAACCTACCCTCTCTCTCTCTCTCTCATTGTGCATGAGCAGTTAGCTCTCTCTCAATCTCTCTCTCAGTTGGCTTTACTCGATATCTATCTGCAGTCGCCAACCAACCACCTCCATACCCCCCTCCTCTCGTGAGTGGGAGAAAATTATCTCTCTCTCTCTCTCTCTCTCTCTCTCTCTCTCTCTCTCTCTCTCTCTCTCTCTCCCCAATACCACTACCTACAGAGGCGGACAGTGTCAAAGCTCTTCAACGAAAAATTGGCATACCATACAGCCAGGCACCGAGTTAATGCCCCCCCCCGAGTTGTTGTTTTGCACAAGGAAATACCATGGTACACACTCTATTGCATGGAACACATTCCTTGCTTAATCATCTCATCATGATCTCCACTTTACCACTCCTTGCCCTCAACCATACCAGCCACTAGCCCGATAGTCAAAGCGAACATCCTATATATGCTAATATGTTCTTGACAATAGCGAGAGAATCAAGGATCTGCAAAAGGAGCTTAACCATGAGGCTAAGTTAAAAAAAGAGTACCAAAATAAGCAGCAGTGGTGGTGATGATAGACATAATAGCAAAAGTGAATGCGATAATCGACACATTGGCGGAAGTTGCATTAGACATGATTGACAAGGTGATGGAAATCGCAATAGACATGGTTGGCATGATAGTAGAAGCGAACATATTGTCAACACGATGGAAAAAGTAATAGAAGAGATGATGGTGGAGATCACAATAGGCATGATCGACATGATGACAACGAAAATCGTAATAGACATAATTGACATGAGAGAAAGACAAAGAGGCCATTATAGAGGGAGTGTAGCCATAGGAATGTGATCAAAGGACTCACAGAGAGCATGGTGATAACAAGGATAGATACAATGCATATGTTGGCAATGACGACAATGATGAACATAGAGATTGGAGAAGAAGGGATTGAGACCGTGAGAGAGAGGATAAATGTAAGAGGGGATCATCGTCATAGGGATGGCAATCAAAGGACTCACAAAGATCATGATGATCATAGTGATAGATACAATGGATATGTTGGCAGTGACGACAATGATGAACATAGAGAACGAAACAGGAGGAATCGAAATGATCTCTTCAAAAGGGGCTCTTCAAAAGGGCAACAACCACATGAACTTGAGTTGTTCATTGTTATTAAGGTAGGGTTTCACATGTTGAAGGTCTTGGATATGAGAGATTACCCCAAATATGATGTTGATGGATATGGACTCTTGTATCAAGACTAAGGCATTGAATTGGAGCTTGAAAATGCGCTCGATGAGGATGAACCAACCTTCTTAAGAAAGTAACCAAGGTATTCCATTGATGTGTACTCATGGGTGCCATTTCTGCAAAGAAAAGAGCACGACGAGTAGGTAGAACAGGACTAGGAAAGTCTTGTTGCTTATATTGGAGAGCGCGTACAAGAATAAAATGGTCCCAACAGTTGCCCAAAATTCTTTGGAATGCTAGGGTCTTTTGTTATTGCTATGGAACCATTTGATGAGCAAACACCACGTAAGTTAAATTCAAGTAAGGATGAAGTTCTTGGTCAACCTAAGATAAGCTTTATAATTGAGGTATCAAGGATTAACGAACTTTTGTGATATCCAACAAAAGGACACATGCAGAGTACACCACGATATAGCAATTCAGAATATCACAAGCCGGCATAAAATGAACAATAATGAGTTCTTCCTTGTAGAGATGTAATATTTTTATAATTAGAAAGTCTCTCCAACATTGGAAAAGAAGCACAAGCAAGCATGAAAGTGACAAAGGAAGGGCAAGTCCTCTACGATATTATTGTAAATGTGAAGAATGATTCCAACTCCACACCATATGCATATGCTGTATGTATGGTTTTCTCTTTTGCTATGGGCACAAGCATTCTAATTCACGAAAGGCATCTCCCTCCATCTTTAAAAATTAAAATGTGCAAATCTTATTTTCCACACATTTGGGAATTCTAAATTTCATAGCTTTTGCCAAAAGCTTAGTGTCAAAAGATGTTATGTAAACTCCAAAAGTTTATGTTTGTAGTCCATCTTGTGGAAGATAACCCTCGTTTATAAGTGACAAGGGGTGTCACTCGAGGGATCTACGGCAGAGGTTATTTTTCGGTGGGGCGGGTGCTTTAGATCGTCGGATCAATGCAGCATGGGGGAGGCAAGAGTTATATAGTGCCTGACTCGCAATGTTGGCAGTGAAATGCGCTAGGTGAGTTGGATTGGGTGCGAGAGTGTGTAGGGGAAGGTCGCGGGTTCGAGGCTCAGCGGCTGATTGGGAACCCTAAATTTTTGCGCTCGTTGGCCGTTAATCGACAGTGGATGGATAGAGACCCGTTGATCCCTTGAGTCCACCCCGTGTCGCTTATTAATGAGGGAAGATATCCCTTGATGTACATCACTCTTTTTGTCGATGTTTGTGTGATTCTCCCCTTACTTTTAAACGGGTTTTCCTCCCCTTCCTAAAAAAATTTTGTACTTTTTATTCTCTTGATCAACTTTCCACCTTTTCAAAAACAAAGTTTATTCTCTTGATCAACTTTCAACCTTTTATTCTCTTGATCAACTTTCCACCTTTTCAAAAAAAAAGTTTTGGAGGAAAGATACTACAAAGCAGTGTTTGGGAAAATGATTTTTCCAAACATACAAATTTCCTTTCCTTAGAGTTTGCCAAGAGCAACATTCGATAAAAATGTGTCAGTTTAATATCGTGCCATTTCCAATTTCAAAAAAGCCAAAAACAGCACGATATTAAACTGAGACACATTTTTCCCGAACGTTGCCACAAAGCTTTCAAAACAAGGCCGTCACAAACTTGACGACAACAGCACTGCCTGATGAGAGAGAGAGAGAGAGAGAGAGAGAGAGAGAGAAAGAGAATTGCTTACAGAGAATTGCCTGAGACGAGAGCGATCGGAAAGAGTTTGCTGCTGTCGACTTTTTTAAGTGCGTGCTATTTTTTACTGCAACAAGCATGGCTCCAAAGAATAGCATCTTAAAATAGCTTCAAAAAACCTAAAAGTTGTGTACAACATTTCATAGGCACCACGCCTATATCACTGCAGGCAGTGCTAACAAGTTATGCCTAGAAAAGCTACACTACTATTCTCCATTTCCACAATAACGCAATCAAGCCTCAAGGGTTGATGAAAGTGCCAATCGCACTAACGTGAAGTAAAGTATTATGAGCGCACTAACGCCTAGCTGCCGTCTATTTATATCAGTTCGGCGATGGACGTAAGACTCGGATTCTCCAGTCGGGACCGGGAGCGAGCGTGAACTTTGTACGCTTGCGCCTCTCAATAAAAAGGAAGGGGGGCGTCTCTTGCACGCCGCATGCTCTGCTCTATGACCTTCAGTCTCGCTATAACTCGCCCAACTCGGCTCATGTACTGTGTCTACTCCTTTGCCAGCGTAGAACTCATCGCCATAACAATCTAGCTCAAGTACTCACAGCTCCTACTCGTAAGGCTTCTAGCCTATCCGTCTTGCATATTGTATCTTGTGGTAAGTATTCGGCTTCACTCGCGCCCCCTCTTTTGTGTGGAGAAAATTGCGGTAATGAATCACAGAGAGAGAGAGAGAGAGAGAGAGAGAGAACAACTGTTCATCCTCTCCAGAGTGAGGTGATAATCGGCTGTGCCTCAATGCATAGTTTAATTTTTGAAATGTATATCCTTTTAAGGGATTTAATGTTGCATAGTTCTGTCTAATTGCTATGGAACTTGGAGGCTGACCCAAACTCAAGGCCGTGTGTTAAGAGTGTAGCAATGTGTATGCTCAGGGTTCAAGGATGACGGCGACCATGATAAAGTGCACGGGCAATCGGCGGCAATTAGTCCAAAAATGAGTAATTAATGAACATTCAATCACTCATTCCCCTACGGTCGGGTGAAGAGCCATGCCTTCATCCCCTCCCGTGTGGGAACTCAGCTCAGCGGGTGTGAACTAGTCTATTGGTGGCTGCGTAGGCACTCCTATACTTATACAAATGGACTAGAGCTATTGCTTGGAGTATGGTCATTGCTAGGCAGGAGTGGTAGAGTATAAAGCCTTTCTTCATACATATGAGCATGACTGTAATTGATCTGGTTAAACTTAACCGTGTTTTACCCAGTGCTTTAGCTCAATATCTTCATAGGGTTATTGAATGCTGCTGATTTTGTAGTTGCCCTCTTTAAATTTGCACACTTGTCTTAATCCATATGATTGACATGTGTTTTTCCTGCATGGCTTTGCTGTATATCCTCCAAACATCGCTCTCTCTGCATTCGAAGAATACTCTCTTGCTTCTTTCCTTTTGGTTTTGAGGGTTAAAATCTTGTCTTGTTTGGTCTTGGTTTTGAGGGTTGAAATGTTGTCTTGTTTGGTCTACAGAAGATTAACTAGAACTCATGGGAGGAGGCTATCCTTTTGAGCAACTTGATACGGATGAAGATTGCATGGACGTGAATGCCAGCAGCATCATAAGCCCTTCAGCACTGGCAACATCCAACAACCAAGCAAATAATATCCCGGTCTCCCATCATTCAATGGAGCAGCAGACTGGTGAGAATATCGGCCTTATGGACTGGATGGAGTATGTTCAAGTGAGGCCAAGTGACACAGAAACCTCCTCATCCTCGATTCCCGCAGCATTTCATGACAATGATAATCAGCTTGCTGCTGTTTCCGCCCCTGCCAATAAAGAGTTCAAAGCCATCTTCCAACATGACAAGACACGCTACTTGGCAAGACAGGCTGAACAAAGTAATCCCATGCTTGCTCCCCTTTTCATGCACCACAGCAATACACCGAATGCTCGCCCTGTTGCCTTCCAGCTAATGGACATAGTTTCTGACAAGCAGGACCTTAGCTTTGTTGAGAAAGTGCAAGTCTTGGAGGCTGAGATCTTAAAGCTATGCAATACTCTAGCCCCAGCTTCTTCGAAAGGCAAAGACAATGTTATTGTAAGCATGGATTTTGATGCTTTGAACCTACAAGAAGCAAGTGTCATTGGTTTCTATGGGGATAAGACATTCCTTACCAAGATATTTAAAGAGAAAAACCTAGCACCATCATCTTTACTGATTAGCATGCAATCGAACTGCTTGAGATCTGGCCTGTATGCATGTGTTGATGCAGACAGCAAGCTCTACCTCTTCTATTGGGATGCAAGGGACCAATTTGTAGAGGCCAGTAGGAAAGATGTGTCATGTAACTTTGTGAGGTACTTGATGGAGCTCTGCGAAACTGTCTTCGTGTGTGTGGATGGAAAGGCCATGGGGGAGGTTGCGATGAATGAAGTGACCATTCTTTCTGTTCAAAAACAGCGGACACAGAGACTTCAAGTTTCCATGCGTAAAGAGTCAGAAAATGATTTGAAGTTGCGCAAAGGCTTCAATATGGGGCTTGATGCAAGCCTATTTCATACCCATCTCATGGTAGGGCTTCCTCAAGGTCTGCACAGGTGTCTGGTCTTGGGTGCTTCTCTCAATAAGCCAAAGCTAGTCTCCAGGAAAGATTTCAAAACAGAGAGACCGGCCAATCTTAAAGCTTGGCTTGTCTCTCAAGCTAATAGTTTCTCCATTGATTGTTGTCAGCTCCCTGACAAAGATTTCTTGCTGCTCCTGAGAGTGCTTGACAAACACGAAGAGCTCCAGAAACACAGCCGAGCAGAAGAGATGTGGAAGAATAAGCAGTTGGAAGTTGAAAAGAAGCTACAACATCTGGATAGAATCATGAAGGACAAGAAAACGAATTTGCTGTCAGCATTCCGCAGTGCCATGGAATGCATGCTGCTTCAGAAGTATCCATGGGAAGAAAATCTGTTGGCAAATGTTGATAGTGGTCAAACAAAGTTTCAAGAGGGGACAGCAGGCAGTGCTTCATCAGAACCAAGTCCTGACTGCTCTCATCTAAAGCATGAAGCCACACTATGTAGTGTGTGGAGTGACCAAAATGATTCAAAACAGAGGTTTTTATATCCTGGTTCAGTAGTCGAGATGACTTCTGTGGAAAAGGATGGAGAATCAGGTAACGTCTTCGCCATTGAAATGCTTCATACACAACACAAAGCACCTGCTAAGTATTATATGCTTACTGGCCAGGATATGGAGTCTCACATAATGGTAGGTCGTCCTATTTGCTTCGGGCAGCATTTTATGTTAACTGGCAAGTCTACGGAGTGTGGTGCAGATTGCAGGCAACAATGCGTAGCTTACTTCTCGCGAGTAGATGGGCTGACCTTCTCTAGTTATGAGCCAGTGATCTTAAATGGAGAAACAAAGCTCATACTGAACATAATAGGAAGAAATGATGGTGAGCTCGTTGTAGTCAGGCATGCTGGTGATGGTGATACAGGTCTCCTAACGTGGCTGACAGCATTTTGCATTGGACATATGTCCCTACACCCAAATGCAGCTGCAGTCAATCACCTCACAAATGAAATTGGCAGCAAGGCATTTGATGATAAACTACTTGAGAGACTCCTGCAGGAGCCTCTAAAAAAATGGTCAGAGCTGAATGGTCTACCCTCAAAAGCATCCACAGTAATTATAACATTTCTGTCGGAGAAACAAGATGAAAAGATTTCTATCGAAGAACGCATATCTACAATCTGTACAAGTATTTACAAGGATGCACGTCAGAAATCTCTATCAGCCGTTGATGCTTTTGTCATCAATGAGATTTGCCCTGCTCTTCGTGAGCAGCTGTTGAAGCAACTACACCAACAAAAGGAAACCATGAGAGAGGCTCATCACATTGAAGCAAAGTCTCTATTATCAAACTTGAAAGGCCACTTATTTAGTCCAATTGAGAATTCCTCTAAGCAATCTGAGCCAAAATTCAAGCTTTGCCTATTACAGTTACAGCCGCAATCTAGGTCTATAATGGCATCCATTCAGTATGTGTTTACTGGTGCAGACAGAGTCAAAATTTCTTATCAATACGAGGAGCTAGAGACAGAGACTCTTACTTGGCGTGCCATTGAATTGGTGCCTCAAAAAGGTGATCTAGATGAGCTCATGAGTGACCCATTTTCTGGCAAGGTTATGGTCCCTGTTTGTGGTAGACCAACAGAGTTAATCACATTGAACCCCAACTTAGATAGGTTGTTGGCTGTAGTAATGGTAAAACCAGGCCATGTTCTAGTTTTTGTTGAGCCTGTGGATAAATCATGCTTGCACCTTTACTATTACCCACGGCTCGGAGGGTCCCATATGGGTGCAAATCCAAGTAGAACTTTCAAAAGGGGGTATGATCTCTGGGCATTTGATGAGGTATCCAGGTTCTTGGCATTATATGATAGAAAGTACGGCTCTATCAAAGCTTACAGATTTGACGAGGCCTATCAGCACATGGAGTGGGCAGGTGGCAACATCGAACTCTCTAAATATTCTGGCAGCAGCAACATTGTATGGATGGAGCTAGTGCCAGGTAAACGGGAAATTGTGCTTGTCGATGATGAAAACAGACTGCGCATTTGTGAACTTGCTTCTTCTATGATGAGGGCCAGGCATATTATTCTACCAGGGCCAATCAGGAAAGCCTGCATCACTCCTGATGCATCTTGCTTGATAGTATTTTCGACCGACACAAATTCACATGGCAGACAAATGGATGACAATGATGAGTCTAACAATGCTCACGCTCACCCAGAACTCTTCCAGATTTTAGCCCACGTATACTTGCTAGATGATACACTAGCACTTTTAAAATGCCTGCCAATAGATGCTGTGAGTGATCGAGACATGGAAGAGTTGCATGCTGTGTGCAAATACTTCGGAACTCAGATGCAGCTTGTTCTTCTCTCCTCAAGAAGCCATGGGACAACTCTGATGTCATATGTCATAGAAGTTTCCTCTGCTCAGCAGACCTTCCAGCTCCAGAAGGTTGGTGGTCTGCCAAACACATCTCCAAAAAGCCACAACAATGAGCAGAAATCTCAACTCTCTAGTCCAGCTCTTGATTACCTCTTCCACAGTTTTGACAAGTATGCAGTGAATCCTCCACTTTGCTCCACAGAGAGAGAACTTGGTTTCTGTGTCCTGTTGCACCCCCCTTGCCCCCACTGGGACGACCACAGAGCCAAGAAGAACTGCAAAGAACTTATTGCACTCTCTCTCCGAAAGCTTAAAAAGAAGGGGAAAGTGTTCAATATACTGAAAATGCAGGTGTCAATTGAAACCATTCAGAACAGCTCCTATCTTGAGCAGTTTCTGACAGTAAGGATTCCCAGTGAGAGTGGATTGGGCAGATGGATGCAAAAGCTGCTGTGTCTGGTGCCACTACAGGTTGCCCGAGCAGAAAACAACACATTACAACCAATGGTCAATGGCCTACAGATCCCATCGCATGCAACCTTCTCAGATGCAGTTTCATTGGCATCCCTGTTGCGCTTTGGGCCCTATGATATCATTTTGGCTGGATGGAAAGGAGAGGTCAAAGTAATATCCTCCATGGGTAAACAGAGCAGTGGCAAGTCCTACCTTCTTAACCATCTTTCTGGTAGCCTGCTGGATGTAGCTGGAGGCAGATGCACGGATGGTGTGTGGATGACTGTAAGATGTGAGTCAGACTGTCTGTATGTGCTTCTTGACTTCGAAGGGTTGGGAAGCTTTGAGCGAAGTGAGCAAGAAGACATGTTCCTGTCCATTCTCAATGCAGCAATTAGTAACATCACCATATTCAACAAAAAGGTAAATTGATCTTCCTTAACACTTTGCATTTGTTACAGAACAGAATGGTTTGCAGAGATGTTGCTAACATGATACTGTCCCTAACATAATTTTCTTCTGGGTGTGACTTGCAAACAGGATTTTCACATGGATAAAGAAACTGAAGCTACCTTCCAACGGTTTCAAGATGGTGTCAGCCTTGTAAAGGCTGATGAAAAGCTATTCAAAGGCCTCTTTTACATGGCCATAAAAGATGTGGATGCTGCTGATGTGGAAGATCTTAAATCAGAGTTCTTTGCCAAAATCAGCTATATCTGTAGCAAGTCCAATGAGAATTTCCTAGTAACTATGTATGATGGGCAGGCTTGTGTTGCAGCATTGCCTCCATTTCAGCGACCCGAGTTTCAAGAAAGTATTAGTGAAATTGGGTTCACTATTCAGGAGATTAATGCGACCTACAATAGTGGGCGGTGTTTCTTGGAAGACTTAAAGCTCGTGTTATCGCAGATCAGTGCTAGAGATTGGTCTTCAGTAGATTCAAAGCGAGTGGCAATGAGGCTGTCAGTGCTTCGAAATCATCTAGAATCGGCCATTAGACTAGGTCAGTGCTCTGATGGTCAATGCCTTCTTGACTTTAAAGAAGATGAGAATATAACAGATGGGCCACTTTTAGCTGGCGGGATAGTTGCCAGCCAATTGAAAGATGCAGGATTAGAATTGGCAGGAATAGAGAATGACAGCAGTAGTACAGAAATTATGCTCCAGCCCTTGCAAAGGCTGTTTGAGTCCATTATTCAGCATCATGATGGAATGGACGAAGAGTGGCATGGTAAGTACCAAAATTTTCTTGACTCCTTAATGGAAAGACGACAATCTCGTGTCCTTGAATGGCTGCATGTAAACACTCTGGAATTTGCAGAAGATAGTGATGTAAAGAAGATGGTCCTTGAAGCATCAACCAAGCTAACTGACATGAGACATAGAGTACAACTGTGTACTTGTAAATGCAGCAAATGCTTCCTTTTATGTATCCTTCCAAAAGGACACTATTCTGACCACTCTTGCCTAGGAAGTCACTCGTGTATGCAGGAATGTTCATATTGCCTTGATGAAGCAGAGTATTCTGGGCAAACGGCTTTGGAATGCAATGGCCTGGCAGGCCATAATGGGTCCCATGACTGCAAGAAGCGGACCCACACTTGTGAGGAACCCTGCATCTACTCAAGTTGTGCCTCCAACTGCAACCTGACATGCTCTTTGCGGGTAGACCACTCTGGGGAGCATCGTTGCAACTCTATCCAGCATATGTGCAAGGAGAAATGTGCCCTGAATGGCTGTCACAATGCTTGCATTGTTCCTTTTGAGTTGGGCCAACATGACCAACATAGGTGTCATGAGAAGGTCTGCCCCATGCAATGTTCCATGCCAGGATGCACGCGCACATGTGTGACGCAAAATCACTTCCATGATCTGGAAGCAGGTGCACAACATTTTTGTGCCCATGAGCATCCTTGCCCTTCAAAGTGTGAATCACCTGGAGTGTGTTATGTTCACACTGAGCTTCTAAGACAGACTCGATCCTTCCATGGCAGAAGAAGTGACTTCGAATATGATTATGTGTCAGAGCAATCTGAAGACCGCAAAGGGTGCTGCTTGATGGTTCCTCCTTTCATGTGCAGTCACAGAGGATCCCACACACATTCGACTGCTGATAATGTGCTGCATTACTGCGATGTGAAGTGTCCAGCATGTGATTATTATTGCCAGCTTCCATTTGGCCATGCAGGCTTCCACAAAACCGTGCATGGAAATATGAGAAAAATGAGATTTGTGGCTGAAGTACAGGAGATCGATGTGCAGGATAGAAAATATGTGCGAGGAGAATCTGGTGTGGCTGAAATGTGTATGATGCATTGCAAGGCTCGGGGAAGAGGCCACACGCATCTGGCACCTTGCCCTGAAAAAGAAGGAAGTGGATGCTGCACAGAAAAGCTTTATGATGGGGCCAGGCACCTGGTCCACACCAAGTGTGAAGGGCTGGACGTGGAAAAACAGTTGGATGAAATGACTCACCAAACCTATTGGGAGTACATCAGATTTGTAGACCCATGTGAGGAAGCTGAAAAGGAGTCCTTTGCTTTGTGCAATCACACCTGTCGTTCTGACGAGCATAACGCAGAGAATTCTAACTCAGGCAAATCTTATTGCACAGAGAAGCTCTGGCACACACCCGTGCTTCGAGCAGGAGCCTTCCAAGCAGGTGCTGGAGGATATATAACGGATGATGGGCATCATTTTACCTGCAACCATTCCAAAATATCACCACATAATGTCATCTTTGTGATGGACAAATCTGGCTCCATGTCCTCCTGCGACATTCTGCCGACTATGTCAATGTTTCAGCAGAGTGGGCATAAAAATAGGTTGGGGTGCATATATGAGGCTGTTCTGCGATTCATTAAGACACGAATGCAAACAACAGTGGCAAGTGGTCTGCAAATTGATGACTGTATATCAGTGGTTTTATTTGACACCGCTGGTTATGTACCAGTTAAGCTGGTGCCAATTTCGGAGGACTTAATCAATCAGCTTCTGCATTACAGGGCCCATGGAGGCACTACATACTCTTCAGGTTTGCAGATGGCTGAACAAATCCTCTTGGAGTCTAGCCGCCAGCCTGATTTGGACAAAAAGGGCCCAATGATTATCTTCTTGAGTGATGGGGGAAATAACGGCGGAACAGACCCTGTTTACATGGTGCAGAAGTTGAAACAGCAAGAGCCTCGCCTTGTGTTGCACACTATAATGTTTGGCAAAGATCCCCATGCGAAGATTTTGCAAGATATGGCCAGGGTTGGTGATGGTACATACCAGCTTAGCTTGGATGAAGTTCAGCTTGCTAGAAGCTTCGAAGGTTTGGCTAGAAGCATCCAGCCCAAAATAGCTGCTCTTTGTAGCTCATCCTAGTTATATGTGCCACACTTTTGGTAGCCAAACTAGCTGCTCTTTGTAGCTCATCCTAATTATATGTGCCACACTTTTGGTAGGAACATTGGGTAGGTAGTTGCTTTGACCTATGGCAAAGCAAGAAATTTTTGGATTCTATTTGTAAGTAATTCTGGGTGGGGATTTTTTTTGTGGACACCTTTACAGGGTGAAAACCTCTTGTAAGCACTGTCTCTTAGGGCAAGCCTCTAGAGTCTACATCCTTTCTTGAAACGATCCTTATCTCTAACATACCTTGACGTGTTAGTACACGCCTTTCCAGTTGTTTACAGGTTAGAGCGTTTTTTTGTGAACATAGCCTAGTATTCTGTTGAGTTGGTCTTCGATCTACATTAGTTAAAGTATCTAAGGTTGGATTCAGACGGAGCGGCGGCAGTTGCAGAAACGCGCAAGCAACCAATCATGCAGGGGCAGCTGGCTTGGAGCGTTCACATGGCACGGTGGAAGAGCAGAACATTGTTGCCACGTCGCAGCAGAGATCCGAGGGTTTTTCTTCCTAACACCCCCCCCCCCCCCCCCCCCCAGCAACTTCCACCCTCCACGTTGGCAATCCGTGCATGCGTGGCAGCTTTTCTAAGCCATCTGCACTTTTTTAAATAATTTATAGGGCTTTTATGATTGTTTTTTTGAGTTTTACCTTAGATTGTTGCCGGCCCCGTCTTAACACAAGGTTGGAGGTAGAGCCCCTTCCACACGTCTTTCGCGTGGAAGTTGCACTTTTAGGGCACTAATTCCCCCCCCCCCCCCCCCTCGCTCCGCCTGCAGCTGCGCCACACCCCGCTCCTCGCTCCCCGCGTATGGCGTCCCCCCCCCCCCCTTCTTCTACGCTTAGTTCCCCGACCCTCTTTTACATGTAGGATGTCCCCCTCTCTTCTTCTACGCGTACGAAGTCTTTAAATTTTTTATTTTTTTTAAATTTATTTTTTTTAAACCCTAAACCCTGCCCTTGCCCCCACCACTTTGTAACTTTCGGGCCTCATAGGTCATCATGGCCTTTTGAAGACTTCAATATAACATTTTATTTCATTTCTACTTTAACCCCCCTCCGCCGCCCCCCCCCCCCCCCCCCCTCTCCTTCATTTTTATTTTTGTTTTTGAGACACACACACACAATTGAGCATATTGAGGGCACCTGGCCACACCGCCTCGCGCTCCACCATTCGTCGCGATCGCCGCCAGTGTGGGTGCACACGCACATCCAGTGACTCCTAGCCGCCACGCTCATTGCTAGGGTGGGTGCACACATACACCTAACTCCCTTGCGGACGGCGATCAAGCATGAGGAAGATGAACAATAAAGCCGACCCCCTAGAGGATGCCATTCAAAAATGCAAAGAGGAGATGACGGAGATCATGACCCAGAGGAACCGCAACCTTTGGGGCACAATAAACATGCTCGAAGGATGCGTGCTGATCCAAGAGAGCAAGATAAGCACGTTGGAAGACTGAGCGACGACCCAAGAGGAAGAGATCGAGTCACTCAAGAAAGAGCTTGCCGAAGCACGATCAAGAAACACACTGGAAGAGGGCGAACTGCAACCCTCAGTAATCGAAGAAATCAACACGATCAAGGAGCAAGTACGGGCCATCAAAGAAGGAGAAGAATAGCATAAAGAAATGACGACTTCTTGGGTGGATGTTCTCACCAAAACTCAACAGAAGGCAGACGAAGCCGAGAAATGGATCAAGGTGGCCAAGAAAGGAAAAGGCAAGGAGATAATGCCCACGTCCACACCCAACAACATCTATTTTGGATGATGACATATGGGAGTTCTCTAGGGATGGTGACATTATCATCATAGGGGACTTCAATGCTAGGACTTCCCATCACCAGGCAATGTTTTATGATACTTCAGAGGAGATGCTAAGAGAGCTAGATGTTGTAGAGACGGGCCTTTCCAGACTATCACACGATGTGGAATGTACTGAGTATGGGCGACACCTGATAGGCATGGGCATTGCACATGGATTGGCCATCTTGAATGGCCTACAAAGATTTCCTGCTTCGGGAGGTTTTACATGCTTCCCACACAGACATGGAGCCAGCACAGTAGACTACGTCATGGCACAGCCGAATCTCATCTCTAGTATCCAGGATCTCACAGTTGAGCCCAGACCGATCGGGGCGGCAGTGGATCATGCTCTGGTGTCGATGACCATCTCCTTCCAGTTCAGTGTAGCACACAGGTCACGAGTAGCAGACTCTACTCGCTACACATTCACACGGGAGACGGATTCTGTATACATGGATGGAATGTATAGACGCCTATGCACTAAGGACCCGGGGCGACCTCAGGAAGAGCTAACTACTATACTGACACAGACATTACATGAGGCAACAGAAGAAGCATACCCACACACCGAGCCTGAGCAGAGCTGCCGATCAGGATTCAGGAGAGGATTCTCTACTCTTGACCATATCCTAACACTCAGGGCCATCATCGAAGAAGGCAGATCTCATGGGAGACGGATCTATTGTAGCTTTGTAGACTTCCGCAAGGCTTTCCACACGGTACCCAGAGCTAGACTAATGCGCAGACTACAGGAAATGGGAGTACCCACAGAACTCATTTGGGGGATCATGGCATTGTACAGATCAGTAGTAGGGCATGTACGCACCCCGGAGGGACTTTCTACACCGGTTCACTCCACTATTGGGGTGAAGCAGGGCTGCCCGCTCTCTCCTACTCTTTTCAGGTATGTATATGGATGAGGTTTCTGACTACATTGACAGCGATGGGGATAAAGGTGCTCAGTTGGCAGGGACATGGATTCCACTTTTGTTATATGCTGATGACATAGTGTTGATCTCCGAATTCCTAGAAGGAATGCAACGTCAATTGGATGCTTTGCATACGTTTGCCCACGAAAGTGGTTTGTCTATGGAACCGAGATATAGGGACCTTCACTGGATCACCACGGGAGGCCGGGTCGCTCAGACGGATGGGGGAACATGGAGAAACCTCTCGTCTCTATGATCTCGCGGCTCATTAGAGCCAAGGCATCAGTACCACGGGCCATTATCTGAGCAGAGCTAGCGGCCCCCCCACTTGTGGTGGAGGTGCTCACCAGATCAGTCTCCTTCATAGACCGCACATGGGCACTTCCTAGAGACAGATGTGCTCGCATAGCACTTGAATCCTCTTGACAGCTAGCCATACAAGGAGATACAACATGCTGGTATGGGGAGATTACATCATGGTTTCAGGCACATGGGTTCAGCATAGATAGGCTGCCACCATTCGACCAACTCATTGGATGCACTATCTCTCACTCTTACACAGTCCAGAGATCACCAAGCTCATCCGCCAAGACCTAACCCAGCTAGACACCAGGAGTACATGGATACAACCAGCACAGGAATTGGACACGAAGATGGCTTTCTACAGAGACCACCTCCTCCAGCTTACGGAAGATGGTTTTGTGGCGAGACCCAGATACATGGATACCCACTTGTCTCATGGGATACGATGTGGCCAGTTACGCACATCTTCTCACCAGTTGGGGATTGAGACTGGGAGATACAGTGGAGTACCAACAGAGGACAGGACATGTCCCTTGTGTAACATGGAACCTGAGACAGAGCTACACTATACATGCCGCTGCCCCGTCTACTACGAGATATGAGGCCGCTTCCATTGCTTGTTCAGAGAGGGTTTTGGACCACTCTCAAGAGTCATGGGATACAAAGATCAGAGATGCATGGGTTTGTTCTTGCTCGAGCTGTGTCACAAAGTGATGACGTGGCGGACAGCAAAAACCCTAGTTTCTGCCAAAAATCTTATAATTCCTACAAACCCTAATTTCTGCCAGAAACCCTAATTTCCAAAAATCGCGGAGGTTGAAATTATTTGTTTTTGAAAAATGATGAGCGACGCGAATTTTGCTTTTTTCTTATAAAAAAAGAGAAAAGACTCTCTAAGAGAGAGAGAGAGAGAGAGAGAGAGAGAGAGAGAGAGAGAGAAAACTGATGCTTTTTATTTTAAAAGCTTCTGGGGCTCTGCTTTTGGGCATCCCTTGTAATCTTTAAATTAGTGGTGAGGGCCTCACTTCTCAGAGCATCTGGACGCAGAGTCTGAGAGTGAAACCCTAACCGCTCTCTTGTACTTTGATGATTGATTAATACAAAAAGAAATACCGAAAGGGGCGCCAGTCTTTGGGGCCAATATCTCTAGGCAGAGAACTTTGTCGGCCCAATGCAAATCTATTGTGATCTGTGAATTGTTTTGAAGTGGTTATTTGGTGCTGTCGTGGTTGATTCTTGACTTGGAGTGTCCAAGTCTGTTACAGTGGTATCAGAGCACGACCGATTTCTCTTCTACGGGAAATCCGATCCCCGAATTTTTTTCCGTGGCACCTATGGCTTCACGCAAGGATCAGTCGATTCCCTCTGCATCTGGAGATGCGGGCTGGGATCACAACGAAGATTCAGGCAGAGAGTATGGTGCGCCTCGGCCTACTCAGGCGGAGCAAAGAGAGATAGAGCGTTGTCAATTGATTGGCGATGCAACAAAGATGATTCTCAATTTTGCCAAGGACCCGAAGATGGCAAAATATATGAACCAGACTTCTTTGGAAGAGATGCAGATGGAGTGGCAGAGAACCACAACACCACTCCCGAAACCCGCTCTCAAGAAACCTTCTGCCTCCAAGAAAATATACGGAGAAGGAACCGGAGAACGTGGTTGATGCACGGATTGCTCAGCTTTTTGACGTGCAAAAGAAAGCCAAAAAGCACGGAAAAAAGCAGAAGAAAAGCACTAACTTTTCAGGTTATTTGGGTCGTCAGTCGACTTTTGACAAGGCAAAGAAACAGAAGAAGCGTGTTCCATTTGAAGGATTACCCAGTTCTTCTTCTTCTTCTTCTTCTGATAGTTCTTCTAGCTCCTTGGATTCGAGCGAAGAAGACAGAAAAGGTAAAAAGCGAAGCAAGACACAAACCTTCGGAAAGGGCAAGAAAAAGGCAAAGAAGGCTACATCTCGCCCAGAGACTGACAGTTCTACTGAGGACTCGTCTACAGACAGCTCATATTCCGATGACGAAAAGTTTTATGCGAACAAGAAGAATTTTTACAAAGCTAACCAGTATGACTTTCTCGAAGATAAAAGCAAGAAAGTCCGAGAGTTTAAGGAAGGTGGCCACTCGATCAAGTTTGATACCTTTTCAGGATACTCAGATGCTTCGAAGGCTTTGTCTTTTATACATCAGTTTGACATCGCTTTCGCGGGAGGACGCTATTCAAAGCACTCCAAGATTCGGAGAGCTGCCTCTTACTTTAAGAGGAATGCTCATACTTGGTGATCCACGCTTCTTTTAAACAAGACTGCGTCAGTTAAAAGGCTGAAATTTAAAAATCTTTTTATTTCTTCTTGGTTGACGCAAGAATATGAACGAGATATACGATCTGCTTGGAACCATCTTCGGATGACCAAGAAAGATACAATCAATGCTTATTGTGAAAGATTCTGGAGCTCTTTTCTACCCGCCTCTTCATTCAAGAAGATCTCGTTCAGAGAACAGATTGAGCGATTTACCTTGGGTCTACCTACAGAGATCCGAGATCACTGCGTGGAACAGAAGTCAGCTTCTATTTAGGAGTTGATGAGTCATGCGAAGCGGGGCTTTGCCATTCACTCTGGCCGTTTGACCTACCCCACAAATAAGGCCATGACACAACGAGCCGAACTGACTTCTGGGAATGAAAGTAGAAAGAAAAAGAGCAACCCAGAGAAAAAGGATGGACGACCCAAGCTTACTCCTGAGGAGAGAGCTCGCTTCATTAGAGAGGGGAAGTGCTTTGGATGCGGGGAACATGGACATATCTCCGCGAAGTGCCCTAAAAAGGCACAGAAAGAACAGAATTATAAGAATGACGACGGGCCTGAGAGTTCGAGAGCAGCTGAGGAACGTGGCAGAAAAGGCAGATAGAAAAACAAAACTGGTACCACATGGCGTGGAACCTGCACCGAATCTAATGAATGAAAGTACAAACTTTGCCGCTTTTGGGGCAAAGTGAAGGATCAGGAAGCTCTTTTGAAGAAGCCAAGGCCAACTTCTTTTCACTTGGAATTGGCGGCTCGATTTGGAAATTACGCCCGACAGACTAACACCACAGGCGGAGGTAGTTCGACTGGCACCCGGATGGGATGTTGCCATTACACTGAGCATTGGCAAACTTCGTTTGCAATGACAGGGGTGTTCAGGGCACGCGAGTGACGTTCTACTCAGGATCCCTTGGTACCACAAGAACTACGCCGTGATCAACTACAGGGCCGAGAAAGCGACTTTGATAAATGAAGGGCTTAGAGATTATACTTGATGAACTTCAGTTTCTTACTCATTCTTTTGGGAGAGAACTGAACGATGGATAAAGGTTGAATATGTTTTGACCTGATCAAAAGAACGCCAGGATTTTTCTCCACACTCATGCCGATTGCTTTTCAGAGGGCCTGAAGATCAAACCATTGATCTGATACCTGGAAGCACACTACCGAATCGGCCACCTTATCGTGTGAGCTGAGTATAGAATGAAAAGATTATGAACCTAGTGAAAGACCTCTTGGAAAAGGGTCTTGTCGAGCCTAGTACTTCACCGTATTGCTCTCTAGGGTTGGTTGTTTTGAAGAAAGACGGATCTTGGAGAATGTGCATCGATTATAGCACTCTCAACAAAATCACCATCAAGAACAGATTTTCGATTCCTAGGATCGATGATATACTTGACAGGTTACAGGGATCCTCGTGCTTTAGCAGGATTGACTTGAAGAGTCGATATCATCAGATCAGGATAGCGCCAGGAGATGTCTACAAGAGAGCTTTTTGGACGACTTTTGGGTTATTTGAGTTTTTGGTGATGCCTTTTGGCTTAGCCAATGCTCCTAAAACATTTAATCGGATGATGGACATGATTTTTTGAGAATACAGGCTATTTGTTGGCACTTTCTTTGACGACATCATTGTTTTCTCCAAGAATGAGGCAGAACACAGAGATCATATGCTTCAAGTCTTTCAGGCATTACGAGATCACACGTTAGTGATTAATGCAAAGAAAAGTGAAATTTTCCTACCAGAGATACACTTTTTGGGACACATTGTGTCAGTAGCACAGCAGGAGTGCAAATGGGCCCGGCCAAGATAGAGACTATCCGTGATTGGCCCGATTTGAGGAATGTCCATGAAGTTAGAAGCTTCTTGGGACTGTGTTCGTACTACAGGCGGTTCATACGAAAGTTTGCAGAGGTTGCTTCCCCTTTGCATACCTTGACACAGAAAGGAGTACCTTTTTCGTGGGGACCCACAGAGGTGACTGCCTTTCGGACATTGAAAGAGAAATTGACTACGGGACCTATTTTGACTTTGCCGGACTTGCAGAAGTCATTTGAAGTATATTGTGATGCTTGTGGTCGTAGTCTGGGTGCGGTCTTGATGTAAGAAGGCCATGTCATAGCTTACGAGAGCCGTTTGTTCTCTAGGCCGGAGATGACAGCACAGATCTATGAGAAAGAGCTTTTGGCGGTTATCCATGCTCTTACTTAGTGGCGGCATTACCTACTCGGAGCGGATTTTACTGTCTTTATAGACCATCAGAGTTTGCGCTACTTCTTGTCACAGAAGCAGCTTTCGGAAAGGCAGATGCGGTGGGCGAACATCTTGTCACAGTTCCACTTCCAGATTGTCCATGTGCAGAGACAGAAGAATGTGGTGGCAGATGCTTTGTCTTGGAAACCGTTGGTTCTGGCTGTTTCCGCGATACATCATAGGAGCTTCGAGGATATGGTCGATCAGTATGCCACAGATACAGATTTTGCAAATATTTTCACACGGATACGGGATGGGGAGACAGTAGCTGGATACTCCCTTCGGGAAGGCTACTTGATGAAAAAGACTATGTTGTGCGTTACACAGTCGTTGAGGGATAAGGTTATGACTGAATGCCACTGTCCACCTTTTACGGGTCACCGCGACATGGCTACCACCATGAAGGGGGTAGAGATATACTTCTTTGGGCCGAGACTCAAAAACGATGTGGAAGAGTTTGTGCGCAGTTGCTTGGTATGCTAGAAGGTCAAGTTTGACAGGCATAAGGCACAGGGATTGTTACAGCCTTTACCCATACCCACCCACCCCTGGGAAAGTATTGCAATGGTTTTAATTTTTGATCTCCCAAGAACACAGAATGATCACGATGATTTTCCGATTACATGGCACGTCTAAGACGATTGTCTCCGACAGAGACCCCAGATTTATGAGTTTGTTTTGGAAGGCAATTTGGGAGAACATTGGCACGCAGTTGCAGTTCTCGTCATCGTTCCACTTGCAGACTGACAGGCAACTTGAGATTGCCAATTCAGTGATCTTAGATTTATTGAAGTCTTGTATCTTGGATCAGAAGACTCAATGGGAAAAGAACTTACCTTTGGTGGAATTTGCCTACAATAACACGATACACTCTTCGACGGGGAAGACGCCATGTGAGATTGTTGAAAGTGCTGCGAAGGTTTCATCCTTCCTGAGCACGAAAGATTAGATATTTGAAGTGGATGAATATTCATGAGATTTGGATACGGCTCTAGTATGCGATACTACGGACCTTTCCAGATCACTGACAAGATAAATGATGTCTCCTTCCGATTGAAATTGCCAGATACTTGGAGGATTCATAATGCATTGCATGTGAGTCTCTTTAACCCTGTTAAGGGTGATTTGCCTGATGATGGGGAGCCTGATGAGCAACCCGAAGTGAAAGAAAACGAGGAGATCCTTGTTCCTGAACAGATTTTGGCACATAACGATACGAAGAAAGGTAAAGTCCGAAGGTGGTTCTTGGTTTAGTTCAAGAACTTTCCTGCATTTGATGCGAAGTTGATGGAGGAGGAGGACCTAGCAGATACTCCTCGGATTGTGAAACTTTACCTCAATTTTTTGGTTTAGCATAGTCTACTCCAAACGGAACCCAGAAACTCAGCTTGGCTGAAGATCTGGTGCAGTGGGATGCACAAGAGGGGAGTTACTCCGCTCCTTTGTCAACAGATGCCTCGATTTTGATACTAAGTCACTGATGTCTCTTTGAGCTTCAAGGATACTGAGAGCTAACAGTATTCTGCTGGATGACTTTATGAAATGGAATTCCTGATAATGATACTGATTTGTTCTTGACTTCTTTTGAGTGCAGGAACTGATAGCCGAAACGACTGCAGCATTTTGGTTTGATTGATCTCGAATAGACATGGTTGCAATAGGGGTTAGTCAATCGGACATCAATGAGGTCCCGATTGGACCTAGATGTGATTGCTAGCTACATTGCCGATAAATCATGGTCTAAGATCCGAATGAACGTTGAATGTCATGTGATGTCCTGTGATGTCTGGTGATGTCTTGTGATGTCGTGTGATGTGACTGTCGATTTTGTACATGTGCTAGATGTGTGTTCCTAGTATGTAGGTACTAACAGTCAGTGTTTGCTAAGACGGTTTATGGCTTTTGTCGGTTTTGCAGGCGTAATCGCGGTCGATTACAATGCTTTCAAGAGGGGGGTATGTCACAAAGTGATGACGTGGCGGACAGCAAAAACCCTAATTTCTGCTAGAAACCCTAGAATTCCTGCAAACCCTAATTTTTGCCAAAAACCCTAATTTTTGAAAATCGCGGAGGCTGATGAATGGCGAGGCTAGCCAGTCTCAAAGACGGATCACAGACTTCTTCAGAGCAGACACGGGACAGCCGCAAGAGCCACTCCCACAGTAGAGCTCCCCCCCGTCTCACACCAGAGGCACACTGATTGACCGAGCGATTGAGCTGGGGAAATCCAGGCGCCCATGACGCGAAGAAATACACAGCATTGATGCAAGCTATGACAGAAAATTCGGAGCACGTTGGCCAGGCATACACGACGCCCGGTCATACTACTAACCATGGAGGAAATTGATGAGATTCGCCAACGACCGATGCTAGATCTCTTGTGATTCAGCTATCCCAACAAGCTGCCCATTATTCTGCTTAGTTTTTGCTTGACCCACATCAACCAACTTAGGACCCCATAGGGTAAGGGAGCCAGTTTAGAGGCGTTTTGTGGAAACGTGATGTTTTTGGGGGGGATTTTGCAAATCTCATCATTTTCAATATTTATGCATTGCTCGAGATTCCTCATGAAAAGGTGAATCTATTGATACCAAAATCAATATTTTTTAGATTTTATTTGAATGCTCCATTTGAAACAATTCAGCTTTTGACGCATTTTGAAGCATTAGAGACACTCAAGACCCAGTAATGGTACACTTTTCAGCAAATCACAACATGACACATAAGCAAGATTCTTGGAATATGCCAAATTTCTTGCCTCTAAGTTGGGGGTGGATATGTATCTAACCTGGGGGTCAAAAAATTTCGTCTCTAAACTGGCTCCCTTACCCTAGTATATATCTTTGTTTTGTACTGTTGTTAGGTTATTTTGTTACTCTGACTTTGTATCAGATCCACCACTTTGTAACTTTTAGGTCTCATAGGTCATTGTGGCCTTTTGAAGACGTTAATATAACATTTCACTTCATTTCATTTCTCTCTGAATCAAGCATCCATTGGAGCAATGTTTATGATCATAGCTCTTATATTCAACTTTGTGAATGATGTGACTCGAGAGATTTCAAAAATTTAGCCAGACTCTTTTGACGTCCATACAGTAAGCAAAAGTTGTAGGCACTGCCCCTGCTATTGCAGGTTGTTCATTTTCATTGGCTAGCTGCTTTTCCCTAAGTGAAAAAGAACATTTACAGATAATTAAGTTGTAAACTCACCACAGAGCATAAAAACCTAGCCATAAATCAGAAAGGCAGAAATGGTAGAATTCTAGAGGGCTCTAAACTTGTTTTCCCCCTGCTCTTCCGGCGAGTACTTGAGGCGCAATCAACCGAACATTGAGCGACTTAGAGCGTGCCTCTGTTGTGCAGCCCTGCTGCCCCATTCACCGATAGCCACTTAGTGCCATCATTGTCATCGATAGGCCTGGCCGACTGCAGGGGGAGAGGAGCGCGAAAAGAGTTTGCTCCGGTGGCAGGACTGCTGCCTGTCGGCTATGTCGCATCGAAATTCATAACCACAATACGAAGAAGTAGGACGAAGAAAGCTGCGTCAAGCTCAATTGCAGTAAAAAAAACATAACTTTCTGCTACGAACTCCGATTGACGCAAACCTAGAACTCAAACGAGGAGACAAACAAGTTTTGGATGAAAAGTGCCATTGTGCTACGATCCATTGCGCTTTTCCCATTTCTCCAAGTTTTGAGCAGAAGACCCCCAAAAATTGAGATGATGTTCAGGGTGTCATCAACAAGAAAACGTAATCAACGATTAGATTGATTAGCAATAAATACCACGCAAAACACTAATCATATTTTTCTTAACATAAAACAACCACAGTTAACAAGAATCAACGCTCAAAAATAAAATTTGTAGCAATTTTGAATCTTACATGCGAATCGCATACACATACTGTTTTGTTACCATGAATTGAATCGACGCGTGATCGTTACCGCTCTGATACCATGTTGAGATGTAGAGAGAAAGAGAGAGAGAGACGAGACAAGAGACACACCATGTACGCTCCCAAAGACTGATTCATATTGAGGACAATATACAAATATATAGGTGAGACCAAGTTGAGTAGAGTGAGCCATATATAGTTCCAACATGCAGCACCCACAATAGGCCTTCGTTTCCTCTTGCTCACCAGCCCGCGTTTCCTCCTGCTCACCATATCGTAGTTTCCCGCCTTTGATGCCTGCAGGCTTTGCTTTATGCGCAACGTGCAATTTAACTGGGTTCCCATGCTTATTACCTTATTTAAGCATTGAAGCATTTCTTATCTACGACAGTATCATATGCTCGGGGAGACCCATGAAGCTTTGATTGCACTATAGGTTTACAATAGCCTAATACCATGCCTTATACCCTCAACTCTGTTCATTAAGCCTAATACCATGCCTTAAGCTTTAAGAGGAGAGCATTCAATTAAGTGTCCCGCTTCAAGAAGCTCACAAATAAACAATCACGAGGGATGGAAGATGCGAGGCCGCTCTACATCGAAATTGTGCGTGACAATGGGAGAAAAACTCGTCAATGCATTGCAACGGAAGAGTGCCGGGCTAAAAAAATATGTTACGAGAAGAGGGTCGACATGATGGACCATCTTCGAGATGATCATGGCACCGAGTGTGATATCCCACTACGCAAGGGTGGTCGACCTCGAGGCATGATGAATCGGACTTCGTCAAGGGCAAACACATACGAGAAGCAATCAAAGGTGCGCTTCAAGGATGCGGCTTATAAGTTCGAGAGAAACAAATCAAAGTTTCTACAAGAGAGGGAGAAGTCCTTGCTTTGAAAATGGAATGCTTTCGATGAGAGTGAGAAGCTAGCAAAGGGATTGAAAGAAGCTTTTGTAGAAAGAGAAATGGCCAATGCATTAGGGGACTACATGAGCACAAAAGATGCACTCATGGCGGCTATACAAAAACGGATTGATGGTGGCTTCGAAATGAATGTAAGCATATATATCGCAACCATCACTTTTTATTTGTTATAAGCATTAAGTTTTTTTCTCTCTTCGCTCTCGACTCTTTTTAGAAGCGTAACCCCGGTGGAAAAATACATAAGGAAGAGGAAAACGTAGAGGACAAAAAAGTAGAGGAGAAAGTTGATATTGAGCAAGCATGTACTCCGGTATATCACATGTAGTGTCGTTATTTAAAGGAATAATTGTATGGTATGATGTTTTGGTGTTAAATGAGTTGCATGTCTTGTAAACAAATGTCACATTGGATGATGGTCATGGTCCTTTTCTTGCATGTCTTTTAGGTTCCTCGTCAACCAAATGCCCATGATTGTGGGTTTTATGTTATGGCTTATATGAAGCATCTTATTGCTGGGGCCTTTGGCAAACGATCAAAGAGTTGGGTATGTAAATGTTTTTCATTGAAAAAACACTTAACTTTATGTGATGGTCTATCTTTAGTGATTTACATGGTTCACTAACTCTCTATGTTTGATGTACATTTCACAAAGACTTGGTTCAAGCACCATTCCATTCAAAGGCTAAAAGAGGAGCTTATAGCATGGAGAAAAAAGTCTCTAGGACTTGATGGAGTGCAAGGATGATGTGTTTTGGACACCCCATACTAGGATATCTATGTAGCATCTCTTTTTTATCTCATGCGTTGGAAATCACTTTATTATATGAAAAACATTTGTGATGTAACTTTTGAGATCTTATGAGAGCATAGTGCAATATAATCCATCTTGGTTCCTCCACTATGTCTCTCTGTGCATCTACTCTTGCTATGTGAGAAATGATGTGTTATGATGTGATAAATGATGTGTTAGGATGTGAGAAATGATGTGTTATGATGTAAAAAATAATGTGTGACCATGTAAGAAATGATGTGCTAAGATCGATTCTAATTCTCTAAGAGTGAAGATCAACCTTGCGAAAAATGGGGTGATCAACACAAAATGATAGACCGATTATTGTAGGGGTAAATGGCTCAAATGGTAACGAGGAATCGCTATAAAATATGAGGAGCTGAGTCTTGAACTAAGGTAATGAAAATTACATGACAACGATAGACCAATTATTGTAGGGGTAAAAGGCTCAAATGGTAACGAGGAATTGCTACAAACTATAAGGAGTCGAGTCTTGAACTAAGGTAATGCAAATTACATGACAACGATAGACCAATTATTGTAGGGGTAAAAGGCTCAAATGGTAATGAGGAATTGCTATAAAATATAAGGAGCTGAGTCTTGAACTAAGGTAATGCAAATTACATGACAACGATAGACCAATTATTGTAGGGGTGAAAGGCTCAAATGGTAATGAGGAATTGCTACAAACTATAAGGAGCCGAGTCTTGAACTAAGGTAATGCAAATCAAACTGCAGTAAGGTGAACTAGGGGTGAACTAGGGAGGAAATCTGAGAATAATTCCCGAGAGGATGGTTTTGGGCCTTGCAGTGGTGAACTAGGGAGGAAATCTAAGAATAATTCCCGAGAGGATGGTTTTGGGCCTTGCGGTGGTGAACTAAGGGTGAACTAGGGGTGGACTAGTCTAATTGCAGTATGGTGAACTAGGGGTGAACTAGAGGTGAACCAGGGGTGAACTAGGGAGAAAATCTGAGAATGATTCCCGAGAGGATGGTTTTGGCCATGCAGTGATGAACTAAGGGTGAACTAGGGGTGAACTAGGGACCTAAACTGAGAATGGTTCCCAAGGGGTGAACTAGGGACAAAATCTGAGAATGATTCCCGAGAGCATGATTCAGGCCTTTCAATCGTAAACTAAGAGTGAACTAGGGACTTAATCTGAGAATGATTCCCGAGAGCATGAGTTTTTTCCCTACAGTGGTGAACTAGGAATGAACTAGGGATGAGCATTGGTTTTGGCCTGACAAGGGTGAACTAGGGGTAATCTAAGGGTGAACTAGGGGTTGATTTGTTGTGAGCACCACAAAAATTCCTAGAGCATACCATATTGCAAACCAAATGTAAAGTCATATATTGAGTGGAAGAGTATCAAGACAAGTGTAACTAGAAGTGAAATAGACATAAACCTTGATTAAGCCGAATAATATACATGACCAAAATGGATCCATCATACGAGCACAAGCCTCCATTGGGATGCAAACACATTACGGAGAACTTCACCATTGTCTTGAACCATTGTAAAGTCTCTCTCATATGTTGGGGTTTCTCTCGATGTACAAGAAATAATCTTGCATACTACATTTGTTGGGATATCACATATTCTCACATGTTTATCTATTAGGTAGGTCTCTCGATCCGGAAGGGTATGTTGTGATAATAAAGGCAATAATGCATGGCAAGTTGCACATGTAATGGTAACCCTAGGGTCAACCATGAATGTTTTGGTGCAACAATGTGGACACCAAATTCGCGGTGTCTCATGAAATCGAACTCGAGACCTGCCACGTTGATGTTTCCTTTGCAATATACCAGTTACGTGAGCTTGCTTTGTTGGTTGGGATGTCCCTGCTTCATAAACCTCTATATTTGGCTCCACTTCTTGTGGCCTCTTCCCATGACCAAGTCTTGTTTGAGTCACATGTGCTTGTATTTGCCGTATACTTCCTCTCATAGGCATCTCAATCGCCTTCGGTGGCGAGGTCTTTAGTAAGGTATCCTTTCAAATGTTGAGTTCACGTAACAAGACTGCTTTTTGAGCCGGATCATTGTCCTTCAAGCCTTCTTCAATCCTTGTAAGTATGCTTCTGACCTCGCTTACACATTTCAAGACCTCATTATCATCAACCCCATCCTCAATTGAGTTGCCTGCGAAATATTCATTGATATCTTCTGTGTTCTGGAGATCTTTATTAACATCATGCTCATTATCCACAGTTGGAATGAAGGGATACAAGTGTGTAAAGTAATTTTTTATGATTAGGTGAAGTGCATATAGGTGTTTACACCCGCTTGTCCAAGCTGGGCAATCACAGTAATTGCATTGCATGCTCACATGATGCCAGTGGCTTGTATTAGAATACTTAGAACCTTGAATAATAGTGTCATCTCATTCACAATTTCCAAGGTGGAAGGATCACCCTCGTACAATTGTAGTATTTTCTCCCCACCATGTAATCGCGTAGTGTGTTGCTTTGAAGAGCCCCAAATGTTGTAGCGGCCCGAGTCAACTAGAGTAACAATACCAAATCAAGTTTAAGATACCTCTTTCATAACAAAGAGAGAAATCAATCCATGAGGGCTTGTATTACTATTTCTTGTTTTTGTTTGAAGAACTCAAATAAAGTACCACGCATTCTAGTGCCAGTTGTTGAATCACCCACAATACCATGCAAGAGATCCACAATCGATCTATTGATCCACGTGTCTAATAAGGTATACTTTATGTATTGCCACAATCTCTCCACTAAGTTGGTAGTGTCAACATTTCCATAGTTGAATAAACAACCAAACTTGGGCCATCTTCTGCGCCATGGGTAGTCACGTCCACACCAACCATTTGTCACATACCTCTGCACATTAACATGAGTTGCATAGTGTTGAAGAAGTTCTTGGTAGTGATTCTCAAATTCTACCTCGTTGAAGGCATGCATAAGTGTTGTCATTGATGAATAAAGATGATCTTGGAGCTCCTTTGGTACCTACATATACAAGAACAATTGGTTATCAAGGTGCACAGAGACCCACACATGCATTGCATTCACAAATAAGAGTCTATAAACCTTTGGAAGAAGATTTTCCACCCATGCTTTCTTTGTGTGGAACCAACACACAATAATGTGGCAAAAACGTTGCTCTCGGGGTCCCGTTTCATAAGAATGCCAACAACATTCATCTCCATTGATGACCTTTGAGAATGCTTCAAGCTCTTAAGCAGAGTTGTCAATGACAAGGGCGGTAGGTCTAACATTCCCCATTCTAGATAGGATTGTAGATAATGTTATCTCTAATGCTATCCTCTCATGGTCTGAGCCTGGGTCATTAGAGCACATTATAAACCAAATTGGAATACCCACACCATGTTGGTTTGGCAAGACAACGGCATATAGTGGTAGCCCAAACGCATTCGTCTTAAAAGTGCTATCAATAGCCCATGAGTTATGCCGAGAGAATCGCATAGCCATTTCCAACATCTATTGGTCTTGAATAATAAGAATAAAGGGCTTTTCATTGCCATTTGCTGCATGAGGATTGTAAGGTTGGTAGTAGCACACCTGCATGTTTTCACAAAAAAAGCTTCAATAGGCACTATGCTCAAACAACTTATGGTCACTACAACTCTCACAAACGAGCACAAATATTATGGATACCTTTCCCTGCTTCTTTAGCATTGTAGCCTCGGTGAACATACATGTCCAATCATCCCTAGAAAGTTTTCCTTGGAGCACAAAATGAGAAGTATACCTAAAATGCGTTATTTTCACCACGAGAAATTACAAAGTGTACTTGAATCAAAGAGATAGCCTAGTAAATACCTTGATTTTGTATTTGAAATGAGATCATTGATACTTCCCTTTGTATCATAAAGAATTTGAAGGTCACTTGATCAACGGAAGAAGACCGTTCATAATGTAATTGCTGTTTTGATAAGGACATCTTTGCAACACTTCGTGCATTGCCAACATCAAATAGATCTTCCATACAACACTCAATCACATTTGGGTGGATAGGTAAGTCGTATAAATACTCACCACTACCAGGGTATGTCCTTCATGAAGAGGAAACAACAAAAGGAGGCCTTTTTGTTACCATCAAGATATTCTACTTTGACTTTGAAAGGGCATCCACACTTCTTTGTTTTTCTAAGCCTCTTTTTGGTACCTTTATTCTGGGGTTGTCCACCTCTATGACAAATGTAATCGATAGTGGTCTTAGAGATACCATGGCTCTTACTTGAACGGACCATAACAAGCCTCACTTTATGCTCAGCCATAATATCCACCAAAGATGCTTTTACTTCTGATACATCTACACTTTTGTGACATTGCGGAAAACGCACATATGTATGCTTTCTTTTGGCACTATTGCATGCCTCTAAGTATTCCTTCCATCTGTTACTTTCACAAGCAGTGAGAACGTCCTTCACATAGTCAAGTGGAATCCCATGTGTTCTAATGTCCACACACCACTCTAGCTTGATCGTTTTAATGGTATCTTCCATCCCCAAGTGATTTTGCTCATGCCCCTTTGTGTATCAACCTTGGACAATGTTCCCCCATTCTTCAAGATAAGATATCTTGAGCTTTGAAGATGATGAGGGTAAACAAAGATAACTCATGCCATCTTCAAGTTGTCCCAAGCACAAACCTTCCTTCATTTTTCTCCATCTACCCAAATCTAGCACCCCTCTAGTATCACAAGCTTTAAGATCTGCCAAGGTGATTAAAGTGTCATCGCTAATCACATTCTTCATCAACTCATAAGTACTCCTTTCAAAAGAATAGAAAATAGGAGAAACATATGCTAGTGGATCGAAGGAAGGTAACCTTGTTTGTGTCCTCCGCGATATAACTTCATCACCTTCAGAGGAGCACGGAGAGTCACTAGCTTGATCACATGTGTTGCTACTGCTTGAGTCACTCTCCCACTCTAGGTCCGATATGATCTTGTTGCCCGCATGGTCTTCAAGTGATTCCATATTGTAGGAAGCTGAGTTTAGTTCACTCTTAGTTCATCCTTAGTTCACCTCTGTGAACCCACATTTAGAGGCGAGGCCAAGTTCACCACTAGTTTACCCTTAGTTCACCCCTAGTTCACTATGGTGAAGTAAAAAAACCTTAGTTTACCTCTAGTTCACCCTAGTTTACTGTTAGTTCACTAATTTCAAAGCTCTCTCTCCTCACTATATGTGCACATTAGAGTCCCCCTATGTGAAGGTTTGGCTTTTTAAAATGTGCCTTCTCAAAGTAATAATGACTGCCCTTTAACTATCCTTGGATTATGTGCAAATCTACTTTTCAGGCCTAGTTTACCCCAAGTTCACCTCCAATTATTAATCAAGAATCTTCCTAAAAAGACGTGCAATTCGCTTTTCCACCCCAGTTCATCCCTAGTTCACCATATCCTAGTTCACCCCTAGTTCACACGTAGTTCACCCCTAGTTCACCGATTTGCCGGACGGCTAGGATTACGTTCCGCTTCCCGCTTCCCTTTCCCACCATAGATCCCCTCTGGAATCCAGCCGTGCCACATAGTGACGGGGGGCGGATATGGCACTTGGCTTAAGAAAAAAACCTTGACTAGCTGGAAGGCTATAAAGAAAGTACCCGCTATATTATTTTCTCCCTTTCTCATTAAATGAAGAGCAACAAAGCTCTAAGAGCGCTCCCCCATAGCTCCAATGTGGAGGCGCGTCCAATAGGCGTCCTATTTTTCCTTGGAGGGCCCTCCAATGGTAAACGGCGCCCCATAAAGCGAGTTAACTCCAGCACCGCGAGTCAACTTTTTTATAGCCCGCCAACCTGAGGTGTGACAACCGAGTTCCAACCTCATCGACACTGCATGTATGGAAACCGTAGTACAAAGATTCCAGTGCTGTGGCTCGTGTGCCTGTTGCAGCCAACCATGCTCCATTCTGCCACTCTCTCTCTCTCTCTCTCTCTCACACACACACACACACACACACACACACACACACACACACACACACACACACACACACACACACACACTGAAGCTCCTCTCTATCTCTCCTGCACTCATACACATCTCTGATACGTTAGTTGCAAGAACTGAAGTCACTCTCTCTATCTCTCCCTCTCTCTCAGATCACTCTCGCTCGTCCCCAGCTCAGGGCATGCTTCCTATTTGTCACAATAAATCCTCTCTTTCATGCTCGCCTTCACCATAGCTTTTGTGCACACACAGAAGGCCCCCCACTCAATTTGCGGTGGTCCATTCTGAAGTATGGACACCTTGCATGAAGTTCTTGGCGGCGCCATAATGGCAATTTCTTTAGCTCTGCACTTTTGGGTGTCAAGTAGTGGCACACATGGTCTTCCCCCAATCGATAGCTCGTCCGATCTTTGCGATGACAACGACCTGGTCATTGAAGCTGCAATTTCAACAATCAATTGCATCATCGCCTTTGCGGTATCCTACCGGCACAATGAAAGAGTTCTGTTGTCGGTGTATGGTACGTCAAACCTCGAAGCCGGCATTTCTGGCATACTTTCTTCCAGTACATAGAGGGTGACGACATTTTCTTCGAAGAAAACTTGCGAATTCCACGACACTGCTTTGACTTCGTTTGCACTTTGGTGCAAGGCGACCTTCAACAAAAACCGATTCCTCGACAGATAGTAGCTGCGGTGCCCACAAGGGTGCTTACTATGCAGAGGAAGGTTGCTTTGTCTCTACACATGCTCGGCATTGGAGGGCCGGTCCATAACATTGCTAATGTGTATGGTCTTGGGCGATCCACTGTTAGTAGAGTTTTTTAGCCAGTCCATTGAGCCCATGATGCGACATAGGAGCACATTCATTCCCTGGCCAACCACACCACAAGAAAAGCAATTGGTGAAAGAGGGCTTCGAAGCAACTTAGTAGGGCTTCCCCAATTGTTGCAGTGCAATAGATGCAACGCATATCAACATGGAATTTCCAGTGGTGAGCTACCCGCACATTCGTTCGATAGGAACCGTAATTACTCTATGATATTGCAGGCGGTGGTCGACAGCAACTTGCGTCTCCTCGATGTCATGTGTGGTATGCCCGGTGTCTGCAATGACATCCGTGTGCTACGAAATTCATCATTGTACAGAAAAGCACAAACCAATGTGATTCTCGATGGCCCAACAATTACGATGGAGCGGCATCGAATTCAAGAATACATTCTAGGAGATGGTGGTTACCTGAACCTGCCATGGCTTGTCATACTGTTTCTTACTGCGGAGCGCGATGATATCTTGCAACAGTTCAACTACAAACTATCAAGTACACGAATTGTTGTGGAGCGAGCATTTGGTAGGTTGAAACAAATGTGGGGTTATCTACAACAACGGGTGAGACAACCTGACATGGAGATCTTGCCAAAAGTCATTGCCACCTGCTACATTCTACACAACATATGGGTGGACTTTGGTGTACCGTTCGATGATGATACCATTGTTGATGTGGAGCAATCTCCACAACCTTTAGGAGTTGCAGTCAAGGGATTGACTACCAGAGACGTCTTGCTCGCTTACATGCGAGATGGTCACATGGACTAGTTTGTAGCACTCTGTAATCTATAATTTAATATGGATTGTTTTGCAGTCTATACATTGCTTTTCTGTCTCTAATTTGATATATACATTGTTGATAATTTATAATCTGAATGCGTCAATGAGTTGGGGAGGGGAGAGAGGGGGGGGGGAGGGGGAGCTTAGTGCTCTGAATGCGTCATTGAGTCAAATTGTTATATATATATATATATATATATATATATATATATATATATATATATATATATATATATATATATATATATATAGAGAGAGAGAGAGAGAGAGAGAGAGAGAGAGAATGCAAGGTTCATAATGTGTATCCATATTTGTCCACGCTGCACCTTCATCTTTTTTGGGGGGGGGGGGGGGGGGGGGGGGAGAGAGAGAGAGAGAGAGAGAGAGAGAGAGATTGGCACAATGCACAGTGCATGGTAAAATGATAGACACACAAAAATTTTGGCCTTTTGCAGTCACACAAAATATCAGTAGGCTTGATAATTCAAACACACACTATGAAGCATTTAAATAACTTAACCAAATAACAAACTAAAGGCTCCCAATGCTTCATTAAGTTTTGGGTTTTGGGGGGGAAGGGGGGGGGGGGCAGGTGGACATAGATAGTGAGGGTTGATGAGAGCAAGAAATTTCAATTTCTTACTGCCAATAACGTGTTTGCAAGTTTTAAATCAGTGCATCTACATTTTAAGTAGTGCTCCCTATCTTTCTGAAAAAAGAGAGAGAGAGAGAGAGAGAGAGAGAGAGAGAGAGAGAGAGAGAGAAGGGTGCACAGTGTGTGGGAATCAAGTTAGACACAAACAATATTTGGCATTTGGCAGTCACCAAAAAAATCCAATTCAGTATGGTTGATGATCCAAAAACACACTATTAAATATTTAAAGATCTCAACCAAATAACAAACTAAAAGCTTTACTTTCCAATTCAAATAGTATCCCAACATTGAATATCACACCCACAGTCATGCAATACCAAAGATGTTTACCAGGTAACAACTACTCAATGCAGACAATGATAGATAAACAAACACCTAGGAATGCAACCCACAAGTATTACTCTCTCCGTATCGCCAGGGAGGCAATGGAGTCGGCCACTCGGTTCAAGGAGCCACAAATTGCATTTGCACTGTCACGAGTGGCTTCGTTTCTCGCCTCCTCGATTTCTACCAATCTCTTTCCCCTAGCGTCTTCACGTGCGTCCTTCCGGTCCTCTGAACTTTGCAACACCATCGCCAAGTTATTCATCGAGTCCACGAGCTCCTTGATGTTGTTGCCATTCACCCGTGAGTGCCACTTTCGCTTGATCCCTCTGAGCTTCCTTCTACTGGTGCGTCACTGGGTCCACCATCATCGTTCGTGGCAAGAGGCGGTGTTTGTTGCTCCACTGTGCTATCACCATCACTAGGCATGGTATGGTTGTATTCTTCGTCGCCTACATGCGAAGAAGTAAAAAAATTAGGGTGAAATCAACAATGTCAAATAAAAACAGTAGTTAGCGAAAATAAATTCGTGAACCGAATTCCAATGGGACTTGTATACCTAGTGGCGCCGTGTCATCCTCCATAGAGTCAACCAACAATCCTTCGATGTCGGCATTGCAGTCCCTGCCAAAAAACATCTGCATTTTGTTGTAGATTTCGAATGGAAAGTTTTCTATAGGTAGTCCTTTTGTGCACCGCTTGGTTTGAGTCATTTGCTAGTAGCTAGACCACCCTAAGGGAATCTTCCTCTCATAGTCATTGAGCCTATTGAATAGGGAGTGTACTTTCTCCCACTCCGTTTTGCATTGTGCCTTATTACGCATGACGCCTTGTGCCTGACATGTCTCAGCAACCACTTGCCAGCGGTCGCGATGAGTACGCTCATAAACCCCTCCTTCACTCTGACGTACCTGTACTTCTTTCTTGGCCTCGACCAAAGTGATGATCTCGTGGAGCCGCCAATTAGTTCGTGCAGGAATTTGTGGCGTATGGGTCAATGAAGGCACCGGTGCTCCCTCAACTGAGGTGTTTCTATCACTAGGGATAGCAATCGGAGCTAACCTACTGCCTGGCGATAGGCCCTGATGGGAGGCATGCTTGATTGGTGTTGGTAGAGCCGATGTTAGACGTGCAGACAATGGAAGTGACATTGTGGTTGGCAGTGGACACGGTATTGAAAGCAAGGATGGCCTTACCGGAATTGGCCGCACCCAAGGTAAGAGGATGGGTGGATCAGGGCGTAGTCCAATGTCTACGAAGGCCGATCGGGGCGGTGTTATTGAAGGCCCCCAAGCACATGAGCCCCCAGGCCTCCGATTGACGATCCAGCTTGTCGTGGATGCAACCTAGACCCCATTACCAAGGAGTTTTGTTGAGGTGATCCATTTTCTGGCGCCATTGGATGGATTACCGCAGCCAGCTCTTAGATCGTCGACATCGCTTCATCGAGTAGGGACTCCGTGGACGGGATAGAAGAAGGCACCTCCTCGCCATCGTCGCTCCATTCGTTGTTGAGATCCATCCGCAAATTCTCTCGAGACGACATGGCTGCAGAAAAACCTAGAGAAACATTACAAAAAAATGGAGTGGATCATTATAATTATCTCCCATGCACCAAACCGAAAAGAGTGGCAGTAGTAACTTCAGGTTGATTTCTTTATTAAAATCATAATAATGATTAACCACTTAGAATAGCAAAATAATTGCAGCAAAGCACAAGCTCATTTTGGTTACATTTACGAAATCACACAAATGATTACTCACTGAGAAAAGCCAAATAATGGCATTCAATTATAAAAGTTAAACCACAAACCCTTTTCAAACTGCCTGCAGAGGAGGCAGCGCCTTAAAAATTTACGCCAATTTGGAGGAGATGAAGTCGACGCATGTTGCGTGTGTGCGCGCACACACACACACACACACACACACACACAGAGAGAGAGAGAGAGAGAGAGAGAGAGAGAGAGAGAGAGAGAGAGAGAGCAGCAGTTAGCTGATGTGCTGATCTAGGGAGCTGCAGACATGGCAGTTTGGAGATGTAGAGCGCTGCAGGTTGCACATAGCAAGGGGAGATAGAGAGAGAGAGAGAGAGAGAGAGAGAGAGGGAGAGAGAGTGAAACACATTTATTGGCTTGAAATCGTGCAATTGTTGCAGAAGCTATGGTGCACTTTCAGCAGCACAAAGCCGCGGGATGGATGAAGGTAAGCGTGCAGTGGGAAGAGCGCACTCCTCAGTTTATTCCTTCGTGCATGGTTTCCAATTTTGTTTCCGGTGACAATGCAATCACCACTGCCACTTGGCAGTCTAGAGGGTGATAGAGTGATGTGGAGGGTGGGTGAGGCACCCCCCAACGAAACTCCAGGTAGCTCCTCCAATCTCGGTGCAGGCCCTCCACAAATGCTATGGGACTCCCACACCATGCGGAGATGTCCCTCCACAACCGCCTCCAAGGCCCCTATGGGGGAGTGCTCTAACACTTGTTCCAAAACGTCACCTTCCTCTGCGACTTAGCATGAGTTGAATGAGGCACGAATTCTCTCAATCTAAAAAAAAAAAACAAACACATAATAAAAATAATATTTACAATAAGATACTTTAATAACTAAAATTAAATAATCCTCACAAGCTTTTATACCACTTCTAAGGATCACAGATTACGATGGACAAAGATGATTCGCATTCATCATAATGGACGATTAAATCCAAGCCAAGCTTTCACTTGAAATTATGTCATAATAATATACACGAAAAAGGATGTAGTGAATTATATTACATCAAGAGAGTGAGTTTAGACATTAGAACTCCATTTATAGGTGGAGTGATACATGCAAGTAGTAGAGGTGGTGTGATGAGACCCGGGAGCACAACAAATTGAATAATAAAAATTGCAAGTACACACAGTAGATAGAGGAAATCAGTGATCTATATTGATGTAAATTCATGGGTACAAGAAGAACATAGCTCGTGTCAAACCTCCCGACTAGTACCCCCGAACTATCTTACTCTCAAACTCACCCTCAGCCTTGTGCATAGTTCTCAATCTCAATCGCACTCTCACTCTCACTCTCAATCACACTCTCGCTCTCACTCTCAATCACAATCTCAAGCCACCATTACAGTCGAATAGCCTTCTTCTGAGTATGGGACTGTCTTCTTCACGAAAAAGTGTCTATTTTCGTCCTCAGCTCCAGTCTTTAACAAAGCGGCCCAAAATAGGCTCGAAAAGAGGCGTCATGCACACAAATGCATAAGAACCACTAAAACCCTTAGCTCCCAATCGGCTCAGAATTCACCCGAGGCCGTCGCGTATGAATTTGTCCATCTCGTTGAGCTCTTTGATAGTTGGGTGATGCGAAAAACCCATATCCTATTCAGTTTGGCGGGAAATTCACTTATAAGTTGCCCATTTCTACAAAAACAGCGTAAAACAACAATTTTTCACTTTTTCCTTAATCTACGGGCTAAAACGAGCATTAAAATGAAGGAATCCAAAAAACCTCAAAGAAGAAATATTTTTCCTCGTATTGAGGACTACAATTCCTACATACAAAACTTTTCCAAATTTTGATTGTAGCACCCTCAAAGCTGATTCCTGAGAGGTGTCCCATGTCAAAATTTGAAACTTCATGAAAACAATCAGAATAAGATCCTAGACCGTGGAAAAACACTCCATTGAACAAAATTTGCTCCAAACAAAATATATGTTAAAAACTTTGCAAAATAAGTACTATTACAAGTGGTAAATGCTAGTGCATCCACAAACATGGCTAGGAGTTTGTGTGCATGAGGAGGTTTAGGACAAGTGTAATGTCTATGTGGCATGCAAATGAAGCCCTTGGTGTAGGCATGCTTCCCATAATGGTTTGAGGAGCTAGATTGGATGCGGTTCACATGTAGTGAAGTTAGGGTTATCCTAACAGAACTTAATTAGCGGTGTGAGCGGGATGGAAACACACAGAACGCCTCTATACTGACCCGACACACACTCTTGGAATGATACACACACACACACACTATGGGGCACCACTCGGCTTACACAATCCACCTGGCCGAGGGAGGGAACACACCAATGGAGTGAGAGGAGAGAGACTTCCCACTTGCCCACTCAACACAGAGACACACACACACACACACACACACACACACAAACTCAGCTCAAAAGAGGAGAATTTCTGATGTTTAGATACAAATGAGCTTGGGCCAACACCAATGGGGCAAATAGTTTACACAGTATTTAAGAAATACACCAGATACAACCACAAAGTTAAGGAGAGGCTTCACTCACCGGAGAAGATTACACAGAAAAATAGCAGAAAAAGAGTGAGGAATTTGGAAAAATGGACAACGCCATCGCGTCCGGAATGGCCCAAAACCCCATTCTACAATGTCAAAGTGCTCAAATCCGACCTCGGATGAGCAGTTTACGGCCAAAACAGGCTCCAAAATGAGCAAAAACACAGTTGTGGCTGTTCCTCCTCTCTTCTCTGGTCTTCTCTCTGTTTTTTCAGTTCCCACACTTAGCTTTATTACTTGGTCACCCTTAACCTTTTAGATGACCTCAAACGGACCCCGAACATGCCAAAAACTGACCTTGCAGTGCATAGTTGTCACCCTACTGTGTCCATCCGCACACCTGGCACTCAGCTTTTTCCAATAATGCGTCCTGTCACCACGTGAAGTGGCCCCAAAAGATGGTCCTCATGATGACCTTTCTGCATAATTATCAGAAGAAAACATTCACGTTGTGTCTGTACTTGTCCACGTGCAAATATTGACCCCATTCGACCTCTTGACGCCACTAGATGTCATCTGACGCACCTGCTTACCTCATGTTGTCGGCCTGTCGATAGCTTCCTCGAGAAGTTTTACGTGCTACCAACTTCTCATTATTATAGAAAAAAACACACTGGTACTGGTAATAGTGAAAATCGATGCACTATGTATACCCTGTCCTACCTGTACACATGTGGGCCCCACGTAACCACCTGGCTCTGGAAAATGGGCAATCCTTTATCGATGCACCATGCATGTATATGTACATATGCACAATCCCTTGCTCCAAAAAACTCCTAACAGCGGTAGCAACATAACCATAATAATTATTTAACTTGGCATGAACAATACTTTTGCAAGAGAGAGAGTTAGTGAAATTGACAACAATTGAGGAACAAATTTATTTGGATCTGGTGTAAAGTGTGAGTCAAGGAGAGGAGAGTGGATTTATCCCACATACTGTGGAGCAAGGCTGTAGAGCTACTTAAAGCTCATTTCATGAATGAATAAACACAACTCTATTTTGCACTACATGCTTGTCTATGGTGAGCTTGTGCAAAGCTAAGTCAATACTCAGGATTGTGTTTATGAGTCCAAGCTAATTCTATCTTGGAACCTAATTCACTTGAGTGATAACCTTGCTTACACACACACACTCACACATTGATGCTATGTTTCTCTTTCATCCACCATAGCTAGCACGATCAAATTCCCAACACTTGGTAGTAGAGCTATGGTGTGCTAGCTAGGATTGTTGTTATGCGTCTATGTGTTGGTACAATTAGCATTACTTTATCATCATTAGATAAATCCATTTGATTTGCCCTTTGCATACCGCATGCTTGATTAGTGTTCCATTGGCTAGCATGAGCATGTTTTGGAGCTAAAGACTCTTGGGCCACTACTCACTACCTAATTGGAAGATTAATTAGCATGAGATTTCATTAATTTAGCCATTAAGAACTTGCATCTTGCAATCAATAGCTGCTCATTATTTAGGAAATTGACGTTTGCAATTTGGTGTGTGTGCGTAGCCCCATTCAAGTGCTTTCCGTCAAGCTCACCCATGCTAACATCGCATCTCTTTTGCCTATTCTAAATCTTGTTCAATTTTGCTCTCATGCACACCCTCATTCTCTGATTTTCCCTGCAGATTCAAGGCCCAAATTGTGTGTGTGTGTGTGTGTGTGTGTGCCTAAAAGAGCATTCAATGCTCACCATACCCTTGTGGAAAAACAAGCCCAAATCTTCAAAGGCGCTGCGTGGGAACCCTATTTTAAGGGGTTGACTTGGTGTGAGGAGGGTCCGTCCTCACTGCCTTGGCACCCACTGACAGACCTGAGAAAGGCGGTCAACTGCATTGAAGTGAATTTTTGGGTCCGAATGGACCCCGGCCGGTTGCACCAAAGCTAGAGAGTCCCTGGGCGTCCATTCCTGCCCGCACGTGCTCAAAAAACGGCCGCTGCTACCCGCACCTCTGCCCGCCTGCCCACGCATGCCCGGGAGCCCTGCCCGCTACCCTGTGTGCCCTCGCTTGCCCGAAATTGCCTGGCCCTGCCCGCCGTGCCCGTTGGCACTAGCACCGATTCCCACGGCCAACTTCCAACTCCCTCAAGGGGGCAGTCTCGCGAGGTTACTGCCTCAAGACTTCAAAGCCCTGTACTTCTTTACAAGAGGTCAGTCTCGCAGAGGCTCCCAAGCATCCCAAAGACTACAAGAACACTTAGCCCATTGTAATTGCCATTTTGCACTTCTTGCATCAAAGATTTTCATATTATAATAAACATTGGGTAGACACTGCCTTGAAGAGAGTCTCTTCAACTGGAAAGACCCACAATTGCACCCATTGCACTGGCATCTCCAATCCAAAAGATCAAGGCTTCACCAACCAAAAGTGTATGTGAAGAGTGACTTCACCTCAAGTGAAGAGGTACTTCACATTAAGAGAATTCTATTAAAAAAACATTAAAATTGAAATCTTGCAGCCAAGCACAATAACTTGCAAATAAATATCGTTTTTCTTTATTGGTGCACCGTGTAAAGAGGTAGACACTGGCTAGGAGAGTCTCCTAAGCTAAGACCCCTCTATTAGCACAAATGGGGGACAAGGGAATAGAAAAATTCAACGGGGCAAGATTTCACACCTGGCAAACAAAGTTAAGAGGCTACCTTATGAATAAATGTTTGTGGTCTGTCATCAGCACTGCCTTAGAGCAACAAGCCGAACCCGATGGAGTGCACACTAGGACATCTACACTCATAGCAAGTGCACAGAATTTGGCCAAAGACGAACAAGCATTGGGAATCATCATCACCTCCTTGCATGACAACTACGTGCATTCCATAGATGAATGTAAGCATGCACATGATGCCTGGCATGTCCTAGAAAGTAATTTTGGAGCCAGGGCCAAAAGAAGCAAAGTTAGTCTTAAAAGACAGCTTTACAAGATCACCATGATTGAAGGGGAGGACATTGCTAGCCTGGTAAATAGGATTAAGAACATTGTCACATAGCTCACTTATATCCAGGTCGAAGTACCAGAAGACGACAAAGTGGCCATACTATTAAGTGCACTTCCACCTTCTTATGACCACTTAGTCACAATTCTTAAAGAAAAAGAACCAGCGCCACCATTCCAAGATTTCATCAACTCAGTCCAAGCAGAAGAAAGAAAGCAAAAAGGTTCACTCACCTCACCAGGAGGAGTTTTTATCGCAACATCTTCAAGGGGAAGATATTCGCCATCGACATCGACAAACGGAAGAAAATGTTATGAATGTGGAAGAATGGGACACGTAGCGAAAGACTGCTACACAAACAAACCTTGCAACAAATGTGGTAAGAAGGGACACCCTCCTTCTCGGTGCTACTCAAATGGAGGCAGTAGCAGTGGAGAAAGCAGCAACAGTAGAAGCAGCAACAAAAGTCACGAAGGGAAGAGACCTAACAAAGGATCAGCTCACATAGTAGAAGACGAAGAAGACAAAGGAGAGAGCAACATTGTCTTTTATGAAGACCCATTTTGAAGATGCAACCTCTCTACTTGTAGGGGAGGAATTTTTTCTGTGTGGATTTTATCATCCTGTGTGGATATCACCATCCTATGTGGATTTTGTTAGCCTGTGTGGATATTACCATCATGTGTGGATAGCAACTTATCATCCTATATGGATTCTGCATCTTCAGTACCTTGTCATAGTCCGAACCTCAAGGGGAGGATTGTAAAGTGTGAGCTTTGTCCTAAAGTGTGAGCCAAGGAGAGCAGAGTGGATTTATCCTAGATACTGTGGAGCAAGGCTGTAGAGCTACTTAAAGCTCATTTCGTGAACGAATAAACACAACTCTATTTTTCACTACATGCTTGTCTATGGTGAGCTTGTGCTAAGCTAAGTCAATACTCAAGATTGTGTTTACGAGTCCAAGCTAATTCTATCTTGGAACCTAATTCACTTGAGTGATAACCTTGCTTACACACACACACACATTGACACTATGTTTCTCTTTCATCCACCATAGCTAGCATGATCCAATTCCCAACAGCTGGTACCCCCTCCAATAGGCTTTTTTATCATAGATTCTCCCATCAAGAGAGACTTGGTACAATACAATCTTTGTGTTCATTGTGACCTAGGTGATGCAATGAATATGGAAAGCTTCATGTATAACGAGTATCACATAGACTTTGTAAAAAGCATTAACCATCCCCGGCCTCAGTCCCAAGGCCTCAAACACCTTCAAAGGTGGAAAGAGCTAGCGGGGAATGAGGGTAGGGAAGATGAAGAAGAAACATTCATAGGAGAAAGAAATAGTTCCTCACTTATCATCACTCTTCTTGCTTAGCATACATAATAGCATAGAAATGAAGATGGAGAAGATGGAAACCTTAAGCATTGGAGCATGGCTCTTGGTTGGATTTGCATTCCATAGCCAAGAGTGTTACCTAGGCCCTCAACTTCTCAACAAGCTTGGAGAAGGAGATGGAGCTCTTGCAATTTTCACTTCACACAATGAGTGTGTGTGTGTGTGTGAGTGGGAGAGTATACCCTGCAAGCAAGCCCCTAGCTTCCTTGGTCGACCCCCTCTTCTAGCTCATGATGAAGCCCATTGAACCCCTTCAAGCCTCCCCAATCACATACAAAGTGCATATCAAGAAAGCAAGCTAGCCTTGGAAAAGTGTCCCTCTTTCCCCTTTGAGAGAGAGGACTTGATAAATGCATACACAATTAATTAAATTAGCTAACTTATCATTACACCCCTTGAGAGGCCAACCAATATGTTTTAGGCACCTTATGAGAGAAACATGGAGAGGAACTTGACATCTGTCCCTGTTACTTCATTAGGCAAGGCTGGACTTGTGTGAGGGTGTGTGTGTTCTCTCTCTAGCTCCTACAATGAGGGCTCGCCCCCCCTTGGGTAGGGATGTACTTTGACTTTGTGGAACACCTCAAACCCTTCAAGCACCTTAGTCATGGATCACCTTAGCACCTTAGTCATTAAGCACCTCAAGCACCTTGGTCAGCCATCACGACAAGAACCTTAGTCAGCAAGCACGAAAAGCACCTCAAGCTTGGGCCGGGTTCCCACCTCAAGCACAACCCTATCATGCCTAAGGTCAAAAGACTTTGTAACACTAACCTTTGGAGGTCTTAAATGAAGTTAACCCTAAGGTCTTTAAGCTCATTAGGTATCATTTCTCTTTGATAGACCATCTCTCATTTTGACCCTTTTACCTTGGCTCCGTGTTGAGATAGATCCATAAGCACATGTTTATATCCTAACCCTTGTTCCCGTTTATTCTCCCACATTAAATGATCAATTTAATATGAGAAAATCATTTGGGCTGGTTAGTTAGATACTAGATTTTATGAAATTACCTTCTCTTGAAATCATAGTCATCCTCGAATATGAGGTAGAAGAGATAAAACCTTAGTCATTAGTCAATGTTTCTTAGCAGGTAGAGGATCCCTTTTTACCCTACGACATCATTCCAAGATGGATGAATAATCCCTTTGGTTCCTGAGAGACGTAGCTGTCGCAAGCATGTCTCCTCTTTAGCCCATTTCGTTCTCCTAAAAAGTAGAGTGACAAATTCTACTTGGTGTTTGAGAGATGTCGTCATCACACGTTCACAACATGGATTCGGACATAGATATGCATCATGCTTTCAATTTCGAGCAGTCTGCACACGTTTCTTCTGCTGATGCCACGCGGACGGTTCCTCTCACGGAGGGTAATCATGCCACAACAACCGACAGACGATGCGTATGAGTTGATGGAAATGTAAGATTTCCGTGCATTGCAAACACGCATGACTGTGCTTGAAACGAATTTTGCACAATTAAATCAGAATGTCACAGCATTATCCGATTTGATTAAGCTGCATATGCGACAGTAGGCCACGGGCCTTGCTGGTCAGCAAAATCAGAAGCACGGCTCCACACCAGGCCGAGGGCCAGGTGTCGGGCAAGGCCCTCGTCCGGGACCGCTGCACTCTCTGACCCAAAAAGAGGTGGACGATTTGTTGAAAAATACGAAGCCACCAATTTTTCGGGGAGAAGAACGTGAGCGAAACAAGGACACCGTGGATATTTTTCTCAGCAAGTGGGATGGTATTCATGACCTTAGACGTACCCCGGATACTGCAGACAAGTCTGACTTTGGACGGCAAGGCCTACAAATGGTGGATGTCTCTCAAGGAGAAGGGAATCCTACCACAGACTTGGGCAGCTTTTGAGACGGTCTTCAGGAAGAAATTTCTACCTACTAATGAGAAGGATAGAAATTGGACCGCCTGGGACAAATGTTCTATGCGCCAGCATCAAACATTATTAGAATATATTTCCCATTATCGGGATGTGATCCTCAAGCTGGAAGGGATGGACACCTTTCAACAGGTACGTGGGTTCATCCATGGGTTAAATCCCAAGCTTAAGAAGCACGTTAAAACCTAGGATCCACAAACACTTGAGGAAGCAATAGTGCAAGCTCACATCCATGATGATCCCAATGATCGGGCATTGCATAGTTCGCATGTGCATGACACTACACCTATTTCAACACGTCCACATCATGTGCATCATAAAGAAAATTTGCATCTGCTGCATCAGAGACCTCCATAAAGGCCAAGGGGTCTAGAGGTCCTCTCTCAACGGAAGAGTTTGAGAAAGACAAAAAAGAAAAGTTGTGCTTTAAATGTTTGGGAACTGGACATAGCAAAAAGGATTGTCCCACTGGGAAATCTGCTGCTCAAGACAAGGGGAAGGAAAATGCAGTGCACATGGTGCAGCTTTTACCTCTTGAATCCTCTTCCCAGTTTGCTAATGTGGAAGTAACACACACCGAGGCGGTGCATGAGTGCTGTATCACGGCCTCCATGTGGCAACAGACTTTCGGACCACATGAGTTGGTGCGTATGCATGGCTCTATCCAAGGGCACATGGTGTGGATCTTGGTGGACGATGGTGCGTCGCACAATTTCATCAATTATAAATTGGTGAAACAACTCAAATTGCCCCAAACCCCGAGTTCCCATCGCTACAAGGTAGCAATGATTAACGACCATGATGCTGAGATATGGGAAACTCAGGTTAAAGATGTACCTCTGGAAATTCAAGGATACCGTACCTCTTTGGATTTCCAAGTCATGAATATGGAGAGGGCAGATGTGGTTCTTAGTCGTGAATGGTTGCATATTTTAGGATCATCACTTAGACGTAGCTATGAGCATAATAGTCTAATGTTCGAATCCAATGGTGTGCATGTGCTGCTGTCTGGGGAGAAGGATGTACCTTCCTCACCACTTATTTGTACAGCTGAGCTTATGAAGCTCTCTTCTGATGATGCAATAGAAGAACTCTTTTTGTGTTACTCACTGTGCCATTTTATTTCCAATGTGGATGATGTTTTTAATGTTGATAATGTTTTGAATAAAACTTTCTCAACGCCGCATTCTTCTCTCTCTCCTCTTCCAGCTATGCCTACTAATTCAAAACAAGCAAATGTTGCTAATGAATTAAAGGAACTTTTAAGGAAATTCAAGGATGTGTTCCCAGATGATTTACCACGAAGGCTACTGCCGACATGTTCTGTGCAACATGTCATAGACGTGGTTGCAGGCAGTAAGCCAGTGAGTAAACCGCCTTACAGAATGAGTCATTATGAGGCTGCTGAGGTGGAACGTCAACTTGCTGACTATCTCAGTAGAGGGTTTATTCAACCAAGTTCTTCACCATGGGCCTCTCCCATTCTCTTGGTGAAGAAAAAGGACGGTAGTATGTGCATGTGCGTAGATTACCCTGGATTAAATGCGGTTACTGTTAAGAACAAGTACCCATTGCCACGAGTGGATGAGCTGTTTGATAAGCTCACCCACGCTCGTATATTTTCAAAGATTGATTTAAGATTTGGGTATCATCAAGTACGCATCAGGCTTGTGGATATACCTAAAACAGCGTTCCGAACAAGGTTTGGACATTATGAGTTCTTGATGATGCCCTTTGGGTTAACCAATGCTCCATCTACGTTCATGAAACTCATGGATAGTGTCTTGAGACCATACTTGGAAAAGTTTGTTATCGTTTTCCTCGATGACATTCTTGTATATAGTGCCTCTGAGGAAGAGCACTTAGCACATTTGAAACAAGTGTTTCATTTGCTTCGCCAAAATCAGTTATATGCCAAGGAATCCAAATGTGATTTCCTCAAGGAGGAAATTCACTACTTGGGGCATGTTATTTCAGCTGCAGGGTTACACATGGATCAATCCAAGGTGGATGCCATTCGGAGGTGGCCCTCTCCCAAAAATGTGGAAGAGCTCCAGATTTTTTTAGGCTTCGCAGGTTTTTATCGTCGATTCGTTCAAAACTATGCCCATATTGCTGTTCCCATGACAGATCAGCTGAAAGCCAAGGGCAAGACCTTTCAATGGGGATTAGAACAACAACAAAGTTTTGACAAACTTAAGGACACATTAGCCACAGCTCCTGTTTTGGCTATTGTTGATCCCTTAAAGCCATTCGTTTTGGAAACGGATGCTATTAATCGTGCAATTGGAGCAGTCCTTTTGCAGGAGGGAAGGCCAATTGCATTTGAAAGCAAGAAGCTGGATTCAGCACAACAGAATTACTCTGCTTACGAACGAGAGCTCTATGCAATAGTGTCTGCTTTAAAGACATGGCGGCATTATTTGTATGGTGCACAGTTCGAGATTGTGTTTGACCATGAAAGCATCAAGTGGTTTACACAACAAAGTGATTTGAAGGGTCGCAAGGCCCGGTGGGCTGAGATTCTTCAGGAATATGATGCCAAGCTACGATATCGCAAAGGGCGGTACAATGTAGTGGCTGATGCTCTCAGCCGAATGCTAGAGATCAACTCTCTCCTTTTCACGGAATTGCGGAGTGAGTTTTTGGAATCTCTCAAAGGTAAGTGCGAGCATGATACTGCATACTCCAAGGTTTGGAGCATGATACTGCATGATATCACGATGTGTATCGTGACTTAAGATCTGGGTAAGTGCGAGCACGATACTGCATACTCCAAACCAATGGGGTCACGGACTCGGCAAGGGGCCGGCTGCCAGTGGGAACGGGTTCAAGCAGGCTGGAAGCCTATAAAAGGGAGGTTGGGCGGATGTACCAGGGCTGGCAGTCCATTGGTTTGAGATGATGGTACTATCAAAAAGAGAACACAAAGGCTACAAGATTTGCTCTTTGGAAGACATCAACAGTAAACCTCGACAACAGAAACCCATGAGTTAATTACTCAAGACCCAGCTCTTGCACATCATATTGAGTTGAATTGCATTGATCTTCATATCATGGTAGAGCCAATCACAACTATGCATAGACACCATTATTCGACCCATGCATGCAGTCGTCTCGGAGAACGCCATCTAGGAGGGGTGGAAGGATACTACTAAATACTAAGTAATTAAGGGCAATGTTTGAAGAGGGAGGAAAAAGTTTCATGTTAACGTGTGTTTTTTGTAAAATTACCTAGTAATGCCCTTATAATTCATCAACTGGGGAAAAGTCACTGATAATATCTTCCCGATGAGTATAAATAGTGTATATACTATCAAAAAATAATAAAAAATAGTTCTTTTTTGGGTATTTTTCATCATTTTTGCTGATAGGAAGGCTTAAAAATGGAGAAATCCAACAAAAAACAATAAACCTGTGTTTTTCAAGGGATTTTCTTAATTATGGGATTTTCACTTTGCTTTTTTTAGAGCATTTTTCTATTTTCTTTGATTTTTTCAATAAAAAGGGAAATGTTAGCAGCAAGCTAACGTGGACATCATTTTTCGGAGTTCTCCTTGTAAAAACAATTATTATTTTGATAAATCTCTTGATAAACCTTGTAATTAATGAGCCGGGGCTACAAGGTTCCAGATTGTATCAGCCATTCAATTCCCAGCTTTGATAGAACTCCAGATTATTACTTTTGACCACCCAAAAACCTTGGCTAAGGTATAAAAGCCAAGTTTTGTAAGTTTTTGGATAAGAAATACACAGCGTGAGCTAACAGCGCTCACTTCTCTCCTTCTCGCGCTTCCTACTCCCTCTCCGGTTGTCACATTGCTAATGCATTTATTGCATTGCAACCGCAGATAAGAGCTCTATGCATTGACATAAGTAGCTCACAGTATTTCGTAGCTTTTAGCGTTGCCGACCCGCGGCCTCATTTCATCATAACTAGTAATTTACACTTTTAAAACTAAAACTAAGCATAGGTGGCGTATTGGGGCATCATTGCTAAGCATTTAGATGCATTCTGGGTCGAGAACGACTAGGTCAAAAATCCACTGCTCTTAATAATCGTGATTTTGGAACTTGACCTAAAGTGGTGTTTGAGGCCATAGGCATGTGTGCTTAGGTCTTATAAAATTGTCCTAGAAGTTTCGTTACGTTTGGATGTCATTTGATGTTGTAACGGATGTGATTTGCTTGCCGATGAGCGATTGGCTTTTGGTGATTTCAGTCACTTGAGTGTAGCTTGATTTAGATGTGAGTTGTTAGTTTTTTTCCAAGAGATTGACAACCTCTTGTAGCCTCTATGCACTAGTCAAGTCAGCTTCATCCCATGGTTTGACAAATTAATCGTGGTTCTCGCTAATACTGCAATAAGATAGGATGGTGAGGTTAGACATGCGTCCCACAATCATAATCCTGATTTGTTAGCATGTAAGTTAGGATTTCGAATAATCTTAATGAGGGGTCTACAAACTGTAAATAGGCCCCTCTCCTTCTTGTAGAACTATCTCCAACATCCCACAAGCACCCCAATACTCTATACCCGAGGAGAGATTTAGGTGTCGTCATCATATTGTGAGCGTCACACTTGGTGTGAGAGAAGCTTTGATGCCACACATCCCAAAGTGAGAGAGTGTGAGTTCCCGATCTAAAACACTATTGTACATGCTCTTCTACTATCAACAATTGAGGTTTTGGTGCTTCAAAGGTGTGTCTTGGATCTAGAATCAACGTTCTTTCACTTGTGCTGCATGTTCTGGTGAAAGCAAGGTGACTCATATCTTTTAAGTTTTGTCATTTGAGCTTGTTTGAGAAAGTGCTTAGTGTGTTTTCATTGCAAGTTTCTTGCTCATTTTAAGAGATTTTTGTGGTGAGAGGTTTTCCACATCCTAAGACAGTGTGTGTGTGTGTGTGTACTGGCAATGCTTACCATTCAATTATTGCTTATTTAGTTACTGCAATCTCTGTGATATTGTGATAGTATGCAGCCTTACCTTGCAAGTTGTCAATCAAGTATTTTCACAAACTCCATTCCTCTGTTTGTTTCTTCTCTTTCTCTAACTCTCTCTTGCGCCATTTGGTTTGTGTCTTGCTGTGAGATCATTCATGTGTGTTTTGTTGCACCTCCTCTTGGTTGTGACAAAAGCTCTCTTGCATCCTAGTTCGCATCCCATAACTAGGTGGTGCCCCTTCACTTGTTTAATTGTGGGTTTGTTGTTGCTTTTTCTTGCTTGTGGTTGCCCTAGCCTCAATTGAGCAGCACGGGAGCCTCGAGGGGTGTTTAGAGGTCACCTTTCTTGTTGCCCAGTACCCCAGACCGCTTCAATACGTATTCATAGATTTTAGTTCTGGACATGTTGTCGAGAAGATACACTGCTCGCAGTTGCTAACAAAGTGATAACTAGGCTAGAAAACAAGATGTCAGCCAAGAATAAAGCTTGACATGTATGAGGTGCATGGAAACAAATAGATGGGTGTCAAATCACCTCCTTGACCTTCTAGAGACAATCATTACCAAGGGAAATCATCTCAAACCACACTATGCATGCACAATCGTTACCTTACCTACGACGTCTATGCTCTCTGAAACATGACCTAATGTTGTCAAATCATCAAGAACTCAAGGAGTAACCACACCTAAAGGACACTACCCTAAAGTCTGTAACCCAACTTGCTACCTGCAAACACTTGGTGCAAAAAATATGTATGAAAGCTAACCAAAAACTATAGGTACATATTTTCAATAGACTTAGGCCTAAAGTGTAGTTTAACTTGTTGTGAATGCAATGACATATAGAAATCATAAAACCGATACACGATTACAGAGAAAACTCACTTTGAAGCTCATGGGAGAGTTTTTTGAGAAGAGAGTGGAATCGTGCAAAGTTGGTTTCAGGGATTTCATTAATGTGATCACAAATATGTGAACATGTTAATAACATTAGTGTTCACATTTCAAAAGAGGAGATCATGTTAATTATTCACATGAATTCTCCTTAACCTATAGAAATTGTCCAATTTGGTAAGCCCACTACGATTGTTTCATTTCTTGGTGGGCCCGGTTTAGCACTCTTACAGTTTCCGGTGTGCCCCTTGGAATAAACATATACCCCAACAAGGTTTTGGTGGGCTACTTTGTCACCACTTATCGGATTTCTTATGATCACGTTAATTGTGATAATGTGAATGTGATAATAAACATTCTAATCACAAAAAGAATACCATGATCTCATGAATATTAAAATCCTTGCTTGGTGTTGAAGCATAGCTCTCGTCGTTGCTAACGTGATGGTGTAGTCACCTTTGTAATGTAGCTTCCATAGTGCGTGTAGAAAGTAGAAGAATACCTCACTCTCTCTCTCTCTCACATAAAATACACAGTCTCGACACGCTTTGTTGAGCTCAAAAGATGATTAATTTAGTGGTTGTCCTTAGGGTTACACACTTGGATTATATACCTCAACCTTGGAGTTACTAGCTCATCAAAATTACCTCCCACTTTCTACCATGGGTTCAACTAATCCCCATATTTAATAAGTTACAATCTGAAAACTCAATTGAGTCCCAAAACATAATTACGATTGAATCCATCAAATTAATAAATACAAAAATGGTGTAGATTTTTTCGTGTTCAACTATCAACACTCCCTCTCTCCATGTCCATGTTGTCCCTAACATGACAGGTCTTTGTCTTTGTTGGGTCTTTAAAATGATTCCTTTCTTAATGGAATCCTGATGGCTTCATCGTTTTTAAGTATGATTCATTTGTTATCTACTCGATGCTCATCATTGGGCCAAAAATCCTATTGTTGTAGGTGAAGAATCCTGTACAGAATGCTTCTTCAAAAAATTTCATATGATAACCTCCTAGAAACATCAGTCTTCATAAAAGTGATGTAGCACCTATGGTGATGGCTGAGAAGAGAGGTTGTAGGCCAACTTCTGGAGCGTGTCTCTTGTTGAAAATAGACTTGAGCCTACGCATTTATGTATAGCGAACACCTCAATATAGACCAACAATTTTTTACATATCTCCTAAGAATTGAACAGGTCAAGTCAGGGGAGCTATTGAAAAGCTTAATGGTGCCCGTGAGGGTTTTCACGATATAAGTTCCACCTATTCTCTCTCCTTCATTGGGCTGTGGAGGATTAGTTTAATTTAGCCAATTGGGATGTTTTTGTAGCAATCTGTAATGATCCTTCCAGGTTCTAACTCTACACATAGGGTTGAAGGAGACATCATCCCTTACTAATCTTGGCACCTCGAACAAACATGCAAGGTAAGCAAGATACTTGGAAATCCATCGTCTTTGCCAGTTAGATTGTGATTTCACTATCCTTTTGGAGTCCTCTTGATCTTTGATATCACCGTCGAGGAGTGATGTTGGCTCCTCTCCCTGGATGCGCTTTTTCATTGTCATCACTTCATACTTTAGTAGAGTGTAGGGAAGGGATGACTACATCCATTCCTCTCTAATCACATTTGTCTCAAGCTTTTGGACACCCACTGAGTGTAGCATTCTCTGTTCCCATTCTATGGAAGCTTTTGGACTCTCTTTTGTAAATTTCTCTATTAGAGTGCGAAGGCGAGCCTCCTCTTCAGCCACCATTAAAATGTGTTCTACTTCTTGGATCTGTGGAGATATCTCCACCAATAAGGGCTCTTCTTAACTTTCAAGGAGTTCTAGAGGCTTGTCTTGGGCATTGATTCGAAATTCACCTAGACTTGGATCTATAGTTTGGCCTCTTTCCCTCTATACCTCTTGTCGTAGATCAACTAGCTGATGCTACACTCTTGTCTTGTTGCTTCTCCTTCTTGATTGAGCACGATAGCTCCTGCATCATCTCTAATTGCTTTTTTAGCTCTTCATTCTTGTTTTGTAGTTTTACTTGTTGTTTTTTTAATCTCTCTTCTAATGCCAAAAATCCTTCTACCATGTGGATCCTTTGTCTTTGTTCTGAAATTCATTCCCTTTAGAGAATTGCAATCTAAGCCTCCATGGCTTGTGCAACCTAGTTGTTGGTTCCTATGCTTGATCTAGCCGCCCTTGGGGTCCCTATAAGCCTTTGTATGGTGAGTTCTTAGAGAGTTAATTTTTCCTTTAGCTCCATGATTTCATCATTGGCTTATTTTAGCTGATCTTCCATCTTGTCTTTATCTTCTTGCAGATTTGCGATCTCTTTGGACACTTCCGCTATTTGCAAAATCAGTGTGTCTCTTTCAGCCTTAGCTTCTTGTAATCATTTTCTTTGTGTCTCTTGCTCTCTTTTAGCACTCTCTACTCTCTGCTTATATTCTTGCTGCTCTCTTTCAAGGTTGTTGTGCTCTTTCATCATATTCTCCTCAAAATTGTGTAGCCAAACTTTTGCCTCATCCTGTAAACTATATTGCATCAGTTGCAACAATATAGCTTGGTCTAGTATTTTTTGCAGTAAGCAATTGACTTCAACTTTTCAATAAATGTCTATGCATTTTCATTAGGCAATCCATGAAACTGTGGGAAATCGTCTGCCATGTTTGATTTCCACAAAAACACTTACGTAAAACGTCAAAAACTCAAGGGATGTCGATGGATCGCTCCAGTACCTAATCCATCTCACACTGGGTAACCCGGTCCCCCAGTGCTTGGCTTCACAAAACCTCACGACCCTCCAAAGGCTGAAATCGAATTATACGACCACCTCAAGTGCTATCCACAATTTGCACATACATAGGCGGTTGTCCATAAGAAACCACATCCCTTTTACATTCACTGCGTGCAAAATAGACATATTTCACAGTAATTGGAGCACAGGAGCACTTGCTCCTATGTGGGGGCACCAAAAAAATGCTAGCATACAACCAAGAACCTCTATATCCTTGCACACACCACACTATCGGAAGGAAACACCATAAAGCTGCAGAAAACACCTATGTCGAACACATGTAAAGTCGGGCGGAAAACAACCCTAACCCAAACCATGATTAAATTTTGTCAAAATCGAGACCATAAAGATGAATCTTGTGTCATTTAGACCTCCATAGAGTATCCATATGCTTGATTCCCACAATAGATGAGAGAGTTACAAGATCTCAAAGATGAGGTATCTCTCAAAAGCTCCAAAAAAGCTAGTCTCTGTAAGGCAAAAAAGGTGTGCAGAGAATTGTAGCTATAAAAAAGGGGGATTTTTTGGCTCTTATCCCAAGATATTTCTATTTCCTCTCAGCTGACATGATTCCCCTTGCAATCCCCTTTTAATTGGCTCGTTTTGGGCTTAATTTGGGTAGAAAATGGCATGTCGCTCACTTTTTGACCAAGGAAAAGGGGGGAGGGGAAGTGTCCAGAGGACCAAAAGCAAGCCCAAGCGACTGCCAAATCAATGGGAACCCAAAATGGGCGTCCCCCCTCTCTCCCCCAACACCCATGAGCCCCCATTGGCAAGGCAAGAGAGCACCATTTCTCCTTTGATACAACCTTAGGGGGTACCCACTCCCCCCCTTATACCCTCCATTTCCCACTTGCTCCCCCCCATGTGGAATTATTTCATTGCCACTTGGCACCATCCTCCCACCTCTCCACTTAAGCACATAAATTTCCTGTTTTGCTCCCCACACTCAGCAATTTTGACGGAGGCATGGCGGGTGACTCCGAGCACCAAATGCGACGCTGTAAAGTCTGGCTCGGAGCTTATCACTTCGGCCATTTCCAAAAATCTTTGACGACACCTTTTCTAATTAAATCTATCAAATCGGCCCACTTGCCTTTCCTCGCATGCATCCGCACCCACTTTCTAAGTAAGGAACCACCCATTTCAAATGCTTGTAACTTATGATGTATGAGTCCGATTCACCGGCTATCAAGCACGACTGAAGATACTCATTGAAAACCACTTTTTAGAAGTTTGACCAACCCAAACTCTTGAAAATGACTAAGAAAAACCAAGCCTTTATAAATAAATTTTACAAGAGCACTCTGATAATTCAAAGCATTATGTACATATGTACTCGAGGCTAGTGAGAAAGCCTTTTAGCATGGATTAGTGACTTTATCTTCATCCTAAAAATGCATGACAATGTGCACGCACTCATATCTTGCACCACATTAACAATTCACAAGAGCAGACTAACACTATGCACATCAATACCACCACAGCCACTCACATCACAAAAAATCCACAGCCAGAACCCCATGAAAAATCTACGGCTTCAAACCCACATCCCCAACCACAAGTGGATAACCCAGCACACCAACCCTCTACAAACACCCAAGAGCCTCCCAAACCATAAAATCCAAATGATTTAACCACCATGCGGCATATTTTTTTGGAGATCTTAGATAGTTAAACCATGCCAACCGCACACCTCTGCCAGATCCCCACCACTTTCATCTCTACACACAGCCATGCAAGAAATAAGAGCAAAAGAAGATGAATAACAAAATCTGGAGCCCTTGCGTACTATTACAGTAACTAGTCCTCCTCAATGGGCCAGGCATGTTGGGATGATGGTGTGTGTGAATGCGTGTGTGTGTGTGTGCTCAAGGAGGTTTGTGTGCGTGTGCATACATAGCTTACACAACTAGAGAGAGAGAGAGAAAAACAATACTCGTGATTTTGACTCAAAGGTGTTACACTAAAGTACACATCATAGCATAAAAATATGTACATAGAGGTCTTTATTTATAAGCCTGGAGTAGATATCCGGTTGGAGCTCCTCCCTTTCTACTTAGCTTACACATAGCCACACAGCACATAGGCCAAATTCCAAACACTAAGCTATACAATTGTAGAGATGTTTCCCATAGCGATGAAAGGAGATGCCTATCTCAACAATCCTCCCCTTAGGCATGTACTATAGTGAATGAAGCTGGATCAATACATAAAGCCACACAAGCTAATAGTCACGTAGACTGAGTGGTCTCATCATATGGTGTCACACAGACTACGAAATCCTCCCCTTAAACAAAGAAAGTGGAAGACCATTTATAGTACATCAGTATACTCGCAAAAGTAGTTGGGGGTGGCACACACATGGAGACAATTCTCTACCTGTTGAGCTTTATCTCCGTCCTCTTCTTCTACAAGATTGACTCTACTTTTGCCTTTGTCATTGCTTCCTTGGCATTTTGATGGTGGATGGCCTTTGATGCCGCAATTGCTACAATACTTGTTCTTGTAGCAGTTTGTGGAGAAGTGTCTAGGCTTGCCACACAACACTTCTTGTTATTTAATCTAAGTGATGATGATGACACCCTAGATGATGATGATGATGATGTAAAATAAGCTCCTCCCACTGATTCATATTTCTTCTTATTTTTATTTTCTTCCTCATGGATTGCCTCTGGAACATATTGTAGAGAAGGTATGGGTGCTTTTTGCTCTAAGACTGTGACTATGTTGTCAAAAGTTTCAGGTAGAGCACTCAAGAGCACAGCGACTTGATCTTGTTTCGAGACTTGGCACTGAATGTAAGTGAGCTGCGTGATTATGCTCGTTAGTCTGTTAAAGAGTCTTGAAACATCCTCCTCTTGAAGTATAGTAAGTTTATATATTGTAGAGAAGGTCTGGGTTCTTGCTCTAAGACTATGAATATGTTGTCAAAATTTTTAGGTAGAGCACTCAGGAGCACAACAAATTGATCTTCTTTCGGGACTTGGCACTGAATGTAAGTGAGCTGCATGATTATGCTCATTATTCTGTTAAACGAGGCTTGAAACATGCTCCTCTTGGAACTGAATGTAAGAGAGTTGTGTGATTATGCTCATTAGTCTGTTAACGAGGCTTAAAACATCCTCCTCTTGAAGCATAGTAAGTTTATAGAGATTTTTCTTTAAGCTAATCTTCCTTTGCTTTTGTTTAGAACCAGAGTTATGTTCCAGAATATCCCATGCTTGGATTGTACTGGTGCAGCTATCTGTAAAGTGCACATAGCTTTTGTGGAGTGATGTGATAATTATGATGAGTGCTTGTTCATCTTTAGCTTGTGCTTGTGCGATTTGGGCCCTAGTGAGAGTGCCTTCACCTCGAAGTGGATGATTTGCTTACTCTTGGTTTTACAACAGGCCACAATTGCTTTTTCATAAGATATCCTTGCAGCTTGGTTTGCTAGGTGTGGAAGCCTTTTCCATTCAGTTTTTCAATTCCCTTTTCTCCCATAGTGTCAGTAGAAGGGTATTAACACTTGACACTTTGTCAAGGTCAATGTCTACCTCTTTACAATAGGTGGCATGAGATTAAAACAAATTCATGATCATGAAGTCACTCTTCACAAAAGATTTGTGAAGTACCTTTTCACATAATTATTCCACCTTGAGAGAATTAAATGAAACTACGTTGCATTGCATTGCTTTGTGTGAAGATTTGAATTTATTTTCCTTCTTGTGTAGATTTGATTTGCTCCGTCTTGCTTCACGTGAAGAGCCGTCGTCATGTGTATAAAATTTGAAGGGCCAGTTTGCTTGGTGTGGGCGGAGGCTGCCTTATAAGCCTTGAAGGGTTTGAATTCTACCACTTTGATAATGAGGTTGTCTTCACTTGGTGTGAACGGCCACCTTGCGAGCTCAAAGGTAAGTGAAATCAAAAATCAAAAGAAAAAAAATGAGTTGTCCTGAGAAATGGCGAGCTGTAGAACAAGCAGGACTCGTTGGTTGACTTGTTGGGGCAAAAAGACATTAGTGGAAACATGGACCTTGCATGGGCCTTGTAAGGAATCCTAATTTTTAGGGATGAAGGCTAATGTTGTGTGGGCTTAAGGGGACAAGGGCATTGAAGAAGGTAGTTTTGAGTATGCTTTTCTAGCCTTTTTTTAAGACAAATGTAGGATGTGGACCTAAGGGGTTACTTTCTCTCTCTAGCTTTTTTTAAGTGAAGGAAGTATAGGGGTATGACCACATCAGCAAAAACGTGGGTCACTAAAAGTCAAAATTTGACTTTTAAAAAAAAAACTCATTTTTACTTATTTTTTACTTAGGACTCCATCCCAACATATATACATATCCAAACATCATTTTTTGACCCTTTTTTTTACCCACAAGCCTAGAAAGTCCATTTTTTCAAAAAACTTTTTTCTCAAAAAGTAAAAAACACTTTGTTCTCTCGTCCTCCTCCTTCCTCTCTCCCTCTCCTCTCCTTCCCTGCCCATACCTTCCTTCTCCTCCCCAATCCCTCCCTCCCCCCTCTCCCCCCTTCTCTCCTCCCATCTTCCTCCCTCTCCCTCCCCCTCCCCCTCCCCCTCTCCCTCCCCCTCTATCTTTTCATCCTTTCCTTCCTCACGCAACAACTTCCATGGTGCTTACGCACATCACAAATTGTTTTCTTCGACAACTACATACTCCGCACACCAAAATCATACATATTTGCTTACCCACGGCATTTGCACCGAAGGCCGCATGTGAGGGTGATCAAAGGTCATCACAGGAACGTCACGCCGCTAGTGAGACCAATGTTGACATTTCGCTGGACCGCCATTTGTACCCTTACGAACCTATAAGCTGCTTCCATCTATCCTTTAATAGCCTTTTGACATTTCTTCAATATCTTGGGAGGGGAGTTTCAGGCTTGTTAGGCTATTGCAAGCGGTTGTGTATAGGTGCAAGTGCTTCTTTACATGTGTGGATGCACGAATGTCAAGCTCTTCACCTCAAGATGGCGGCATTGCAAGAGAGTGTTGCCTCTTCAGAGACGTTCCAAAACTGCAATGAATGACAGTGGCCTTTAACCTTTGAAAGAAAAGGATGTCCACGTTGTTTGCAATGGGAATCGTTGGTGTATGTTGAACCTCTGCCAATAGTGTAACCAGTAGACCTGTCTCCAGTTGATCCTTCTTGTGATGCTATGCCATAAAATATTTGTTTGTCTAGCAGTGCGAATGGGCTAGAGAGTGGAAAAGAGCATGGACATGTGTGCAGTCTAAACTCATTCATTGATAGACTATTACAGTGTTTCAACTTTGAGCTTAATTTAATTTCAATTTTTGATACTTTATAGATGACATGCGGTCCACGTGCACTTATCCTCCTACGGGTATATATAAGGACCTCCTGCCTCCTACACACTATGAGCTCGTAGAGTGTCTGTGTGCGTGATGGTCTTCGTGCTATGGCCGGAAGTGAGTCTAGAAATGAATAGGACAAAAATGTATCAAATTAGTGCAAAACCTCACTAGAAGGTTATGAGCTCGCAAAGCGTCAGCGCACATGTAGACGGTTTGTGTGCTCATCTGGAGGTATTTCCTTCAAATGACTCAACACACAGATATATTGTTGTAACATTCACTTGATGCCATGGATGCGTGCAGTGGTGTGCAAGAGTAGTAGAAGTTGTGACTTGGCGGGGTGTGCTTCATCTTTGCCAGAGTCAAGGCGCAGGGTGAGGAAGGGGCCCTTCAGACTGCGGTTGGCAACAAAGCATCCAGAAACTATGTACGGAGGAGTTCGAGACATGGCGCACCCATATCGTATCTCATAAATCATGCAATCTGTTTAATTCTGAGAGAGACTAAGAGATTTCAGTACAACAGGGGGGGAGGGAGCCGGAGGATCTCCTATTGTCAACATAGGTTTGTCAAGGTAGTGCATCAGGGCATGGGTGAGTGCATGGGAGTGAGGAGGTGTAAGGTGGTGCACATGAGGTTGTTTGCCTATCCTATCATTGGACATCTGATCCCACCTTGTCTCCCGACCTATTCGACTTGCAGCACGCTTCCTGCTACGTGTGCAATTGCCAGCAACCTGGGCATCTTGCAGCATGACCTCTATTGTTAATTACCTTTGTTGCAACGAAGGAGGTTGGGATGAGCAAGAAATGTGGTGAGGTTATGTCCATCCACCGGATGTTTTTCCGGTTGGATACCTTGTCCAAAGATCTTCTGTAGCAACCTGATCAGCTGGTTAAGCATGTCATTGTGATCGCTGACATGGTGGAGATTGAGGGCTCTCTTGGCACACTCACACAAGAACGTGGCGCTCGACCTTGGTAGTTGGGATTTGAGGGTTGCTACCACTTCTCCGCTCCCTCGATGCTCCATTCTAGCTCAACACATTGTCATCTCTTCCAGCTCCCATGAGGAAATGTCTGGGTTGGCCTTTCTTTTCTATGTGGAGCACGGGAGCGAAGGAATGAATGTTTGGATAAAATTAATGAAATATCAAAGTAGAGTAGTAAGTGTTTTTGATAACCAAATTAAGGAGTCTCCATAAGGAGGGTACTATTGCTACTCTCAGACACCAGGGAATTCAGACTCATGAAGTTGTAGTATCTCTTCCCATGGCTCGGATATGCTACAATCCATTTGGTAGCATGAATGATGCAACTAACACACAAATTGTCATAGAAAAAATCCACGAGACCTCAAAGGTCTATCCAAGGATTCTTGTACTCAGAGAAGAGAGAGAGAGAGAGAGAGAGAGAGAGAGAGAGAGAGAGAGAGAGAGAGAGAGAGAGAGAGAGAGAGAGAGAGAGAGAGAGAGAGAGAAAGGGATGGAAGATTATCAACAAATAAAATTCATATTTCCAAATATCTTAGACAGGGTTACCCCCCTTAATCCCTTGTTTTTTGTTGTGACTTTTTATCCTCTCTTTATTTGTTTGACCGAGGGTTTGCAGTCTTTTTGTGAAGGCTAATAATGTCAACTCTCTAGATGTTTGCAATTTTTGAACTCCTTTGCCTTTGTTGTTGGTTACGTCTAAACCTTGCGAGATCTTACCTCATTTAGGTCTTTGCGAGATCCTTTGAAAGCCTTATCTAGGCTGGTCAAAAAATTCATAAATGTCATATAGTGGGTTCTCTATAAGTTACCCTCTTGAAGTGGAAGCCTTTCAAAAAATGTTGTAATAGTGGTTCTCGACAGGATTCTCACTAAGATAGCTAGTTGGCCTTTGCATGTTAGGCTTAGGATCTTGCAATCAATTCTTATTCCCTACTTTCTATACTTTCTCATATTGGTAGATTCGTCTACTAGAATGCTCCTAAAATGTACTTTTTTGATGTCCAAATTTCTATGGAATACTCCAAGCGATGTATCAACATTGGTTGCATGGGATAAATCAACAGTACCTTATGCTATGAAGGATTTAATATTTTGAATCTAAAAGCACATGTAATGGAAATGGAGCTTACTCTCATCAAACATGTTTTGCATACTAATACTGATTTATGTTTTTTTTGGAAAGTGATGGATGCTTTATTTGTTTACTCTCATCGTAATTGATTGCTATCTACTTGGGATGAATTCTTCATTGTCACTCCTATCAAAACTTGTTATGATGTATCAAATATGATTCTTAAATCTCAAAAAACACCTGACATCCTCTTTGGTATACCAAGGAAGAGCCAGATACACTAGGGACTCCATAGGCTTAGAAATCTATTTTGGAGTTTTTTATATAAACTCCCACGTGATGTGGCTACTTACGATGGGACTCATTTCCTAACCATATATAAATTTTCACACCTTTCTCTTTTCTCCTCTAGGGCATGTTTATGACCCCCCCCCCGGATCATTAAATGTTATAGGGTTGGCCATGAGGTCAATGGTCTCAATATACACCCTATTGTGATCGTAGTCTTGTGTGAGGTAGTAAGTGCAAAGAAAGCTTTTGTATCATGATAGACAAGCATGATAGGCTATTCAATGATAGGTGGTGAAAAGAGTGTATAAAAATTCCAAGGAGATTTGTTGAATATCAATCCCTATACAAAAATTTGTCATTTCCATAGTATCAGAGAAGGAGAGAAACCGGATGCAACAAGGTGGAAAATTTCTTTGACCTAATTGTGTTTAGAATATATAATGTTTAGATATAAATCATAAAGCTAGAAAAGATCTAAATTTCTTGGAAAATCTCTAAATCAAAAGCTTCCAAAAAAATCACACTCGATAAGCTACAAGGCTGTACCTACTTCAGTAGGATTGACCTTAAAAGTATCTATCATCAAATAAGGATAGTGAATGAAGATATCATAAAGACCATGTTTCGTACAACTTTTGGTCTGTATGAATATCTAGTCAAGCCTTTTGGGTGGACTAATGCGTCGGCCACATTTAATCGTTTAATGGAGGAAATTTGGAGACCTCACTGTAAGTTTACTGGGATTGTTCTTTGATGATATCATTGTCTACTCCAAGTCCTTGGAGGAGCACAAGCAACAGCTCCAGATAATTTTTCAAGATTTGAGGGAGAACAAGCTTTTTATCAATCAAAATAAGAGTGAATTTTTCCTCAAGAGATTCAATACTTAGGTCATATTATCTCTCAAGCTGGCCTAATCCAATGAGTCTACATGAGCTATGAAGCTTTATTGGTATGTGTGCATATTATAGACACTTCATAGCAAAATTCTCTCAAATAGTAAGACCATTACATGACTTAACAAAGAAGAACTTTAAGTACTCATGGACTACTAAAGAGCAAAATGCTTTTGAAAAGCTCAAAGAGAAGCTTACCTCCCAACCATTGCTTATGCTTCTGGGTCTCTCAAATCCATTTTGAGGTCCAATGTGATGCTTGTTGTGATTGCCTTGGAGAAGTCTTGCTTCAAGAAGGGCATTCCATAGCATATGAGAGCTGAAGGCTCAATGCCAAAAAACAGGTCTTGGGCATATATGAAAAAGAGCTTTTAGCTATTCTACATGCCCTAGACACATGGAAACACTATCTATTGGGGACTCCATTTATTTTGCGAGCGAACCACCAGAATCTCAAGTACTTCATGACACAAACAAATCTTTTCGACAAGTAAGTGAGGTGAGAAAATTTTGTTTTTCAATTTAATTTTTATATTGCTCACAATGCTTGTAAGCATAATCAAGTGGCCGATGCACTACCACAAAAATCGAGGGTAAATATGGTGTCTATAGCAACTCACAATGATTTATCTTCTGTGATAGATGAGTATATATGCTATTGACCCTGATTATAAAATATATAATGTCAGCCCTTGCCTTAAGTAAGAAAGAGGAACCATTCACCTTGCAGGATGGTTATCTTCTCCATGGAAACAGGCTATATGTTACTCACTCCCTTCATACAAGAAAGTCATGTATGAATCCTATGCTCTGACCTATGTGGGGCATCAAGGGATTCAACCTACTCTCTGAGAAGTAGAAAAGTACTTCTATTGGCCTACCATGAAAGTGGACATACAAGAGTATGTATCCGAATGTATGATGTTGCAAAAGACAAAGTATGATAGACGGAAGCAACCTGATTACTCCATCCATTGCCAATCCCTAATTCTCCATGGGAGAGTATATCCATATTTATATTTATCTTTGAATTACCCAGGTCTATCCATGGGAATACACGAATATGGAAAATAGTTGACAGGTTTAGTAAGCGAACCCACTTTATTCCTGTCAAAAAGACTATTAAGGCACACCAAATGGCAGCCCTCTGTATATCTCAGATTTTCAAATGCCATGGATTGCCCACATCCATCATGTCAGATAGAGATCCTAGAATGACCAGTAATTTTTGGAAGGGTCTCTTTTTGAAAATCTAGGCACAAGATTGAATTTCTCTTGTCCTATCACCCAGATGGCCAAAGTGAGATAGACAATCTTATGATTCTCGATCTCCTAAAAACTTATGTTGCAGAAGTCGATTAACGCTCACAATGGGAGAAGTAATTACCCCTTGTAGAGCATGCGTACAATAATATTTTCCATACTACTACAACAAAGGGACCTTTAGATATCATAGAGAGAAACCAAAAAGTCCCTTGCTAGTTAAAGTAGATAGGAAGATCTTCACTGCTGCCAATGAGTATAGCCGCGACCTACAAGAATCTTTCCAAAAGAGTAAGGAGGCTATATCCATGTCTCAAAAGGCAAAAAGATAATTCTGATAAGCACAAAAGGGCCTTAACATTCAAATAAAATGATTGGGTCTTACTCAAGTTTCCCAAGGCTCAATTGAGGCAAACGATGGGCAAAAATCCTACTGGCCATCAAAAGTATTATGCTAGACTAGCAAAAAGATATTATGGTCCTTTTCAAATATTGAATCCAATCAATGAGATGGCTTATCAACTCAAGTTTTCCAATCATTGGATCATACACAATGCTTTTCATGTGAGCCTACTTAAGCCCTACAAAGGAGAGCTACAAAGAGAACCAATTATCGAAGACCCACCAAAGATCAAAGATCAAGAAAAGGTGCTACAACCCAAATCTATTCTTTAGCACGAGGACAAGGTGCTACGACATGGTAAGAATATCCAATGATATGCTATTAAGTTCAAGAATTATCCTTTTGAAGATGCTAGATGGATGCAAGGAACATAGCTTAAGGATAGTATGAACCTTGTCAATGCTTACAATGCTACATTAGGGTAAGCAAATGTAAAATGATTTTAAATGAAAAATGTTTCTATCTAATAATACTAATTCTCTTTTTTATTGTGCACAAATCTAAGTAGTGTTCATGCTTAGACTCATGTTTGTCTTGACGACGTCTCTCAAACACCAAGTAGAAATTGTCACTCTACTTTGGAAATATGATATGGACTAAAGAGTAGAGATGCTTGCACTAGCTAAGTTCCCCAACACCAAATAGACTATTCATCCTTTAAGGAATGATGTCATAGGGTAAAAATGGATCCTTTACCCGCTATGAAAAATGGACTAATGACCAAGACTTTATCTCCTCTACCTCATAGTCAAGGACGATTATGGTTTCAAGGGAGAGGTAATGTCATTAAATCTTATATCTAGCTTTACCCAAGTGATTTTCTCATGTTAAACTGGTCATTTAATATGGGAAGATAAAAGGGAAACAACAGCTAGAATATAGATATGTGTTTTTAAATTAAGCGCAGTACGGAGCCAAAAGGAGATGGCTTCATCTCAGCAAGGGCTCACAAGGATATGGTCTACTGAAGAACAATGTGTGCATAATGGAGCATAAAAGACCTTAGGGTTAGCTTCATTAAAGACCTCCAAACGTTAGTGTAAAATTCCCTAGACCTTAGGTTAAGCTAGGTGTATGCTTGAGATGCTAGATGACTAAGGTGATGGGTCAAGATAGGCATGTGCTTGAAGTCAAAGCCAATCCCTACAAGGAGGGAGTGAGAGAAAGCCCATGCTCTTGCTAAACCCATGCATGATGACTAAGGTTCTTGGAGTCAAAGGTGCTGAAAGTTAAAAAGCATGTCTACAAAGGAGGGGGCGAGCCATACAAGTAGGGGATGAGAGAGAATGACCCTCCCCTCACCCAAGGGGCACCCCTTGCTCAAAGAGGCAAATAGGACATTGCATGGCCCTAGATAAGTTGCCCCCATAGTGTGACTAAAGCCTATTGGTTGACCCTTAGAGAGGTCTAATGATAATTTAGATTAAATAAAATAATTGTTTAAGCTTTTTGAAAGCCCTCTCTCTCAAAGGGGAAAGGAGGAAACTTGTCCAACGGCTACCTCTATTGCCTGAATTGACCTAGGCTTGTGATTGAGAGAACCAATGAGAACAAGGCATGAGCTAGAATGAAGGGTCAACCCAAGCAAGAAGGGGGGGAGCTTGTATGATATACACCCTCACACACACTCTCATTGTGTGAAGTTCTAAGTACAAGAACTTCATCTCCTTCTCCAAGCTTGTTGAAAAGTTGAGAGCCTACACCAACATTCTTGGCTATGGAATGCAAATCCAACCAAGAGCCATGCTTCAATGATTAAGATTTTGATCTTCTTCATCATCATTACTATGCTATTATGCTATGCTAAGCAACAAGAGTTATAATAAGTGATGAACTATTTCTTTCTTGTAAGAATGCTTTTTCTTCCTCTTTCCTACCCTCATTGCTTGCTAGCTCTCTCCACCTTAGAAGGTGTTTGAGGTCTTGGGATTGAGGTCGGGGACAAGTCAAAGATTTCATTTAGCTAAATTATGGACATAATTGTGGTGCATGATGCTCTCTATCTTCATTGCCTCATCAAGGTTTCAAGGATTACAAAGCTTGTATTGTACAAAGTCTCTCTTTATGGGAGAAACTATAAGCGTCCATGTGTGTGGCCGCCCTTATGTAGCTAGGTCCAATGAGGAGTAGCCACTTTTGGGTAGACAAGTCGTCCTAGAAGTCGGCCACCTGCCAAGGAAATTTGGCCACGGCCAAAGACCACTGACCGTCGACCACCAACCAAAGACCAGGGACAACCGGCCACCGAACACTGGACGGTCATTCTTTTATTGTCTTTTGGCCACCGTCTGGCCAAGATATTCCAACGAAAGGAATAATCTGGCAAATATTTTAGGTCCCCAAAGTTGGCTTTGAATTTTCTCCGTACTATCCAAGATCACAAATAGAGATCTCATCATCATGCAAAGCTGGAATCCACAAAATATATGTGCACCATTGGCTTCTCCTCATATGGGGGACTTATAGACTATGCCGCATATATTTCGGTGGCAAAGTTGAGAGAAGTGGGCATTGCAAGTATAGCAACACTTCCATGTGCTATGTCATGTAGTCAAGAAAGCTTTGGAATACCTCTACATGAAGGTTAGAAATGGCATGCATGTCAATTATTCCCTCAAACACACTAACTAGTTCATGTGCATGATCTGCAAGTCCTATCTTTTCTAGTTGTGTGAGAAGTGCATCAAAAGACGTTTCCATGGGTTTTTTCGCAAACAAGATGGGAAGAGAGTTAAAAGCTAGAGTTTAAAACCTAGAAAGTCACTTCTATACTCAATCTCACTTTTCAAAAACACTTAAAATTAATTTCAAATTAGCTTAAAACTATAATTATTTAAAAAATCATGCACCAAGACATTGAAAGACACCCACATTGAAAGTATTCACGCTCCAAATTAAACAACTTTCACTTTTCAATCAAAATCTTGAACAAATTAAGAATGAAAAAGAGATTCAAAACACCATACATTTACTAATGGGAGAAAAATCAATTAGTTACAAGCTTTTACATTAATGCATCGTGGAAAATCAATGTTTGCACATATAAAGATCTTCTCGTTTTTGGAACGAACAACCTTTTTGTTGATTACGTTGACATACTGATTGGGCACGATATATGTAAGATTAAGATACTCACAAAGGTGGTCCTAATATTCCACTCGTTATTTACCAATATGTCATGCACTACATCGTCATGGAGGCATATTTGCAGATCAATTGGTTCTCTAGCAGCAACATGAGAGTCTAGTGCCTCCCATTCTCCCTTCGTCAGCTTCCATATTCTGTAGGGAAGGCAATTGACCAGCTTTGCTTTACAATATGGTATCTGCACACCTCATCCTCAACAACTACAAAGCACTTGATTGTATACCACTAGTGGTTGACCACCTTAGTCTCCCATCCAACTACAAGGAAGCCATTGATCGCAATTCCCACTTTACAATTCCACATTGATGGTTTCCTGTGAACACTCTATAGTCGAAAGCTAAACACAAATACATGAAGGGACATAAATAAACCAAGTTAGGGAAGCTTTGTGGGAACCATAGGTGCACTTCATTGTTGAATGCACATCCACCTCGTCTCTCCTTTTGGTTGCTGCGATCGAGGAGCTATTTGACTTAGGCCATTTCAGACTCTACAAGGTTGGTGAGTGAATCGAAGAAAGATTACCATACCCAGTTTTCTTAGGCGTTACATAAGTATGGTTATAAAAAGATGTCTCGTGAGATAAGTTCTTTGAATGGGCAACTAGCATGGAGCATCTTGCCGAGGTCAATGTGGGTGGCCTCAAAAGTTCCTATGAAGGACTTTATTGGATCCCACTCTACAAAATTGGATGAAAAAACATATGCAAACATGAATAAGCAATGAAAATTTTATAGAAACATATACAACAAAAATACAAAGTAAACAATCTAAGAACTCGACAGAGGAGTGAAATTGCAGTTTGTAGGAAACCTCGGTGGAGCCACTGCTAACTCTAGCTTCAATTGTGAAGCAACATACACATGCTGCACCTTTGCAAGCCACTTGCCATCATGGGTTTTCTTGAGCTCCATGATCCTTCCAGCTATAGTTATCGATGAATCATCAAAATTTACTTTGAGGGAATTTTGAATAGAGAGGTGGATCAATCTCCAAAGAGGAAACAAGCTGTTGATCTCCTATTATCTGTGGTGGGTCCATGTGTTGAGTAAAGAAATTCCATAAGGCTTGTTCAATTTTTTGATCAAATAGAGCTACAATGGGCTATCAAATAGTTGGCTGGTGATAAAACACCTAGAGTTTTTGGATTGACTAAAGAGTTTTTGGTGGAATTTTGGGATAAGCTCTATTCACTTATCACAATAGCAATCAACTACATATAGCTAACTCAACATATGGACCCACTGTTGAATCAAGAGATTATCAAGTTGCTGACCAAGAAGGTTTTTTCCACTTCTTTGTCAAAATGGAGACCCATCACCATGATGGGCATACTATAACAATTGCTGGCCAAATCCATTGCTATCAAATTATCACCTTTTTGCAGGTCACATGTACATGTGCCAGAGTTGGGATTTATTGGGGATATCCATTTTTGACAACATTTTGATAGTCATGCTTGGCATGGAAAAAGCTCAAAAGTATAATCATAAGATTGTCTTGCTGCAATTAGATTTTGCAAAAGATTTTGACTTTGTCATAGGGGACTTTGTGGTGAGGGTGGTGCAAAATTTGGAGTTTGGATAGAGACTAGCCAATGCCTTGTTTTGTTGGGATTAGGTGTTTTTTCAAGGGTACTGGTAAATGGTCAATTGTCTCCATGCATAGTTATTAAAAGGTCAGCTATTACGTAGGGATGTCCTCCTAGTCCTCTTCTATTTGTTGTGGCCACTCATCCCATGCTTTTCTTCTTGCATTCTCAAGAAGATATCGAGAACTTAAAGCATCTGAAAATTGGCACTGAACATGTACCTGCATTGAAGCTTTAGATGATACCATTACCTTCTTGCATCTTGATAATACTAACATTGGTAAATGCATGTCTTATTTAAATATGTGTTCTCTAGTAGCGGGTCTAGATTTGAACTTGGGTAAATCTCAATTGATAGATGTGTCAACACATAACTTTGATAAAATGATTTGGAGGGAGGAGACGATACCTCAATGCACTATCATTAGGAAAAATATGAACCCTATAGGGGCTCTTTGAGGTTAACAGTAATTAGAGGCCAGCCACCAATGAGAAGAGGGTGAAGGACACACTCTATGCCCTCAGAAAAGTAGGGGGATAAAGTAGTCTTACACTTCTTAATGGCCTCTTATCCAATGAGAAGGTGGGGGGGGGAGGGGTCAGGTGGGCCATATGGAACCTCCAACTTCTCTCCTTTTTTTATCCAGTTTTGAAAACATCCCAAAACTTTGAAATTTTTCAAAATTTCCAAAACTCAAATCTTATCTTCTTAAAACCCCCCTAAACCTATTTTATGGTCAAAAAAACATTTTCTGACCTTAAAAAGTCAAAATGTGCTCCAAAAAACCCTAAAATTCAATTTTTTTCAAAAACTTTTGAAACATCATTTTTTACTATCCAAAGTCCCCCCAAAACTAGTCCTCAGTCAAAAATTGACTTTCTCTCTCTAGAACCCCTTTTTCAACCCCTCCTTGGTTGCAACCATCACACCCACCCTCTACTCCAACACTCTCTCTCTACACCATCTCCATTGCTATAGCAAGGAGTCTCCTCTCTCCTCCCCTACCAGCTCCCCTTGCCACACCAAGCAAGGGTTATCCCCCTTCTTCTATCTTGATTGCCACAACACTCCCCCCCCCCCCCCGTCATCACTACCACCTCCCATTGGCACACCAAGAAAATTCATTCACTTTCTCCCACCTACATTGTAGCAACAAGCAAGGTTCTGCTCCTCCTCATGATTTTGTTTGTTCAACCATGACCAGCTCTACTCCGCAAAGGCTGCCAAAGGACGAGGTTAGAGCACTTGCATGCCACAACACAAGAGGTATAGATGATGGAGTGGGTGCCACAAGAGTTCACCAAAGGTGCGGTATCATGCAACCATCTTCTATTGGCCCTCATCGTGTGCAAAATTGTGCAAACTTGGATCATCATTGAAAAGGAAATCTCCTTGGTTTCGAGGCTCATAGAGACAGGGGATTGTAGCCATTGTGCAACATGTTTTCTCAATGTCAAGCATGAAATTGCAACAACCACCTCGATTTCCAACACATTGTAAGTGCATGCTTTGAGAATACAAATCTAGGTGTGAAATCACAGTGTAATTTTTTTATGGATTCATACTTAAGATTTATGATGCATTTATAGTTATATTTCCATCCACATTGGTGGAGGAACAGCCACTACATAGTCTCTCCGTCACATTCAATGCTATACATGTGGATATTGGAGCAACAATTTTCAGACATCTTTGCCCAACCAAACTGGCTCAAAGAATTATTTTCTTCTATTCTAAACTCCTATATTGTGCCTACTTCTACACAAGAGTTTGGAAAGCTTGAACCCATCAAAGTATCTTCCTTATTAAGTATGGAGTGGCCACATCCAGATTTGTGGTCGGTAGCATCTTTCAAGTAAAAGATGATAATAGATGTCCAAAACTCTTTGAAATGCTCTAAATCTTCTAGGTCTATGGGCTTGAGTTGATGTTTGCCTATTCATTGTTTCGTGCACATTTTTAAATAGTTTGGAGCTGTGGAGACTACCACAATGCGTGCATGTAAAGATGTGAATTATGAGAAATTAGGAAGGCTTTTAGAAGAGGACTGAGGTTTTGTGGAGGGCATGCACAATGGGGATAGGTATTGTTGTAAGGTTGGAGCTTCATGTATTAGGATCTGCTATTTAAAATCCTGCACCTCCTTGTACATACAATTTCACTATGATTGTTGGATGCGCAAGCCTGGAGTGTGGACTCCCTTATAGAACGTAGATGGTGCTATTATAAGCTTTGACATTGCAGTGAGGATGCCCAATGATGCTTTGGAGGTTGTCCAATTGAACAAGCATTGGACTCTCAGTAATGTGCGAGAACAAATTTTGTCTATTATGGGTTTTGAGGCCCTTCAACAAGCGCAATTCTGTTTGCAAGGTCACCATGTGAGAAATGGCATTCCACCACATTTTCAATACATTATATTTTGACGTTTATTGGCTACTTATTGTAATGAATTTCCATAGACTGGGAAGAGAATGGAAGAAAAATTGAAGGTCGAGGAGGATTGGGGCATGGATGGAACTACGCTATCAATCTTATATCTTTATAACTTTTGCAGTTTTGGAAACAATCCCCGATGTAATCAATATGATTTGCTTTGGCAAATTATGACTTTGAATTTAATTTTTCACATTGAGATGAAAGTTCATTTTGGTGAAAGCGCCTTTTTAAAAAAAATTGGGAAAAGTTTCTGTCTGCACCCCGGGCTAGACATGGACGCCTCCACTGTCTTTGCATGTGCACCCACATCCACCCCTTTGTCACGCTTCATCCTCTTCCTCAAGGACACCAAATACAAAGGGAAGTTGAACCTCAACACCTTCTTTACTCGTCTCCCTGACCTTGGTGCCACAATTTCCCTTCACATGGATGCATTTGTCAATATTTCAGCGTTCATGGAGAGGCACATCATAAAATATTCTATATCTATCTCCCTACATGCAGGGATCTAGGTGCCTTGTGATCTTTTGTGCTACATACACAAAGGTGATTGCCCATTCTCCAAGCGGTTGAGACGGTTTCAAGATATTGCCGCTTACTTATTCCATTTCTTGGACAAGCAAGCCCCAGGGGTGTCAGCGCTCAAGAAGCACAAGCTGGGGGTGAAGTACATTTCTTGGCTGGAAACATTCATCTTCTTTGTGAGCAAGGAACCTGATTTGGAAGAGCTCCGCCTACCACACCTTCAGGTTGGGTCCTTTATCAAGGAAATCAAGGAGCAGGAGGTTGTCCCCATGAACCTTATAGCGTAAGGACATGCACTTCGGCTCGAGTACCCCAGGGGCTTGAGGAGGTTGTTGAGAAATCCATTCTTGTGGTTGGCCCTAGTGACACTCTAGTGCAACTACCATTGACAGATGAGGCTATCTCAGAGGTAGAAATCAGCCGCTTCTCCTCAGTGGTAGTGGAAGGGGAGGAGTATGTGTTTATGCATGACTTGGAGAAAGAATTTGGTCTACGCATGGATGAATGCTTGAGAGTGCTATGAACCAGTGCCCAATTTCCCTTAGAGAGTGTTCTAGATGCCCTTGAAAGCAAGCTTTTGCCACTTGGGGACTCTGTTACAGACACTATTGCACTTGTGTGTGCGGAGGTCTTGGCAATAGATCACTTGCATGTGGAGGATGAGGAAGAATTCCAGGCCACACAAGCCAAGGTTGAGGCTGCTAGGATGCCTACTCCACTGCATAACCCCCCCTCTGATCATAGGTGCGGTGCAAGGGAGCATGGACTTGGGTGGAAAGGGCAATAGGAAGGAGGAGGAGAAGGAGAAGGAGGTAAACTCTATCCTGATTTCAATGTTATTTGTTTTTCTCTTCATCATTGTCTTTTTTCTTAACCTTGACTGGTTTATGACAGGATGTCCTAGAGGTTGATGAGTTTGTAGCAAGGATGTGTGGAAGGTGGACGAGCTTTGGACCTCAGTCTTCGCTTGCTCATTACCTAGGACAAATCCCCCCTTGTGATGTTTCCATTGTACATAATGAATCTACTCCCCAAGGCCATTTTATGACATGGTCGTTGAAAGCTCTGAGCAAGGTTTTGTGTTTGTTCACCATTGCTCAAACTGCACATCTTGTGTTCCTAGTGCGTATATCCCTTGTATGCACATCATTTGGCACTGGCTTTCATGGCAAAGTGCTTGCCCAGATAGGGATACACGCTCCTTTTGGCTAAACTGACTCTAAGGCGATAGCACAGTCCCACCTGGCTGGGGAGTTCGCAGGAGAGGTGCTAGGAAATGTCTAAGAAAATTATGATCTCCTCAGATGTATGATGTAAAATCAACTTTTTAGAAGTAATAAAATATACTTTCAAATTGCCTCTCTATCTTCTATGCTCTTTTTAACGTGATCTCTCAATCTTGTAAATTGCTGATATTGGTGATGTGTTTAATAAGCTGTCTTTTTGGCTTAAAGCAACATCTTAGCTTAAGTGGGGTGCACATGATCACTCCCTTCAACTTATATTAATTTTGGGTACAATACAAAAAACATCTGAGTGAAAAGAAGTGGAATTTATATTATCATGTTGCATAAAGGTTTGCTTTCACTAAATCTTAACATTTTTTGGTATCCAGGGGGGCATACAAGGCCAAATAATGCAAAAAATAAAGGTGGCCACAGGGGCGTGCATATGGCCCAATCCAACAATTTTGGATGGCTTTCCTGCACACCCTTGTGGACAACCCCTTTTTTGAATATTTTGGCCATTATTGCACTCGAGGACCCTGAATGGTGAGATAAACCTAGAATTTAACTTTTCATGCACATTAACACTTCCTTCAACTCAACTTAATAATTCCCTACACCAAAAGGCCAAATCACATTGGACAATATAAAAATCTATAGTGTCATGTTGCATAAACATCTAGTTTCACTAAATAATAACATTTCTAGTATCCTAGGGGGAAAACAAGGCTAAAAAATGCAAAAAAAGGGTGGCCACAAGGGCGTGCAGATGAGCCATCCAAAACTGTTGGTTTGGGCCATCTGTGTACCCTTGTGGCCATTCTCTTTTTTTAATTATCTGGCATTGTATTTCCACACAATACCAAAAAAAGTTAGTATTTGATTTAAATTTAACTCTTCATGTCCAGAATCACCAAACTTGAAACACATGGATAATCCAAAAAGCCAAATGAATTTGGAGACAGTAGACACAACTCTTAATCATTTTGTCATTGGAAAGTCATCTGATTACAAAGATAAGGGCACACAGTACAAAAAGGGATGTGTAACTTCAGCCACTGCTCAAAGTCCCACCGCAATTGGTGTGCAAGCTGCATATCCTTTGGCTGTATTGTCACTCTCTTTGCATGTATGGCACATAGGTTGGTATCTTTCAACACCGAAATGATGTGGGCCTCTACAGCTTCTTAAGTATCCTCCAACACCATTGCTTGCATCCTATACTGATTTCCATAGCTTTGAAGCACCTCCTTTATTGTGTGAACAAAGAGGGCACGTCAAATTAAAATCTCGGTAGTCTTCTAATAGAGTCGTATTTTTGCAAATACCCTTGCTATTTTTTCACGCCGTTGAGGTTGTCTTGGGGACACTTGCACATTTGCTGGTTGGTGGCATTTAGTTCTTGATAAACTTTGATTTGTGACTGCTTACATCCTTTGGAACTGGATCTGCAGCCTCTTTTGAGTCATCCTCTTCCCTTGTCTCCCGATCTTGTGCTATGGGGAGAGCTCCCCCAACAGGCACCCGGTGTGTGTCCAGTATCTGAGCTTATTGCCATGGTGACCCTGTCTCTGATTTAGTAACTGTATGGACCACTCGAGCTCTGGATGGTCCTACTTGCGATTGGTGGTGTGGTGGCTTCTCCTTATCAGACTCTGGTGTTTGCTGGGCTTGCTCTTCTTGCCAGCACTGGGCGCGTTGCTTCACTCTACATCAAGGTGTTTGTTATTGTGCACGTGAAGAATCTTCTGGCCTCAAGGTTGACTATGATGCCCATCGCTAGAAGAGTGCCTGGAATGCGGCCAAGTGTTCGTGCTCATTTTCTTGTGCCTTTAAGCCATTCTGACTTCTCACATCCTTGGAGGGTGTTTCTATTGGTAGGCAGATGCTCTTTGGTGGTTTGTTTTTTACACGCCATTGGGTATGGTAAGAGATCACCCGTGCTTAAGAAATGAGTGGTTTATGAGAGTGGAGTATTTATAAGGTCCCATTTTAAAAAGGGCTCTGTTCACTCTAATTTTTAAAAAAACTATTATTTTTTAAATGGATGCACTTAACACTTTAATAAAACATGTTGTTAAGAGTTGGACCCTGCCTTTACATATAGTCACTCATGTAGAATCCACTTTGATCCTTGTCGCACTCTGCATTGGCACCATGCAGCATGCTTGGAGGGGCCTTACGACATTTACCACTTGTTGCTGTGATCTTGGCAACTCCATCTCCGCACTTCCCTAGCAATCTTGGATTGTCGCGCACGCTCCATTGTGAGCTTGTAGGCAAATGTTGTGCAAAAAAAACCAGTTGAACATCTCCTCCAAATAAGTGGATTGCACCATTCCGCCACCATGTCGAGTATTTTTGAAGTACAACCCCCTTGATCAATAATGGGACTTCTCCATGCCTTGAGTGCTAAAATCCTGAAGCAAACCATATTTATGCATAAAAAATGCACCATGCGCAAACAAGATATGTTGTTCACATGAAAAAACAACCCACATTATTTAATGAAAACAATCCCTTGTAATAAGATCACTATGTAACATGTCTTACCATGTAATATGTGATGTTATTTTCACCCCAAGAAAGGGTGAAGACCTTGGTGAAATCCATGAAGGCTTCTTGAAATGATTGGCATTATTCTTTTGTTGTGATGGTGGTAAGGCCCATAAACTTGATCATTTTATCAAAATGTGCCCAAACTTGCTTGCACTTGTTTGCAAGCTCTCTATTTGAATCATTGTCAGTAGTAACTTTGCAAAACTTCTTCCAAAGTTCCCAAACATTACCTGCCTGCTGGTTGGAGCTATTTTGAGCATCATATCAACTTAGCTTTCCTTGGGTTACTTTCTTCAAAAAGTGTCTGGCTTTTTGTCCACTCATTGACACTTGTTGGGCAATTTCATGGGCCTCCCCTATGTTCTTTGCAACAACGATAGACATGTTTCCACCGTGACAGCCAATGGAATTCAAGAGTGCCTCCACCCTTTTGATTTTGCTTCTTGGGACTTTTTTGATGGCTTCATTGTGAAAGCATAGTCAATGTGGAGCTTCAATAGCCTATCAAAAATGCACATGAATACGTGTAATGTACAAAAATATACACTCGATAGAGGAAATGAGATTGGATTCCAAACCTAGTCCTTTTGTGCACAATCTAGGGCATTGAGCATGGGACATCTCAAAATAGACACTTTTCCATTCTTTGCCTTCATCCTTGACATCACAACAGTCCAACCCTTGTTTTCCATTCCCTTTCCATAGAAGCATTGAACCCACAGCTCTTGTGTGATTTTTGTCTGTTAGGGTTGTACACTCAAGTGCAAAATGGACAAGGAATGAGAGAATAAGCCCCTTGTTTGCAGCTAAGAAAACACTTTATCGTCTTCAAGTCCCCACCTAAGTGCCACTCCACATCATAGCTACCAAAACCCTCGACCTCCAACTTCTCACCTGCAATTTGGGACTATATTACTTCTGTGATCCATGGAGTTCTCTCAAAAATCCATGAAAGTACTCCATTGGTCTCTTTGGGCACCTCAATAGCACCCAACCACCAGATGTCTTTCTTTAATTGCACACTAAAAGACGGGGTGGGAGATGGATCGACTGAATCCCTTCACTTGGTTTGCAAAAGATCCTCTTTCACTATTTGACATGTACCCTTCACTTGGTTTGGTTTGCAAAAGATCCTCTTTCACTATTTGACATGTAGCCTCTCTAACCTTTGACCTTTCACTATTTGACACTCATCAAGTTTTAGCACAAAAGCGACCTTTGTGCCAAGCACTACAAAATAAATGGTGGTAAGACCTTATACTTCAAAGTCTATGATAAGAACACAACCAAAAGAAAGAAATATAATGTGTCACCTTCTTTAGGTAACTCGTAAAATCTAAGCATGGCTTGTTGAAGCCTTCTAAGGTCCACAAAATATTGTTCCACATTGTGTAAGGGAAGCACTTCTCCAAAGGTTTTATGGAGTGCTTCTTACCTTTTCCCCTTGCCTTTTTTGTGCATGAAGCATAAAGCTAAGTTGGAATTATGTCCTCAATGTGTAGGTACGCCCCAGTGCGGGACAATACATCTTTCTTTGTGGACTTCTTTGCAAGGTTGACCTTGTGTAGAATGGGAAATATGTTTTCCACAATGTCACGCTCTTTACAACATCCTTTAGGAGTTGAAAAATAGCCTGATAGGCTTTGGTGATGATCCCAGCCTCATCACAAGCTTGTTGCACATCATCTTCACTAATCACATTTCTCAATTTGCACATAATGTCCTTGGTGAGTGCATACTTAATGTGATTCCCTCGAGGTGATTGTAAGATAGAAATCACATCATGGGTATTGAGACAACTAGTGAGAAGGTTGACTCGATCATCCTAGCTTGTTCCACCGCATGCCTTCTGGATGAAGTTTCTAGCAACCAATAGATAAACGTTAGAAAATAGTGTGAAGTAAGAATGTATCATGCAAGTAAAGACCAAATCACCTTGTGGCTGTCACACATTGTTTGCGTGCTCCACCCAAATGTGCAAGGGTTTCAATGGATGAATACGTGTGTTTGAGTTCCCTTGCACCAAGGGATGTTTCTTTCAAATATGTAATGGTGTTGGCAAGCTTCATAATGTAGGCATCCTTTTCCTGCATTTGTTGTTGAAGAGTTTCAACCTCCCTCTCTCAAGAGAAAATATTATCTTGTAATGCCATCATCTTGAGCTGAAGAACTTGACATTTGTGCATCCACATATGTAAAGAGGCACCTTCACCCATACACAACCGCTTGCAATAGCCTAAAAAGCCAGCTTTCCCCTTCCCAAGATATTGAAGAAAGGTCAAAAGGCTATTAAAGAATGGATGGAAGCAGGTTATAGGATCATAAGGGTACAAATGTCCGTCCACCCAAATATCAACATTCATCTCACCGGCAGCACAACGTTCCTGTGACGAACTTTGATCACCCTCAAATGCGGCCTTCGGTATAAACTCCATGGGCAAGCGAATATGTATGCTTTTGGGGTACAGAGTACGCGGTGGTGGAAGCAAACAATTTATGATGTCGATAAGCACCATGGCAGCAGTTGCATGAGGAGGCAAAGGATGAAAAGATAAAGGGGGAGGAAAAGGGAGGAAGATGGAAGAAGAGAAGGGGGGGAGGGAGAGATTGGGGAGGAGGAGGAAGGTAGGGGTAGGGAGGGAGAGGAGATAAAGAGAGGAGGGAGGAGGAGGAGAGAACAAAGTGTTTTTTATTTTTTGGGAAAAAAGATTTTGAAAAAATGAGATTTCAAAGCTTGTAGGTTAAAAAAGGATCAAAAGGAGGCAGTTTTAAGTCACAAATGAGTAAGAATAAGTTTTTTGTTAAAAAGTCAAATTTTGACTCTTAGTGACCCACGTTTTTGCTGATGTGGCCACACCCCTATACTTCCTTCACTTTCACAAATCTAGAGAGAGAAAGTAACCTCTTAGGTCCACATCCTACAAAGTAAAAAAAAAAGCTAGAAAAGCCTGCTCAAAACTACCTTCTTTAATGTCCTTGTCTCCTTAACCCGACACAACATTAGCCTCAATCCCTAAAAATTAAGATTCCTTACAAGGCCCATGCAAAGTCCATATTTCTCCTAATGTGTTTAGGCATATGCGCTACCCATTGGGGATTGATGTATCTCAAAAAAAGTTGATTGATTGGGTTGAATAAAAGCTTCAATGTAAGATGGCTTCTTGGCACTGAATTGAATGGGCTATCCATGTAAGATTGAGACTTGTTCAAGTTGTATTGATTCCATATGTGCTATACTTTTCACCATTGTTGTCGGCTGATTGCTAAGCCTCGCTATATCAATGCTAGCGAAGCAAGAACCATAGGCATAAAATGTCAATCCATGGGATGTAGCTGACTTGACTAGTGCATGGAGGCTACAAGAGATAGCTGATCTATTGGAAAACCCAAGTCTAGCGTGCTCTCACCTAGATTGGTCTCAGGTGTGCGTCAAACACCAAAATCTAATACTCTTACTTGCAAGACTAGTATGATGATTTTCTGTATCTATAGTGCTCCAAATTCCATTAAACTTACCACCTAGAATATGTAGAGTATCCTCACCAACCTCATGTGCACAAGAGTCATTTCTGACACTTGGATAGAATCACACCAAAGATAAACATTATATTTTTGGTAGGTTGATTTTTGCCTCTGAAGCACTCTATAGCTTCCTTAGGATGTTCTCTATCTACTCCTACAGTCGAATACCAATTTTGATGTGTGTATGGTACGTAAGGAATAAAAAAACACTCACGGAAGGACACAACTAAAACCACAACTTCATTGCAATACACTTACGTAGAAAGGAAGATATTTCACTTGCGAGCACATTGATATGCTCGGAATAAAAATGCACCTTAGCATGAGGGAGACACAAAGACATGAAACAATAGAGAGCTCACATAACAATATAGCAGTGTACACTCACTTTCATGATCCAAAATCTTAGGTCAAAAGTTACAAAATTTGGCTTTTATATCCTAGCCAAGGTTTAAAAAATGAAATCCTAACTAAATGGCTTAGTAATAAGCCTAGGAGCTGTAGATAATTACAATTTTGGAAGCCCTTGACCCCTTTACACTCTTTGGCAATCAATTGTGATACAACAAGTTTGGACTTTTAGGAGATTTCAAATTAATGAATGAGGTCTTAATACAATAAGTGGGGATAAAAATTATAATGATGTTCTTGTTAGCTGAGAAACTTACATTCCCCCCCTCCTTGCATGTGTCGTCATGAGTGCTAGGTAGTGGTCGGGCTTGCGATCTTTCAGATGGTGCTCCAAAACTAACTAATAATTGAGCCTAAGTTCTTTATCTTTTGTAAATGTGAACTGCATGGTAATCCTAACTTTTTGCTCAATGGTTGCTCTCAAGTTGGCAATGATCGGGCCAAATATCTTGCTTCTATAAGTGAAGAAACCTGTATAGAAATCCTCTTCAAATGTCTGCATATAGTACGAGGGTAAGAACATTACCCTGGCAGAGTTAGGTCTTCAAGCGAACTCAACAGAGCGAGTTTTTTTTTTTGTTTTTGGATGACCTCCCTCCCTACCCCCCCTTCCTCCTCTTGCCGCCCATGTGCTTTCTCCTCTTCCCTTGCTCCTCCTCCTCAGCTTCCTCCTCCACTTCCTCTCTCCATCTACTCCTCTAGCTACCCTCCCTCCTCCAGCAATCACCCTTCTTCCTCAAGATTATCCTCTTCTTTCTCTCTCTTTCCCTATCACTATATAACCTCTCTCTATCTCTCTCTCTCTCTCTCTCTCTCCTCCCATTTTTCTCTCTCGTTCCCCCTATCTCTCTCTCTAACCTGTTCCCCCCCCTCTCCCTCTCCCTCTCCCTCTCCACCTGCCCCTTCTTCCCCCTTCTCTTTCTCTTCCCCTCCTCTCTCTCTCTCTCTCTCTCTCTCTCTCTCAATCTCACTCCCTCCTCTCCCCTCCTCTCTTCTCTCTCTCTCTCTCTCTCTCTCTCTCTCCTCATTGGATAGATCTTTGATGTCTCTTGGGATAGTTTCCTACGACGTTAAAATTCTCTTCTTCTTCTTCTTGTTCTTTCTTGCTCGCTCCATCTCTCTCACTCTCAGTCTCTCTCTCTCTCTCTCTCTCTCTCTCTCTCTCTCACACACACACACACACACACACACACACACACACACACACACACACACACACACCATTTTCTTCCCTTTTTTCCTACAGTAAGAGAGAGAGAGAGAGAGAGAGAGAGAGAGAGAGAGAGAGAGAGAGAGAGAAGAGGATTTGCGGGAAGGGGGGAGAGAAGAGGAGATGGGGCGAGAGGAAGACACACACACACACACACACACACACACACACACACACACACACACACACACACAGACACATAGCGATAGGGGGATTAGAGAGAGGAGTAATGGAGGGAGGGAGAGAGGGAGAGAGAGAGAGAGAGAGAGAGAGAGAGAGAGATAGATAGAGATAGGGATAGCGCTAGAGAAAGACATTTTTCCTAACTGAAGAAAATCAGGGAAAACTTGAAATTCTCTCCATTTTTAGGTCACAAATTGAAGTTTTTTCCGGTATTTACACTTAAACTTGTGAATTTCTGAGTTTTCTTCAAGGATCTCTCAACATATAATCGAGATTTTACAATTTTAGCCGGTTGAAAACACTATACCCCTTTTCTTTTTACTTTGATAGGGGGGTTGGAGAGGGCAAGCGGGGAGAGAGGGGGGGAGGGATTGTGAGAGGGGAGAGGGTGGGATTGGCTTTTTTTTTTTCATATAAAGAGAAAAGAAGGAATGAAAAGGAGTGGGTGAAAGCATGTTAACCTGTCGCGCTTTTTGTGTTAGTTAGCAGTTTCAAGTTAGCACATCTTCAAAAAGTTAGGCGTCCGGTAAATTTTTTACAAATAATATCAAAATTTGTCGGAGGTTGTACATTTGGATTCCTTGTTTCAAGTGCTTTCTATTGATATATCATATGTCATAGATCTTGGAGATGTAGCTCAAGTTATTGTACTAGTAGCATATGTCAAAATTGTGCTAGTTAGCATTGTCCAAGACATGAAAAACCATGACAGGTTAACATGCTTTCACTCGAGTTTAAGTAAAAAAAAAAAGGCTCTCCCAAGCAAAGCAATCGCTATTGCTTTGCTTGGGAGAGCCTTTTTTTTTTTGACTTAAACTCCTTTTCATTTCTTTTTTCCTCTTTATATGAAACAAAAAAAGCCAATTCTCTCCCCCTCTCTCTCACACACACAATCCCTCCCCCTCTCTCCCTCTTAGAATCCCTCCCCCCTCCTCCCTCTTTTATTTCTACCCGCCCTTCCCTTCCCTCTCTCTCTCTCTCTCTCTCTCTCTCTCTCTCTCTCTCTCTCTCTCTCTCTCTCTCTCTCTCTCTCGCACCCGCTACCGTAGCAACCACCCTCCTCTCCATCGTTGGCCTCCCTCAAGAGTGAAGGTCTGCCTTGTGGGGTGGCGTTAGATCTTAGTTGTGTCTGTTGCAAGCCCACATGCATTCACTCTTTGCTCGTTTTGCTCTACCTTACAATCATTCTTGCAACTCTACCTCCTAGCACCTCACTGCTCTACCTTGTTCAGCCTCACAAGTGAGCATTGTAGTTCAGTCCTGCTGCTCAGCCTTGCTCAACCTCAATGTGCCTCCTTTTGTGCCTCACACTCTACCCTAGCCAACGCGGCCGCCACATACATTATCTTGTAGGTTTACACTAGTCAACACACTCACACACTTTAGACGGTGTTCCTATGCTACAAGCGAACCCAATCCCATCGTGGGAAATATGACAACCAAAGAGAAGACTACAACCCCAAAACCTTGTGAGGACACGGTCGAGCTTTGCGGTTGTCCTCTTCGTAGCTCGAAGCAAGTTTGGCTCATTGAACACCTCCAAACGGCCCTCAATTGTGTCATGGAAGAGAATCGCAATCTCAAAGATTGCATTAACAAGCTCAAGGCATGATTCGACTCAATCATCATACTCGTCATGGATGAGAGAGAGAGAGAGAGAGAGAGAGAGAGAGAGAGAGAGAGAGAGAGAGAGAGAGAGAGAGAGAGAGAGAGAGAGATAGATTTATTATCGTCATCAGCGGTCAAATATGATCTATGGGACCAATGTTACATGTGATGTAGTATGTGTGTGGATGATTAGTGATATTCGATGCTCCAAAATTGTGGTGATGAGAGTCACAATGGAGAGCCCATACTGTGGATGGGAGAGGAAAGTGTATAGGTCTAAGTCATGGCTAAAAATGTGAGGGAAGCAAGTTTGGATGTGACCAAAAGCTGAGCACTCTAGTAGTGTGTGGTACTCAGACTCTCAAACTTGCAGTGAGCATAAAAAGTGCACAACCAAACTGATTCTTCTCCATTGTCCGAACGTCCTCTCTCACATCGAAGGGAGTAGGAGCTGAGCATGTGTGTGTGTGGTGTGTGGTGTGTGTGTGTGTGTGTGTGTGTGTGTGTGTGTGTGTGTGTGTGTGTGTGTGTCTGTGTGTGTGAGAGAGAGAGAGAGAGAGAGAGGCGGGGGGGGGGAGAAAGGGAAGGGAAAGTAGGGCTCGGGAAATATTTTTTGTGGAACCGGCTTTGGAACCTTTTCACACTCACATGAGAAAGCTACTTTTAAATTTGAGAGGGATAATCACACTAAAAATATCATATTATAACTAAAAATTCCATAATTTGAACTGTCTTGAGAACCTTCTTGCCCCACTTTCAGCTGATCGTTTTTTATTTTGAATAGGCTTTGGATAAAGTGAACGTGTCTTTTCCCGAGCCCTGAGGGAAAGGGCTGGAGAGAGGTGTGAGCACAGAGAGAGAGAGGTGGGGGATGTGTGTGTGTGTGTGTGTGTGTGTGAGTGAGTGAGTGTGAAAGAGAGAGAGAGAGAGAGAGAGAGAGAGAGAGAGAGAGAGAGAGAGAGAGAGAGAGAGAGAGAGAGAGAGAGAGAGGGTCCTTGGCTACTCCAGTGGTGGGGAGGGGCAACAATGGGTGTGGTGGTAGGATTAGAGGCGGCTCATGGTGGCAGTAAGCTAGCACCACGAATCACCGGTGATGGACTTAGGTGGTGGTGGCGATGGGTGCTAAGGGGCGGAAATGAAAGGTAAAGTGGCGGTGGCCCTCAAAAAAAAAAAAAAAGCTCGCTCCAAAGCTCGCTCCGTTGAGCTTGCTCCATAACCGTCCCAACCCTGGCGTAAAATCCATAGAGGACCTCCTCTAATGGTTTCTCTTACAAGTCATAGCACATGCTTTGATTTCCCTTAGGGAATGACACATAGGAGGCATCTATCTGCTCAACTTGATGTAATGTCTATAGACATGTAAGAAACAGTTTGGAAATCTTAACTAGCATAATGCAAGCCAAGCCTAGTATCTTGGAAAAAAGCTTTATTGTGGAAGAGACATTCTACACCATATACTCTTCAATTGGTTTGGCATTTGGTGGTGGTGGGAATTGAGGGAAATTGAGCCAGGTGGCCCACTTTTGCTTTATGATGGAGTGCTACTACTAACTATGGACCCTTGAGATTGGGCATTGCACTGGATCTTGTTTGATTTATATTGGTGCATTGGAGTAGAGAACTAGATACCTGGGGTGCTAGTTTAGAAAATTTTCCCACCACTTAGGATGTATCATTGTTGGGTTGGTGGCGAGTTCCTTGAGTAGTCTTTCTTTAATTTGAATCACTTCAAACTTGATAAGTAGGTAGGGGAGATCCTGTTGATGCCACTCTTCATTGATATATTCTGGTGTTAGAAGGCCGATGACTTTGATCGAATGAAGGATCCTCTCCTCCCACTACATGGACTTCTTCTAGACGTGCTCAATTTTGTCTTCTACTTGCTTTTTAAAAAAGGTTTCTTCTTCTGTAGTCAAGCTTGTTGTAGGTGTGGAGGACTTCTTCTTGTGTGACCACAAGCTCAGGGTGACTTGCTTTTGTGGTTAGTGTTACTTCAAAATTCATAAGCTATAAGGTCTATGTATCTCATTTTTGTTAATCAAGCCGACATTCTTGCTTCCATTTCATCCACACTTGCTTGCATTGGTGCTGCCATTTGGGGTGGAACGCTCCCCGACGAATGTTTTTTGACATCCCATAGCTTTGACAGACCACTTAGTCTTATCAAATTCAGTGCAAGAGACGTTGATCAGTGAGCTATTACGCACTCATTCAATAGTGGCTACTCTCCCATGGTAGTCTTAGCTTGGTTCTCTCTAGAGATGGATGCTGAAGATTTAATTGCCTCTTGAGATTTTTTTAGCTCCTCCTTGAGATATTCTATCTTCTTTTGATTGCCTTCTTCTTTTTGCATAAAATTGGTGAATAGTTTGCGGTGTTGCATTTGCTCAAGTTTGACTTCCATTTCCAATTCTTTAGTGTGTTTCTCAAGGGCTTTGTATGTTTCATTAGTATTTTGCAATGTAGCCATCGTGGGGTTGGTCCTCAAATGGTTGAGTAACTCAGTTTGCTCTAGGCATTGAGATTCAGATTGTGCTAATTGATCATTGGCGATATCAAGCTGGACATGCACTCTTTGAGAAAAAGAGTTGGTATTCTATAAGATAGTGACTACCTTGTTTAGGTGTTGTTGTGGGTGTTGAGATGTTGACCTTAAGACTATTAACTCTGCCTCATATTTTGTGGTCATTTCTTCTAGTTTCTTGTTTGTAGTCTCCATTGTCTCACTAAACACATCATTGAAAGATTTGGCTACATGAACCCTTGTCATTGCAGGCTTGAATTGCTGCTAGAGGTGATGGATCTTTTGGGGCCGAGCATAGATTTTGTCTTTCATCATTCCATAGCTTCATGAGCATATCGTGCAAACACATCTATCTCTTCCAAATGCTCTATTTGTTGAGGTGTACTTGATTCATATTGATGTGTACGCATCTCCACATGCATCAACTCCGCTCGTTTCTGTGCAATCTGCATGGATTTTCTTGCATTTCTAGAACATCTCTCTAAACTTCAAAAATCTCCTTAGTGTGAGTGCTTGGCCCCTCTTGTAGAGTCTTCTTGTGTGCAACTTCTTCCTTCTCTATAGGCACATTTTTAACTTTTCTCCCATTGGATTTGTCATTTCAGATGTCTGTGCCTTGGCTTGCTCCCTTTGATTTTCTTCTTCCTCATAAAGGGATTCCAAATTAGCCAGTGGGTCATATTTTTGGCCTTATAGTGGATTTTTAGTGAGGATCTTAAACTTGTTCCGATTGGGTTGCCACTTTTTCTCAAAATATCCCTTTAGCTCTCTTTCGAGCTCAAAATCCACTACCTCCCTTTCTATCTTGGTTGCTCTTTCTGCTAGCTCTTCAACTTGGACGGTGGGGCATGGCTGTTTTCTACTAACCGTCTCTTCCACTTTAGTCTTTCCCTTTTCTCTAGAGGGTCATCGTCTTCATCCTCTATATCCTTCTCACTTTTAGGTGCTACAATTGCAAGGTTCGTTTCTTCCTCTGGTTCCGCTTCAGAGACTTTGACTAGTATTTTATGCAATCTAGTAGAGAAGTGAAATGGAAGTTTTGGTGGTAGAGACAAAGTGCCCACTCTATTTCCCTTTTCCAGAGATCCACAAATGATGTTGGCGGTCTCTCGTCAATCTTCCTCCCTTTGGTAGCTTCAAGGAATTAGCTACTTGTTCTTCTATAATGCTCACCTCCACTTGGGTGTTGTTCAAATCTATAATGGTGGCTCTACCATCTTCATTGATTCTATGCATCATCTCAAAAGCTATTTGGTAGTTGACACCGCATGGTTCCAGCTAGATCTAGTCGGTGGGGCCCAATTTTTTCGACAGTGGTGTAACTATATCTTCTTGTGCTAGGTCTTTGGCTTCTTTCGAAAACATTTGCACTTTTATATTTGCCCCTTGAGAACTGTTGAACATCCCATGGTAGATGGTGATGTGTTTGTGCTCTAGCTAATGTTTGGCTAGCCAAGTAACATTAGCCTCCTTGAGAGATTGTTCTTCTAGCTAGTACGATAGTAGCTTTGCCAGTTTAGCCTTCATGCTTTTCTTCTTTGGAGCTCATGAGGTAGAGCAGATAGATCTTGACATGAAACCATCAAAAGATGCTTGTCAAAGTTGTTCCACCCCTTACTAAACAAGTAGAAAAGCTAAAACAACATTTGAAATGCAAAAAACACCTAATCTAGGAAAAAAAAAAATTGGTAGGTCAATACGTATGTATTATACAGAGTGGTGCAAGCTCTCCATCATTATCTCCATAAGATTTTCTCTCTTGTTCGTGGGAAGAAGAAGAGTAAGAACACTCTCTCTCTACTTGATCTTCTCTTCTCTTTTCATGGTTTGTGTGTTCTGCAATGACTTTCTGGTGAAAACCTCTAGGTAGCTCTCATCACCGCTCTCTTACGGCAAAGCAAAAAGACTTTCATTATCTGATAATCACTCCTAAATCATGGCAATAATCTCGAAATCCATAGTCATCATGTCTTTCTCTCTCTACTCCGTTTTGAGTAACTATCCTCTCAATCGTTACTTTTTGAGTAACTACCCTATCGGTCGTTACTTTTTTATATATGAGGACATATATGGACTTTTCAAATGTGTATGAGAATACTCCATGTTTGTTTCATCATGTTTATCATGCTAATTTATACACACGATGTGTTAATGGTCACGTGTGTACATTAAAAGAGATTTTTTGTTTCACATCATGTAGAAACACTATTATGTTCATATTTCTTAAACAACTATGAATCAAGTCAAACCCTTTAAACCAAAGATTAAACACATCATTTAGAACATTCTCTCTCTTTGGGTATCGTGTAAAAATTATGCACTAAGCAAAGTGTTATGGTAAATATATAGTTTGTTGCCCACTACACTTAAAATTTTGGACCCCAAGCTCCTTGGAGAAGCATTGTATAGATTCATCAAATGTACAAACCCACTTAGTCAAATCAAAATCTTGATTAAAACTGCTAATAAATGTGTTTAGGCCTGCGAAATCACTTTGTGAGTGTGAGCAATTAATCGTTCCTTGTGTATGGGGATTACTTACGCATGCAGGGGTGCTACCAAGGGGAAGTACCATATAACGTATTGAGTTGGATGAATGGTTCTTATATGTTTTATGGTTTGTTTTGGTCAGTTGGTTTTAAGTGTTTGATGTTCATAAACTTATATGAGGGTGAACCCAGACCACGCAAGCAAATATAAACAACGTGGCTTTCTTTGTTTGTTATCGTTTGTTGCATGAGTCTCATATGGGCGAAGTGATGTGATAAGGTGCTATTCTATATTATGGGGCTGAGATTGAAGCATTAGTTTGAGGTAAAATAATTTCATTTAGGTGTTATGCATGCACCAAAAAATGCCAAATAGTTATTTTTTGCATTTGTGTGATGTTATGGTATATGGCTGATCAGAGTGATGGGGTTGTTTTGCATCATGATTCAATTGAGGGGATGATGTCATGTGATGTATGGAACCTCATGGAGGGATGTGGACACCTTATGTTCATACGTATATGGATTTTCACCCTTCAAGCCCAACACTAGCTCTATGTGCTAGGGGGTGAGGTGCAATCATTGTGGATCACCTATGCATGGTTAGGCATTGTCAAAAACTGATTTTGAAGTCATATTTAGTGGTTCAGACTTCCTTTATGCATAAAAATTTCATGTCTTAAGGGATATGTGTGTGGTCTCAGTTGATTGCAGTGGACATGGCAAACTCCATCTGTGGTAGACAGTTTAGTATGGAACATGGTTTATAGTCAAGGGATGAGACTCCTCATGGATTATGGTTGTGATTTTGTTTGGGAAAGCTGCTGTGGCTCTTGGATCTTTCTTTTGGAATATGGTTATGCTACCAAAATATTTCCAAATATTTACAGCCATGTTATGTACTAAAGTGATTCTACGAGATTGGATGTGCATCATCATGAGTTGGATGAGGTGCTCACCCATATTATGGGATTGGATTATGGTTTATTGTTTTGGATTGGATCATGAAGTGGTTTTGACGGTTATGGTGGATGTGTAAGGGTAGAGACCCTGTACAGTCTGACTACTTGAAAAATATTATTTGTGCATATGGAAGATTCTATTGTAATTGAACTCATGTGCTATGTTTGTCATGGTATCATTGCTACAAGACTAGGATCACATTCATCACTTAGCCTTAGGAAAAAGGTTCAATGACCTGGGGCTTTGCTCGATCGGGGTTGTTTCCTAGGTCTTCTTTTTTGTTAGGCTTATGTACATGGTTAGTGAATCGGGGGGTTGAATGACCTACACGCTAACATGTTGGGATCTTGTCTTGGATTAACCTAAACACCCGATGTTGGGCATCAAAGAGGCATGTCAACTAATTTGCTATGTTTGGTGTCGATTCCCTAATACCTAATAGTATTTATAATCCTTTCAGAGCTTGAGTTCATAAAGGGAGGTAAAGCGGCCTCATCCTATGTCTATGAAGTTGAAGGTGTTCTAGCTCACTCTCTACAAAGTTCAATTCTCTCTATCCATAGTAGAGTGAAAGTGGATGGGTGGACCGGTCCATAGTAGAGTGAAAGTGGATGGGTGGACCGGTCGATCCCTACACAGGGTCCGATGCTCTACTAGTCATTTCATATTTTTGATGTTATGGTATACCAAGATTTATTTATTGCATTAATTCATGGTTGCTTGTTTCCTTTTTGATGGGGCATTTTAAGATTCTCTTTTATCATTCTCCTGTGTCTTTGTGCACTCTATTTCATTGTCCTCTCTCTCTCTCTCTCTCTCTCCCCCCCCAATAATGTAGTGTACACATATATTCACCATCCACATTGTTATTTTCTTCAATTATAATTTCATTCATATCACCCATTCAGAGGTAGCACTAGTCACCAAATGCGTCTAGATGTAGTCCTGCTGATGGCTTAAACTCCATGCTAGGTCGGATGTTGAGATTTCCTCCCCTATGAAAACGCTTCCGCAACCCTTATGTATATTAAAATTGAATAAAAGTGTAAATTGTAAAAAATTTGCATAGACCCCTACAAAGGGGTATCTCAAAAAGAGAAAGAGTTAGAAGGTAGAGAGATAATGAGAAAGAGAGAGACTCATCAAGATAGAGAGATAGTATGTGTGAGAGAGAGGAGTTCTTTGGCTAATCCACTAAAGGGAGGGGCAATAATCGATAGTGGTGGTAGGAGTAGGGGCAATAAATGGTGCTAGTAAGTTAGCACCACCAACCATCAATGGTGGTGGTGGCCATGGGTGGTAAGGGGCAGCAATGAGAGGTAGTGGTGGTGGTGGGATGAAAAAAGAAAAATTATTGCTGCAAATCTCACTCCATTGAGCTTGTTTTTGAACCGCCCCTTGTGTTTTGCTATAATCTACCATGCATTTTCTAATAAAAATTTGTTCGAGTACAAGGCAACCGCTCCTTGGCCATCTCTAACATTCGAATCTTGTCTGATGTCGGTTTTCTATCTTGTTGAACTTTTTTGCAAGGAAATTGCCCCTTGGTCGCCCCCAAATGCTAAAAAAAAAACCCTTGGTGGATATTGAGTATGAACTCAAGGCCACCAAAGCTGAGGTATGGTGGCATACAACAGTACGCAAGAGAGATGGAAAGAGATAGCTCAACAAGTTTCTTTTCACATGACCTTGTAGTGACAAAGGCTACTTTGGAAGACCATGCATATCCATCAAGGGTAGCAACAACAAAAACCATGAAGGTTGGAAGTAGGGCAAGTGTGTGTTAGGGATATTACACATAGTTGAGAGTATCCTCTTCATGGTCTTTGCCTTGCCCAAGAGTGCATGCATGCAAAATTTCCTCCAAAGCCTCCACAACCTTCTCCTCTCCCCAAGACCTAGAACCAATCTTAAACCAGTGAAAGGCCAAAGGTAGCTAATGCATGATGTTATATTTTGAACCTCCCTCTATATGGACCTTGACCTAGAGACCCCTGAACTACTTGCTTAGCATAGGGCCATGCCGCTGGTCCTGCCATTGCAATTACAACTTGCATGTAATTAGTAGTTATTTCTCCTTGTCCTCAACTTTTTTAGGATGTCCAAAGGAAAAAAATATTGAAGTTTTTACTAATTCAACATGCACAAAGTTGCTCTTTATTCACTCAATTTGAGAGAGAGAGAGAGAGAGAGAGAGAGAGAGAGAGAGAGAGAGAGAGAGAGGTTGTTAGCGTGCTCCATGATAGACATTTTGTAGCAAAATTATCTGGCACTAACGTAGTGTCAATGTGTAGAGAAGTGACGGGTAGGTCACAAAGAATATTTGAGGGTGTCAACCTCAAGAAGTAAACCTAGTAAGAAAACACAACAACCCTACAAGCAAACCACAACTCTCTGATCTAAAAATCTACATATGTCCTATCTCATAGCTCTAGGTCATCACACCATTCTATCAAGTTAACGAACTTGGATCATTAAAAAAATTTAAGGAAAGGTATACTAGGTCTAAGGGTACAAGTCTAAAAGGTTTGGTGGTCATCTAACAAGGTACCAGAATCTCAATCCATCATGGTCCAGGTCAAAAATAAAAAGCAACAAAATAGTATAGATAGGTCTTCCTAAAGTCTAGTAACACTTTCTTATGGTCAAAATGCTAAAAAACAATTATTAAATCACTCAAATATGTAGGTAAAACTCACAGATGTGTAGTCGCAAATAAGAGAAAAACTTGAAATGCTTATACTTAACCAAAAGAGAAAGAGAGGAGCACAATGCACTTCTTAGAATCGAATTTGTATTACTATATAGAGAGAGCAAAACTTGCAATGCTTATACTTAACCAAAAGAGCAAGAGAGAAGGAACACAATGCACTTCTTAGAATCGAATTTGTATTACTATGTATAGAGAGAAAAATGAATTACAAGTTGTAGTTGAGTAGCTGCTTGAACGTATGTACACAGAGCTCTTCAAAACGTCAAGATAATGTTTTAAGCGTATTGTTAAAACTAAGGCTTTTGGCCTGTATACATAGCAATACATATTAGTGAATTTGGGAATTTTCCAATTCCCACTTTCAAAGCAAGCTTAAGATTTGACCACATGGCTAAATATTAGCCAAAGTTTTGAGAGCATGGCTCAAACGACCATTTCAAGTACTACATTGTGGAAGCATTTGATCTTAAAAAATAGTTTGAGATTTGTCCATATGGCCAAATATTCAAGATATTTGTGATTCCCAAATTGTCTCTAAAGTCTCAAACTCTCTAATATGGTGTTAAGACTAAGGGCTTTTCAAAATGTCCAATGGCCAGCTCACATGACAAAATATTACAACTCAAATTGTATATCTTTAAACTCAAAATTACATGAATTCATCTAAAATAAAGTAAGATAAATTACATTAAAATTAGGCTTGGAAAAGGTGTGGCCAACTAGGAGCCCTATTAATCGGGCCTAAACAAGCAAATTATGGCCTGTGAAATATTTGCCGGGGGGTCGGGTATGTGCTCATCCGGCTACGTTGGTAGGCACACTGACAAGGAATTTTTTGAGCTTGCAAAGGTTCTAAAAAATTGCATGCAATGTGGGGAGTCAACCAAAATCTACAGCTCATTGATCGGAGTCGTAGGCAGCAAGATACGCCAAGTTGAAATTGACAGACAATCACGGCGGGAAGGGATCGGATGGTTTTTCCCATTTTTGGATATGGTTCCCGAGGCCAAGGTGACATCAAGTGGTGGAGGAGAGATGGGATTTGTAATCAGTAAGGTGGATTTCCCATCCAACATGATCGAAAAAACTTATTTGGCAAATCTGTGCACATAAAAGCATCGACCATGTGGGAAACGAACACACTAACCTCTTTGGTTGTAAATTCAAAAGGAAAGGTTGGCTTAAGTTTAGTGAAGTGAACTTTAAAAGCTAAAAAACACAAAAAAGATTGAAGGAGAGCCCAAAGGCACGAGCATCGGGAGGAGAGAAGGAAAAAAAGGGGGACAACAGTTTTTCAAAGAAACGGAAGGAGCTTTTCTTCCTTGGGAAAGGAGGAGGGGAGTTCGAGAGAAAGAGGAGAAAAAAGAGAAGCTCTCCCTACAAGCATCAAAACATGTTGAGAACTATGAAGGCCTAACCTCTAGCCATCTAAACCTCACAAACATGAAGTTTAGAGTGGTATAGTTGCCAAAAATTGAAAAAAAGCCAAAAACAGGACCCGTTTTTTCACACAGTTTAGGTTCAAAAATGTTGTGCAAGAGTAGGTTAATGGTGAGATCGATACTCCAAAAAAAATGCTAAGTTTTTTTCAGCTCATAAGGCAACTTTGTGGATATATATCACCTAGAAATTCATTTTCATACTCTTCAAATAATTCAAGAAAAATGGTCACTTAACAGGACACAAAAGTGTCCAAGGACATAAAAGTGTCCTGTTACCATTTTGGTGATAAGGTGGGTGATGAAGATCCAAAGACTTATGCTGAGGCAATCAGAGTTGCCAAGGTGAAGAGCAGGAAAGTGAGAAAGAAAATTGAATTGGTCTTGCTTAAGCCTGCAAATTGTGCACATCTTGAAGTAGTAGTGTGTTCTATGGGTCCATCAAGAATGGTGCGAGTGATGCGAATTGTGGAGCCTGTTAGGGCAAGCCCTATGATTGACTATGTTTCTTGGAAATTTCCTGTTGGTGAAGCATCTATGCCAGTTGTGGAGGAGCTTGTCAATGAGGATGAGCCTTTCGTTAAAGAGAGCCTATATGCAGAGGGGGTAGCAGATGCCAAGTGCCCAATGCAGCATGAAGCGGTAGAGCCTGCTCTTGTGGAGTGCGTGTACGAAAGGGTAACAAATCATGGCCAAGTTGTAAGTGCCCAGAGCTTGAGGTTGGATGAAAAAAGTGGGCAAGACAATGGTCCAACTTTTGTTGAGAAGCTAGAGGATGATGATGCTGATGCCGAATCGGCCTATGGTGAAGATGATGAGGCTACAAGCTTGAGTTTTTGGGAAATGAGCAAGGAGGATAGAGATGTGAGCTGAGAGACAGAATCCAAAGGGTCAATGCAAGTAAAAATGAAGCTACCTTGGTATGTGCATAAGGATGTGGTGGTTTCCACTATAAAGGATGAGTAGGTGATAACAGTGGAGCTTGGGAATGGAGACATGTAGGTGAGGGTGCTATGTGGCACCATGCTAATGATGATGCTCATCAAGGTGGGTGTGGAAGGTGTTTTGATTTTACAACAGACACAGGGTTTCTAAAAAATAAGAGTGTTTTTGTGGCGAAGGTTGAAGAAGGTGGCAGGCAAGAGGTGTCTAATACTGATCAAAGGGAAGAGCAATTGAAATTTCCTATGGATTGCATGGATAGTGCCTTGGATACAGGTTCTTTTGGCCAGGAATGCATTGAAAATGAAGCATTGAGAATGAAGATGATTGGGGGTTTGATGACTCGGTGGGTTAGATGGATGAAGAGACACATGTGCTTGTTGGGAAAGCTTTGACCAAGAATGCAGGTGATACGAGGGTTTGTCCCTCTATAGCTGACTGTTTCTTTGGGAGAGCAAAATTCTGCTGCTATGGTAGTGCCGACAAAGGTAGGTATGGAGGTGATTATGGAAGTGATGGTGACCAAGGTTCCTATGTTGAAAGACTTTCCTGCTAAGAAAAGTTTTGAGCATGAAGAAATGTAATGGGAATGGCCTATGAACTGTGAGAATAGGGGAATTAAGAGAATTAGAGTGAGCATTTTTGTGAGGTTACTTTGAGAACTTGGAGGGTGAACTTAATTTATGGTAGCAACATAAAAATAGTACTTAATTAACTTGGCATGAGCAATAATTTTGCAAGAGAGAGATTATTAGAGAACATGACAATAGATGAAGACCGGATTTACTTGGAGCCGGCGGTTCCCCCTCCAAAAGGCGTTTGTATTATAGATTCTCCCATCAAGAAAGACTTTGTTACAATACAATCTTTGTGTTCCTTGTGACCTTGGTGATGCTATGAAGATGGAAAGCTTCATGCATCATGAGCTTAACATAAACTTTGCAAAAAGAATTAACTATCCCAAGCCTCAGCCCCAAGGCCTCAAACATCTTCGAAGGTGGAGAGAGCTAGCGGGGAATGAGGGTAGGGAAGAGGAAGAAGAAACATTCCATAGGAGAAAGAATTAGCTCCTCACTTATCATTACTCTTCTTGCTTAGCATAGAATAATAGCATAGTAATGAAGATGAAGAATATGACGAGCTTAAGCATTGAAGCATGGCTCTTGGTTGGATTTGCATTCCATAGCCAAGAGTGTTGGTGTAGGCTCTCCACTTCTCCACAAGCCTGGAGAAGGAGATGGAGCTCTTGTATTTTGCACTCCACACAATGAGAGAATGTGTGTGTGGGAGAGTATACCCCCCCCCCCCCCCCCCCCCCCCCCTCTCATGCTTGGTACACCTCTCTCTCTCTCTCCCTCTCTCTCTCTCTCTTCTATTATTTTATTATTTCATTTGGACATGTGTCCTGTTTTTCCTTTTTGAGAGAAAGAACTTAATTATTTATTTTTATGTATCTAAATTCTCATTGGACCCCTTTAAAATCTAACCAATAGCATTCAAACACATCATGAGGGCCACATGTGGAGGATCATTTGAACATGTGTCTTTTATGCTTATTAAGTCATTTGGTTGAATTGAATACTTCAAGGACTTAGTCAATCAAGCAAGAATGTGTCTTTTATGCTTCTTAAGTCATTTGTTTTGAATCAAATACTTCAAGCCTTAGTCAATCAAGCATGGACGTTCATGCCTCTTGAGAATTTATTTTTGAATTTAACATTTCAAAAACCTTAGTCATTTCAACATAAAAATGACCTCAAACTTTGGTCGCACAACCACTTTAAGCGTCTTAGCACCTCATGCTTGGGTACGACTACCACCTCCAGGTTAGCCTTAGCTTGCGTAAGGTCAAAGGAATTTTAACACTACCTTTTAGAGGTCTTTAATGAAGCCAACCCTAGTAAGGTCTTTTAAGCTCCGTTAGATGCACGTTTCTCTTTGATAGACTACCTCCATTTGGACCCCTTTTGAGATGTAACCATCTCTCCTCTTGGTCCTTTGCTGAGATAAACCTAGAAGCACTTATTGCACATTGCTCTTTGGTAGACCATCTCCTTTTGGACCCTATTGAGATGCAACCATTTCTCCTTTCGGTCCCCTGTTGAGATAGGTCTAGAAGCACACACACACATATTAAGTGATCAGTTTACTATGAGAAAATCATTTGGTAAAGTTAGATATTATATTTTATGACATTACCTCTCTCTTGAAATCATAGTCGTCCTCAACTATGAGGTAGACAAGATAAATCCTAGTCATTAGTCCATCTTTCTTAGCGGGTAGAGGATCCCTTTTTATCCTATGGCATCATTCCAAAATGGATGACTAATCCATTTGGTGCTCGAGAGACTTAGCTTCCGCAAGCGTGTCTGCTCTTTAGTCCATATCATACTTCCAAAGTAGAGTGACAAGTTCTAATTGGTGTTTGGGAGACATTGTCACCACAAACATGATCCTAAGCATGCATACTTCTTAAATTTTGTGCACAATAAAAGAAAGAGAATGAGTTTTACAAGACAAAAACGTTGTTCATTTAAAATGCATTTTCATTTGCTTACTCTAGTTTAGCATTGTAAGCATTGACAAGGTTCATATTATCCTTAAGCTAGATTCCTTATCAATCTAGAATCTTTAATATGACAATTCTTAAACTCAACAAGATATCATTGGATAATCTCACCATTTCTTAGTACCTTGTCTTCATATGTCGAAGAATCGATTCGGGCTGCAACACCTCTTCTTGATCTTCGATCTCTAGCGGGTCCTCCATTATTGGTTCTTTTTGTGGATCTCTTTTGTAAAACTTGAGTAGGCTCACATGGTTAACATTGTGAATGAGCCAATGGTTGGGAAACTTTAATTAATAAGCCATCTCATTGATTGGATTAAGAATTAAAAAAGCACCATAGTATCTTTTTGCTAGTTTAGCATAATACTCTTGGTGGCCCATAAGAATCTTACCCGTAGTATGCCTTAAATGAGCCTTGAGAAACTTTAGCAAAACCCATTCATTTTTCTTAAAGCCTAAGGATCTTTTGTGCTTATTAGAAGCAACCCTTTTTTCCTTTGCTGTAAGATGGATATAACCCTTTTTACTCTTTGAAAAACATTCTTGTAAGTCTTGGCTATATTCATCAGCAGTGAAGATCTTCCCATATACCTTAAGTAGTAGGGGACTTTTGGATCTTCCCTCTTTAACCTCAAAAGGTGCTTTCCCAATAGAAGTATGTACAATGTCATTGTACGCATACTCTATAAGAGCTAGGAATTTCTCTCATAGAGAACATTGATCTACTTCCATGACATAGGCTTTAGTAGATTCAAGAATTGTAAGGTTAGTTATTTCACTTTGGTCATCCGTTTGTGGATGATAGGCCAAAAGAGAAATTTAATCTACTTCTTAGATTTTCAAAGAGATCCTTCTAGAAATTACTAGTCATTCTAGGATCTTTGTCCGACACTATGGATGTTGGCAAGCCATGATACTTGAAAATTTGAAATCTAGAGAGGGTTATCGTTTGTGACTTAATAGTCTTTTTGAAAAGCATAGAGTGTGTTTTCTTGCTAAGGTTGTCGTCTGAAACATTCCAATTTGCTTCCCTTGATCAAATTTCAAATTTTGGTACACCATGCATTTTGAAACATACTCTTGTATGTTTACTTTTCATGGTAGACCAACAAAAATACATTTCTACTCCTTGAAGAGTAGATTATGGAATCCTTCTTTGCCCGATATAAGGAGAAGCATGGGATTCATACATGATTTTCTTATTGTATGGGTGAGTAAAACATAGCCTATTGCCGTTTGGAAGATAACCATCCTTCAAGGTAAATGGTTCTTTTTTTATTTCGTAATGGAAAGGCTATAATTACCTACTTCCGTTTGGAAGATAACCATCCTTCAAGGTAAATGGTTCTTTTTTTATTCCGTAATGGAAAGGCTATAATTACCTACTTAAAGTCTTGGTCAGTAGCATACTCATCTATCATGAAAGATAGATCATTGTGAGTTGCTATAGACACCACATTTACCCTTGGCCGTTGTGAAAGTGCATCGAACACTTTATTGTGCTTGCCACCAATGTGAGCAATATGAAATTTAAATTGTGAAAGAAAATTTTCCCACCTCATTTGTTTGTAGGAAAGCTTGGTTTTTGTCATGAAGTGCTTGAGACTTTGTGATCCATTCGTAGGATGAATGGAGTTCCGAAGAGATAGTGCTTCCATGTGTTTAGGGCACATAGAACAACTAAAAGTTCTTTTATAGTATATGCCCAAGACCCATTCATTGACATTGCACCTTCGGCTCTCATATTCTATGGCATGCCCTTCTTGAAGAAAAAATGCTCCAAGGCAATCACCACAAGCATCACATTGGACCTCAAATGGCTTTGAGAGATCCGGAAACATATTGACTAGTTGAGAGGTAAGCTTCTGTTTGAGCTTGTCAAAAGCATTTTTTTCTTTAGCAGTCTATGAGTACTTAATGTTCTTCCTTGTTAAGTCATGCAATGGTTCTGCTATTTGAGAGAATTTTTGCTATGAAGCATTATAGTATGCACACATACTGATAGCCGTTTTTCGGCTTTCCATAATTGCCATAGTAAGCTACCTCACCCTACCAAAATCATCCAAACACTGTGGCTATCCCTACCATTTCACTGTATATAGGTGTGTGTGAGTTAGGGGTCTTTTCCCATATCTTCTTAAAAACCCTTAATTAGCTAGTCACTGGGCTAGTTGAGCCAAAAAAAAAAAATAAAAAAAAAAATAAGTATATTATGGCCTATTTGTGTGTAAATATTTCATTGTATATAGAGCCTAAATAAAAGGATTTTTCATAATTATTTTGGTATTTATTTAAATATTTCTACCTATGGTGTGTTATTTATGCTATGTACATTGACTCAACATTACCATATTTTTTCTTACCATTTTGTGTACTCTTTATTCCATATAAAAATAATTTCATGCAAGCTTCTCTTATTTTTGGTGTAACTCCATCCCAACAAAAATCCAAAAAAACTAGTTTATTAATGTGTATATTTTTTCACTATTGTGATTTTTTATTCTTGCATCTATTCTTTATTACTCTCATAAATTAGACCACCAAAAATATTCATCTTTTTATGGTAGACTTATAATGAGAGAGATTTATTTTGACCCCTTTATATTTTTTCCACCTATATTATTTATATTTGACATGTACATATTTTTTAGACCCCTCAATATTTGATTTTCTTAGTTGTACTATTCATTTATATCATGATCTCAACAATATCTTCAATTATAGACCTACCAAATAAGGTCAAGGGTATGTGGAATGCATGCATGCACCATGGGGAGCTCACTCTTGGAGGTATTCAAAAGAATCATCCAACGAAAGACCTCACAAGGACTTTGTGCAGTGGAAAAAATAGTCGGTTTTGCTGAATTTTTAAAGATCATATACTCCCCGAATTTGAAAAGGTGATACAAACAAAAGTTGTAGCTCGTGAGCTGAACTTTCACCTCAATTTTTTTCATATTTTTTTGAACTACGAGATGTGAGCTATAATATGCATAATCTTTTATTCCTTCAAATAAACTTGATTAGGCCTAATCCTAATCGGGGCTTCTAAAACCTATAAATAGAGCCCTTCTCTCCCTTGTAAAACATCCCATGATCACACTATACCACACCATTCTCAACACATAACACACCACTCTTCAAGCCTAGTTGTGTAGAGTGTGTGCATCGTGAGTGCTCTATTCCATCATTACACATAGGTGCATGGAGAAGCTTGCCGTCTAGAGGAGTGGAGTGTGCCATACTCTTCACCACACTTGTAGCCTACTCTTGTGCATAAATAAGATTTATAGTTTTGGGTGCAATTGTATGCTGCAACTACGACTCTTCTCTCCAAATTGACTTGATAAGTTGGCTCATCAGGTGGTTGAAGGTATATTGCCCTTGAAGTTTGTTGTGCCATTTCATGCTTGGTGGTTTGAGGGCTTGTTGAATTGTTTGCCTAAAAGGTCAATTGTAAGAGGGTGCTCGGTGAGAGGGATCCCGTGACCCTAAGACAATTTGTGTATTGGCAACAAGGTCAAGTTTTGTGTTGTCTCTCTATTTCTCATCAAGCTTTGTGTGCATCTAGTCTTTAAGGCTAAGACTGAGTTGCTCAAGTTGATTTGTGCTCTTTACCTCTCTCTGGCATGGTGAATGTTTGTGTCTGGTGTGTGTGGCTATCTTGCATTCCCCTCTCTTTGTGCGTTTGAGTACAAGGAGATATCACGTGCGTCCTAGTTTGCATCTACAACTAGGTGGTGCCCCTTTTCTTGTTTGGTTTCTGGCTGTGGGTTGTTGTTGTCTCTAATTTTGCTTGCCCCAGCCCCAATTGAGCAGCATGGGAGCCTTGAAGGGTGTTTAGAGGCCGCTCCTCTTGTTGCCCGCCCCTGACCGCCTCAATACCAATAAAGCTTCTTAGCTCATGTAAATTCTTGAAATTAGGCCATGCTTTTATTACCTCCAACTTTAATGGATTCATAAATATACCATCTTGATAGATAATGTGACCTAAATATTGAATCTCTTGTAGTAAAAATTCACTTTTCTTTTGATTAATGAAAAGCGTATTCTCTCTCAAAACTTGAAAGATTACTTCGAGGTGTCACTTGTACTCCTCAAGAGAATTTGAGTGGTCTGAAGATTTTTGTCCATCGTAAGTTTGAATGTAGCTGGAGCATTTGTCAGTGATCGTATTTAGTGCTCTAAAGTCGACACACGTGATATGTGTCATCTTTGTTTTGCACTAAAAGTATTGGTGAATATAAATTGAGAGAAGCTAGGCCTGACCGTTCCTTTTTCCACCAATTCATGCAATTGCCTCATGATCTCCTTTTGTTGAGCTTGTGAAACTCAATAAGGAGGTTTATTAGGAGATGAGCATCCGAGTAGAATCTCTATTGCATGGTCTCATCATCCCCTCGTTTAGGAGGTAGATCACTAGGGATCTAATCATTAAAAACATCTTGGAATCCATTTAGGAAACTAGACAAATTTAATTCCTCTTGATTCCCTTTATTGCTACTTGTGAAAACATTAGAATAATTTACAGATTCTCTAACAAAAATCATATATTTAAAAATAGAGATTTTCATTGACTTATCAAAAGGAAGCATATCTACCAAAGATACGGTGTTCCTCGACTCGTTAGCATCTATGTACATGCTCTTTACCCTGTAGGTGAAGTAGATTCTCCTTTTAGGGAGCTTCATGTTGGCAGCCATGTGATTGAACCATGGTGCCCCTAGGATAACATCCTCATGTTGGAGAGGAGAGATTAAAAAAAAGTCTTCTTTGTCGACGTAGATTTGGACATAAAGCCTCAACTTCCCAATCAAGGGAGTAACAGAGGCTTGCTATCCCTTGAAAGCTGTGTCAACAGTTATAGTATCTCCCATCTCAAAAACCTGAATGCCCAACTTGGTGGCCAACTCCATTGATATGAAGTTGTGAGTAGAGCCATGGTCAAACAAGATGAAGGCATCATGCTCCCTTACTTTCCCCCAAGCATAGGAGAGGAATGAGCCTTTGCAATGAGTATCCTGTTTTGGAGCTTCAACCATGAAAGATCTAGGAGTGTCATTGCAAACATTTCTTTTGGGACAAGAACGATAATCATGTCCTTGATCCCCACACTTAAAGTATTTATGGTCTTTACGAAAGGCCTCTAATTATTTGAGAGAGATCTTATTTTTTTACCTTTGTAAGATCCTTTCTCCTTGGCCTTGTTGTTGTTGGTGCTGGTGTTGCCTTGGGAAGAGTTTTGAGCATTGCTCTTCCCTTTAGATTCATTTCGATCCTTGTTTTCCATGGGCTTGAAATTTCTTCTCACCCCTTGTTGGAAATTGATCCTTGAAGCAACCATAATGTGGTGGATGGCTTTGGTCATAGTGCTAGGCCGTTGTGAGTTGATATACTCGGCCATTTGTTCAGGTAATACCACACAAATGTGTTGCTTTTGTTTGACAAAGTCTATCCTTTGAAAGACTGTAGCTTTGAGATGTAAACCCCAAAACTTGTCTACATATTTGTGGATAGACTCGTTCAAGAGTAGCTTCAAACTTTGTTTCCTCTCTTCCCTTTTGAAATGACGAGGAGAAGGATTATGGGTTGACCGTTTCCTCTTGGGGGGAGTTGGCGATAGTCTAGACCACCGTCTTCATGGAGCCACATCTTTAGAGGAACTTAGGGATTCATTTCTTTCTCGATATTTGGATTCATCCTCACTTATGGGAGAGAGTATTCTTTTGGGATTCTCATCAAGAGACCTCCTAAACTCTCTCTCTCCTCTTGGGGAGGAAGGAAAATCCCATAAGCACGAAGTTGTTGAGTAACTTCGGCTTGCAAAGTAGAGTTTCCCATAGCTTAATGCAACCTAGTAACAAGATAATTGATAAACATGGGGGCATCATCATTAGCACCTTCATGTAAAAAATCAAAGTTGTCAATGTTCATTCTACTCCCTTGGTTATTATCAGCCATGCTAATTATACTTATGTGTTTACTTAGTGTATCCTTCGGCAATTCAAGCCTTAGTTTCTACACCTCTTAACCTTAGTTGCTACTCCTCTTAGCACTTAAGTATCTACACCCACAGCTCAAATTGGTTAATTATACAGAGTAGTGGAGTGAGTCTAACATAGCAGAATTACCAAGGGATAGCTCCTTTTGGACTTCTTATGGCTCAATAATTGTAAAGCCGTAGGCAAGTCTAAAAAGACCCCATTATTAAGACCAAAGCTCCCGAGGTGTGCACCATATCCCACATAGTGGGCTCAATAAAATCAATAATAGATCCCAGTCCCACTTACCCTAATATAATTAACAAAATCAACCATTAATAGGTTTTGATACCAATGTAATGGGAATGGCCTATGAACTTTGAGAATAGCAGAATTAAGAGAATTAGAGTGATCATTTTTGTGAGGTTACTTTGAGAACTTGGAGGGTGAACTTAATTGACGGTAGCAACATAAACATAGTACTTAATTACCTTGGCATGAACAATACTTTTGCAAGAGAGAGAGTATTAGACAACATGACAATAGATGAAGACCGGATTTACTTGGAGCCGATCCCCCCTCCAAAATGCGTTTGTATTATAGATTCTCCCATCAAGAGGGACTTTGTTACAATACAATCTTTGTGTTCCTTATGACCTTGGTGATGTTATGAATATGGAAAGCTTCATGCATCACGAGCTTAACATAAACTTTGCAAAAAGCATTAACTATCCCAAGCCTCAGTCCCAAGGCCTCAAACACCTTCGAAGGTGGAGAGAGCTAGCGGCAGGGAGTGAGGGTAGGGAAGCGAAAGAAGAAACATTCCATAGGAGAAAGAAATAGTTCCTCACTTATCATTACTCTTCTTGCTTAGTATATTATAATAGCATAGTAATGAATATGAAGAAGATGACAAGCTTAAGCATTGAAGCATGGATCTTGGTTGGATTTGCATTCCATAGCCAAGGGTGTTGGTGTAGGTCTCCATTTCTCCAGAAGCTTGGAGAAGGAGATGGAGATCTTGCATTTTGCACTCCACACAATGAGAGAATGTGTGTTTGTGTGTGTGTGTGGGAGAGTATACCCCCCCCTCTCATTCTTGGTCCACCTCTCTCTCTCTCTCTCTCTTATTATTTTATTATTTCATTTGGACATGTGTCCTCTTTTTCATCTTTGGGAGAAAGAACTTAATTATTTATTTTTATCTATCTAAATTCTCATTGGACCCCTTTAACACTAGAATGGTAACAGGACACTTTTGTGTCCTGTTAAGTGACCATTTTTCTTGAATTATTTGAAGAGTATGAAAATGAATTTCTAGGTGCTATATATCCACAAAGTTGACTTATGAGCTGAAAAAAACTTAGCATTTTTTTTGGAGTATCGATCTCACCATTAACCTTACTCTTGCACAACATTTTTGAACCTAAACTGTGTGAAAAAACAAGTCTTGTTTTTGTTTTTTTTCAATTTTTGGCAACTATACCACTCTAAACTTCATGTTTGTGAGGTCTAGATGGCTAGAGGTTAGGCCTTCATATTTCTCAACATGTTTTGATGCTTGTAGGGAGCTAAGTGTTTAAATTGAAAGTTATGACCAATTTACAAGAATTGCATAATCCTGTTTTTTGGCCAAAATTAGCACTTTTATGATTTTTTTGGTGGCTTTCTTGATATCCAAATTCAATTTTGATTGTGTAAGTGTAATGTATAACATAAAGCTAATCTTCCTTGAGTTTTGGGGGACCTAATGTGCTATATAGAATAGTATATGATGATGAATGAGTTCTTTGATTTGATGAAGAATGTGATACATTTTAGAGTAGTAAGTATAACTTTCTCAATATTGCTAGTTTCTTAGGCCAATTGTGTGTATTTTGTAGGTAGTAACCATATCTAATCATAGACTACAAACTTGGCTAGATATTGAGTAGTTTCTATGGGTTTCTAGAGGTCATAATGCTAACCCAGTTCTTTCATGTTTGCTGTATTTAGCACTTTATCATTGCCCCCGAGGTTCCAATTGTAAGAGATCCATTATCCTTTTGACATGATCCATGGCTCCTTTTGAATACAAAGGCCCAAAGGGAACTAAGAAAACATGTATATAGTATCTGTATTGAGCGCGACTATAGAAACTTTGATGATAGGTCCGTAGAATGGCAAAAATGCAACTTTTTTGTACCTATTTTTTTGCCCAAAAAACATTTAGTGAGGTAAAAGCAACCATATGTTTTGTTCACCAACCCATTGAAGTTAATGGGGCATTTTATCTCATGTCCTACAAAAATCCCCACTCTTATTTATATGCAATCAACTGTAAGAAATTGCTGTTTTGGGAAAAATGCACTGGTCCATCAACTTTGGAGGCTTGTAGTGACCAAGAGATGAGAAAAATTACAAGTTTCTCATTTTTTCCATATGTAGTAGTTATTGAACTATAAGCTCATGAAAGGATTTTTCAAAATGAGTGGATCTACTATGGTTTTGGAAATTTTTCCCAAAACCCTGAAAGGACACTTTTATGTCCTGTTAGGTTACCATTCTAGTGTTAAAACCTAACCAATAGCATTCAAGCATATCATGGGGGCCACATGTGGAGGATCATTTGAACATGTGTTTTTTATGCTTATTACCTCATTTGGTTCAATTGAATACTTCAAGGACTTAGTCAATCAAGCAACCATGTGTCTTTTATGCTTCTTAAGTCATTTGTTTTGAATAAAATACTTCAAGCCTTAGTCAATCAAGCATGGACGTTCATGCCTCTTGAGAATTTATCTCTGAATTTAACATTTCAAATACCCTCGGGGGGTTCACTATGTGTAAAACTACCATATCACGTGCGTTCAAGACATGTTTGTAAAACCCCTTATCTGTGAATGTTGTCAAGAATATAATGTACCCTTTTATTTTAAAATCTGTAAGTTTTTTTCAAATTTGAAAAAATAATTCCCTTATGTATATATATTTCTGTAAGTTTCAAGAACTTTAAATAATCTTCTGTTGAACTCACGTGATAGGTTACAGTTTTATTAGGTGACCTCCCCGGGCAAATACCTTAGTCATTTAAGCATAAAAATCACCTCAAGCTTTGGGCAAGGTTTCCACAACCACTTTAAGTATCTTAGCGCCTCATGCTTGGGTACGATTCCCACCTCGATGTTAGCCCTAGCTTGCGTAAGGTCAAATGACTTTTTAACACTAACTTTTGGAGGTCTTTAATGAAGCTAACCCTAAGGTATTTTAAGCTCCATTAGATGCACGTTGCTCTTTCATAGACTACCTACATTTGGACCCCTTTTGAGATGTACCATCTCTCCTCTTGGTCCCTTGCTGAGATAAACCTAGAAGCACTTATTGCACATTGCTCTTTGGTAGACCGTCTCCTTTTGGACCCCTTTAAGATGCAACCATTTCTCCTTTAGGTCCCCTGTTGAGATAGGTCCAGGAGCACATATATATATACTAACTCTTGTTTCCCTTTTGTCTTGACAAATAGTGATCATTTTAATATGAGAAAATCATTTGGTAAAGCTAGATATTATATTTTATGACAACAAAAGTCCAAGGGTGTGGACTTGTTTGAGCTGTTAAAGGAGGTTTATGTATGGTGGTTGAAGGGGATGCTAATAAGTGTAGCTGTGAAGTGGGCTATCGAGCAAGTGCAGGATTTGCTTGAGGAGTATCTCACTTTACATGGTTGGGAGGGATGGAATGGCATGTTCAATGTGAATGTTGATGTGCACTCGGAGAGTGGTGATGCTTTTGGTGGTGTTTTTTGGAAGTAGATAGTATGCCAATGAATGATGGGAGCAGTGGAAGCATGTCGATGGGATCTTATGTAGATGATTGGCTATCTGCTGGGATGTAGCACTATGGGGGTTGTTGTAGGTGGATAGGAGAGACCAAAGCTAAGTGTTCGACCCATGTGGTAACTATGTTGTAATGCAACGAATTGGGCAACCCGCTTGAGAAAGTGCCAGTAGTAGCAGGACCCAAGTTTTATGTATATGGTGTTAACTGAGTCAACGTTAGTTAACAAGAGCTGCTAAAGATCGAAGAGGTACTAATGCACATCAAAGATCAACTTCAAAAAGCAGTAAAGATCAGAGTTACACATTTTTCACATTTTCCCAAAATGGTCATGTATTCTAAATTTCTGATTTATTTCAAGCCATTGTAGTATTTTAATGTGCTACGGGCTCAATGGGAGTTCCAAAATATAAAGAACAATTTAGTTAGTATGCCTAGGTAGAAAATTCAGTAAGTGGTGGAGCCCTAAAGGCCTTGGGTACTCAGACATTGCATATCTTTACCCTAAGTATATAAGGCAGTGTGTAAAAGAAATTAGGGTTCTCAAGCTCATTTGTTGAGAGCACTCTTTGGTGAGAGCATTTAAGGTGTGTGGCTATGGAGTTCTTGATTTTCTCCTTTGCTCATTGACTTGGTTATCCCCAATCGATGCTTAATTCTCTTTCTCTCATGCTTCTTGTGATTGCTAATGATGCTTAGATTAGCTAGATCGTAACTAATTATCGGTAACTAATCCCACTCTAATCTTGTGTGATTTCTCTCTTTTGCTTTTGTGTGCATGTAGGTTTGATTGGAGTTTGGTGCCCATTATATCTATGTGTGTGTACTTGCGATTAGTGTGTTGCATGATAGGATTACTGTTGTGTGTGTATTGCAATCATTAGTGTGTGTGACTAGATTGATTAGAGGTGAAGAGAAGTGAATGTGGAGATTTCCCATCATTGTGGATTAGCTCCTCCATAGGCCAGGAAGCTCACCTCATAGACTCACCATTCATGTTGCCATGATTAGCTCACTAATCGTGTAAGTGCCTAGGTAGTAGATTCAACAAGTGGTGGAGCTCTAAAGGCCTTGGACGCCCGGACATTGCATATTTTTACCCTAGGTATATAAGGCAGTGTGTAAAAGAAATTAGGGTTATCAAGCTCATTTGTTGAGAGCACTCTTTTGTGAGAGCTCTTGAGGTGTGTGTCTCTGAAGTCCTTGAGCTTCTCCTTGATCATGTGACTTGGTTAACACTAATCAATACTTGATTCTCTTTCACTATGCCTCTCTCATGCATTAGGAGATTTTGGAGGTCTTTTGGAGGGCCTTTTGGAAGAGAGAGGAAAATAAGCTCCTCCAATGAGAGAAGAGCCTACGTTACGTAGAAAAATAGATTCATATTAACAAAAATATAAAAGGTGTCCCTCTCCTCATTTAATAATCTAGTGGTCCTTGAAGACGAGCACTCTCTTTCATTTAATGCGAGCACCTTTTTCAGAAGGTAGATGCGGTGCATTTGATATGGGCTACGTCATCACTAGAACTCAAAAAGTCACAAAACTATCAAGTGGTGGAAGATTTTGAAACTTTTGATATTGTCAATGCGTCCGGAACGCACATATCTCCTAGAAATGAATGTCCAATTGCCTCGCTCAGACATCCAAAGAGGCAAAAAAATGTCGAAAAGCCCTAAAGAAACATTTTACTAACGGCGCGCGAGGGGCCATTCCAAAATTTTGTAATGCCTCCTCGCGCGCCGTTAGTAAAAAGCCCCTTTTTCCTCTTTTTAGGGAGCTTTTTGAGAGGAAAATGTCCAAAAACCTCTAAAAAGGGACTTTCAGGAAAGATAAGTGTCCAAAAATCACTAAAAGGAGCTTTGTACGAACGACGCATAGAGGGGCATTCTAGAATTTTGGAATGCCTCCTCGCGCGCCGTTAGTAAAAAGCCCCTTTTTCCTCTTTTTAGGGAGCTTTTTGAGAGGAAAATGTCCAAAAACCTCTAAAAAGGGGCTTTCTGGAAAGATAAGTGTCCAAAAATCACTAAAAAGAGCTTTGTACTAACGGCGCGCAGAGGGGCATTCTAGAATTTAGAAATGCCTCCTCGCGCGCCTTAAGTAAAAAGCCCATTTTTTGGGGTTTTTTGACATTTTTTGCCTCTCCGGTTGTCGGAATGAGGCAAGTAGACATTCGTTTTTATGGTATTTTGGCGTTCCGGACGCATTGGTGGTGTCAAAAGCCTCAAAATCTATCACTATTTGACAGCTTGTGACTTTTCAACTTTTAGTGATGATGTAAGCTGCATTGAATGCGCCGCACCTGCCTTCTGAAAAAGACGCTCGCATTAAATAAAAAAGTGACCGTTTTCAAGGACGATAGGGAATATAAATCTACTTTTTAGAGTGTCTGGTTGTCCTTTTGGACGTACTCACAAGGTGCAAGTGCATTTTATAAAAAGTTTCTAGAGAGAGAAATACAATTTCTTACAAGGCCCTCCAAATGACCTACGAAATTTTCTAATGCTTCTTGTGATTGCCTATGATGCTTTGATTAGCTAGATCTTAACTAATTAGTGGTTAATCCCTCTCTAATCTTGTCTGATTGCCCTCTGATTGGAGGTGAAGGGAAGTGGATGTAGAGATGGCTAACCATTGTGGCTTAGCTCCTTTATAGGCCGAGAAGTTCACCTCGTAGAATCAACCATTCGTGTTGCCATGATTAGCTCACTAATTGTGTGAGTGTTTCCATGCCCTAGCCGGGTAGCTCATCCCTCCGGAGACCGCATGTAGATAGCAGAGAGGATCAGAGCACAGATAGCGGGGCTCAGGTGGAGTGGCAGTGTTATTCAGGGAGGAGTTGCAGCCACCATTAATACACATAGCTCACAGGGATGATCAAGCTAGGTACATGTGGGTGAAATTGAGAGCAAAGACAGGCATGTATCTTTACATTGCTATTTGCTACTTTCCCACGAGTACGACAATGTATACACCACCCAGAGGACAGTCCCCCTTTTCTATTTTGGATGATGATATTTGGGAGTTCTCTAGAGATGGTGACACCATCATTATAGGGGATTTCAATGCTAGGACTGATCATCATCAGATAGTTTTTTATGATACTTCAGAAGAGATGTTGCGAGAGCTGGATGTTGCAGAGACATGCCTATCCAGACTATCGCAAGATGGGGAGCATACTGAGTATGGAAGACTCTTGATAGACATGGGGACTGCACATGGATTGGTCATCTTGAAGGGCTATAGAAATTTCCCGCTGCACGGGGTTTTACATGCTTTCCACACAGACATGGAGCTAGCATAGTGGATTATGTCATGGCACAGCCGAGTCTCATGTCTAGTATCCAAGACCTCACAATTGGACCCAAACCTATTGATGTGGCAGTGGACCATGCTCTTGTGTCGCTAACCATCTCTTTTGAGTTTAGTGTAGAACACAAGCCACAGGCAGAAGCTCCTACTCGCCACACCTTCACGCGGGAGACAGGCTCTGTATACATACATGAGATCTACAGACCCTTGTGTATAGAAGAGCCAGGGCAACCTTTGGAGGAGCTTACTACTATACTGATGCAGACGTTACATGATGCAACAACAGAGGCGTACCCACACACACAGCTGGAGCAGAGACGTTGTTCTGGGAGCATGTCCCAGAATAGCTGGTATGACGAGGAATGTCGAGAGACCAGAGCTAGACTTCACAGAGAGGTGCTTTTGGGGGACATCACTCACAGACAATCACAGATTGAATTCCGCCGCCTAGTGCGGTGGAAGAAGAGGGCATTTTTGGCTCGCCTAGAGCATGACCTATACCAACCATTCTTGAGTCATGACTCACGTGAGGCATGGCAGTTCTTTCATGAGCACTCCCCTCCCCTTTCCATTACCTCCATAGAGTCTTGGGGCCAGTACGCGTCATCTCTGTACACAGTTCCTGGACAGTCGCCCCTTCTCAACCCCCCCGATCCATGCCCCCATACATGTGCTTTTTCACCCGCCGCTGAGATGGTGAGGCATGGCAGTTCTTTCATGAGCACTCCCCTCCCCTTTCCATTACCTCCATAGAGTCTTGGGGCCAGTACGCGTCATCTCTGTACACAGTTCCTGGACAGTCGCCCCTTCTCAACCCCCCCGATCCATGCCCCCATACATGTGCTTTTTCACCCGCCGCTGAGATGGTGAGGAAGGCCATTGACAGGATGAGGAGTGGGAGAGCATATGATCATGATGGCTTAGTGGCTGAGCACTAGTTATGTTTAGCCATGCCATGTGTGAGGGCTTGCCTGATACTTGGATCCTATCTACTATTGTACCTATCTTCAAGTCAGGAGACCCTATGGAGCCGGGGAATTATCACACTATCATGATCGGATACACATTGGCACGGTTGTACGCATCCATTCTTGAGCAGTACCTGAGTAGATGGGCAGAGAAGGAAGGGATACGTGTAGGCGGACAGTCAAGATTCAGAAGAGGGTTTTCTAATCTTGAACATATCTTGACACTCAGAGCCATCATTGAGGAGGGCAGATCACATGGGAGATGGATCTATTGCAGCTTTGTGGACTTCCGCAAAGCATTTGACAACGCCCCCAGAGCTAGATTGATGTGTAGATTACAGGAGATGGGAGTACCCATAGAGCTCATTTGGGGGGTCATGGCACTGTATAGGTCAGTAGTGGGGCATGTATGCACCTTAGAGGGCCTCTCTATAGCGGTTCATTCCACCATTGGGGTGAAGCAGGGTTGCCCTCTCTCTCCTACTATGTTTGGTATGTATGTGGATGAGGTTTCTGACTACATTGAGAGAGATGGTGATAGCGGTGCACAATTGGCAGGAACGTGGATCCCACTATTGTTATATGCTGATGATATTGTGTTGATCTCCGACTCTCCAGAGGGGATGCAACGTCACTTGGATGCTTTGCACATATTTGCCCATGAAAGTGGCTTGTCTGTCAACCTTGGTAAAACCAAGGTCATGGTATTTAATACGATCCCACAGTGGATTAGGAGGTCAGCGCCCACATTCACATACGGCCAGGAGATAGTGGAGTATACAGATGCTTACACCTACCTTGGAGTAGTTTTTAGTGGACTAGCATTTTCATTGCGAAGAGCAACAGATACTAGAATGACCAAAGCCCATGCAGCATTGGGTAGATTGGAGAGGATGTGTTCACATGTTCAGTTTTAGGAGCCGCAGATGAAGCTCTCGCTCTTTGACACCCTGATGGATTTTGGATTTCTCTATGGAGCTGAGATTTGGGGACCTTCATTGGATGATCATGGGAGGAAGGTTGCACTGATGGATGGGGGGACATGGAGAAGCCACTAGTCTCTATGATCTCACGGCTCATTAGAGCCAAGGTTACAGTACCACGTGCCATTATACGAGCAGAGCTAGCTTCTCCCCCGCTAGTGGTTGAGGCGCTCACTAGATGTGTCTCCTTCATACACCGCATTTGGGAACTTCCCAGAAACAGATATGCTCGCCTTGCACTTGAGTCCTCTCGACATGTAGGGAGATACAGGATGCTGGTATGGGGAGATCACATCATGGTTTCAGGCGTAGGGGTTCAGCATAGACACACTGACCCCCTTCCAATACTCACTAGATGCACCCTCTCTGACTCTCACAGAGTCCAAGATCACCAGGCTCATCTGTCAGGACCTGACTGAGCTAGACATCAGGAGGACATGGATACAGCCAACACAGGAGCTGGTCATGAAGATGGCTTTCTATAGAGAGCATCTTCTCCAGCTTACGGAGGATGGTTTTGTGACGAGACCTAGATACATGGACACCCACTTGTCTCATGGGATACGATGTACTATTGGCCAAATACGCACATCTTCACACCAACTGCGGATCGAGATTGGAAGATACAGAAGAGTACCAGCAGAGGCTAGGACATGCCTCCTATGTGACATGGAGCCTGAGACAAAGTTGCACTATACATGCCTCTGCCCCGTCTACTACGAGATACGTGGCCGCTTCCACTGCTTGTTCAAAGAGGGCTTTAGACCACTCTCCAGAGTTATGCGGTAAAAGGATCAGAGATGCTTGGGTTTGCTTTTGCTCGAGTTGCACAGACACAGAGAGAGCCTGATGAGAGGAGAGGCCAGCCAGTCTCAGAGACGGATCACAGACTTCTTTAGAGCAGACATTGGACACCCTGAGGAGCTACTACCACAGGAGATCTCGCCGCCTCACACTGGAGGCACACTGATCGACCGAGCGACCGAGCTACGGAGATCCAAACGCCCATGACTGTGGAGGACTACACAACATCGATGGAGGTTGCATCAGAGGATTCGGATCACTTTGGCCCAACATGCACGACGCCCGGTCAGGCTATTGACCATGGAGGAGATTGATGAGATCCGTCAGCGAACGATCGATGCTGGATCTTTTGTGATCTGTGATTTAGCTATCCCACCTAGCTGGATCTTTTGTGATCTGTGATTTTAGCTATCCCACCTATCTGCTTAGATCACACCTAGCTATTTTAGATTCCATAGAATTTTATTATGTCATTGTCATTTTTGTTACTCTGACTTTGTATCAAATCCACCACATTGTAACTTTCTGGTCTCATAGGTCATTTTGGCCTTCTGAAGACGTTAATATATCATTTCATTTCATTTCTCTCTCTCTCTCTCTCTCTCTCTCTCTCTCTCTCTCTCTCTCTCTCTGTGGTCGTGGACAAGCCGCCTTGTGCAAGATATGGAATCAAGCAACGGGACATGTCGTGTGAAACTTCCCGTGCAGAGCCGGGAGGAAGAAGGGACGATGACCCGCTGGTAACAACCCTTGGCGGGGGGAAAGAGTCGTGATGGCTCTGCACCAAATTTCCCGTGGTAGATCTCTACAGGAGCGCATTGGCAGGAGGGAAAGTTTTCGCTTTAGCTTCTCTCTTGATTGGAGCTCATAGGGCCATCTCTAATCCATACAAGCATGGTGCAAGCAACGGGTCTCAGCTGCACGCCATGGTGAGGCACCATTTCACATTTTTTATTTAATTGGGTGCCCAAGGGGGCCCTAGGATCATTCTAAGGGACCGTTCCCATGCAAAGGTGAGCAACGTCTTTAGGTCAAGATCACATGCAGTTGCATGCAAGGCATGTTAGCAGTAAAGTGCAAAAAGGAGCAAATAAGCATACAGTGCTGCAAGGGCCACCACACGCAGGTCACCATAGATGAGCTCAAGAGGATTTCACCTCTCATCGCCACGCTAAAAGAGGCTAAACGACATGTTCTCACCATAGGCTAGCAATCGCAATTGGAAAGCCAGGAAAAGGATGATGTTGTTGATTGATTCGAGACGCTGGTGTAGTGAAAGTTTGTCCAAACTGGAAGGTGGTGTATGCCAAGTAGAGGGTGCCAAAAGATGTAGTGCAGAAGGCTAGGGCAGGTGCCAAGGACCTGGGCAACCAAAGGATATTGGAAAAGTATGCCTACAACGGTTTTTTAGGCCAAGCAGGCTCAAAGACGGTTCAGTAGGGGTATCAAATGAAGGTTCCCAAAATGACAAGTCGGTGCTTTGGATGTAGTGTTCAGTGTGCTCTAGAAGCCGGTCCAGACGGCTCATCAAACGGAGCCCCAGTGTGCAAGATACTGAAGTTTAAAGGTAGAGTGTGTAGCAGATCCCCGACTGGCAGGGCAGTTGGGGACAGGTGGCCCAGGCTGGTTTCAGTGGATGCATGTGTAGAGCTCAAATTATGGAGCATGACTGTCTTCTCGGATTGCGGATCGGAGCTCTGGTTAGCAAGATATGGTCAGTTGAAATTTTTTCGGGGGCTAGTTATGAACCCACTTCCCGCATTGGGAAATGCACCATCTGGTGTTTTCATGAGCTTGCTAGGTGTTTGGTGTGTAGTATGCAATGTGTGATGCTAGTAGGGAGTGACGACATGTGGATTGAAGTCCAGAGCACGGAGATATGCTTGGCCGATGTTATCAGTTTGTGGCAAACGTGAGGAGTCAGATGCTTTTTCTTGGTTCGGAATGCATTGATCAAGGTCGGGTTAAAGTCGCCTTGCGGGGTCAGTATGTGAGATTGAAGATTGGAATGCAAGGTTTTGGTTGGGTTCAATGGCTGGCGCATAAGCCAACTGAGCAGGATATGGCAGAGCATCCAATGCAAGGAAAAATAAGGTTTTTTTAAAGTTAAAATGGGGTTTTTTTTGAGGCCTTGGAGGCCATTCTAAGAGGGGATGCCCCATCAGTTTGCCACATGGCAGTGGGTAAACCCACGTGCCTTGAAGGACAAAAAGCAGAGTATAAAGGCTAGGATGCGCACCCATTGTGGGTATCCAAAGGGGGATGAGCCCCTCTCGTGGCGGTTGCTATGGAGTTCAGTGTCCTGGCCGCTTGCAGCTCTGCGCGGTAGCGCGTACAGTGTTTTTGAGTGGGATAGTTGGCAAAGATGCCATGCGCCGGTGGTGCGCGTTGACGAAGGCGGTCAATGTCGACAGTGATGATGTGGTGGGGGCCTGTTCACGTGCCCACTTTTTGAAGGAAGGGAGGACCCCTATTAGCGACATCGCTAATGCAAGGAGGGGTGTCCCGCGGGTGAGAGGCAGCCAGAGCCAAGGAAGGGTGTCCTATGGACAATGAGCATAGAGAGAGAGAGAGAGAGAGAGAGAGAGAGAGAGAGAGAGAGAGAGAGAGAGAGAGAGAGAGAGAGAGAGAGAGAGAGAGAGAGAGAGAGAGAGAGAGAGAGAGAGAGAGAGAGAGAGAGAGAGAGAGAGAGTCCGCGAGCTACTAGAAGTACAAGGGTAAAGGTGTGGGCCCACTTCAAGGCCAAGCAAGCAAAGGCCGGCCGAGCTAGGGTAAGGGCAAAGAAAGGGGCCCTCCTTGTGTTCAAAGAAGGGAAAAGTCTAGTCAATCAAAGGCCAAGGCAAGAGAAAAGGTAAGGCGGGTGAAGGAGGAAAGAGAAATAGAGGAAGAGAGGAAAGGCAGGAGAAGTCGGATAGAGAGGTGTGCCCGTCAAAGTTAGGCCAATGGTGCAGTGCAAGATAGCCCACCCAAAGGTGATAAAATAATGAGAAAAAAATAAAAATAAAAAGCCTAGGGACAATAGCGACATCACTATTGCACCCCCCCCAAGTGCAAAAGAGAGAAGGATTGAGCAGATGAAGCAAGGCGGTGCCCCCTTCCCAAAGGTACCAAATTAGGGTACCAGATGGACCAATGAGAGGGCAATTTCCCAAATTGAAACCCCCCCCCTATAAAAGTCAGATTTTCATCAAATTAGGGGCTTTTTTCCGAGACTTTTTGTGCCATTTGAAGCCTGCAAAGTGGAGCTCTTTGACAGAGGGGTGTGCCTGTCAAAGCCCTTTGTAATTTCTTGTAAAAATGGCCATGTTGATGGCAGTGTAAGACTGTGTACGTCGTTTGTGAAGTGCAATCGAGCCACTGTTGCCCGTATTTGTTGTTGTTTCCCCTTCCCCCCTTCTCTTTCTTCTACTCTAGGGTTCCCCTCGATGCCAGCAGTGTAGATGTGTGTGCTCCCCCTGGACCGCCGACGGGTGTGTTGTGTGAGAGAGCAAGATTGAGCAGCTGTGTGCGTTTGCAAGTGTGGAGACAGACCGTGGCAGCAAGTGTGCATCGTGTGGTGGATTTGTGGAGTGTGTGAGAGGTGTAAATTGGGCAGGCGGTGGTCTGCTAGTGTGAGCTGTGTTTTTTGAAGGTGTTTTTCGAGAGGATAGGGGTGATGTGGATACCCTGAGCTATATAGAGGCCCTTGTGTTTGTGCCGGGCATGCTCCTCCATTCCCCCTCTCCAACGCATTGATTGAGGTAAATTAAGCTTGTTGTTATCAAATGTACGTGTAAGCAAGGCTTATTACAATATACAAAACCAAGCAAGGCTGCAATCGACAAGGATATACCCTACCATGGTAAGGACCATGGTTACGGCTACAACAATTCCTCAAGCACGACTCGAGAGTCAACAAAGATCATCGCGAAGATAATGTTACTCGTGATTTGAGGATCATGGACAAATTGAATGACATGTCAAATTGCATGTTTAACCAAGTAAGCAGTAGATTTTGTTTTGGTTTTATCACGCTTTCAAACATGCTATGTAGCTCTTGCATGCAGGCACAAGCACGGCTTGTGATAGTTCCTTACGCAGTCAAACTTTTCCCATTGCTTTGTTTGCAAGAACCACTGTTTGGTTGAGGGATCAACATCAAGCATGGCTTGAGTACACAATACTTCGCCAACACACGTTCGTCGGCGGTTGAATGTTAATGCAAAGGCAAAAGGAACCAGTATTTGCAGGGATCAACACGGCCGATAACTCTTACTGCTCTAGGGTACAAAGTTGTTTGGCATGGATGCTTCTTTGTCCATTGAACAAAGCTCTTTTGCTCATGTATAGGCTTGATTGATGATGACAAATATGTTCCGCATGGCCGACTATTTGTCACCATTTGCAATAGCTGAAGGGGAAAAACTTACCGCGAGGCAGGTATATGTGATTCTGGATCTCTCACATAGTGGTTTTCCAAGCACTGATATGATGGAACTTTGCAAGTATGTATGGAGGATCTTTCAGTGAGGGTGAAGCCAAGGGGCATTCATTATCTATTAAAAGCCACATCTATGAGCCAGAAGGGCTCTAGTTTATCACGTACACCTCAGTCTACAAGGACACAAAAGTACTTATTGGAAATACGGCTTCCATTTCGGAATCTTGCATTGAGCTTTTCCCCATCTGGGGTATGCTATTGAGCACATGTCCTTCGGAAATTTCTCCATATGCTGCAAAATCTTTCAGGGCATGTATATGATACATACGCCAACTCTCTCTCATGCAACAGAGATGGCTATGAGCTACATTTGAGCGAGCTTCTCCTTCGACATCTCCAGACAACTGGTTACAACAGGATGACTAGGTTATACCATGTTTAGTTTCGGTTATTTTTTCATGTTTACACATTTACTTTGGAAAATAGTGTCAATTGTAAAAAGCAAAGTGCTTTGATATTTTCACGTGAAGCAAGGCTTCTCATTCGTACCAAGATTGTGCCCATGAATTTGGCATCAAGGGCATTGGCACACACGTTTGCAGAACTGGTAAAATGGAAATTTATGCCCACATTTTTTATGTGTCACCATCCCGTTGTAATGTATCACTACCAATATGGATTGTGCAAGGCACTTATGGCTTGGCTCTCACGCTTGACACCATCATAATAGCCAAGGGCTTAAAATTTTGCATGCACGGCATGCTAACTAGGTGGATTCAATTCTATCGCCTCATGAAATACGCTTTCTCTATATCACTAGACACTTTGTCGAGGACAAGATAAGTTCTAGACTGTTTAACATGCTTGCTGGTTGTTGTCAACACATAACAACATTAAAAGGAACCTAAAATTTGGACTTCAATCATAAGCAAAGTGCCAATGCTAAGTTATTCTCATACAATCATGGCCCTTACATGGTAGCTAGGTCAAGATGTGTATTTAAGGAAAGTTCCTCATCCCAGCATGCTCTTCTTATCTTCTCTTTCTTTTTTTCTCTCTAAGAATAATGAAAACTTTCTAAGAAGCTTTTGATACATGTTTCACTGGTGAGTCATCCTGAGCCAAGGTGCTCTAACTCTCAGCTAGAAATTGGGCAAGATGCCATTCAAATTAGTCTTCATCAATTCAATAATTGAACACTAATTTCCATGAGGCCTATGAGCCACACAGGCTGGCTACAAGCCATTGTTAAATCTAGGGTAAGACCCAATTGTTGGTATTCCTTGGGTGATTGTTCTCAAGATGGAATAGATCTACCCAGTGGAGTACACATCGACGTTAATGGACAAGCAAGAGTCTTGTCATTATGGATGTTTAGAGTTTCATTTTGCACTACATGCTTTCAGTGCGACGCTATAGTTGAGTTTTTGATAGCCTTAAACTCCCATCAACTGATCTCTACCACGGAGTATAGATGTCCCCATTAGTTGAGACAGCATGGCTGTCCATAAGAGCTAGGCATTTCACTTGTGTGGATCTCTAGCTCCCTCTATAGAACTACGGATTGTCTATGGACATACTGTTTTGGGATAAGACCCTGCGGGTGATTGCTAAATCTCCCCATAGGCATTGAGGATCATAGTTTGATCTATCCCAGTTCTACTTTCAAGGAAAGCAATCCGCAATCTACCACGTGGTAGTGGAAAAATTCAACTTTTAAAGTTGACTCCAATCATTTTGTACACGGTTGACTATGTTGGTTACCATTACCTGCTAGTTGAGCAGTTTCTACAAAGGGTCTTACCAAGGGGTTTGACTACATAGATTCTACCCAACGGGCTTGGATTGTGAAGGCAACACCCAAGGTTTCCAGTGCAATGTTGCTTCGTTTTTTCACACGTGAGAGACGTGCTCATGTGCATTTGAATACGGGTAACTGAACTTTCAGTTCAATCCCCAAGGCCATGCCAAGGGCAGGCCGGAACAAGTATTTTGGGCCGTAGTGTCCATTGTACATTATGCTGTTATGAACCCACTTGTCGGATTCGTTCGATTTGGCACATGTTATCACATGGGATACAACATGGTCTAGGGACTCAAGGAGTTCGGTTTAGCTAGTGTGGAGCAAGGCTAATGAGAGTCCCTGTCACTCCCTTCGTAGAGTGTTTGCAGTTACCTCCACACACAAGTACATCGGTTTTTAGACATCCTTAGTTGAGACTTATTCCACATGTGGCGAATATGAGTCTCTGGACCAACACTGGCACCCATGATTTTAAATATGTGTCACCACAAAGTCCCTAGGCGCTGGTCACATCTGTTTTCTAGACCATTTTTAGCGCGACCTATCAGGCATAATTTTGGTGGAGCCAGAAATCGTCGGATACTTAGAATGACTTGTTCAGGTACAAGTACTACTAAAAAACATTACAGATGTTTGTTGTTAATGAAAAGGTTTTATTGTTTGTCCCTAGAAGTGATTAATTTTTGATCTTCTATTAGGGTTCAAACATTTTAGCACAGCTTGAAAATGATTGCCACTAAAAGTCTTTAGTTTCTTTTCGGACCTATTTTACTGTGTGCTACACACATCACATTTGCCATAAGTATTCGCAAGGATAATCATGGATATACAAATTCAGATTTGTTTTTTGCTAAACACATGCATACTAGGTGTTATGTGCCCTAGTGTTTAGCAAAGGCTGATTTTGAGCGGCATACATATTCATGACATTAGTTGCTTATGAAGCATTTTGCACTACATGTGCAGTATCTCGCTAAGTTTACTTTTTGGTCTACCAATCACCAATAGAGGTCATGACTCGGTTTGGGTGCTTGTGGATTTTTCAAGTTAACCATGATGGTGATTCAGCCAATTAATGTTTCCTCAGCAATGTTGTGATCCCGTTTACCAACCATCTGGAAAGACTATCTGTAAACCATGGGGGAAACACATCTCAGTACTAGCAGTTATCCAAGGGGATATGCAGATTACAAAGTGTAATCTTGTGCTAAAGGATATGCAAAATGCGTATATTAGCACCAAGCAATCCAATTAATAAGAATTTATTGCTCTACTTGGAGTTTGCTTACCATTAGCTAAAGCATGTTTGCGACTAGGTTTAGTCTCTTCATGTATAAGTCAAATTCTCAACCTTGAACACTAGTTATGGTCGGGTTGTTTACTTATGAAATTTGAGAACAAGTAAAGGACTTACACTTGGCTGATGAGTTAGGTCAGCAAGTTACTTTCACGGAAAGTGAAAAGCGGTACTCTTTCAGATACATCTTGGTTGTGATAACTCGTTTAGCATGCTCATGTGTGTTCTAAACGGAATCTACACACTAGATGGTTGCAAATGGACAACAATGTGCAAAATCAAGATGTTATTGTTGATTTCATTGAACCTCCTACTACACCATGTTTTGGTCAAACAAACAGTTGAATCCATGAAGGATACCACTCTGGAAAATAGTGTTCTTATTAATATCCTACCACTTTTGTTTTTGCGGATGAAAACGCTTCTCCAAGGGGGGAGTAATGTCATGCCAAGGGTAGGACTATAGGAGGGCACGACCCTGGCCAAGGGTCGATGTATACACATGCGATAGATGGGCTATATATAGCTAAGAGCCAGAGTGCCAAGGGCCTATATATAGGTATGGTTGGGTGGTTATTGGCATGTTTGTATCTATATGCCCTTTCCAAAGCCAAAAGTTAAGAAGAACGGGGTTGCAGACAACTAAGAAGTAATAGGAGTCCCAAAGATCAATCACTCATTGCCAGTGGAGTCAGCGGATGCAAGTCAGATTGGAAATCATAGTCTCAAGCCACCCTCCATAGAGACACAGTTAGATCAAGATGAGACCATGGCAAATGCAGGACATAGATCTTCAATAGAACCATCAATGAGAATAGCTATAGTCCTCAGCAGTACGAAAGGAGCAAGTGCCATATGCAATGCTCTACTAGATAAAGTAGAAAATTGAAATATGGTTGCAAATAATATTGAGAGCATTGTAGAGACTACTCCATGCAAACATGATAGCAAAACAATGCTAAGTTTTCATATAGGTCAAGAAGAAATGGTTGCTACCAGTAGCATCCAACAACATGAAGAGCAAGTAAAATTTCAAGTGAAGACTTCAAAAGACATGCATGCAGATGTCATCCTTCAACATCAGTGGTGGTTAGATCAACACAAGGCCAACAAAGAAGATAAATTGCTAATATTCTCTTCTCCAAGAGGTGGCCCTCAATATTTACAGGTACCGTTAATGCTAGATTCAGAGTTGCAAAAGTCACAGGAATCAAAGATAGATCTTGCAGACAAAGGTAAAGCCAAATTGAACCCTCCATCGATTAGCAAAGAAGGTGTGACATCATATGCCTCTACATCAAAGAACCCTCATTGATCAGCTTCTTCAAGCAAGTTAGGTTTTCAAAACTTCAAGTCGATTGTTGCTGAACCAACTAAAACCTCTAAGGAAACACCCAAAAAAAAAAGATATTTTAGCCAAAGTACTCAAGAAAGCAAAGGATAGTCAAACAAGTGTTTGTTTTGAGCAGTTTAGTCAAAGTCAATGATCTGGTTTGGATTAAGGACGAAAAATCAATAGAGAAAAATAAACACATGGGATGGATAGCATCACAATGGAGCTTAAAGGAGTAGGAGTACTATGGAGGTAACAGACAGCTTGGTACCAAAACCGCAGGTTAGGGCATATGAAGTAGCTTCAAGCCCCTCCCAAGAAAGAAGGCCCACAAGGTATCAACTTTGACAATATCCCAGGATACCTGAGAAGAAGATATACAACAGAACATTATTGAGAGATGCTAAAGTATAACACAACTTTCAAGAGGATACAAGAAAAAGACGGATCTCAAAGAATATTCCTCTCAGACAAGGATTCTACACGGGGTATAAAAGATTTGACTACCATTCAACCACAAGCCAAGTGCAACTACAACAGACCTACATGTAGATATCAAAAAATCAACAAGACCTAGCACGAAGCAAAGTCAACAAAGGAGTTACAAAGGTCGTCAAGAGATTTGGATTCCTAAGTCTTCCAATGTTGCTAGTCAAAATCCAGATGCCGATAGTGAACAGAGGCCTACAACAACATCAAAGACTCCTATCAACAGGCCGAATTGGAGAATCAAACAGATAATGGAGTCTTCACAGTCAAAGAAGGACAACCGAACCAACACGTTCAAACATGATAAAACAAGTATGGAAAAAGAAACCTTCAATGCCAACTTGGTCCTTCACTAATCCTCTTTTTGAGGATTCAAACTTATTTTACCTGAAGAAATATTTGTAGTAAGCACAAGAATGTAGAGAGTCAAGTTGCCAGGGTGCAAAAAACACTCTTTGGCATAGTCAGAGTCAAGCTGCTTAGCCATAAAATGAGCAAAGCATTAGTCCCAAAGCTTCAAGTCATATTAAACTCTGTGCTAAGAGTCGTAGTTATTAGGCTTACGCTCAAGCTGGAAGAGTTGAGAAGATCTAAAGTCATGTTGCTCATACTTGATGAGATGAGCATCAGAGTTGAAGTCTATTAACTTACAATTGGTGGAGTGTCGTAAAGTCCAACACTCATACACAATGCACAGTAAGGTGAGAGCACATATCCTCGTCAATGAAAACCATTATTAAAGGGGTGTCAGCTTGAACAACAATGTCATATGCTTTTATAGCTACACCATCTTTCTGAAGAACCCCTCAAAATCTTTCTTGCACAGCATATTGTTTCCCATGCATTTTTGTGTGTGCATACATAGGATGTCCCATTATTGTACATATGCATTAGACACTCTTTTTGCTACCACCTATACACAGTGGACTACAAGAGGCAAACCAATGTCATGCTAACTGACAAGTCCTGCAGTGCAGTCAATATTGGGCAAATAGGAAGCTTGGTGACTACCCAATGCTCCCTATTGCTTGGTGTTGAAGCCATTGCAAGCGACAACAAAGACCTTGGGGCATGATAATCAGCAATGGAAAGACAATTCATTAAGCGGAGTCAATATTGGGCAAATAGGAAGCTTGGGGACTGCCCAATGCTCCCCATCGCTTGGTGTTGACCTTAAGGTTAAAATCATTACATGGGATAGTGGAGTCAGCACCGAGCGAATAGGAGACTTGGTGATTGCTCAATGCTCCCCATTGCTTGGTGTTGACCTTGGCAAATTCGCATCGGCCCAATAAACTTTTATGGATATCACATTGTTTAATTCTATATCTATCAGCAAATAATCCCTTCAGTACCTTATTAATATTTTCCCATGCTAATAAGTACTCCAATAATGTGTGTATCCCAAAGGTGCTTTTTTCCCACTAGGTTTTTTCCCTTTGGTCATCCAGGTATTAGACCCTAATTTAGAACCTCATCATTGTACTTCCCTTGTATATACTTTTCATAAATAAAAAGTAGCCTCATCATTATGCTATAACAATGGACAAATGCAACATCATCTCTCACAATATAAATATTTGGACCAATCAAGATGCTGTAATAAATTGAACCTCATCAACAAATTCAACAACAAATGAAGACGATCAGTCCATCAAAAACCAATCAAAACCTTCCCTTGCCTCCACGGACACTTTTCAATAGTGCTCGAGGACGGGCACTAAAATCGGAAGGGGGAAATGTTAACTGAGTAAACGTTAGTTAGCAAGAGCTGCTAAAGACCAAAGACATATGGATGCACATCAAAGATCAACATGAAGAAGCAGTAAAGATTGGAGTTACACATTTTTCACATTTTTCCAAAATGGTCATGCATTGTAAATTCTTGATTTATTTCAAGCCATTGTAATATTTTAATGTGTTACGAGCTCTATGGGAGTTCCAAGATCTAAAGAATAGGTTAGTTAGTGTGCCTAGGTAGCAAATCTAGTAAGTGGTGGATCCCTAAAGGCCTTGGGCACTCGGACATTGCATATTTTTACCCTAGGTATATAAGGCAGCGTGTAAAAGAAATTAGGGTTCTCAAGCTCATTTGTTGAGAGCACTCTTTGGTGAGAGCTCTTGAGGTGTGTGGCTATGGAGTCCTTGAGCTTCTCCTTGATCATGTGACTTGGTTAACACTAATCATTGCTTAATTATCTTTCACTATGCCTCTCTCATGCTTCTTGTGATTGCCTATGATGCTTTGATTAGCTAGATCTTAACTAATCAATGGATTATCCCTCTCTAATCTTGTGTGATGGCCTCTCTTGCTTGTGTGTGCATGTAGGTTTTATTGGAGTGTGATGCACGATAGATCTATGTGTGTGTGCTTTTGATTAGTGTGCTGCATCATAGGATTAGTGTTGTGTGCGTCTTGCAATCGTTAGTGTGTGTGATTGGGATGATTGGAGGTGAAGGGAAGTGGATGTGGAGATGGCCAACCATATTGGCTTAGCTCCTCCATAGACCATGAAGATCACCTTGTAGAGTCAACCATTTGTGTTTCCATGATTAGCTCACTAATTGTGTGAGTGTTTCTATGCCTTAGCCGGGTAGCTCATCCTTGCAGATTGATAATTTTGCTGGTCATTGGAGCTATGCAACGATGGGACCCCCAACATATGGTAGCATGTTTTGATTTGTACAGTCTGCTTGCATGGTGTGGCAGCTTTTAAGCTCTGTACATATGTGCGTGCTTGAACATGAATGTTCAACAACGTGTTGGGAAATGATGGTGCAAAAAAAGTTCGTATGTGCAGCGAAGTGCTCTACGTCAAGCTATGGGTGCTAGTAGGTACATGACAAAGGGCCAAGGCCATTGTAGAGGACCAGGGTAGACAAATGATAGTGGAAGTGTATGTCTAATGTGGTTTTTTTGTCAAAAAGACTCTAGAATTGTCCAAATGGGGTGAAAGGTAAAGGTTCCCGAGATGCTAAGTTGGTGCTCTAGAATATGGTCTTTGAGATGTTGTGCAAGTTGGTCCAAACGGCTCGTCAAACTGAGCCCCATGTGAAAGATATTGAAGTTCAAAGTTAGAATGCTTTGCATATCCCCAGCAAATAGGGCAAGCAAGTACAAGTGTCCTGAGCTAATATGAGTGGATAGGCATGAAGTGCTTGAGCTGTGGAGCATGTTGGTCTTTTTGGATTGCTAATCGGGCCTCAAACAAGCAAGTATGGTATGTTGGGGGTCATGTATGTGCTTACCGGGATGCAATGATAGGCACACTGACAAGGACTTTTTTGAGCTCACCAAGGTTCTGAAAAATTGCATGCAATGTGGGGAGTCAACTGAAATCTATGGCTTGTTAATCGGAGTTGTAGGCACCAAGATACGCCAAGTTCAAATTGGGAGACAATCATGGCAGGAAGGGATCGGATGGTTTTCCTTGTTTTGGGAAGTGGTAGCTGAGGCCAGGGTGACATTGAGTGTTGGAAGAGAGTTGGGATTCATAATTAGTAAGGTGAAGTTCCCATGCCGCATGACCGAAAAACTTATTTCGTGAATCCATGCACATAGAAGCATCGACCATGTGGGAAACGAACATACCAACCTCTTTGGTTGAAAATTCAAAAGGAAAGGTTGGTTTAACTTTAGTAAAGTGAGATTTAAAAGCTAAAAAAGAAAAAAAAGGTTGAAGGAGAGCCCAACGGCAGTAGTAGGGCCGGGCACTAGGGCCAAGTGGGGAATAAAGGAGAGAAGGAAAAAGAGGGAGGCAACGGTTTTTCAAAACAAAGGAAGGAGCTTTTTTTCTTTGGGGAAGGAGGAGGGGAGTTGGAGTGAAAGAGGAAAAAAGAGATAAACTTTGTGCATTCGGCAATCAAAGCCGGCACATGATGGTGAAGCATCATCTGTGAAGCAACTTGGAACGGTGAGTGCTCTACAGAAAAGGGAGCCAGCGAGGGCTACCAAGAGGAGGAGATGTTGTCGGAGTGAAGCCATATGGTGAGTTTCCCGTCAAGGTGTGGACCAACGGTTTCCACTAGCGAGGGAGGTGTGTGCCCCTTTGTATGAAACGGTGATGGCCATGGTGGCCTACAGCATACCATATGGATCTTGTACATGGATATTTTCTTTGAGGGAGAAGCTGCCATTGCCGATTTTTGGCGTCGTTTCTCTCCCCTTCCCCGTTTCTTCTTTGCTTGTCTCCGGGGTGTGGTGTGCCAATGTGTGTGAGCATTGTCCAGCATTTTTTGGATGAGCATAAAGTCACTAAGTCATGCCAAAAAGACTTTCCCACTAGCCTCATGTATATATGTGTACATAGCCCTACAAGTTTTGGAAGTGGCCTTGTAAAAATTCATGTACAAAGATGTGATTTTTCCAAGCTTGGGTGCTGATGTTTTAGGTTGTTCGAGTTCCCAAAACACGGTTTTTAATAATTATTTTTAGATGTGCTTTATAGCTCATGAATCGGACTTGTACATCATGAGTTATGAGCATCCCAAGCAGGCGGTCTCAACTTAGAAGGTGATTGCAGGTGTATGCGACAAGGGAAACTGGGCCAACTTGGGGGTTTGAGATTAGAATTGCTGAATTTTTACATTTTTGGAGATAGCTGAGGTGATGGGATTTGAGCCATGTGTTACGGTGCGTCATTCGGTGACCGGAGCAGTAAGTTATGCCTTGAGGAAAATTTTCGAGAAGTCCTCTTATGGTTTTGGAGAAAGCTGGAATGTTTTGGGCTTGGGAGGAATGAGGAGGAGGTTGCCATGTGGCAGGGAGATTATCCCACATGAGAAGAGGAAAAGGGAAAGTGGGGGCTATATAGGGCACATTAGGTGCCCCCTATAGGTGTATCAAAGGGAAAGGAGCTCTCTCAAGGCTTGGCTATGGGGGCTTGTTGGATCATGGGGAGGGAGATGGTGCAAATTTGGGAGTTCACACTACTTGGATAGGTGTCTGGCCACTTATTTTGGTCCCCAGTCAGTTGCCCCCACCCCATTCCTTGGTCAAAGGGTCACCGACAGCTCAGTTTTTGCCCAAAAAAGGCGTAAAAGGAGCCAATTAAAAGATACTGAGGGGAGAACCTTGTCACCTAAGAAGAGAGAGAAAAATATTGGAGATAAAAGATAACAAAGCCCCCATTTTAATACCTACAAAACTTGCACAACTTCCAGAGAGCTCATTTTTGAGCAAGAAAGAGTGCATCCCTAGCTTTGAGTGGCCATAACTCTTTCATCCTTCATTTGTTTTTGGTCTATGGATACTCTACAGACATCTTCACAAGATGAGCTTGGTCATGATGTCCCTTGTTTCTCCTAATTTTGAGTGTGTTCCATGCTTGAATTTTTTTTCATAAATCTCTACGGGGGTTTTCGGCTTTGCAATAGTTCTTCCTTCCAACGGTGTGGCTCGTGCAAGACTATAGAGGCATTCATCTTCATGTTCGTTTGCACACTAACATTGTTTTGGTGCACCCACTGAGGAGCAAGTTCTCCTATGCTCCAATTCCTGTGAAATATGTCTATTCTGCAGATAGAGAAATTAAAGGGGATGTGGGTCCTTATGGACAACCGCCTATGTATGTGTAAATTGTGGACAACACTTGAGGTGGTCGTATAATTGGATTGCAGCCTTTGGAGGGTTGTGAGGTTTTAGGAAGCCAAGCACTGGGGGCGAGGTTACCCAGTGTGAGGTGGATTAGGTAATGGAGAGATCCATCGACATCCCTTGAGCTTTCGACATCACATGTAAGTGTTTTTGTGGCAATCAAACATGACAGGCGAGTTCCCACAGTTTCATGGATTTTCTAATGAGAATACACAAACGTTTATTGAAAAGCTGGAATTCAATTTCTTACAGTGGATTATACTAGACCAAGCTATATTGTTGCAATACAGTTTATAGGATGAGGCAAAAGTTTGGTTACACAATCATGAAGAGTTGGTGTAGGCACAAACTCCAGAGGTAGTTTTGGATTACAATCATGTGAAGCAAGCTTTCCAGGCATAGTACTGATCCATTGACGTATTTGATGAAGTTTGGCATGAAATTTTGGGGTACAGTCAAAAGGGTAATCAGAGTGTTGATGATTTTATCATGCATCTCACCCATTTATGGGATAAATGGGCCCGAGTTTTGGGGAATTAAATCTCTCCATCGATGTTAAAGAAGGACCATTTTGTGGCAAACTTATAAGAAAGCCTAAAGTTCAAAGTTGAGCTGAAAAGGCCCGCCACCTTTGATGAGGCAGTCGCTATCACCAGGGAGAAAGAATGGAAGGCTCAAAGACTTAATGAGTATGAGAAAGCAGTCCTTGTGCAAAATAATGGTGGCCAAAAGGAGGAAAATTAGGAAGAGACTGGAGTCCAACATGTTTAAAGGTCTGCTAATACTGAGCAGTTACATCAAAATATGCAAGACATGATGACCGTGATGCAAGAATTGCGACTTAGGGTTCTTGGAGGTGGAGGCGGTCGTAGTCGTGGGACATGGTAGAGGAATGGCCTAGGAATGTGAAGCTAAGCCTAATGCTAATGCGGGTTGTGGACAAGGCGTCTTTGATCCACAGAGGAGTTTCATTCCTACTTGCTATAATTGTGGTGAACTTGGTCATATCAGCACTTATTATTCAAATCCAACAAGGATCGGAGGTGATATGTTCCCACTCCCCCAACAATTTCCTAATAGGGATAATGATTATGCATTGGATATATGGGAAGATCAGGGTACCAAATAGGAAAATCAGGCCTCAACCTCTGGTGGTCATGTGGGTATTGTGTAAGTAGAAAAGAAAGAAGCAGATGTAATGCATGTGGGAAAAAGAGAAAGGGAAGGCTATGCTACGCCAGGTCCTAGAAAAAAGAAAGGGAAAGAGAAAGAGGGTGAAGATGTGAAAGTCAAGAGGAAGATAAGACCTCATAGACAATTTGAAGTAACAGATTTACCTTTGGGAGAAGTCCAAATAGCTTATAGTTTGAGGGAAGACCTGATTGGGAGGAAAGTAGATTGTACTTTTGGACACTTGATGAATATGGTGCCCAAACTCAAGAGGCAGTGGAGGTCATTAGTGAATCCAGAGAAAGATACAAAGCATGGACAAGCCAGAGTGTTGGCTGTGGGAGAGTTACCAGACATTTTTCATGTGCTAAACGCTTATCACAAAGCTGTGGGCATGGGAGAGGCCTACATTGATGGAGGTGCTCAAGTTCGTGTGATCACATAGTCGTGTCGAGAGACTGGGTCTCATTACATGTGGAAGCTCGAGGTTCTGGATTCAGCTAAAACCATGCCAAAGTGAAGTGTTGGGGATGATTAAGAATTTGAAAATTGAAGTTTTTAACGTGAAGGTTATAGTAAACTTTCATGTTATGTCAATTGGCCTGGGAGCTTTTCCTCTCATTTTGGGATGACCTTGATTGAGAGTTGGTTGGTGTTGTGCAAGATTGGGGCAAGGGCACATTTTGTGTGTATGATAGGAAGGGTGAAAAAAGAGTGTTTGATATGACTACCAAACAACCTATGGCACTAGAAGATGTGAGTGATAACGATGACTCTAAAGTTACCAGTGAAGACAATTCTGAAGATTCAAAAGGTAGTTGTGCTTCCAGTTCCAGTGATGAGGGTGAAGTGTCATTCTTGTTGTTGGATGAGGAGAAAAGGGAAGTGGGTGAAATGTTGCAAGTGTTAGGGAATATAAATGCTTCAAGACGTTTAGAGAAACTTGAAGAGTTGATGCAACCTAAGCAAGAATTGCCAATGAAGAGAGAATTGATTCAAAATATGCTGAATACTGATTTGACGCAAGAGAAAGAAGGGAGTACTTAAAAATGTTGGAAAGTTTTATAGATCTTTTCATCACTTCATATCAAGAAATAAGGGGTTTTGTTGGGAAAGAAGGGAGTACTTAAAAATGTTGGAAAGTTTTATAGATCTTTTCATCACTTCATATCAAGAAATAAGGGGTTTTGTTGGGGATCCTGTGAATATTGAACTAGCTAAAGGGGCAAAGCCAATACGGCAAAAGTTAAGAAGGATGGGTAAGGAGAAAATGAGTGCTTTAAAGGAAGAAGTGGACAAACTTTTAGATGCAGGGTTCATTATGCCAGTTGATAATGACAAATGGGTGAGCCCTGTAGTGGTCACTCAAAAGAAAGATGGGTGTTGGAGAGTTTTTGTTGATTACAAGCCATTAAATGCAATGACCAAGAAAGATCCTTATCCTTTGCGTTTGATTGATCAACTTCTAGATGCAGTGGTTGGTTTTGAAAGATACAGTGTCTGTGATGGATATTCATGATATTTTCAGCTTATCCTTGCTCTTGAAGACCAAAAAAAGACTACTTTTATCATGCTATGGGGTTGTTTTTGTTTTTTCTACCTTCCTTACAAATGGGCCTGGAGATTTTGAAAGAAAAGTAGACTGGGTCCTTACCCTGTTCCTTGGGAAGTTTGTCAAAGGATTCATAGATGATTTTTGTGTATACAATTCAAGGAAAGAACATGTTCAAAATCTTGAAATGACTTTTTCAAGGTATGATAAATGCCCCCAGATCAGTTAAACCCTAAAAAATGTCATTTGGTGTAGCCAAGGGTGAAGCTTCTTGGACATGTGATTTCAAAAAAATGGAATTTAAGTAGATCCAAAGAAAGTGGAGGCTTTGGTTTTACTGTCATCTCCAAAAGATACCAGACAATAAGCAGTTATGAATGATCCCTTGGAGTGGTTTTGTGATTGTGACGATGATTTGACAGAGTCAAAGAAGTTTTGAGTATGTTGCCCATTATGCAAGCTCTTGACTGAGAAATGGATTTTTATGTTAACCCATCCGTAGGTGACGATGCCATTGGGGCCATGTTATTGCAAAAGGGAAAGGAACCTCAATAAATGAATCATGTTCATTATGCTAGCAGAGTGAAGACTCCTTATGAAACAGATTTCTCTGGAAATGAATTGGTGATGATCATTATGGTTTATGCTTGCAGACGATTCAGACACTACTTGCTGCAAAAGTCATTCATCTTTCTCACCAGTTATTCATTGCTTCCCCAGTTGTTCAATAATTCAAATATATCAAAAACAGTGATGAAATGGGTTATTGAACTTTAGGAGTTTCACTTCACCTTTTTGATGGAAGAGAGTACTCGAGCTACCCTTGCAGATTTACTCACTTATAAAAACACTCTGTTTTTGGTGAAAGAAGAGGTGGTCCAAAAGAAGAAAGTCGAGACTCTTGTCATTTCTGATGCTTCATTGTTATACTTTGATGGTTCTTATCAAATAAGTCATGATGTTGCTTTAGGAGGCATTGTTATTTATGATGCACAAGGTAAGTTTATAAGAAATGAAGGGTTGAAACTTGATGCAAAAAGTAACAATGAAGCAGAGTACATGGCTCTTGAAGGTGGTTTGCACTTTTGATTACAGTTGGGAATTAGACACTTGCTAATCAAAGGAGATGCCTTGCTGGTCATGAAGAAAGTATTGGGAGTATGGAAGAATAAGAATCCTAAACTGAAGAATTTATGCTTCAAGGTGAAATCATTGCTCAAAAAGTTTGAAACATGGAGTTTGCAGCATATTGAGAGGTCTCAAAATGAAGAAGCTCATGATGCTACCCAAGAAATGATCACTTGTGTTTTTGTGTTGAAGGTAAATGTCCCTTTATATTATGGGAGGGAAGTGTTATCAAAGGAGATGAATTTTTTATTGACAGGTGTCCTACCTGAAGGTTTTTCATCTTCCAAAAAGTATGCATTTATAACAAAAGCCAGGTAATATGAAATGCTTGATGATGTGCTTTACATGAAAGGAAGTGATTTAGTTTTGCATCGTGTGCCTTGGAAAGAGGAAATCTACAAGATTTTGGAACAAATCATGAGGGATCTTGTGGAATCCATTTTGCCATGAAGATCACGTTGCATAAAATTTTGCAAGAAGGCTATGTATGGCCAGGCATTCAGCAGGATGTTAATCGTTGGTGCAAGTGATGTTTGCCTTGCCAGAAGATGGGAAAGAGAATTTTGAAGCCCGAATTGCAACAAACAATTCTATCTTTTGATGTTTTTGAAAATGGGGTCTTGATGCTATGGGACCTTTACCTATGACTAGCAAAAGAAATGCTTACATTTTGACAACAGTGGATTATTTGTCACAAGGGGCAGAAGCCAAGGCTGTCAAACAGATTACAAGTAAGGAGATAGGGAAATTCTTTTTTGAGCATATATGCTGCAAATTTGTGTGCCTCTAGAGCTACTTTCTGATATAGGACTAGGATTTAGAGGAGAGCTGTTTGATTTACTATGCAAGAAGCTCAATATATAGCATAGGTACAATTCTCCTTGTTATTCACAATGCAATGGTCTCAATGAGAGGTTCAACAGAGAGTTGGTAAAATATCTTGACAAAGAGCATTGGGAGATGAAGAGAAAACAAATGCTTGGCAAAAAAGATTTTTGGATTTACAATGTTTGCAATTAGATAGAGGTTTATCTTTGAGCTACTATGAAGAAGTGTCAAAGAAGGCTCAGCTAAATCCAATGAATGCATGGATGATAAGAAAATTGAAAATGGCGATCTGGTATTGCGATACAATAGTAAGTTGGACAATACTTTTCAGAAGAAGTTTCAAATCAAATATGAAGGTGCTTTTACTGTTGTGAACAAATTGATAATGGCACATAGCAGTTGTCTAATTTGAGTGGTGCACAACATAAATATTGTGTTAATGTTTATAGATTGAAGAAATACTTGGCACGTTTAATGAAAATTGTAACAGATGACATGCTATCGATAGAGGAAGATAGTGTGGAGACATTTGAGAATGTAAATGAGGTTTCTAAGAATGAGCTGCAATAGTTGTTCACCCTAGAAACTTCTGCTTGTCATGAATGATCAAGCAAGCAAGGGGGGGTTGTCAAGCTATGTCACACATTTTTTGGACGAGCATAAAGTTGCTAACTCATGCCAAAAAGCTTGCCCACTAGCCTCATGTATATATGTGTACATAGCTCTGCAAGTTTTGGAAGTGGCCCTGTAAAAATTAATGTACAAAGGTGTGATTTTTCCAAGATTTGGTGCTGATTTTTTGTATTTTTTGAGTCCCCGAAACATGGTTCTTAGTAAATTTTTTTAGTCGTGCTTTATAGCTCGTGAATCGAACTTCTACATCATAAGTTATGAGCATCCAAAGCATGCGGTCTCAACTTAGAAGGTGATTGTGGATGTATGCGACAAGGGCAAGTGGGACAACTTGGGGGTCTAAGATTAGAAATGCTGAAGTTTTACATTTTTGGAGATAGCCGAGGTGATGGGATTTGAGGCAACTAGGAGAATCCTAGAAGGACAAGTAGCAGCAAAAGTGTATGCCTAATGTGGCTTATAGGCCAAGGAAGGCTCCATGAGGGGCTAGTGTGGTGAACAAATGAAGGAGATGCAAAGTGAAGCTTTTGGGTCCAGGAATGTAGAGCTTGAAGTGCTAAAGGAGCACGTCCAGATGGCTCATCAAACCGAGCTATGGAGCCCAAGTTATTGAAGGTTGAAGTTTCAGTGGATTGGAGATTCTTGCCGAGCAGGGTAGCTGGAGACAGGTGGTCCAATGGGAAGTCAAGGCACAAGTGTGTTACCCACATTTTTAGATTGCTGATCACAGTTGTGGTTTATATTTTATGGCCAGTTGATTGTTTCCGGGAGTCGGGTCTGAGCCCACTTGGCTGCATTGAAGGATGTGCCATCTGGCATCTTTGGGAGCTCGCCAAAGTTCTCAATGATAGTGTACACCATGTGGAGTTAGCACGAAGTCACGGCGGCTAGGGATTTCATCAATGAAAACATCTTGGAATCCATTTAGGAAATTAGACAGCTTTAAGTCCTCTTGATTCCCTTTATTGCAGGGATATGGTGTTCCCCAACTCATTATGGAGCACAAGCAGAGTGATATAAAAGAGACAAAACATCCCGCAAATGTGGGAAAACAAAACTAAAGAGAAAATAAATGGCCACAGATACAACGGACCTGCACCCACCCTCCAATGACTGGGATGTGGTGATGACAAAGCTAACCGGGTTGAGAGCGCAGTCCATGGCTTCAAAAAGTGAGATGGCAGCTCTCAAGTCCACTAATAAAAAAACTCCTTGCCTTCAAGCCCAGGTGAAAACTTGCATTGCCGGCTTGCTTCTCCATAATCTACATTGCTTCTCGACTTTTCTAGGCCCGCGATCCGAGGCCGGAAAGAAACAAGAAATGCATCTGCATGCACTCAACCGCCAACTGCTCCATTTTTTCTCCGCACTGTAACTGAATTCTCGGGGCTCAGAATCACGAGCCGTGACTTCGTGCTAACTCCACATGGTGTACACTATCATCAAGAACTTTGGCCGGGTCCCAAAGATGCCAGATGGCACATTCTTCAATGCAGCCAAGTGGGCTAAGACCCGACTCCCGGAAAAAATCAATTGGCCATAAAATACAAACCATAGCTCTGATCCATAATCTGAAAAGGCGAGTAAGCTCCATGAATTGACCTCTACACACCTATACCTTGAATTCCCCTTGGACCACCTGTCTCCAGCTGCCTTGTCCGACAAGAATCTGCAATCTACTGAAACTTCAACCTTCAATAACTTGGGCTCCGTAGCTCAGTTTGATGAGCCGTATGGACCTGCTCCTTCGGCATTTCAAGCTCTACATTTCTAGGCCCAAAATCTGCACTTTGCATCTCCTTCATCTGTTCACCAGACTAGCCCCTCATGGAGCCTTCCTTGGCCTAAAATTTCTTAGAATGTGTTGGACAAAGATCTTAGAATTAGAATGACCAGTAATTTCTAAAAGGGTCTCTTTGAGACTGGCTTAAGAATTTTAAGGACCATAGTATCTTTTTGCTATTTTAACATCATACTCTTGGTGGTCTGTAGGACTCTTGTCATAGTATGCCTCAAATGAGCCTTGAGGAACTTTAGCAAGACCCAATCATTTTCCTTAAAGGCTAAGGCTCTTCTGTGGTTATTAGTAGCAGCCCTTTTTGCCTTTTCTGTGAGATGGATATAACCCCTTTAATCTTTGGAAAAGATTCTTGTAGATCTCGGATATATTCATCAGCAACAAAGATCTTTCCATGAACTTCAAGTAGTAAGGTACTTTTGGATCTTCGCTATTTAACTTCGAAAGGTCTTTCCCCATAGAAGTATGTACACTGTCATTGTACGCATACTCTATAAGAGGTAGGTTTTTCTCTCATTGAGAACATTGATCTACTTCCGTGACATAGGCTTCTAGTAGAAAGAGAAATGGGCCAAAAGAGAAATTTAATCTACTACTTGAAGTACATGGAAAGATCTTTGTTGCTGATGAATATAGCCGAGATCTACAAGAATCTTTTCCAAAGATTAAAGGGGTTATATCCATCTCACAGGAAAGGAAAAATGGGATGCTGCTAATAACCACAGAAGAGCCTTAGCCTTTAAGGAAAATGATTGGGTCTTGCTAAAGTTCCTCAAGGCTCATCTGAGGCATACTATGGCAAGAGTCCTACAAACCACCAAGAGTATGATGCTAAACTAGCAAAAAGATACCATGGTCCTTAAAATTCTTAAGCCAGTCAATGAGATGGCTTATCAATTGAAGTTGCCCAACCATTGGCTCATGCACAATGTTTTCCATGAAAAACTACATAAGCCATACAAAGGAGCACCATTAAAAGAAGCAATAGTTGCAGACCCTCCAAAAATCAAAGATCAAGAAGAAGTACTTCAATCTATGTCCATCCTATGACATAAAGACAAATTATTGAGAAACGTTACGATTATCTAACAATATCTTATTAAGTTAAAGAATTATCCTTCTAAAAATGCTAAATGGATGCAAGGAGCCTAGCTTAAGGATAATATGAACCTTGTCAATGCTTACAATGCTGCACTAGAGTAAGCATATGAAAATGTATTTTAAATGAAAAATATTTTTGTCTTATAGGTTATAGTTTTCTTTTTATTGTGCACAAATTTAAAAGTATGCATGCTTAAAATCATGTTTGTGGTGACGACATTGGTGCAGCTAAAGTTGGTCAAAGCTAGCAAGTGGTCTATGCCAGGCCAAGACAGCAATCAAGTGCAGTGTAGAAGGCTAGGGCAGGTACCAAGGCCCTAGGCAGCCAAAGGATAGCAGGAATGGTTCAGCGTGCTCTAGAATCTGATTCAGACGGCTCGTCAAACGGAGCCCCGGTGCTCTAGATGTTGCAGTTTAAAGAAAGGGTGTGTAGTAGATCCCCTACGGACAGGGCAGCTGGGGACAAGTGGCCCGGGCTAGTGCCAGTGCATACATGTATAGAGCCCGAGTTACGGAGCATGCCTGTCTTCTCGTATTGCGAATCGGAGCTCTGGATAGAAGGATATGGCCATTAGAAGATTTTTCGGGGGCCGGGTTTGAGCCCACTTGGCCGCACTGGGAAATGTGCCATCTGGCGTTATTTAAGCCTCGCCAAAGTTCTCGGTGATAGTGTGTGCCATGTGGAGCTAGCACGAATCGATGGTACGTCAATCGGATATTGAGTCGGTCAGATAGAGCGAGACGAAGTTGGGAGCCGTGGGTAGTAAAAGGTGTGCAGATGATTTTCCCAGTTTCTGGTCGCCTTGAATCGCGGACCTAGGAAAGTTGAAGTTTGAAGATCACGGGGAGGATCAAAGCCGACAATCGGGACAATTGGGTGGAGGTTTCGAAGTAATCATTGGGTTTCTAAGTAGGAAGTGGCAAGATGATGAAGTGGGCCACAGAATCAATGGGATTGAGCATTTTTTTAACCTTGGAGGCCACTCAAAGGGGGTATTCCCTGGGGCTGCCACGTGGCTGACGAGTAATCCCACATGCGAGGAGGAGGCCAGAATTCGTGTGGTATATACTCTGGGGCGTGGGCACCCATTGGCATCCAAAGGGGCATAGAGAGCTTGGAGCTCTGTAGCTATGGTGTCTGTGATGCAAGGCGGCAGTAGGCGTTGCGTTGGCCGAACGTGGCCCCGCGGGGCGGTTACCCGGTGGTTTGGGGGGAGGAGCCTTGCGCAGGCGCCATCCGTCGTGGCACGCTGGCGGCGGTTTGATGAGGTGGCAGTACCGCACACGGGGCGCATTCCCGCGGGCCAGATTTTGTAGAGGGAGAGAAGAGGCAATAGCGACATTGCTATTTCCCTTCCTCCCCCACGTAAGAGGGAGCTCCCACAAGGTCACTCCAAGGGCGAAGGCAAAGAGGAAAGGTCGTCCGGGTGGCCGAGGACCAAAAGTAGCCAAATGAACCAAAGAGGCAGTGAGAGAGAGAGAGAGAGGGTCAAGAGTCAAAGCTCAAGGGCAGCAGAGGCTGGCCGAGCAAGGTCAAATGCGGCCCATCCCAAAGCATGTACGAGCAAAGTACAAGCATGGGTGAACCAAGTGCTAGAAACCAAAGAGTAAAAAGGTGGTAAGGAGGAGTCCGATGGGTAGAGGGAAAAAGTCAAAGTCAAAAAATGAGCAGTATAAGGCTAAACCAAAAGAGGGTAAAGGTAAAAAATAAAAATAAAAAATGAAGAGCCTAGGGGGCAATTGCGACGTCGCTAATGCCCCCCCCTCCCAAGTGCAAAGAGTGAAGAAGAGAGAGATAGAGCAAAGCGGCGCCCTCTCTCCCAAAAGATACCAATTCAAGATGCCAGCTGGACCAATTAAATTGTAAATTCCCAAATTAAAGGCCCCCGCTATAAAAGTAAAAAATGGATCAAATTTGGGGTTTTTTTCTTGGCCTTTGGAGGTGCCGTTTGAAGCCTGCAAAGTGGAGTTCTCAAGCAAGCTAGCCCCTTTGTAACTTTTGCTTGAAATTGGCCATGGTGATTGCAGTGCAAGCCGGTGTATATGTTTTTTGAAGTGCAATCAAGCCACAGTTGCCTCCCGCGTCGTTGTTTCCCCTCCCCCTTTCTCTTTCTCCTGCTTTCATGTCCCTCCTCCATGCCGGTTGTGTGGAAGTGTGTGCCCCCCCGGACCGATGGTGTTTTGAGTGAGAGAGTGAGATTGAGTGGTTGTGTGCATGTGTAAGGGTGGAGACGGGCAGTGGTAGTAGGTGTATCTTGTGTGGTGATTGGTAGAGTGTGTGAGCAGTGGCAATAGAGCAGGCGGTGGTCTGCTAGTGTTAAGTGTTTCTTTGAAGGTGTTTTCTGAGAGGATAGGGGTGTTGTAAATACCCTGAGCTATAGAGAGGCCCTTTTGTTTGTGCTGGGTGTGTTCCCCCATTCCCCCTCTCCATCTTCTGGTGCCCCCATGGAGGAGCACACTGATTGCTCCTAATTAATTGAAAAAGAAGCAGTTTTCGCGTTGGAAATCATGGCAGGTAGAAGCTATGGACCGATTTTCACAGGAGAAGAAAGCCCTGACGAGTGGATGTCAGATTTTGAGTTGTACATGCTATCGTTGCGTATGCTGAACGAGGATAGCAAAATGCAGACTTTTCCTTTGGTGATGCGTGGTAGAGCTAAAGCATGGTACGATGCATTGGAAGGTGAGCCGAAGCAAGCATGGCCGGCTCTACGGGCGAGGTTTCTTCACGACTTTGGCAAGGAGACTTCCCCAGTCGAGATGGATGCCAAGCTGAAGGCGCTTAAGCAAGACGTAAGTGAAGAGTTCAATTTGTTTTTGGGTCATTTTGAAGAGTGTTGGGGCAGAATTAGCGGCAGCCATGTAGTTGGATAATGGAGACTACTTCAAGCTGGAAAAATTCATGGCGTGCCTGCACCCCAAATTGAGAGAAAAAGTCGATTTGGAGAGCCGAGAGAATTATAATGGTGCAGTAGCCATTGCACGATCGAAGAGTAAAAAGATAAAGAAGAAGATAGAGCAGGGTGTGTCAGGTTACGAAACGATGGCCCATGTTCAACCACAGAGTCTGAGAGAGACTGCACATGAAGAAAATCAAGGAATTCGAGGTGTAGCTGTTGTGCCGCAAAATTGGGTGCGCATAGTGCAAGATTTATCCGAGCAGATGCAGGAGTTGCGGCTCAGTGTCATGGATAGAGGACAGCCAAGAGGAGCAAGGGGCAGGGCACGGCCACTGCCTGGTAGGTGTTACAATTGTGGAGAAGAAGGGAATTATGTGCTTGATTGTCCTCAACCGCAGAGAGAAAGAGGAGGTATGTACCCGCCTTTTGGTAGAGGTTGAGGTCAAGGGCAATACAATGGTCCAAGAGAGCAAGTGGTGGAGAATCTTGTGCAACCGGCTCCGCAAAACGGAGGCGAGGTCCCAAGGGTAAACATCATAGGGGTGGATAAGCAGGATGTCGAAGTTTTGGCCAATAAGAGGGCAAGAGTTGAGAGAGAGACAGAGGCAGAACGGGAAACTAGAGCTCGCAAGGGCAAAGAGAAGGTGTACGAAGGTAGAGAGTAGCCCGATCCTAGCAAAAGAAGGAGGCGTTGCAAGATCAAGCAAGAGGATTTCCAGCTAGGACGAGGCTATCCCAAGTACAATCTGGTGAGTGATGTTCAAAATCAAAAATCAAACATTACTTTTGGTCAGTTGTTGTTAGCTTTAAATCCAAAATTAAGAAGGCAGTGGTCCATAAGTGTTAGCACCAGGCTGCCAAGAGCTAAGGGAAATGTGCAAGCAGTGCAAAACATGGCTTTGAGGGTAGGTACCCCCACTGATGTTCTCCCGCTTGTGGATGCGATTATAGAGAAGAGGATGCAGGTACAAGCCTACATAGACGGTGGAGCATAGGTTTGTGTCATGACGGAAGCAGCCAGGAAAGATACGGGAGTCAAGATAGTAATCATGTCAAATGTGCGCATGAGGATGGCTAACCATACTAAAGCCAGATGTCTGGGTGTGGCGCAGGATGTGAAGGTCAAGGTGATGGGCATAGAGTGCCTAATTGACTTCTTTGTGATGAAAGCAGGGGATAATGCTTACCCTATCATTTTGGGTAGGCCATGGCTTTTGGCGATAGGAGCAAAGCAGGATTGGGAGAGCAAAGTGTTCACTTTGCCTGACAAAGAGAGAGGCAGACAAATTGTGCTTGATTTGAAGACCAAGGAGAGCAGTTCTCGTCCTATGGCAGTTAAAGATGAGGGTGACACGACGAGCTATGATTACGAGACCAAGACGGGCTATGCATTAGGAAAAAAATGGACTATCCATGGGCCTTGTAAGAATCCCTAATTTAAAGGAAGCCTGCCAAGATTAAGGGGGACAAAAGCTTTGAATGGGGCTATTTTGGTAGGGTCTCCTCCACCTTTGACCCCTAAAAAGGTAGGGGGAAGGGGGGGGGGGGGGGGTAACCATTTAAAAAGTAGGGAAGGGGGGGGTAAACCATTTGAAAAGTAGGGGGGGTAGGGGGTCTTCTCTCTCTACCTTTTTGGCCAACTTGTAAGCGGCCTCTTAACTCTCCCATGCCACCTAAGCAAATCCGTGGGTCAAAGAGGTAAAAAAAATGACTTTTTTCAAAAACTTTCAAAAAAACTCTATTCCCCCCTAAAAAGTACCCCCAACATATACACATAATAAAAAAAAAGATTTTTAAGTTAAATTACTCAAAATTCAACATTTTTTGACTCCCTCCAAACTTTTAGAAAATTCCCCCCAAAATTGAAAACTCTCTCTCCTAATCTAATTTCCTCTCCTACACCCATCCCCCTTGCACCTCCACCTGCTGCTGCACCTACACACCCATCTCTCCATCCTTCAAGCTCCATCTCTCCATCCTACAAGCTCTATCTCTCCATCCTTCAAGCTCCATCTCTCCATCCTACAATGCCTCTTGACGACGTGACCAATGTCCCAGCAAGCTCTTCACGCGGTAGGTCTCCAGGGCTTTTCCTACGCCTACCTCAAGAGTATGTTCCGACAAAGAAAACATGCTTGGATACATTACCTTTAGCCAACGAACGGCGCGCTCAAGGGGAGAAGAATGTGGATCTCTGGACAGAAGGATGCTTGTATCCAAAGGATCCTTCTCTCAATGTTCATCCGTTTTACAAACATTCCATCACTGTTGCAATACGTTGGAAATGGAGAGCAAGGTTTGTTGGGCTACTGCAAGAGACTCAACAAACACGATATTGCACGGTCCAAGATCTACTTGCATCATTGGCAGTTGCTCAATGGGAGTTTCCACAATCTTCAAGCTCAGATGCAAACAACTACTAGTGCGCTTGAGGAGGCAAAGAGCACCATCACAACCAAGGAAAATGTAATTAAAAAGCTTGAGGATACTCTTTCACACATGAAGAGTACTGCCATGGGAGGTAGGGTGAGGAAACGAGAGTTGTCCGAAATTCAGACTCTTGCACCACGTGGAGGTGCAAGAAAATGAAGGGTGATAGCTATGAGGTAACATGTTATATCCCTCATGTTGTTTAAGTTACGGCTCATCATTGTTGTTTTGGGCAATAGGAACTTCGTCCAAGAAACGTGCGGCGGCGAGAATGCGTCAGCTAGGGCTACTTTACTTCGTTCTTGTTTCAACAAAGAGGATTTTATTGGGATGCTTGATGCTCCATAGGCAAAACACTTGAAAGACGCAATCACTAAGAGAGTTCTTAGAGATTTTTCTAACATTGTCACTGATCTAGATGTTCAGGATATTTGTGATGCTGTTGGGATTAGTACCAAGGGCTATCAAGCAATACATCAAGTGTTAAAAGATGCATTAAGAAGTCGAGGAGTCACGGAAAACCTATTCCCACTTCCTCACAGAGTGTAGATTGCCAAGAAGGTGTCAAATGAAGATGTTGTTCACCGATTAGGGGACTACTTGTATATTGAAGACATGATGCCTCTTTAGCCGCTCCGTTGCAAATCACAAGGAAGGAAGGGCCGCGGGAAGGGAAGCAGTGCTGTTTCTAATAGTGTGTTGTGGACCGAAGGGTTTGTTTACACCAAATTGACCAATATCTTTGTGGACTTGATACGATTGCAGCAGTCCATGGCTGTTTTCTACAATTTGAGTTATGCAGGTTAGTTTAGAGTTGCCTACATGCTCTATGATATGTCATAACATGCATTCTGAGGCTTTATGTTGTTGGCAGTTCTTGAAGGCAAGCTTGTGTTCGTGCTAAAGTTGGATGAGTGTGTAATTGTTAAAGGGAGAAAGTTGGAGAGAATGAGCATCACGCTTATGAATGAAGCCCTAGCTTATGCCAAGCAATCTTGCAGTTCGAGTGAAGCGAAAAAGCCCTCTTTTAGTGTGCAATGAGAGAAGGATATATGGTGGCTTGGTGCAATTGAAGTTCCGAAAGAGACACATGAAGTCCTTGCATGGATTTTCAATAGAATCCCATGGGTCACAGAGGTCATTAAAGCTCAAATAAACGGTGAGAAGCTCATGGTTCCAGGACGTGGGGAGTTTGATGTTGAATGGCATTTAGGTGGTGATCTAAAGACCATAAAGTGCATGCTTGGATGCAAAAAGGTGCAAATTCTTTACTTCCTTGTCCATTCTGTACGAAAGGGCACAAGACAAGTCGAGCAACTCAAGTGGAAGGTCAGGACGATGATAATGATGACCATATAAATAGGGAGTGGCAAAGTTAGGTTCTTTCATGTGATATGCTGCAGGTGCCCAATAGGGATAGCAAAGATCCTGGGTGGAACCCCATAATTCCCTTCTCCCTCAACAATGTTCACTTTTGCACATTGCATGCGTTTATGCGAATATTTGATAGGATCTTAAAGCATCACATTGATTATGCTTTCACAATGAAGCCCCTTCAACGGTCAAAAGACTCCTTGCAGGGGGTGGAGACGCTCCTTAATGAGATTGGATGTCACCGATCAAGGGTGAACATTGTAGCAGAGACTTGTAGGGAGAAGACATATGAGGTGGCACAGAAGGTTTCCATAAATGGAGCCAAAGCACGTCGATTTTTCAAGAAGATGTCAAAGTCTCCAATGCAGGTATCCAAGGCAAGTGTCGATGTAGCAAGTGAGAAGCGGTGGGAGTTGTGGAAAGATTTGTGTTCATGCACGATGGACAAAGATCCCAATGTGGAGGTTGCTAACCAACGCAAGCTAGTATGGTCATCCTTTCAAAAGGTTGTGCAATTGATGAATCTTTCAAGCACCACCGTTGAGCAGGGAGAGGAGTTCAAGAAGGTGCTTTATGAATTTACAAAGGCCGCTAAGGACGGATGGTGTGAAAGCAAGATTACACACTACATGGTTTGTTTTAACGGACTTAATACATATGCAATGTTTGAAAATGTAACTTTTCTATTCGCTTATCTCCTTTTTGGTTGTTTTAGCACATTCTCTATGCGCATGGTGCATACTTCATGGACCGCTATGGTTCGCTTGATATATGGAGTACACAAGGCATGGAGAAGTCCCACTATCGAGAAAAAGGAGTCTACTTCAAGAATACTCGGCATGGTGGTGGTAGTTCACACTCCAACTACCTCCAAGAGATGTTTAATTGGTTTTTTAGGCACACCTTTGGGAGAACTCGTACTATTGAGAAAGCAAGAGAATCGATGTTAGCAAAGCAGTTACGCAACGCTTCCCGTACTGCAGCATCCGAGAAGTGGAAACGCTCGCGAGCGTCCCTCGGCCACGAAGCTTACCGTGCAACTAAATATCGAAAAGGCAGCGTTTGGGCGTCGCGTCAGCCGTCCGCATGATCCAGGTTTAGTTGTTCAATTCAATTGCTTTATTTGAGTTTCACTCAATTGGCCGCATAGTGTGAAAGGGCCCAAATCTCAAAAAAACCTATTTAAAGGTTGAAGGGGCTCATTTTGTCATCTTCCCTACTAGGTGCAACCATGGCATGAACAAAACAAACGGCTAGGATTGCATATCCAGAGGGGCCGGATGGCCAACGACTCAAAGGTACAGCATCAGAAGCTGGAACTTCACAAGCTCAAGGTGAAGTCCACACAGAAGAAGCTGGAGCTTCAAATCAGCATGGCCAGTCCTCTACAGCAGCAAAAGAGAGATGGAAGCATCGTCTTGTTTGAAGGAGTATGAGCGGAAGTGCGACGCGAGAGAGAGTGCGAGAAGAAGAGCACGACGATATGGTGAACTCGCTCTACAGTAATGTGTAGAGCATAGTGAGTTCTTATTAGGTTTTTACAAAAGAATATGTGTACATACCTGGCGGCCCGCCCACTTACCTGGGCGACCACATTGGGCTTTATACCCCAACAACCTCCCACTTAAAGTCCAGTGTGGTACTTTAAGTGTGAGAGAAGCTACTATACAAGCTAATATACAAGAGATGTAGAGAAGTGATGTACTACCCTACACCTAACTGCTTGCGAAAATGCGCAAAGCTCTCTGAGGGAAGTCCTTTTGTAAGTAGATCAGTAGGATTTTCTGTGGTGTGAACTTTGACAAGCTGAAGTTGCTTATCCTCGAGCATTTCCCTGATGAAATGATACTTCACATCCACATGCTTTGTCTTTGAGTGATAAACTGGATTGCGAGCCAATTGTATAGCACTTTGACTATCACAATATAACAGAGGCATCTCTTCTTTGATTCCCAAGTCTGTTACTAGTCGATTAAGCCAAATTGATTCTTTGCATGCCTCTGATGCTGCAACATATTCAGCCTCTGTAGTAGACTGAGTAACACAATCTTGTAATCTAGAACGCCATGATACTGCTCTACCAGCCAATGTAAAGACATACCCTGACGTAGACCTTCGGTTGTCTAAGTCACCTGCATAATCTGAGTCTGTAAAACCCTTTACACTTAGCTCCTGACTCCCATAGCATATACGCATACTCTTTGTAGCTTTCAGGTATCTCAATATTCCTTTCACTGCCTCCCAATGTTTCTTGCCTGGGTTTGACATGTATCGACTTACTACTCCCACTGCAAATGCAATGTCTGGGCGAGTAGCAATCATTGCATACATCAAACTACCCACTGCAGACGCATATGGAATCTTATCCATTTCAGCTTGTTCTTCCTCAGACACAGGACAATCTTGTTTGCTAAGTTTCACATATGGTGGCAATGGAACACTCAGTGCCTTTCCCTTCTCCATATTGAAACGTTGCAAAACCTTGTCAATATACTCTGTTTGAGATAACCAAATCAACTTATTTGATCTGTCTCTCTCAATGCGCATACCAAGTATATGACTTGCCTCACCCATGTCTTTCATGTCAAACGATTTTTCCATCTTTGACTTCAAAGGTGAAATTTCTTCCAAGTGCTTGCCAGCAATCAACATGTCATCCACATACAAAATAAGGATCAGCCAACTACCATCCTTAGCCTTCTTTGTATATAGACAGTGATCGAACTCACTACGTTTGTAGCCTTGAGAAAGCATAAACTTGTGGAATTTATGGTACCATGCCCTCGGTGATTGTTTTAAGCCATAAAGACTCTTTAACAACTGGCATACCCAATCTTCCTTGCCTTTCTCAACAAACCCTTCTGGCTGCTGCATGTAAATTTCCACATCTAAATCACCATGCAAGAACACTGTCTTGACATCCATTTGGTGCAACACCAAATCTAATATGGCAACCAATGCAAGAAAGCATCTCAATGTAGTCATCTTGACCACCGGAGAGAAGACTTCATCAAAGTCAATGCCTTGTTCTTGCTTAAATCCCTTGGCAACAAGCCTTGCTTTGTACTTTGGCTGACTATCATGAGCGGTGATCTTATACCTGTAAACCCATTTACAAGGTAGAGCCTTTTTGCCCTGTGGTAATTTAACTAGCTTCCATGTCTTGTTTTTATGCAGAGCTGTCATCTCTGACTGCATGGCCAATTGCCAATTCCCGGAGTCCTTCATTTGCACTGCTTCCTTGTAACATGAAGGCTCATTGCAATCAGTCAACATGACATAGTTCATAGATGGAACAAACCTATCAGGAGGTCGCGTGACACGTCCAAATCTACGCACAATAGGTGGCTCAGGCTCAGCCACAACCTGTGGTTCCACTCTATCCTGTCCTTGCTCCTCTTGAGCCCTGACATTTTGTCTTGCACGTGCAGGTCCATCTTCTTGGAAGACAACTCTTCTAATCTCCTCAACCCTCTCTGGTTTAGAATGATATTTGGATTCATTAAAGTGAACATCATTGCTGCGAACAACCTTTCTGGATTCGGGATCCCAAAGTCTGTACCCCATCTCACCAGAATTACCATAGCCTAGAAAGATGCACTTTCTACTCTTTGGCTTAAGTTTGTTCCTAAATTCCTTTGGAACGTGAGTATATGCCTCACAGCCAAAGACTCTGAGATGCTTGTATGAGGGCATTTTGCCTGACCATACCATCTCTGGCACTGAATCCTTCTGCAAAACCTTGCTAGGAGATCTATTTACAAGATGAACAGCTGTTGATACAGCTTCAACCCAAAACCCATTTGGCAGCTGTGCATTAGATAACATACTTCTGACCTTCTCTTGTATGGTCCTATTCATCCTCTCAGCAACACCATTTTGAGGAGGATTGTAAGGAGCAGTAAGTTCACGTTTTATACCTTTTGACTCACAAAAGTCCTGAAAGGACTTTGAAACATACTCTCCACCATTGTCAGTAAGTAAGCATTTAAGCTTCTTGACACTCTGATTCTCCACAAGTGTCACAAACATTTTGAAAACACTAAACGCTTCATCCTTGTGCTTGAGAAAGTAAACCCATACTTTCCTCGAGTAATCATCTATAAATGTCATAAAGTAAGAAGCTCCCCCTAGAGATAGGTTAGGCATAGGTCCACACAAATCACTATGAACAAGTGCCAACTGTGTATCTCTTCTACTGCTTCTATGCTTGTGTGGTTGCTGTGTTTGCTTACTATACAGACAATGTTCACAGAATTCAAAATCATTAAATGAAAAGCCAGGAAAATAACCAGAAAGAGACAAGATTTCCATTCCCTTCTTGGACATATGTCCTAACCCGCTATGCCACAAAGAAACATTCGGCTGCTCGGTTACATTGATTACATTTTTAGAGACATTTGATACATAAATCATGGAAAGTCCTCCAGAATTTACTCCATGTGCTACTGTCATAGAACCCTTGGATATCTTCCACATGTTCTGTCTAAAAGTGGTGACGTAGCCAGCATCATCAAGTAAACCTGTGCTGATCAAGCTCTTTGTAATTGCGGAAACATGTCTCACATTCTTCAGCGTGAAAGAAGAGCCATTCTGAAACTTCAATTGAACATCTCCAACACCTAAGATCTCATATGTCTGCCCATTGCCTAGCCGAACATGATCTTTAGTGGTCACATAAGAGGTAAACCACTCCTTGTTTGGAGACACATGAAGTGATGCCCCTGAGTCTATAATCCAGTCACTCAATGCATTTCCATCAGATGCTGTAAGAAGAGCTGAGTCCATTGTATTCTTCAAGAAGTAGATGTCTCCTGACACTTGACTGTCATCCTCTGCAACAGTGTTTGTCACATTTATTTCTTGAATCTTCACTGAGGACTTGTTCTTCTCACCATGGTCTTCAGCTTTCTCTTTGCCTTTTTCTGTTTTCCATTCTCTGCAGTCTCTTTTCATGTGACCCTTCTTGCCACAATGGTAGCATTCTATGTCACTCTTGCCTTTAGCACTGCGGGACTTGCTACGAGACTGATTCCTCTTTCCACCTTTGTACTTTTCTTTGGTCCTTCCCCTGACAACTAAGGCTGTTCCTTTGCCTTTGTCCATTGTCTTTCTATTGGTTTCTTCAGTAAGCAGACTTCCTTCTACACCTGCTATGTTCAAACCATCTGGAGGTGTAGAATTACTCAAAGCTGTACGAAAAGTGTCCCAACTTTCCGGCAATGTGATCAACAGGAAAATAGCTCTAACAGGTTCATCAAACTTGACACCTTGAGCTGATAACTGACTGTAGATTGTGTTGAGTTCATTCAGATGATTGGACATAGGTGTCCATTCTTTCATCTTCAAGTCAACAAGCTTCTTAAGTCAGTATACCTGTGAAGCTGCACGCTGCTTCTCATAAAGATCACTCAGCTTTAACCATGCTTGATAAGCCGACATCTCGTCTGCTACATTGAAGTAAACGCTTTCTGCCAAAGTCAGCATAATGGTAGAAAGTGCCAATTCATCCATTTCGCTCCATTCATCTTCGTCCATATCTTCTGGTTTTATCCCCTTGAGCTTTATAGGTTTTATTTGCTTCTTTTGTACCAACACGTGCCAAATCTGCTTCTTCCACAATGGGAAATTGGTTCCATCCAGCTTCTTGATATTGTAAAGAGCAGTGTCGTGTGATCTAGCCATAGCTACGCTTCACAGTGGTTTACTTTCGTGGGAAAAATTCGGCAGAGTTTCCCTTGTAAACTGACCTCTGAACCAATATCAACCTGTCAAATGAACCAAGAAAGCTTCAGATTTTGCAGAAATTTTGGCAGAGTCTCCTTTGTAAAATGGCTCTGGTGTACTAAAAACAGACCAAAAACAGCTCAAAAAACACTGTCTCTCTGACACCGTAAGCTGTGGGTAAACATGTCCTGCACCTGTACTGTCTCTGACTGTCCTGTAAGCATAGACTGTGACAATGCCTCAACGGAAGTAAAGCAAAGATGCAATCCCAACTGTCTAACTCATAGTCAATACATCCTAGCTGCCTATCTAAGGGTGCTAGAGGGATCACTCCAAGACCTGTATCACCGAAAGGATCTCAACATTCGAGAATCCCCCAGCTCAATAAAACCTCACTCGACCCTCAACAAAGGCTACAGTAAATCTGACAGTACATAGACTTCCCACAAAGTCATACATCCACAAATTTTCCACTGTATGCTGTAACCGCTGCGGCGGCTGTTTGCTGCGTGACTCACAGCCAGCAAACCCTCAACAAACATACATCATCTCTGACAATACATCCCATGTGGAAGTACCTGCAATGTCAGGATGAAATCTGGAATATCAAGCAGCAAACACAAGCTACCTGATGAACTAGTGGATGTCGCCTACAGTCTGTGTGTAGATGCGCCCGTGTCGTATGTGACACGCCTCCAAGAACTGTGAGCTGCCCTTCGATGTGTAGACAGCCACAAATCAACACTCTGGGAGTGTCGATATCCTCAGCACCTGCAGTCGTAGGTCGAAAACCCCAAATTTGCAGAGTCGGATCTGCACCCGTCGAGACCACGTAGTCGAAAATGGCCTGCGCAGACCTTTGTCGAAGCCGAACGGTGGCCGAGATGACCTCAGAATGAAATTCTGACAACATCAAGCCCTTTGGGCTATCCCACGAGATTTGGGGCCGTGTCTTCGCCTGTCGAATTTCACTCCAATCTGAGCTGGTGACTCTAGCCTCCTGCAGTGCTGCCCCGAGCCTCGATCTGAGCTCTGATACCAGTTGAAGGAGTACGAGCGGAAGTGCGACGCGAGAGAGGGTGCGAGAAGAAGAGCACGACGATATGGTGAACTCGCTCTACTGTAATGTGTAGAGCATAGTGATTTCTTATTAGGTTTTTACAAAATAATATGTGTACATACCTGGCGGCCCGCCCACTTACCTGGGCGACCACATTGGGATTTATACCCCAACATTGTTGTCTATTCATCGGACTCCAACGATTCTAATGGCAATAGGGAGGATGAGAGCGACCAGGGCAAAGAAACAAACAGCCAAAAGCAGCCGTCAGAAGGCTCCGAAGAGACACAAACGGATGAACATGCCCCATGGGTTGGCGTCCAAATACAAACTTATCAGGCTCACATGTCTATTGGGGGTAAGACACTTCCTAAAGGGAGTGGACCTACACCATCACATCCGGTCGATAGTGAAGAGCACGAATCAGATGGAGAGTGGGTGGAATCCGATTATGAGGTGTTGGAAGTGCCTGTGCAGAAAAAAAAGAGAAAGAGAATTTTCTACAAGAAGAGGAAGCAAGCTGCCCCGACTCATGCCAAAAATGCACCTCCACGTCGACCTCAGAAGGTACGAAAGCGCAGCCGTGCTTTTGCGGAGATTCAACACTATCAAAAGAGCACCGAGCTCTTGATTCAGAGTGCCCCTTTTGCAAGGCTATGCAGGGAGGTTTTGCAATTGTACAACACTCAGTTTCGGATGGGCGCCGTGGCCATAGAGGCAGTCCAAGAGGCAGCGGAGCAATATTTAACTGGCATATTCGAGGATTCTAACCTCTGTGCCATCCATGCCCAAGGATATGCAGCTTGCTCGCCGTTTGCGCCATGAGGAGTAGCTTGTAATTAGGCATCAACCTTTTTGTATTTACGGAACTCCAAGATTGGGAAGAATTTGAATACAAGCGTCTTTTGATTCTATATCCCACTCTGTGCATTGTATTGGGAATAATTTGAATATAAGCGTCTTTTATTGTATACCCCAATGCGCATTGTATTGTTTTAATTTTGTACCATGCAATGTAGCATTGGTTCAATTTTTTTCTACCTTCTACTGTATGTATGTAGCCATTAGCTTGTTATTGTGAAAAATTGCCTACGTTTAGCACCTTGGCTAAGTGGGGCATGCACTTCCTGATGTATCCATGCTATGTGACTCACTATTGCATGGAAAAAACATCTACAAAGTGTTCAAAATGGCTTGGAATTCCCCCAAGTTGGCTGCCACAAGGGCGCGCATTTGGGGCTTCCAGAGGCTTATGGATGGACATAATGCGCGCCCTTGTGGCAGCCTCTCCTAGTGCTTTGCTGACACTCTCCAGTGGTTTCCAGACAATTTTGACAAGCAATAAGTATGTTTTGTTTGCTTCAATGCTTCAATTAGCATAGATGCTGCTGGAATTCATCCCCCCTTAGTCCATGTCAGTCCTAAACTCCAAAAAGGGCTTAGATATTGCCACAAAGTTTACTCTTGTGGTTTGTTAATACAACTTTAGGTATCTGGGGCAAGATGGGCTTAAGGTTACCTGGGTATCCATGTCTTCCTGTTTTGCAGCTGGGTATTATTGTCTTCTCACTCTGTTTTGTAACTGGATATGCTCCCATTCTCCAAGAAGGGTTTAGATATTGCCACAGTTTTGTGGTTTGTTAATACATCTTTAGGTATCTGGGGCAAGATGCGCTTAAGGTTACCTGGGTATCCATGTGTTTCTCTTTTTCAACTGGGTATTAATGCCTTGTCACTCTATTTTGTACTTGGGTATGCTCTTAGATGTGTCCAATTTCATCTGCCACAAGGGCGCGCATTTGCACACTTCATCTGCAGATGGAAAGCCCTAATGCGCGCCCTTGTGGCAGCATTGTTTAGGGACTTCCAAGCCCTTTACTAGGCATATACATAACTTTGGAAGCCTAGATATAACAAAGTATACATTTTTTAAGTTTTAATGCCTGCCAAACCCTTTAGTAGTCATAGCAAAAATTATGGTGCTTCTCATACACAATGGAAGCCCAACAGATAAGAAATTCAGAACCTTGCAAGAAAGAGAGTCATAGACAGCAAAAAGTAGTTTCATAAAAGAAATCAATGCTTTACATGATATCCGGCTTTTGCTTTAGGATCATTCTAATTACAATTTTCTGGCGCTTGGCCTTTTGGGGTGGCTCCCTGTTAAGTAAAGTGGTTGTGATTTCTTGGGTGTCATTAACCCCTACAGCTTGGTTCATGCCGACATGGGCAATAAGGCGCCCACGAAAGTTTACACCGAAAGTGGATATCGCAAAATATTTCTTTACAAGCACTACAAGGTTGGCCGTTTGGGCAAGTGTTGTTAAACACAACGCCTTGGAGAGTGAACGGAGAGAAAAAATGTTGTAGTGACAATTGGGAGAGTAGTCGGCATGGACAAACACCACGACACCAGTGGGAAGTGTGCCGAGGTAGTGAGAAAGTGCCGCTTGAGGTCCGAACGGCGTCCTCCTCCCCCCTGACCGTTGCGCCCAGGCATCAACCTCCAGAACATCCTGCAGAACATAGGTTTTCTGAGATATGGCACAAAATTATGATATAACATTAACAAAATCATTTGTAACAATCAAATGTAAGTGAGCATCTATACCTCTTGTTTACAATCCTCCTCATCGGCATCCGGGTGCAAGTAAAGATCCACGCTTGACTTCCCCTTTGGATCAAGCAAAACAGGTGTTGCAGCAGGTGGTGGTGAATCCACTCTTGCGCGTTTAGCCAAACACATGGCTTGCACAGCCACAAACTCCTCCTCAGAGACCTTGGCCTGCTCGGCCGCTGCCACCTCGGCTTGTGCGATCGCCACTGTGTCCGCCAAAGTATTCCCCATGGGCAGTAGGAGATCATCGTCATGGGAGGTGGTGGTATCAAGCTCAAACTTTCCATGGGCATCGAGGATGGCGAATGTTAACCCTCACGGCACACGGACACCCATCACCTACGACGGACGTGTATTATGTATTTGGTAGAGTCAGGTACCGGGCTTGTCGGTCCAATAGGGAAAGGTAGAGTGATCGCCGATGAGAGGCGCACTTTAACTTGGACATTCAAGGGATTAGTTGGTTAAGCATGGGCGCCCAAGTGTGAATGGGGTGAGCTCCTATAAAAGCCAACTAAACCTAATTTTTACTCATTCTCTCATTTGTGCAATTGAAGAGTGCTCTTGCTCCATCTTCTTCTTCTTCACCTCCTTGTGTGTGTGTGAGAGAGAGAGAGACAGAGAGAGGGAGAGTGTGTGTGCGATCGAGCATTACGAAGGCACGACGACGGCGAAGTGGTTGAGCGCGGCACGACTGCAGCTTCTTCTTCATCGCGGCGAGGAATCCACCACGAAGGCGAGCATAGAGCGGTGAGTGACACACCCTTTGTTCTCTTGAGCTTGCTAGTTTAGGCTTGTTGTGTGCTTGGAGCCGTTTGTGGCTCGCATACGGTGTATTGGCAAGTCCCTTGCTTCGACAGTGCGGCAAGGAGCGCACATTTTTGGCGCCGCTGCCGGGGATATGCCCTACACTAAGCTCGGTTAGCACTTTACGCTTCCTTGTGGTGCAATTTCTATCATAGGAAAGGCAGGAAAGGAGTGTGTGGAGATTTCTGTTTTTTGCGTTTTCTGCATTTGCTGTCAAGTCTCAATTTCTGCTATTGTCTGCATTTTTTCAATTTCCGTAATTTCTGCATTTTCAAGTTCGGCGTTTTCATTTTTCAAAATAAAAAAAATTTGAAAATAAAAAAAAAGAAAATAAAAATTCGGAAATCAAAAACGCGAGCGAGCGGCTAAATTTTTTGAAAATAAAAAACGTGACTCTTAAAACGGACGGGTTGGTTTGTATGAAAGATAGATCGGGATCGGGATCATTTTCCCAAGCCCAAGCCCAAGCCCAAGCCCAGGCCTCAATCCTCAGTCTTATGATATATATTAGACTCACTCTTATATATATACCCTACTCCCTCAAGAGAGAATGAGAGCATGTGGGACAAGTCCTCCACTCTCCTCCTTTCTCTTCCCACTTGCACCCTTAGACTTTCTAGTTTGGGCCTAGTTCTCTACTGGAAATTGACAGTTTTAGGGATTCCGAGGGCATAGAGTGACCAAACGGAGGGCTGTAAAGCACGGCACGACCCTCTGACCGATACGCTCGTTTCGAGCTATCACACGGCCCATTCCACGACACGCTCTAAAAAATCTAGCAAAAAAACAAACAAAAAACACGCTAAAAACTAGTCACAAGGCCTCCTAGAGCAGCTTTTTGACACCTTAGGGTATCAAAAGCACATGCACTTACGCTCTGGGCGGGTGCTAGAACACGAGCATATTGAGGGTGCCTCTGTTCATACGGACACCCATTACCCATCCACGATAAGCTCTAGACCCTCAGCGGGGACACAAGGTAGCACCACCCAAGACCCTAAAATAGCCGCTAGTGATTCCTCCTCCGACTCAGAAATCATGGAAGCATACCCTACCCAAAACACTGAGAGAGAAGGCCATGCACCTCCCGAAGCTCCACAGCCTAGTACTAGTATGTTTAGCCGTTTCATGGAAACATTAGGTAGAGCTACTCGCTCGGAACCTGATGCAGATGAAGCACGCGAAGGGGGTGGGGAAGTGGAATCTCCTTTCACATCGTACGTGGACCCCACACCCCCAAAGAGTGTCCATGTGGATATCCTGCCAACTTCTTACCAAGAAGGCCCTGTTGAGCTACCTCCTTCAGAAGTTCCCTCTAGAGTACCGTTGGTGACAAGTAAAACCACGGGGAGCAATATTGCTTCTACCTCACAAGAAACCGTTAACACGTCGACTCTAGAAGGATTGTTCATTAATGATCATTGGACATACGACCTCCACACTGAGGTGTTGACGGATCTACACTCTGGCCACGCCTACCATGTAGGATGGATAGAGATTGTACAATCCACCTCTAGTGCCACGAGCATCGAAGATCAACAGAAAATGATCTGTAATGTTATCCATGGCATTATTCAATCAGAAAGGCAAAACCGAGGGGTAAATATACTCTCAACTGGCCCCATGAGATTTCTGGATACGAGCAAGGCTCAACAGCCTACTCTATCACAAATGGAGACTCCTCTAATGAGCCCCATGGACCCATCTTACGTCATTTCACCTGGGGTCTCTATGCAATCTGAGCCTCCGAGCGAAAACTTTAGCTTCCCTAACTTGGCTCAACCCTCTATCAAGGAAAACACAGTGCTCACTCCAGGGATAAGCCTGACAGAGAATGTACTGATGACATCTACGGTTAGTGCAGGGCCACTATCTAGTGTCGTAGTACCTAATATGGGGCCTCGACCATATGTGCCTCTAGCCCCTTATGCACACATGGCCCCCACACCTCCAATTGTACCACTTGCTTATGCTCCTCGAGTGCCGCTCCCTAGCTCTTATCCGAGTGGACCTATGCCCGGTTATGTTCCATATCCTGCATCATCTACACATATGCCAAGACCGGCACCCGTTCCTCTCCCACATATGATTCCAAGAGTACCTCCACCAGCCCTGCCTCCTCATATAGGTGACTTGGCAGCGTTTGCTCAAACCATAGGTCGATCTATCGCGGAAAATATGCGTCATGCATCTGATAGAGAGCCTAGAAGTAAGGCAGTACAAATTGCCAAACTCACGCAAAAATTCAATGGGGACGAAGATGCTAGGAAACACATTGAAGTGTTTGAACAAGTATGTGATTCCTTAGGGGAACGCAACGAACTACATAAGTGCAATGCCTTAAGCTTGACATTAAGTGGGAAGGCTGGAGATTGGTATAGAACCATAAGGGTGGACGAGAAAACAATCTACCCTACCCTTCGAAGGTTGTTTCTAAAGGAGTACATACGAGAAGGTGTGCTTTGGGGTGTAGCATCTCAGCTACAGAAGGCCGAACGTAAGGAAGGAGAGTCAGTAAGGGACTTCATTAGTCGTCTAAAGCACTTAAACTCTCGCTGCCCTGTAAATGAGCGCTTCAACAATAACCAACTGCTTGATCGATTCATTCGAGGGTTGAGGAATGAAGGAATCTATAATGGACTAGTGATTAGAGGTATCACAACCTGGGAAGATGTCACTGCCAATGCAATCCAATTAGAGGACAACTTGATGATAGCAGGCATGAGGGTGTCTACTGACACGAGATCCACTAGCTCACAAGCCATTGAGTATGAACCCATGACTGCAAAGCCCATTGCCAATGAGCCAAAGGTATTTGAGACATTCTTGACAGACCTCACCAAGGCAATCCAAGAGTCTCTTAAGGATAACCGACTCCCTCAAAATAGTCACATGTATCCAAGAAGGGAGCAACAATGGTGTTCCATTTGCTTAGGTCCACATAGCACTAGTGAGTGCCCTACGTTTAGAGTAAAATTTAATGGAACTTGCAATGCATGTGGTAGGTATGGTCACCAAGCTAAGGATTGTTTAATGATCAAACGTATGATGGCAAATAGACCACCTGTAGCCTGGACGGATGCGCCTCGAGCTCCTGTATTGATGCCTACTCCACCTGTTGAGCAACTACTGCAACACATGGTCCCTAGATCTCAAAATGTTGTACAAGCTACACCGTTACCACCTCCTGTGCTAGGACCGCAGCCCCCGCATCCAAGAGTCGCCCCTATGAACCAAGTGGGTTGCGAGCCATCTAATGCTTATGCAGATGGTTGTGAGGAGGAAATAGACACTAGTACTGCCTACGGACTTGATACATTGGAAGAATGTCCTATATACTACATGGAAGATTGTTGGGAACAAGTCAAGCCGGTTTATCAAGCTGCTGCTCTCGCATCCAGAGGTCAAAATATCAACACCTAGGCTAGGAGGCCACCTCTTCAATGCTACGAGTGTGGTGGACCACATCGAGTAGCGGAGTGCCCTATTAGGCTGCAAAAGAATGCTGCACAGATGCAAGTGAATCAAGGGAGCACGTCTGCAATGCCAATACTCACATGTAATCGTTGTGGCATAGATCACTTGATTGCCCAATGCCCCTATAACCCAAATGCGCCTAAAATCACACCCCTGAATTTGGTCGAAATTGCTAGTGTGACATCGCCAATACCACCCGTCGCACTCGCTTATGCGATTACACGGTCCATGCTTCAAGGGCCAGGACATATCCTCGAAGAGAGAGATACCGCGTCAATTATCCAAGCAAAGAAAAAGAAGACACGAAGGAAGAAGTCGCAGAATATGGAAAATTCAAAGCCAAGTTCCAAAACAAACATAGGAACAGGAGATGACCCCGTGTATATGAATGACCTCGAGGATGATTCAGATTCAGTCGAGACAATGGAGACTAGAACCAATACCACAAAGGGAAAGACCGACAAAGAAAACCGTAACATGGAACCAAATGAAAACCGAATGAGAGAAAACCATAAAGAGCCTCTGAAAACACCACAAGTGTTTCCAAATCCAATCCAAGACCCCCAAGATAAACCGCAGAGGCAAAAAGGGAAGAATCGTAAAAAGAAGATTGGGACGTACCCAAACCCTGTAGACGAGATTAAGCAGGTGAAACATCTAAGAGGTTTAGTGGAGGAGACTCAAAGGAAACTAGAACCAGAACCCATGCATGTCAAAATTCATGACACAGTGTTTCCCACGCAAGTTCATCCACCCCACATGAACCATAGACCGTTAGCCATATCTAGTATCATCCAAGAAGGGAGTGAGGACGGGACATCAGAAAGTGAGCATACACCCTTCTTGTTGGAAAGGATGTTTAACGAAGGAATACCTGATCCCATTGAGGAATATGAGATTCCATCCTCACCAGCTCCTAGTCAAGGACCTACACCCTGCAAAACGCCAATGAATGTTGCCAAACTAGTGGACTTCATGTCTTCTGAGGTCCGAACCACGATCATAGCAAAGCTGTATGGAGATCCTGAGTTATTCCTTGCACTTCGAGCATTCCTTAACGGAGAGCTACGAACGGGATTACCGCAGTTTGCGCAACCAAATAGGCCTGACTCGATTATGATTGATGAGGAAAATCATGTGCAATCACTTGACTTAGATGGACACGAGTCTGTGATTGAGGTACCCATTAACGAATTAGGGCAGTATTTTGAAGGCGACGAGTCTAATGCGACCCTACCCATCACTACCAAGGGATTAACTATAAAGGGAATTCTTGATGGTGGTGCGGGAGTTAGCCTCGTTACAAAAGATTGTTGGGAATCCATGGGAAAACCCCGCCTCAGTGTTACTAACATTGTGGTAAAGATGGCAAATGGTACCATAGCCAAACCTATGGGGATGCTCAAGGATCTTAAGATCAAAGTTCTAGGACACAAGGTACGACATACGTTCATTGTAATGGATTTCTCTAAACACCTTATGTCATATGAAATGATTTTAGGACGACCATTCATGAGGGAAGCACAAATGGTTCATGATTGGTCTAAAAATCATGTCTATTTGCAATTCCAAGACTCTGTCCTTAGAGTGGATTTGGTGACTGGTAAGGTACACCCCTTAGGGAGTAAAACCATTATTGATCATCGCTCTGACACCACAGTTCACTCGGCCCTACTACAATATTGTTACACTTGTAAGAAGGATACAGACATTGGCCAAGATTCTCCTTACATGGATGTGTTACCGGGTATGACGGAATCAGACAATGTGGATTGGGTCCACCTAGCATCAACCATAGACACTTTGGGAAATAGGGGGACGACCTGGGTAACACCTGAGGGGGATGAAATGCCTATACCCTTAAATATGCTACAAGCAATGCATATCGCTTCTGACAAGACTCATCCTAATGTAACGAAGAAAACATACAAGTGGGTCCCTAAAACCTCTGTAGTGAGCATGGTTGATGCAAAAAAACAGAAGCCTTGTAAGAAACGTACCACTCGCTCCAAGAAAAGTAAGAAAATGTTGCGATGGATCCCTAAACGACTATTGGAAGCCCAAGGCTACTATCAAGGAAATGATCAAATCTGGGTGCCGAAACGTAGATTGTGCTCTTACCTATCACCTGGCCCAAGTGAGCCCAATCCCGTAGTTCCAAAACGAATCAATGATCGTGGAAAGGAAAAAATCACAGAATGTTACACACCCGCTCCCGAGCTAGTTTGGGTACCAAAGAAAGAACGATTTGTTCCACCTAGCTCAGGAAGGGGGGAGTCCCATGAAGCTTCTAGCTCCTCATGTAATACATCCATAGAGGTAAAAGCTTCTACACAGCCTCCATCTATAGTAGTGGACCTCCATGAAGCTACAAAAGAATCCACACCTCCCAGTGTTCAAGAATCACCTGATGAACCACTTCAAGTTCAATCCTGGGAGAGTACCTTACCACCCTTGCAGCTTGACAAGGCACCTAGGGTAATAACAAACTACTGGCAAAAATCCTCACCTATTACCAACTGGAACAATTGGTTTCAAAGGGTGACAAGCTCATTTCAAACGGTATGATCTACCCAAGGAAGGGGGGAGTGTTTGCTGACACTCATCATTCATTTGTTTCGCTCTCAACCTTTTTCCCTGACCTCTCAATCTCCGATCTTAGGGAATGTCAATATAAAGCTTTATACTCACAAAAAAAAAAAAAAGAGCAAGAGCAATTAGCAAACGAGTATGCACCTTAAAAGTCAAAACATTGACTCAGACCTACACATGTCACATTTGGTACAGTGAAATAGAAACCTATGCCATAAAACACCTTTGATCCTCATCACTTGAGTGATGGAGGGTAGGTAAGATTAGTACGATAGGAGTGTTTCTGTTTTAGAGTTGCGTGATTAGCGAAGTTCTCTTTTCCCATTGATGTTCCTCCTAGAGGTATTGTTTGTGTTTCATAGTGTGTACAGGAACCTGTTTCTATTGATAGGATTTGGACCTTCATGGAACCTTTCTCTCGTTCACACTTCAAATCAAGCGCGACCATCAACACAAACAGGTGTTTCTTGTCCATTCGCATTGCCCTTATCTTTTTGCATCTATGATTGTCCGCTTTGATTGTGATTGGTAGCATAATATTCAGTGCATTTGCTTGGTATCAAACATTTAATTCAATGTAATGTTTTGTCATAATCACTTGTTTAGGTGTAAAAATCAAGCAGTCCGACTAAGCTAGTTTGACCAAGCTAGGTATTAGAAATCTTCTCTTAATACCATGGGGAATGCCTTCCTAATAATCAATGGTTACTTAGGTTCTTAATCCGATTTAGGCAGCATTGTATGAAATGTACTAGGGCTTTCTAGTGGGCTTAACCCTATTGACCTTTAGCGTAAGTATTATAAAGGGAGTTTACTAATGTGATGAGCCTGGGGAGGGTAACAGTGTTATATGACCCCCCAAAGTTACAAAATTAAATGCTGAAAATGAACAAGCAAAAAATCAAAGTGCCACAATGTAAAATTTTAAGCTGGAAGAGAAATCTCAGCTTGATTTGGTACTTCACTCACATGTATCGCCTATGGTACTAGAGCCCTAGAGGTTCCCAGTGTGGGCGCTTTTCCTTGAAAAGCAAAAAACCCAAGGCATACAAAATAAGCACACACATCATAATTGAATCACTGTGAAAAGACCTTGGGGGGTCAAAGAAAAAGTAATCAGTCAGGCGCTGATTTCATGAGAAATTCCTTTTATGGTAGCTTAACTACAAGGTTTTCTAGGTATAGCCTCTAGTCAGCCCTCGAACATGAATACTTGGCTCTCGCGATTAAACAACTTAATTGACCACAGAAAATTAAGAAGCTTACCCATGGTATTAATACTTGATCTCTAGTGCCTTTCGACCGTCAAATTAGCGACCCCAGACTTGTTTAATTTTCTACCTTTACATCTGTTTATGCATTTGATTACATTGCAATTTAATGTTCATTGCTAACAAATTGTTTGAAATTCTTTTACCAATCAATTTTTCTATCTAAAACTGCATATGCTTTTTAAGAGAATGCAATTACTGTGCCAATGTTGTTTGATTTTGCAGTGACTGAAGAAGGCTAAGGACATTCATCTCAAATGCTCTTCCACCTCGACGACCCAGCTTCAACTCAATAGCTTCCGAGGACGGAATCTACATCAGGAAGGGGGGCATGTTAACCCTCACAGCACACGGACACCCATCACCTACGACGGACGTGTATTATGTATTTGGTAGAGTCAGGTACCGGGCTTGTCGGTCCAATAGGGAAAGGTAGAGTGATCGCCGATGAGAGGCGCACTTTAACTTGGACATTCAAGGGATTAGTTGGTTAAGCATGGGCGCCCAAGTGTGAATGGGGTGAGCTCCTATAAAAGCCAACTAAACCTAATTTTTACTCATTCTCTCATTTGTGCAATTGAAGAGTGCTCTTGCTCCATCTTCTTCTTCTTCACCTCCTTGTGTGTGTGTGTGAGAGAGAGAGAGAGAGAGGGAGAGTGTGTGTGCGATTGAGCATTACGAAGGCACGACGGCGGCGAAGCGGTTGAGCGCGGCACGACTGCAGCTTCTTCTTCATCGCGGCGAGGAATCCACCACGAAGGCGAGCGTAGAGCGGTGAGTGACACACCCTTTGTTCTCTTGAGCTTGCTAGTTTAGGCTTGTTGTGTGCTTGGAGACGTTTGTGGCTCGCATACGGTGTATTGGCAAGTCCCTTGCTTTGACAGTGCGGCAAGGAGCGCACAGCGAAACACTCATCCATGCGAAGCTCAAAGGATTTCTCCAAATCGTGCATAAACACAAACTCCTCCCCACCCACCACAATGGAGGAGAAGCGGGTAATCTCTACCTCAGGGATGGCATCCCGAGTGGTGGTTCCTTCTGGCGGTCCCGAGGATGAACCCACTGATGGAGAGGCCTCCAAGAGGCCTTGAATCCCTACAGGGTAGGTCAAGGAAAGCGTCCTCTCCTCTGCGGATGAGTCAATGGCCGCGGGCTTGGGGTCCTTCACATCAGCTAGTACCCCGCCAATCTGCAAGTGAGGTAGCACTACGTCAGGGCCTGCTGGGCACTCGTGAAGGAGGAAGATCATTATTGCCTGAACAGAGAAAAAAGTGTTTCCAATCTTTCCCTTACGCATTGCTCGCACATCATCAGCTTCAAGACGCACATATTTTCCGGCGGGTTGTGCTATGGTGGCAAAGCGTGAAAGCCACTGATGAAATGGCCTGTCCCCTTGGTAGATATGGTGGAGAAGGCCTTCAGGGACCCATTGCCCTGGTCGGTTTGGTAACTCAACAATGAATCTCCCCATGCACGTGGAAATGTATGAAGTAATGTGCTCAAGAGATTGAGAGTGGAGGGTCAAGGTGGTTTCCAAATTGGGTTGGGTTGTGAAAAATGCTTGAAGCGCAGGGCGATTTGCATGCCCAACCTCTGTAAGGAATGCATCTAAAGCACTAGTAGCAGCCATGTATTCTCTTTGCGTGATTGGGTATGCTAGGTCTCTCTACAATGCTGGGATGAAAATGGTGAAATGAGGAGGTGGTCCTCCTTATATAGACATATTCTATCTCGAAAAAAATAAAAAATATGGATTTAAAAAATAAATTTACACCACCTTAAAACTCAAGTACAACACCTTAAAACTTTTCAAAATCTTTAATAAAATATCCAATATATAAACGATTAAAGTTACAAGCCAATTCACTTAGACAAGATGATTTCGTCTGTAGCCCAATCTTTGTAAACAAGCATAGTGGCCTCCATCCGCCTTCCAATCTATACAACCAAAAATGGGCAATCAAAATACAAAAACCCACAGAAAATAAGAAAAGGTAGCTAAGGAAGCACAAAGCAGACCTTGCGTTGTTCTAGTTTGAAACTTGCATTACCGACATCCTCGAATCCCATTATGACAAAGTGTTCCCGAAGATTGGCAAGAGTCCAATGCGGATTCACTGCAACCACCTCCACCTCGTTATTGGGCATGCGGACATGAATTTCAAAGGATTGAATCTCTTCGGCTGTCAGTTGGAAGGGTATCCATTTGCCACGTTTGTGCATTCACCTCTCATAGCTAAACTGTGCATACAAGGTGCACCTTGCTTTCAAATACCGAAGGCAAAGCTGTGTGGGAGACACATTGCACTTATAACGGTCACCATCATGCAAACTGTCAACATAGCCCCAATTGACACCTAGAATGGTGTCCATTTCATCTATGTCAACTTCTTTGCAAACAAACATTGTTGGTGTTTCTACAATCGGTAGAGAGCAGAATGCATGCACAAAAAAATGAATGGGACAATGCCAACTGAGACCCACCGATCTGGTTGCCTTACCAAACTTTAGGGACCCTTGGAAATCTTGCAGCACCTTGCACTTGAAAGAAAGCAAAGCCCAATGGTCTGGAGTTGGCCATTCTGCACTCTACAATGAGGGTGTCTCCACGGCTTCTAACCTACCATAGCTTTGGCTTGACTTCGGCACCACGTACTTGTGGGAGTACATGAATATTTGCTGCTCGGTAAGTTTTTCCGATGAAACATTAGGAAACATAAGCTCCCCAATGTGAGCATGCACAACCATGAACGTGCCTGAGAGGCACTCAAGCGGCTGCTCCTCAACTAAGCTGGATGGAAAAACATCTTTACAAATGTCCTTAGTTAAACATAATGATCACATAAACGTAAACATGACATATGCATGGGATAGCTAAACCATGAAAACTTACAATGAGGTGCAAATTGAGTAGAAGCTCTCTTGAGGTGGAGCTCAACTGCACTGTAGACGTGTTGCACGATGTCCACCATTCCGGACTTTGTTTCTTTGAATGTCAATAGCCGGCCCTTCCAATGATGTTCCAATACACCTCGACACCATACGCGATGAGGTCTAGCACGTGACGGTTGCATGTAGATCCATGCACCCTTCTTGAACACTTGTGGGATCCATACCCCCTCTGAGTCTTTTGTGTTGTGCAACACAATCTCCTCTATCTCTGGTTTGGGCCGTCTATGCGTGGACATGCTTGGGAAGTTGGGCTTAGGAAGGGATTTGAAAGAGTTGAGTACTGTGGAGAGAGAATGAGGAGCTGAGGGGAGGGTGAGGTGAGCTGCCTATGGTGGCTATGGTGGCTTTGACAGTGGAGATAGAGAAAGAGAGGAGTGAGAGGTAGAGAGGTAGAGAGGATAGTGGAGCTGTGGGCTATGGAGTGTGGGACTGTAGAGGGTTGATGGAGGTGTGAGAGAAGGGGGAGCTATGGAGAGAGAGGAAGAGAGTGGTGGAAAGCTTTTGGCTATGGCTGCCTTGACTGTAGAGAGAGAATGGGAGGAGGGAGAGTGGGACTGTAGAGGGTTGATGGAGGTGTGAGAGAAGGGGGAGCTATGGAGAGAGAGGAAGAGAGTGGTGGAAAGCTTTTGGCTAGGGAGAGTGGGAGAGAAAAGTAATGAGGGAGAGAGAGAGAAAAGTGGATTTTGGGGGGAAAATTTGACTTTTTTAAGTTAGTTTATGTTTTGGGGCAGTTTTGGAGGCAAATGGGTCAACTTTGGAACTTTTAAAAATTTTTCAATTTTTTGGGTTTTTAAGCATGCGCGTTTTTTTTGGGGGGTCCCTCCCTCTTTTATGACACCTCTCTCCTCCTATTTACCCCCCAAACCCCCCCCCACCCCCCACCCCCCTATCCTACCTCCCACCTCTCTCTAAGAACCAAGCATTGAAGAGGGAGACAATTAGGCTGCACCCCTACCATTCCTCCCCCTCTAGGTGATATCCCAAGAGCCTTCTCATTGGTTCTCCCTTAAGCCTTCACTAATCAAAAAGGCCCAAGGAGAGTCCATATTTTTCCTAATGGATGAAGGCTATACTAGCACAGAGTAAGAGGAGAGTGAGGATGACATGTTAAGGATAGATGCAGACTTGTTTGGGGTCACCATAGACGACTCTCCACCTAAAGAAGAAGGTATGCAGTCTCAAGCTCATGGTTTAAGCATAGAGGAGGTTTCGAATATGATAAGTGAAGACCTTACCAAAGGGGAAAAGGAGGGCTATGTTCAACTGTGTGAATCCTATCCAAATCTATTTGCTATGGAGTACAAGCATTTGCGAGGTGCAAAGGGGGTGGAGCACAAGATTGTTCTTAAGGAGGGGCATAAGCCTAAAGCACAAAAGCTGAGAAGACTAGGGGAAATTCAAAAAGAAGCCCTTTGGCAGGAGATCAATAAGCTATTGGATGCAGGCATCATATATCCTGTGAAGGAGTCAGAGTGGGTCTCGCTAGTGGTCATAACCCCTAAGAAGAATGGGAAATGGAGATTGTGTGTTGACTACAAGCCATTGAATGCTGCGACCAAGAGGAATCACTACCCCTTGCCGTTTCAAGACGAAATCCTAAACCAGGTGGCTGGGCATGAGAGATACTCGATTATGGATGGCTTTTCGGGGTACTTTCAAATAGGGATTGCACTTGAACACCAGCTGAAGACCACATTCATATCTCCATGGGGTTGTTTCGCTTACCGCAGGATGCCATTCGGATTGGTGAATGCATATGCCACGTTCCAAGGTTGGATGAACAGGGTATTTGGTCCATACTTGGGCCGTTTTATTAGGGTCTTCATGGATGATATCGGCTACTATAGTTCAAGGTTGGAGCACCTATCAAAGCTCCAGTTATTCTTTCAAAGGCTTGATGAAGAAGGAGGTCAACTGAACCCCAAGAAGTGCAAGCTAGCACAACCTCGAGCACAATTGTTGGGTCATGTGGTGTCACAAAACGGTATAGAGGCGGATCCAGAGAAGGTGAAGGCATTGGTGTTGATGGAGCCGCCATCAGATGCTTAAGGTTTGGCTTCATTTGTTCATAAGCTGAAATATTTGGCACATTTCTTTTGGATGTTGTCGCAATATGTGCATCCTCTTCAAAAGAGGGCTCAGCAAGTGCATGGCTATGAGTGGGATGAGGAATCTCACGAGGCTTTTGATAGGGTCAAAGAGATTTTGTGTCAGTTGCCAGCGGTGTGTCCTCCCAATCGAGAGGACGATTTGTATGTGTCTATGACGGTGGGCACAGTTGCTATTGGAGCGGTTCTATTGCAAAAGGTAGGGAGAAGCTATAAGATGATATACTTCAAGAGCAGGGTGATTAGCCCAGGAGAGGCTACCTACACCGAGGCGGAGCAGTGGGTGATGGCTCTTGTCTTCGCTTGCAGGAAGTTCAAAGTCCATTTGATTGTGCGTAAGTTTTTTGTGGTGACGGCTAATAATCTATTGCCAGAGGTAGTGCTACATTTGAGGCCAGGAAGGAGGATTATGAAGTGGGTGTTGGAGCCACAGGAGTTCGATTCCGAGTTCAAGGTGGATCACACGAGTCGGTCTCACCTGGCAGACATTCTTGTTAGCAAGGCTATCGATTTTCCGGCCTATCCAAGAGTGGTACGAGATGAAGCCAAAGAGGAACCTGACTTGGAAGATGCTTTCACTATGTGGTTCGATGGAGCATATCAAAGGTAGTGCAGAAAGCAGGAGGAGGTGTGGTGATACACGAGCCACATGGAAAAACAATATTTTCAAAGGCGTATGATTTAGAGGACGTCCACACCAATAATGAGGCGGAGTATCTCACTCTGCATTTGGGTTTAAAGCAGTGCATAGACTTTGGCATTTCAAGGTTGGTGGTGAAGGGAGATGCATTGCTAGTCATCAAGCAATTGTCAGGCCAATGGCACGTAAAGTGCGATTCTTTGAAGCATTGGTTCTTTTCCATCAAGAAGATGTTGAAGTCTTTTGAAGAAGTCCAATTCAAGCATGTGAGGAGAGAGCAGAATCAAGAGGCGGATCAATTAGCTAGCAGCAAAGTGCAGGTGCATGTTGCAGGTCTATATGTGGCCCCAGCCACTTATGCAGGTAGAGAGACTCTAAAGGAGATTGAAGGCTTTTTGAGTACAGGGCAATGTTTAGAGGGTTTGTCCAAGCTACAAAAGAGAAGAGTGGTGCAAAAGGCTCGCAAATTTACACTGGTAGGTGAGGATATCATGAACTACGGGCGTGACGGAGTGCTTAGAAGGGTGCTATACAAAGAGGAGATAGGAATGGTGCTGGAGCAATGCCATGAAGAGAGTGCGCATCAGGGCAAAGATCAGGTTCTGTTTCGAGTGCTTAGAGCAGGCTTTTGGTGGCCTTCCATTGTGAAGGACGTACATTATTGGTACAAGACGTGCCACGAGTGTCAGATTATAGGTGAAAGACGATCAGTAGCAGAGTCACAGGGCGCCATCACCGCACAAAGCGATTTTGAGAAGTGGGGTTTGTATGCAATAGGACCTCTCCCAAAGTCTACAAGTGGTAAGAAGTATGTGGTGGTAGCCATTGACTACCTTACAAGGTGGGTCGAGGCCAAAGCAGTGAAAAAGGTAAATGCTAGTGTTGTGGCTCAGTTTATGTTTGATAATATATGTTTCCGTTTTGGTGTTCTATGGGTGTTAGTTTCCGATAGAGGTCAGGGGTTTAGAAGCAAGCTCATGAGCGCATTAGTGGAAAAGTTAAAGATTCAGCACAGGTTTTCCTCACCCTATCACCCCCAATGCAGTGGTCTAGTCGAGAGTGCTAATGGTCAAATTGTCATGATGTTAACGAAGTATGTGTACAAGCAGGAAGCTGAGTGGGAAGAAAATCTAGAGAAGTGTTTGTGGGCATATAGAACATCTTATAAGGTGGCTACAAACTTCACTCCATTCGAGCTTGTCTATGGTAAAGAGGCAGTGTTGCCAGTGCATGCACAGCTAGGTGCTTTAAAGGGTATGTGACATGTCAATGCCACTCAACAGGAGGTTCTACAAGATTGGATAGCCAGTTTGGAGGCTTTGCAAATGGACAGAGAGGCAGCGGTTCGGCAGACTATTATGTGAAGCAAAGAGAGAAGCGGGTTGCCAAGTTCAATCAGAACTTGCCAGAGAAGATAGAGGAAGGAGACCTGGTCATGAAGTATGAAAGCTATCTGGATTTCACATTCCAGAAGAAGTTCAAGAAGAAGTGGACAGGTCCGTATAAAGTGAAGAATGCCTTTCCGAATGGGACGTATCAATTGGTAAGAGCAAATGCCAAGTTTCTTAGGAACAGGGTAAATGGTGTGCGGCTCAAACTGTATTTCGAGAGGAGTCTAGTGCCTGAAGTGCAACAGATAATAGTCAAGGGGGTGGGCAACCCACCTAAATCATGCAATGTGTGAAATAAAAAATATGAATCTTTGTACATAGCCTGTACATACAGTTATGGTTTTGCGAGTTCTTTTTATCGTCAGTTTGGTGTGCCAGTTTCAAAGTTTTGTACATATGCTTTTGGTCGAACATAAATGTTCGACGAGGAGGCTGGGAAATGATGGTGCAGCTAAAGTTGGTCGAAGCTAGCAAGTGGTCTATGCCAGGCCAAGACAACAATCGAGTGCAGTGTAGAAGGCTAGGGCAGGTACCAAGGCCCTAGGCAGCCCAAGGATAGCGGGAATGCATGCTTAAAGCGATTTTTTAGACCAAAAAGGCTGCAGGATGGTCCGGTTGGGATGGCAGGTCAAGATGTCTGGAATGACAAGTCAAAGATTTAGAATGTAGGGTTCAGCGTGCTCTAGAAGAAGATTCAGACGCCTCGTCAAACGGAGCCCCGGTGCTCTAGATGTTGCAGTTTAAAGAAAGGGTGTGTAGCAGATCCCCAACGAACAGGGCAGCTGGGGACAAGTGGCCCGGGCTGGTGTCAGTGCATACATGTATAGAGCTCGAGTTACGGAGCATGCATGTCTTCTCGGATTGTGAATCGGAGCTCTGGATAGCAGGATATGGCCATTAGAAGATTTTCCAGGGGCCGGGTCTGAGCCCATTTGGCCGCACTAGGAAATGTGCCATCTGGCGTTTTTTAAGCCTCGCCAAAGTTCTCGGTGATAGTGTGTGCCATGTGGAGCTAGCACAAATTGATGGTACGTCAATCGGATATTCAGTCGGTCAGATAGAGCGAGACGAATTTGGGAGCCGTGGGCAGTAAAAGGTGTGCAGATGATTTTCCCAGTTTTTGGTCGCCTTGAATCGCGGACCTAGGAAAGTTGAAGTTTGAAGATCACGGGGAGGATCAAAGCCAACAATCGGGACAATTGGGTGGAGGTTTCAAAGTAATCATTGGGTTTCTCAGTAGGAAGTGGCAAGATGATGAAGTGGGCCACAGAATCAATGGGATTGAGCATTTTTTTAACCTTGGAGGCCACTCAAAGGGGGTATTCCCTGGGGCTGCCACGTGGCAGACGAGTAAGCCCACATGCGAGGAGGAGGCCAGAATTCGCGTGGTATATACTCTGAGGCGTGGGCACCCATTGGCATCCAAAGGGGCGTAGAGAGCTTGGAGCTCTGTAGCTATGTTGTCTGTGCTGCAAGGCGGCAGTAGGCGTTGCGTTGGCCGAACGCGGCCCCGCGGTGGTTTTGGGGGAGAAGCCTAGCGCAGGCGCCATCCGCCGTGGTACGCTGGCGGCGGTTTGATGAGGTGGCAGTACCGCATACGGGGTGCGTTCCTGCGGGCCAGAGTTTGGAGAGGGAGAGAAGAGGCAATAGCGACATCGCTATTGCCCTTCCCCCCCCCACGTAAGAGGGAGATCCCACAAGGTCACTCCAAGGGCGAAGGCAAAGAGGAAAGGTCGTCTGGGTGGCCGAGGACCAAAATTAGCCAAATGAACCAAAGAGGCAGTGACAGAGAGAGAGAGAGAGGGTCAAGAGTCAGAGCTCAAGGGCAGCAGAGGCTGGCCGAGCAAGGTCAAATGCGGCCCATCCCAAAGCATGTCCAAGCAAAGTACAAGCATGGGTGAACCAAGTGCTAGAAACCAAAGAGGAAAAAGGTGGTAAGGAGGAGTCCGATGGGTAGAGGGAAAGAGTCAAAGTAAAAAAATGAGCAGTATAAGGCTAAACCAAAAGAGGGTAAAAGGTGAAAAATAAAAATAAAAAATGAAGAGCCTAGGGGGCAATAGCGACGTCGATAATGCCCCCCCCTCCCAAGTGCAAAGAGTGAAGAAGAGAGAGATAGATCAAAGCGGTGCCCTCTCTCCCAAAAGATACCAATTCAAGATGCCAGCTGGACCAATTAAATTGTAAATTCCAAATTAATGGACCCCTCTATAAAAGTCAAAAATGGATCAAATTTGGGGTTTTTTTTCTTGGCCTTTGGAGGTGCCGTTTGAAGCCTGCAAAGTGAAGTTCTCAAGCAAGCTAGCCCCTTTGTAACTTTTGCTTGAAAATGGCCATGGTGATGGCAGTGCAAGCCGGAGTATATGTTTTTTGAAGTGCAATCAAGCCACAGTTGCCTCCCGCGTTGTTGTTTCCCCTCCCCCCCTTCTCTTTCTCCTGCTTTCATGTCCCTCCTCGGTGCCGGCTGTGTGGAAGTGTGTGCCCCCCTAGGACCGATGGTGTTTTGAGTGAGAGAGTGAGATTGAGTGGTTGTGTGCATGTGTAAGGTTGGAGACAGGCAGTGGTAGTAGGTGTATCTTGTGTGGTGATTGGTAGAGTGTGTGAGCAGTGGAAATTGAGGAGGCGGTGGTCTGCTAGTGTTAAGTGTTTCTTTGAAGGTGTTTTCTGAGAGGATAGGGGTGTTGTGAATACCCTGAGCTATAGAGAGGCCCTTTTGTTTGTGCTGGGTGTGTTCCCCCATTCCCCCTCTCCATTGTCTCCCAAACACCAAGTAGATCTTGTCACTCTACTTTGGAAGTATGAGATGGACTAAAGAGCAGACATGCTTACGGCAGCTACATCTCCCAAGCACCAAATGGACTAGTCACCATCTTGGAATGATGTCGTAGGGAAAAAATGGATCCTCTACCCGCTAAGAAACATGGACTAATGATTAGGCTTTATCTTCTCTACCTTATTATTGAGGACGACTATGATTTCAAGAGTAAGGTAATATCATAAAATATAATATCTAACTTTACCAAATGATTTTCTCATATTGAACTGATCATTTAATGTGGGAGAATAAATGGGAATAAGAGTTAGAATAGAGACATGTGCTTCTAGACCTATCTCCACATGGGACCAAAAGGAGAGATGGTTACATCTCAATAGGGGTCCAACAGGAGAGATGGTTACATCTCAATAGGGGTCCAAAAGGAGATGGTATATCAAAGAGAAATGTGCAATAAGTGCTTCTAGACTACCTCAGCAAGGGACCAATAGGAGAGATGATTACATCTCAATAGGGGTCCAAAAGGAGGTAGTCTATAAAAGATAAATGTGCATCTAATGGATCTTAAAAGACCTTAGGTTTATCTTCATTAAAGACCTCCAATGGTTAGTGTTAAAAGTCCTTTAACCTTAGGCAAGCTAGGGCTAAGCTTGAGGTGGGAACCCAACCTAAACTTACCTTTGACCTTAGGCAAGTTAGGGCTGAGCTTGAGGTGGGAACCCAACCTAAACTTGCCTTTGACCTTAGGCAAGCTAGGGCTGAGCTTGAGGTTGTGGGACGCATGTCTAACCTCACCATCCTATCTTATTGCAGTATTAGCGAGAACCACGATTAATTTGTCAAACCATGGGACAAAGCTGACTCGACTAGTGCATAGAGGCTACAAGAGGTTGTCAATATCTCGGAAAACAACTAACAACTTGCATCTAATTCAAGCTACACTCAAGTGACTGAAATCACCAAAAGCCAATCGCTCCATCGGAAAATAAGTCACATCCGTTACAGCATCAAATGACATCCAAACGTAATGAAACTTCTACGACAAGTTTATAAGACCTAAGCACACATATTTATGGTATCAAACCCCACTTTAGCTCAAGTTCCAAAATCGCAATTATCAACAACAGTGGATTTTTGACCTAGTCGTTTTCGACCCAGAATGCATCTAAATGCTTAGCAATGATGCCCCAATACCCCGCCTATGCTTAGTTTTTTATTTGAAAGTGTAAATTCCTAGTTATAATGAAATTAGGCCGCGGGTCATCAGCGACACCAAAAGCTACAAAATATTGTGATGTGTTTACATCAATGCGTAGAGCTCTTACCTGCGGTTGCAATGCAACAAACGCAATCGCAATGTGACAACTGGGGAGGGCGTAGGAAGTGTGAGAAGGAGAGGAGTGAGCGTTGTTAGCTCACGTTGTGTATTTCTTATACAAAACTTATAAAAAACTCACAAAAATTGGCTTTTATACCGTAGCCAAGGTTTTTGGGTGGTCAAAACTAATAATCTGGAGTTCTACCAAAGCTGGGAAATGACTGGCTGATACAATCTAGAAGCTTGTAGCCTCGGCTCATTAATTATAGAGTTTATTCGAGAAAATAGGAGTTACAATATTCCCGATTTATCAAATTAATAAATGTTCTACAAAGAGAACTCCGAAAAATGGTGTCCGTGTTAGCTTGCTGCTAACATTCCCCCCTCCTGGCCTGTGTCGTCCCTTGACACAGCTTTATGGGCTGAAATAGTCTTCGGGTTGATGGGTGGCGAGGCGGTCTCTAAGCGTATCCAGTGCCTTCTGGTATCTGGTTTTTCTTTCTTTGTCTGCCACTTGCAAAAGTTGCATGGTCACTTTATTCTTCAGCTCCACCACTGAGTAGCCTACAAATCTGGATGTACGGTTATTGATCACCGGCGCAAATATCTTCGTTCGCCAGGTGAAGAATCCAGTGTAGAAAGCTTCTTCAAATGCCAACATATTTCTTGATGGTGAGAACATACATCTAGCATAGAAGCCGTAAAGTACTTCTTCTGAAGGCTGACTACTCATATCATAGCATAACCCCTTGTTACCTTTTAAATATAACATCCATGGGGCTCCTGCTTGCTGATGATCATTAAAGACTTGGATGCATGTGAGCAACATTCTGCAGATTTTATATAACATGGCGCAAGAGAGATCTGGTAGACTCTTGAAGAAAGACATGCGCCCGTTAGGGTTTTCACCATGTATTCCTCTGTTGCTTGTCCTCTCTCTGGAGCTGGCAGTTCGGGGTAGTTAAGCCAAGTTGGCCTCTTTTTTGTCAGTGCTTCATGCACTTTTCATGTCCTTACTCTGGGTACATGATAAAAAGTTGGATCTCTTTGAAGGGCTGCAGGTGCTCTTGTGAACACAATAGGTATCTCGGATTCTTGTTCAACCACCTTAACCTCCACTTTGGGTAGTCTTTATCTGCACCATCTTCTTGCATGTCTTTGTACAGCCTCTCTTTTACCTGTAGTAATTCCACTTTCATGAGAGGGTATGACAGGGATTGTTGATGCCATTGCACATTGATCTGATTGGGAGTAAGTTGAGTGACGTTGAAAGAGTGTAGAACTCTCAAATCCCAATCCATTGTGGCTTTCCACTACTCATCCACCTCTAGGGTGATCTTCTCTTTCAGTGCGTCTTCTGCAGCTTTTGACATGTGGACCATTAGCACTGTGTCTGCATGTGTGATGTAAATCTAGAAATCCTCTTCACCACTCGGCTCTATTGTGGACTGTGTCTCAAACTTAGCAAATGAAACCGAGGGTATGTCTATCTGCGGCGGCTCTAAAGTGCCTGCCTCTTCCTGCGTGTCTGGTTTCCCATCTCTGAGGAGTTGGTTAACTCTCTTGAGCTCTGCTATTTCCTTTAGGAGCTCTTCTTCTCTCTGAACCCACATCACTACGAGGTCACTGCGTTGTGATTTCTTCAACTTTAATTCTAATTCAAGGTCTTTGTTCTTCTTTTCTAGTGCCTTATACACTTCATCAATCCCTTTAATCGAGGCCACCGCCCGCTGGATTTTCTTTGATTTGCCGTAAGAAGATTGCCTGATCATTTATTCTTTGTTCAAAGTATTACAAAGAAGCATTGGCAACATCTAATTGCACTTGAATTTTTTGAGCTGACAGAGATGTCGTAAGAAGTTCATTCGTAGCTTTTGTCAGTTGCTCGTCTTTTGCTTTGTAGGCATCGGATAATTTTGCGAGCAGATCACCTAACTCCTCCATTTCTTTTCGCTATCGATTCTCTAGCTAGCTGATGCTGTTCAGCTTCTGCTTTCATCTCTTGCACCTGCCTCTGAAGATCGGTGATGACAATCATCCTGTCTTCTAACTCTCCTTGGAAAGCGTCGATCACCATCTCAAGCTCTTTGGCCTTCGTGCTGTGGTTTAGTGCTGCTGAACGATGTCTCTCCGTCATGTCTTGCATCTGCCTCGCATATTCATTTACTTGCAATATAACTTCATCCTTCGACTGCCAATCATCCTGTCTTGCCAGCTGAGATATGCCTGCAACCTCATGTGTGTCTTTCTGCTACGTCATAGCTACTGGTTCTTCTTGTGTGGAGGTAGAGGGTTGTTCTTTTGCTTCATCATCTTGAGGTCTTGTTGCCTTGGTGGTTTCTGGATGAGTGGAAGTAGAGGGTATTGGATCAGATCTTGTTGTCTCTTCTAGTGTCGGGTTCACTTCCTTCTTTGGCTCGGTTTCTTTCTCTTGTGCAGTGGTAGCCTCTTTCACAGTCTCCTATGCAGATTCACTTGACTTTTTCTCTTCATGATTTTGAGTAGCTTTGGCGGCTTCCTCTTGTGCAGGCTCTGCTTCTTTCTCTTTTTGCTTCTCGTGCTACTCAGCCTCTTGTGCAAATCCTCTTTCTTTGTTGGACTCGAATTCATTGGTTTTCTCTTTCTCAGGTGATGGTGGTGGGCTTGGCATGGGGTGTTCCTGTTGTTCGGTAGGTGGTGAGGTTGGTCTGGGAGATTCGTAACTTTGTTCTTGTGCTTCTTCTCTAGCCGTTTCCTCGGCTTGTCTTTGTTCCTCCGCCTCTTTGGCTTTCTGCTTCCTTTAGATTATTCTACTTCCTTCATCTTGAGGGCTTCAGATTCTTGGTATAAAAAATTTCCAATCGCTCTGTCAAATCTTTAGCCTCTTTTCTTGTATGATGCTTGGTCCTTGGGCCTTTAAGTCCAGTAGGCACCCATTTCTCTGGGTCCTTCCCTTGTTCCTGTTTACTGCACAGGTAGGCCTATTTCTCTCTTTCAAAGCGTGCTTGTTTTTGTGCAAGCTCTTCTTGGTGGGCGGCCACAACCTTTCTTTTCATTTCTTCTCTACGAGCTCTCTTTTCCTCGTTCTCAGAGCTCTGGCTATTGTGCCTTTCCGAGGAGCTCTTAAATCTGTCAGTGAAGACTGTAGTGTGATTGTCTTCTAGCTGTTCTCTGAGAGGTATGATGCCTTGGCGGCTTTGAATGATTCTGGATCCAACTGATATGTGGAAAGTTCCTATAGCTTTTCTTTTTGGTTGAGATTCTTCTTGGCCCTCTCCGCTGCTTGCATGACTCCTGTTTATTGGAATAGAGTGCAAAGTTAGCAGATTTGTTGGAATTTTCTCTGAAATGTCCTTTAGGCTGAAATGCTAACAATTTTGGTCCAATTTGCTTTAAATCAATTTTTGAACTAGCATAGATGCATAAAAACATGCAAGGAACAAAATCGTAAAGTCAAAACAATTATTTGCAACCAAAGTAAATAATCGCGATTATTTACAGCTGAGCAAAATTTTCAACTTTTTGCAAACTTGGCTTCATAGGCTTGAAGTATATACCAAATACATGCTTTGAATGAAATATGGGCTCATTTGGATGCATAGGGTGAAAATGGTACCAGATTTTGGCTTTAGGTGTCTGAAACAGTAGATATAAAGGAAATTTGAGATTTTGAGCTCCAAATTGGTTCAAACTTGGCTAGTGGGCTTAACACATCATGTACTTTGGATGTATGATGGAAAAATATCAAAACTCCCGAATTTTGACCAGAAAGTAAATAACCGTGATTATTAACTTTTCTTCCAAAATTGACAGTTTTTTGTACAAACCGGTTCTACGCATTGCATAGACCCTGTATATGAGATATAACGTGATTTGGATCAAGAAATGTGGTCCATAACCAAGAAATTGGCTTGCAAGGACTTCTTTGCATTTTTTGACAATTTTCCAAGTAATGGGTGGTCATTTTGGCCCATACTTGATTTTTGGCATGTAACAGGTATGTACACATGACAGGTGAGGTGAGGTGACATTTTCCAAGCAAATCTGATGCAAAAGTAAATAATCGCGATTATTTACAACAGTGACAAATTCTTTGCAAAACTCACAAATTTTGACCTATACATATTCCATACACCTAATACAAGTCCTAAATTGAATTTGGTCAAGTTTGGTCATGCCGGCATCACTTTGTGCTTTGTCGACTCTGAAATCAACATTTTTTGTGATTACACTACCTGTTGGGTTGGTTGGTCAACTTTGAGGCTTTGGACTTGTCCGCAACATAGTCGTGAAGCAACCTATCCAATTCTGGCTCATTTGGAGTCAGTTTGACCCCGTATGTCGAATTTGACGCTTTATAACCTTTGAGCCATTTTTTGCTTTTCGAGGGCTTTGTTTGATGGATTTCACCAAACCAATCATATACACTCAATTATGAGAAAAATCAAAAGCAAAAAGTAAAATTTTGCTTTTCAAACATATTTGCAGTCCGACACGATAACCCAAAATCGGTGCAGAATTTAAAGAAACTTTCTTCTGCAAAGTTATAGACCACATCGATTCCGATGGCTCAAGCGAATAGTTTCTCATCGATTCCGATGCCTACAGCGGCTAGTTTCTGCAAAATCATTTTCAATCAGGAGAAAAATAAAAAACAAAAGCGAAGTTGCTTTTTAGGCATGTACGCAGTCTGCGAATAATAACTCAAAATCGGTGCAAAATTTGAAAAAACTTTCTTCTGCAAAGTTGTAGACCACATCGATTTTAGTCACGGACCGGTAGTTTCTGCAAAATCGTTTTCAAGTAGCAGAAAAATCAACAACAAAAAGTAAAAGTTGCTTTTTAGGTATGTACGAAGTCCGCGAACGATAACTCAAAATCGGTGGAGAATTTGAAAAAACTTTCTTCTGCAAAGTTGTAGACCACATCGATTCCAGTCCCTCGTGCCGGTAGTTTCTGCAAAATCGTTTTCAATTAACAAAAAAATCAAGACATAAAACGAAACTGGCTTTTCAGACATGTACGCAGTCCGCGAACGATAACTCAAAATCGGTGCAGAGTTTGAAAAAACTTTCTTCTGCAAAGTTGTAGAACACATCGATTCCTGTCCCTCATGCGGGTAGTTTGCAGTCCGCGAATGATAACTCAAAATCGGTGCCTAATTGGAAAAAACTTCCTTCTGTAAAGTTGTAGACCACAACAATTCCGATGTTTGGAATGGGTAGTTTCTGCAAAGTCGGTTTTGATCAAGAGAAAAATAAAAAACAAAAACATACTGCTCTGATACCATGTTTAGAGAGAGAGAGAGAGAGAGCACAGAAATAGAACCCCAAAAAGTGTGTAGAATACACACATGAGATTATGTATATATAGAGGGGACCTGGGTGCCATATATAGAGAATCCATATATTGAGTAGCTTCACATATAAGCTGAACAATAGAAAGGTTCTATTATGTTAGGACATACTATGGTTCAAATCCCATCTGGTTTGGTCGAGCTGGCAGGCCGCTATGGTCAGTTTTTGGTCGTAGATCTTCGTTCACTGCTCAATTTCTAGGGTTTTTTCTAGGGCTTTAGACTAGGTACCAACCGTACAAAATGGATCATTGACGAGTAAAGAACTTACCGCTCATGTTTCGTGTGAGACGGCGCTAAGAATGGTCGATTGTGGGCTCCCAAAAAGTCGCGCGAAAGAGGTCGAAATCTCTCTCTGCAAAGGCTCCAAGTGGAAACGAAGTGGTTTTAGTCTACCTTGGATATCTATACCCGGACTTCCCGAACCAATTTTCCTCAGATTCCGCCGTTAGTCCTACTATACTGTGAAATCTATGTTAGACTCAAAAGTTTCCCTAATCGGATTCCTGTAGCTCATTCTGCAAGAAGTTTGCAAAAGTAGGCCTCGTCGCCTAATTTAGGCTTCCCGCTTCCATCTTCTGATTTCATTAGAAAAATTGTGCTTGTCCGCCTTGTCTTTTTGATCACCGTCGTGTCTTCCATTTTTCCATCTGAGCTTCCTTTTATTTATTATTAAATTTTGACCTGTTTATTTGAAAAAGTCAAAGAAAATAGCAAAATTCTCTAAAAAAGTGAAGTGAAAATCCAATAATTAAGAAATTATATTGAAAAACACAACTTTACTGTCTTTTGTTGGATTTTTTAATTTCTAAACCTCATTATCAATAAAAATGATAAAAAATACCCGAAAAATGACTTTTTTAATGATTTTTTGATAGTATATACACTATTTACACTGCTCGGGAAGATATTATCACTGAATTTTTCCTTGATGATGAATTATAAGGGCATTATTACGTAATTTTGCAAAAAAATCACACGTTAACATCAAACTTTTTCCTCCCTCTTCAAACATTGCCCTTAATTACTTAGTACTTAATGCCCTTCCACCTCTCCTTGATGGCGTACTCCGGGACGACTGTGTGCACGGGTTGAACAATTGTGTCTATGCATAGCCATGGTTGGCTCTACCATGCTATGAAGATCAATGCAATTTAAACCAATATGCTGTGCAAGAACTGGGTCTGAGTAATTAACTCAAGGGTTTTCGATGTCGAGGTTTGCTGCTAATGTCTTCCAAAGAGAAAATCTCGTAGCTTGTGTGCTCTCTGTTTAATTGTACCATCAGGATGCTTCAGCACACTTATTGCTTGAGCTGTTGGTAGCACTTTTGGCTGTTGTCGAGCTTTTTCTCGCCATTGGTAGCTTGGTCGGCTTGGTGCTGCATGGTGTGGTGGAGTCTTTTGAGACTTAACTTGCCATTGCTTGATTGGTTTTACGGTTTGTGAAGAAGATAAGTGCTCCTTTGTCTTCCAAACCATTTCCATGTTAGGTTCCTTGCTCGGAGAATCCCGTCTCTGTGTTTTAACCGTTTGATCTTTCTTTTGTTTTGTCGATGAAGTTTTAGGCACCCAGATCTGAATCAGTTTATCCTTAAGATGTGCTTTTGGTACCCAAATTTGCCTGACTCCTTGCATGCTAATTGTAGCATTTGATTTTCGAAGGGATGGAGAAGATTGACTACTTCATGGTTTGGTATGTTGATTGATTCTTTTCCATTTCTCTTTGCTTGGTGCAATTGGAACAATGAGTTGCTCTCCGTTAGATGATAGCTTTAGCTGATTTGTATCCCACTCTAGTACTGCTTTGTATGTTCACATCCAGAGCATTCCAAGAATCATCATCTCATTAATGTGTTCATTTGGTAAGCATACAAAATGATGAGGACATGAACATCCATGTACTATCACATTCAAGTTGACTACTCCCAATGTTGGAGTTGGGTTCTTGTTGCATCCTTTCATTGTCGTTATTCCTGCTGTCAATGCTTGACTTGCTGCCTTTTTATACGTAGAATAACTTATTGCATTTCTTCTAGCTCATGTGTCGAACAAAGCATTGGTACTATGATGATTGAGGTGTACTTTGATGTGCAGGTCCATTCCATCTAACCAGTCATCATCTGTTGAAACCGAGTCTTTAGGTAATTCCCATTATCAATCATCTATTTTCAGAGTGTTGATGGGAATCGATATCTGTTGATTCTTGAGAGCAGCTTTTCGCTTGAGTATCGGAAGCTTAGCTTCCTCTTGGGCTTCATCAATAACCTGTTGTTTTTTTATTTTTCTTTACTTGGCTACATTCATTCTTTCTAGCAACTCATTGGTTGGTGGAAAATTGTATTTCTTTAAACGACATCCACTAATCCATTTAGCCATTGGTTCACCATCTAGGGTGGACAATTTTACTGCTCCACTTGGCGATACATCTTCAATGATAAACGGTTCGTTTCCCTTTTTCTTAAACTTGGGAATGGGCTGCTCAAGGGAATAGACTAAAACTAAGTCCCCTTTCTTGAAGATTTTTGTGATTGTGTGGGAATCAAAAAGTTGTTTTTGTTTCTGCTTTTGTGCATAGATATGAGCAGCAGCAATTAGCCTTTTGTCATCTAGCTTTTCCAAATCTCCAAGTCTTTTTGACCATCCATATCCAATCCACTCAAGATTCTGTGCTACCCTTAATGTTGGCAATAGAAATTCTATTGAAAGTATGATATCAACACCATAAACAAGGTGAAAGGGTGTATCATTTAAAGCTATTTTGAATGAAACTTGATAAGCCCATAGAGCAACATGGAGATTCATTTCCGAGTCTGTCCTTCCTGAACTAACAACTTTAGTCAGCACCAAGCTAAGAATTTTATTCGTATGGTCAACTTATCCATTTTCTTGTGGGTGATAGGGAGATGATTTGTTATGGATGACCATAAACTCATTAAGAAAATACTCGATCACCTGATTGAGAAAGTGAGTTCCCCCATCATTGAAAATCTCTATTGGTAGTCCATATCTCGAGAATACATACTCATATTAGAATACAACATTGGTTCTAGCATCATTCTTTTGAGTTACTTAGCCTCGGCCCACTTGGTCAAATACTCTGTAGCTACAATGATATATTGAGCTTGGGTTCTATAAGCATGTGGTTGTATTGGTCCAACAAAATCTATACCCCATTTTGCGAAAGCTCTAGCCCCCATCATTGGTCTGAAGGGCATGCTATCTACTCGTGTTGGCATTTTTCCTCATTGATAAGCATCACACCTTCGAACATATTCTTTAGCATTTGCAAAAAGTGTTGGCCACCATATGCCTGCCATCAAGATTGCTCTTGCGGTGGTCTCACTAGAAAAGTGACCTCCAGCTAATCCAGCATGTGAGCCTTGTTCTATAATCAAAATATACTCGTTTTCATTTGCACAAAGACGCAAATATTGATCTTTGACTCTCCAATACAATTGGTTCCCAATAAGAGGATAGTCTCTAGCTTTAGTTTCAATTTCTCTTTGACGGTGTTTACTCATATCCTCAGGAAATGTTCGGTTCGATAAGTAAGTAACCAGAGAGTTACTCACTTAGGAATAGGTGACATTTGAAACAATGTTACATGAGGTATGGGTGTTTGTTTTTGACATTGAGGGAAATCCTTTACAAAAGATCAAACATCTCTCCTCATAGTCGGCCAAAGTACTTTAACTCTCAAGATTTGTTGCATAGTTTGGTCTTCCGTAAAGTGAAGTCCTACTATGGTAACATGTGCTTGACTTAGGTATTGTTCTTTTTCTTCAGGATTAATGCATAAGAGCAATATCCCGTCCCAATTTATTTTGTATAGCTTACCAACTAGTAATTGATACATAGCCGATTGCTCAATTAATTTGATTGTGATAGGAAGTGGTATTTGTGAATCCACTTGAGCTATTTTCATCAATGACACAATGTTTTTCGAGCATCTAGGTATCATTTCCATGGAGAATAAATAGGCAATTCTGGTAGATCATCATCTATCCCTGTAGGTGATTCCCTTGAAACAATCCTCGACAAATGATCTGCTCGTTGATGTGTAGTGCCCTTTCTTACAACCACAGTGAAATTAGATTCCAAAAGAATGATGAACCATCTCACTATTCTTCCTGTGCTGCATGGCTTGTTGACCAAATAAAACAAAGCTTGGTGGTCCACAAAGAACACAAACTTGTTGACTAATAGTTAATGTCTATACTTTTTAACGGCATAGATCATTCCTAATCATTCTCTTTTGGTGGTGGTGTAATTCATTTCCGTCATGCTTAATTTTTGGCTGGCATAAGAAATAGGAAAGTCAATTTTCCCATCTCCTGGTTGAGCTAGTATACAACCAATAGCAAAATTGGAAGCATCTACATGTACTTGGAATACCTTATTCTAGTTTGGTGCTTTCAATATTGGAGCTGAGGTGAGAGCTTTCTTAAGCTTCATGAAGGATTCTTCACATGCCTCGGTCCATTCAAAGTGCGTAATCAAGCTATACATGGGTTTTGCAATTATAGCATACATGTAGATGAATCGTCGGTAATATCCACAATGTCCCATGAAGACTTGTACCCCCTTTACTGTTGTTGGTCTAGGTAAATCAACAATGACATGAATCTTCTCAATATCAGTAGCTATGCCATTTTTAGACACTATATGTCCAAGAATTTTTCCTTTTCTACCCATGAATGTGCACTTTTCAAGATTTAAGCAGATCCTATAAAGTCTACATTTTTTGAATAACTTTTTGAGATGTTCAAAATTATCAGCCCGGATTGATGAATGTACGCATAGATCATCATATATAGTGCTAAGAATTTCCTAAGATATTCTTTGAAAGCATGGCTCATCAACCTTTGAAACGTGGCTGGAGCATTAGTTAACCCAAACGGCATAACCCAATAGGCAACTATACCCCATTCTGTTGCAAAAGCAGTTTTATGCTAATCTTTTGAGTCCACCAAAAGTTGATTGTATCCCGAAAAGCCGTCTAAGAAGTTGTAAGCTTCTTTTCCTGCAACTTTTTCTAAAACATGCTCAGTTATCGGAAGAGGAAAGTTGTCTCTAATGGTAGTTGCATTCACCTTTTTGAGATTAATACACACTCGTAATTTTCCATTCTTCTTGGGTACTACCACAATTGGAGACACCCAATCTGTGTGTTCAATTTTGTAAATGAATTTGGCTTCCTTTAGTTTTTCAATCTCTTCTTTTATCTTCCTGTCAAATGTTTTGTTATACATATATGGTCTCTGTCTACTTGGTTTTGCATCATCTCTCATGGGTATGGTATGTTGATAGATCTTTGGATCAACACCCTTGAGATCCTTGTAAGACCCAGCAAAGATATCTCGGTATTCCTTTAACAAGCTTAGCAAAAGCTTCTCTTCTTCTTCTATTAGGTCATTTGCAATGTAAGCAGGTCAAGGCTCTTCTCCTGGTTCAGCCAAGTCTATCCTTTTAGCATTTTTAGGTCCTTCGTAAGACTCGCCCTATTTTCGTAGCTCCGTAACAGGTTGTTCGACGACAATTTTCCGATCTTGGAGAGTAAATTATTTGTAATGGGATGGAACATGCATTACATCCTTCCCATCCTCTTCCGTGGTTTCCATTTTGGTTGTGTATATCTCTTTTATAGTTTTTTTCAACTCTTGATATTTCTTTTTCTGCTCAACTCGTGTCATGAGTGGTTTCTTATCCTATGGGTTTGCTTGAGTACCCTTCCTTGTTTTTCTCAATGTTTGAGATATTGTTGAGTTTTTGTTTGAAGGATATCTGCCAGTGATTTTGCCCTTGACACAATCATTAGCATCTATCTCCATCAAGAATTGTGTTTTACTAGAGACTGATGGCGTAGGTCGTGTTTTCACAATTCTGGTGTCTCTCATTCATCTATACCATTTTTGTCTTCTTGATTTCTTGTTTGGAAAGTCAAAAAACTTTTCCTCTCGTCCTTTTTAAAGTAGCTTAGCTCTCGTATGCTCTTTTTTTGACCCCGAATCTTCTAAGGTAGCTGAGTGTTCTAACTCATCAGTTGCATCATAATAGCGGTCTGAAAAGACTTGTTGAGCTTTCATCAAGTCTTTGGGTTCCTTACCTTTGTCTTCAATGTTGAGGATTGAAATCATTTGGATGGGAATTATGTCGTAGCCATCCTCATTGCAAAATTGAGTAGGCATAGACGTATTCACACATACATCCATTCTCGCTAAAATTTGAGTCCACTCGAATGGCTCAAAAAAATGCTCTGGAAAGGGTTTAGGTACGTAGGCTTCATCTGTGCAGTCTCTTTCTAGAATACATTCTTCTCGTCTTAAGCTTCTGTTTTCTGAAGCTCCACACATCCAAATAGGAATGTCTTTGTTTAACCAGGATGGGAGTTTAGTTTCAGCTGAAGAGACTGAATCAAAATCTTGGATGGGTGTTTTCAAGACATCTCTATAAGTGTGATCTCTTAGATTTACTCTTGTTATAGATCCCACTTGCTTCAAGTACAGATAATTATTCTCCCAATCTTGGATAAGCTGTACCTCTCGCATGAAAGGTCTTTCCAATATGATTTCATAGTTGAGTTTTTTCCCAAAGTCTACTATGGCAAAAGTGTGTTGATATTCAATTCCACAGGAATTGACTATCACTTTTTCAAGCAGCCCTAATGGTCTCTCAATGTGTCCGTCAGCCAACTGCAATTTCATTTGAGTTTGTCTAATGGCTGGCTATCCCCAGGATTCCCATGTTGCTTTAGTGGCTATGGCTATGCCAGTTCCACTGTCCAGTATCGCCATGGTTTCAATGTCATTATCTTTCACTGGGAGAGTGGTACTTCCTTCTTCCCCTTCATAATATTCACCAACTTTGTTCATGGGAACTGATTGAATCTCTTTGTTGTCCGTTTCATTTTTCAATTTTCCCATTTTTTTGAGATTAATCGAGTTATCCCCACCTTCTCTAGGGTTTTCTGTAAATCATTCCATAAGTATGGTCTAAGTTTTAACAGTTCTCCCAAGGTAAGAGTGCATTGGATGGGTGTAGACATGATTGAATGAATGTTGTCTACTTCTAGAGTTTATTCATCTCCTTTTACTTGAGTGGTCTTACACACGATGGATTCATCTTTTTATTCTCCCAAGTAAGAAGGTAATGTTTTCAAGGTTAATGGTTTCAATATTCTTGAAGCTTTCGATCTGTAATCCCCGTACAAGGATTGTAAATCCACATTTATATCAGAAGGTAGGTTATCCAACCAGACTTCCTCTATAGGAGCTGACTTTAGAGTTAGGCTCCCATCATTGATCTCTCTCACTTTTTTCCATAAGTGTCTTGGCCAGTCTTCCTCTACGAATGGAATTCCGTCTAAGGCATCTTCGTTGTCAGGCACTATAATCTATGGTTCTTTTGTGTCAAGGTGGGGTAATTCTACCACCACATCGAATTTTTCTTTCATTTTTTTAATCACAAGCTCTTTAAGTTTTGTGATGCTTTCAAGCTTGGGTTTTTGTTTTTCCAGCATTTCTTGCGTGATTCTTACCAAATTTTGATAAGCCTCTAGCTTTCCTGCTTCCATGTCTGGAGAAGGATAGTTTTTCCATTTGTTTTAAATGTTTTGGCCTGCTTTAAGTCCTGTTTGGTAGGCTTCCAAGGCGGCATTAATAGGCTCAAAATTTTTATCAAAACCAGAATGGATCCTCCAAATTTCATGGTTGTTTCTTTAAATTCATTTCCAGTTTCTTTCAAATTTTCCTGGAATGGCTTCTTTGCTTTCTCCTCGATTTCAACCCATTGTTTTTGTTTTCTCATCTCATATCTTTTATTTTTGCTCCTTTTGATTCTTTGAGAGGAAACTTTAGTATTTTATGAGTCATCAGAGGAGTTGTGTTTCTTTTTCTTGGCCTCGGCTCTAGTGATTACCTTGATTGAAGCAATCGGTTCACTCTCTGATGAGCTACTAGGTATCACTTGGACTATGTTTACTATCGTTTTACCCTTGTTCAAAGGATTTTTACGACAATCTTCCGGAAAGTGTCCTCCATTTTTGCAATATTGTATGCAATAGGCTTCAATTGGTTTGAGGTTTTTGTCAGGCTCTGGACATTCGTTTTTCCAATGATCATCAGCACCACAGTTATGACAATTTCTTGTTCTCGGCTTCATCATGGGTCTTACCATGGGAGGTCTGACACCTTCATTAACTACATAATACATTGGTGCGAGCTCTGGTGGAGCATAAGTCACTGTTTCTTCCATTGGTGGTGGATGTGGATTATACCTATCTCCTTCTACCATTATTGTAGATGGACTAGCTCTGCATAGGGTGTAACAGGCACTAATGCTTGTTCATCTATGCCTCCTTTAGAGTGCATGTACTTTATAGGCACTGCAATATGTCCTCGATATGGAGGTTGTTGTCCCAACATAGGTCGAGGTCTTTCCATACCCATTGGTGGTCTTTGAGCTTGGGCCATATTAGGATGATATCTGTACATGGGTTGTCCTTGTGGCCTCATGGGCACGTACTGAACATTTCCATCATACTTTGGTCTGAAGTAACACTCGAGGGTCTCATGGTTGGTCCATTTACCCTCGATTGCACACCATTTTTGTGGCCTAAATGGTTGTCCTCGTGGAGGTATCCCTTGTGCTGATCCCCTCATAGGTTCTTTTTGCATGTTGTTCATCCTTTTTAGCATATCTTCTATGGCTGAGAGTGGTGCTGCACCAGCCGTTCCTACTTGTGTTGGTTTAGTGGATGCTGTTTTCCTGCTTTGGTTATCCTTAGGGACATCTTCTTCTTTGAAAATTTTGCAATTTTCTCCTAAATCAATAGCATCTGACACACACGCTTCTAGGGTTATATGCTTTTTACTATAGATTATAGCATGAAGTTCTTTGTTTAGTAGTCCCTTCAGAAACAAAGATACAAGTCGTTCTTCTGTAGGTATCTCCAGCTCTGGGCATCTGGCAATGTATTGTTTCATGCAAGTTGTACAATCTCTAACAGAAATACTTTTTAGCTTGTTTTCTAATTACTATCACATTGTTTTACATATACAAGAAGCGTTCTTTAATTAATTCTAGACACGGGTTCTTTTATACAGCCTTTCAAACAATACCAAAACAATTCAAACAAGGTCTAATGAAGACAGTCCTATATTTCAACAAAAAGAGCTTTTCCAATTTCCTATGAGTTTGCCACTACTCGCGGACTTTCTCTATCTAACCAACAAAGCCTTTGCAAAAGATATATTCGCTAATCGTGAATTCCATAACCTTTCTATCTTGCTAACCGTGAGGCATCTCGCTACCTGGGAAGCATCCCACTAAACGCGAGGAAGAAAAGAGAGCTGATAACCACAAAATCATCTCGCTATCCGTGAGGCATAAAATATATTCTTCCAACAATTCTTCTCTTTAAATGATTCTTCAAACGTGATCAACTGTTAGCAGCAAGCTAACTCCGATACCATTTTACGGAGCTTTCACTATAAAAACATTTATTATTTTGATGAATCGGGAATATGTAACTCCTATTTTCCGGATACCTTTGTAATTGAAGATCCTGGGCTAAAAGCTTCCAAATTGTATCAACTTGTCTTTAGTTAGAGCTCCCAAATTATTAGTTTTGACCACAAAAAACCTTGGCTAAGATATTAAAGCCAATATTTGTAAGTTTTTCATAAGTTTTTGGACAATAGAAACACAACATGAGCTAATGACGCTCACTTCTTCCCTTCTCGCGCTTCCTATTCTCTCCCCGATTGTCACATTGCAGTCGTGTCTATTGCGTTGTAACTGCCGTTGGTAAGAGCTCCACACATTGACGTAAGCATTTCACGATATTTTTTAGCTTTTGGTGTTGCCAACCCGTGGCCTAATTTCATCATAATTAGGAACTTACACTTCAAAATCAAAAACTAAGTATGGGTGGGGTATTGGGACATCATTGCTAAGCATTTTTTGGTCGAAAACGACGAGGTCAAAAACTCACTGCTGCTGTTAATAATCGTGATTCTTACACTTGACCTAAAGTGAGGTTTGAGACCATAATCATGTGTACTTAGGTCTTATAAACATGTCCTAGAAGTTTCATTACGTTTGAATGTCATTTGATGCTGTAACGGATGTGATTTGTTTGTCGATGACCGATTAGCTTTTGGTGATTTCTGCCATTTGAGTGTAGCTTGAGTTAGATGTGAGTTGTTTGTTGTTTTCCAAGAGATTTACAACCTCTTATAGCCTCTATGCACTAGTCAAGTCAGCTTTGTCCCATGGATTGACAATTTATTCATGGTTATCGCTATGTCTGCAATAAGATAGGAGTGAGGTTAGACACCCGTCCCACATTTGGTGCCATTGGCGAGAAACGAAGAGACCTAAACTAGGGAAAAACACGAGAGTCTTGTGAAGTTATCTTTTAACTTTCTCTAGGATCTCCTAGAGTCAAAACTTTCTTTTTAAAATCGCATAGCTTAAGATTGTTGTCTTTTATTGTGTAGAGGTAGCTTGGAAGTAAGTCATAATTGCTATGTACCTTTAGGATTGTAGGATTACAGAATTAGATTAGGATTTTGAGAATGATTGATGGATGAGACAAGTCTTAAGATCAAGGCGCAGAAAACCATAAAAAACAAGAAAACGAGTGTTTGTGGACACTTTCCACAACCCCATTACAGTAGAACCTAGGAGTAGGGTAAGTAGAATCCGTGGTGGATTTCAGAACATTTCTCTCTCCAAAAGAATCAATTGTGAGTTGTTATGTGAAGTTGCAGAATTTCAGGTCTACGGCTAGAAATTGCACCAGAAGACTATCAACTACTCAATTCGACTGAAGAGTATGCTTTAAATGTTGTATGAACCAGTGGGTAAGCTCAAGGACACATTGAGGGTAAAAATTTTAAGAGTTTGCAAAAACTCAGATTATTTACTTTTTCTTGATATTTTAGGCCAAATTAAGTTTTGACATGACCTAGAGGCTTAAAATAGCTCATGAAAAGATTCTCCAGTAAAAAAGCTTAAAAAAGTGTTCATTTTAGGCTTAAACTAAATAGTTGTGATTATTTACTTTCACCTCAAAAGTGACCAAGGTTGATACGAGAGACTCTATGCATGTGTATAAACAACTTTTGTAAAGGCCCATAGAATTTGGATCACCAGACTGACCAAAAACTAGGTAAAAACTAAATTCTATACTGATTTTTGAGAACTTGAGTGTAAATTGGGGAAAATTTTGTTCAAACTCAATGAAACTTGACTCATAGGCTTGTATTGATGTGATAAACAAGTGTACATGCTCAGTTGACCAAAAAGATGCAAACATTTGTCAGAAGTAAATAATCATGATTATTTACTTTTGTCCCATTTTTCAACTTTTTGACCAAGTCACTATACCACTAGCTTTATCATGTTGTATTAAGCCCACAAATCAAATTTGGTAAGATTTGGATCATTGGATTGAAAATTGTGGCCAAATTTGCAAAGTCAGTCTGTAGATACAAAATTGATGAGCATTTGAACAAAAATTATCCAAAATTGATGAAACTTGGCTAGGGAGCTTAAGTTAAACTATTTAACAGATCTGTGTCAAGATTGTTGCAAAAAAGTGCACAAAAATAGTAAAAGTAAATAATCATGATTATTTACATCTGCTATAAAATTTGATATTCTTGCACAATTTGAGTATACTACAAGGTCAAGTATGTCAAATAGATCATACAAATCAATTCTGGTGAAATTTGGATCACAAAAGTGAGACTTAAGCCAGATTCTTGAAAAACGAGTCTGAGGACACGAAACAATTGATAAATTGGACAAATTTTGTTCAACTTAGTGAAACTTGTCTAGAACCTTAACAAGTTGTATACTTGGCAAATCAAGCCAAAAAGTGCAAAAAACTGAGAAAAGTAAATAATCACAATTATTTACTGCTGCTACACAGAGACACAGTTTTGACTTTTGAACTTGTACAGTGTTAGACCAACATATACAAGGCCATCGGGAAATTTTGGGCTCAATCGGATCCAAATTGGTACATGTTCACAAAGTTTTCAGATTGCAGATTAGTCATATGACTTTCTGCAAAAGTGGAATCCAAAAGTCTCAACTACTTAGTCACTTAGATTGATTTGAAGTGATATACATAGACCAGTCACAATAGTTAGAAAAAACTATATAGCCTTTGTGAAATAATAGCTAACTTGATCAAAATTGATACAGGAATCCAATTGCAGACAAGGAATTCAAAGCTTGACAAAAGTTGCAATCGAGTCAAGTGGAATAAATTGACAACAAGTCAATCTGATGGTAATTACTCTATCAAGGGCTTCACAAGTCTATATGAACCTTAGATCTTGTTGTATACTAGGAAACCAAGGCATATTTGGAGATATCGCTAGTAGAGTATCCACCAAAGAGAGTGTGAATCAAGGCGAGCACTTGGACACTATCTTTGAAGAAGTCTCAAACACTTTTCAGGATCAACATCTGAAATTTCTTCCTATTCGACTCATTCAAAAACCAGAACGATAGAGTTTATGTGCTATAAGCATAAACTCTCTTTTTATAAGACTAATTGCCATGGAGCTCAACTTTACTTGGATCCTAATGAAGACTATGCTATTCACATTGATGACCATGGCATAGAGTGTGAAGAGGAAATCAGGGCAAACAAACAAGGAGAAATGTACATGGATAGAAATGGAACTCAATATTTACAAGTTGAAAACCCTGATGTGATAGACAAATGGGGGTTAGAGGTAAATACCATAATTCTAGATATGGCAGCAAAGGATCGGAGTCTATTGTTGGGAGGATAGATATGTCAAAGATATTCTATGGACTTCTCATGCCAAATTAGGACAACTAACGCCCATGAAGATCATTTATATCTTCAAAATCAAAGATAAGGGTTCAACAGATCTACCAACCTACTTGTTTAGGGATTTTTATAACAATAAATTTGTTATAATGACTCCTAGGGAGTTTGAATAAACCAAATATCAAGGGTACTCCATAAGGGACTGGATATTGGGCCAAGGACCAAAAACTATTCCAAGAGACGAACTCCGCGAGAGATCATTTGAGAGTAATGTTAAAAAACCAAAAACCACCTCATCACGAAGAAAATTGGATAACACTAAAGCCAGTCTAGAGCTACATGAGTCACTATTTCCAAGAGACTGGTTTGAAGAACTCAGAATGGGACTAACTGCCAGGAGACCAGGAGCTGAACCAAATAGACGTGTCAGAACAGCTGATTTTCAGAAATGGATCAAAAAATACAGTGGATCTGGGGATCTATATGACCACTTAGCAAGCTTTAAGCAAGTGCTAATATCAAAACCAATATTTGATTTCCATACTCAATCTGAGGGATTTGGAATGACATTAGAAGGAAAAGCACTGACGTGGTTCCAAAACATTTCACCAAGGTCAATCATAGCCTTGAATACATTAGCATAAGGATTTGTAGCTGCTTGTTCCAAAACGGGGATCAAACATAATATGGTAGCTCAAATCTATATCTTTAAACAGAAACAAGGTGAGTCTGTTAGGGATTGTGCAAGTAGAATGAAACAATACATTGCAAGATGCCCAGAGCTAGAGATACCTGCAGAAGAAAGACTAGTATCATTGTTTCTAGAGGGACTGCTAAACAAATAACTTCATGCTATATTGTATAGCAAGAAGCATACGACCCTAGAAGAGTGTGTGCCAGATGCTATTGACTTAGGAGACAATTGTGATATTTTTAATGAAGAAGATGTCCCTAAGGATAACCAAAGTGACAAAATGGCATCCACCAAACCAACAAAAGTGGGCACGACTGCAGCAGCACCGCCTTCAATCATAGAAGACATGCTCAAAAGGATGAATGACATGGTGAATAACATGTAAAAATCACCTATGAGGGGACCAGGGAAAGGGATACCTCAATAGGGACAACCAATAAGGCCGTACAAATGGTGTGCAATCGAGGGTAAATGGACCAACCATGAGACCAATGAGTGCTATTATCGACCAAAGTATGATGGGAATGTTCAATACGCGCCTATGAGGCCACAAGGACAACCCATGTACAAATATGAGCCTAATATGGCCTCATCTCAAAGACCACCGATGGGTATGGAAAGACCTCAACCCGTGTTGGGTCAACAACCTCCATATCCGGGACAAATGCAGTGCCTGTAAAGTACATGCATCCAGAGGGATTCATAGATGAACAAGCACTAGTGCCTGTTACACCCTATGCTGAGCCTAGTCCATCTACACTAATGGTAGAAGGAGATTGGTATAATTCACATCCACCACCAATGGAAGAACGTGTGACTTATACTACACCAGAGCTTACATCAATGTACTATGTAGCTAATCAAGGTGTTAAACCTCCTATGGTGAGACCCATGATTAAGCCAAGAACTAAAAACTGTCCTAACTGTGGTGCAGATCATCATTGGAAAAATGAATGCCCAGAGCCTGACAAGAACCTTAATCCAATTGAAGCTTATTGCAAACAGTGTTGCAAGAAGGGAGGACACTTCCCAGAAGATTGTCCAAAAAATCTTTTAAACAAGGGTAAAACAGTAGTGAACGTAGTCCAAGTGATACCTAGTAGCTCATCTGAGAGTGAACCGATTGTTCCAATCAAGGTAATCACTAGAGCCTAGGCGAAGAAAAAGAAACATAACTCCTCTGATGATTTGGATAATAAAAAATTTCCTCTCAAAAGACCAAAAGAAGCAGAAACAAAAGGTATGAGATGAGAAAATAGAAACAACAGGCTGAAATCAAGGAGAAAGCAAAGAAACTATTCCAGGAAAAGGTGAAAGAAACTGGAAGTGAAATCAAGGAAGCCACCGTAAAATCTAGAGGATCAATTTTGGTAGACAAAAGTTTTGAGCCTATTAATGCAACTTTGGAAGCTTACCAAGCAAGACTTAAAGCAGGCCAAAACATGGAAAACAAATGGAAAAACTATCCTTCTCCAGACATGGAAGCAACTAAGCTTGAAGCTTATCAAAATTTGGTAAGAATTACTCAAGAGATGCTGAAAAAACAAAAACCAAGCTCGAGAGTATGGCAAAATCTAAGGATCTTGTGGTAGGAATCAATAAATAAAAATCCAAAGTGGTGGTAGAACCCCACCTTGAAACAAAAGAGCCAAAACTTATAGTGCCTGACAATGAAGATCCCTTACACAACATTCCATTCGTAGAAGAAGACTGGCTAGGACACTTATGGAAAAAAGTGAGAGAGATTAATGATGGGAGCCTAACGCCGAAGTCAGCTCCTATAGAGGAAGTTTCGTTAGACAACCTACCTCCTGATATGGGCATGGATGTACACTCCTTGTATGAGGATTGTGATTTTGAAGCTTCAAGAATTTCTAAACCATTGACTTTGAAAATATTACCCTCTTACTTGGGAGATCACAATGATGAATCCATAGTGTCTAAAACCACTCAGATAAAGAGAGTGAAACAGACCCTAGAAGTAGACAGCATCCATTTAATCATGTCGACACCCATCCAATGCACTCTTACTTTAGGAGAACTGTTAAAAATCAGACCATATTTATGGAATGATCTACAAAAAACTCTGAAGAAGGTGGGGATAATAGGGCTAATTGCAAAAAAATTGAGAAAATTGAAACATGAATTGGATAACAAAGAGATTAGATATGTTCCAATGAACAAAGTGAGAGAATACTACAAAGGGGAAGAATGAAACACAACCCTTCCAGTGATATATAATGATATAGAAACCGTGGCAATATTGGACAGTGGTGGCAGGCGTAGCCATAGCCCCGAAAGTAGTATCAGAATCTTGGGGACAACCAGCCATTAGAAAAACTTAAAAGAAATTGCAATTGATTGATGGAAACATCAAAATACCCTTAGGAATGCTTGAAAAAGTGATAGTTAATTCCAGTGGAATTGAATATCAACACAGTTTTTCCATAGAAGACTTTGGAAAGAAACTCAATTACAAAAACAATTATCTATACTTGAAGCAAGTGGTATCAATAACAAGGGTTAATATAAAAGATCACACTTATAGAGATATCATGAAAATACCCATACAAGAATTCGATTCAGTCTCTTCGGTTGAAACTAAGCTTCCATCTTGGTTGAACAAAGACACACCTATTTGGATTGTGGAACCTCAAAAAACAAGAGCTTAAAACGAGAAGAATATATCTTAGAAGGAATTGCACAGACAAAGCCTATGTACCTGAACCCTTTTCAAAGCATTTGTTTGAGCCATTTGAGTGGACTCAAATTTTAGCAACAATGGATGTATGTGTAAATACATCTATGCCTACTCAATTTTGCAATGAGGACTGCTATGACATAATTCCTATACAAATGATCTCAACCCTCCACATTGAAGAAGAAATTCAAGAATTCAAGGACTTGATGAAAGCTCAACAAGTCTTTTCAAACCTCTACTAGGATGCGACAAATGAATTAAAGAACATTCAGCTACCTTAGATGATTTGGGGTCAAAAAAAGAACATGTGAGAGCTAAACTACTCATAAAAGGAGGGGAGGAATTTTTTTTTAACTTTCCTAACCAGAAACCGGGAAGACAAACATGGTATAGAAGAAAAAGAGACACGAGAAACATGAAAGCTAGACCTATGTCATTAGTTTCCAGTAGAACATAGTTTCTGATGAAGATAGATGCACATGATTGTTTCAAGGACAAAATCATTGGTAGATATTCTTTAAACAGAAAGCAAGAAATATCAAAAAAATTGAGAAAAACGAGAAAGAAAACTCAAGAAAAACCTAAATACCAGGACAAGAATTCAACCATGACAAGAGTTGAATGGAGAAAGAAATATCAAGAGTTGAAAAAAGCTCTAAAGGAGATATATACAATTGAAATGAAGACCATTGAAATGGAGACCATTGAGGAGGAAGGTAAAGATGTAATGAGTGTTCCATCTCATTATAAGAAATATACTCTCCAAGATCAAAAAATTATAGTCGAACAACCTGTCAAGGAACTAAAAAAACAGGGCAAATCCTACGAAGGACCTGATAATGCAAAAAAGATAGATCTGGCCGAACCAGGAGAAGAGCCTAGACCAGCAGCCTACATTGCAATTGACTTAATGGAAGAAGAAGAAGAGATTTTGTTAAGCTTACTAAAAGAATACCAAGATATCTTGGTCTTATAATGATCTCAAGGGTGTTGATCCAGAAATCTGTCAACATACCATACCGATGAAAGATGATGCAAAACTAAGCACACAAAGGCCGTACACATATAATAAAACATTTTCCAGGAAGATCAAAGAAGAGATTGAAAAGCTAAAGGAGGCCGAATTCATTTATGAAATTGAACACACAGATTGGGTGTCTCCAATTGTGGTAGTATCCAAGAAAAATGGAAAATTAAGAGTGTGTCAATCTCAAGAAAGTGAATGCAGCTACCATTAGAAAAAACTTTCCTCTTCCAATCACTGAGCATGTTTTAGAGCGAGTTGCAGGAAAATAAGCTTACAAATTTTTAGATGGCTTTTCGGGATACAATCAACTTTTGGTTGGTCCCAAACATCACGCATAAAACTACCTTTGCAATTGAATGGGGTAGTTTTGCCTATCGGGTTATGCCTTTTGGGTTCATGAATGCTCCTGTCCCATTTCAAAGATTGATGAGCCATGCTTTTAAAGAATATCTTCGAAATTTCTTGGAAGTATATATGGATGATCTACGTATACATTCATCAATCCAGGTTGATCATTTTGAACACCTTAAAAAGGGTATCAAAAAAGTGTAGACTATATAGGATTTGCTTAAATCTTGAAAAGGGCATATTCATGGGTAGAAAAGGAACAATTATTGGACATAAAGTGTCTAAAAATGGCATAGCTAAGGATATGGATAAAATTCATGTTATTGCTGATTTGCCTAGACCGACAACAATCAAGGGGGTTCAAGCCTTCATGGGACATTGTGGATATTACAGACGATTCATTTACATGTACGCTATAATTGCAAAACCCATGTACAACTTGATTACACACTTTGAATGGATTGATGAGTATGAAGAATCCTTCATGAAGCTTAAGAAAGCTCTCACTTCAGCTCCGATATTGAAAATACCAGATTGGAATAAGATATTTCACATACATGTAGATGCTTCCAATTTTTCCATTGGGTGTATACTAGCTCAACCAGGTGATGGAAAAGCATTATAAATTGGTGTTTTATCCCACAACTAGTTAGAAACATATACTCCCCCTCTCCGATATGAATGAAGGGTGCCCATAGTACATTTAGAGACATTTTCAACTATAGCCAATAAAACAACCATATAAGATTTTTGAAAACGTAACAAGCTGGCAACATTTAAATGCCCAAAACATGCATGGAAAAGTTTAGCATATAAAATATCCTTTGAATCCACAGGTTCATTAGCAAAATTCTACCCAACTTGTCATACAAAGTGACCTTATACATCATATGGAATAAAATTCCAGATGCAACAAATTCATCACCAAAATTGAGATCATGGATTGTATATTTTTCACCCACAGATTTTACAACAAGACTAAGTCTAGTAAGTGTAGATACAAACAAAAGGTTATTTCTTATTCTAGGTACATAAAGTGCATCAACAAGTGCGAAAAAATTTCCATTCATAGCAGTTAGCACAATCTTTCCAACTCCCTTGATCGAATAACAGGCATTGTTGGCACAAGTGGTTGTATTCCCATGAGGAAGAGCCTTAAGAGAGGTAAAAAAGTCATGATGTGAGGTAATGTTCTTTGTAGCACCATTGTAAAATTACAACACATGAAAATCTACAACAATTGACATACATGCATCATAAACAGGAGGATCATAAGTGCACTCTGCACTAAATACCACCTCTGCATCTGTATCACCATCACACATCAATGTACCACACATGAGAATCTGTAGCAACTGACATTCATTCATCATGGACAGAAGGAAAATAAGTGCACTCTACACTAAATTCCCACTATGCATCTACATTAGCATCACAAGCTCCTTTTATAGAAGACTCTACAGTAGCTATACTAGTAGTGGAACCAGCCTCTCTCTTCTTGGCCTCTTTTGCCTTCAATTTAGGACACTACCTAGTCAAGTGATCATTGGCTGTAGGAAGGCGTTGTAGCACAACCTACTCGCAACCCACAAAATTGTCAAATCATGGATCCAGGTTTTCATTAATCATAGGGCTCTTTTATAGCTTTGGGCCTCAAACCCTTCAACTATGGGATAAAGTTGAGCTCTCTAGCCTAGACTCATACAACTTTGGAACTCCTAAAGGAGCCCAAGCCCTATACAATGAAAAGGAAATATTGTGCACTATGGCACATCCACAGCTTGGTGCATAATTGGTGTAGCCTGTGTTAGCTGCTGCTAACATTGTTCTGCAATAATGGAGGCACGTCTTCTTTTTTCCCTTTCCACTATAATTCCTAGATGAAGTGACGTCAGTACGAGCATTAGGAACAAGTGATTTTCCACTCACTAAAGAACCATGAGAAGTGGCTACATTGCTATTACCACATTTTATTTGAGCAACAACAAAAACCTATGCACTTGTTCTTTGTCTAGCCATGTTCTTTCTTGAAAGTGACTCTTGCAACAAATGCATAAAGCATTGAACTTGACAACATCATGATTTCCTTGGGTCATAAATCTTAGAGTACTATAAAAAGTTTGATAAGAATATAGAAATGCATCAAGAATATGCTGGACAAGGGAGCTTTCGGAAATGAATTCCCTGTAGAAATAGATATCAACAAGGAAAGTGTCCATGTCATCTTCCTCATGCATAATCTTTGTCTCCAGCTCTTTACACAGCAATAGAATTTTAGCCTCATTGCAACTTGAATAAGGATGAGCTAGAATCATGTTTAGCTGATTTAGCTGAGAAAATGTGAGGAGTAATAGTGTACTTCATAGATAATGCAATCAATGCATGAGCCTATGAATCACTAACATCCCAACAAGCCTGCTCAACCATAGTCAAAACAGCTCTAACAACAACAATCCTGCCACCAAAACCTGCAACATCCTCAACAATGTCTACATCCACATAATCATGATGTACATCAATGCCCTGTACAACATTCCAAATTCCCTTTGACACAAGAACATGTTGCATCATGTAAGATCAAATTGGGTAATTGTCCCTGTCCAATTTATCCTCAATATAGCAAACATCTTGAACACAGTTGTGTTGTTTTCAGCCATAGAGAGTTCCTACACCTGATATGAAAACTACTTGAAAAGAGGAGAAACAAAGCAGAACGAACATGTGGTGTAGAGCACAACCCAAAGAAGACTATAAGTGACATACTCTAAAAGAAATAGCACTGATAAAAGACCTACACAAAAGGACAAAATTGTATGCACAATACTGCTTATAGTGGAAACGAAGGCCAAATGAAATTTTTGAGCTGACCAAGGTCTACCAGCTCAATTGAAGTATTTGTCGACCTGTTGATGCTCACCAAAGCTCACCCAAATCAAAGAAAGTAAGCAAGATGTGCTGGTGATGCTGACAACTATGCAACTTTTGGTGTCCATCATTTTTGGTGTGTCTTTCCACAGAGAAGGTACCACTCTATCCTCATATTTCATTTCATGTTCTCCTATGAAAGATGGAAAAGTCTGTAGAGAGTGTGGTTTTCTCTCTTCAGATGCTATAAACCTGGCATCTCTGTATAGAGATCGTATATCTCTAGAGTAGACCTCGTGATCCATGTTGATTTAAGAAATAGGTGCAAACTCTAAAGTAGCACTACCATCTTTGCAGTTTCTAATTGTTTCCCACAAGGATTGTGTCCATGATTCTTCCACTTCTAGAATAGGTTGTATCTCTTGAGACTTGGACTCGTCCGTTGTGTTTGAAACCAGACTTGTATCCAATAGCTTTTCATTTCATGATTTAATTCGTTCATCCATTTTGTTTTTTTCTAGTGCGCTTGTGCTCTCCTTTTCTTGCACAAGCACCACTTGTTTAAAAATATTCAAAGTTTTTGTCTGCGTTAGAGCTTGACTTGTCTCTATGAGCCTTTTGTACATTTCTATTCATTTTGTTTCAACCTCTGGATGCGGATATGTCAACAATCTTTGTGCTTGTTCACTTTCTCAACCAAGACTAAATCGCCTGATACTATTTTTGATACTTTTTCTCCTTCGACTTCTCTTTGTTTGTTGAAGTTTTGTCTCTAGGGCAATTTTGCTCCCTTGTTTGTTGAATTTTGTCTCTAGGGCAATTTTCTCTTTTAGCCTTTTTGCTTCGATTTTATCTTATTTAGCTTTCTGCAATTTTCTTCTGGTCTCCATGATAAGTTTCCAAAAAAAAAATGAATAAGAAATTTTAGTTCCTCCTTGAGGGTTGCATTTTTTATAGCTTCTTGAGCTTGAGCTCAAGTCACCGCATTCATCAAAATTGTGGGTCATACATCAAATTTCCTTGAAGAAGGTATCACTCCTACAACATTCATTGTTGCTTTCCCCTTGTTGTTTTAGTATTTTGGTGTGGACAGAAATGAGATGTATAACAACACATTCTAAACAATATCCAAATATCTTTACCTTCTTAGCCTAATGAGGATAATATCTTGGCCAATGACTACCTCCACACTCATAGCACGATCCCACTTGCTGCATAGCTGTTGGCCCCTGCCAATGGTAGTTCTTGCCTAATAAGAATGGTCTTGATCCATAGTCTTGATTGGCTATGAAAATGAGCAGATTCTCGTTCATGGAATATTGGTTTCTCATGGGTTGTGGCACATATGCTAGTTGAGTGTAGTTGGCTACTACTCTATCATCATTCAAAAGAGGTGGTTGTTGCCCTAGTATACGTTGTGGCCTTGGTTGAGTGTTACACAATGGCGTGGGATGATCCCCTCCAAAAGTCTCATATCTCCTTGTGGGTTATTGTCATTCATTCAGGTTCTACCTATAGGCCTGGTTTATTCTCCTTACCACTTCTTCAACCAATTCATCAATGCTCAACATCCTAGGAGTTTGAACATCTCTCTTTGTTACGGATTCACTCGTCATAGAAGAGGCACTACTATTTGCATTTTTTGTATCGTCCATCAACATTCTCTAAACTCTACAAGCCAACTAGATCTAGAGCTTATCTAGTGCCTTGCTCAAATCTTGTGCATGCTTTCAAATGATTTTTTAGAGTCTTAGTCTTAAAGCCCTCTATAAAGAGAATTGATAGTCTCTCATCTTGTAGTAAGTCCCATGTGGGACATCTCTCTATGTACTGTTTGAAGCAAAGCAATGCTTCCTTTCCTTTCTCACTCTCTCTTTGTTTGAAGGCATAGATTTTGTGACACCATCTTGTGCTTGATCCCCCTTTTGGAGAACTCCCATGCAAACTCATGCAAGAGTTGCTCTATATGTGGAAAATCATCTTTGTTCAGTGATTGAAACCACAGTAAGGCCGTTCGTTCCGATGCTAGCCCAAATTCTTTGTATTGAGTATGGAAATTTGCAATTTGTTCAGCACTCAAAACTTGTTTGAAGAGTGAGACATGAGCATATGGATCCCACAACCCATTGTACTTTGTCTTGGTGCATTGGGCCACTTGAAATGGTCTCATTCATTGTGGTTGAGCCACCCATCTAACCAATTTGTGGTCTCTTGCAAATGCATCTCTCACTCTTTCTTCTTGTCTTAGAGAAAATCCTAGTGGAATCCTCTCTAATATGTACTCTCGCTTCGTTTTTAAATCTCTATCTCCAATGGTTTCAAAGATCATTGGTGCACTCACACTTGGCTAGAAGTATGTAGATATTGGAGTACCCTTGTATGTAAACATTTCTAGGTCACTTGGATCAACACATTTGTACTCTCATCCATACTTATCTACCATCAAAAGCTGCACTCCTTGGGCATTTGTATATGTGGATGCATAGAGGTTCTTATGGCCCATCAACTCTCTAGCATAGGGTTCTACAAACTTGTAGAAGGTATGTTGATCCCTACTTGTGAACCTATACAAGCCCTCATGAGACATAATCTGTCAGGACTCCCATGGCTTCATTTGTTTTGAGAAATCTCTCATTGGGTTTTTTTATTAGTGGATGCCTCTCCTCTAGGTCTTTGTCGACTCTCACTCTGGAAGGTATTGTAGTGTTTCTCGTGGTTTCCATGTCTTTGAGTTGAGTAGAAATCCCTAGTGGTGGATAATTTTTCATGATAAAGGCTCACTCAAAACTCTCAACATAGTCTTGGACAAGCCCACCTTAGCTTAGTGCAGCCTATCCCTTCTTGCCTCTGGTCAAGTCTCTCAAAATTCAAGTTTTTGTCACCCTTTGGTCTCTAGAAACAGGTTTTGGATACACTATAATGGTTTTGGATACACTATAATTTTGGAATTAAGAAACCTAGAACAATTTAGCTTTGAAACTTGAAAAAAGCGTGTCCAATTTCTTGCAAGCTTTTTTCATGGCTATACCAAATACAATTTGGAGTTGTGTATCAAAAGTTAGAGCAATTTTAGTGAACTTCACTTGAAATAGTACTCAAAACAGTCTCAAAACCAGGACACGGAAACTATGGCTTGTAGCTTGGTCTCTAAAAGATATTTTTAGCTCAAACTAGAGAGTTGAGATGTACTCAAGTATGTCTACAAGCTCATCAAGTTAGATACCCCCACAATGAAGAGATACATGGATCCCGGGTCCATGTTCCTCTATCAAATTTTCACTCCAAATTTTGACAGTGGCTAGACAAGGTCATACACTGGTTTTGTATCAATTTTCATCAAATTATAAGGCTGGAGTACATGGATCATGATCCATGTTCAGCCATATTTGGACTTGAGGTCTGGGAATCTTGTTACACTCTATGTCCACAAGCTAAATCTCAAATCTTGATCGGTCAAATTTCCAACACCCCTTCCTAGATGACTTCTTAGTTGTGTCTTTGGTCTTTTATTTGCTTCATTTCTTAGGATTTTCTATCTGTGTTGAGGTAGGTCTTGTGAATCTCCTTGTGATCTTGTCCGTGACACTATCTATTGCTTATATGAGCATCAAATACTATAGTTTATTTGACATAAGAGACATAGGTCCTCTCATTTCTTTTGCTTCTTCAATTGTTTCACGCTATATCTTTCTTGTCTTCTCGGTTTTTGGTTAGGGAAATTGTAGAAGATTGCCTCTTTTTCTTATGGTTTGTTTTGTTTTTAGAGCTATTTTTTAGCTCATTATCTAAATCTATCTCAGGAAGTTCATTATCTTGTAAATCCTAGAATTCTTCCTCATTTTTATTGCTCAAATCCTAATGGAAACATCATCCCAATTATATGTTTACACTCAATAGTTTCCTATGCATCTAAATGCCCCGTCTCTAGCCCTAAATCCATGATAATGTTCACCATTTAAAAGGGTGCTTTATCATAGCCCTCTTTGTCACAAAGCTTTGTTGGCATTACCTCATTTACACACACATCTAGAGTATCCACTATTTGATTCTACCCAAATGTCTCAAATTGGGAAATGATTCCAAGATATAATCATTATCCTCTATTGGTATCTGTAGTATACAGTCTTCTCTAGTTAAGCTCTCACACTCAGAATCTCCACACATCCAAAGATGTTCTTTAGTCTATAGCCATGCGTGTATCTAGATTGCTCTGTGACTATTGTCAAGACAAATTCCTCCATAGTATTCCAATTAACATCTCTAGCTATGGTCTTTTTTCATCGATCCTCATCATAATCTATTTCTGCCTCAAGTAGATGTGATTGTAGCCCCCATCTTGTACCATCTTAAGTTGATGCATAGATGGTCACCCTTAAATGGATTTCAAAGTTGTTGTCCTTGCCAAAATATACTTTTGTGAAGGTATGTTCATACTCTATTTCACAAGAGGTTACTATAATCTATTTAAACATACCTACATGTCTCTTAGCATAACCATCTGCAAGTTATAATTTCATTCTTGTTTTTTTTAGAATTGGTCTTTTCCATTTTCCCTATAATTTTTTTGTGGCAATGGCCACTTCATCTCTATTATCAAGTATAGCAATCATTTTTATCCCTCTATGTTCCATTGGGAAGAATGTATTCCCTTCTTCTCCTTCGTTCATAGTAGTCACCCACCTTGTTTATAGATACTCATTTTTCCTTTGGTTTGTTTTGTATCATTTTACCTATTTGATCATCTAACAGGATGTCTTGAGGAGTTATCATGTATTGTATAGGAGTAGACATTAGTTCATGTAGGCTCTTGGTGTCCATCATCCTTGGAATTGACTTTCATTTTGAGGGCACTAACCAAACCTACGATTTTGTTTCATGGTCTCCTATGAAAGTTCCTATGAAATACGGAAAAGTTTTCAATGTTTCATGCTTACTCTCCATAGATGCTTCTATTGTTGTGTCACCGTATACAGATTGTATATCTCCTGGGTAAAATTCATGGTCCATGTTGATCTTATTGATAAGTGAAGACTTGAAAGTTGCAATATCATCCTTCTTACTCCTTATTGCTTCCCATAAGGCTTGTGGCATGGCTCTTCCACTTCATCAATTGGTATCATCACTTGTGACTTGGATCCATGTGTGGTATTAGCCACTACCCTGTTTTCCAATGATGTTTTTGTTTCTGGTTTCATTTGATTATTTGTTTCATTTTCCTTGTGCTCAATTTTTACATCCCCTTTGTGTATTATTACTTCTTGTCTAGGGATGTTTTGTTTCTCTAGCTCCATTAGAGCTTGAGCTATCTTCATGATCCTTTTGCACATTTCAAGTCTTTGTTTCTCAATCTCCATATGTAGATATGTCAACTATGTTTGTTCCAATGTTTGATTGGTTTTTGGTTTAGCCTCATAAGCTTCCAATAGAGACTCTAAAAATAGTTCCATAACTTTATTAACAGGGATTGAACCTCTCAATGATGTCTTGGATGACATCCTCCTCAGTTTGTCCCTTGTTTTCCTTTTCTTGTTTTTGTTGCTCTTTAATTTGTAATAGCTCAGTTTCTAAGGCGATTAGCTCTTTTTTCTTTTTTTCTTGCTTATCTTTCCATGGTTTCCTTTGAGTCCTAATTGATATGCTCTCAATTTTTGTTTGAATAGGCACTTTATGTTCCTCCTTGACAGATTTATTTTTGGCAGCTTCTTGAGTTTGAGCTCTAGTCACCACATTTATTAGAATTGGAGGCTCAATTTTAGATCCACTAGAGCATGACAAAATCCCAATAATGTTCATTGTCACCTTTTCCTTATTATGAGAATTTCTTGGACACCTTTGAAGAACATGATTGATTGCACATTCATCGCAACAGTCAAAAAGCTTTACATGTTCACCCTTGTGTGGACAACTCCTTACCCAATGATCACCTCCACATTCATAGCATTGACCTACATGATGGGTTTTTTGAGGAGCACCCATTGGCTATCCTACCCTAGGAGGATAACCCTTAGGTTTATAATTCTAGCTAGCTAGAACATGATAATGTTCTCGTCTATCATATACTAGTTCTTTGCTAGTTGCATAACATATGATGATTGTGCTCCATTAATTATACTAATCCAAGAACGACAAACTTTATCAACATACTCTTTACTATTAAGCTCCTTCTGAAAATATTCAATCAGCTCTCCATAGTATGAAGTTGGTGGTAGCATTCTCTGACTTGCACGTGTTTCTACAGGCTATGTGTGCCTTACAATCTCTTGGTTCTCTTGAGGTAAAGTAGATTTCTAATCCAACACTGGCTGATTTTTTTCTTTTCCTTAAGTGGTAGCAATGGTTGCACCCTCAAAGGTCCGTATGACCTTTCCCTCATGTACCTCTTGTTATAAAAATGCTAACTCCTTTCATGGTTGGTCCATTTTTGCTCAATAGCAAACCACTTCAAAATATATTGTGCATTTACACCTGCTAGTCTTGGTTGAGTGTTACACCATGGGTTGGGATGATCCTCTTCACACATTTCACATCTTCTCAGTGGTTTTTATAGTAAATTTAAGTTCTTTCTAAAGTTTTGGTTCATCCTCTTTGCCACTTCTTCAGCCAATTGAGAAATATTTGGCATGGTAGGATTTTGAAGATTTTTCTTTCTTGTGGATTTTCTTATCGTAGAAGAGATGCTACTAGTCACATTCCTTGCATCTCCTGTCACCTCTCCATATGCCCTACAATTGTTAATTAGATATAAAGCCTCTCTACTGACTAGCTCAAAAGTTGTGCATGCTTTCAAATGCAAGTCCTTCTTGAGACTTTCATTCCCTCAAGCCCTCTATAATCAATGGCCTCTCATCTTGTGGTAACTCTCTCATAGGACACCTCTCTATATATTGTTTGAAGTAAAGCAAATCTTCCTTCACTTTCTCATTCTCTTTTTTCCCAGAAGCATAGATGTGGGACACACTATTATGTTTAGTTTCCCTTTTAGAAAATTCCTCAAAGAATTCAAGCAAAAGTTTCTCTATGTTTGGAAAATCACCTTTGATCAAAGGTTAAAACCACAACAAGGCTGGTCCTTCCAATGTTAGCCCAAATCCTTTATACTGTGTGTGAAAATGCACAATCTGTTCAACTCTCAAAACTTGTTTTAAGAGTGAGACATGAGAATATGGATATCCTCATCCATTTTACTTTTTAGAAACACATTTACCTACTTGATATGGTCACATACATCGTGTTATTGCAACCATTTTCATGACTCTTGGATCTCTAGACTCATAACTCCCACTAGGAATTCTAGTTGGAGTTCTTTCCATGGCTCTCTCCTCAAGGCGCACATCTCTCTCTCTCTCTCTCTCTCTCATCAAGGTAATCAGATCTCTCATTGTATATATCATAGTAGGAGCTTCACTACCTCTATGGTAGTCAATTGAACCCTAATACTCAAGAATCTCATTGGTCTAATCACTAAAAACTATTGTCGGCTCATTGAAATTACAACTCTCAATATTTTTGGTCTCGATCTTCTTATCTTTGGTCTAGTATCCAATATAGTAGGTCCAATTGTATTAGAAGTGATTTAATATTAATGGAGGGGGTCTTCAAAATATGTATATCTCTAACATTCTCTCCAGTCTATTGTTGAGTACCTATGCCTGTACTTATCGAGCATGATGATATGGGTGTCTCTCCCTTCAGTGTATGTAAAAGCATACAACCTTTTGTGCTCCATTAACTCTACTGTGTAGGGTTCATCGCATTTGTAATAGTGCATTTTTTTACCATTATTGTATTTATATAGCCCTACATGGGTATTGTCCAAGTTGACTCATTTCATGTTGTTCACATCGTAGTTTAGATGATTTGGTTTATCCAACTTAGGTGGCTCATCTTCCAACTCTACATCAATTTTCTCTTTCATGCCTATCATTTTCCATTTGTCCACAATATAGGAGTTGTGAAAAACTAAATAAATTGTTTCCTCCTTGTAAAAATATCGATGGCCACTATAGTCAATAGGCATTAGGTCCTCAAACTATTTTAAGTGCAATAATTCCATTTTGGATGCTTGCTGTGATGGTCTTGCTTTCGGTCCCTCCTTAAAACTCACCATATTGAATCCCTCAGCCATGAAGGTGTAAGGTCTCTTTGACGATGTATACGACAAACTTTCCTCAATGATCAACTCCAAGGGAGCCAATAGTCCCTAATTCACACTCTCTTCAGTAGAGATAATTCTTACTTTCTCTCCTACGTTAGGGTTTCTAATCGGATAAAGTCTAGCTGATCTCAAATACATCAAGAAATAATCACTCTTGAAAAATCTTAACATATTACCTTGTTGATCGCTTCAAATTTGCCAACTCAAAATCACCGCAAGCTATAGTGCTCTAACCTTGTCAATTTGCATAGTAAACACTCAATGGCTATGAGCTTATAGCCACTCTATTAGTCAAAAAAATTTGAATTCATCAAACAATTGCACTTTTTGTACAAAACCTATCTTGGCTTACAAAATCCTCTAATGATGTCCGAATTCAATCTTGAGAAATCCTATGCAGTCCTTATGATTATATCTATCCGTGGTTTAGTCCTTTTTACTAAAATTGTTCTATCTCTTGGTTTTGGGAACGTGATTTCTACTCTTTTGGACTTAACACTAGAATGGTAACCTAACAGGACATAAAAGTGTCATTTCAGGGTTTTGGGAAAAAAACCATAGTAGATCCACTCATTTTGAAAAATCCTTTCATGAGCTTATAGTTCAATAACTACTACATATGGACAAAATCAGTAAGTTGTAATTTTTCTCATCCCTTGGTCACTACAAGTCTCCAAAGTTGATGGACCAGTGCATTTTGCCCAAAACAACAACTTCTTACGGTTGACTGCATATAAATAAGAGTGGGGATTTTTGTAGGACATGAGATAAAATGCCCTGTTAACTTCAATGGGTTGGTGACCAAACCATATGGTTGCTTTTACCTCACTAATTTTTTTTTGGGCAAAAAAAAAGGTACCAAAAAGTTGCATTTTTGCCATTCTGCGGACCTATCATCAAAGTTTCTATAGTCACGCTCAATACAGATACTATATACATGTTTTCTTAGTTCCCTTTGGGCCTTTGGATTCAAAAGGAGACATGGAGCATGTCAAAAGGATAATGGATATCTTACAATTGGAACCTTGGGGGCAATGATAAAGTGCTAAATACAGCAAACATGAAAAAACTGGGTTTAGCATTATGACCTCTAGAAACCCATAGAAACTACTCAATATCTAGCCAAGTTTGTAGTCTATGATTAGATATGGTTAATACCTACAAAATAAACACAGTTGGCTTAAGAAAATAGCAATATTGAGAAAGTTATACTTGCTCTCTAAAATGTATCGTATTCTTCAGCAATCAAAAACTCAACCATCATCATATACTATGCTATATAGCATATTAGGTCCCCCAAAACTCAAGGAAGATTAGCTTTATGTTATACATTACACTTACACAATCAAAATTGAATTTGGATATCAAGAAAGCCACCAAAAAAATAATAAAAGTGCTAATTTTGGCCAAAAAACAGGATTATGCAGTTCTTGTAAATTAGTCATAACTTTCAATTTTAACACTTAGCTCTCCCTACAAGCATCAAAACATGTTGAGAACTATGAAGGCCTAACCTCTAGCCATCTAAACCTCACAAACATGAAGTTTAGAGTCGTATAGTTGCCAACAATTGAAAAAAAGCCAAAAACAGGACCCGTTTTTTCACACAGTTTAGGTTCAAAAATGTTGTGCAAGAGTAAGGTTAATGGTGAGATCGATACTCCAAAAAAAAAAGCTAAGTTTTTTTCAGCTCATAAGGCAAATTTGTGGATATATAGCACCTAGAAATTCATTTTCATACTCTTCAAATAATTCAAGCAAAATGGTCACTTAACAGGACACAAAAGTGTCCAAGGACATAAAAGTGTCCTGTTACCATTCTAGTGTTAAATAATGATATTTATGTACAACCAATCAAAAACAATAAAATCTGCGAACATCTCTCAAAAAATTTCTTGGGGATATGAATTGCAATCGATGTACCTTAGTGGACAACTAGAATGAAATTTTGTCCGAAGCTTTCTCTTGGTACTTTGACACCATACATATGTTTTTATTTTATTTGAAGTAGTTTAGGTTAGTTGCAAATCAAACCCTATGCCTAGTTTTGCATTTTTCACAATGAACTGTTTTTGCCCTACTTTTGTTCTTTAATTTGCAAACTTGTTTTTGGAAAATATGCCTCTAGAGGTCTCTACTACAAACTTTTTAGGCTTATGCCAAAATCTCAGATGGGGGACATGGATTGTGATCCATGTTCCATCTCCTCTAGATATGAAACTTGGTCAATTGGTAGACTCTGCTATATGGAGACTATTCCTAAAATATTTTTTGATTTGGATTAAAAACAATAGCAAATCCCCAAATTTTATTCAGATAGACTAACTTGAAGTGTGTTTTTTTCCTTAGTTTGATACAAACTTTGGTTCTACTTGATTGAAGTCAATATTTGTCAGTTGATCTCTGCTTTGCTCCAATCTTTCTCCGGGGGACATGGATCTCGATCCATATTCGTCCACAAAATCCTTTGAAATTCTTAATTTTTTGTATGATGAGTTTCTTGAGGTTCTTTGGCACCCTCTTTTTGGTTTTGAGTCAACTTTTTGTTTTTACCATCAGATTTTCAATATTTCAAAGTTATGATCTTCTTGTCCAAATTATGGTTTTTTGTTCTTTTTGGCCAAATCTTTTCAACCCAATTTGATGGTGATGATTTCTATTTACCCTACTCCTATGTGCTGAAAAGAAACATAAAACAAAAATGAACAAAATAATGCAAGTAAGTGTTGTAACGGAAAATGGAATAGCACTTTCAAAGCAATGAGAAAATTCAAAGAATGAAATGCCTTTGTCTATCTCACTCACAACTCTCTTTACCTTGCAAGAATAGATCTAGCCAGTCCCTCGACTCTAGACTCTGTCAAGTACTACACCCGCATCTAGCTGCTTGGTTGCTAATGTGTATGGAATGGATTAAATTTTTTTGGATAATGAAAACTCTAAATACACACTAGATCACTCACCATATAAAGATCATTCCCCAATAATGATACCATGTTAGCGAGTCACCATGGCAGATGTTGGTGTAGCCAAAGTGTGTTGACCCTAGCCAAGGACACATACAATGATGTGTATGCTTATAGATGCATGGCACAGAGCTAGAGCAATTGGGAAGAGCCTGGGTAGACAGGTGGCAGAGGAAGTTTATGCATAATGTGGTTTTTTGGACCAAAACGGCTCCAAATAGGGCATGATAGGGTGGCAGGTGAAGAATATCCGAGATACTAGTTCTTGGCTTGGATATGTAGAGATTGAAGTGCTGAAGGAGCAGGTCTAGATGGCTCATCAAACAAAGCTATAGGGCAAAAGATATAGATGTTCAAAGTTGGAGTGCATTGCATATCTGAGACGGACAGGCCAAGTGATCGGAGCCTATTTCAATGAATGGGTGTGTAGTGCTTGATTTATGGAGCATGTTCCTCTTTTCACACACACACAGAATTCCAACCCACCAAAAAGAAAAAATTCAACTAACTTCAAAGATCCACTTGGCCAAGACTTGAAACTATCTATATATATATATATATATATATATATATATATATATATATATATATATATATATATATAAAGAGAGAAAGAGAGACAGAGAGAGAAGGAGAGAGGTTTTAATGTCAAAGGAACACAACAAGAGACCTCAAATCTCTATTTAACAAGTTTTGAACTTAAGACTTGGAATTTAAGAGGATAATGTGATAACCAATCTACCACACTCAAAGGTTATTATAGTTTCTTCTTCTTATTCATTGAGAGAGATCCCAAACATCTAGCCAACAAGTCTAGAACTCAAAACAAAATTGTGTGTATGAACATGCATGTGTGTGTGTGTGTGTGTGTGTGTGTGTGTGTGTGAGAGAGAGAGAGAGAGAGAGAGAGCAAGAGAGAGGAAATGAGGAAACATAAGAGAATTTTGATTGTCATAAGAACAATCCGAATAGATACAAAAGGTTTATTGGACGAGTCTTGATCTCAAAGTTTGGGGAGAGAGAGAGAGAGAGAGAGAGAGAGAGAGAGAGATGTCATCTTTGTGGAGTGATTATAGGGACTAAAATCCACCCTCCTCACTTATGCGTTCATGCACACAGACACACACACACGAGCCTACATTTGTCAATAGAAAAATAAAGATTGATGGATGGAGATCAAAAGGGTAACCGGGGGTTTAAACACCTCTGTGTGTGTGTGTGTGTGTGTGTGTGTGTGTGTGTGTGTGAGAGTGTGTGTGTGTGAGAGAGAGAGAGAGGGAGGAAGAACAAAAAGAGAATTTCAACTCACCAAATAAAAAAACTCCAAAAACTTCAATGATCTATTTGGCCAAGACTTGAAATTGGATGGAGAGAGAGAGAGAGAGAGAGAGAGAGAGAGAGAGAGAGAGAGAGAGAGAGAGAGAGAGAGAAGCTTTCATGTCATAGAAACACATAGAGAGACCTCAAAGCTCTATCTAAAAAGTCTTGAACTTAAGGCCTGGCATTTAAGTGGGAACTATAATAACCAATCCACCACACTCAAAGGTTACTATAGTTTCCTTTTCTTATTCATTAAAAGAGATCCCAAAGATCTATCCGATAAGTATTGAACTCAAAACTTGGTGTGTGTGTGTGTTTGTGTGTGTGTGTGTGTGCGTGTGTGTGTACATAAGAACAATCCAAACATATCAAAGATCTACTCAACGAGTCTTGATCTCAAGACCCAATAAGAAAGAGAGAGAGAATTGCTATCATCTTGCAGTGATTATAGGGAATAAATTACACCTTGCTCGCCTTTGTGCACACATACGCACACACACCTAAAGATATGTGTATGATGTGTATTTGTGTGACCCAATGGCCATGCTTTTTTGGACATGCGGATCACACACTAGTATTAGAATTATGCAAGGTGAAGCTTCACTTTAGCATTCTAAAACAATAGAATGAAAGAAAAGTAAAGACATGTTAGGATGTGAAATGAAAGGTAAGTCTCCATCATGCACTGAAAACAATGAAAGTCTCCCTGACCCAACACAACACTAAGGGTTTCTTTTAGAAAGCCAAAAAGTATATTTACTACCTACATGATGCTAAGGCACTCTAAAGAGAAGAAAACCCTTAAGTGAAAATAAAGGAGAAGAGAAACACAAATTTATCACTGTGCAATCTACCACCTCTTTATTTGGATTTAAAAAAAAATTTGACTTCCCATTTCGTGTGCCTTTTCATTTCCTTAACTCACCTTTCACTTATACATTTAAGATGTTTTGAAAGGATTCCTATTTTTGAGAGATTGGGGGCCCTAAGGTAATATTGTTCTTAATCTCTCTTCTCCCAAGCATCTCTTTGTATGCAAAAGCTTGAGTGAAGTCGAATTTTAGTTCTTCTCTCTCTCTCTCTCTCTCTCTCTCTCTCTCTCTCTCACACACACACACACACACACACACAGATGCACACAATTCTTTTTGTCAATTATGCCAAGGGCAAACCTACATATTGGCGTGCTTAAAAAAGACCCTATTACTTTTGAAGATCCTTCCTGGATATTCCTCCCCTTCCCCTCTTCCACATAGGCTACCCTCTTCCCCCTTCCACGTCCACACGCCTTGCATACACACCTTCCAGCACTTGCTTCCTTCCGCCCCCAGCTCCTACCTGCATTGCGACTCTAGCGCACTTTTGTACTTGCCTCCCCCCCCCCTGTCGCCTTTCCTTGTCACCATTGCTCGGAGAGAGAGAGAGAGAGAGAGAGAGAGAGAGAGAGAGAGAGAGAGAGAGAGAGACGCTGTCAAACACCCAATCTCGGTATAATAAAAATCCTTTCAAAACAACTTAAATGAGGAAATGAAAAGACACATGAAGGTGGAAAGTCAAAAGACTTTTTGAGTCCATATAAAGAGGTGATACAGTGCACATTGATACATTTGTGATTCTCTTCTCCTTTATTTTCTCTTAAGCATTTTCTTCTCTTTAGAGTGTCCTTGCACTATGCAGATAGTGAAGATACTTTTTTGGAGCTAAGCATGTAACCCCAATTTTAGGAAATTCTCCAAAAAGGGAAATCTGTGGAGATGTTGCAACCTTTAGAAACAAACAAACAAGGATTCTAGTGCATGTGAGCCCTAGCTCTCTCTCTCTCTCTCTCTCTCTCTCTCTCTCTCTCTCTCTCCTTAAGGAGGCAACTTGGTCCCTTCTTCCCTCATTTGGGCATCATATCATATGAAGCTAAGCCCTAACCTCTCAACCTCTCCTCCATCACAAGCCAAGCTCACACGAGCAAAGCTCCGCATTTATCAAGCCAAGCTTGTCCACCTCTCAATCCAAGCTCCTCCACGTCTCAAGCTAATATCTTCAATTGTATCAAGCCAAGCTCATAGTACTATTATCATACTACTCTTGGCCTCACAATTAGCATTGTGAACTCTCATATTCTTTATATAATCATCTGTTATAAATGAAGCCTTATTGTTGGTGGTTAAAGAAGTGTGTTGAAGGGAACCTCTTCTTTCTCCTATTGGCATCAAGCTTGTGAAACGTGGATAGTAAAAGGTGTGTCCCACTCCTCATATCACGCTCAATTTTGTGTGGGAGTTGAATAGTGTGACTCTTCTTCTTTTCTCTTTCAATCGTTATTTTCTTTGTGCCTAGTACTTAGAAGTATCTCATCTTGAGAACTTGCATTGACCCACTTCCGACAATTATTAATGTTTTTGTTTGAGCCCGAATAGCTATGGAAAATTCTTCTTTCTCTAAGAGTTGAGCCTCTGCATAATATATATATTGTTGTGAGCACTAAACTACAATTTCAAAGGACAATTCATAGTATGTTTGGGTTGCAAAGGTTAGCTACCACTAATACACCATTAAGCCCTTTTATCCTACCTATGATTAGATATGAAGTGAGATTATACGTTCTCATTTTTGTCTTGTTTTGAGTGAGGGGTTTTGTGTATATGTGTATGCAAGAGAGTGAAGCTCCCATGGTTGCCCTCAAAGTTTTCACCATCAACTATTAAGTTTCAACGTGTCAAATCCTTTTGTAATTCCTCGAAAACTCCCAAAGCCAGAGGCCCCACACTTTCCTAGCAAGAACACCCACTTTCTGACATTCTTTTGGTGAACCCCACATAAAAAGACCAGGGTGAGAATTTGTGAAGGTTTTTGAAGGCTTCAAACCATGGTGGAGCAACAAGGCTATCAAGGTATGCAATTTGATGTTGGGACAATGCAAATGTTTCAAGATTTGTTTATGTTCATGCTATGGCAACAAGCTGGAGAAAGAAGAGAAGTTTCAACCACAAAGGCGCTTCACTCGATTGTTGAAAAAATTGATCAGTTTGATGGTGGAGAGAATATCACAAAGTATGTCTGTCACTGTGAGAAGGATATGGAGTTACACGGTATGCTAGGAATTGAGATGATGAGGAGGTTTGAGCTTGTTGTGGTGCTAGAGATTTGAGGATTTGTGAAGACTATAAGGGCTAAGCATGGCAAAGATTGGGAAGATTTCCAAGTAGCTCTAAAAAATGAATACTTTATAGAGGATGATGAAAGGGTTACAAAAAGGGCATTCCTAGAGTGGGTTGCAAAGCCAAAGGAAGGGACTTACATCTTTGAATATCTAACTGAGTTTGAGCGTCGCTATGCCCAATTATCAATGACAGAAATACATACCTTGGGTAGGGAAAATACATAACTTTTCTTGCAAGCTCTAGGTCCAGAAGTTCAAGAGAAGCTTGAACTACTCTTAGAGGATAAGAGTAGAGAACAAGGATTAAAGCTAGAGTGGAAATAATTCAAAGATGCGGTATCACTACTTGCCAAGAGACAATGTTGATGAGACAAAATGGTGGTGTCTAATTGTACTGCTCTTTCTGTCACACCAGAAAGGCCATCAAAGCCAATTACTTCAACACCAAAAATGGAAGAATCTACACTAGATGAATCGGTAAATGTCATGTGATAGATGGAGCTTAAATTGGAAAGGCTAGAAGAAAAGGGTTCAAAGAAACCGTCAGGGCAGAGCGCTCCAAACAAGCAAGGTTTTGTAAACAGGTTCATATGGTGTGATCGCACTCATCATAGCATGAGAGATTGTGATAGCTTTAAGGATGCTTGATCAAAGACCTTGAGTTTTTCAAGGACGGTAAGATTCATTTCACAAAAACAATAATGCATTTGGGAACCAACTTTGCGAAAGGTGAAATGAGGAAGTTACTTGAAGACATGATCCCAAGTTAAGCTATTGTTAACACTAGAATGGTAACCTAACAGGACATAAAAGTGTCCTTTCAGGGTTTTGGGAAAAAATCCAAAACCATAGTAGATCCACTCATTTTGAGAAATCCTTTCATGAGCTTATAGTTCAATAACTACTACATATGGAAAAAATGAGAAACTTGTAATTTTTCTCATCCCTTGGTCACTACAAGCCTCCAAAGTTGATGGACCAGTGCATTTTGCCCAAAATAGTAATTTCTTACGGTTGATTGCATATAAATAAGAGTGGGGATTTTTGTAGGACATGAGATAAAATGCCCTCTTAACTTCAATGGGTTGGTGACCAAAACATATAGTTGCTTTTACCTCACTAATGTTTTTTTGGGCAAAAAAAAAGGTACCAAAAAGTTGCATTTTTGCCATTCTGCGGACCTATCATCAAAGTTTCTATAGTCACGCTAAATATAGATACTATATACATGTTTTCTTAGTTCCCTTTGGTCCTTTGGATCCAAAAGGAGCCATGGAGCATGTAAAAAGGATAATGGATCTCTTACAATTGGAACCTTGGGGGCAATGATAAAGTGCTAAATACAGCAAACATGAAAAAACTGGGTTTAGCATTATGACCTCTAGAAACCCATAGAAACTACTCAATATCTAGCTAAGTTTGTAGTCTATGATTAGATATGGTTAATACCTACAAAATACACACAATTGGCCTAAGAAACTAGCAATATTGAGAAAGTATACTTGCTACTCTAAAATGTATCGTATTCTTCAGCAATCAAAAAACTCAACCATCATCATATACTATGCTATATAGCATATTAGGTCCCCCAAAACTCAAGGAAGATTAGCTTTATGTTATACATTACACTTACACAATCAAAATTGAATTTGGATATCAAGAAAGCCACCAAAAAAATCATAAAAGTGCTAATTTTGGCCAAAAAACAGGATTATGCAATTCTTGTAAATTGGTCATAACTTTCAATTTTAACACTTAGCTCTCCCTACAAGCATCAAAACATGTTGAGAACTATGAAGGCCTAACCTCTAGCCATTTAAACCTCACAAAGATGAATTTTAGAGTGGTATAGTTGCCAAAAATTGAAAAAAGGCCAAAAATAGGACCCTTTTTTTCACACAGTTTAGGTTCAAAAATGTTGTGCACGAGTAAGGTTAATGGTGAGATCGATAATCCAAAAAACATGCTAAGTTTTTTTCAGCTCATAAGGAAACTTTGTGGATATATAGCACCTAGAAATTCATTTTCATACTCTTCAAATAATTCAAGCAAAATGGTCACTTAACAGGACACAAAAGTGTCGAAGGTAGAAATTGCACTAATAAATATAACCCCATACTCTAATGTTACTACACCCATCTTTTCAGCTGCCACTAGCATTCTCAACCAGTGCAAGAATGGCTTCTCTTGAGTCAAAATAGATGTCTCCATCATCAGAACATCGTCCTTGGCCAAAATGTCAATCAAACATCATTTCATACAATGTCTCATTGTATATATCTTAGAAAATCATTAAAAAACAATGCATTCAAAAGGAGTGAATACTTACTCCATAGGACTAATGTGTTCTCGTGCAATCTTGAACGCTATGAAGGGGTCATTTTGCAACCCTTATCTCCCGAACCCACAAATAAAATACACTTTTGGAAAGAAGTCCGCACATATCTTGGGATTGGTGATGACCACTATTTCCAATCCTTTTTGAACGAAGAAGTTCTTGGTCTTCTTTAGCACCATAGCATAGCTTGATTTGTAATTCGCTTCTCTTGAAAGGTACTCTATATTATTCTTAGCTAGAAATTTTTGTGTTTTGAGCGAATACATTGCATCGAACTCCTCATATAATAGATAGCATAAAGGAAAATTAATTTTTAGGCAAAATACCATGAAGTCATCTAGTGCATGTGTATGCACTAATAGAAATTTTTCCATTTGCTCAGTGTCAAATCATGCAATTATACACTAAACCATGAAACTGCAAATTCATCGAGCCACTCACACAATGCCCAATCTTTCCACGCATGGAGCCAATGATTACCATCCCACACGATGAAAATTTTCTCCTTTATGTGATAGAGCTCTGGAATGGCCCTAATTTGTTCATCAAATACGGCAGTCGTCGCCAGCTCTCTCCCATAAGTGCCACTCCTATCAAATGGTATAAGTTGTTGCCTAGGAAAATTTTCAAACACGATCAAATGAGCCATTGTGGGCTGGTACGATCTCTTGCCCAAGAAAATCTTTAGACATAATGAAACGAGCTATCGTGGACTTGTAGCTTCTTTTGACTATAGAGGTGGTGACTTTTGTCACACAATCATTGTTTGTTCTAATGACCGAATTGGCCAAAAGTTAACAAAGAGAAATTCAAAGCAATAGGTGATTGTATGACACAATATGAACATCAATGAAACCTGAAGAAATGTGACTATCAACTAGGGATCCAAAGAGATCACCAAAAGAGTCATTACCCGGTATTTTGTGCCTCTATGGTCGCTGACATGATTGTATTCTTAGATTGAGTTGTGTGTACACAGATGCACCAACCGTGGATGTCGTCGTAAGAGAACAATCACTTTCTTGACTGGTGTGGATTGGATTTCTTCTTGGCACTTCACTCCTTTAGATTTGTTTCTCATAAGAATTGGCATTTTTTTGACAATAGGGGTGAATACTAAGGAGTGAGAATGTGTGGAGTGAGAGCAACAATTATAGAAAGTGGGCATGTGAAGAGAGGAGAGTGGGTGGAGATGTGAGAAGGGAGGAATAGAAGGGAGGCTATGAAGAGAGGGAAAGATCAATAGAGAGGAATGGGGCAGCTTGAGGGGTTGAGAGTAGAGTGAGAGAGGAATGGAGGGGCTTAAGGGGTTTTAGTACATGATTAAGAGTGAAAATCTTAAGGGCTTGAGTACTTGAGAGTAGAATGAGAGAGTATGACAAAAAAGAGAAAAGGAGAGTAAAAAGGGAGAGTGTGAGAGTGAAAGTGAGAGGCGTGAATGCTTGAGAGGTTGAGAGTGAGAGTTAGAGAGAAAAGGGGATACTCCTCTTTTGAATTATTGGGGGGGGGGGGGGGGGGGGGGGGCAACCAAGAAAATCCACATGGAAGAGGTGTAGCCCGCGTGGATTGCAAATGACTACGTAGTCCAAAGGATCCATCTAATAATATGTGTAGAGAGAGAGAAGAAAAATATAAATTTAATATAATTGCAAAGAAAAGGGAAGTTTATTAAATACTAGTAGTTTAATGAAAAGTGGATTTTTGCAAAAAGGATATAAATAATATTGGTATATCCATTCTTTTCTCTCAAGCCAAGCACCTCTCTCACTTTCCCTCGTATACTACCTTTCCCTCTCATTACTCTCTCTTGCCCTTGCTTTCCCTCATATACTACCTCTCCCTCTCATTTCTCTCTCTCTCTCTCTCTCTCCCTCTCTCTCTCTCTCTCTCTCTCTCTCTCTTCTTGCATGCTCTCACACATCAACTCTCTTTCATTAGCTCCATGTTCTTGATCGCAATCCCTCTCTCTCCTTCTAGAGGCTCGCTATCCTTTTCACTATGACATCATCATCATGTGAAAATATTTTGCTAATCAAGAATGCATTCATTCTGGAAAAGACACCTTCGATATTGAGGAGGCTATGCACACTATAAGGACACCATAGAAGACTAAGGTAAGAATGGCCGTCTCATTAATTATGCTGATAACATGATTACATACCTCGAAGAGCTCGAGTGCAAACTTCACAATGATCAATGTCACCAAGTAAGTGACCTTTTGATTGTAGTGAATGCGATCAAGTACGTAACAAGGTAGCTTCTTGAGGGTGGATACCTTACCACTTCAATGAGGAGCAGAAGTATCAACTCGGTGATGGCAATATACCAATCATATTGTTGGCCAAGATTTGTGGTCTTGGAAACCATGGACATAAAACTTGTCAAAACCGTTAGATCGCTAAACCAAGTAAACTAAGGATACTTGGTTTGGAAACAGTTTTTAATTATCTATATAGCATACTATCTTTGGATAATTTATTTCATAATACTCAAATATCTATGTTTGTAAAGATTTTTTGCTAGATTGTAATGCCAATATCTTTTTTATAATGGGAATTGGGCAAAATTTTTGGGTTTGTATTGTCAATATCTTTTTTGTAATGCTAGTGAACAATGACATTAAGCAACCAAAACAACCCTCTGAGATAATAGAATATAGGTTAAAGATAAAAATAATTTAATATGGATTTAAAAATTATATTAAAAAATATTAATAACTTTTAGGATTAATATAATATTCCCTTAACTCTCCTAAACACTTTCACTCTCATTTTTCCAATCTACTGCTTATTTCTTGAACTCTGCTATCATGTCATGTACTATAGTCTTCCCCTCCTTCAAAAGAGTTTTTTCCTTTACTATTGGGAATATTATTTCTAGGGTAAGATATCTACAAGAAAATGTTGTGCCGCAAATATTGAGTGCTTTATATGCCATTATCATGGTTGGGAGTGAAGAGTTGAAATTTCCACTAGAGAAAACTACAAATCACTTAGGAGAGGAGTTTCATGTTGTGGACAAATGTCCCTCTACAATTTTTTTGGTGGTGATCGAAGATGACATAGCCTCAAATTTGAGCGGGATGGCTCCTCCTCCTATGGACGCTCTCTACATAGACCTTATTAGCCTAAGTGAGAAACATCATTATGAGGAGCAAGCATTAAAAAACTTTGTTGAGGTAAGTAGAACTTTTTCTTTTTTTACTTCAGTGATGACGCGAAACACATTAACAAAGCTTCTTTCAAAGGTGGTGGAAACCAAAAAAGTACATAAAAATCCAAAAATGTACAATGGTAGCATGGTGTTTGAGTTCCAGCGACCTTAGGGGAGGTTCATACAATGGATGCTATGAAGCACGCATTTCAATGGTAGCGTGATCAAATTACCTTGTATAGGCAAGTTATTTGATTGAAATAGATGCAAGCTTATTTGTCACTATTGTGGACAACCACCCATTTTCTTTTGTACACGTGATTGCTTCATATATTATGTCATGCCAACATGAGTAGAATGATAGTACATCGAGGGAAACACCAACATGACATGAGGGATGGTATGTTCAAAAAACTCACTCATAAAACCAAAGAAATGGTTGCATGAGTCCTTAGTGAGGACAGACATGCAAGTGCATGAAAGGTACAAATGTGTGTGGCATAGAAAACTGTGACAACAACTTTGATGCAAGAAGAGGGATCTCGCCATGTACTTAGCAAGAAAGAATTTCTAAATGTTGCTGAGGCAATGGAACCCTTAGTGGAGGACAACTGGTGAGGATGAGTACTTGTTTCTCTTATTCAAGTGCATATTATTTCAAAGTCACTAAAGTCTGTAATATAGGTTTTGTAGGTATGTTGACAGCAACAAGGATGGCCCAACAAAAGAGAGCTTTGGTGTAGATTCCCTATTGCAACTAAAAAGGGATTGCACACATTTTTTTTTAATAGAAGAAAATTTATTAAGCAAGGTGCAGAAGGAGAGCGTTGCTTTTTGTTCAAAATGTCTACAATTGGCCCCGCCTCTAGATTGGATTTGGTTAATTGGATAATACATAGTGGAAATAGAGATTTTTGGCACGCTTGGGTGCAATTTGATCACACTCACTGAGTGGCAGACAGGGTGACCATGGCATGCCATGTATATGATCCAGAGTTTGATTTTTTAGCAACATATTTTTAAATCTAATTTATCTTAAGAAACGACTATCAATATATTTAATAATATGGGTTTCTTACATTATAGCATTCAAGACCTCCTCACTATTGCAACTTATGAGATGAAAGAGAAGGACATGGAAGAACAAATCCTTTTTTTGGATTCCATAAATGAAGCTATGGAGGGGTGTGGATGTGAGAAAGCGGATTTCCATGGATTCATGGGCAAAAAATCTCAAGCCAATTGGAATGCAGTTCACGTTGTGTTCAATGGTAGGAAAGACAATGGTCTAAAAAATCAAGAGCGGTTTTTCATTTTTCATTGGAAGCAAAGCATGGTGGTGCACACAACAAAGCACATTGTTTCTTCATCTCAAGAAACTCACAGAGAAATTTGCAAAAAATGGTGTTTAGCCCTCTCAAGAGAGACTGCAATGCTCAAAATGGATACAAATTGTTTGGCCAGACATCAAAATGACCATAGCTCATAAAGGGCATAGTTCAAAGATTACCTCCCGATCTCCAACCCCACTATTGTTCTCTACACTTTAACACCCCGAAGGCCCCATACAATGCGTCCCAAGAACTGGAAAAATTGTATGCTACCACGTGATCGACAATTGCCATCCTTTTCAAACTTTAATATCCGATTGATCTGATGTCCAATTGACAAGCCATAAACTCCCATGGTCTTTACTTGTAGCATAGAATGCATATAATCCTTGGAAAAGCTCCAAGAATCTCAAATGTCACACCTACCAAGGCAACCAACCTGGAACAAACCTGGCCCCTGGCAAAAATTCAACTGGCCATATCTTAGCATCCAGGACTCTGATTGTTAATCTGAAAAGACCAAAAAGCTCCATAAATCAAGCACTAGACACCCTTTTGTTGAAACTGGCTTTGATCACCTGGGATCACATGGCCTGTTCGTCTTAAATCTGCAATGCACCCCAACTTTGAATAGCCATATCTTTTTCCCTGTAGCTTTGTTTGATGAGCCATCTAGACCTACTCCTTCAGCACTTCAATCTCTACATATCCAAGCCAAGAACTAGCACCTTGGACATTCTTCACCTGCCACCCTATCAGGCCCTATTTGGAGCCATTTTGATCTAAAAAACCACATTATGAATACACTTCCTCTGCCACCTGTCTACCCAGGCTCTTCCCATTTGTTCTAGCCCTGTGCCATGCATCTATAAGCATACACATCACTGCATGTGCCCTCTGCTAGGGTCGACACACTTTGGCTGCACTAGCATTGTCTAGCCCCTTGTTGAACATTCATGTTCAACCAAAAAATAGCTTTACTCTTCTACCAACTACAAAAATTGGAAAACACTATTTGAAGCTATGAGCAAATGAAACAAAACTACCATATGTATGCTATTGCCAAACCTTAAGAAGGTTGCCCCCCCCCCCCTTTCCGCATCACATAGTCTCCACCTGGATCAAAAACCCTGTAACAATTTCCTCCATCCATCTGGAGAACACTCCAATAGTGTTCCCAATCCAACCCCGCTACTTGTCTCCGCACTTTAACACCCCGAAGGCCCCAAACAACGTGTCCCAAGAACTCAAAAAATTGACTGCTACCACCTGATCGACAATTTCCATCCTTTTTAAACTTTAATATCCGATCGATTCGATGCTCGATTGACAAGCCATAAACTCCCATGGCCTTTACTTGCCGCATAGAATGCATATAGTCCTTGGAAAAGCTCCAAGAATCTCAGATTTCACACCTACCAAGGAGACCAACCTAGCACAAACTTGGTCCCCGCGGCAAAACTTTGACCGGCCATATCTTAGCATCCAGAGTTTTCATTGGTCGATATGAAGACCAGCTGGTTCCATGAATTAAGCACTACACACCCATCCATTGAAATTGGCTATGATCACTTGGCATCACCTAGGCTGTCCATCTCAGATCTACAATGCATTCCAACCTTGAATAGCCATATCTTTTGCCTTGTAGATCTATTTGATGAGCCGCCTAGACATGCACCTTCAACACTTCAATCTCTACATATCCAAGCGAAGGACTAGCACCTTGGACTTTCTACACCTTCCACTCTGTCAAGCCCTATCTAGATAAATTTTGATTTAAATAACCACATTATGCATACACTTCCTCTACACCTGTCCACCCAAGCTCTTTCCATCAGCTCTAGCCCTCTGCCATGCATCTATAAGCACACACATCACTGCATGTGCCCTCTACTAGGGCCGACACACTTTGGCTACACTATCATTGTCTAGCCCCCTTGTTGAACGTTCATCTTCAACTAAAAAAAAACTATATTCTTCTACCAACTACAAAAATTTGAAAACACTATCCAAAACTGCGAGCAAACAACAAAAATCTACCATATGTATGCTACTGCCAAACCTCAAGTGTGCCCCCCCCCCCCCCCCCCCCCCCCCCCCTCCCCCCCCTCCACATCACATAGTCTTCGCTTGGATCAAAAACCTTGCAACAATTTCCTCCATCCATCTAGAGCACACTCCAATAGTGCTTCACCCATGTCCATAGCAATCCATGCATACAATATGCCCAAAGAACTTTAGCATCTCTTTGCACTTTTACCTGCCTCATCAACACACTTGGTCTTGGAAGAATATTACATGAGCCAACCAATGCTCGCGCCTTGCAATCACACCATCTTCATCGACCAATAGTTTTGACCCTCCCTTCCAACAATGTAGAGCAAAGTTCCTCTCAATGGAACTCCGTATCTGGCAAATAACATACCTCATTGATGCACTTACAAGCATACATTTCAACCATGTATTGCATACCTCTTTAGACAACTTGGACCCACTTTGGACATCTCCTTCCTTTTCCATAGAACATGCTTGATGCACTGGACTCTCCATCTGAAGAGGGACTAACCCTCACATCACCTGTACCCTGGTCAAATATTTATTTACAAGCACTTGCATCTCTTCATCCATGGTATCCTCAGCATCATCAATGCTACAGTTGGAGGCATGGTTGCCCCACAAAATACCCAAAACAACATACTGCTAAGCTTAAATGAACAAATCTGCATACCTGACAACCATCATTTGCACATACTCTTAGCCGTACGCAATACGAGAGAGACAGAGAGCGGGAGAGGGAAAGAGAGCGCGTATAGGTGCACCTTCTAGAGCGGAGTGCTACGTCAGAACTGCAAGAGATAAGAGGTGAGAGGAGAGAAGAATAAGGCAGACACTGCGTGCAATCTCCCCCCATGCAAGAGTGACCATTTCCCTCTTGCACGTATTTGATTTATAGATTTCTTGAATGGTCAAATTGATTACAAACTGGCCGACTCGTCATAATGGCCAAAGCTCATAAAGAGCACTTGAATAATCAAATATACATAAAATATAATATTCTTTCGCAATAGCTTAGCTCGATCAATCCTTTTCCACCTGTCAGCTCTGCAAATGAATAGTAGAATATCATTTCCATAACATACCTCTCCGTTAGAAAGCAATTGTCCTCAGTTGCACAAAGTATGAATCTACAAACGATACTTGTCAAAAAAACAGTGATAAGTCTTCTGTGTCAAAATATCATATAGTAAAAGAAAAATTTATTAAAATAAACAATATTGCTTATACCTGCCGTCATCCACGTACTACCTACTCTAGTGTCCCATACCACCAGAATAAGCAGTATAATACCCTGATGAATCAGGATATCATTGGTCACACTCATCATTCAATTATCCATTTTCATCATTCTCAAGTTCAATACTATCGCGATAGTAAATCATCATATATCCATTCCAAATCCAAATCCAAACATCTACCAACATGTATCCATTTCAAATCCAAATCCAAATATCTTTCATTTTGTATACCCAGGTAACAAAATCATACCAGTTGCAGTGGTGGCCAGCCACTACAGCATGATTTTGTGATTAGTGTTGCCTAGATCGGCAAATCTACACCAATAAGACGTGCTACCTAAATCGGCAAATCATACCAGTTGCAGTGGTGGCCAGCCACTGCAGCATGATTTTGTGATTAGTGTTGCCTAGATCGGCAAATCTTTACCAATAAGACGTGCTACCTAAATCGGCGAATCTGCACTAATGCTGCCTAAATTGGCGAATCTACATTTGATATTGTTTAAAAATCATGAATCTGCAATTTATCAATGTGCTGCCTAAATTATCGCGGATCCGCATCAAGATGAGTATCTACACATTGCCTAAATCGGTGACTTTGTGTGTCTGTGACCAATGGACTAGGCTAGGCATAAAAATATAACATTTATCACATGTGTGAGACCAATGTGGAGCATGGTTGAGTAGGAGGGTACTTACAGACTGTTGTTCAGTATCCCATAGCACCTTAACTCATATAAGCACCTGTATAGCTTAATGAGATAAATCATCTCAATAGAAATTACATTTAGCATAAGAAAACTCCACAATCTTAGGATGGTTAATTTCACATGCCATGTAAAGAAGAAAAAAATATTTTTGCATTCAAATAGTCTAATGGTATTATCCATGTTGCAAACTGCTTGACTATGTGTCCTTAAATATATGTACAAAGAGAACACGTTCAAGGAAGATTATACAAAGTTTGAAGTGTTAACTACATGTCCTAATAAAATAAACATTAACCAACTTCAAATATAGTATTGACAAAATTATAAATTGAGGGAGGGATTTGGGAATGTATGTTGCATACTAAAAAGGATTGTAAACATCATGCCATGATAAATCACAATCAATAAGGAAGAAATTGGATTGCGAACGGATCAATAAGATCCTTTCAAAATTGCTACATAGATATGTGAGAGATTTTTTTAAATTATTGTTTATTTATTATTATTATTTTCCAAGTTAAGCTAGTCCAAGTGTAGAATAGTAGTCTTATTTTTTTTAAATCGTGTGCATCAGTAATCCTACCTACCCAAAATGTACAAAAGACTTTTGGTGCTTACTGTGAGAAGTGCTTTAAAAAAATAATTTGTAGCAGCACCCTTATTAATCTTTTGGTGCTTACTGTGAGAAGTGCTTTTAAAAAATAGTTTGTAGCAGCACCCTTATTAACTATTGGTACCACATATGATACCATTATGAAAAGAACAGAAGGCAGAACCACATGAAGTGTCTGAAAGCCAGATTTTGCGCTAGGAGAAGGCTCATACTAGGATCAGATATTGGGCTTCTAGTGCCAAGATCACGGGAAGGCTAAGGTTAAAGGTGCAAGATCAAAGGTAAATTCTATTATTTACCATATATTACGTATGTGCCCTGAAAAATTAACTAACATCTAATAGAAATCTTATCATTATTCTTCATGGTTAGACCATCATCTACTACCATGAGCTATAGATAACAAGAGAATGGAACATTAACTATAGACCAAAATGCCCGTGAGTGACAAATTAATATTTATGCATGTATTTTACGAGTATGATCAGATGTAGACAATTGAAAACTACAAACAATTGAAAATTGTTGACACTTTGTGTGGAGTACAAAATATTATTTGACTAATGAGTAGTCCATGATTTGGTAGCCCAACTAATATATTTTGTAGTATCCACAGATGCAACAAAGTACCACTTAGATTGGTCCTCTGGTTTGAATTCTTAGCATGCGTGGCAAGAGACAGAACGTGGATTGTAAATGTATGAGGGAGGAGCGACCTGGCCATTTTAAAGTAGTGTGTGTAAGCGGACCTCCATGCACAACAAATCTTGACCATCTTCCTACGGGACCAAACGCATACAATTCTTATGGATCAAATAAAATGTCTGGGTACAAAAATATAATGAAGTAAATTGTGAAACTAAACCTAAAAGCCTAAAATCAGCATTAACATCATCTTCAATGTCGGAGGATGCTAGGCAGTGGCCATTGTCGGAGAAAGTATTCACAATTTGTTGAAGAGCTTCACCGATGTCCGCTTCTGTAAGTAGCCATATTGGGAGGAGGAAGGGAGAGAGAAAAATGAAATAAAATGTTATAGTCCTCGTCTTCCAAAGGGCTATGGACAAACTCATACAATCCTTATAGATTCAATACAATGTTTGGGTACAAAATAAAATGAGGTAAAATAGAGGTAAATTGAACTTAATGTCTGTGGATGGTTCGCATCGGGCGCTGTCTGTGAAAGGATGGCCACGGCACCGCAGAGCTTTGCAAAAGTCCGCCTCAGTAATTAGTGGTCGTGGGAGGCGCCACAGTTGTGGGAGCGGCAGATGCAGTACACGAGGGGAGGGGAGAGAGAGAGAGAGAGAGAGAGAGAGAGAGAGAGAGAGAGAGAGAGAGAGAGAGAGAGAGAGAGAGAGAGAGAGAGAGAGAGAGATAAGGATTGTAGAGGATGATGGAGCCCTGACGGCCTCTAGTGTGTGTGTGTGGCCACCAGTAGGCCAGCGAGAGAAAAATTGGTGGATTATCTGCAGTGGCGGGAGGCTACGACGGTGTATGATGAAAAAAAAGTTGTGGTTACCATGTAGGTGAATATACTGCCGGTTGGATGTCCCTTTTCTCTCTTTCTTTTTTTTTTGAGCCTGCATGACGGTAGTTTTTAGCGCCTCTGCATGGGTAGGGATGGTGGTTGTGGGCGCATGTCGAAAGCTAGTGGGGAGTCAACACCTGGCAGAGTTTGGATAGATTCGGACGGTGTAGCTACTTGTGGTGTTGTCCATGCAGTACTAGAGTGGCATCTAGGTTGGTTGCCTAGAAAAGGCTTTAGAGTTAGGTAGGGAATGTGGGCCGACGGCTGAAGATAGAAAGAGAGTTTGGGGGCACCAATTTGGCGACTGCAGTAGCAGAGAGAGAAGAGTGTGCATGCAAGTTGGTGGTGGTTGGATTGGATGTGTATGCACTTGTACTGTAGCAACGAGGGGCAAAGAGCGATTGAGATATAGTCGGACTACAGATGGGGATATTCTCACCACCTCTTGTGTGGTAGGCACCCCCAGCTACGAGAGAGAGAGAGAGAGAGAGAGAGAGAGAGAGAGAGAGAGAGAGAGAGAGAGAGAGAGAGAGAGAGAGAGAGAGAGAGAGAGAGAGAAAGTTTAGCCTTCCACACACATTTTTTGGGTTGTCATGAATGGTAATGTCGACAATGGTTGGCCTCTGGTTGTCATGCATGGCATGCAAGGATGCTACCTGAGATCAGAGGTAGTGGGTGGTTTAGGAGGGTGGGTGTGCGTGTGTAGCTAACAGAGACAGAAACGACAGCGCCTTACAGATATGCTGAAGTTATATGGTGGATAGAGCACTGCATTTTGCTACACCATTGGTGGTCTATGCCATGCCGTAGAGGACGGGATTCCTTTCTAGAATTGGAAGCAAAATCTGTTGCGCCATGGGGCAGTCGCACCGATGATGACTCTAAGCCAAGCAATCATCTTTGAACTAAGTGCGCGTCAAACCACTCTCGAGCATCTCCTTGGAGTGAGACCTTGTCGGATAACTATTGAGTTCTAAAACACATATATTTTAGACAGGAATCTTTTTTCCTCATCTTCTCTTGTACCTTCCTGTTTGAAAATCTACAAGGATTTCTCCCAATTCGAATCCCTTTTCTTTGCTTGCTCCGTTCTAATGTCGATAATTTTTTTCTTCTAACTTCTTCTATCAGGTTTCTCCTTGATTTTATACATCTATCACCATTGCATACCAAACTTTTCATGTCCTAATGATTAGCATGATGATTCATGTGGATGATATTGTGAATGAAATCTAGTGCTAATTAATGTGTTAATTTTAAAGTAACTAGTCTATGCATTAATATTATGTAAACTTTGCTCATAGTATACAATTGTCATTTCTACTATCTTATTTAGATATCTTCCACTAATTACAAATTAATGAAGGATTAACGCTAGATTTGCATGAAAAAGATAATATAAAACAAGGACATAAAATTATAAATTTTAAAAACCAGAAGAAAACAAGAGCACTTAGCTTTTGGTTATCCGAATCTGCAATCGCTAGAGCGTAGACTCAGCTCTGATACCATTGTTACAATCGGAGGCATGGTTGCCCTGCAAAATACCCGAAACAACATACTGCTAAGCATAAATGAACAAATCTGCATACCTGACAACCATCATTTGCACATACTCCGAGCCGTACGCAATACGAGAGAGACAAAGAGCGGGAGATGGAAAGAGAGCGCATACATGCGCATCTCCTAGAGTGGAGTGCTATGTCAGAATTGCAAGAGAGAAGAGTGAAGAGGAGAGAATAATAAGACAGACACTGGGATGCAATCTCCCCCCATGCAAGAGTGACCATTTCCCTCTTGTACGTATTTGATTTATAGATTTCTTGAATGGTCAAATTGATTACAAACTGGTCGGCCGGTCATAAATGACCAAAGCTCATAAAGAGCACTTGAATAATCAAATATACATAAAATACAATATCCTTTTTCAATAGCTTAGCTCAATCAAGCCTTTCCACCTATCAGCTGCAAATGAATAGTAGAATATCATTTCCATAACAATCAAAGCCCCAATTAGCTTCACTTTCAAGGCATACCTATCCAAAAAACCTGTGTCCAAAGCATCACCTTGGCAATCCATAGGCACCTCCATTTGCTCTTCTCTTTGGTCAACATCCATCACATCATGAGCTTCCGAAAGATGCTCAACCACCTTGACTTTTGCTTCACCACCATCTCTGTTATGGAATGGATTTTGAGAAGTTGGACACTAACACTTATGGTCATGTGTGTGTGATGTAGCAGGTCAAGGTAGCTGAGTCGTGGGCAGGTGGCTGACAACAGATAGCAGAACATGGAATAGTCCAATAAGAATTAGGGTTTTTAGTTAGTTCAATAAAGTCTTTATCCCCAAAGTGGAATGTAAATAGCCTCATTTATGACATCTGCCTTTTTGGAATTGATATAAATACCTACCTAGAGGAAGCTAGCTCACTCTAGGCATGGGGGGATGATTGCACCCAATGCTCTCTCTCTCTCTCTCTCTCTCTCTCTCTCTCTCTCTCTCTCTCTCTCTCTCTCTCTCTCTCTCTCTCTCTGTGTGTGTGTGTGTGTGTGTGTGTGTGTGTGTGTGTGTGTGTGTGTGTGATCGCATACAATCTTTATTATGTGCTATGGGATAATCAAGTATGCATATTTGACGTTTTATGGTTTGTAGTGTATCACGTTGAATATTCCGTAGGGCTCTCTACACCTTCGCTTGTTCTTTTGCAAATTATTTTTTCATTTATCGTCAAAATCTTTGTGTCATTGCACACTTTACAAAACTTGCAATTCACAAAATGCATGCACCAAAGTATATGGGTCATCGTGGTATTCAAACCACTCTATCTGCTTGCAGTGACTATTTCTTTTCGCCTGACATGAAGCACGATGTTGCACAATCTATCTCACACTGCATTGTTTGTCAACGTGTCAAGGGACACCATGGTAAAACTCATGGCCTTTTTATGCCACTGACTATTCCTAAGGACCCTTGGAAAGAGATTTCAATGGATTTTATCACAGGTTTTCCACCCATCTCTTCGCAAAATGATATGATATGGATTGACATTCCACATCACTGTCGCATCCACAACTCTTTTCATGTTAGTTTGTTGCAAAAATTTAAAGGTACCCCACCTATTGCACCTGTTTTTGATGACCCATCCTTTCTCAAAGATGATACCCCAATTTTAGGAAATTCTCGAAAGAGGGGAATTTGTGGAGATATTGCAAGCTTTAGAAATAAAAAAACAAGGATTACAGTACATCCGAGCCCCAGTTTTGGCAACTCTCTCTCTATCTCTCTCTCTCTCTAAAAAAAAATTTGGGCCTCCATGAGAAGCAATACGAAGAGTATAACAACAAGCTCAGGATCTACTTGCTTCAACTAGATCCCCATGAGCAGCTTCAAGAAGAGCATGATAACTTGGAAGTGGTGCAATGAGACCCGCCCCATGAGAACCATGTTAAAGGAACACATGTAGAAAATCAAAATAAGGAAAGTTGGGATTGTTCGAGCGTTCTCACCACTCTTTTGAGTGAGAGCTTTGAGGGAAGAGATAAAGGGCATATAGGGGCAGTGGATGGAGGAGATGGAGTTGTAGCCGAAGGGAGGAACCTCATCATTGGAAGAGATGGGAAGAAAAGCGCACAGGATGAGATGGGAAGAAAGAATCTTGTAGGTTAATACATGTTTTTTTTTAACTTAGCCAGTTAGTGGTACCCATTTTATAGATTATTTGAAAGGGAGAATATAGACAGATGTCGATCTGTATTTTGAAAATTAGGTAATATGGCTCTTTATCTCTCTTCTCCCAAATAACTCTTTGTATGCAAAATCTTGAGTGAAGTCAACTTCTAGTTCTCTCTCTCTCTCTCTCTCTCTCTCTCTCTCTCTCTCTCTCTCTCTCTCTCTCTCTCTCTCTCACACACACACACACACACATAAAATTCTTTTGGTCAGTTATGCCAAGGGTAGACATACATACTGGCATGCTTAAAGAAAAGCCTATTACTTTCAAAGATCCTTCCTGGATATTACTTCACTTCCCCTCTTCCACGTAAGCTACCCCCTGCCCCCCTCCACGTCCATACGCCCTACATATGCACCTGCCATCACTTGCCTCCTTCCGTCCCCAATCCCTACATGCGATACGGATCCAATGCACTTCCGTGCTTGCCCCCTCCCCTTTCCATGTCACCATCCGCCCAAAGAGAGAGAGAGAGAGAGAGAGAGAGAGAGAGAGAGAGAGCATGCTTTGTGCAAGGATAGCTCCTCCCTTTTCCCTCAACGTGGTGCACCCACACCACCCATCCTATGCACCTTTGTCGGCCTCCCTTGTCGTGCTCTTCTACTCCATCCGGATGCCTTCACGACCTATTCTTCTCACCGTCACAAAACTGTTATGTGCACACAGAGGCTCAAGGACTGAACAAAGCTGCCTCCGCCTCCTCTTTGCACCTTGTTGGTCATGCAACAGCGAGAGAGAGAGAGAGAGAGAGAGAGAGAGAGAGAGAGCATCCCTATCCTCTTGCAACTAACCCTACCATCCCAAAACACATTCGACAAGTAGAAGATTGTTCAAGCGCATGCTTACGAAGGAGAAAGTAATAAGTCGATGAGCGATAGTGCGAGCATTCTAGATGCCATTAAGAGGTTGGTGAGGGGGAACGAGAAGGCTTCAAAAAGAGAGAGCTTTGTCTTGATGTGAGAGAGACGAGAGAGAGAGAGAGAGAGAGAGAGAGAGAGAGAGGGGAGATAGGGGAGAGGGGAGGGGAGGGGAGGTCGGCTCATGAAGCAAAGAGAATGGACATCTCAAAAGATACCTCAACTTTGCCTTTTTTCAAAATTGGCGAAACATACTTGAAGAGTTACTATTTTTTTGGAAATAATTAGGGGCTTCCAATCTCGGAAAAATAAAAATCCTTTCAAAACATCTGAAATATCCTTTCAAAACATCTGAAATGTATAAGTAAAAGGTGAGTTTAGGAAATAAAAAGACACATGAAGGCAAAAACTTAAAAGACTTTTTGAGACCATATAAAGAGGTGGTAGAGTGCACATTGATAGATTTGCATTTCTCCTCTCCTTTATTTTCTCTTAAGCGTTTTCTTCTCTTTAGAGTGTCCTTGCACTATGTCGGTAGTGAAGATATATTTTTTTGAACGAGGCATGTAGCCCCGATGTCGTGTAGCTCCACTCCCATGCCAAGAAAGATACCAAAAGAATGCATGTCGGGCTTATTTGAAGCTTACTTGATTAATGGTCAATAATCAAGGCTTGTTAATAGGCCAAGTTTAATGATTAATGTATGCCAGATGCAGCTAAAAGGGTCAACATATGCCTTAATGATGCCAAAAAGAAGTATACTTGAAGTGAGCACAGATGGGAGAGTATGATCTAGAATTGCAGTGCTTGAAGTGCTCTAGAGGCCTATCTTTACGGCTCCTCAATTGGAGCTACAGTGCAAAAGTTATGGCAGTTCGAAGTTTAAGTCAATTGTAGATCCGTACCGGATTGGGTAGCTGCAACGGAGGAAACAAAAATGAAGTGAATGTACGGGCCTCAAGTCCTCACTTTGTGGAGTGCGTCGGTCTTTTCAGATCAGTGATCGGAGTTACGGTTGCCAAGTTATTGACCGTTAAAGATTCACCGGGGGCCAGTTCCGTACCAATCCGGTCGGCTCGGTCGGAGTGCCATCTGGGAATTTTTGAGCTTCATCCAGGTTTTGAAATGCGGGAGCAGTAAGTGCTTGAGGAGTATGAGGAGTATCATGTTCGGAATGTAGTCTCTTGGAATGAATTGACTGCAGGATATACCCAACAAGGCAGGGCCAAGAAGGTACTTGCATCTTAAAGGCGTATTGCACTAAGAAGCTGATAATATTGTTAGTCGATGGCTACTAGAGGATGTTGTTGATGGCAATGCTTTAATCGATATGTATGCCAAATGTGGTGCCCTTACCATATGTGGTGCCCTTACAAGGCATAAGTCCGCCCAATGAGGCATAACGCCGCCCAAGGCAAAAGTAAAATGGCTACCCTAAATTAATAGGTAGGAAGCCAATGGAAGAGAGGAGAGCCATGGCAAGATCAGTGGGCAGCAGCGCATGGAGAGGAAGAAGCTCGCGCTGGCCGTTGCAGTGCTCGTACGCGCTCAGACATGAAACGAAAGTGGGAGAGCAACAAGGTGGTGCTTTTTGGCGCTAATCGCAGAGCATTCCGTTCACTTCAGATACGGCCCTGCCACATCATAGAGGCGATTTTTTTGGCCTCCCTACCAACGATGGCACCGTCGTTGCTAAGGGAGAGAGGAGCTATTAATAGCGGGATTCTTATTGCATGAAAGGGAAAGAAGGGGTTAAGAAAGGAAGCTCGAACGGTCAAGGTGCTCTTGGCTCATCCTCGGCATGCAAAGGGAAAGAGGCAAGGAGGGTGAACGAGCAAGGTGAAAGGAGAAAGAGCTTGCTCTCTCTCTCTCTCTCGTGCTTAAGAACAAAGCAAAGCAAGGCAAGAAGAAGAGGTTACGAGAGGAGAGTAGTATTCTTGTGAAGGCAAGGCAAGGAGGGTTGCATAATCGAAGGAAGAAAGCGAAAGCTCACTCTCTCGTGCTTGAGAAGTAAGACTCTTGGAGAGGTGAGGTGAAGCTAAGCAAGCATGAAGTCTCTCTCTTGTCAAGCATAAGATGAGCGGCCATGATTAAGAGGGCAAGGGAAAAACGAGGTTAAGCAAGGAACAGGAGCAGTGTAGAATCTTGAAGGTATTTGGACCCGATGTGAAACGAGTCAGGGTGAGAGGTAAAGATGGAGAATTTTGAGCAGATGATGAAGTTGATTGAAGAGTTAAGTGCAAACGGTTTCGATGATAAGTCATCAGTTCCAAATTTTTTGAAGATGCTTCAACTGGTTCAAGGATCTCTGCTTGAAATGGAGACCGTAAAGAAGAAAAATCAAATCGATGAAGCTTTGGATGCAGCTTTAAATGCAGTATACTACAAGAGGCGAATTTTTGATGGATACGATCCAGAAGGTTACCTTGAGCGCTATGAGCTGGACACCAAGTTAAGAGGCATACCTGACGAGTTAATGGTCAAACCTTTTGAGCATTTAGTGAGTTTAGATTTAAAGGAGTAGATTCAAGAGGTTACAAAAGCCTGCAATGACAACTGGGAATACTTCAAAGAAGCTAATGTACAAGTAAGTTATGAGCATTATCAAAGCTATCAAGAACAGAGTCCAAGTCTACCAAACTACGCAGAAATTCGAGGACAAGTACGATCAGCGTTAGAAGCTGTGATTGATGAGGGTATTGTACAAGATGCTACCTCGTTACAGGCTAATGAACAAGATATCCTTAAAGCTGTGTATAAAAAGGTGGGTTTTGCAGATGCCGTACATGAAGTAGAAGTCTTTGAGGATAAGGCTTTACAGCTTCAGGATACACAGGGTAAATTTTGCAAAGAATCTACACATGCAGTTCAGGATACACAGGGTGAATTTTGTAAGGAACTTATAAATGCAATACATGAGGAAAAGAAATCAGGGAACAAAGAAGTGGTTAAAGCTCAAGAAGAGATTGTGAAGGTGAATGAGCACAACCATATTCAAGTAGACATGCATGAAGATTCGGTTACAACTGATACGTTTGCTACTAACTCAGAATTAGAGCAAATTTTTCTGGTACAGATTCTACCATAGAGTTGAATGATGATACATATGTTATAGGTGAAAGCAAGGCTGTTGCTGTTGAGAGCAGCGTGATCATGGATTTGGGTATACCAGATTTATCGAATTTGGATGTACCAAAATTTGAAGACTTGGTTAATCAAGAGTATGCGCTTGAAGATTTACAAAATGTTGATTCAGAGGGGGTGTAGACTCCTTCATTGATAAGTTGTTGTGAAGTAAATCTACCAAAGTGGAAAATTGGTCTTGAATGTGATGATGAAGAATTAGAGGGGTGCAGACTCCTTCTTTGACAAGTTTTTGTGACCTAGAGCTACCGATCTGGCAGACTGATCCTGAATTTGCTGAAGATTTAGAAGGGGAGCAAACCTCTTCTCCATCAAGAATTTGTGACACAGAGCTCACACTATGGCAGAATGATCATGAACTTGATGATTCTGATTTAGAGGGGGTGCATAGTGAAGTGAAATCTCTTGGTGTTGAATATGATTGGTTTCATTGTGCCGATGATACAGACACGGCAGTAGATGGAATTTTTAATGTGCATGCTGAACTTTGTGCTACAAAAGTGCAAAGATATTTGGATGAGGGTGCAAGACTTAAAGAGCAGTTTACGGTAGATGTATTTAGTATGCATGTCATATGTGGAAACCTTAGTTTACAGCAACTTGAGATGTACAAGATGGAGGAATCTTATGAAGCGGTGGACCTAGATCTTATGTGCTTATTGGATGAAGCTTTGGAAGGGTTCTCAAATACAGATGCTAAGGATACCAATCAATCTAGATTTATGCATGAGCAAGTTTGTCCAGATGCAGCTGATGATGACCTTATGCAATTGTTGGATGATGGCAGTATCTAGTGCTACTTGATGCTATATGGGATCTGATGTTACCCTATGATGTAAGGGATTATGAGCTAGCTTTTGACCCAGGAGGTGACAGATATATGCATGGTCCGGGCCAATTGACTTATCTGTCATATGACCCAGGCAGTTTTCATGAAGGTTTGTGGCTAACCTATGTTTATGCTGTAATGATTGGAAATTCTTGTATTTTCCCTATGATCTTGGTGGATGGTGCAAATATTTTAAAGGAATTCTCATAGTGGGGCAAATGATTGGTTTCCCATTTGATCATGGGAGCTACTAAAGTGCAAAGTTACAGATTGAAGAGTACCAGTTATTTGTTGTAGCAGGTTTCATGGTACAAGGTTTTGTTTCCTAGATCTATGCTAAGTCAGCAAAGTTTTTGGTTATGCGTACAGTAAGATTACATGGTTGGCTTCCAGTTGACTTCTTTGGACAATTGATAAAGTATCTTCACATCTCTTGAGTTGGTTCTGCTACAAGAACTTGAGGTAAAGGACTTGAAGGTCATTCCGTGTGTAGACAGAGTAATGTATACTTGAGCTTGATAGGGTTCCCTTAAGAGAGCTTAATGGTCAAGCCATGTGCATCATTGACTAGAGCACTTGAGTCTGGCGGGGTTCACTAAACAGGTTTTCCATAATTGAATGCTTTGGAGATACGGCCGATATTGCTCAAAGATTTTTGATGGAGAGCTACCTAATGATTAAGCTAGAACATTGATGATAGGGTATAAGCCTTATTTCATTTTTCATATGTTTACCAGCTACGTGAGTCTGATGATGGCAAAGATCTTAAGGTACCTATAGCAGATGCAGATTGAAGTGCAGGTTCAGAGGAGGTGGATGTTGTGGAGCTCCGCTCCCATGCCAAGAAAGATACCAGAAAAATGCATGTCGAGCTTATTTGAAGCTTACTTGATTAATGGTCAGTAATCAGGGCTTGTTAACAGGCCAAGTTTAATTATTAATGTATGCCAAATGTGGCTAAAAGGGCCAACAGGTGCCTTAATGATGCCAAAAATGAGTATTCTTGAAGTGAGCATAGATGGGAGATTATGATCCAGAATTGTAGTGCCTGAAGTGCTCCACCGGCCTATCTTTACGGCTCGTCGAATGGAGCTACGGTGCAAAAGTTATGGCAGTTCGAAGTTTAATTCAATTGCAAATTTGTACCAGATTGGGCAACTACTATAGATGAGGGAACAAAAATGAAATGAATGCACGGGCCTGAAGTGCTCACTTTGTGGAGTGCGTCGATCTTTTCAGATCAGTGATCAGAGTTACGGTTGCCAAGTTATTGGCCGTTAAAGACCGGGGGCCGGTTCCGTACTAGTCCGGTCGGCTCGGTCAGAGTGCCATTTGGGAATTTTTGGGCCTGATCCAGGTTTTGAGATGCAGGAGAAGTAAGTGCTTGAGGAGTATGAGGAGTATTATGTCCAGAATGTCGTCTCTTGGAATGCATTGATTGCGGGATATACCCAACAAGGCAGGGCCAACAAGGTACTTGCATCTTGAAGGCGTATTGCACTAAGAAGCTGATAAGGGAATTGAAATTCTCGATAATATTGCTAGTCGATGGCTACTAGAACATGTTGTTGATGGCAATGCTTTAATCGATATGTATGCCAAATGTGGTGCCCTTACAAGGCATAAGGCCGCCCAAAAGGAGAGGCCGCCCAAGGTAAAAGTAAAACGGCTACCCTAAATTAATAGGTGGGAAGCCAATGGAAGAGAGGAGAGCCATGGTGTGAGCAGCAGGCAGCAGCGCATGCAGAGGAAGAAGCTCGCACTGGCCGTTGCAGTGCTCGGAGGCACTCAAACATGAAACGAAAGTGGGAGAGCAGGCCAAGGCGGTGCTTTTTGGCGCTAATCGCAGAGCATTTTGCGCACTTCAGAGCTGGCCCTACCACATCATAGAGGCAATTTATTTTGGCCTCCCTAGCAACGACGGCCCACCGTTGTTGCTAAGGGAGAGAGAAGCTACTAATAGCGGGATTCTTATTGCATGAAAGGGAAAGAAGGGGTTCAGAAAGGAAGCTCGAACGATCAGGGCGCTCTCGGCTCGTCCTCGGCATGCAAAGGGAAAGAGGTGAGGAGGGTGAACGAGCAAGGTGAAAGGAGAAAGAGCTTTATCTCTCTCTCGTTCTTAAGAACAAAGCAAAGCAAGGCAAGAAGAAGAGGTTACAAGAGGAGAGTAGTATTCTTGTGAAGGCAAGGCAAGGAGGGTTGCATAATCAAAGGAAGAAAGCGAAGGCTCACTCTCTCGTGCTTGAGAAGTAAGACTCTCAGAGAGGTGAGGTGAAGCTAAGCAAGCATGAAGTCTCTCTCTTGTCGAGCGTAAGATGAGCGGCCATGATTAAGAAGGCAAGGGAAAAACGAGGTTAAGCAAGGAACAAGAGCAGTGTAGAATCTGGAAGGTATTTGAAGCAGTTAAAGCAGCAAAGGAAAATTTCCATCACCATCATCATTCCAAAGATTGATTAAATAGCTTACTAAGCCCCGGTGTCGTTAACGACCCGGTAGCAGATAATCCAAGGGACGGTGCTGTTAACAGTCCGCCTTGGGTAAGGATAAGTTGTACTCAAAGCATTGAATTGATCCATTGATGATCACGGTGATTTCCATAGCCTTTTTGCATCTGTTCTTCCTATTCTCTCTCACACCTCTCACAGCCAGAGGCTCGGCGCCTGCCCGCCGGCTCACTTTTTGAACACATATCCCCCAACACCGAGTTTTGGAAATTCTCCAAAAAGAGGAATCTGTGGAGATGTTGCAAGCTTTAGAAAAAAAAAAACAAGGATTCCAATGCTTGTAAGTCTCAGCTTTGGGGACACTCTCTCTCTCCTCTCCCCAGAAAAACAATTTGGGGATCCATGAGAAGCTGCATGAAGAGTATAACAACAAGCACAGGATCTACTCGCTTCAACTTGATCCCTATGAGCAGGTCCAAGAAGAGCATGATAACTTGGAAGTGGTGCAATGAGACCCGCGCCATAAGAACCATATTAAGGAACACATGTAGAAAATCTGAATCAAGAAAGTTGGGATTGTTGTAGCATTCTCACCACGCTTTTCAGTGAGAGCTTTAAGGGAAGAGACGAAAGGCATATAGGGTAGAGGAGCCAGTTTAGAGGCACCAAACTTGGGCGATGGATTCTCGATCATCTACAACACTATTTCGATCGTGGAAAGGCGCAGATGGAAGATCTGCACAGTACCTCTGTCCAACAGAAATCTGAGCGCGATCGGCAGTTTAATGACGTAGTACGAAGCGAAGTTCGAAACTGTGTGTAAAAAACAAAGGGTACCACTTTCAAGAGTTCGAAACTGTGTGTAAAAAAAAAGGGTACCACTTTCAGGGGGGGGGGATTTAGAGTCATTGCGCCAACAAGGCTGGAACCTCAGATCGGATGGCGAGGATGCTACCACGACTCAGCTAACCACAAGGGCACCCGTCGTCGCATGCCTCTAAACTGGAACCAGAGGGGATATTTTAAACGGGGTAGACTCGTCTCTGTGGAGGGGGGGCGCCTTTTTACTGTCTCCTTTACCCTAGGGATAGTGACATCTAGTTGCAGCCGAATAGAGGAACCCCTTTATTGAAAGAGACGGGAAGAAAGGGGTAGAGGATGAGATGGGAAGAGAGAATCTTGTAGGTTAATACATATTTTTTAAAAGAACATAGCCAGTTAGCGGTTTCATTTTATAAATTATTTGAAAGGGTGAATATAGAGAGAGGCCGATCTGTATTCTAAAACTAGGTAGTATGGCTCTTTATTTCTCTTCTCCTAAGTATCTCTTTATGCAAAAGATTGAGTGAAGTCTACTTCTCGTTTTCTCTCTCTCTCTCTCTCTCTCTCTCACAAACACACACACACACACAATTCTTTTTGTCAATTATGCCAAGGGTAGACCTACATATTTGGTGTGCTTAAAGAAAAACCTATTACTTTCGAAGATCCTTCTCGGATATTCCTCTCTTTCACGCAAGCTACCCCATGTCCCCCTCCACATCAAGTAAAATGGAGATTGTTGCAGCGTTCTCACCACGCTTTTGAGCGAGAGGTTTGAGGGAAGAGACGAAGGGCATATAGGCGCAGTGGATGGAGGAGACGAAGAGATGGAGCTACAGCCAGAGAGAGAGGAACCTCGTCATTGGAAGAGTCGGGAAGAAAGGGACAGAGGATGAGATAGGAAGAGAGAATCTTGTAGGTTAATATATATATTTTTACAAAACTTAGCCAATTAGTGGTACCTATTTTATAAATTATTTGAAAGGGAGAATATAGAGTGATGTCGATCTGTATTTTAAAAAATAGGTAGTATGGCTCTTTATCTCCCTTCTCCCAAGTATCTCTTTGTGTGCAAAAGCTTGAGTGAAGTCGACTTCTAGTTCTCTCTCTCTCTCTCTCTCTCTCACACACACACACACACACACACAATTATTTTTGTCAATTATGCCAAGGGCAAACCTACATACCGACGAGCTTAAATTACTTTCAAAGATCCTTCCCGGATATTCCTCCCCTTCCCTTCTTCCACGTAAGATATCCCATGTCCCCCCTCCACGTTCACACACCCTGCATACGTAGCTTTCAGCAATTGCCTCCTTGATCCCCCAGCCCCTACTTGCATTGCGCCCCCCCCCCGCCCCCAAACCCGCCTTTCCATGTCACCATTTTCCCAGAGAGAGAGAGAGAGAGATCTATGCAGGGAGAGCTCCGCCCTTTTCCCTCTGCAATGGTGCACCCACACCACCCACCCTCCGCACCTTTGTCGCCCTCCCTTGTCCTGCTCCTCTACTCCACTTGACTGCCTTCACGACCTGCTCTTCTCTCCGCCAGCAAACTCGTCTGCGCACGCACAGAGGCTCATGGAATTAACAGAGCTACCCCCACCTCCTCTTCTGTACCTTGCTGGTCACGAGAGAGAGAGAGAGAGAGAGAGAGAGAGAGAGAGAGAGAGAGAGAGAGTCAGAGAGCATCCCTATTCTCTTGCAACTACCGCTATCCTCCCAAAACGAGTTCGACATGCAGAAGATTGTTCAAGTGCATGCTTACAAAGGAGAGAGGCAGAGAGATCTCCACATCGCCTCTAGGTGAGCAGTAGTACGAGCATTCTGGATGCGATAAAAAGATCGGTGAGGGGGAGTGATAAGGCTCCAGAAAGAGAGAGCTTCACCTCCCTATCAAAAAAGAGAGAGAGAGAGAGAGAGAGACGCGTTGGTTCACGAAGCAAAGAGAATGGGCATCTCAAAAGATACCTCAACTTTGTCTTTTTCCAAAATCGTCCATACTGTTTATACTGGCATACTGGTAGATGTAAAAACAAATTCAATAGTGAGAAGATTCCCCACCTTTCCCCTCTTCCCACCCTCCTCTGCTCTCCACAACCCTCCCCGCAAGCTCTCCTTCCCACAACCTTGCCCTCACAGACAGAGAGAGAGCCTTCTGAGGCCTCGCGTGCGCGCGCGCACACACTCACACACAAAGAGAGAGAGGGAGAGAGATCTCCACATCGCCTCTAGGCGGCAGCGAGAGAGAGAGAGAGAGAGAGAGAGAGAGAGAGAGAGAGACCCTCGACCGCCTTGCACCCCTACATGCGGTTTTCTTTCTCGAGTGTACATGCAGCAAACAACCACTTAAAAAAATTTCACTAACCTGAAGAATCTACAACAAAATTCACTCCGCCTGGGATCATTTTTGATTCCACCTATCCACGATTTTTTAAAATTCGTGGGCACATACTTGAAGAGTTAATATTTTTTTGGAACTAATTAAGGGTCCCCCAATATCGGAAAAAAAATCCTTTTAAAACATCTTAAATGTATAAGTGAAAGGTGAATTTAGGAAGAGAAAAAACTCACAAAGGTGGAAAGTCAAAAGAGGTGGTAGAGTGCACATTGATACATTTGTGTTTCTTTTTTTTTTTTTTTGGCAAAACTCAAAATTGTGAGTGAATTATATTGATCATCTTTAAAAATTACAAGAACTTGCCATGCTCATGCCAAGCCATGACACCGTCCACAGACCAAACTTACATCAGCTATCTGGGGAGCCACTCCTAACGACCTGCCCCCATGCCCTTGATACACCAGGTTCATTATCATGCTCTTCACTAATCTTTTGGTTTCATGATTTTCCCTTACCTGAGCATTCCGTTGACAACAAGGTACAAGTAACCCTAGACCAACCATCCGAGTTTTGCTTGCGCTCGAGCGTCCATATTAGCTCTCTGCTTTCTTGTATAATTTTTGTGAAGCTTGCCACCTCAGGAACTCCTTCGAACACACGGTGGTTCCTTGCTTGCCATATATTATGTAAAAAGCAAAACCTGATAATTTGAGTGCAGATGAGGATGGCAGGGCTACCCAAGTTCTTACCTCCAAGGAGTAAATCAGTCTTGAAGAAACCAATTTTCCATGTTCTTTGGATCCACTTGCAAATTTTTCCTGTAAGGCCTCTGATAGTAGCTGGGCATTCCATAAAAAGGTGGGTCAGATCCTCACTAGCCATCCTGCACCCCAGGCATCGATCTGTCCCTATCCCTCTCTCCTAAATCTTCACCCCCATCGGAAGAGCACCCCTAATTACTTTCCATAGAAATACCTTCATGTGATAGGGAACCTTTGGCGCCCAGATGTTCTCCATTACTTGCTCCATCTTTCCTCCGATCATTGTTTTTTCCATATCTTGTTAAGGGGGCTAGACCATTTCTTCTTTAGCATCATTGTATGGTAAATGCCTTTAGAGTAGGGTTTCCATAAGAGATTGCTTCCGGGCCATTTCCAAGCATTCCAGTCAAACTCTTAGTCACAGATTAGCATCACTGCACTGTCAAGCTCTTTCATAGCTTTGTTGACTAGCAAAACCTCCAAGCTATTATATCTTTTCTTATCTTTAGATTCTAGAATGTCCTTGCACTATGTAACTAGGTAGGCAACTATGCAGACAGTGAAGATATTTTTTGACTTTCTAAAAGAAGCCTTAGAGGAGTTTGGGTTAGACATGCTTTCAATGTTTTCGATGATGATTGAAACATACCTTAAATGTTATTTCAATTTTAAAATAGTAAATGGATCTTTTTATTTCACCCTTCATTTTTTGGCGCTAAAAAAAGCCTTAGAGGAGTGTTGGGTTATACATACTTTCAATGTTTTCAATGATGATTGAGACATATCTTAAATGTTATTTGAATTTTAAAATAGTAAATGGATCTTTTTATTTCACCCTTTTATTTTTTGGCTTTCTAAAAGAAGCCTTAGAGGAGTGTTGGGTTAGACATACTTTCAATGTTTTTAATGATGATTGAGACGTACCTTAAATGTTATTTCAATTTTAAAATAGAAAATGGATCTTTTTATTTCACCCTTCATTTCACATCCGGACATGTCTTGACTTTTCTTTGCATTCTATTGTTTTAGAATGTTAAAGTGAAGCTTCACTTTGTATAATTCTAGTAAATTCTATAGTTATACACACACATATTGATGAGTTCTTTATATTTCATATTTCATTTCATAACCTCACATGGCTTAACTTTTCTTGCAATCTATAAATTAATTATAATCAATATTCAAGAAAGTCTCTTTTATTAAGCAACCGTCAACCAGAAATAAGTATAAATTTGTAAGATTTTTGAACTATTTTCTCACATATTTCACCGTTTTTCCTTTACCATGGTTTTCAACCGGTAGTCTCGATTTTCAACCAGCTCAAGGCTAAATTGAGGCAATCCTTTCCCAAACACGGATTCCAATTAAACTCAACCTAATGACTTTAACACTTTCTTATTTTTTTAGAAAGCCATCATGACCCTTTCACTTGTTTGGAACTAAGCATGTAACTCCGATTTTAGAAAATAATTCAAAAAGTGGAATCTGTGGAGATGTTGCAAGCTTTAGAAAGAAAATAAACAAGGATTCTAGTGCATGTGAGCCAGTTTTAGTGACTCTCTCTCTCTCTCTCTCTCTCTCTCTCTCTCTCTTCCCAAAAAAAAACAAATTGGGGCTCCATGAGAAGGTCCACGAAGAGTATAACAACAAGCTCAGGATCTACTCACTTTAACAAGATCCCCATGAAAAGCTCCAAGAAGAGCATGATAACTTAGAAGTGGCACAATGAGACCCGCCCCATGAGAACCATGTTAAGGAACACGTGTAGAAAATTAAAATCAGGAAAGTTGAGATCGTTGTATCATTCTCACCACGCTTTTGAGCGAGAGCTTTAAGGGAAGAGACGAACGGCATATAGGGGCAGTGGATGGACGAGACGGAGATTGAAAGAGACGGGAAGAAAGGGGTAGAGAATGAGATGGGAAGGGAGAATCTTGTAGTTTAATACATATTTTTTTATAAAAACCTTAGCTAGTTAGCTAATTCGTACCCATTTTATAAAATATTTGAAAGGGAGAATATAGAGAGATGTCGATCTGTATTTTTAAAAATAGGTAACATGGCTCTTTATCTCTCTTCTCCCAAGTATCTCTTTGTATACAAAAGATACCTACATTGAGGCTCCAGCGCACTTTAGCGTCTGCCCCCCCCCCCCCCCCCCCCCCCCCCCCGCCTTTCCATGTCCATCCGCCTAAATAGAGAGAGAGAGAGAGAGAGAGAGAGAGAGAGAGAGAGAGAGAGAGAGAGAGAGAGAGAGAGCATTGACGAGCGCAAAGCGCGACACGACCTAGATGGCCTCAAAACGCCAAGAGCCGATGCACGTTGAGCCGGCCACGGTGAAGCAAATAGGGGGGGCACCACCTAGCTTTGAGCGGCTAGGACGTGGACAACGGTGATTGGAGATAACACAAAATCTACACACACACACACACACACAAACAGAATGACGCAGGTGATGAAAACCCTCGAGGTGTGAGGGAAAACTATTTATCATGAAATATTTACAACAACCTTATTTTCGGCGAGGTGGCAACCATGCTAATAGAGAGATAGAGGGAGAGATAGTGATCCTAATAGTGCGTTCTTTAGAGGTGACTCATAGACACAGAGACTTTGTTAGCATGAGTGTGTGTGTGGCGACCATTGGATTCAAGGTGTAGACATAGCTTCTTCACATATTGCAAATTCCAAAATTGCTACACTAAATCCCCTCTCTCGTGATGCAAGTGTTGCCAATCCTTCCCACCAAAAATCCTACCAAGTGCTGACCCCTGATGAAATTGCCTCCCCTTGTGAAATTACCGCCAACCCCCTTAATAGTGACCTCTCAATGCCTTTTTATAGGTGCTGGCTGTTTTAGGTTTAGGGTAGTCTGATTAGGTGTCATAAAAATTAATATCTATCCAACCCAAATGATTTTCTCATATTAAATTGATCACTTAATGTGGGAGAATACACGGGAACAAGGGTTAAGATATAGACATGTGCTTATAGATCTATCTCAACACGGGGCCAATGGTTAAGGGGCCCAAATGAGAGATGGTTTATCAAAGAGCAAGGCTAACCAATGGAGCATAAGACCTTATGGTTAGCTTCATTGAAGACCTCCAATAATGTGTGTAAAAGTCCTTTGACCTTAGGCAAGCTAGGGCTGAGCTTGAGGTGGGAACCCGGCCTACGCTTGAGGTGCTTGACATGCTTGAGGTGCTTGATTAAGATTCTTGAGGTGCTTGACTCGCTCCATGCTTGAGGTGCTTGACTTGCTACATGATTAAGGTGCTTGATGTGCCTTGAGATGCTTGCCTGAGATGCTTGTGGGAACAGCCCCTAGTTCAAGTGCTTTGTCATGCTTGATGACTAAGGGGCTTGCTCATCCAAAGTCAAAAAGATCCCTACAAGGAGGGGGACGAGCCTACAAGGGAGGGGATGAGAGAGAACACACACACACACACACCCAAGGGAAGCCCCAGCTTGAAGAGGCAGCAAGGACACTTGTCAAGTTGCTCCCCATGTTGCCCTCATGGTGTGCCTGAAGCCTATTGGTTGGCCACCCAAGGGGTCCAATGATAATTTAGGATATTTAATTAATTGATTTTGCATTTATCAAGTCCTCTCTCTCAAAGGGGAAAGGGGGACACTTGTCCCAAGGCTACCCATGTTGCTTGTAATGGCTCCTGCTTGTGATTGGCTAGGCCTGGAGGGGTCCAATGAGCTTCAAGCATGAGCTACAAGGGGGGGTCGACCCAAGAAATCTAGGGGGGTTCTTAGGGGGTATACTCACCCACACACACTCACAAACACTCTCATTGTGTGCTATGCAAAGTGGAAGAGCTCCATCTCCTTCTCCAAGCTCCTTGAGAAGTTGAGAGCCTACACCAACTCTCTTGGCTATTGAATGCAAATCCAACCAAGAGCTATGCTTCAATGCTTAAGCTTTCCATCTCCTCCTTCTTCATTACTATGCTATTATGTATGCTAGCAACAAGAGTATGATAAGTGAGGAACTACTTCTTTCTCCTATGAAATGTTTCTTCTTCCTCTTCCCTACCCTCATTCCCTGCTAGCTCTCTCCACCTTCGAAGGTGTTTGAGGTCTTGGGATTGAGGCTTGGGATAGTTAATTCTTTCTACAAGTGCATGTTATGCTTCTTGCAAGAAGGCTAATGGTTTATTTCAAGTAGATTAATTACTTAATGCAAGTAGATTAATTGTATTGCAAGGTAGATTAATTATTGCTTTAAGCACAAGTTGATGCATAAAAGTATACATCTTCATGCACTCAAATGATTTAGGGAACACAAAGAATAATGATGTTCACAAGTTCTTGATTGTTTCCAAGCTAAGATTGATTGTCGAAATTATGCAAAAGCTTGGTGTGTGAACCTTCCATCTTCATATTGCCAAGGAGGTCTCAAGAAACACAAAGATTGTATTGTACCAAGTCTCTCTTAATGAGAGAATCTATAATACAAATGCCTTTTGGAGGGGGGACCGGATCCACATAAATCGGGTCCTCAACTATTGTCATATTCTCTACACTCTCTCTCTCTTGTAAAAGTATTGTTCATGCCTAGTTAATTAAGTGTTATGATAGAGTTGCTACTACCAATTAAGTTCACCCTCTATGCTTTCAAAATTGCTCACTCTAATTCTCTTAATTCCGCTATTCTCTAAGTTCATAGGCCATTCACATTACATTGGTATCAGAGCATTTGGTTTCTCTTTTCTTACTTAAGAAGAGAGGTCCTTAAGTAGCCTATAAATGGTTGATGTTGTTAATTATAATAGGGTAAGTGGAACTCGGATCTAATATCGGTTTTGTTAAGCCCACTATGTGGGGGATGGTGCACACCTCGGGAGCTTTGGACTTAATAATGGAGTCTTTTTAGACTTGCCTACGGCTTTACCATTATTGAGCCATAAGAAGTCCGAAAGGAGCTAGCCCTTGGCAACTCTGCTTTGTTATACCTACTCCTCTACTCTCTATAATTAACCACTTTGAGCCGTGGGTGTAGATACTTAAGAGCCGATTTTCAAAGGCTAAGAGGAGTGGCAACTAAGGTTTTGAATTGCCAAAGCATACACTAAGTACATACATAAATTCTGTTAACATGGCTGACAATAATCAAGAGAGTAGAATGAACATTGATAACTTTGATTTTGCACATGAAAGTGCTAATGATGATGCTCCCATGCTTATCAAATGTCTTGTTTCTAAGCTGCAACAAGCTATGGCAAACCCATTCCTACAAGGCGAAGTTTTCCAGCAACTTCATAGTTATGGGATTCTCCAAACTCCCCCAAAAGAGAGAGCACCTGAGAAGTCTCTTCATGAGATTTCCAAGAGAGGGCTCTCTACAGTGAGAGAAGAGGAGAACCCATACGAAGCACTTAAATGTTTACGAGCGGGCTTACCTCCATCCAAGAAGAAAGACAAAGTCTCTACTTTAGAGCCTTCACCAAGAGGAGGAGAAGGAAGTGAGTCTTCCAATACTTCCAAAGATATGGCTCCAAGAAGACGGCAGCCTCAACGATCTCCAACTTCCCCCAAGGGGGAAAGATCACTGCAAAGTCCTCCTCCTCGTTATCACAAAAGGGAAGAGAGGTACCAAATAAAGGAAAAGGAGAGAAAGAGGTCACCCTCTTCTCCATCTTCATCAACTTCCTCATATTCCAATGAAGGTAGCGGCTCTTCTCTCAAAGAGCCCCAGAGGAAAGGCCATCGCAAGTTCTATCCGGTATGGAGAAGGTCCAAGAAGCTAAAGAAGTTCAAAGAGGGAGGGAAGAACACCACTTTCCTTGCCTATGCTGGCACCTTTGGTGCTATGGACAAGGTCTTGGCCTTCATCCAACAGCTTGATGCGGACTTTGGTGATGAGGGCTTCACAGAGTCCTCTAAACTGCGTCAAGTATCTATGCATTACCAAAGTTCCGCTCAACAATGGTGGGATAGCCTACGAGCCCAAAGAAAAGCTCCAAAGACATGGAAGGCTTTAAGAGCCTCCATCATAAAACAATTTCTGGCAAGCAACGCTCAAGATAATGTCCTCACAGAATGGCAAAACTTGAAACTCTCTCCCTACGAGTCTATCCAAAAGTATGTAGATAAGTTTTGGGATTTATTTCTCAAAGCCACTATCTACAAAAAGATAGACTTTGGGGAGTAAGAGCAACAATTATGTGCGGGTATTTCTGAAGAGAAGGCCGAGTATATTAACTCACAAAGGCCTAACACCATATCGGCGGTCATACACCATACTATGGTCGCCTCTCAAATCGATTCCCAACAAGGGGTTAAGAGAAACTCTAAATCCATGGAAGTGAAGGATCAAAATGAGCCTAGAGGGAGGAATAATGCTCAAACTTCCTCCAAAGGCAACTCTAGCAACACAGATAACAAAGCTAAGGAGAAAGGAGTTTAGAAAGGTAAGAATAAACTCTCTGCAATAGAGCTAGAGTGTTATCGTAAGGATAACAAATGCTACAAGTGTGGACAACAAGGGCTTGTCTATCGTGCTTGTCCCCAAAGAAATGCACGCAACAAGCCACCTTGAGTTTCTATGTTGGAAACTCCAAAAGAGGATGCTTATAGAAAAAGGCTTTTGTTTTTCCTATGCTAGGAGATATGTACATACATGTTTATGAGTCGGGTAGTATCCTATTCCTTGTAAATATGCATGCTTTCACAAGTTAATGAAAATTTATATTTTCATATACATGATTTCTGTTAGAAAGTCTGTAAATGAATTTAATGTTTCAACCAATAACAATATTATTAAATTTAAAAAAAAACGGGAATCAAGAGGAATTAGAATTGTCTAAATTCCTAAATGGATTCCAAAATGTTTTTATTGATGATATCCCCTTGAGCTATCTCCACAATGAGGGGACAATGGCCATACAATGGAGCTTTAATTTACCATGAAGCTCACTGCCTAATAAGCCTCCTTATTGAGCTTTACAAGATCCACAAGAGGAGTTCAAAAAGGCAATAACATGGACTGGTAAGTTTCGAGAGAGATTCAATAATTAGATCACATTATCTCTAAAGGTGGTATTTCTATGGATCCACAAAAAGTAGAGATAATAAAAGATGGCCTAATCCAAGGAATCTACATGACTTGCAAAGCTCTAAAGGTATGAGTGCATACTAGAGATGCTTCATAGGAAAAATCCATGCTTATAGCAGGTCCAATACATGACTTAACAAAAAAGAATGTTAAGTATACATGGACCGCAAAGAGAGAAAAATATTTCTAAAAAGTTTAAAGAGAAACTTATTTCTCAACTTATGGGATCTCTCAAAGCTATTTGAGGTCCAACGTAATGCCTTGATGATTGCCTTTGAGCAAAACTTTGCTTCAAGAAGGGAATACCATAGCATACGAGATTCAAAGACTCAACTCCAAAGAGCGAATGTTGGCCATATACAAAAGGACCTATGAGCTGTTTTAAATGCTCTAGACACATGGAAGTACTTCTTGCGGACTCCATTCATGATGCAAACCAAGCTCTCGGACAATCAAATGAGGTGGGAAAATTTCTTTTTGCAATTTAAATTCTACATTGCTCACATTGCCGGCAAGCACAATCATGTAGCTGATGCACTTTCCCAATGGCCAAGGGTAGATAGGATATCAATAGCAACTTACAATGAGCTATGTTTTATGATAGTTAAATATGCTTCTAACCCAAGCTTTAGGGATATGATAATAGCCTTATAAATGGAAGAAAAAGAACCACTCACGTAAAAGGATGGTTATCTTCCATACCTCAATAGGCTATATCTTCCTTACTTCCCATGCTCCTTCCATATGCGGGGCAAAGAGGAATTTGAATTTACTCTGCTAGGAGTAAAAGCATACTTGTATTGGCTTACCAAGAAACAATAACATACAAGAGAATGTTTCAAAATGTATGGTATACCAAAAGATGAAGTATGAAAAAAGGACCATGGCTTGCCAACATCCAATTGTGTCAATAGAAATCCTACTATGACCACTAATTTTAGTCTCTATCAGAATTAGAGTAATCCTCTTATGTCGGCCTACTATTCCAACGGATGGCCAAAAGCAAAGTTACAAAACTAATGATCCTTGATCTACTAAAAGCCTGTGATTCGAAGTAGATCAATGCTCAAAATGAGAGAAGTGCTTATCTTAACAACAGTATGTCTCTCATAACGTGAACATACTTCTAAGGAGAAACTACCTTTCGAGGCTAAAGACGGAAGATCCAAAAGTCCCTTGTAGCTTAAGATACCTGGGAAGATCTTCATTGCAAAGGAGTATAGCCGAGATCAAAACGAATCTTTTTACAAGATTAAACAGGCTATATCCATTTATTAGCTAGGCAAAAGAGGCTCCTGCCGTTAGGCACAAAAGAGCCTTATCCTTTTTTTCTTTTTTCTTTTTTAAGAAGAAAAAAAAAAGTTGGGTCTTACTAAACTTCCCCAAGGCTCATCTAAGGCAAATTATACATAAATAAAGACCCGCCACAAATCAAGGATGAAGCAGAGGAGCTTCAACCCAAGTTCATCCTTCAACAAGAAGACAAGGTATTAAGAAATGGTAAGATTACTGACAGTATCTTATTTAATTATCCTTTCAAAGATGCTAAATGCATGCAAAGAACATGGCTTAAGGATAATATGAACCTTGTTAATGATGCTTACAATGACACAAAAGAGTAAGCAAATGTAAAAGAAATTCATTTTAAATGATCAATGTTTTTGTCTTATAGGACTCTCTTTTTATGTTTTGTGCACAAATTTTAAAGTATGCATACTTAGGATCATGTTTGTGGTGACTACGTCTCCCAAACACCAAGTAGAACTTGTCACTCTACTTTGGAAGTATGATATGGACTAAAAAGAGTAGACATGCTTGCGGCAGACAATGTCTCTTAAGCACCAAGTGGATTAGTCATCCACTCTGGAATGATGTCGTAGGGTAAAAATGGATCCTCTACCCGCTAAGACCAATGGACTAATGGGTAAGACTTTACCATCTCTATCTCATAGTCGAGGACGACTATGATTTCAAGAGAGAGGTAATGTCATAAAAATTAATATCTATCCAACCCAAATGATTTTCTCATATTAAATTGATCACTTAATGTGGGAGAATACACGGGAACAAGGGTTAAGATATAGACATGTGCTTATAGATCTATCTCAACACGGGGCCAATGGTTAAGGGGACCAAATGAGAGATGTTCTATCAAAGAGCAAGGCTAACCAATGGAGCATAAGACCTTAGGGTTAGCTTCATTGAAGACCTCCAATAATGTGTGTAAAATTCCTTTGACCTTAGGCAAGCTAGGGCTGAGCTTGAGGTGGGAACCCGGCCTAAGCTTGAGGTGCTTGTTGTGCTTGAGGTGCTTGACATGCTTGAGGTTCTTGATTAAGATGCTTGAGGTGCTTGACTGGCTCCATGCTTGAGGTGCTTGACTTGCTACATGATTAAGGTGCTTGATGTGCCTTGAGATGCTTGCCTGAGATGCTTGTGGGAACACCCCCTAGTTCAAGTGCTTTGTCATGCTTGATGACTAAGGGGCTTGCTCATCCAAAGTCAAAAAGATCCCTACAAGGAGGGGGATGAGCCTACAAGGGAGGGGATGAGAGAGAACACACACACACACACACACACAAGGGAAGCCCCAGCTTGAAGAGGCAGCAAGGACACTTGTCAAGTTGCTCCCCATGTTGCCCTCATGGTGTGCCTGAAGCCTATTGGTTGGCCACCCAAGGGGTCCAATGATAATTTAGGATATTTAATTAATTGATTTTGCATTTATCAAGTCCTCTCTCTCAAAGGGGAAAGGGGGACACTTGTCCCAAGGCTACCCATGTTGCTTGTAATGGCTCCTGCTTGTGATTGGCTAGGCCTGGAGGGGTCCAATGAGCTTCAAGCATGAGCTACAAGGGGGGGTCGACCCAAGCAAGCTAGGGGGGTGCTTAGGGGGTATACTCACCCACACACACTCACAAACACTCTCATTGTGTGCTATGCAAAGTGGAAGAGATCCATCTCCTTCTCCAAGCTCCTTGAGAAGTTGAGAGCCTACACCAACTCTCTTGGCTATGGAATGCAAATCCAACCAAGAGCTATGCTTCAATGCTTAAGATTTCCATATCCTCCTTCTTCATTACTATGCTATTATGTATGCTAGCAACAAGAGTATGATAAGTGAGGAACAACTTCTTTCTCCTATGAAATGTTTCTTCTTCCTCTTCCCTACCCTCATTCCCTGCTAGCTCTCTCCACCTTTGAAGGTGTTTGAGGTCTTGGGATTGAGGCTTGGGATAGTTAATGCTTTCTATAAGTGCATGTTATGCTTATTGCAAGAAGGCTAATGGTTTATTGCAAGTAGATTAATTACTTAATGCAAGTAGATTAATTGTATTGCAAGGTAGATTAATTATTGCTTTAAGCACAAGTTGATGCATAAAAGTATACATCTTCATGCACTCAAATGATTTAGGGAACACAAAGATTAATGATGTTCACAAGTTCTTGATTGTTTCCAAGCTAAGATTGATTGTTGAAATTATGAAAAAGCTTGGTGTGTGAACCTTCCATCTTCATATTGCCAAGGAGGTCTCAAGGAACACAAAGATTGTATTGTACCAAGTCTCTCTTAATGAGAGAATCTATAATACAAATGCCTTTTGGAGGGGGGACTGGCTCGACATAAATCCGGTCCTCAACTGTTGTCATATTCTCTACACTCTCTCTCTTGTAAAAGTATTGTTCATGCCTAGTTAATTAAGTGTTATGATAGAGTTGCTACTACCAATTAAGTTCACCCTCTATGCTCTCAAAATTGCTCACTCTAATTCTCTTAATTCCGCTATTCTGTAAGTTCATAGGCCATTCACATTACATTAGGTTAGGGCCCTAATCAGGGGAGGCAAAGCAAGGCAGTGGGTCCTAGATGGTTGACCCTTGTTTTGTCTTGGGGATTTGAAAAACGAAAACTCCTAGGTGGTCCTTTGTGGCCATCACCTAAGGAGAGGTGACAATTTACAAATTGGGATTTTTACAAGATTTGGTTTGAAACTGGGAAAAACTCATGACAACCTACGGATTTTACTGAAGAGGGCATCGTGGACGAGATGCCCGTGAACGGCGGACCTAGCTGGTGCATCGGTGTAGCTTCTTCGTCAGTTTCGGGGCCACCGAAGCATGCCTTCAGCGTCTTTTCTTGTTTCGGTGTCGGCGGCGCGCGACGTGGTCTTTTCTCCTTTTTGTTGATGACGTCGATTCTTTGGTTTTCTTTTTTTCTTTGATGTGTGCGTATGGCGTGCATATGTTTCTTTTCGAATATGTGGGGTTGTGAATGTGTGTAAGTGTGTGTGTTCGACGGTAAGAGTGTGTATGTGTGTGTGAAAAATAGCTTGATAAGATTTATATTTACATATACATATATATTCTTTTAATGGTGCTCTACACAGGGAAACAGAGAGAGAGAGAGAGAGAGAGAGAGAGAGAGAGAGAGAGAGAGAGAGAGAGAGAGAGAGAGAGAGAGAGAGAGAGAGAGAGAAAGTATGAGAGAGAGGGAGGGGAGTGTGTGTGTAGCTATTTAAATATTAACTAATAAGACATAATGGAATTTTTACATTCAAAAGACAGTTGGCCAAGGAATAATGAACTGATATGTACAAAAATAACTCAGTATCAAAATTATTTAGGTACAATGATTGTAGGAAAGAGATCCTCTTTCAGTAAGATTAGTAGTAAAAGAACTTCCCCGTTCCTCAGTGAGTATTTCATTATAGTAAGGTTGCTTGCCAAAGAAAAGAAAGCCCTCCAAGATACGATAGAGTCCTTACCTGCATCCATCCAAACAAGACAACAATTCAGTTAGCCTTGGATGTGTTTTACAGGTATCAATGGAGCATATTAGTTGTTATCCATGTCCATATTATAGGATTTAATTACTTTAGACAAGCTAGGTTATTTATTAGAACTTGTATGTTTAGCATTCTTTTCTGATTACTTCAGAAAATGAGTTGTACATTCTACTTTCTAATCAGAGTGGTGAAGTCCACCAAGAATCCAAACATTTCAAGATCCATAGCTCGATAGCTATGCTTAAGTCCAAAAATAGCAACCATATACTTACCTTCAGAATTAGCAATCCCATGGTATCATTGGTATCCCTTTAGACAAACAGAGGTCATATCTGACCTTTTCTGTATAAGATGCCTAATCATTTAATTTCTATTTTTTTGACAACCAACGGTATCAGCTGAAAACACTAGTATAGCCAATTAGCAGAGTAGCAAGACTCCCTCTTTTTAATATGGAATCCCATTTTATGAGCCATAGCTTGGAAGCTATGCCAAAGGCGAAAATATCAGCCATATACTTACCTTCATAATCCCAAGATATCCACAAGTCATTAGAAGCCCTTAAAGAACGGTAGTGTCCGGCCCTTGATTGAGTAAGATACCTTACTTGTCCATCAACCAGAGGTACTAGATGAAGTGAATAACACCCCAACCAGTTGCTTTTATATGAAATTTCAAGTGCCAAATTGGACTTAAGCCCAGCAGCTTATCAAGCAAGCTAACATAGATTTTTTAACAAATAACTTCCAATCCTGCAAATTATGCAACATATCATTTTGCTTTAGCAAAAAGAGTAAATTAATATCCTGTGGTGGCTAATCAACCAATATGCGCACAAGCGCCAGTATTACAACAAGTAGCACACAACTTACAGATCTATAAACAATTAGTAGCTACAAACCTGCAATGGCTTGAAATAGAGCCATTACAACAACCAGTAGCAAGAAACAGTCCGCGCACGTGTTCGACAGCAACTCAGCCCCATTTTATGCATAAGAGGTTTTCAGGCACATGCTAAACATGCCCTGGCACAGTATTTCAATTCAAGACCAATTAACAGTGTTTATACCAAACATGATCCCAATTGAAGCCAAACATGCCAAAACCCATAACCAGGTACCTTACTACAAAACCCATAACCAGGTACCTTTCCACAAAACGCAGGTAAGGTCCTAAAGCAGCAAAAAAGGCCAATATAGCAATTTGTATAGCTAACACCATTCCCACAGGTGTTCTCCCCATTGGTATAGTCAACAAAATAGGCCAAAAAAACAATTGCTCTTTATGCACAGGCACTCCCAAGGCCCACAACAATGCCGAGGTGTATCAGTTACGGTTATGCAGTGGCTTTTTACAGAGCTGACCCCTACATTACCTGTAGGTACTCCCTTCAAAAAGACCATTACTTTGCTTCAAATGCTAAGCCATATGGCTCAAAAATTCTGTGTCTCTATGTCTAAGGCAAATACACAGTATATAACTCGGACGACAACCTTCTTCACTTATCATGCAAGGTACTGCAACAACACTTAAACAAAAACCGAAGCTTTCTAGTATGGTACGTGTGTTACTTGAGCTGCAAGCTCCATTTTAGTAGGTTCAGATAGTAGCAAAAAAAAAAGCAGAAAGAAAGACCTACTCCAAGGCGAAGTGAGGGCCAGAGTATGCCCTCACCTCAGTATATAGAGGATGTCATGCACGCTCCCAGAGCCAGCAGGTTGAATGCAATCAACCGCCCTCAACTGTGCGTGCTTGTAGGCGCCATTTCCTGAGGAAGGTGATAGAGAGTGGATAGGGGCCGCCTATCCCATGTAATGATTTCACTTCACGCTTTGGTTTAAGCGGGAGCCAAGTCCCCTTATGAGGCAGTTTCAAAAAAGGGTTACCTTTATTATGCAACCATGGGGGGGGGGGGGGGGGGGGGGGGGGGGGAGTTTTTCTTTAAAAAACCACTTATGACCAGTATAGTAGTGTGTGTGTGTGTGTGTACCCGCCCTAACCCAGGCACCACACACAATGGGTCGGTAGTAGGCCCATTTTGTATGGGCTTACTACCTTATGAGAGGGATGAGACTCTCTTTCTGAAACAATAGTCCAGGCCAGTTATGCCGAATGAGAGCTTGTATGATGGTGTTCCTGATCTGATTATGGTTAAATCCGTTATGGAAGTATTTTTTAACTAGTACAGATATCTCTTCCCAGGCCAAAGAGGGGGTAGATGAAGAGTAACAAATTAAGTAAAGAAGGCCAATACAAGAGCAAATAGAGGCTTTGTATGGCCTATTGCTATTTATTTTAATGAATTCTATGTGAGGAAGCTTAAGAAATCCCTTTCTCCAGATAAATCTGTCATATCCACCTATAGAGATGGGGAGTGAAGGGATATTGAAAGGTTAAGAAATTGGGCTAATTTGCAAAAGTCCCCAAAAACAGTCCAATTATCTGGGAGAGAAGTAGGCTCAATTTTTAGGCAGTGGAGGTAGATTAGATCAATCTCATTAGAGAACATTCTGTTGTTAACACTAGCAGGTCATCCATATATCTAAAAGTATGATCAGAGATTTTAATTACGCGATGACGCATTTTGTTAAATGTTAATTATTGTTGTTATTATCACTATTTTTTTCATGTTAATAACATATCTAATGTCATGACCTACGAAAACCGGTAGAAAACGTAGAACCGGCAAGACAACCAACAATCCCGGCAGGCCCGGCGGGTTTAATATGAAACCCGGCGGGCCCGGCGGACAAGCAAGAATCCCGCCGGGCCCGTCGTGTACCCCCTCCATATTTGGCGGCTCTATATAACCCTTTTATAGACATCACATCACATCACCTCTTCCTCTAAATTTGGTCATCCTTTAAAATTTAGAAGAAAAACTAAAGGTAAAAAAATGAATAGTCTTTTAAAAAAATTAAAACTTAATGTAACTCTTATCATGGATCATTAGTTCTTTTTTGGACTAAACTGATTCTTGAAAGGAGGTAGAAAGTTGAATCTTTGGGTCGGTATCTCTACATTTGGGATGGACTGATATCATGTTTGGTTCAACGTTATATTTGCTAAATTGATTGTTATATTGATTAGAACTTCTATCATGGGTCATTAGTTCTTTTTTGGACTGAATTGATTCTTGAAAAGAGATAGAAAGGTGAATCTTTGGGTCGATATCTCTACTTTTGGGATGAACTGATCACATGTTTGATTCATCGCTGTATTTGCTTGCTATTCCGATTAGAGCTCCAATCATGGGTCATTAGTTCTTTTTTGGACTGGACTGATTCATGAAAGGAGGTAGAAAGGTGAATCTTTGGGTGGATATCTCTACTTTTGGGATGGACTGATCACATGTTTGATTCACCCGCTGTATTTGCTTGCTATTCCGATTAGAGCTCCAATCATGGGTCATTAGTTCTTTTTTGGATTGGACTGATTCATGAAAGGAGGTAGGAAGGTGAATCTTTGGGTCGATATCTCTACTTTTGGGATGGACTGATCACATGTTTGATTCACCGCTATATTTGCTTGCTATTTCGATTAGAGCTCCAATCATGGGTCATTAGTTCTTTTTTGGACTGGACTGATTCATGAAAGGAGGTAGGAAGGTGAATCTTTGGGTCGATACCTCTACTTTTGGGATGGGCTGATCACATATTTGATTCACCGTTGTATTTGCTTGCTCATGTTTGAGTAGATTGAGGTTTATTCCCTTCAGACTTCACTACTACGCTTGTGTGTGATATTGATTATAACACTAATGTTTGGTTTGAATAATACTTGAAAGAAGAGATAGCATACTAAGCTATGTTTATTGGTATTGCAGGCATCCAATAAGTATGTCTTCCACCGGGAATGTGAGCGGTGATGTTGGTGTCTCAAGCCTGGCTTCCTTGAGGAGACCTCCTATCTCGATGCCAGGTCCTGCTTCGCAGGGCACCACTTCGCAGGGCAAGCGAAAGGCAGGTGGAAAAAGTCCAGGACCCGAGTGGAATTTTGCCACAAATTTAAATAAGTATCAAGACGGGAAATGTAACTTTTGTGGCGAAGAGAAATCTGGAGGAGCACCAAGAATAAGGGATCATTTGCTAGGTGGCAATACCAGAATCCAAGGAGGAAAGTGCAAGGGCTTAGGTGCAGAAGAAGCAACTATGCACTTAAAAGCTTTAATTGGTAAGCTAATTTCCAGGAGCAAAAGATCAAAACTCTCTACTTTCGACCATCACACCCCAGTATCGATAAGATCAAACCAGGATGAGGGATCATTGGGTGTAACACCCACCAATGGAAGCACTCAAAGCAGGGAACCAACTTCTCATATCGATGGAACTACACCTCCAAACCATGGATCTCCTGACTTTCAGGTAGGATCGTCAAAAAGTAGACAGGTTAGCTTACAGAAGAGCTTCAAAACACTTGCCGTAGAAGAAGCACAACTTGAACTAGCTAAAGCCGTCTATTTCACTGGGGGATCATTGGCCATTATCACCCGTGATGCATGTAAGTCAGCTTGGAACCGCATTGGGGAGTATGGTGCTGGATTTACCCCTCCAACATATCACCATATGAGAAACCAATTGTTGGATAAATGTTACACAAGCACACAACAGGATATTCAAAGGGTAATATTAAATGTAACAGAACAATCTGGATACACCATAGTTAGTGATGGTTGGTCCAACGTTCAAAGGCGGCCATTGATCAACATCATGCTTGTATGTCCTCGTGGTGAATGTTTTATCAAAGCTGTGGATAGCTCTGGTCAAATAAAGTATGGCAGTTTTATAGCTGACATAATTGGCGACGCAGTTGAGGAACTTGGAAAAGAAAATGTTGTCCAAGTAATCATGGACAATGCCAAAAATTGCATGGCTGCAGGTAGGATACTTGAAAGTCGCTTCTCTCACCTATATAGTGCTGGTTGCAGTACACACAGCTTGAACTTGGTATTGCAAGATTGGTACAAGAGTAATGACACAGAGTGGTTCAAATAGATAGTAGACAATGCTCGCTTAATAGTCAAGTTTGTTTTGAAGCGTCAGAGGGTTCTTGACATGTACCGTCAGAGGATGTCTACTATGTTAAAACTACCGTGCAAAACTAGATTTTGCACCAACTACTATACGGTATAATCACTAATAAAAAATAAGAATGCTGTGATGGAGACATTTGTTTGTGCCACTTTTTCAGAATGGGAGGCCGGTCAAAGGGAGAAGATAAAAAGCAAAATAGAGGTGATCAGAGATCTACTAGCTGATCTCGCCACTTCTGGGATCATGTGGTGGATGTGCACAATGTCATGATGCCAATTATGCTCACATTGCGCCAACTGGATTCTGCCTTGCCTAGCATAGGTAAGGTGTGGATGGCTTGGTGGAGTGTTCAAGAAAGCCTTGCAAATCCAGAGGAGCCCCAGGAGCCAATTGTGAAGCCTTGGAAGACACCATTCACTCAAAAGAGGAGAGAAATTTTGAGAAAGTATGTGCATGGTCGATGGGTTGGAGCACATAGTCCACGACACAGTGTAGCTTTCTTATTGGATCCAGAGTATTGGGCAATGGAAATAGGCAAACTTGATGAGGAGGTGTTGGAAGACTTTTATGATGTGATAGGCAGGTTTTATGTTGATCCTGATGAGCATGCATCAGTTGTTACTGATCTTACGAAGTTTAAACTCAAAGAGGGTAAGTTTGGTACAGAATTTGTGCAGAAACTTGCCACGGAGCAACCAGCGTGGAAGTGGTGGATGATGAATGGTGGTAGTGCACCCACCCTTAAACGCCTAGCTGTTAGAATCCTAGCCCAATGTGCATCCAATTCAAGTTATGAGAGAAACTGGAGTACATATAAATATGTACATTCCACCATCAGAAACCGCCTTCTAAATTCAAGAGCTGAAAAATTGGTGTATATGTACTGCAACCATCGGCTATTGGCAAGAGTGCAAGCTGAGAACTACAAAGAGGAGATGCCGCGTTGGACTTATGATGTAACCAATGATGAGGTGGACGAAGACAATGAGCTGCAAGGGGAATCTCATGAAGTAGAAACTACATGTACTTTAGAAGAGATTGAAGAGAATTTGGAAATTGAACCAATTTTGACCCATCACAGCAAGCGATGGTGGTTTAATTAATAGATTATCGAATCCATTGAGTGAATTCTGTTTAAGTTTAGAAACTGTTTATCTTATAAGCTTTTTTTAATATTTAGTTTAAGGTTTAGACATTTGCTTAATAATAAACGAAGCCCTTAAAAACCTTTACAAGTCCACAAATCACTATTAAAGCTTCATAATATACAAAGCGCTAACAAATCTTTGTATTATCACATATCATAATTGAAGCTGAAGTGAAGACAATTCACAATTCACTAATAAATTCTCGCAAGACAACGAGTAAATGTTTTCAAATGTTACAAAAACTATCCAAGTGATAGTGAAATATTTGTGAGAATATCTTCATTCTCCTGTTCACCCTGACCTTTAAGCTTATTATAGTCTTCAGACATTTTGAACATTGCATATAGCTTTTTGGATATCTCATACTCACATATAGCACAATGAAATCTATTCATCATGCTTTGCATCAAGCATGATATATGGTACATATGTCCGCATGGCAAGCTGAAGTGACCGCACCACTCATGAAAGAATGATCTACATATGGGGCAAGGACCACCGTGCTCACCAGAAGCTGGAGGGGCCTCAATAGATGTTGGGTGCTCAATCAATGTGGCAGCATTTTGTTTTTTTATAGTCTCCTCTAACTCTTTTACGTGGCGAGATAGCACCTTCACCTCCCTTTGCAAGTCTCTATTTAGTGTTGCTTCTGCATGAGAGCCTTGTGTAGCTTGTGATGCTTGCCTGAGTTGAGTTTGAAGCTCCTCCTTAACTTGGTGCACTTCCATTGATGCACCTTCTAGTGCCAATGACATCTCTTGCCGTGTGACGGTGATTGCACTACTGCGAATGTCCTCAACCGTCATATGAGGTGTCCTTGAGCTGAAGTCCACTGCTTCACCCAAGACATAATGCATGTATAACATCTTGGCAAACCACAATGGACAATCCATATGATGCATAGGATGACCCATAACATCGAGATATATGTTCTCTCCATTGTCTCGTATGTCTGCATTAATGCATTGTGATAGCTTGAGTCGGACTTTCTTGATGTTGTCATCTGCAACACCTGGCCATATGGATTTGACGATTTCTCGGTCAATCCTAGAGTTCACCTCTTTCCATTGTGTACCCACTGGGTTGGTCCACTGGGAGCAACGAGCTACAATTCGAGCGGTGTCATTCACTCCACCGCCTTGACACATGGATCTGAGACACTCAAAAGCGCGCTTAGCCCTTTGATTATCATTATCCATATCCTGATTAAACACTATACTTTAATAACCTTAGCTAAAACAGTCGTAAGGCCGAGATCTCCACTAAGTGGAATGTTTTCGTAGCATTGTGTAATATCATCTGTAAAGATGTGGAAGATATGTTGAGGAAGGTTAAGTGTGACTTCTGTAGCATTTTTTGTTAACCAGAAGGGATTATATTGGATATTTAGGAAATCCTTGCAGATCCTCTACTTCCCTGCACAAATGAGCTCAAATTTTGTGAGAATAATATCAAGGCAAAGAGTAATATCTTTGGTGATATCTGTGAAGATACAGTTAGAGGCATCAGATATCCATCTGAATCTATGTTTGTGGAATTTATATGTAGGAAATAGTATTGGTAACCTGGTGCTACTAATTGAGTAACCAAGCTGTCCTAAATGTTTGGAGATCTTGTTAGAGATATCTTGCAGCGTATTGTTAGTATGACAGAATTTGTTTACCTGATACTTGATCCCGAGCTACTTTCCAAGCAAGGTACTTGCACATAATAGTAGGACAGTTGGAGCTTTTTTCAAACCCGACCACAAGCCATTTATCTGAGATTATTTGAAAATCAAGAGCTAGTTGAGGTGTAAGCCAGGAGCTATCAGAAGAAATCCACTTCCGAGGAAGTAGAGAAATTTTATGAAGGAAGCCTTCCTTCACTAATCCCTTTAAGTCCGGTAGGACCGTCATCTCCAGTCGAAGAGAACTAACAAGGTTAGTGAGGCAGCTAAGAAAAGCTGGTAGGGCAAGGTAAGGGTTTTTTGGATAGTTAGGTATGTGATTGAGCCATTTGGCCAATAACTTATGTATTGTGAAATTATTGATAATGTTGAGGTCCTGAGTATAGACATGGTTACCAAATCCTTCAAAATTCCTGCAGAATGAGGCAAATTGAATGCATGTACAGTAAGGAATTGTTTCTTGTCTAAAAAAGTCATTATTTAAAACTAATCCTTTTATAGGATGATGGTATTTCCATCCTATAAGAATATTGTCAAGCAGTTTATGATTCCCAAAAAATAATTCAAAGCACTCACAAAAAATATTTTTTGGTAAGATCCAATCGAGAAGTATATTGTGAAACAGACAGTGTATGTAGATAGCACCATAATTCGAATCTTCTATGCTGAGAACTCTTCTTCCACACGGGTTTGTGGAGACCTGCAATATATTCATGGGTTAGATTTCAGGGAAGTTTCTAATCGCAGGGTACCTTCCTCTCCCTCTTGTAAAGCTACAAGTTTTTCCTCGATTAGACGAGGAGCTAGGTGTAAAAAACGAGGTGAAAGAGTTCGGAGTATCCAAAGAGTTAGCTCTTTTCAGGGTAGGAGAATCATCATCTTCAATACAAGGTTTAAGCAGATTAGTGATGAACTTGACTCCTTTAATGTTAGCATAAGTGGTGAGGTATAGACCGGGATCATCTTCTTTAAGCTCTTTCAGAATATCATGCATAAGACCACGGAAGATATAAAGGAAATTTGTGTAATCACAATCTGCTTAGCCTGTCCACCTAGCCAAGAGTAGATGAGGGATAGATGAAAGTCGACCGGTTTCTCTGGGAATAACAGATCCAGATGGTTGAGGATAAACCATATAGCATGATCAAACCACATGATGCTAGATTCACAGGTAGCTTTGGGGTCAAGAAATCTGCAAGCACATTTCACATAGGGACGGAAGATATTCCAGATGGACTCTGTGTAGAAATCTGGGTTACTTTTTGCAAATTCCATGCTACCCTTAGTACGTATGTACAATCCAGCATTTGAGGGGCATTTGGAGTGGTCGATGAGATGAAGGTTAAAGGGTGCTTTAATCAGTTCTCCCTTGTCCAAGAACTGTCCACCTTTAAGAATCTTGAGTTTACAATCTTCCATGGTAGACGCAGGAAGGTTGGCCAAGTACACCCAGGTTTCACTAAGAATAGGAGCCAAGAAGGCCTCGTTTGGCAGAACCCACAGTTGATGGTCAACTCCAAGAGATTCAATTTCTATTTGTCTTATTGTTAAGACATTAAAAACTTTAGATATTTTTGGTACCATCTCAAGGAGGTTAACATCATTGAGGGAGCAAAGATTATTTTGAAATTCTTTTACTGCTTCTAGTGCTGCACTATCTCGACAGAAAATGCCACCAATTGGAGGAATGGAGGGGGTATTAGGAGTGCAGACAAACAAGGGGTTAAGCCCACAAAGTTTTCTAAGGAAGTTAGACAACTCAGCTCCAGATGACGAGAACAGGGCAAGCTCTTGCTGGTATTGTGAAGCAAGGACATGAAGTTGGGAAATATATTGAGACAACAAATTAACACCTTCTAGGGGGTCTTTGTCCAATGTAGACATAATTTTTACCCAGTCATTAAATGACAACATATGCAAGACTGATAGTTTTTTATCCGAGACAAGAGCTGAATCATAAATAAGCTATGAAGCATCCACACTGCTAATACATCTGAGGACAAGAGAGGAGGCCACAAAGAGGGACTCTGAGGTAAGTTCCAGTCCTTGAGATAAAGCAAGAGTCTGCAAAAATAGTGAGGTTAGGTTTACGTTTTCTTGCCATAGTATGTAATACATAATTTGGCTTTCCTAGCAAGGAAAGGTCTAGTTCTAGTAGCCAAGGCATTCTTTGGTGTACGGTCTTCAAGGTAAAGCTTAATCTAATCAAGAATCTTTGTTCTCAGGGTTGTGATTAGTACTCATGCGGGCTGTCATTCTATAGCATGAGCAGTCTTGAAACAGAGGTGACATAAAAATTAGCAAAGTGTCTATATTGTAAGTATACTTGGTCCTGCAAACCTTCAACCAGCAAAGTCAGAGACTATGGTAGCCGTGAGCAGGGAACCAGAAAAAGAGTCTAAAAGGGGCCACCTAACACCAGTCTACCAATGAAGGATTTACGGACTGTGGGTCCAATTTAGAGCTCCATTCCTAAGATAATTTCCTAGGCCAACATCCTGGTTTCCCCCGAAAAAAAGAAACCTTATGTATAGGATGTGTTTGTAGCTGTTTAAATCTTAACTAATAAGACATAATTGAATTTTTACATTCAAAAGACAGCTGGCCAAGGAATAATGAACTGACATGTACAAAAATAACTCAGTATCAGAATTATTTAGGTACAATGATTGTAGGAAAGTGATCCTCTTTCAGTAAGATTAGTAGTAAAAAAACTTCTCCGTTCCTCAGTGAGTATTTCATTACAGTAAGGTTGCTTGCCAAAGAAAAGAAAGCCCTCCAAGATAAGATACAGTCCTTACTTGCATCCATCCAAACAAGACAACAATTCAGTTAGCCTTGGATGTGTTTTATAGGTATCAATGGACCATATCACTTGTTATCCATGTCCATCTTATAGGATTTAATTACTTTAGACAAGCTAGGTTATTTATTAGAACTTGTATGTTTAGCATTCTTTTCTTATTACTTCAGAAAATGAGTGGTACATTCTCTTTTCTAATCTGAGTGGTGAAGTCCACCAAGAATCCAAACATTTCAAGATCCATAGCTCGATAGCTATGCTTAAGTCCAAAAATAGCAACCATATACTTACCTTCAGAATTAGCAATCCCATGGTATCATTGGTATCCCTTTAGACAAAGAGAGGTCATATCTAACATTTTCTGTATAAGATGCCTAATCACTTAATTTCTATTTTTTTAATTTGACAACCAACGGTATCAGCTGAAAACACTAGTATAGCCAATTAGCAGAGTAGCAAGACTCCCTCTTTTTAATATGGAATCCCATTTTACGAGCCATAGCTTGGAAGCTATGCCAAAGGCGAAAATACCAGCCATATACTTACCTTCATAATCCCAAGATATCCACAAGTCATTAGCAGCCCTTAAAGAACGATAGTGTCCGGCCCTTGACTGAGTAAGATACCTTACTTGTCCATCAACCATAGGTACTAGATGAAGTGAATAACACCCCAACCAGTTGCTTTATATGAAATTTCAAGTGCCAAACTGGACTTAAGCCCAGCAACTTATCAAGCAAGCTGACACGGATTTTTTAACAAATAACTTCCAATCCTGCAAATTATGCAACATGTCATATTGCTTTAGCAAAGAGAGTAAATTAATGTCCTGCAGTGGCTAAGAACAGAGCCCAATCAACCAGTATGCACACAAGCGCCAGTATTACAACCAGTAGTGCACAACTTACAGAGCCATAAACAACCAGTAGCTACAAACCTGCAATGGCTGGAAATAGAGCCAGTACAACAACCAGTAGCAAGAAATAGTTCACGCATGTGTTCGACAACAACTCAGGCCCATTTTATGCATAAGAGGTCTTAAAGGCACATGCTAAACATGCCCCGGCACAGTATTTCAATTCATGACCAATTAACAGTGTTTATACCAAAGAGGCTCCCAATTGAAGCCAAACATGCCAAAACCCATAACCAAGTACCTTTCCACAAAACGCAGGTAAGGTCCTAAAGCCGCAAAAAAGGCCAATATAGCAATTTGTATAGCTAACACCATTCCCACAGGTGTTCTCCCCATTGGTACAGTCAACAAAATAGGCCAAAAAAACAGTTTCTCTTTATGCACAGGCAGTCCCAAGGCCCACAACAATGCCCCGGAGTATCAGTTTACAGTTATGCAGCGGCTTATTAGAGAGCCAACCCCTACATTACCTGTAGGTACTCCCTTCAAAAAGACCATTACTTTACTTCAAATGCTAAGCCATATGGCTCAAAAAGTTTGTGTCTCTATGTCTAAGACAAATACACTCAAACGACAACCTTCTTCACTTACCATGCAAGGTACTGCAACAACACTTACACAAAAACTGAAGCTTTGTAGTAAGTTACCTGTGTTACTTGAGCTGCAAGATCCATTTTAGCAGGTTCAGAGAGTAGCGAAAAAAAGAGCAGAAAGAAAGACCTACTCCAAGGCTAAGTGAGGGCCAGAGTATGCCCTCACCTCAGTATATAGAGGATGTCATGCACGCTCCTAGAGCCTGCAGGTTGAATGCAATCGGCCGGCCTCAACTGCGCGAGCCTGTAGGCGCCATTGCCTAGGGAAGGTGATAGAGAGTTGATAGGGGCCGCCTATCCCATGTAATGATTCCACTTCACGCTTTGGTTTAAGCGGGGGCCAAGTCCCCTCATGAGGCAGTTTCTAACGGTATGGCAAGAAAGGGTTACCTTTATTATGTAACCATGGGGGGGGGGGGGGGGGGGGGGGGGGGTGTTTTGTTTTTTTTGGGGAGTTTTTCTTTAAAAAACCACTTATGACCAGTATAATAGTGTGTGTTTGTGTGTGTGTGTGTAAGGGGGTGTGTGTGTATTTAGAGAGAGAGAGAGAGAGAGAGAGAGAGAGAGAGAGAGAGAGAGAGAGAGAGAGAGAGAGAGAGACTCTATGATGGCAGTGCCTGCACGGGCCAAAGGAGTGTGTGAGGGTGTGTGTGTGGGTAAGAGAGGGAGAGAGGCCTCGGTGCAGCTGTGCCCACATGGGCTACACAGAAAGCAAGAGGGAGAGATCCGGTAGCGGGCTTGCATGGCCAAGGCGACAAAGAGCAAGAGGGGAGGGAGGTAAGGTCAACAGGGTGGGGAGAGTAGGGGGTGTTGGGTTATGAGAGAGAGAGAGAGAGAGAGAGAGAGAGAGAGAGAGAGAGAGAGAGAATATTATTATGTGCCCGCATGGGCTGTCTCCACACACACACACACTCCGAAAGTCGGGGCTAATGATGGATAGTGATGGGCCATGGCTAGGGGTGCCGCTAGAGCTGGGCTGCATGGGCCGTGGTGGGGGCAGGGAAAAGAGAGATAGAATTTGTGGCTCACCAATTGACCGGGGAATTGTCGAGCCCTCCGTTGGTATTGCCGTACTTCGGACAGAGAAAAGAATAAACCTTTTTTCTTTTTTTTCTTGATTTTTGAAAAGCGGCTATGAGTGTGCTTTGTGCACAGAGAGCTCCTCCCTTTTCCCTTAGCGTGGTGCACTCACACCACCCACCCTATGCACCTTTCTTGCCCTCCCTTGTTGTGCTCCTCTACTCCACCTAGTTGCCTTCACGACCTTCTCTTTTCTCTGCCAGCAAACTGGACTACACACACACTGAGGCTCATGGACTGAACAGAGCTGCCTCCACCTCCTCTTCTGCACCTTGTTGGTCATGCAACAAAGAGAGAGAGAGAGAGAGAGAGAGAGAGAGAGAGAGAGAGAGAGAGCATCCATATCCTCTTGCAACTACCCATACCCTCCCATTCTAAAAAAAAAATACAGATCGACATCTCTCTATATTTTCCCTTTCAAATAATTTATAAAATGGGTACCACTAGTTACCAATCTTAGAAAAATAAAAATGTTATCAAAACATCTTAAATGTATAAGTGAAAGGTGAGTTTAGGAAATGAAAAGGCACACGAAGGTGGAAAGTCAAAGGACTTTTTAAGTCCATATAAAGAGGTGGTAGAGTGCACATTGATACATTTTGTGTGTGTGTGTGTGTGTGTGTGTGTGTGTGTGTGAGAGAGAGAGAGAGAGAGAGAGAGAGAGAGAGAGAGAGAGAGAGAGAAAAAACCAGAAGTCGACTTCACCCAAGCTTTTGCATATAGGGAGATACTTGGGAGATGAGAGATAAAGAGCCATATATCTATTTTTCAAAATACAAATCGACATCTCTCTATATTCTCCCTTTGAAATAATTTATAAAATGGGTACCACTAAAAATTTTATGGCTATATTTTATAAAAATATATGTATTAACCTACAAGATTCTCTCTTCCCATCTCATCCTCTACCCCTTTCTTCCCGTCTCTTTCAATGAAGATGTTCCTCTCTCTGACTACAACTCTAACTCTCCGTCTCCTCCATCCACTGCCCCAATGTGCCTTTTGTCTCTTCCCTCAAAGCTCTCATTGAAAAGAGTGGTGAGAACGCTGCAATGATCCTAGCTTTCTTGATTTAGATTTTCTACATGTGTTCCTTATTATGGTTCTCATGGGGCAGGTCTCATTGCGCCACTTCCAAGTTATCATGCTCTTCTTGGAGCTGCTCATGGGGACCTAGTTGAAGCGAGTAGATCATGAGCTTGTTGTTATACTCTTCATGCAGCTTCTCATGGAGCCCCAAATTGTTTTTTTGGGAGAGAGAGAGAGAGAGAGAGAGAGAGAGAGAGAGAGAGATCAAAGTTGTGGCTTGCATGCACAAGAATCCTTGTTTTTTCTTTCTAAAGCTTGCAACATCTCCACATATTCCTCGTTTAAGAGAATTTCCAAAAATCGGGGTTGCATGCTTAGTTCAAAAAAAAAAATCTTCACTACCTACATAATGCAAGGAGACTCTAAAGAGAAGAAATCGCTTAAGAGAAAATAAAGGACTATATCGATGTCTTTTTAATAGGAATCTTGAAAGATCCCTTGGGCTTAAGAGAAAGGGAAAAGGATATCAGAATGACAAGATTATGGACCTTGTGTATCAAGGATGAGGGGGCGGGTTGGTAGGGGTGGCTGCCCTCATAGCCGATGTAATTATGGTCCCTAGATGTTGTCATGGCTTAACATGAGCATGACAAGACCTTTTAATTTTTTGGGCTGCTCAATATAATTCACTCACAATTGTGAGTTTTGCTATAAAAAAAAGAGAGAGAAAGGGAAAAGGAAAGGCCAAACTTTTCCTTCAAAAATGACTAAAATACCTCTCTAATTTGTGAAAATTTCCAAAATACCCCTCGAATTGTTGCCTCCATGGCTCAAACCACATTTTCTTGCGGGAGCGCGAGATTGGAATCATCGATAGCACTGGCCACTTCCGGTTCACCTACTACAAATATGCCATTATCTCTACCGCCTCTTTCAATGCCGACAACAATAATGCCATCATTAAGTTCAATATCACCATCCTTTCATTTGCCACCTCTCTCTCTCTCTCTCTCTCTCTCTCTCTGTGTGTGTGTGTGTGTGTGTGTGTGTGTGTGTGTGTGTGTGTGTGTGTGTGTGTTCCATGACCAACAAGGTGCAAAGAGGAGGTGGAGGCAGTTGTGTTCAATCCATGAGCCTTTGTGTGTGCACATGCCAGTTTGCTAGCAGACAGAAGAGCAGGTTGTGAAGGCATCCAGGTGGAGTAGAAAAGCAGAACAAGGGAGGGCGACAAAGGTGCAGATGGTGGGTGGTGTGGATGCACCACGTTGAGGGAAAAGGGAGGAGCTCACCCTGCACAGACTCTTTCTCTCTCTCTTTGGGCGGATGGTGACATGAAGGGGAGGGGAGGGGGGGGGGGGGGGGTTTGCGTTGGATCCGCAACGCATGTAGGGACTGGGGACGGAAGGAGGCAAGTGCTGGTAGGTGCGTATGCACGGCGTGTGGATGTTGAGGGGGACAGAGGGTAGCTTACATAGAAGAGGGGAAGGGGAGGAATATCCAAATAGGATCTTCGAACGTAATAGGCTTTTCTTTAAGCACGCTAATATGTAGGTCTACCCTTGGCATAATTGACAAAAAGAATTAAATTAAGTAGTATGTAGATAGAGTAAAAGTTATCATAATGGCTTGCATGAAATTAAATTCATGCATTAGTCAGATTCCCCTACAAACCTGTCCCTGACCTCAGCATTGTCTCTGGACTCCTCTCTCGTCCCCACCTCATCGCCTCTTGCAGTGTAGTTGCTCGCATAGGAGAGATAGAGAGAGCTCCTGCACACACACACACACACACATAGAGTATCTCCTGCAGGCTTCCCCTTCTCGTATCTTGTTAGGGAATATATATGGCATAGCTAAGTAGATAATTGAGTATTTTATTTAATGGAGAGAGATAATTTTTACACACGAGAGATTATAGAGTAGCGAGAGAGAGAGAGAGAGAGAGAGAGAGAGAGAGAGAGGGAGCACACGATATACGTGGTTCACCCAATATGGGCTACGTCCATGAAAAGCAACCACACAATTGCTTTAGTACTTCAAAACAAGAAGTAGATTACAAAGAGATTATACTCTTTTGGAGCTCCCGCCTTGCTTCACTCTCACCACCTCACGTCTACCTTGTTGCATTGGCTTCACAATGCATCACAATGCTTCACCTCTTCAATTTGTTTTTGTGTGTAAAAAAGGCCTTCTTTTATAGGCCAAAAGGGTTGCCCTCTCTCATGAGAGACAATCGTGTGCAATCATCCTTGTGTAGACAAGTCCGAGTTAAAGTCTCCCATGCGCTCATGTGTGGCCGCCCTTGAGAAGAAAAATCCACTTTGAAATCGGCCACCAGCCATTGACAACCTGCCAATCGGCCAATTGACCGACCGTTTTTTGACCAATTTTTGAGCGCCGATCGGCCATAAGATTCCGGCGAGTGATTTTCTTCAGGCATGATGGTTTCTCCTCATAACATGGGCCTTCTATATGTACCATTTTAATATTGAAAATTACAAATGGTAAATCAGGCTCCATGTTTAACATATCTCCTACAACGGTGTGTATTGTGCGAACAAGAACGAATGTGTGTGTGTGTGTGTGTGTGTGTGTGTGTGTGAGAGAGAGAGAGAGAGAAAGAGAGAGAGAGAGAGAGACAAAGAGAGAGAGAGAGAGTGCAAAGTTGTGTCTTGTGCGAGCGAGAGCGAATCAATGAGAGAGAGAGAGAGAGAGAGAGAGAGAGAGAGAGAGAGAGAGAGAGAGAGAGAGAGAGAGAGAGAGAGAGAGAGAACGTTCCAGCTACCCATCGCCCACACACACACACACACAGAGATACTTCTGGTGGCATCTGAAACAACCACACTATCGTGCAGCTCGGCTTCCATGCAAAGAAAGATGCCATAAAAATGCACATCAAGTTTGTTTGAAGCTTACATGATTGGTGAACAGTGCTTAAGGCCTGTTAACAGGTCAAGTTTAATGTTGAATGTATGTCAAATGCGGCTGAAAGTGCCAAAACATTCCTTAATGATGCTAAAAAATGTTATGCTTGAAGTGGGCACGGATGGGATATTGTGACCTAGAACTGCAATGCTCAATGTGCTCTACTAGCTTGTCTTTACGACTCGTCGAAAGAAGCTACGATGAAGAAGTTATGACAGTTTAAAGTTCAGGTCAATTGCAGATCCGTACCGGATTCCACAACTATAGCTAAGGTGACAGAATTGAAATGAATGTACGGGCCTAAAGTGCTCACTCTGAGGAGTGCGTCGGTCTTTTCAGATCAATGATCGGATTTACGGTTGTCAAGTTATTGACCGTTTAAGATACACCGGGGGCCGGTTCCGTACCAGTCTCGTCGGCTCGGTCGGAGTGCTATCTGGTAATTTTTGAGCTTATCCAGGTTTTGGAATGCAATGATTGCGGGAGGTGCCCAACACGGATGCGGTAAGAAGCTTCGGGCTATTTTCAGCGAGCGCGAAGGGAGTGCTCTCAGGCCAAAGCAATCACCTATGCTTGCATTTTGGAGGCGTAATTGTACTAAGAAACTGGTAAAGGCATTAAAATTCTTGACAATATTGTTAGTCAAGGACTACTGAAGGAAGTTGTCATGCTTGGCAATGCTGTGCCTGGCAATGCTTTGCCAATATGAGAGCCAAATGGGATGCCCTTCTAGCCATGTCCAAGGGCCCATTTAACCTAAGGCCGCCCACTATGAAGCGTTAAGGAGCCGCCAAATACATTTCATTAAAGGGCGCCTGCCCAATAAGGGAAAAAAAGGGGTTTTTTTTAGTGTGTAAGCAAAAGAAAACCAAGGAGGTCGATGGCGGGCAGCAGCAGCCGAGGGTGCAAAGAAGAAAGAAGGAGATCGTGCTCGCCAGCACGGTCCTCAGATAACTTCGCCCGCAGAAGCGAAAACTGCTTGAAATTTCCTCGCCCACAGGTTCGGTACTGGCAGCATTGATTTTTATGAAGGTCGATTTCGACACCTGCCACGTCACCAAAGGGGGGTACCCATTAGCAACGTCGCTAATGGGTGCCTAAGCCTTTTTTAGCAAGAGAGAAGCCATGCAAAGTATGAAAAGCAAGACGGGGCTCTACTTGACTCTCTCGTGTGATTTCTTGGGGCGTCACCTCTTCATTTTGGGAAGCTCTCTCTCCGAGAGGATATGCCTAAGCCCTCTAAGCCGAACCTCACCTTCATTAATCAAGCTTAAGCCCAAATTCTTGAGATCCTTAAGCCAAGCCAAAGCCTCTAACCTCCATTAGCCATCCTAAACCTGCTCTAAGCCCATTAGCCATTCGAATCGGGAAGCAAACCTTCCATAACCCGTATTAAGCCTAAGCTAAGCCTCCCTAGTGATTGGAATCTCATTGAAACCCAATAATCCTAAACCATTTCTTCTTAATTCTAAGCCAATTCATCCTAATCCTGAGGAGATTCATCTCAATCCTAAGCCGTTCTATCATAATCCTAATCCAAAACTTGATAGCTATGGTAATTCTAAGTCGCTCTTATGCAAAACCCTCCCAAAGCCATAGTTGGAGAAAGTTCAGGTTCTCTCTCTCTCTCGACCTCGAAGCAACAGGAGGGAGCAAAGCAGATCATTATTGATTTTCTTGATTAACACCTGGATTAAGATAGGTTTCATCTTGTAAGGAGCATTAAGACTCCTTTAACGAGTGATTAATCATTGATGCTCTTCATTAACTGGTATTAAGTGAACTGATTGTTTTGAACTCTATTTCTGCTAATTGTGTCTACTCCACCTCTTTTCCCCGCACCTCTCACAGCCGCGGGCCCAGTGCCTTCCCGGCTCACCTTTCGCACATTTATCCCCCAACATTCTTGGTGAACCCGACGCGAAACGAGCTGGGGTGAGGAGTAGTGTGAAGAAAGATGTCGACATCGCAAGAGGTTGCCATGCAGAAAATGATGCAGTAGTTTGCTGCTTACATGCAACAACAACAGGCTGCTCAACAGCAGTACAATTTGCAAGAGAGGATCCATAAAGCTCGGCACAGGATTACCAAGAAATTGCATCGATTTGAAGGCCAGGATATTAGCAAATTTTGCAATACCTATGAGCAGGCAATGGAAGAGAATGGAATTGATGATCAGAATGCAGTGGAAGGGTTCCATTTAATTGTGGAGCCGAAACTTAGGAGTCAAATTAAAGAAATTCAAGCGATTCAAGGCCCTAATGGGCAGGATTTCAAGAAGGTGCTTCAGAAGGAATACTTCCTTGAGGATTCGCAAAGAGTAACCAGGTAAAGTTTTATGAAGTGGGTGCAGAAGAAGAACTAAAATCTATCTGCATGAGAGTTATTACGAGAATTTGAGAAGAAATTCAAGCAACTATCCTCGACGAAGCAATGTTCAATGAGGGATCAGAAGGTTGAGCTGTTCATTCAGACTGCTGATCCTCGACTTCAGAAGAGTGTAGTACAGTTGCTGGAGGATTTAACAGGAGAATTGGGGTTAACATCCGACTGGAAGGTAGTCACAGAAGCAATCAACATGATCGTGAAACGATAGATGAGAGTTGATAAGTTGATCGTGGCTGACATCATGGATGTTGCGGAAGAACCTAAAGAGAAAACAACCTCGGAAATACCCAGAGTGGAGGAGCCAGTTCTTGACGAGTTGGTGAAAGGTATTCAAGAATTAAACTTGAATTTTAAAGCTGTTAAATTTGAAGGCTAGGTACAAAAGGGTCTACATCTGAGCCTAGACAGCAGCCACCACGCAAAGGCTAGGATCGATGCATGTGGTGTGACAGTGAAGACCACAAGTACGTTAAAGAATGTAATGATTTTGACAAAGCTTATAAAAGGAACGTGGTGTTCTAGAAGGACAAGAAGATACACCTTAGGGAAACAGGTGAGATGCTCCGCCTGAACTTCGGTAGGGACGGCATGAAGAAGATAGTTGAAGAGATTCAGCATAATGTTGCTCTTGTGGAAGCAGCTACATATGGGCTACAAGTCTGCGAGAAGGGTGATGATGATGGTGCAGGTACCAAGGGTCAATTATGACCTTATCCTTTGAAGACAGCAGAAACAAGACAGGTAACTTATGGGAAGCTGCAACAAGTAGGGAATTCAATTCAAGCAACCACAAGGTGGATTGATCCAGTGGATTCCCTCTCGGTGTATGCATTCATTATGAAGTCTCAAGCTAATGAGGCTATGGTGGAGGAAAAGAGGAAAAGAGATGAAGAAGCTCCTGGGACATCGAAAAGGACAACGAGGTTCAACAGCAAGCAAGAAGAAAGTCCTGCTCCTAAGCCCGCTCCTGAAGTGGTGATGGAGGATGCACCTAAGGACAAAAAGAAAGGTAAACCCAGGGGACCCTCATATAAGCTTAAGTCTGACATTGAATTAGCTACATATTTAAAGAAAGTTTTTGAAGAGCGAATTTTGAATAGCAAAGTGGAGCTCACATTGGGTGATATTTTGGGCATTGCCAAATGTGAGTTTCATGAGGATATAATTGACATCATCAAAAGGAAGCGGCAAATACCAAGTGAACAGGAGCTAGAGTCAGTGAAGAGCCAGACGGTACGCTACATTGAAGCAATTCTAGACAACTATGAAGAGTATTTGGCGAATCTTGAAGAAGAAGAAGAGTCGAGGTCTATGGTGGTGTCAAATCCAACCGTACTTGAGGTAAGGCATGTTCATTTCAATGAAGATGAAGATAGTGAAAGCATACCAAGGAGTCACTTTTCAAGGATTGATTGGGCAAGAGCAACAGCCAAAATTGTTGTGAAGCTTGGCGACATTGAAGAACCATCTTAGTACTCATAGATCATGGATCGGAAATCAATTTGATGGCTAAAAGCTTGCACAAGAAGGGGAAATGGCCTATTGATGTGGACCATGGTTGGTGGATTCGAGCTGCCAATATGCTTCCAGGAGACCTCTATGGTGCATGTGCCAATGTTAAGGTAACTGTAGGGGATGTTTGTGATTAGAAAAATTTCTTTATACAGGAACATTCCTCTTATCCTTTAATTCTGGGGCAAACCTACATTACGGCTGTGTGAATGGAAACCAAAGTGTTGGATGATGGCTCAGCCTATGCCAGGGTTCGGAGCCGAGATGGTAAGAAAGGAGTGCAATTCTTGACTGTATGTGTTGACCATGCCAGGAATAAGGACAGTCTAGGTGATCATCCAATGCCGAAGATACACAAGAAGTTTAGATAACACAGGTTTGCACAGGATTTTCTCGGAGTTCCATTATAAAAGCGAGACTATGGTGGTACAAGTGAGAAGAAGTTCTCGCAAAGAGAAGCTCTCTCTTCGGGGTTTTTGGGGTTAATAACATCTGAAGGTTCAGTCTCTTTCAAAAAACTTAATGATTTGCCAAAGTGGGAAAAACAGTATGTTTCAGGTATCCAAAGTGAATTGCAGGGTTGTGATGTGCTTGAATCAAATGATGTGATTTCAAGAGTCTTTGAAGAGGTATCTTATGTAGATACTATGTCAGAGCTTGAGGAGATCAACCAAAACAGGTTACAAAGAGGAACTGAAGTGGTCAAGGTCCATTCAATGTACATGTATGATGAGTTAAGTTTATATGAAGCACTTATGCATATTGAAGATGATTCAGCTGAAACTATTGAAGCACAGGTAGAGACAAAATACAAGAATGTTGTAAAGAAAGTGAGGCCAGTGGCTACACCGCTGTAAGAAGTAAGTGATGGGATGATCAAGGAGTCTTCTCAACAGCCTATACTCAGGGATCCAAAGAACATAGGGCATAAGTTTACTAAGGAGACACTGCAGCTGAAGGTTGGAGAAGTCGGTTTCCTCAATGAAGAGGAGATCAAATGTTTTCAAGGTATGCTCGAAAAACATGGTAAAGCTTTTTCTTTTGAGCCAAGTGAGATTGGGTGTGTGGATCCAAGTGTTGTTTCACCAATGGATATTTTCAATGTTCCACACATGCCATGCATCTTGCATCCTATTCCAGTTCCTAATGCTCACTTGCCAAAGCTTATCAATTTGCTTAATGAAAAGATTCAAATGGGAATTTTGGAGCCGTCATGTGCTCCGTATTCTAATCGATGGTTTACTGTTTCGAAGAAAAATGGTACATTAAGGTTCATTCAGGATATGCAACCAGTTAACAAGGTAACAATCCGCAATGTGGGTACCGGCCCAATTGTGGATGAATTTGTTGAGGCCTTTGCAGGTAGATCTATTTACTCCATGGGTGATCTTTATTCAGGATATGATCAATTCGAGTTAGCTTTGGAGAGCAAGGATCTTACTACAATGCGTACTCCTCTTGGTTTGGTAAGGATGTGCACTCTGTCACAGGGTGCTACTAATTCAATAGCTCATATGATGAACGACATGAATAAGGTATTAAGGGACTTTATCCCACATGTTACTATGCCTTTCATTGATGATCTACCAATTAAGGGTTGTGAAGAAAGCTCAAAAGATGAAGCAAAAGAGCAGAGGGGGTGCCGACAGTTTGTTAACATATTGCTGACAGTGATGCTATACTATTGAGGCTTGAAGAAGTTAAATTAACACTTTCAAGTCAGAAATCAACTTTTGGTGCTAAGGAGGTCTTAATTGTGGGACATATGTGTAGTTCTGAAGGAAGAAGGCCAAGTCCATCAAAAGTAGAAGCAATCCAAAAGATGAAGGAAACATATTCTTCGGTTACTGAAGTTCATCGATTCTTGGGTGCATGTGTGTTCTATTGTATTTGGTTGCCACACTTTGCTCATGTTGCAGAGGTGCTATATCAATTGCTACCAAAAGGTAAAAGGTTTTTTTGGGAAGAATTTCACACACAATCTATCAAGAAATTAAAGAAGATGTTGTTTGAGGCTTCGACCTTGAGAAAAGTTGATTATAAATGTGACAGGCCAGTTATTTTAATGATTGACACTAGCCCGACAGGTATTGGATGGGCTATAGGTCAAGATGATGCTGAAGGACACAGGTATGCAGTGAGATTTGGAGCCAAGGTGCTCAATGCTCGTCAACGAGGATATCCATAGGTTAAGAGGGAACTTTGGGACATTGCTACCGCTATAAGGACAGATAAAGAATACTTTATTGGAGCTTCTATTGTGGTAGAGACAGATTGATTTTCACTGATAGGGATGATTGCAAACTGCTCTACTCCGGACATTGCCATGCTATGATGGATAGCCTATATTAAGTCTCTTAACCCTGAATTTTGTCATATTGCAGGTAGAGATAATCCTGTTGCAGATGTGTTATCAAGAGCCAGGTTTGAAGATGAAGAAGAGATGCTGACCACGAGTGATGATGTTGGCTTGAAGTTCTACACGTCTTCATATCTACATGCCAACTGTGGAAATATTGCTCATGTTTTTGAAGTCTTTTTTGAAGAGTTTTATGATGGAGAGTGGCTTATGATTGGCCGTTAACTAAGTACTCTCACTAGACAAGAAGGGTGGAGTGATCAAGAATTCAAGAAGATCAGGAAAAAGGCCTATGGCTATTTCCTGAAAGATGGACATTTATGGAAGCAAATGAAGCGCCCAAGAGGGGTACCACAACGAATTATTTGTGACAAAGCAACTCAACAGCATGTGATTAAAGAGTTTCATGAAAGTCTATGGGCTGGACACAAAGGAGTCTGGGCAACCTTTGTTAAGATTAAAGACCGTTATTGGTGGAGAGGTATGTATAAAGATGTGGTTCAATTTGTGGAATCATGCTTAATATGTCAACACTACTCTAATGTGCGACATAGAGATGGATTGCATCCAACCTATCCACTGGCTATGCATTACAAGTAGCTGGTGGACCTTATTACAATGCCAGTAGCAATGTGGCAGATGAGATATATTGTTCTTGCCTGGGAGGATCTTACAAATTAGGTTGAAGGCGTACCAAAGCTACCAGTTTAGTATGCAAGTTTTTGTTTGAAGATGTTATCTCTAGGTATGGATGTGTTGGTAGAATTACTGCAAATAGAGGAGACCTGGATACAGATGAAGCTCGAGAGTTTTTTGCTTGCATGGGCATTAAACTCGCTCTCACTACAGCATATAATCCAAAAGGTAACAGGAAGAGTGAAAGAGGACATCCACGTATTGTTAAAGCTTTAGCGAAGGCGTGTGAAGGACATATTGGTGATTGGCCTAAGCTCTTGTCATTTGCTTTATGGGTTGTTCGCACTACACATAGTTCAGTTACAGGATCTATGCCCTTTGAATTGATGCATGGGCAGAAACCCATTATGCCTACAGAGGATGCAATTACGACTTGGACCATAATGCCATGGGAAGAAGGTATGTCTACTGAAGACTTGCTTGCTCTACGTATTCGACAGCTTGAGAGGCATCAAGAGGATATTGAGCAGGCTAAAGAGAAGCTTAAGGAGGCAAGATTGAAGAAGAAGGCAGCATTTGCTGGAAAGAATAGACTACAACCACATGCTATCAAAGATGGTGACTGGGTACTTGTCTATGACAGTATCTTGGAGAACCAATACTCTGCTATGCGGAGAATGGTGAAACGGTGGTTTGGACCATATGTGGTGCAACATGTTTTTGATAATGCAACATATCAATTATGCAAACTACATGGTACTATGCTTAAGGTGCCTATTGCAGAAAAAAGGATCAAGCTGTTCAAGAAGCAAGAAGACGAGGTTGGTCTTGAAGATTCCCATTTTGATCCGCCTCCAGAGGATCATGTTATGTATACATCAGATGATATGTCTAATGATGATTTTAATGAAGCTGATTAAGTGCAATTGGCACAGACCGGAGGTTGTGCAGGTTCAAAGGGGGTGGATATCATGCATCTCCGCTTCCATGCAAAAAAAGATGCCAAAAAAATGCACATCAAGTTTGTTTGAAGCTTACATGATTAATGAACAGTGTGATTAAGGCCTGTAAACAGGTCAAGTTTAATGTTGAATGTATGTCAAATGCGGCTGAAAGGGCCAAAACATGCCTTAATGATGCTAAAAAGTCTTATGTTTGAAGTGGGCACAGATGGGATACTGTGACCTAGAACTACAGTGCTCAATGTGCTCTACTGGACTCTCTTTACGGCTCGTCGAATGGAGCTACGATGAAGAAGTTATGGCAGTTTAAAGTTCAAGTCGATTGCAGATCCGTACCAGATTCAACAACTATAGCTAAGGTGGAAGAATTAAAATGAATGTACAGGCCTGAAGTTCTCACTTTGAGGAGCGCGTCGGTCTTTTCAGATTAGTGATCGGATTTACGGTTGTCAAGTTATTGACCGTTTACGATGCACCGGGGGCCGGTTCCCTACAAGTCTGGTTGGCTCAGTCACAGTGCTATCTGGTAATTTTTGAGCTTTATCCAAGTTTTGGAATGCAATGATTGCGGGAGGTGCCCAAAGGGAATGCGGTAAAAAGCTTCGGGCTATTTTAAGCGAGCGCGAAGGAAGTGCTCTCAGGCCAAAGCAATCACATATGCTTGCATCTTGGAGGCGTAATTGTACTAAGAAACTGGTAAGGGCATTAAAAATCTCGATAATATTGTCAGTCAAGGACTGTTAAAGGAAGTTGTCAGGCTTGGCAATGATGTGCCTAGCAATGCTTTGCCAATATGAGAGCCAAATGTGATGCCCTTCTAGCCATGGCCAAGGGCCCATTTAACCTAAGGCCGCCCACTATGAAGCGTTAAGGGGCCACCCAATACATTTAATTAAAGGGCACCCACCCAATAAGGGAAAAAAAGGATTTTTGTTAGTGTGTAAGAAAAAGAAAACCAAGGAGGTCGATGGCGGTCAGCAGCAGCAGAGGGTGCAAAGAAGGAAGAAGGAGATCGCGCTCGCCAGCACGGTCCTCAGATGACTTCACCGCAGAAGCGAAAACCACTTGGAATCTCCTCGCGCACAGGTTGAATACTAGCGGCATTGATTTTTATGAAGGTTGATTTTGATGCTTGCCACATCACCAAAGGGGGGTACCCATTAGCGATGTCGCTAATGGGTGCCTAAGCCTTTTTTAGCAAGAGAGAAGCCATGCAAAGTATGAAAAGAAAGAGGGGGCTCTACTTGACTCTCTTGTGTGATTTCTTGGGGCGTCACCTCTTCATTTTGGGAAGCTCTCTCTCCGGGAGGATATGCCTAAGCCCTCTAAGCTGAACCTCACCTTCATTAAACAAGCTTAAGCCCAAATTCTTGATATCCTTAAGCCAAGCCAAAGCCTCTAACCTCCATTAGCCATCCTAAACCTGCTCTAAGCCCATTAGCCATTCGAATCGGGAAGCAAACCTTCCATAACCCGTACTAATCCTAAGCTAAGCCTCCCTAGTGATTGTAATCTCATTGAAACCCAATAATCCTAAACCATTTCTTGTTAACTCTAAGCCGATTCATCCTAATCCTGAGCAGATTCATCTCAATCCTAAGCCGTTCTATCATAATCCTAATCCAAAACTTGATAGCTATGGTAATTCTAAGCCGCTCTTATGCAAAACCTTCCCAAAGCCATAGTTGAAGAAAGTTCAGGTTCTCTCTCTCTCTCTCTCTCTCTCTCTCTCTCTACCTCGAAGCAGTAGGAGGGAGCAAAGCAGGTCATTATTGATTTTCTTGATTAACACCTGGATTAAGCGAGGTTTCATCTTGTAAGGAGCATTAAGACTCCATTAACGAGTGATTAATCATGGATGTTGTTGATTAACTGGTATAATGCGAACTGATTGTTTTGAGCTCTGTTTTTGCTAATTGTGTCTGTTGCACCTCTCACAGCCAGGGGCCCGGTGCCTTCCCGGATCACCTTTCGCACATTTATCCCCCGACAACGCCCCCACTTTCTTTTCTAATCGCCTTCCCAAATGCAATACACCACCAATTGATGTTTCTTCTTCACACCATCAAAAGCGACAGTATTTTTTGACAGATTCCCCCCTCCACGATTTTTTCAAAAACGTACGCACATACCTAATGGTAGCAAGCAATAACATCTAAACTAACATAATATGGTGTAAGGGGGAGCCCTTTACACGTGTTCAAATCTGTGACATGAAAGCTAAACTCCAAATCTGAGAGAAGCCATGCCTCAACACTAAGGAGAACGGGAGCTTTAAGGAAGTCCATGCGGTGGAATCAAGGCTGCGGAAGTGGAGCGTCGTGATTGAGGCCATCGGGGTGCTGCACATGGCTAAAAAAACTAAACTTGGATGGGGTTTGGTAAACGGGGGTTCCGGAAGGTAAACTTGGACGGGAAGGGGACGTGGACTAGAAACGTGGCGCGAATGGGCTGAGGTGGAGTCCCAGGTGGCAAATGATGGTGTGGGTGTGGACTGAGGTGGATGGCCTGCATGAGGCCTCATGAGGGTCTACCTCGTACCATGCTGTACGTCGCAGGCATGGGGATAGGGAGTCGAGGATGGGGGTTGAGTGAATGCATTATGGGCACGGGAAGAGGGAGTTTTGTTGCTAGCTGATGCGAGAGGGCCTGCATTGCATTAGACGAGCCATCTGGGCCTCTAGACCAATCTGCACAGACGAAGATTGGAGCCAAGGTGCAGGCCTCACAGGTCCTCTCGGAGGTGGAGATTGTAGCGCAGGTACAGATTGGGGCGGAGGGTAGGCAGGACTACCAGGTATGTGTGGGTGTGTGTAGTTGTATTACTTTTAATAAATACAAACCAAGGAACTAGACGTTCAAAAGACAACTGGCTAAAGATGTCTAGGCAAAGATTAGTGCAGAAACAACTTAGTCTTTGATTCATAAGTACAACATAATAAGAATGAAGTATCATTCTAAATGAGTTTATACAAAGGTATCAGAACTATCCCAGTAGAATCATCAAGTGTTTTCAGAGTCGGCCTGTAGCAAGCTAAACCTTTTTAAGCCAAGATAGAGTTCTCACTTGCATCCATATAGTCAAGACAACAGATGTGTTAGACTTGGCTATGTATGTAGGCTTCAAAGAACTTATCAGTTGTTATCCATGTCCAACTTAGAAATTATTAGACTAGCTATTGTCATGTACATTTAAAGTAGATAATATCTCAAGTTTTTTTTGCATTTCAAAGTAAATCAACCAGAATTGCTTTATATGTTTATAATAGTTCTTCTTCAAAACAATTGTTTACTTGTGAAAGAAAGTCGTCTGCACCATATCATCCAAAGTATTCTTTTAGCTAAACAATGTATGAAACAACCAAAGTTTTTAGATAGTTTTCTTTAAGCTCAATGAGCAGGCCCGAACTACATTTGTCCAGTTTGAAGAATTCCAACCTATTTAGTGTTGAGGCCAAAATTCAATATTTTATTTCCGCTAAACCAAGTGAAGAGATCTGCCTAGATTTATAAAAGATATTTTCTCAAAAATTTCAAAAATTTCAACTACTCAGTGTACCAAAACTAGGTAGTAAAGTGCCACCAAAAAGATGAGCTAGCTGTAAAAAGGTTTGGATTTAAGCTAGATATCCAAGACCCGAAAAGGCCAACCACCAATCAGTAGCCAAGGAGTACGTAAATCAAAGCAAACTAGTAACCCCACCTTAGTATAGAGATACTCAATAAAAACCAACCAATAAATAGCAGTCAAGGTGTAGGTAAATCAAAGCAAACCAGCAACCCCTCCTTATTATAGAGATTATTGTATTTTCAGATTTTCAAACCTGCACCAGATTAAAGGTATTAATCCAATAATCAGTGGCATGTTTTAGATTTTTCACCTCAAGGCAAGCAAGACAAAGTCCAGCAAGGTCAGCACAAAAAAGTGAGAGGATCTTGCAAAGAAACAGCTCAAAGAAGTATTAATCAGAGCTAGAGAAGTGTCAGCCAGAGCCAGAGCCAGAGCTGGCCAACCAGATGTAGCAAAAACAGGACCAGTTTTAAGCTAATAATATAAGTATCAAGCTGAAGGTTAGTGTTTTGTCAATGCAAGTAGACTCCCCCATATCATACATACACAGGTAGTAGAGCAAGAAAAGGCCATATCAATACTTCACAAGGCCAGATCAGAATTTAAGCCAATGCTTTTCTTAAAGAAAACCAGATTATGTATGAAGCCAAACCAGGAAACAGCCAAACCATGTTTTAATCCTGCTAAAACATAAAGACCAGGTGAGCAGAGCTCCCTCGAATATATAAGAAATGTTCTCAGATTATCCATGATAAGTTTCCATGAATCTCCTCATAACCCACCAGAATATGAACCATCACATAATACTTCAGAGTATCAACCAGTGATCAGCACAGTCAATTTAGTTTCCCCCTATTACCATAATACACCACATTTAGATAACCAGATCAGTAACCATAGAATTGATGCCACTTTTTTTTTCAAGTAACAAAAAACTAGAGTGACTAAGTAAGTAAATAGTACCATGCAAGAAGCAAAAAGAAACCATCTGTTGATGTGTAATTAACAATGCCAAGGTTATCAAACATATGCTTTAGCTTAAGAAAATCCCAAATGTACAGTTTTGCCAATATTTCTAATGTAAAAAACCTGTTATAATTACCCAATAGAGCAAGGAATTCAACCATCATTTATACATCATAAGTACAAGGTTCTATCAAACCTTAATTAGTGGTAAAAATCGAGTGAGGTAAACAAGCAAGGTACACTTTAAGAAAAATAAAAAAAACTTTAAAGTGGAAGCCATCCTAATCATCAACACAGTGGTGGCAGATTGTAGAGCAAAGCACCCCTGGTAATAGTAAGAAAAACCCAAGTCTAAGTGAAGGGAAGAACCCCTCACCTTAATAAAGCGGTCAGAGAGGCATGACAGTAGTCGTCATAGTGAGGCAGGTAAGGCCAATCTCTGCAAGCCATTCATGCCGCATAATCTTCATCAGGATCATGTGCAACCACTAAGGAGGAGGATATTTTCTGAAAAGGGTAGAGCAGCAGGCATCGTCGGGCCGCCAATCATCATCAAAGGGGGATCGGTGGCCGCACAGGAGGAAAAAATGGGAAGGTGGCCCATCACTTGATTCCAATAGGTTAAAATCTTACGGGATTGCTCCCACCCAAGCCTTTTTGTGGTGAATACTTATGGGTTTAAAGATTTTTTAGGGATTGCTCCCACTGAGCTCATATTCAAAAGATTGGTCCATATTGAACCATGCTAACCAAGACAGCAGTGTAGGTAATAGTCAGAATCAAGGATTACCTTATGAGGTAGTTTACAAGTGTGGCAATAAATATTGAATAAAAACATTGCATTGGTTTATGCCAGGAGGCGCTTATAAGAGGCATTCATACGACCATGCTCACCAAGTCAGCATAGTGACCCAACACCAAGGAGTTCAAACCTTAGTTTAGTAATTAATCTTACGATGAAGAGACTTATGCTAAGAGTAGGCTACTTGTAATTAAGCAGCAAAAGGGTTAGTCCACTGCCAGAAGGGTTAGTCCACTGTCAGAAGTAAGTTGGGTACAGCATGAGCTGCATAAATAGTTCTTCTTTAAAACAACTTTTTACTTGTGAAAGGAAGTTGTCTGCACCATATCATCCAAAGTATTCTTTTATCTAAACATTGTATGATAGTTTTTTTCAAGCTCAGTGTGAGCAGGCCTGAAGTACATTTGTCCAGTTTGAAGAATTCGAGCCTATTTAGTGTTGAGGCCAAAATTCAATATTTTATTTCCGCTAAACCAAGTGAGGAGATGAGCCTAGATTTATAAAAGATATTTTCTCAAAAATTTCAAAAATTTCAACTACTTAGTGTACCAAAACTAGGTAGTAAAGTGCCACCAAAAAGATGAGCTAGCTGTAAAAAGTTTTGAATTTAAGCTAGATATCCAAGACCCAAAAAGGCCAACTAGTAAGCAGCAATCAAGGAGTAGATAAGTCAAAGCAAACTAGTAACCCCACCTTAGTATAGAGATACCAAAAAAAAGCCAACCAATAATCAGCAGTCAAGGTGTAGGTAAATCAAAGCAAACCAGCACCCCCTCCTTAGTATAGAGATTATTGTATTTTCATATTTTTCAAACCTGGACTAGACTAAAGGTATGAATCCAGTAATCAGTGGCATGTTTTAGATTTTCACCTCTAGGCAAGCAAGACAAAGTCCAGCAAGGTCAGCACAAAAAAGTGAGAGCATCTTGAAAAGCAACAGCTCAGAGAAGTATTAGCCAGAGCCAGAGCCAGTGTTGGCCAACCAGATGTAGTAAAAAAAGAACCAGTTTTAAGCTAATAATCCAAGTATCAAGCTGAAGGTTAGTGTTTTGTCAATGCAGGTAGCCTCCCCCATACCATACATACATAGGTAGTAGAGCAAGAAAAGGCCAGATCAATACTTTACAAGGCCATATCAGAATTTAAGCCAATGCTTTTTATAAAAAAAACTAGATTGTGTGTGAAGCCAAAATAAGAAACAGCCAAACCATGTTTTAATCCTGCTAAACCATAGAGACTAGGTGAGCAGAGCTCTCTGGAATATATAAAAAATGTTCTCCGATTTTCCATGATAAGTTTCCATGCATCTCCTCATAACCCACCAGAATATGAACCATCACATAATACTTCAGAGTATCAACCAGTGATCAGCACAATCAGATCAGTTTCTCCATATTACCATAATATACCAAATTTAGGTAACAACCAGATCAGTAACCATAGAATTGATGCCGCTTTTTTTGTCAAGCAACAAAAAACTAGATTGAGTAAGTATGTAAACAGTACCATGCAAGAAGCAAAAAGAAACCATCTGTTGATGTGTAATTAACAGTGCCGAGGTTATCAAACATATGCTTTAGCTATAGAAAATCCCAAATGTACAGTTTTGCCAAAATTTCTAATGTAAAAAACATGTTATAATTACCCAATACAGCAAGGAATTCAACCATCGTTTATACATCATAAGAACGAGGTTCTATCAAACCTTGATTAGTGGTAAAAATCTAGTGAGGTAAACAAGCAAGGTACACTTTAAGAACAATGAAAAAACCTTTGAAGTGGAAGCCATCCTAATCATCAACATAATGGTGGCAGACTGCAGAGCAAAGCACCCCTCGGTAATAGTAAGACAAACCCAAGTCTAAGTGAAGGGAAGAACCCCTCACCTTAATATAGGGGTTAGTGAGGCATGACAGTAGTCGTCACAGAGAGCCAGGTAAGGACACTCCCTGCAAGCCATTCATGGTACGTAATCGTCATCGGGATCGTGTGCAAGCACTAAGGAGGAGGATATTTTATGAAATAGGCAGAGCAACAGGCAGCGCCGGGCCGCTGATCATCATCAGAGGGGGATCGGTGGCGACAAGAGGAAAAAATGGGAAGGTGACCCATCACTTGATTTCAATAGGTTAAAATCTTACGGGACTGCTCCCACCAAGCCTTTTTGTGGTGCATACTTATGGGTTTAAAGATTTTTTAGGGATTGCTCCCACTGAGCTCATATTCAAAAGATTGATCCATACTGAACCATGCTAACCAAGACAGCGGTGTAGGCAATAGTCAGAATCAAGGATCACCTTATGAGGTAGTTTACAAGTGTGTCAACAAATACTGAATAAAAACCTTGCATTGGTTTATTCTAGGAGGTGCTTAAGAGGCATTCATACGACCATGCTCACCAAGTCAACATAGTGAGCCAACACCAAGGTGTTCAAATCTTAGTTTAGTAATTAATCTTATGGTGGAGATCCTTATGCTAAGAGTAGGCTACTTGTAATTAAGCAGCAAAAGGGTTACTCCACTGCCAGAAGTAAGTTGGGTACATCATGAGCTGTATACATAGTCTGGGTAGTAATACTATTGAGTTAGTGTGACTAGAACTAGCCATCATAGTCAGATGCATTGACCAAGTGTGTGTGTGTTGTGTGTGTGTGTGTGTGTGGTTGTGTGTGTGTGTGTGTGTGTGTGTGTGTGTGTGTGTGTGTGTGTGTGTGTGTGTGTGTGTGTGTGTGTGTGTGTGTGTGTGTGTGTGTGAAAGAGAGAGAGAGAGAAAGAGATGTGTCCCTTTCCCTTCTTCTTCCTGTATATTTTTGTCCGAATGATTTTTCCTACTTGTCTATGTATGGTGTGTATGGTGACAATGCCCGTTATGGTGCTTGCATGTTGCCATGCTATGATGAATGGTTGCTAGTGTTTCTTACAATAAAACATTCATTGTATGGTGATCACCGTAGGAAAGACTATGGTGCCAAGAAGACCACATCAAGAGGTGCATGCAAAGAAGCTGGTTGGAAAGAAGCATGGGTCTCATCTCGACAAGGGAACGGGGGAATCTTCTCCTGTAAAAATTTCTCTTTGTAGCCCTTGGCTAAGGGAGAAGGAGTTAAAGCAAATGGAGAATCAGCCTTCTCCATGCTCAGGCAAGATGGCCCAAGTGGAGACACCAAAATCAGTGAGTCCGCGCCCAAGAAAGAAGTTGGAAGGCATGTTTGAAGGGCCTGATCAGAATGAAAATCTGGTGGATGAGAAGAAGGTTGGAAGGACTAAGGCAAACCAAAAGAATCTTGGTAAAGCAAAAGTTGGTGAAGGCAAGACTCGTTATCAACCGTGTGTCGAGACGATAGGCGATGGAGCGCAAAACAATATGGATTCTTTGAGGGGAGAAGTAAGTAGAGGCATTGGTGCATCGTCAGCCATGGCTGACGAATCCTTGCCATATGTTGAGGTCTTCTTGCCTGATGGAAGGCTTGCACGGCAATGTCGGGCAAGCAATGAGTGCCCTCAGTAGTTCCTCTTTGAGTTGGTTCAATTGCAGATGGAGAAGCATCTAAAGACAGAGCATGGGCTTGATGTGGCTATTCCCCTTTGCAAGGGAGGTGTGGGACGGGTGTCTAACCTCACTCCTATCTTATTGCAGACATAGCGAGAACCACAAATATAATTGTCAATCCATGGGAAAAAGCTGACTCAACTAGTGCATAGAGGCTACAAGAGGTTGTCAATCTCTTGGAAAACAACAGAAAACTCGCATCTAACTCAAGCTACACTCAAATGACAGAAATCACCAAAAGCTAGTCACTAATCGGTAAACAAATCATAAACGGTACATCATCAAACGACATCCAAACATTACAAAAATTCCAAGACATGTTTATAAGACCTAAGCACATGCTTATGGTCTCAATTCTCACTTTAGGTCAAGTGCAAAAATTGCAATTATTAATAGCAGTAAGTTTTTGACCTAGTTGTTTTCGAACCAGAATACATCTAAATGCTTAGCAATGATGCCCCAATACCCTGTCTATACTTATTTTATGATTTTTAAGCTTGAATTCCTACTTATGATGAAATTAGGCCACGGGTCGGCGACGCCAAAAGCTACGGATTACCATGAAATTCTTATGTCAATGCGTAGAGCTCTTACCTGCGGTTGCAACGCAACAGATGGCACTGCAATGTGACAACCGGGAAGGGAGTAGGAAGCGCAAGAAGAAGAGAAGTGAGCGTCGTTAGCTCACATTGTGTACTATTATCCAAAAACCTTCTAAAATACTTACAAAAATTGGCTTTTATACCTTAGCCAAGGTTTCTATGGTCAAAACTAATAATCTGGGAGCTCTAACTAAAGATAGGTTGATACAATTTGGAAGCTTGTAGCCCCGGCTCATCAATTACACTATTTATCTGGAAGGTAGGAGTTACAACATTCTCGATTCATCAAAATAATGAGTGTTTTTACAATAAAAACTCCGAAAAATGTTATCCGAGTTAGCTTGCTGCTAACATCCCCCCCCCTCCTCAACTGTGTTGTCTCGTGACAGAGCTTCATGGACTGGAGTATTCTTCGTTTGGTACAAGATAGAATGTAGGGTCCTTTTGTAGAGCTTCACGTGCTCTTGTGAACAGAATGAGGTATCTCGAGTTCTTGTTCAACCAGTTTTTTCTCCATTTTGGGTGGATATCATCTGAGCCTTCTGCCTACATATCTTTTTAAAGTCTTTCTTTAACCTGTAGTAGCTCCACTTTTATCAATGGGTAGGGTAGCGATTGTTGATACCATTGAGCATTGATTTGGTTGGAAGTGAGCTAAGTTACATTTACTGAGTGGAGAACTCTCAACTCCCAATCCATTGCTGCTTTCCATTCAACATCTTCATCTAGCTCTCCTTGTAGAGCATCAATGACTAGTTCTATCTCTTTAGCCTTAGCACTGTGGCCAAGTGCTGCTGTTCGCATCTTATCTGTCATCAGCTGCATTTACTTTTTGCATATTCATTCACTTGCATAATGACTTCATCATTTGTTTATTAATCTTCACGCTTGACCTGTGGTTGTTTAGAAGTTTGGGATGTTTCAGTTTGTGGCTCTTTTGTTGATGCAACGGCTTTGGCTTGTGGATGTGCAGGTGGTTCTACTTCTTCTCCTTGAGGCTTTGTGGATGCCTCATCTTCATCTGCTTGCTCTGTTGTAGAGGAAGGTCCTGCTTTAGCTATTTCAGCTTCCTTGGGTTGTTCAAAACTTTCTTCTTCCTGTTGCTCAAGCTCTTTTTCTTCTGCTACGTCATCTTCATTGGACTCGGCATGGGCTGATAATTTTGTTCCGTGGTTGGTGACGAGGGTCGTGGAGACATCTCCTTGTGGTCATGATGTGACTCACTTTGTTTAGTAGCTTTCGCTTGTCTCTGTTGCTCGGCCGCTTCTTCCGTTGCTTTCTTTGAGCTTCTTGAGCTTCATCAGCTTTAAAGCTTCAGCTTCCGCGTACATCTACCCATGGAAATCTTTGGGATCCTCTGGTCCTTTCCTTGCAAGGTTCTTGGTTCTTGGTCCCTTTATATCTCTTGGACTCCATCTTTCTGGGTCTTCTCCTACAGCTTGGCGGCTCCTTTCGTATGTCTGCTTTTCTCTTTCAAATCTAGCCTTCTTTTGCTATGGTTCCTCTTGATGAGCTGCTACTACTTTCTTTTTCATCGCTTCAATCCTTGCCCTTCTTTCTTTGTTGTCAGATATTTTCACTGCCATGGGCTTCATGGGAACTTAATGTAAATTCCTCATCTGACCTGTACACTCTCTTTGTTCATCAAGTGGTCCTTGGAGAAGGTTCATCTAACACAATCCAGGTGTTCTGATCTGGGGCTGGCGGTAAATTTTCGGCCATTCCAATAGCATGATATGATATTCTTGTTAGCACTCCTGGAGCGCCCAAATATGTGATCTTTTCTTCTTTCTTTGTGTCCTTCAGTGTTGTAAGCACATATTGCGCATAATCTATTGCTTGCCTAGTTGTCGACTTCAATACTCGAGTGAAAGTAGTCGCAACTGCATGGTTTGGACCCGGTTTGGAGTGGTGTACCATGGTGGTCTCTTTGAGAGGAAGTGGAAATGCTGATGGTAGAGGCGAGCTGGTTCCTCCACTTGCCTTTGGATGAGATCAGAAAATATGGAAGAAGTAGTATCTTTGGTAAAAGTACCTGCTTTCTTTCTATCTCTTGCCCGCATAGTCATACCTTCTGTTGGCAACTTCAGTGCCTCAGCCACTATTTCTTTAGTGATTACCACTTCAAAATTTTTCCATTGTTGATCCGTGATTTGGGCCGACCCATCTTCTTTGATCGTGGATAGTAACTCATATGCTTTTTGAAAATCTACTCTGCATGGTTCCTGGTTGTAGAAATCTCTAAGCCCCAGCCTTCTGTTGTCTTCCGCTACATCATAAACCTCCTTCGGTAGCATTGCAAATTTACTTGGTATCCTTCTTCGCTCTTGAATCTGCCAGTGAAAATCGTTGTGTTATTTTCTTCCAATTGTTCTTTAGACAAGTAAGTTGCCTTTGATGTCTTCACTGAGCTTGGATCTAATTGGTATAGTGGCAAGTCTTGTAGCTTTTCTTTTTGGGACACCCTTTTCTTTGCCTTCTCAGCCGCTTGCATTGCTCATGTTAAGTGAATACAGTGTCAAAGTTAGAAAAATTTGCAAATTCCGCTCTAAAATGCCTTGAGTCTGAATTGCTGACAAATGATGTCCATTTTGCTTCAAATCAATTTTGGAGCATGCATAGATGCATAAAAACATGTAGAGATCAAAATCATATAGTTCATGCAAAAATTACAACAAAAGTAAATAATCACGATGATTATTTACAGTTGGGAATTTTTTTCAACTTTTTGCACTTTTGACATCATAGGCTTGAAACATATGGCATTTAGGCACTCTAAGTGAAGTGTGGACTCATTTGAGTGCGCTGGGTGGAAATGGTGCTAGATTTAGGCTTTCAGACTCTGAAATAGTAGATATAAAGAGATTTTGAGTTTTTGAGATCCAAACTTGATTAGTGGAATTGGGACATCATGTTTTTTGGTCTCATAAGGTCAAAGTTGCAAATTGCACCCATTTTGGCAAGAAAGTAAATAATCGCAATTATTTACTTTTTCATCAAATTATACATTTTTTGTTGCAACTTGGTTCTCGGCATGATGTAGAATCTATATGTGAGATATGGGATGATTTGGATCAAAAAATGTGCTAGATAACTCAAAAATTGGATTGAAAAGAATTTGGTGCGTTTTTTGATAATTTCAGAGTTTTTCTTGATCATTTTGTCCGCTACATAGTCTTGATGCTACCCATCCAGTTTTGGCCCATTTGGAGTCAGTTTGACTTTATTTGTCAAATGACACTTTGTAGCCTTCAAGCTGTTTTTTGTTGTTTGAGAGCTTGCCTTGACTATTTTCATGAAACCATCTAGGTACATTGTGTATAGACCCAGTCTATAAGCTGCATGTGGAGTCAGAATCCAATTTTGAAATATGGCAAAAACCTAGATTATTTATTTGGGACCCCCCGCTCGACCCCTACCAAATGGTCATCAGGTGATATGAAAGTGTTCTATTATATAGGGACATGCTAAATGTAAGCACATGGGTCCTATGGGCAAGGCCACCGGTACGGCCGGACAATGTGTACGCTAGGGGGACGTTTCCGTTGCGCAGCAAAATGAATACAGACACAGTTTTCTACGTGAGCAATGCGTGGGCAAACAGCGACAACCGCTCTCCACTAAGGCGAGCGACCAAGGCAAACTTGACCGGCAACTTGAAGGCAATGAGGCTCCAAAGGCTTTCGTTGGCATCGTTGGCTGCATGCATAGGAAGGTCCGCTTAACCCTTGCATGAAGGAGGGTTGAACCCACCCCATGAGGGTAAGAGGCCAACACTTTACCATCAAGCTATTGGCTCTTGTTGTGTATAACTGGGAAAGATAGTCTACTTGTATTGAAATGAAAACTAGAAGGAAAGGGAAAGCTTCAAACTTCAAGGAAGTAGTTTCACCCTTCCTTTTCACTTCTTGGAGGAAGGCAAGTTTTTCTCCAAAAATTCTTTCTTCCACAAGGAGGTAGCTTCAAAGTGAAGAAAAGCCTTCACAAAAACGACGAGTTTTTGTGAAGAATCATCAAAGGTGTTCTTACAACGAACGACAAGTGAAGCGTTCAAATTCTCACAAGGCGAGGTTCGCATGCAACGCAAATCGCGGAGCATACAAAACACAAAGACTTCAATTTCTCAAGGTACAAGTTGTCATTTTTTTTTCTCTCTGTGCATTAGTGTGTGTTTACCATGGCCAGTGAGGATATCTCACCTACACACACGTTTGATTTTGAGCACGTAGATCAAAATCAGGGCGCCACGGGTGCTGCTGACACTAATATGCATGATGATGATGATCTAGGAGATCATAGGCTTGTAGATATGGCTTCTTTTAAGACTTTGGAACATCACCAAAGCATACTTGAAAGCAACCTCTCTGCACTCAATGCAAATGTTACCAATCTTATGAAGTTACTTGTGAAATTTATGAATTCACAAACGACTCAAGGAGCCACAAGTGGCACGATTCAAGGGAACCAAGCTCGCACGACTCAAGGAGTTCAAGAGACAAGTGCTGCAGAAGATGAAGAAGGTAGCAATGCATTACTTAAGAATATCACCACTCCTGAGTTTCACTCGGAAGAGTGTGATCGCAACAAGGATGCGGTCAATACGTTCTTAGACAAATGGAGTGATATTCATAGATTGAGACACACCCCGGATATAAAGAAGGCTGTGGAAACAAGTCTATCTCTTAAAGGCAAGGCCTATAAGTGGTGGATGACATTTCCAATAGATGCTCATCCTTTGTCTTGGGCTACGTTTCAAGCTTCTTTCTCCAAAGAGTTTTTGGACTCCAATGAAGAAGATAAGAATTGGTTAGCATGGGATGCATGCGGCATGTTTGGTCTCTCTCACACACAATACCTTTCAAAGTATCAAAAAATCATATTAAAACTAGAAGGTCTAGATGAATTCCAAAAGATACGGGGTTTTAATAGGGGTCTTGACAAAGACTATCGTCTTCATGTCAAGACCCAATATCCAAAAACTTGGGAAGAAGCCATTAGTCATGCACAAAGATATGATGATGACCAAGAGAGGAAAGGAAATGTTCCCTACTCTAAGAATACTTTTGCTAAGAGAAATGTGGCTAAGAGCCAATGGCGAGGTAGATCTCCTATACGTTCCAAGAGGAATAAGAGACAATCTACCTCTCCACGCCCACAAGAGGCTTAGAAGCCTAAACAATCACGAGATACTCCGCGTGGGTCTCTTAGCATTGCTGATTTTGAGTGTGCAAAGAAACACAATTTGTGTTTTAGATGTTTTTTGGACCAACATAACAAGAAATATTGTCCTCTTTTACAAGGCAAAGAAAAGGCCATGCACACGGTGCAACGTCTCACATTAGATTCATCTTCTAAATATTGTGTTGTAGAGGTTCTTCATATGGAAGAAAAGCACAAGTGTTGTGTGCCTGCTTCAATGTGGCAGCCCACCTTTGGCCCCATGATTTGATTCGCATGCATGGCACTATTAACGGACAACGTGTTCGTATTTTAATGGGTGATGGTGCAACTCATAACTTCTTGAACTATAAGCTAGTCAAGAAATTGAAGCTTACACAGACTCTCTACTCTCACAAGTATGTGGTGGAGCAGATGTCTGGGAATGATAAAGAAGTATGGGACACGGTAGTTCAAGGAGTTGATTTTATTATTCAAGATACCCTTGACTTTCAAGTTATGAGCATGGACCATGTTGATGTAGTTTTAGGACGGGAGTGGCTTCATGGTTTAGGAAACACATTGCACACTAGTTATGAGCACAACTCCTTATCCTTTATGGCCAATGGTAAATATATGCTTTTGCTTGGTGAAAAAAATATACCATCTGCACCTCTTATATGTACAACCGAGCTTTCTATTTTGCAAAAAACAAATTTAATAGATAAAGTCTTTTTGTGTTACCGCTTGTCTCCAAGTCTTGTGAATTCTCAAAAGCAAAGTGCGGTGAATTCTAGTAATGCTATGCAAAGTGCAATGAATTCTAGTAATGGTATGCAAAGTGCAATGAATTCTAATGATAAACAAAGTGTTAACAAATCTAACCAGCAAAGTGCTCTCAATTTTAATTCTATAGAGCAACATGCAACTGTTGTAAAACAAACATTACAGGAATTACAAGATTCTCCATCCCAGCATAACTCTAGTTTATTTCTCCTTTTGCACGGAAAACGCTGACTCACTTACTCACTGATTATAGTGATGTGTTCTCAAGGGATTTATCACCGGGTTTACCCTCTACATGTGATGTGCAGCATGGCATAGATTTCTTTCCAGGCACTAAACCGGTGAGTAAACCACCTTATCGTATGAGTGCTAAAGAAGCCAAGGAGGTTGAGAGTCAGTTGGTGGCTGACTACCTCGCTCATGGTTTCATTATACCTAGCACTTTGCCTTGGGCATCACCAATTCTATTGGTAAAAAAGAAAGATGGTATTATGCGCATGTGCGTAGATTATCGCAGATTAAATGCGATAACCATCAAGAACAAGTATCCTCTGCCTCGAGTGGATGAGTTGTTTGATCAACTCCATGGGGCAAGATACTATACAAAGATAGATCTTCGTTCAGAATACCACCAGGTACGTATCCTACTTCAAGATATCTTCAAAACTGCCTTTAGAACACGGTTCGAGCATTTTGAATTTTTGGTTATGCCTTTTGGTCTAACCAATGCTCCAGCTACATTTATGACACTCATGGATAGTGTCTTACGTCCCTATCTTGGAATATTTGTTGTGGTTTTCCTTGATGACATTCTCATTTACAGTAAGACTAAAGATAAACACATAGAACACGTACAATTAGTGTTTGAACAGCTACGAGCTCACACGCTGTATGCTAAGCAAAGCAAGTGCGATTTCTTTAAAACAGAGATACATAACCTCGGTCATGTGATCTCTTATTCTGGCATCAAGATGGACACTAACAAGGTCGCTGCTATTCTTCGATGGCCACATCCCAACGCGGTTGAGGAGCTTCAAATATTTTTAGGCATGGCTGGATTTTATCGACAATATATTCGTGACTATGCCAAAATCATTGTTCCTATGACAGATCAACTTAAAGCAAAAGGGAATACCTTTTCTTGGGAAGAAGCCCAAAAATGCAGTTTCGAACAGCTCAAGGTAGCTATAGCCACTGCTCCCATCCTAGAAATCGTCGACCCACTTAAGGCGTTTGTGGTAGAGACTGATGCTAATGATAAAGCCATTGGTGCGGTATGTCTCCAGGAGGGAAGACCTATAGCCTTTGAAAGTAAAAAGTTAGATAGAGCTCAACAGAATTATTCTGTCTATGAGAGAGAGCTCTATGCCATAATTCACGCTTTACAAAAGTGGTAACAGTATTTATATGGTGTTGAGTTTGAAGTAGTCGTTGACCATGACAATATCAAATGGTTTACTACTCAAACAAACGCAAACGGCCGTAAAGCTAGATGGGAAGAAATCCTTCAAGATTATGATTGTAAGCTACGATATCGCAAGGGGCAATATAATGTAGTAGCGGATGTACTAAGTCGCATGCCTCAGATTAATTCACTTGCTTTCTCTGGACTAAAGAGTGGATTTTTGGAGTCATTACGTGGCAAGTGTGCAGAAGATCAATCATATGCTAAAGTGTGGAGTGCAGTTTTAAAAAGGGATCCCTCACACTCACATGTCTCTGGACAACCAGATCAACATGTCTCTGCACGTGCAGATAGAAACTCCAACACACAGAGCTCCACACCTACTCAGGAAGAGCTTAAGCGATGGAAGAATTTTTCCATTGATGATGGCTACTTACTCCACAAAGGTAGAGTATGTGTACCAAAGGACTCAGACACTACGCGCCAAATCTTATTTGAGTGTCACGATAGTCCAAGTACTGGTCATCCAGGTATCCGTAAGACGTATGCCTTAGTTCGACGAAAATTTTATTGGCCTGGCTTACATCATGATGTTCAAGAGTACGTACTCAATTGCCAACAGTGCCAAGTTAATAAGGCAGAGCGCCTCAAGGTAGGTGGCCTTTTACATTCTTTAGAGATTCCACAAGGTAAGTGGCAGAGTATCTTTATGGATTTTGTAGGAGGACTACCTACTATAAATTGTGGCCATGATGCCATTTGGGTAATTGTAGACTGTCTCACAAAGATGCGTTGGTTCATTTCCCACTAAGACTATGGTTAAGACATCGAAATTAGCACGACTATTTGTAGAGCACATATATAAACTCTACGGTCTTCCAGCTAGTATCATTAGTGACAGAGATCGAAAGTTTGATAATCACTTCTGGAGAGCTGTGTTCCAAAAGTTGGAAACTAAACTTAATCTAAGTACGGTTGATCATCTAGAAACGGATGGTCAAACAGAAAGAGTTAATCAAGTGCTAGAGGATATGCTATGAGCGTACGTTAGCAAGAAGCAAACCAATTGGGAAGACTACTTACCTATATTGGAATTTTCTTATAATAATTCAAAGCATGTAGTCAATAATTCAAAGCATGTGACTTCAGGGTTTAGTCCATTTATGCTTTTGTATGGATTTCAACCTAGATCATCTGTTACGGTGGGGTTGGCTAAGGAGAAGATACAACAAGCAAAGGATTTGCTTCAAGACCATTTTGACATGCTTCGAGTTGCTCGACAGAATGTTAAGCAAGCTCAAGATCAATATAAGAAGTACACATATGAGCATCAGTGTCTTGCTACTTTCGAAGAAGGAGACAAGGTTTTCCTCAAAGTTCCGGAGCATTCAAAAAGTCTGAAGACGAAAAAAGTTGCTAAACTTTCACCACGCTATTGTGGACCATTTACCATTCTCAAATGTATAGGTCAAGTGGCCTATAAGTTAGCTCTTCTAGAGCAGTCACGAGTTCATCCTATTTTTCATGTTAGCCGTTTACGAAAACATCTAGGACAGAATGATAATGTCATTGACACAGGTGTGTTGGTTGACCTTATCGCACCGCCAAGCATTCCTCATGAGCCCAAAAAGATTTTGGATTCTCATGAGATTCGCACCAGACATCGCGTCAGACGACAGGTGTTGGTAAAATGGCTAGATAGACCTGAAGAAGGTTCTACATGGGAGAATGTCTCCGCACTTAAGAAACATTTTCCTACATTCGTTTTCGAGGACGAAAACGATTCTCCAAGGGGGGGGTAATGTAAGGACATGGGTCCTATGGGCAAGGCCACCGGCACGGTCGGACAGTGTGTACGCTAGGGGGAGGCTATAAGATAGCACGGTTGGGTGGAGACTAGCACACGCATTACCACCGTCCTTTCACTATAGTTCAAGTCTCGTCTAATTTGGTTGAGCTGATAGGCCGCTATAATCAATTTTGTGTCATAGAACTTCATGCACTACTGCTGGGTTTCTAGGGTTTTTTCTTGAGCCTAGACTTGCTACCCAGCCATATATATTTTCCATTGATAAGTTTAGAACTTATCCCGCATGTCTCGTGTGAGACGGTACTATAAATGGACAATTGTAGACTCCGAAAATCGCGCGCAAAGAAAGCAGAAACCTCTCTCCTCCAAGAGTGACTAATGGAATTGAGGTGATTTTGGGCTACCTTGGATATCTATACTCGGACTTCCCAAACTATTATTCCCCAAATTTCTCTATTAGTCCTACTCGGCCATGAAATCTATGTTAGACTTAGAAATTTCTTCAATCGGATTTCGTTAGCTCATTCTACAAGAATTTGCGAAAGTAGGCCTTGCCGGTCTAATTTAGGCTTCCCGCTTCTGTCTGTCGATTCGATTGAAACTTTTTGTGCATGTCCGTCTTGTCCTTCTGATCATCATTGTATCTTCAGTTTCTCCATCTGAGCTCATTTGCTATTTATTATTAATTTTTTATCTGTTTGCTTTATTGTTTTTTGGTAGATTTCTTCATTTTTGAGTCCCAATCAAGAAAAAATGATGAAAATAACAAAAAAGACCATTTTTTGATGATTTTTTGATAGTATATACACTATTTACATTCATCGGGGAGATGTTATCAGTTAAATTTCCCCTGTTGATGATTTTGTAAGGGCATTATTAGGTAATTTTGCAAAAAATCACACGTTAACATCCAACTTTTTCCTCCCTCTTCAAACATTGCCCTTAATTACTTAGTTCCCTTCCACCCCTCCTAGATGGCGTACTCCGAGACGACTGTGTGTATGGGTCGAACAACCGTGTCTATGCATACCCTTGGTTGGCTCTAACATGCTTTGAAGATCAATGCAATTCAAACCATTTTGTTATGCAAGAGTTGGATCTTGAGTAATTAACTCAAGGGTTTCTGAGGTCGAAGTTTTCTTTTGTTGTTTCCCAAAGAGAAAATATTGTAGCTTGTGTGCTCTTTGCTTTATTGTACCGTCAGGATTCTTTGGCACACTAATTTCTTGAGCTGTCAGTATCAATGATGATGGTTGTTGAGCTTTAACTCGCCATTGGTATCTTGCTTTTTCTTCGATGAAATGTTGTGGTTGAGTCCACTGCTTTATCGATTTTACAGTTTGCGGAGAAGGTAAGTGCTCCTTTTTTCTCCAAATCCATCTTGTTTTAGGTTCCGTGCTCGAAGATGCGCTTCTTTGTGTTTTGAACCTTGGAACCTTCTTTGGTACAATAGATAATGTTTTGGACACCCAAATTTGAAACTGCTTGTCCTTGAGTTATACTTTTAGTACCCATATATACCCATGCTATTAGTAGCATTTTCTTGTCTAGAGGATGAAGAAGATTGATTGCTTCGTGGTTTGTTCTACTGGTAATCTCTTTTCCATTCTTCTTTGCTTGGCTGCAAATTGGAACAATGAGTTGTCCGTCTTTAGGTGATAGCTTGAGTTGATTGGTATCCGAATCTGGGATTGCCTTGTACGTCCGCATCCATGAGATTCCAAGAATCATTGTTTCATTCATGTGTTCATCTTGTAAGCATACGAAGTGATGAGGGCATGAACATCCATATACTACCACATTTAAGTTGACTACTCCCAGTGCCGGTGTTGGGTTCTTGTTGCATCCTTTGATAGCCGATATTCCTAATGTCAAAGACTGATTCGTTGCTTTCTCGTACGTGGAATAACTGACTCGAATTACTCAAACTCCTGTATCGACAAATGCATTTGTGATATGGTTTTCCAGTTGTACTCTGATGTGAAGGTCCATTCCATCTAACCATTCATCATCCGTTGACACTGAATCCTTCTGTAATTCCCATAATCGTTCATTTAGTTCCATAGTGTTGATGGCAACAGGTATTTGTTGATTTTTGAGAGCAGTTTTCCTTTTGAGTACTCTAAGTAGAGCTTCCTCTTGGGCTTCATCAATGACCTGCTGCCCTGCTACCGTTTCATCTTTCTTTGCTTTGGTGCATGCATCTTTTCTAGCAGTTCATTGGCTAGTGGCAAATTGTACTTCTTTAAACGGCATCCACTAATCCAATTAGCCATTGGTTCACCATCTAGGGTGGAAAACTGAACTGCTCCACTTGGAGATACGTCTTCAATCATAAAAGGTCCATTCTCCTTTTTCTTAAACTTGGGAATGTGTTGCTTAAGGGAATAGAATAAAACTAAGTCCCCTTTTTTGAAGATTTTTGTAACTATTTGGGAATCAAAAAACTGTTTTTGTTTTTGCTTTTGTGCATAGATGTGAGCTACAGCTATTAGCCTTTGCTCATCCAACTTTTCAAATCCTCGAGCCTCTCTAACAATTCATTTCTAGTACATTCAAGATCCTTAGCTACCCTTAGTGTTGGCAATAGAAATTCTATCGGCAATATGGCATCAAAACCATAAACAAGGTTAAAGGGTGTAGCATTTAATGTTGTCTTGAATGAGACTCTATAAGCCCATAGAGCGGCATGGAGATTCATTTCTCATAGTCCCTCCTGAACTAACCACTTTAGTCAATACCGAGCTAAGAATTTTATTTGTATGCTCAGCTTGTCCATTTGCTTGTGGGTGATAGGGAGCCGATCTTTTATGGATGACCATAAATTTGGTAAGCAGATACTCAATTACCTCATTAAGGAAATGAGTTCCCCTATCACTGACAGTTTCTATTGGCAGTCCATATCTTGTGAACACATTCTCATACAAGAATGTGGTGGTGGTTCTGGCATCATTCTTTTGCGTTGCTTTAGCCTCTGTCCACTTGGTCAAATAGTCTGTAGCTACAATGATATATTGAGCTTGGGTTCTATAAGCAGGTGGTTGTATTGGCCCAACAAAGTCTATACTCCATTTTGCAAAAGCTCTAGTCCCCATCATTGGTCTTAAAGGCATGCTATCTACACAGGTTGGCATTTTTTCTCGTTGACATACATCACACCTTCGAACATATTCCTTGGCATTTGCAAAAAGTGTTGGCTAGTGTATGCCTGCCATTAAGATTTCTCTTGCGGTGGTGTCACTAGAAAAGTGACCTCCAGCTAATCCAGCATGTGCTTGTTCTATAATGGCCTATATTCCTCTTCATTTGCACAAAGACGCAGAGATTGATCCTTTCCTCTTCGATATAATTGGTTTTCAATAAGAGCATAGTCTCTTGCTTTTGTTTCAATTTCTCTTTGGCGGCATTTACTCATATCCTCGGAAAATGTTCGGCTTGATAAGTAAGCAACTAGATAGTTACTCCACTTAGGAACGAGTGATATTTGGAACAATGTCACATGAGGTATGGGTGCTTTTTTCTGGTATTGAGTACATTTTTTTACGAATGAGTGAACATCACTCCTCATGGTTGGCCAAAATACTCCAAGTCTCAAGATCCGTTGCATAGTTTGGTCTTCCACAAAGTGAAGTCCCATTATGGCAATATGTGATTGACTTAGGTATTGGGTTTTCTCTTCAGGATTAATACACAAACGCAATATTCCCTCCCGATTTATTTTGTATAACCTTCCAGGTAGTAATTGATACATGGATGATTGTCAATTAATCCGATTGTAATAGGAAGTTGTATTTGTGAATCCACTTGAGCTATGGTCATCAATGATACCATATTTTTTGACCATCAAGAATCATTTCCACGGAGAATAGATATGCATCTGGTAGATCATCATCTACTCCCTTTGGTGATTCGCCTGAAATAATCCTTGACAAATGATCTGCTCTTTGATGAGTGGTGCCCTTTTTCACAACTACAGTGAAATCAAATTCCAAAAGAATGATGAACCATCTCACTATTGTTCATGTGTTGCATGGCTTGTTGACCAAGTACAATAAGGCTTGGTGGTCCATAAAGAACACAAATTTGTTAGCTAATAGGTAATGTCTACACTTTTTTATGGCATAGATCATTTCTAATCCTTCCCTTTCGGTGGTTGTATAGTTTTTCTTTGCCATATTCGGATGTCTACTAGCATAACAAATAGGAAAATCAATTTTTCCGTCTCCTGGTTGAGCAAGTATACACCCAATGGTAAAATTCGAAGCATATACATGTATGTGGAATATCTTATTCCAATCTGGTGCCTTGAATATTGGGGCTGAAGTGAGAGCTTGCTTAAGCTTCATGAAGGATTCTACATACTCATGAGTCCGTTCAAAGAGTGTAAGCAAGATGTACATGGGTTTTGCAATTATAGCGTACATGTAAATGAATCGTGTGTAATATCCACAATCCCATGAAAGTTTGAACCCCTTTGACTGTTGTCGGTCTAGGCAATTCAATAATAACATGAATTTTATTCATATTAGTAGCTATGCCATTTTTAGACACTATATGTCCAAGAATTTTTTCTTGTCTGCCCATAAATGTGCACTTTTTAGAATTAAAGTAAATCCTATAAATTCTACATTTTTCGAAGACCTTTTTGAGTTGTTCAAAATGATCAGCTCGGATGATGAATGTATACATAGATCATCCATATATACTTCCAAGAAATTCCGAAGGTATTCTTTAAAAGCATGGCTCATTAATCTTTGAAAGGTAGTAGGAGCATTAGTTAACCCAAAAGACATAACCCGATAGGCAAAAATACCCTATTCAGTTGCAAAGGCAGTTTTATGTTGATCTTTGGGGTCAACCAAAAGTTGATTGTATCCCAAAAATCCATCTAAAAAGCTGTAAGTTTCTTTTCCTTCAACTCGTTCTAAAACATGCTCAGTGATTGGAAGAGGAAAGTTGTCTCTAATGGTAGCTGCATTCACTTTCTTGAGATTGATACATACTCTTAATTTTCCATTTTTCTTGGGTACTACCACAATTGAAGACACCCAATCTGTGTGTTCAATTTCATAAATGAATTCAGCTTCCTTTAGCTTTTCTATCTCTTCTTTGATCTTTCTGGAAAATGTTTCATTATAAGTATATGGCCTCTGTCTGCTTGGTTTCGCACCATCCCTCATAGGTATAGTATGTTGACCGATTTTTGAATCAACACCCTTGAGATCCTTATAAGACCAAGCAAAGATATCTCGGTATTCCTTTAGTCAGCTTAACAAAAGCTCTTTTTCTTCTTTCATCAGGTTGTTTGCAATGTAGGCAGGCCTAGGCTCTTCTCCTAGTTCTGCCAGATCTATCCTTTTTGCGTTTTCAGCTTTTCGTTTAAAGTATATCTACCAGTGATTTTTTCTTTGACACAATCATATGCATCTATTTGCATCAGAAACTGTGTTTACTAGAGACTGATGGCATACGTTTAGATCTCAAGTTCCTTGTGTCTCTTTTTCTTCTATATCATTTCTGTCTTCTCGGTTTCTAATTTGGAAAGTCAAAAAACTTTCCCTTCCCTCCTTTCATGAGTAGTTTAGCTCTCACATGGTCTTTTTTCGACCCCGAATCATCTGAGGTAGCTGAATGTTCTTCTAACTCGTCTATTGTATCATAGTAGAGGTCTGAAAAGACTTGTTGAGCTCTCATTAAGTCCTTGGATTCTTGAATTTTTTCTTCAATGTGAACTGTTGAGATCATTTGTATGAGAATTATGTCATAGCCGTCCTCATTGCAAAATTGAGTAGGCATAGACATATTTACACATACATCCATTGTTGCTAAAATTTGAGTCCACTCAAATGGCTCAAACAAATGCTCCGAAAAGGGTTCCGGTACATAAGCTTCATCTACGTAATCCCTTTCTAAGATACATTCCTCTCGTTTTAAGCTCCCATCTTCTGAGGCTCCGCACATCCAAATAGGTGTGTCTTTGTTCAACCAAGATGGAATCTTAGTTTCAGCCGAAGAGACTGAGTCAAATTCTTGTATGGGCTTTTTCATAACATCTCTATAAGTGTGATCTTTTAGATTAACTCTTGTTATTGATCCCACTTGCTTCAAGTACAAATAATTGTTTCCCCAATCCTAAATGAGTTGTACTTGTTGCATGAAAGGTCTTCCCAAGATGATTTCATAATTGAGTTTTTTTCCAAAGTCCACTACTGCAAAAGTATGTTGATAATCAATTCCACAGAAATTAACTATCACTTTTCCAAGCAGTCCTAAGGGTCTTTCGATGTGTCCATAAGCCAATTGCAATTTCATTCGAGTTGTCTAATGGTTGGTTTTCCCCATGATTCCCATATTGCTTTCATGGCTATGGCTATGCCTGCTCCACTATCCCAGTATTGCCATGGTTTCTATATCATTATATCTCACTGTAAGGGTTGTGTTTACTTATTCCGCTTTGTAGTATTCTTCGATTTTGTTCATTGGACAAATCTAATCTCTTTGTTTTCCAATTCGTGTTTCAAATTTTTTCAATTTTTCACGATTAGCCCTATTATCCCCACCTTCTCTAGAGTTTTCTGTAGATCATTCCATAGATTGGTCTGATTTTTAACAGTTCTCCTAAGAGTGCATTGAATGGGTGTAGACATGATTGAATGGATGTTGTCTACCTCTAGGGTCTGTTCCGCTCTTTTTATCTGAGTGGTTTTACACACTATGGATTCGTCTTCGTGATCTCCCAAAAAAGAGGGTAGTGTTTTCAGAGTCATTGGTTTAGACATTCCTGAAGCTTCAGAGCCGCAATCCCCATATAAGGATTGTACATCCATTTCCATATCAGGAGGTAGATTGTCTAACCAAACTTCCTCTATAGGAACTGACTTCAAAGCCAGGCTCCCATCATTAATCTCTCTAGCTTTTTCCCATAAGTGTCCTGGCCAGTCTTCTTTTACGGACGAAATTCCATCTAGAGCATCTTCAATGTCAGGCACTATGAGTTTTGGCTCTTTAGTTTCATGGTGGGGTTCTACCACCACTTTGGATTTCTCTTTACTGGTTCCTACCACAAGCTCCTCAAGTTTTGCTATACTCTCGAGCTTGGGTTTTTGTTTTTCCAACATCTCTTGAGTAATTCTTACCAGATTCTGATAAGCTTCAAGCTTAGCTGCTTCCATATCTGGAGAAGGATAGTTTTTCCATTTGTTTTCTATGTTTTGACCTGCTTTAAGTCCTGCTTGGTAAGCTTCCAAGGCTGCATTGATTGGCTCAAAAATTTTGTCTACCAAAATTGACCCTCCAGATTTCACTGTGATTTTCTTGATTTCACTTCCAGTTTCTTTCATTTTTTCTTGGAATAGTTTCTTGGCTTTATCCTTGATTTTAGCCCTTTTTTTTTTTTTTCTCATCTCATACCTTTGGCTTCTTCTTCTCTTGGTCTTTTGAGAGGAAATTTTTGTATTCTCCGAATCATCAGAGGAGTTATGTTTCTTTTTCTTAGCCTGGGCTCTACTGATTACTTGGACTACGTTCAGTACTGCTTTACCCTTATTTAAAGGATTTTTTGGACAATCTTCAAGGAAGTGTCCTCCCTTTTTGCAACATTGTACACAAAAAGCTTCAACTCGCTTAATGTTCTTGTCAACAAGCTCTATGCATTCATTTTTCCACTGGTCATCTGCACCACAGTTATGACAGTTTTCAGTCCTTGGCTTAATTATGGGTCTTACCATCGGTTGATTAGCTACATAGTACATCGACGCAAGCTCTGGTGTAGTATAAGTCGCAGGTTCTTCCATTGGTGGTGGATATGAATTATACACTCTCCTTCTACCATTACTGTACATGAAATAGGCTCAACATAGGGCGTAACAGGCACTAGTGCTTGTTTATCTATGACTCCCTCTAAATGCATGTACTTTACAGGCACTGCATTATGTCCAAGATATGGAGGTTTTTGACCCAATGCGGTTTGAGGTCTTTCCATACCCATCGGTGTTCTTTGAGCTGGGGCCATATTAGGTTTATATCTGTACATGGGTTGTCCTTGTGGCCTTATAGGTACATATAGAATGTTCCCATCATACTTTGGTTGGTAATAACACTCATTGGTCTCATGGTTGGTACATTTACCCTTGATTGCACACCATTTTTGCGGCCTAATTGGTTGTCCCTGTGGAGGTGTCCCTTGTCATGGTCCCCTCATAGGTGCTTTTTGCATGTTATTCATCATTTCATTCATTCTTTTGAGCATGTCTTCTATGACTGTAAGCGATACTACAGCAGCCGTTCCCACTTGTGCTGGTTTGGTGGATGCTATTTCCTCACTTTGATTATCCTTAGGGACATCTTGTTCATTGAAAATATCACAATTGTCTCCTAATTCAATAGCGTCTGACAAACACTCTTCTAGGGTCATATGTTTCTTTCTATGCAATATAGCATGAAGTTCTTTGTTTAAAATCCCTCTAGAAACAATGATACTAATTTTTCTTCTGCAGGTATTTCTAGTTCGGAGCATCTTGCAATATATTGCTTCATTCTAGTTGCACAATCCCTAACAGACTCACCTTGTTTCTGTTTGAAGCTATAGATTTGAGCTACCGTATTATGTTTGATCCCCATTTTGGAACATGCAGCTACAAATCCTTGAGCTCATGTATTTAAGTCCATGATTGACCTTGGTGGAATGTTTTGGAACCATGTCAGTGCTTTTCCTTCTAATGTCATTCCAAATCCCTCAAATTGAGTATGAAAATCAAATATGCCTTCTGCTCTTAGCACTTGCTTAAATCTTGCTAAGTGGTTATATGGATCCCCAGATCCACTGTGTTTTCTGACCCATTTTTTAAAATTAGCTGGTCTAACACGTCTATTTGGTTCAACTCCAGGTCTCCTGGCAGTTGGTACTGTCCCGAGTCCTTCAAACCAATCTATTGGAAATAGTGACTCATGTAGCCATGGACTAGCTTTAGTGTCACGCGGTTTTCTTTGCGATGAGGTAGGTTTGGGTTTTTCAACCTTGCTCCCAAAAGATCTCTCGTGGAGTTCCTCTCTTGGAATAGTTTCCTGTCCTTGGCCCAATATCCAATCTCTTATGGAGTACCCTTGGTATTTGGTTTGTTCCACCTCCTCAGAACGCATTATAACAAATTTATTGTTATAACAATCCCTAAATAGGTAGGTTGGTAGATATGTTGAACCCTTGTCCTTGATTTTGAAGATATAGATGATCTTCATGTTTATTAACTGTCCCAATTTGGCATGAGAAGTCCATAGAAGATCTTTGACGTTTCTATCCTCCCAACAATAGACTCCGATCCTAGGATTATCCATGCTAAGTCGTTTCAAAGGCTTCAAATCAACTTGATCGTATCTCTTGAATTCTAAAGTCAGCGGTCCTTCTTTTGTTGCCATATCTGGAATTATGGTATTTACTTCTAAACCCCATTTGTCTATCACATCAGGGTTTTCAACTTATAAATACTGAGTTCCGTTTTTATCCATATGCATTTTTCCTTGTTTGTTTGCCATGATTTTCTCTTCAAACTCTATTTCATGGTCATCAATGCAAATGGCATACTCTTTATTAGGATCCAAGTAAACCTGAGCTCTGTGGCCATTAGTTTTATAAAAGGTGAGTATGTGCTTATAAGGCACTATCGTTTCAGTTCCTGAATGAGTCGAATAGGAAGACATTTCAGATGTTGATTCTGAAAAAGTGTCTGAGACTTCTTCAAAGATAGTGTCCAAGTGATCGCCTTGATTTACACTCTCTTTGGTGGATACCCTACTAGTGGTCTCTCCAAATATTCCTCGGTTTGCTGGTATACGACTAGATCTAAGGTTCATATAGACTTGTGAAGACCTGGATAGAGTACTTACCATCGGATTGACTTGTTATCAGTTTCTTCCACTTGACTTGATTGCAACTTTTGTCAAGATTTCAATTCCTCCTCTGCAACCTGATTCATGTATCAATTTTAATCAAGTTAGCTATTCTTTCACAAAGACTGTACAATTTTTGCTAACTATTGTGACTAGTCTATGTGTATCACTTCAATTTGAGTTAAGTGAGTCAGCAATTGAGACTTTCAGATTCTACTTTTTCAAAAAGCCAAAAGACTATCTACAACCTGGAAACTGAGTAAACATGTACTAATTTGGATCGGATCGAACCCAAAATTGACCGATGGCCTTGTATTATGTTGTTCTAACACTATACAATCTCAAAAGTCCAAAATTCTATCTCTGTGTATCAAAAGTAAATAATCGTGATTATTTACTTTTTTCAATTTTCTACAATTTTTGGCTTGTTTTGCCAAGTATTCAACTTGTTAAGGTCTCTCAACAAGGTTCACTGAGTTTGATCAAAATTTGTCCAAGTTATCAATTGTTTCGTGTCCGTAGACTCAGTTTTCAAGAATCTGGCTTAAGTCTCACTTCTGTGATCCAAATTTCACCAAATTTGATTTGTGTGGTCTACTTGATATGCTTAACCTTGGGGGATACTCAAATGTGCAAAAATGTCCAATTTTGTAATAGATGTAAAATATCGTGATTATTTACAGCTAGTATTTTTATGCAATTTTTTACCACAATATTGGCACAGAATGGTTAAGCAGCTCAACTTAAGCTCCCTAGCCAAGTTTCATCAAGTTTGGATAATCTATGTTCAAATGGTCAACAATTTTGTGTCTGCAGAGTGACTTTACAAATTTGGCCACAATTTTCACTTCAACGATAACATGCTAAAAATAGTGGTATGCTGGGTTGGTCAAAAAGGTTGAGGAATGAGACAAAAGTAAATGATGCGATTATTTACTTCTGATAAATTTTTACATCTTTTTTATCAATCGATGCATGCGCACCTGTTTAACACTTCAATATAAGCCTATGAGTCAAGTTTCACTGAGTTTGAACAAAAATTTTCCAATTTACACTCAAGTTCTCGTCAATCAGTATAGATTTCAATTTTTATCAAGGTTTTGGTTAGTTTAGTGATCCAAATTATATGGGCCTTTACAAAGTATGTTTGTACACATGCATAGAGTCTTTGGTATCAACCTTGGTCACTTTTGAGCTGAAAGTAAATAATCGTGATTGTGCCTAAAATGAGCACTTTTTTCAACTTTTCTAGTGGACAGTCTTCTTATAATCTATTTTAAGCCTCTGAGTCAATTCAAAACTTAATTTAGCCTAAAATATCAAGAAAAAGTAAATAATCTGAGTTTTTATAAACTCTTGAAAATTTACCTCAATCACGTCCTTAAGCTTACCCACTGGTTCATACAACCTTTAAAGCATAATCTCGAGCCGGATTCAGTGGTTGACAGTCTTTTGGTGTTATTTCAAGCCGTAGGCCAGAAATTCTGCAGCTTCACATAAACAACTCACAATTGATTCTTTTGGAAGAGCAATGTCCTGAGATCCCACCTCGGATTCTACTTACCCTACTCCTAGGTTCTATTGCAATGGGGTTGCTAATCGTTAATCGACAAACAAATCATAACTGTTACAGCATCAAACGACATCCAAACGTTACGAAACTTCTAAAACATGTTCATAAGACTTAAGTACACATGCTTATGGTTTCAATTCTCACTTTAGGTCAAGTGAAAAAATCGCGATTACTAACAACACAGTGAGTTTTTGACCTAGTCGTTTTCGACCCAGAATGCATCTAAATGCTTAGCAATGATGCCCCAATATCCTACCTACACTTATTTTATGGTTTTTAAGCTTAAATTCCTATTTATGATGAAATTAAACCGTGGGTAGGCGATGCCAAAAGCTACGGATTACCATGAAATGCTTACATCAATGCGTAAAGCTTTTACCTGCGGTTGCAACGCAACAAACGGCACTGCAATGTGACAACCGAGAAGGGAGTAGGAACTGCGAGAAGGAGAGAGGTGAGGGCTGTTAGCTCACATTGTGTTCTATTATCCAAAAAACTTCTAAAATACTTACAAAAATTGCCTTATATACCTTAGCCAAGATGTCTATGGTCAAAACTAATAATCTTGGAGCTCTAACTAAAGATAGGTTGATACAATCTGGAAGCTTGTAGCCCTGGCTCATCAATTACAATGTTTATCTGGAAGTAAGAGTTACAACATTCCCAATTCATCAAAATAATAAATGTTTTTACAATAAAAGCTCCGAAAAATGTTATATGAGTTAGCTTGCTGTTAAACGGAGGTAGGCATTCCAATGCTGAATTGGGCTCAAGAGCAAAACCGCCAAATGCAACAGACAGTGCACAGTGACGCAAGAAAGCGAAGATGCGCTTCGAGAATAGAGATAGAAAGTTTACATTAAATCTGAAAAAACAGATCACATTCATCGTCTTCGAGCAACTGAGAAGTGGGATAAGCTCAGGCCTGAGTTTAGAAGAGTCTCAAAGGTAGAGTTTATGAGAAGATTGTCAAAGAGCGCATGGCAACCTACCTCGCATCATCAAAAGAGCGCATGGATCACATCCAACAGCAAATCGATGAAGGCTATGAAAAGAATGTAAGTACCATGGCCACTACATCGAGTTTACATATTATTGCATCATGCTTTATTATTACATTTGTTGTGACATGTTTGCTTTGTCAGTCCTAGTTACTTGAAGGTGGATTGTTTGCACGAATACGGTCCTAGTTTATTGAGATGGGTTTAGGTCCACATTGAGATTTCTCCCGTTCAATGGCTGATTTAGGCATAATGACCTTGGAGGATTATCCTTGTAAACCATTTACCATTGATGAGTTGAGGCATGTTTGCTTGCCTAGTCCCAGCTTATCTTAAGGTGCATTGTTTGCTAGAAGTTGTTCTAGTTTACTGAAAAATTCATGGCAACTCTACCAAGTTTACATATTATTGCAGCATGGCTTATTACTACATTTGTTGTGGCATGTTTGCTTGCATGGTCCAAGTTCACTTCAAGGTGAATTTTTTGCCCAAAAGCGGCCTAGTTTACTGAGGACAGTTTAGATTTACATTGCACTAGCTCTCGTTTGAATGGATGATTTAGGCACAACAAAGACTATGATCACTTGTGTTGAGGCATGTTTGCTTATGATTACTTGTGTTGAGACATGTTTGCTTTCTTGGTCGTAGTTTATAAGGCAATGCATTGTCAACGAAGACAATCCTTGCTTATGATTAATTACTTGTGGTTGAGGCATGTTTGCTTTATTGGTCCTAGTTTACAAGACAGTGCATTGTTTGTTGGTAGTTGTCCTAGTTTACCGATGGCTTTTGGAGAAATTTTAAGCTAATTCTCGGCGTCTTGATTGAAATCATTTTATGTAAAATTGTTGGTTTCTTACAGACTGTTTTTTTTGGCTACATTCATCTAAACATGTTGGGTTCAATGGAGGCTATCACTGAGCTCAATCCTCGTTGTTGTTATGCATGCAATGTATGCATGAATGGGCTAACTTGTGGTTTCATTTGGTTGACTGAATGCGGAGGTCCTAGTTCACTTTGTTGTGGCATGTTTGCTTGCATGGTCCTAGTTCACTTCAAGGTGGATTTTTTGCCCAAAAGCGGCCTAGTTTACGTGAGCTCTAGGGCCACCTTTTCCTGGATGGTACCCACATCATTGCTGCATAACATCAGCCATATTGGAATCCCTGTGCCGTTTTGGTTTGGGAAGACTGCACCATAAAGCGGTAGACCATAAATGTTTGTCTTGAAAGTGCTATCCACGGCCCATGAGTTCTGACGAGAGAAACAAAAAGCGACTTGTAGCATCCACTCATCTTGAATGAGGAGGATGAATGGCCGCTTGTTCTCATCAAGGTTTTGGGGACTGTAAGACTACACAAAGATTACCTGTCCATACAAGAAGTATACTTAAGGATACATGCTCACCCATTCAGCTTAAGAAGTTGAGAATGTAGGATTACCTTCTTCAATTCTTGCAAACGTAGAGCCTCTGCAAGCATTGCACCCCCTTCACTACCTACAAAGTTACGTACAGTCAAAAGAAATGTTGGATCAAATGCTATAAAAAACTCAGCAGAGAAAAGGCTTTTCAGAAATTCCAATGGCAAGTTAAGTACCACGATTGTGCATTTGATGAAATAGCATTTGCACCTCTTTTGGTATCATAAAAAATCGCACGATCCAACTCAGATGCATTTGCCATGTGAAACCTTTCCTTGGAGATCGACATTTTGGCGACATGGCGGCACATCTCAACACCAAACAAATCATCCATACAACATGCAATTACAGTTGAATGCACTGGCAAGTGGTAAAGATCAACATGTAAGCTAGGTATGTGCCCGGTGTGATCACCATGGATTGCAATAGTCACCCTATCACCACCATCACAGTGTTGAACCACCACCCTAAATAGTCACTCGCACCTCTTGGACTTTCATTGTCGCCGCTTATCCGCACCTCTGCGATCTATGCTTCCACCTCGATGGCAAATGTATTCTTGTAGCCACTTATATGCTTTATGCTTCCTTGAAGATTTGACTAGGACCAGCCGTGTGTGATGCTTTATCATGATTCTTGCTCGTTGGAAAGTTGAATCTTCTCAGGGTCCACTTCATTAGAGATAGGTGAAGGAGAATTATGCCCGTCAATGTTTTCAACCAGAATTTGAGGTGATGACTTACTCTGTGCAACGGTTACTACATGCTGATTTTCCATGTTCTACATAGCTGATAGTTTAGTACAAATAATAACATTATTTATGTTAGTCTTTATTGAAGTATGACTTGAAATACCTTATTGTTGGAAGCTCTCACTGTATGCTCCCTTTGAATGTGACAATAATCTGAGAAATCTTCCTCTTCTCGAAGTTGAGAGTAGTTGATTCCGTGCATTTCTACTCCTCCACATGTTGTGAAGAAGTCTTGATCTACTGGAGTCGCCATAGATCTAAGCGCCAAAATAGCTTCATCTTCTTCAATTACTGCAAATGGTGTGGCTGGGACCTGAGAATCAATCTCCTTTGTAGCAGTGGTTTCTTCCTCTTCCACTATGTTCATGTGATTACACGACATATTTTCGAATTTCACAGCACAAGGATCAAGAAGCCAAATCCCCGTGGCCTTAAATCCAGCTTTGATATTGTTTTTGTGAAAGATGAGTGTATGGCTTTGGCAACAATAGTAGCTGCTCGATCTTGCTAGCTTGCCTTGAAGAAGTCCTTAAGTGCCAGATGTCTCTTTCTTTTCTAAATTGAGCTTTCAAAGGTTTAAACACTAATACATCTAGTGGTTGAAGTTTGTGTGATGTGTGAGCTGGCAGGGTAATGATATCAATACCTGATGCATCTGCCTTTGCCACCACATCTAGAGAGACGTGGCTGCCATGACCGTCTAGAATGAGAAGATGCCGAGTCTCCTTTCCATAGTGTGCAGTTATTGCTTTGTCAAAGTGGTCAACCAAGCATGAAAGAGTTCGCCCGTCATCCATGCCTTTCTCTGCACAGCCATGGCTGCACCTTCTTCACAGTTTTGAATGTAGTTGCTAGTGATTCTATTGCCTTTAAATATGTAGGATGAAGGAATTGTATGTCCCGCGGCATTAACGCAACACAAAACCGTCATCCACTCACGAGAGTCGCATGTGATGTCATAAATTGCCTTCGCTCCTTTTCTTGCCAACACCTTCATACCTTTGTCTCTTGAACCTTGAAAGCCCGTCTCATCAGCATTCCAAATGTTGGAGGAAGGATATTTGTGTGCTTGATATAACTTGTCGAGGTTATCATGCAAAGATCTCACTATCTCCGGCCTGAATCGGGTTGCCCTAGATTGATCCAAACTCTCTGAAACTCTGAATACCAATTTTGGGTGTCTTTTACGAAATGCATCCCACCAACTTTTGCCGGGAATGCCATTTGAAAAGAGTGTGTGTCTGATCTGGCAGATTTCAGCAACTTTTAGCTTCACATCTAGTACCCATACGCCATGCCCAAAATCACATTTCAAAAAGATCCATTGTAATAAAGCCTCCTCCTCTTCAGTTAGTACTGTCATTGGCCCCTTTTTCTTTTTAAGAGTCTTTCCCTCTTCCCAATTTGCAATTGCTGTTTTGCTCATGCCAAATTGCATCGCACATTTCTCCAATGATAGACCGTCCTCTTGTGCCTTGAGGGCTTTAGCCATATCCTCTTCAGTCCATGTCTTTTGATTGCGTTTCTTTTTAGTTGTGGTGGTTGGATTCTCGAGAATAGACTATTGAATATGTGGCTCCAAAGCTTTTGGTTTTGGGAATTTTGGTTTGGCTTGCAAGGCAAGTGGGGGAATTAATGTTAGTAGATTAGTAGATATCATGTTTGTAGAAGTAGATGTTAATAGATATATGCGTTTGCTCGCAGTCTGGAGAGCTTCATTATTGCGGTGATCTAGAACAGCGGTACGGACATGGGTGTCCTGCAACTGAGTGTTTTCTTCTTTGATGTTCGTCAAAGACCAACACTGCGTGATCAAATGCACAACTGCCTAGGTTTAAATTTACCATCAGACGCACAGGTCTGTTCGTTGAGTGCTCTGGAATCTGGATGTTGTCTGGCATGTCATGAAATGTCGTGTTGTCCGTCTCTGCGTCCTTCTCTTGCATAAGAGCAATTGAATTGGATAGATACCATTAGCATATGCGGCGCGGGGCCACTGGATCGGGAGGAGAAGCTGAAGGCTGTTTTTTGGCTGAAGCCAAGGAGCTTTTAGGCACATGAAAATCACCGATTAATCTACTGATGGTTAAGCAGCTTGCACACGGCCCCAAAAAGTAGCTGCCACCTCAGTCCACTGCCCTGCGCAACAGTTGTTGGCCAGCTGATTGAGCCTCATGTACCTAGTGCAAGAGCAGGGAAAGCACAAGTCGACTCAGCCAATTTTGCACATCTACCTTCCACCATGTCAGGCCCTCATCCCTGCCCTCTGATTTATGGCTGGCTTGTGGTGCTATGTGGTGAGTCTATGCATTTTTTCTCCTATCTGTACTTTGAGATAAGGAGCTAAGGTCAGCTAATATATTTTTGCTAGAACCCCCTAGATGCATGCCTACTACAAACTGCAGCACCAGCATACACTCTGCATTTTATACTCACCGTGAACAACAAGAGTATCTGGCTAGAATTATGAAAAACACTCAGCTATTATCGAAAAGAGAGAGAGAGAGAGAGAGAGAGAGAGAGAGAGAGAGATATATGAAATGAAATGTTATATTAACGTCTTCAAAAGGCCAAAATGACCTATGAGACCAAAAAGTTACAACTGGTGAATCTGATATCATGTCTGAGTACGAAACTAAACGAACTAAACACTAGAACACTGAGGAAGGAAATAAATCTGAAGCTGATTCGGGATTGAGACGAGATACGAGAGAGAGAGAGAGAGATGATACACATTACTATTAATGAGAAAGCATCATACGGTCCGCATTGTTGTAATCAATAGATACATGAGAGTAGATGGAAGACAATTTTAGGCCTTACAAAAAGTTTCCACCCATACATATATCTGAGTGTGTGTAACAAGTCAAGAAACAATGCCTCGTAGCTGAGATCAAACAATACGTCTAATTAGAGCGTAGATAAAGGATGTTCCAACAGTTTACTAGGCAGAGCTTACAAAGGTTAGGACCTAGAGGCTTGTGCTGCGAGGTGATGGTTTACAAAAAAATCCCGGACCCATAAGTACTTGCAAACAAAAAGTTGCAAAAAGAAGCCAAAACTTACCTGCTTTGCCACAAGTAAAACCAGTCATCGAGTATTCATACTGAAAGCTCGCACACATGTTATCAGGAGGTGCTACAAAGAGCAGCTAGTTTGGGCTGGAGGCTTCTAGCCAGCTGAACTTCATCCAAGCTAAGCTGATATGTACCATCACCAACCCTGGCCATATCTTGCAAAATACTGGCATTGGGGTCCTTGCCAAACATTATGGTGTGCAAAACCAGGCGAGGCTCTTGCTGTTTCAACTTTTGCACCATATAAACAGGGTCTGTACCACCGTAATTCCCCCCATCACTCAGAAAGATAATCATTGGGCTTTTCTTATCCATATCAGGTTGGCAGCTAGACTCGGAAAGAATTTGTTCAGCCATCTGCAAACCAGAAGAGTATGTAGTTCCTCCATTGGCACTGTGATGCAGAATCTGATTGATTATGTCCTTAGAAATCCGTGCCAACTTAGCAGACACATAACCAGTATCGTCAAATAAAACAACTGATATAGAGTCCTCTATCTGTAGACCACTTGCCACAGTTGATTGCATTCGTGTCTTAATGAATCGCAGAAAAGCCTCATAGATGCACCCCAACCTGTTCTTATGCCCACTCTGGTGCCATTGTCGGTGTAATGTCGTCTAATGCCATGGAGCCAGATTTGTCCATCACAAAGATAACGTTATGCGGTGGGGCTGGAGGATATGTAACTGAAGATGGCCATCATTTTACCTGCAACCATTCCAAAATATCCTCCTGCTTGAGGCACAGGTGCATGCCAAAGCTTCTCTGTGTAATAAGATTTACCTGAGTTGGAATTCTCTGTGTTGTGCTCATCAGAACGACAAAGGTGATTGCATAAAGCAAAGGATTCCTTTTCAGCTTCCTCACATGGGTCCACAAATCTTATGTACTCCCAATAGGTTTGATGAGTCATTTCATCCAGCTGTTTTTCCACATCCAGGCCTTCACATTTGGTGTGTACCAAGTGCCTAGCCCCATCATAAAGCTTTCCTGTGCAACATCCACTTCCTGCTTTCTCAGGGCAAGGTGCCAAATGCGCGTGCCCTCTTCCCCGAGCCTTACAGTGCATCATACACATTTCTGCCTCTCCCGATTGTCCTCGGACATATTTTCTATCCTGCACATCAATGTCCTCCACTTCAGCCACAAACCTCATTTTCCTCATATTTCCATGCACAGTTTTGTGCAAGCCTGCATGGCCAAATGGAAGTTGGCAATAATAATCACATGCTGGACATCTCACATCACAGTAATGCAGCACATTTATATTAGTGGAATGCGTGTGGGATCCTTTGTGACTGCACATGAAAGGAGGAACCATCAAGCAGCATCCTTTGCGGTCCTCAGATTGCTCTGACACATAATCATACTCAAAATCACTTCTTTTGCCATGAAAGGATCTAGTCTGCCTTAGAAGCTCAGTGTGAACGTAACACACTCCAGGTGCTTCACACTTCAAAGGGCAATAATGCTCATGGGCACAAAAGTGTTGTGCACCTGCTTCCAGATCGTGGAAGTGATCTTGTGTCACACATGTGCGCGTGCAACCTGGCATCGAACATTGTATGGGGCAGATCTTCTCATGAATCCATGGCGGTCATGTTGACCCAACTCAAAAGGCACAATGCAAGCATTGTGACAGCCATGAAGGGCACATTTCTCCTTGCACATATGTTGGACAGAGTTGCAGCGATGTTCCCCAAGGTGGTTTACCCGCAAAGAGCACGTCTGATTGCAGTTGGAGGCACGATCTGAGAAGACGCAGGGTTTCTCGCAAGTATGAGCTTTCTTCTTACAGTCATGGGGCCCATTGTGGCCTGCCAGGTCATTGCATTCCAAAACCATATGCCTAGAAAATCCTGCTTCTTCAAAGCAGTATGAACATTCCTGCATACAAGAATGACTTCCTAGACAAGAGTGGTCAGAATAGTGTCCTTTTGGAAGGAGGCATAAGAGGAAGCATTTTTTGCATTTACAAGTACACAGTTGTACTCTATGTTTCATGTCGGTTAGCTTGGTTGATGCTTCAAGCACCAGCTTCTGCATATCACTATCTTCTTTAAATTCCAGAGTGTATACCTCTAGCCATTTAAGGACACGAGATTGTCGTCGTTCCATCAAGGAGTTGAGAAAGGTCTGGTACAAACCATGCCAGTTCTGGTCATTTCCATCATGATGCTAAGCAATGGCCTCAAACTTTTGTTTTAAGGGCAGGATAACTTCTGCACTACTGCTATCATTCTGTATTCCTGCCAGCTCTAATCCTGCATCTTGAACTACGCTAGCAACTTGCCCGGCCACAAAAATTGGCCCATCTGTTATATTCTCATCTTGTTAAAGTCCAGAAGACATTGACCATCAGAGCACTCACCCAATCTAATAGCTGACTCTAAATGATTTCGAAGCACAGACAGTCTCATTGCCACTTGCTTTGAATCCTCTGAAGACCAATCTCTAGCACTGATCTGCGCTAGCACCAGCTTGAAGTCTTCGATGAAACACCGCCCACTGTTGTAGGTCGCATTAATCTCCTGTATAGTGAACCCAATTTCACTAATACTTTCCTGAAAATCGGGTCGCTGAAATGGAGGCAATGCTGCAACACAGGCCTGCCCATTATACATGGTCACCAAGAAATTTTCTTTGGACTTGTTACAGATATAGCCGATTTTGGCAAAGAACTCCGATTTCAGATCTTCCACATCAGCAGCATCCACATCTTTTATGGCCAGGTAAAAGAGGCCTTTGAATAGCTTCTCATCAGCCTTTACGAGGCTGACACCATCTTGAAACCACTGGAAGGTAGCTTCAGTTTCTTTGTCCATGTGAAAATCCTGTTTGCAAGTCATTACCCAGAAAAATTTAGTTTAGGCTTGAACCCTTCAGACAGTATTATTGGCACAAACGTCATGTCACCAACATCTCTGCAAACCATAGCATTTTCTCTTAATTGCAATGTGGAGAGAAAGGTCATCAATTTACCTTTTTGTTGAATATGGTGATGTTACTAATTGCAGCATTGAGAATTGACAGGAACATGTCTTCTTGCTCGCTTCGCTCAAAACTCCCCAGCCCCTCAAAGTCAAGAAGCACATAAAGACAATCAGATTCACATCTCACAGTCATCCACACACCATCTGTGCATCTGTCTCCAGCTACATCCAACAGGCTACCGGAAAGATGGTTAAGAAGGTATGACTTGCCACTGCTCTGTTTAACCATTGAGGAAATTACTTTGACCGCTCTCTTCCATCCAGCCAAAATAATATCATAGGGTCCGAAGCGCAACAGGGATGCCAATGAGACAGCATCTGAGAAGGTTGCATTTGATGGAATCTGAAGGCCATTCACCATTGGCTTTAATGTGTTGTTTTCTGCTCGTGCAATCTGTAGTGGCACCAGACATAGAAGCTTTTGCATCCATCCGCCCAAACCTCTTTCTCTGGGATTCCCTACTGCCAGAAACTGCTCAAGATAGAAGCTATTCTGAATTGTTGCAATTGACACTTGCATTTTCAGCAAATTAAACACTTTGCCCTTCTTTTTAAGCTTTCGGAGAGAGAGCGCAATAAGGTCTTCACAGTTCTTCTTGGCTCTGTGATCGTCCCAGCTTAGGGAAGGGGGGTCCATTAAGACACAGAAACCAAGATCCCTCTCTGTGGAGAGAAGTGGAGGACTGACTGCATATTTGTCAAACACGTGGAAGAGGTAATCAAGAGCTGGACTACAGGATTGAGGTTTCTGCTCATTATTGTCAGTTTTCTGAGATGCACTCGGCTGATTACCAACCTTTTGGAGCTGGAAGCTCTGATGAGCAGAAGAAACCTCTATGTCAGAGCATTCCCATGGCTCCTTGGGGAAAGGAGAACAAGCTGCATCTGAGTTCCGAAGTATTTGCACACAGCATGCAACTCTTCTATATCTTGTCCACTAAAAGCATCTATTGGCAGGCATTTCAAAAGTGTTAGTGTATCATCTAGCAGGTAAGCATAGGCTGAGAGCTGGGAGAAATCAGGGTGAACATGAGCATTGGATGCGTCCTCATTTCCATCCATATTTCTGCTCTGTGCATTTGTGCCCGTGTAGAATACTATCAAGCAAGAAGCATCAGGAGTTACGCAGGCTTTCCTGATTGGACCTGGTAGAGTAATATGCCTGGCCCTCATCATAGAAGAAGAAAGTTCATAGACACGCAGTCTGTTTTCATTATCAACTAGTAAGATTTCCCGCTTACCTGGCACTAGCTCCATCCACACAATGTTAGTGCTGCCAGAATATTTAGAGAGTTGGATGTCGCTACCTGCCCATTCCATATGCTGATAAGCCTCGTCGAATCTGTAAGCCCTTAGAGAGCCAAACTTCCTATCATATAATACCAAGAACCTTGATACCTCATCAAATGCCCAGAGATCAAAACCCCTTTTGAAACTCTTACTTGGATTTGCACCTATATGAGACCCTAGCAGCCGAGGGTAACAGTAAAGGTCCAAGCGAGATTTATCCACAGGCTCAACAAAAACTAGAACGTGGCCTGCTTTGACCATCACCACAGCTGACAACCTATCTAATTCAGGGTTCAAAGTGATCAACTCTGTTGGTCTGCCACAAACAGGGACCACAACCTTGCCAGAGAATGGGTCGCTCATGAGCTCGTCCAGGTCACCTTTTTCAGGTACCATTTCAATGGCATGCCAAGTAAGAGTCTCTATCTCTAGCTCCTCGCATTGATAAGAAATTGTCAGTCTGTCTGCACAATCAAAAACATAATGGAGCACATATTGAAAGGATGTCGTTGGACGGTTAGACTGCTGCTGTAATCTCAATAGGCAAAGTTTTCTCTTTTGCTCAGAATTCTTGGAGGAATCCTCAATTGGAATAAACAATTGGGCTTTCATGTTTGATAATAGAGACTTTGCTTCTGTGTCATGGGCTTTTCTCATGGTTTCCCTTTGTTGATGTAGTTGCTTCTTCAGCTGCTCACGAAGAGCAGGGAAAATTTCATTTCTGACAAAAGTGTCGGCAGCCAATAAAGATTTCTGGCGTGCATCATTGTAAATACATGTACAAATTTTAGCTATGCGGTTTTAAATAGAAATCTTTTCATCTTGTTTTTCTGACAAAAATTCCAACATGATTGAACCTGCTTCTGAGGGTAAACACTTCATCTCAGGCCATTTTCTCAGGGGCTCCTTCAAGCATTTTTCAAGTACTTTATCATTCAGTGCCTTGCTGTCAGTATTGCTTATAACATGACTTATTGCAGCTGCATTCCGGTACAGGGACATAGATTCATTGCAAAATGCTGTCAGCCATGTTAGGAGACCTGTATCACCACCACCAGCATGCCTGACTACAACAAGCTCACTTTCATTTGTTATTGATAGGTTCAATATGAGCTTTGTATCTCCATTCAAGATCACTGGCTCATGATTAGACAAGGCCACCCCATCTAGATGGGAAAAGTAAGCTATGCATTGTTGCATGGAACCTGCATGAGACTCCGAATCCTTGACAGTCAACACAAAATGCTGCCCAAAGCAAATAGGGCCACCACCCATTTTGTGAGACTCGGAGGTATCCTTGCCGGTTGGTGTAAAAGACTTATCTGTGTAAAGAGGCCCACCTACTGTTTTATGCTGAGTATGAAGCACTTCAATAGAGAAGACCAGACCTGATTCTATTCCACCATCCTTTTCCACATGAGCCATCTCCACTAGGGAACCAGGATATAAAAACCTCTGTTCTGGATCATTTTGGTCACTCCACAAACAACATAGCTTGGCCTCATGCTTAAGATGAGAATCGCGGCTTGGCTGTGATGACGCATCACCACTTGTCCCCTCTAGTATTGGCTGAGACGTTGTTTGGCTTCTATCAGCATTTGAAAATAGACTTTCTTCCCACGGATACTTCGTAAGTAGCATGCGTTCCATAGCACTGTGGAATTCTGAGAGCAATTTCATTTTCTTGTCCTTCATGATGCTATCCAACTGCTGTAGCTTCTTGTCAACTTCAGATAGCTTGCTCTTCCACAATTTTTCTGTTTGGCTGTAGTTCTGGAGATATTCTTGCTTGTCAAGAACTTTCAGGAGTAGCAAGAAATCTTTGTCGTCAAGCTGATGACAATCGAGGGAGAAGTTAATAGCTTGAGAGGAAATCCAAGCGTGAAGATTGGCAGGTGTGTCTGTTTTGGAGTTTCTTCTTGAGACTAGCTTTGGCACATTGAGAGCAGCAGTCAAGAACAGACACCTGTGCAGACCTTGAGGAATCCCCACCAATTGATGGTTATGAGATAGGTTTGCATCAAGCTTAATATTGAAGCCTTTGTGCAGCTTCAAGTCATTTTCCTCATTACGCATGGAAACTTGAAGTCGCTGTGTCCGATGTTATTGAATAGAGAGGATGTTTACTCCATTCATTGAGACCTCCTCCATGGCCTTTCCATCCACACACAAAGACCGTTTCACAGAGCTCCATCAAGTATCTCACGAAGTTGCAGGACACATCTTTTCTGCTGGCCTCTACAAATTGGTCTCTTCCATCCCAATAGAATAGGCAGAGCTTACTATCTGCATCAAGACATGCATACAGGCCAGCAGTTTGACTGCATTTTAAGTATTAAAGATGATGGTGCTAGATTTTTCTCTTTGAATATCCTTGTAAGGATGACCTTATCCCCATAGAAACCAATGACACTAGCTGCTTGAGAGTTCATAGCATCAAAATCAATGCTTGCAATGACATTATCCTTGCCTTTTGCAGAAGCTGGAGCTAGTGTATTGCATAGCTTTAGAATCTCAGCCTCTAAGACTTGCAGTTTTTCAACAAAGCTAAGGTCCTGCTGGTCAGAAATCATGTCCATTAGCTGGAATGCAACCGGTCGGTCATTCGGTAAATTACTGTGGTGGAAAGGGAGAGAGTGATAGTGATGATAGTGACTGGAGGAACGAAACATGGAGGCAAGAGTGGGATTACTCTGTTCAGACTGTCTTGCCAAGTTCGATGTCTTGTCATGTTGGAGGTTGGCTGTGAACACTTCGTTAGCAGGGTCAGAAACAGCATTATCTCTGCCTTGAAGAGATGCTGGACTGGAGGGTGAGGGATCTTCAGTTATATTTGGGTTCACTTGAACATACTGCATCCGGTCCATATGGTCATTCCTTTGAGTCTGCTGCTCCATTGCATCATGGGAGACCGGAAGATTGTTTGCTCGGTTGTTGGATGCTGCTGGTGCTGAAGGGCTTATGATGCTGCCAGCATTTTCCTGCACCCAATCCTCGGTTGTTGGATGCTGCTGGTGCTGAAGGGCTTATGATGCTGCCAGCATTTTCCCGCACCCAATCCTCGACTCTACAGAATTGCTCAAACGGATTGCCTCCTCCCATGAGCTCTGTAAACTTCTGAAGGCTAAAACAAGGTGACATTTAAACCCTCGAAACCAAAAGGGAAGAAGCAAGAGAGTACACTACAAATGCAAAGAGAGTTATCTGATCATGAAGGTAGCCAATTAGTATTTATAGAGAATAAACCAAGCATGCAAATTTAAAGAGGGCAGCTTCAAAAGTAGTACATTTGGAAGTGCATTGAGTATTCAACAAACAGGGAATCCCAACAGTCGGCAGGAAAGGTTTGGCTAGCATGCCAATGGGCAATCCAGATAAGATTAGCGGTGCTGGAAGGAAAAGAAAAAAGGAAAAACTTTTTAATTCCAGCAAATTTAGCACTTCAATTAGCATCTTTAGGAGAAGAGAATCCGTCTGTTTAGTGAAAAAGACTTGCCCACACTTTTGGTAACCCAAAATGAAAAAGGTGGAGCCACTGCGAAAGCAACGAACCCCCCGCGCACAAGAGGATGGGTCTCGCTTATTCTCAGCACTGTTTTTTCATATGTCTCCAAACTGAAATTGATAAGCTTCAATGAAAGCCTTTGTAATTATGTACTGGATGATTAGAGGGTATGTCTCAGAGCCAGCAGTAATCCTGGCAGGTTTTGTTGTATCTTTTTGCTTTCCTTTAATATAAAATTCACTCGCGTGTATGGTATATAAACAAGTGATAAAATCACAAGGCCTGCGCTTTCAAGTAGATTTAATAGAAAGAAAAAGTGTATTTAATAATAAAAAACCATGTCGTCATAATTTCTTCAAATTATCTAAGATACAAACACTATATTTAAACTTCTATGTAAATAAGAAGCATTATTATTAAACTAGACAGGACAATCACCAAGTTCATACTTATATCCATGTTTATGACAGAGCATGTCTCTTTTCGTGATTTTTGAAGTACTTAGTTAATCCATTAACTACTTTCTAAGCTTGAGATATTTATATTTAAATATACAATCTTAATTTAAATATATCCATGTTGCACCGTGTCTACTCTCTCTCTCTCTCTCCCCCTTGCGGACAGCGATCAAACATGAGGAAGACGAACGAAAAAGCCGACCCCCTAGAGGATGCCATTCGAAAATGCAAAGAGGAAATGATGGAGATCATCACCAAGATGTACTGCAATCTCTGGGGCACAATAAACATTCTCGAAGGACGTGTGCTGATCCAAGAGAGCAAGATAAGCACGTTGGAAGACCGAGTGACGACCCAAGAGGAAGAGATCACGTCACTCAAGAAAGAACTCGCCGAAGCCCGATCAAGAAACACACTGGAAGAGGGCGAACTGCAACCCTTTGTAATTAAAGAAATCAACACGATCAAGGAACAAGTACGGGCCATCAAAGAGGGAGAAGAACAACACAAAGAAATGACGACTTCTTGGGTGGATGTTCTTACCAAAACCCAACAGAAGGCGGACGAAGCCGAGAAATGGATCAAGGTGGCCAAGAAAGGAAAAGACAAGGAGATAACGCCCACGTCCACACCCAACAACATCATTAACGAGACACTAGAGGAGGAGCAGAGGAGAAGGGTGCGCGCCTTACATGTAAGAATTTGCGGTTTTAAAGACAAAGGCAATGTGGACGAAGAAGTATAAGAACTCACAGCCTTGATGGGGATTCATGAGCCGACACACACAAGGGCATGGAGAGTGGGCAACATAAAGAAAAATGGAGGCAGTGGAGAAACCTCAATAGAAAGAGCACTCATCCTCCGTTTTCCCTCCATGGAAGCAAAGAAGTCATTCTTGAAGAAAAGACCAACTCTTAAAGAGACTGGCATCTTTCTTGGGGACGATCTCACCCTCTCGCAGATCGCTCATATGCAGGAGGTAATGCCAGAGATTAGAGCGGCAAGGGGAAAAGGCAAGATCGCTTTTTACCGAGACAGAAAAGTGGTAATAATGGAGCGACGCTCCACATGACGGTGCGAGACTTATGGGACCACACTCAAAGTAGCTGCCTGGAACTGCAATGGATCTATGTGTCTTGATGTGGGTGCTTTTGAGGATAGCTTTACTGGAAGAGACATCATCTTTTACTCTGAGACACACCAGGCCGCTGGGCAATCCATGCCTCACATCAGTGGATATAGGTGGGAGACAGCCTACAAACAGGAGACACGCTCAGAGCACAGAGGGCGGGGCTCGGGAGGAGTGGCAGTGTTATTTAGAGAGGATCTGCAACCACTGATACATATAGCCCGCAGGGACGAGCAGGCTAGGTACATGTGGGTGAGACTGAAAGCAGAGACAGGCAGATACCTCTATCTAGCTATTTGTTACTTTCTCCCGAGTACATCAGTTTATGCACCACCCAGAGGACAGTCCCCTTTCTCTATTTTGGATGATGACATATGGGAGCTCTCTAGGGACGGTGACATTATCATCCTCGGGGACTTCAATGCTAGGACTGCACATCACCAGGCAGTGTTTTATGATACTTCAGAGGAGATGCTAAGCGAGATAGAGGTGGCAGAGACAGGCCTTTCCAGACTATCACACGATATGGAATATACTAAGTATGGGCGACACCTGATAGACATGGGCACTGCACATGGATTGGCCATCTTGAACGGCCTACAGAGATTTCGTGCTGCTACGGGAGGCTTTACATGCTTCCCACACAGACATGGAGCCAACACGGTGGACTATGTCATGGCACAACCGAATCTCATCTCTAGTATCGAGGATCTCACTGTTGGGCCCAGACCGGTCGGGGTGGCGGTGGATCATGCTCTAGTGTCAATGACCATCTCCTTCCATTTCAGTGTAGCACACAGGCCACGAGTAGCAGCCCCTACTCGCTACACATTCACAAGGGAGACGGACTCTGTATACATGGACGGAATCTACAGACGCCTATGCACTGAGGACCCGGGGCGACCTCTGGAGGAGCTAACTAATATACTGACACAGACATTACATGAGGCAACAGGTGAAGCATACCCACACACCCAGCCTGAGCAGAGCCGCCGATTTGGGAGCGTTCCTCAGAACAGCTGGTACGATGAGGAGTGCCGCCAGACTAGAGCCAGACTTCAGAGGGAGGTGCTGTTGGGGGACGTCACTCACACAGACAGTCACAGATGGACTTCCGACGCCTGGTGCGGCGGAAGAAGACGGCTTTTTTGGCTAGACTCGAGCAGGATCTATATCAGCTATTCTTGAGTCAAGACTCGCGTGAGGCGTGGCGGCTCTTTCATGAGCAGTCCCCCCCCCCCCCTGCTATTTCCTCCACAGAGACCTGGGGTCAGTACGCATCATCTTTGTACACAGTACCTGGACAGCCGCCCCTCCCCAACCCCCCCGACCCATGCCCACATACATGTGTCTTTTTCACTGCTGAGATGGTGAAGAAAGCCATTGACAGGATGAAGACTGGGAGAGCATATGATCATAAGGGCCTAGTAGCTGAGCATTTCATGCATGCCAAAGACCCAAAAATCACTTTGCAAAGAGCACATGTTTGGACAGTATCTGGTCCCATTAAGGAGCTCAAAGGTAGTAGAAGTTATGTTTAACAGTGCCATGTGTGAGGGCCTACCAGACACTTGGAACCTATCTACAATCGTACCTATCTTCAAATCAGGAGACCCCATGGAGCCTGGGAATTATCGCACTATTATGATTGGGCACACACTGGCACGGTTGTATGCATCCATTCTTGAGCAACAGCTGAGTAGATGGGCAGAGAGGGAAGGAATACGTGCAACTGGGCAGGCAGGATTCAGGAGAGGCTTCTCTACTCTTGACCATATCCTAACACTCTGGGCCATCATCGAGGAAGGCAGATCTCATGGGAGACGGATCTATTGTAGCTTTGTGGACTTCCGCAAAGCTTTCGACACGGTACCCAGAGCTAGACTGATGCGCAGATTACAGGAAATGGGACTACCCACAGAACTCATTTGGGGGATCATGGCATTGTACAGATCAGTAGTAGGGCATGTACGCACCCCGGAGGGACTTTCTACACCGGTTCACTCCACTATTGGGGTGAAGCAGGGCTGCCCGCTCTCTCCCACTCTTTTCGGTATGTATGTGGATGAGATTTCTGACTACATTGACAGTGATGGGGATAAAGATGCTCAGTTGGCAGGGACATGGATTCCACTTTTGTTATATGCTGATGACATAGTGTTGATCTCCGAATCCCCAGAGGGAATGCAACGTCAATTGGATGCTCTGCATACGTTTGCCCGCGAAAGTGGTTTGTCTGTCAACCTGGGTAAAACCAAGGTTATGGTGTTTAATACCACCCCACAGTGGATCAGGAGGTCAGCACCTACACTCACAGAGCAGCAGAAACCAGACTTACTAGAGCCCACGCAGCATTGGGTAGATTGGAGAGGATGTGTTCGCAGGTTCAGTTTCAGGAGCCCCGGACGAAGCTCTGGCTCTTTGACACCTTGGTGGCTTCAGCATTGCTCTATGGAACCGAGATATGGGGACCTTCACTGGATCACCACGGGAGGACGGGTCGCTCAGACGGATGGGGGAACATGGAGAAGCCTCTCGTCTCTATGATCTCGCGGCTCATTAGAGCCAAGGCATCAGTACCACGGGCCATTATCCAAGCAGAGCTAGCGGCCCCCCCACTTGTGGTGGAGGCGCTCACCAGATCAGTCTCCTTCATAAACCGCACATGGGCACTTCCTAGAGACAGATATGCTCGCATAGCACTTGAATCCTCTCGACAGTTAGCCATACAAGGAGATACAACATGCTGGTATGGGGAGATGACATCATGGTTTCAGGCACATGGGTTCAGCATAGACCGGCTGCCACCATTCCATTACTCATTGGATGCACCATCTCTCACCCTTACACAGTCAGAGATCACCAAGCTCATATGCCAAGACCTGACCCAGCTAGACACCAGAAGGACATGGATACAACCAGCACAGGAATTGGGCACGAAGATGGCTTTTTACAAAGACCACCTTCTCCACCTTACGGAAGATGGTTTTGTGGCGAGACCCAGATACATGGATACCCACTTGTCTCATGGGATACGATGTGCTATTGGCCAGTTACGCACATCTTCTCACCAGTTGCGGATTGAGACTGGGAGATACAGTGGAGTACCAGCAAAGGACAAGACATGCCCCTTGTGTAACATGGAACCTGAGACAGAGCTACACTATACATGTCGCTGCCCCGTCTACTACGAGATACGAGGCCGCTTCCATTGCTTGTTCAGAGAAGCTTTTGGACCACTCTCAAGAGTCATGGGATACGAAGACCAGAGATGTCTGGGTTTGTTCTTGCTCGAGCTGCGCAGACACAGAGATAGCCTGATGAATGGCGAGGCTAACCAGTCTCAAAGACGGATCACACACTTCTTGAGAGCAGACACGGGACAGCCGCAAGAGCCACTCCCACAGCAGAGCTCCCCCTCGTCTCACACCAGAGGCACACTGATTGACCGAGTGATTGAACTGGGGAAATCCAGGCGCCCGCGACTGCGAAGAACTACACAGCATCGACGGAGACTACGACAGAAAATTCGGAGCACGCTGGCCAGGCATGCACGATGCCCAGTCAGACTACTAACCATGGAGGAAGTTGATGTGATTCGCCAACGACCGATGCTAGATCTCTTGTGATTCAGCTATCCCAACAAGCCGCCCATTTTTTGCTTAGTCTTTTGCTTGGTTCACATGGATCAACTTAGGACCCCATAGTATATATCTTTGTTTTGTACTGTTGTTAGGTTATTTTGTTTCTCTGACTTTGTATCAGATCCACCACTTTGTAACTTTCGGGTCTCATAGGTCATTATGGCCTTTTGAAGACGTTAATATAACATTTCATTTCATTTCATTTCTCTCTCTCTCTCTCTCACACACACCCCACGTCACACAAACATGTCTCTCTCTCTCTCTCTCTCTCTCTCTCTCTCTCTCTCTCTCTCTCTCTCTCTCTCTCTCTCTCTCTCTCTCTCTCTCTCTCTCTCTCTCTCTCTCTCTCTCTCTCTCTCTCTCTCCATCCAATTCATCAATAAGCAACTTCCCCATTGATAGGAGTCAATAGAAGCCATTCTTTGTGCTGAATTCGTGTGCCAATAGCTTTTCTCTCTCTCTCTCTCTCTCTCTCTCTCTCTCTCTCTCTCTCTCTCTCTCTCTCTCTCTCTCTCTCTCTCTCTCTCTCACACACACACACACACACACACACGAAGGCTATCAATCACACCATCTCTTCCATAGCCCCCTCTCTCATCCTTCCTCTTCCTGGTTTGGCCTGGAAATGGACATTGTCCTCTGCCACCCGCTCATGGTGGTTATGCGCCCCCACTTGCTAAGCCCACCAGCAAGTCCAATGCGGCGCAAATAGCAGCAGATATCGAGCACTCCGATTTCTTGGCGATCAACGACCTCTTGGATTTTTCAAATGAGGACATAGGTGGCTCCATTGAGCCCTGCCTTAGAAATGCCACCTCCTGTGAGCTTAAGATTGAGCCACTTCTCTTATCTGCCGTTGATAGAAAGCTGCCGCAACCGTGCGGTTTCGACTCTGACTCACTCTGTGTGCCTGTATACTCCCTTCTCTAACAAAGTTTTTCTGACAATCACCATTTAATTTGCACTAATTACAAAAGCTGAAAAGAAGGTTTTCTTAATAAAAACTTAATGGAAATTCTGGCAATGATTTTTAAGCTTATGGTTTGATTGTCCTTGGAAATTCAGTTTGCAATATTTGGGCAATACTAACTTGGCTGCCTCCTATTGGTTTTTGTCCAGTGTGATGATGTGGCAGAGCTTGAATTCTTTTTATAGAGGAGTCCTCCTCTGTGATGCTCCTGCCTGCCTTGGCTGGGGCACTCATGGCAGCTTAGGTGGTGATGACAAGGGCGAACACCGCCGCTGGAGCAGTGACAAGTCTTTTCGAACCACAAGCCCTGTTTGTGTGCTAGAAAGCAACACTTTCTCAAGAGGAAAGCATTGCGCATCCTTCAGCTTCAGCCCTGACATGTCCCCTGTTCCTGGTCGTGGGCGTAGCAAACGCTGCCGCACTGCTGTTTTATTCTGGAATACATCTGAGTCCAATATGTACAACACATACTACGACTTCGATGATGACGGCGATGTCGAAGATGAAGACTTTGTTCGCATACATAGCAATCAGAGAATGAAGAATTCTGCCATGAAAGTGAAAAACTCCTCCTTCAGTAAGGCAAAGAGTCCTCCTACCAAACACTTCAACCCCAAGCCTAAGAAAACCAAGGTGGAGGATGCTACCCCAGTAAGGAAGCGTCTTCATTGTGCTACACAGAAGACGCCACAATGGAGGGCGGGACCGATGGGGCCAAAGATGCTATGCAATGCGTGAATTCATATGGAGTGCGGTACAAGTCGGGAAGGCTTTGCGATGAAATTAGGCCAGCTGCAAGTCCTGCATTTGTAGAGAGTGTGCACTCAAATTCACACAGGAAAGTGCTGGAAAAGAGAAGGCAAAGAGGTGATAGCATTGGGCATGAGAGCCGAAAGCATAACGAGCATACACGCAGGCTTCGGTGGGGAGGTAGTGGTGTGTGTGACCGTGCCGCGTTGAAGGTGGACGTCAATACAAATGCGTTGTCTCCACTGGAGGAGACAAAGGGAGGTAGGAGTGAATAGAGAGGAGAAGTGGATAGACATGGTTAGCATCAGAGTTTAGAGAGTTTGATTAGTAGAGTAGAGAATAGTGGCACAGCTAACATCAACATGAAGATATGTCCTACATTGCTTTGAAGGGAGCTTGTGATCATATTCCATCCCTTTGGCAAGCCTCAACGCTTAAGTCTGCAGATGTTCCAACAGCCCTCGTCACACTCACACCACCTCACACTCACACCACCTCCTCAAGGCTCCGCCTGCAGTACATCCCCTTCACCTGCAGGGTGCTCCCAACCCCCTCGTCACAGTTACACACAAAACAACACCGCATCATGGTTGCACCCTCCTTTGCTTTGACCGCACGCAATGGAAAGAAGACCTCATCGCATGCCTTGTTTTTTCTGATGCAAGATGCAGACAAGCCCTCACAGAACCCCATCCCCCTTCAACTGCAGGGTGCTCCCACTGGCCTCGTTGTCCCTGCTCCTTGCATGCCTGCCTTCACTCAATCACTACCTGCCTAGCATCATACATCCACGAACTGCCCAATTCACCTACGAGAGAGAGAGAGAGAGAGAGAGAGAGAGAGAGAGAGAGAGAGACTGTCTGAAGCCCATCACTCGCTTTTGCTTTCATTAGGAGGAATCTTCAGATTCCTCTCCACATTTATCTCCCAATAGCAATATTGTCGTGCACACTCATCTCCATCTCCCTTTGCATGCTCCTCCGAGTAGCACTCTTGTGCACCAGTCGTCGTCTCCTTCCTATCATGCTATGCCTTGCTTCACACCCACCTTGGGGCCTGTCAGCAGCATCGTACTTCACAAGAACCCTTTCCGTGTCCATTGCCCTCGATGCCTACCTTGGCCTCGTCAAGTTACTCGCTCCCCTTGTCCATCTCGAGCAACATACAACCACATATACTCCCCCTATGTCTCCACCTTCCCCTCTCTATCCTCATTCTTCTCACACACACACTACCACTGTTCCTGTCTCCGCCTGCCGTTTTCTGTCAGGCACTGCAACGTGCGCACACACTTCAGGTTCTTTGATTCCAAGCGATTTATCCAATGATAAATCACTTGAGCAACGGTTGAGGTCGACCCCAATGGGGTATTCGCTGTGAGCCAAGCCAGTGCGAGTGGTTGCTTCTGCAGCTCAATAACCAACACTGCTTGCTCATCAACGCTCGCTCTGTATCTCTTATGCCGCTTGTCGGCTCTTCTCAGGTCCTCCTTCTCTCTAATCTGCTCGTCACCCCTGAGGGATTTTGCATGCACATGACAAACAGAGGACGCTCTCAGTTCATGTGTTTCCACCTTGCCTGCGCACAGGCGAGGGTGGGACTGCCAAGCTATCCGAGTGATATTATCCATTTGAGCTCCTTAGACTTTTCAAATTCAAATTCAGACTTCCGGTTATCCTGCTTATGTGTGGCTACATCTGTTGCTTCTTGCTGAACATTTCCATATTTTCCTGTGATGCAGACAGGGTCAACAACTCTGTAATTAATGGTTCAGCTTCTCTTTCTTTGACTGCACTGGTATTGCCATTGCTTCTTGCATGTCAGGACCCACAGAACCCCTAGATAGAACCTCCATTAAAGAATCCAACCTTGCAGCAGAGCGTCGCTCAGCAGCGTGTACGGCAGCCGGTACTTCTTGGCAAAGTTCTCTCACACACACACACACACACCAGGTGAGCGCACAGACAACCCTCCCTCTCTCTCTCTCTCTCTCTCTCTCTCTAGCAGTTATGTTTATCCGTGCCATGTGTGAGGGCATACCGGACACTTGGAGCCTATCTACGATCGTACCTATCTTCAAATAAGGAGACCCCATGGAGCCTGGGAATTATCGCACTATTATGATCGGGCACACACTGGCACGGTTGTATGCATCCATTCTTGAGCAACAGCTGAGTAGATGGGCAGAGAGGGAACAATGCGTGCAACTGGGCAGGCAAGATTCAGGAGAGGCTTCTCTACTCTTGACCATATCCTAACACTCAGGGCCATCATCGAGGAAGGCAGATCTCATGGGAAACGGATCTATTGTAGCTTTGTGGACTTCCGCAAAGCTTTTGACACGGTACCCAGAGCTAGACTGACGTGCAGATTACAAGAAATGGGAGTACCCACAGAGCTCATTTGGGAGATCATGGCATTATACAGATCAGTAGTAGGGCATGTACGCACCCCGGAGGGACTCTCAATACCGGTTCACTCCACTATTGGGGTGAAGCAGGGTTGCCCGCTCTCTCCTACTCTTTTCGGTATGTATGTGGATGAGGTTTCTGACTACATTGACACGGATGGGGATAAAGGTGCACAGTTGGCAGGGACATGGATTCCACTTTTGTTATATGCGGACAATATTGTGTTGATCTCCGAATCCCCAGAGGGAATGCAACGCCAATTGGATGCTTTGCATACGTTTGCCCACGAAAGTGGTTTGTCTGTCAACCGTGGTAAAACCAAGGTTATGGTGTTTAATACCACCCCACAGTGGATCAGGAGATCAGCACCTACATTCACATACGACCAGGAGACTGTGGAGTACACAGTCACTTGCACTTACCTTGGAGTGGTTTTTATTGGACCCACATTCTCACTCAGAAGAGCAGCAGAGACCAGACTGACTAGAGCCCACGCAGCATTGGGTAGATTGGAGAGGATGTGTTCGCAGGTTCAGTTTCAGGAACCCTGGACGAAGCTCTGGCTCTTTGACACCTTGGTGGCCTCAGCATTGCTCTATGGGGTTGAGATATGGGGACCTTCATTGGATCACCACGGGAGGCCGGGTCGCACAGACGGATGGGGGAACATGGAGAAGCCTCTCGTCTCTATGATCTCGCGGCTCATTAGAGCCAAGGCATCGGTACCACGGCCCATTATCCGAGCGGAGCTGGCGGCCCCCCCACTAGTGGTAGAGGCGCTCACCAGATCAGTCTCCTTCATAAACCACACATGGGAACTTCCCAGAGATAGATATGCTCACATAGCACTTGAGTTCTCCCAACAGCTAGCCATACAAGGAGATACAACATGCTGGTATGGGGAGATGACATCATGGTTTCAAGCGCATGGGTTCAGCATAGACAAGCTGCCACCATTCCAGTACTCATTGGATGCACCATCTCTCATTCTTACACAGTCGGAGATCACCAAGCTCATCCGCCAAGACCTGACCCAGCTAGACACCAGGAGGACATGGATACAACCAGCACAAGAACTGGGCACGAAGATGGCTTTCTACAGAGACCACCTTCTCCAGCTTACGGAAGATGGTTTTGTGATGAGACCCAGATACATGGATACCCACTTGTCTCATGGGATACGGTGTCCTATTGGCCAGTTACGCACATCGTCTCACCAGCTGCGGATTGAAACCGGGAGATATAGTGGAGTACCAACAAAGGCCAAGACATGCCCCTTGTGCGACATGGAACCTGAGACAGAGCTGCATTATACATGCCGCTGCCCCGTCTACTACGAGATACGAGGCCGCTTCCATTGCTTGTTCAAAGAGGGTTTTGGACCACTCTCAAGAGTAATGGAATACGAAGATCAAAGATGCCTGGGTTCGTTCTTGCTCGAGCTGCGCAGACATCGAGAGAGCCTGATGAATGGCGAGGCTACCCGGTCTCAAAAACGGATTACAGACTTCTTCAGAGCAGACACAGGACAGCCGCAAGAGCCACTCCCACAGCAGAGCTCCCCCCGTCTCACACCAGAGGCACATTGATTGACCGAGCGATTGAACTGGGGAAATCCAGGCGCCCACGACTGTGCAGGACTACACAGCATCGACGGAGGCTACGTCAAAAGATTCAGAGCATGCTGGCTAGGCATGCACGATGCCCGGTCAGACTACTAACCATGGAGGAAATTGATGAGATTCGCCAACGACCGATGCTGATCTTTTGTGATTCAGCTATCCCAACTAGCCGCCCATTTTTGCTTAGTTTTTCGGCTTAGCTCGCATCGACGTATCTAGAATCCCATAATATATATATCTTTGGTTTGTACTGTTGATTAGGTTATTTTGTTACTCTGACTTTGTATCACATTCACCACCTTGTAACTTTCTGGTCTCATAGGTCACTATGGCCTTTTGAAGACATTAATATAACATTTCATTTCATTTCATTTCTCGAGGACCAGCCCGGTTTCCGCCCTGGCTATGGCGCACACTTCAGGTTGCACACACCCTGCATTGAACAGGTCTACAGCACACAGAATGCTACTCGGTCCTCTTTCATTACATTACATGGAATCTACTGCAATTCCAAACGATATATCCAGTCACTTGAGCAACGGTTGAGGTCGACCCCAATGGGGTATTCTCTGTGAGCCAAGCTAGTGCAAATGGCTGCTCCTCAGATTGGCGAACCCACACAAAAAAAAAAACAATGTCCCCTCTCACCCCTCATCTCTCACGCAGGTCCTGCCACCCTCCTCTCGTGTCGTATCTGCCGCTGCGCCTGTGAGTAACAGTAGGCCCGCATGATAGCAAAACAAATAGACATAGACAACAATATCCCTTTGCAAGCCCATACTCCCTCTCTCAGACTATGTGCGTGAGGTGCAACTGCAGCAATAAGAAAGAAATAAGCCAGAGAGAGGCGATTCTGCTTCTCGGCCGGGGGGGCGGAGAGAGAGAGAGAGAGAGAGAGAGAGAGAGAGAGAGAGAGAGAGAGAGAGAGAGAGAGAGAGAGAGAGAGAGAGAGAGAGAGACGACATTCACCATGAGCCGCGCTTCATCTACTGCCCCTCTCGGCTTTGTCTCGTGCTCGTTTCCTCTCTTGTGACAACTTGGCACCTCGTAGGTCTCCCCCATCTACTCCTGAACTCCTCCTCATGTGCGACCCCCTACCCTTGCCTCGGAAACAGCCCTATCTCGCGCCTCTTCTTCCATGTTCCAAGGAATCCCTGCGGCAATTTTCCTTGATGACGAATCCCATGGGCGAGGATGCAGAGCCTGGTGATGAATTCCATGGTGCAGAAAAGAACGTGGTTCAGAATGACACTCAGCTTCGCAGTCTGACAATATTTGGTACCCATGGTGCCCAATGAGAGAGAGAGAGAGAGCAATCGTAGCAATGACTTCTGTCTTGGGCTCCAAAGATAGACTCTGAGAGAACCAGCAAAAAATTTGCAAAGAGTCAATCTGCAACCTCTATTCATGATGACTAGAAGCCTTCCAAGAAACTCACCATCTCGAAAGGAGCTTTTCTTTTTTTTCAAAAACAAGTTTCAATATCTTAATTTATTCATGATCAATTTTTCAATCAAAGCTTTTAGAGCATCTCATTTCTCTGGGTGATTATCTAGTATCATCTCTAGCTTGTCTAAAGACATGTCCATCATTAAATTTACACTCTCTTCGTTTAAATGAGTGCCCACTATCTTATTGCAGCCAACAAGCATTTTTTGCCTATGGAAAAATGCTTGAAAATACAACTCAACTTTTTTTCAATTTTAGTCAACAAAAAGAGAAGGCATCTCTGTAGCCTTTGCCCTTTGGGCAGGTCAAAAAAAAGAAAAAAAAAAGAGAAGTTCTCACATAGAAATCAGGGAGGTTACAGTTGTAGATATAATTTAAAAACTAAACCCGACCACAAATTAAATCCTGGCAACCCCTATGTTTTAATAGTAAAATCCATACAAACGGCCCAAGGTAACATTATGTGTGCACAGATGAGATGGTTAGCCCATGCGTCTCAATCTAGGAAGCGAGGCCATGGGTTCAAATCGAGTCGATGACGAGCCCATTTTTTTATGTTGACGTGCCGTCATTTTGCCTCGATTCTCGCACGTTCGGGTTTAATCCGTCTCGACCTTCCTACACCCACTTCCGGGCCGTCGATCCTCTTAACCCCCCCCCCCCCCCCCCCCCCCCCCCCCCCCCCGCGCTCAACCCCCCCGTAAAAGTTGTGTGTCACTTAGTGCCATGGAGTGCTCTTGGCCTGAGTTGGCACTTCCATTACCCTCAACACTATCTAACACGTATAGGGTGAAGGGGCCATTTATGGGATGGGTTACAATAGTGTGAGCAGCCCACCCCAAAACTTAAGGAAAGCAGGCGTCATATTATGGACAACACAAGACGATGTTCTTCGTGGTCAGCTCGATTGGCATGCGATCCCGACCGTTGGTTGCGGGTTCAAATCACCACTACAAGAGGTACTTAATATTAACGACGCTCGCTGTGCGACGCTCAAACGTGAAAAACCACGACGTCACTATGAGGGTCGCTAAGTTATAAGTAACTTAGCGACGCCTATAGCAACGCCGTCAGGGGTTAAAAAAATAACCGAGAGCGTCCGAAAACTCAGATTTGAGTTTTTGACGCGCGCTCAAGCAAGCAAAGGTAATGCGCGCTCTTCCTCTCTCTCTCTCTCTTTCTTCTTCACACACACACACACACACACACACACACACACACACACACACACACACGAGGAGAGGAAGGAGAGCCAGGTATGCTCCTTCCCTCTCCTCACTCTCATGTTCCCTTTCCCTCTTTCTCTTTCTCTCTCTCTCTCTCTCTCTCTCTCTCTCTCTCTCACACACACACACACACACACACACACACACTCACACACGCACACATTGTGTTTTTTATTGAGAGAGAGAGAGAGAGAGAGAGCACATGCATAAACAAAAAACGCACACACACATGCATAAACAAAGAATGCACACACACATTGAGAGAGAGAGAGAGAGAGAGAGAGAGAGAGAGAGAGAGAAAGAGAAAGATATAAAACAAAGAGAGAGACACACACAGAGAGAGAGAGAGAGAGAGAGAGAGAGAAGAAGAAGAAGAAGAGAGTCTTAACATCGTAGGAAACTATCCCAAGAGACTTGAAAGATCTAGTCGACGAGGAGTTGAACTCAAGACCTGTTATTCATGAGGGAAATGGCATAACCAATCTATCACACTTGGGTGATAGAAAAGTTATACCATTTTTCTCCTTTTATTGGTGTGCACACACACCCACACACACATAAGAAGAGAGTTTAATTTAACGTCGTAAGCAACTAATTCAAGAGACCTTAAAGATCTAGCCGATGAGGAGTTGAAATCAAGACCTGTTACTCAAGAGGGAAATGGCATAACCACTCTACCACACTTGGGTGATAGAAAGGTTATACCAGTTTTCTCTTTTTATTGGCGCGCACACACACACACACACACACACACACACACGAGAAAAAGAGAGTTTTAACGTCGTAGAAAACTATCACAAAAGACGTTAAAGATTAGGTTAGATGTAGATTTACGTTAGATTAGATTTAGGTTTATTTAAGTTAAATTAGATTAGATTTAGGTTTATTTTTAGTTAGATTTACGTTTGATTAGATTTAGGTTTATTTACGTTAGATTTAAATTTACGTTATATTAAATTATATTTAAGTTTATTTAGGTTTATTTACGTTAGATTTAGATTTACGTTATATTAGATTAGGTTTAAGTTTATTTACGTTATTTAACTGTTATTGAAGAGAGAAATGGCATAACCAATCTACCACACTTCGGTGATAGAAAGGTTATACCATTTTCCTCTTTTTATCGTTTAAAATAAAGTTAGATTTAGATTTACGTTAGATTAGATTTAGGTTTATTTAAGTTATATTAGATTAGATTTATGTCTATTTTGAGTACACCGAAGGATTATACTGCCTACGCGTTTGAGAGTGGTGTCCCGGCCACTGCGTCGGAGATGCTTAGGAGTGACCCGAACACTGCGTCGGGGTCACCTAGAGGCCTGGATGATGAGCATTCATCGGACAGGGTTGCTATAGTTCACGGGAGGGACATGCCAAAGTGATACGCCTACCTCATCAATCGTATGTCCGATGAGACCATTATGACCCCTGAGGGGAAGCAAGTGATGGGCTGCATACAACAATTGTGTGAACAGGTTTTCTGACACACTGTAGTCTGTCATGGTCTCTTGGAGGAATCAGGATAAAGCCTCTAAGGATTATCTTATTGCAACGTTGCATCGGGGATAATCCCGTCTTGATGCAAACTCTTGCTGCGTCACTTTGCTGCCACCACCTGTCTGGATCGGTCGTCCTCTCCTCCCTGATACCAGAGACGATGCTTGGATGAGGAGACGCATGTGCGACTACATGAAGCATCAGAGGTCAGATGCACAGATGCTAGACCTGACTGGCGTGAAAGAGAGAAGTGGAGGGGTATCAGGGAGGAGAGGACGACCAATCCATACAAGGGGTGGCAGCATAGTGACACAACAAGAGTTTGCAAAAGATGGGATTATCCCATCACCTGGGGAGTGGCGGCTGGGCGAGCTTCGAGGAGGATTTTGTCCCATCACCTGTGTCATGGATCGACGGGGTGGAGAGGTGAGAGTATTAAACTCTTGCATTGAAGTATTTGTATATGTGAGGCCCATTCACATCTGCACAGCTAGTAGCCCCATTGGTATGTCTTTTACCCTTCAATGGAGCAAATCACCACATGTTCAATTAGATTAGATTTAAGAAATATTTTGGATTGAGTTTTTATATTAGAGTCTACCTTCGAGATTACGGTAAAAAAATTAGAGTTAGACGAACGGTGAAAAGATCTACTGTGGAAAGATGTTAAGATGCTGTGAAATGCTACAGCTAGAGAAGAGGCAAAGGGGTTTTGTTCACTACATGCACTATCATGTAGACGTGGGTGTGTAGATTTCTTGTACCCACAAATATAGGCATTGACCAATAAAGACTAGATTATAATCCAATGGTTTTGATCTCCATGCACCTCTAGACCAAGGTGTGTGGGGATTGGACATGACTAGAGAATGTGAGGTAGTTTACAGTGTGAACAAAGAGAGAGAGAGAGAGAGAGAAAGAGAGAGAGAGAGAGAGAGAGAGAGAGAGATAAAAGACGAAGAATGCCAATAGAAGATTAAATTTGTTGTCCAGGTTATAAAATTTTTACCCTCATTATGAGTAGTGACGAGATGTGGGGCCGTCCAACCGAAACACCTATCTCTCAAGGAGGATCTTATGTCCTTGTAATCAATGCAAGCATGCTGTGCGACGGACAAGACGCGTTTCTTTGCAGCACGTTCGCGAATTTGGCGAGTTCGATCCATCTATTATAGATCGATTTGTTGCCAATTATAACTCGTCGGACTCTGACGCTGGCCAACAGGCAGCAATCTTGCAACCCAATAAACGTGTTCGCATGCGCTTTGGTCAAGCAGCATATGTGAGGCCACAAGATGTAGCCTCTGACAGCTCGAGGGATGATCATGCATACCACATTTCCAACGAGGCAATGTTTGAGCCCGATATTGATGAAATGATCGAGACGATCATGGATTCAAAAAGCTTATCTATGATGATATGAAAAGTGAAGCCGATACGTCATTGTATAATGGAGCGCGTGTATCTAGATTGAAAGCGCTCCTGGTTTTTCTCAACATGGAGGCAAAGTTTGGATGGAGTGACACTAGCATCACAACGCTTTTCACGTGATCTATTACAATTAGTTTACTTTAATAAAATTCTAAATGTATAATGATCTGATAGATTTTTACACAATTGTACCGTATTTTTATGTTGTGTAGATTGCTCAAAGAGCACATACTACCAGCTGATAATGTGATGCCAGATTCTTGAGAGGAAGCAAGAAAGATTTTGCGAAACTTGGGAATGGATTACAATTCGATCCACGCTTGTCCTATACTGCATTCTTTTCAAAGGGGAATACATAGACATGGAGAAGTGTCCGAAATGTGATTCCGAGAGATATCGAGTAGATCTCCACGGAACAAAAATTCTGCGAAAGGTTTTGTGACATTTTCCTTTGTTTTCTCGAATCAAGCATTTCTTCGAATGTAAGTCCATGACCGCCCTAGCATCATGGCATGAGGAGAATAAATCTTCGGATGGTGTGCTACGGATTCCTGCAGATTGCGTAGCCTGGAAACATATAGATGGGCGGTAAGTTGTCGGCCATGCCGATAGAATGGTAGGCAATTCTGGTTAGAACCTCTGGTGCTCCTAGATATGTTATTTTTCCCTCTTTCTTTGCCCCTTTCAGTGTGGACAACACATAATGTGCATGGTCAATTGGTTGCATGGTTGTTGATTTGAGAACTTGTGTAAATGTTGTGGCAACCGCATGATTCGGTGTCGTATACTTTGGTGGTCTCTTGGCGAGGAAGTGGAAGTGCTGATGATACAATCTTGCAGGCTCTTCCACCCGTTTCTGGATGAGGTCGGCAAATGTCATGGCGGTGGTTTCCTTGGTGGAGGTTCCTGCCGTCTTTCTATCTCTTGCCCTCATGGTCATTCCTTCTGTTGGCAGTTTGAGAGCTTCTGCCACTATCTCTTTTGTAATCACCACTTTGACTTTGTTCCCTTGTTGGTCAGAGATTTGGGTGCTTCCATCTTCTTTGATCGTGGACAAGAGCTCATAAGCTTTTTGGAAATCCACTCCACATGGCTCTTGTTTGTAAAAATCTCTAAGTCCCAGCCTTCGGTTGGCTTCTTTGGTCTCGGGCTTTGTGGCGACATCATATACTTCTTTTGGTAGAATTTGTAGTTCTACCTGATGTCCATCTTCGCTTTTAAATCTACCTGTGAACATTGTGGTGTTGTTCTCTTTCAACTGTTCTCTTGAAAGATAGGTCGCTTTGGCAGTTTTGACTGAACCGGGGTCCAGTTGGTATGGTGGTAGCTCTTGCAGTTTCTCCTTTTGCGAGATCTTTTTCTTGGCTTTCTCTACAACTTACGTGGCTCTTGTTAAGTGAATAGAGTATCAAAGTTAGCAAATTTGGTAGATTTTTCTCTGAAATGTCCTTCAGTCTGAAATGCTGACAAATTGAGTCCAATTTGCTTCAAATCAATTTTTGAACATACATAGATGCATAAAAACATGTAAAGAGAAAAATAATGAAGTCCAAACAAAAAATTGCAACAAAAGTAAATAATCGCGATTATTTACAGCTGAGTAATTTTTTAACTTTTTGTAAATTTGACATTGTATATACCAAATAGATACTCTGAGTGAAATATGGGCTCATTTGGATGCACAGGGTGAAAATGGTGCCAGATTTAAACTTTAGGTCTCTGAAACAATAGATGTAAGGAAATTTTGACATTTTGAGCTTTAACACTAGTCCTGTAAAAAATCAGCCACTTTTGTGGCTTTTTGAGACTTTTGTAAAAAATTTCTCAACACTATGTTAGTTATCTAAATAGAAAATGGTTTCAGGGGATTATAACCAACGCTCAATATGAGTTGATAAAAAATAGTACATAGCTAAATGAAGGTTTGAGGGTGTTTTTCCATTGCCATCTTCTACAACTAATTTGTGCGAATGGATAAATTTTTTATATATATATTTTTAAAGTAAATCAAATCATTGTTAAGCAGGCCCAAACTTCTTTGAAAAATCCCTTAATATATATGTGATAGATGTACTACCAAGCTTTTTGAACCCTTATACAACGACTGTCGATATTTTTTACCTCTCCAAGTTATGTGTTGAAGTGTAATTTTACGTAAAATTTACTAATTTTAGAGAAGTAATTTTTTTTACTTTTGAACTTTTCATGTAAATTGTCTATTTAGAAACCTTTTTTATATCTTGCACATATAATTAAGAAGTTTCATGAAATTTTGACGTCATATATAAAAGTTATGTTTCATTTACTAGAAACCTGATGTGAGCCATTTTTGTGGCTTCAGCCACTTTTGTGGCTCATTACAATTCTAGTGTTAAAATTTGTTCAAACTTTGCTAGTGGGCTTACGGCATCATGTACTTTGGGTCTATGATGGCAAAGTTGCAAAATTTTCCCATCTTGACCAAAAAGTAAATAATCATGATCATTAACTTTTTCATCAAAATGAACATTTTTTGTTACAACTTGGTTCTAGGCATGATGTAGACCCTGTGTATGTGATATGAGATGATTTGGATTAAAAAATGTGGCTCATAACTCAAAATTTGGCTTGCAAGGACTTCTTTGTGTTTTTTGGCGATTTTCCAAGTTGCGTTTGATCATTTTGGCTCATACTTGAAATTTGGCATGTAATAGGTGTGTACAAGTGATAGGTGAGGTGATGATACAACTTTAAAGCCAAATAGTGCAAAAGTAAATAATCACGATTATTTACAGCAATCAACATTTTCTCGCAAAACTTGGAAATTTTGACCTAAACACATTCTATACACCTAAAACAAGTCCTAAATTGAATTTGGTAAAATTTGGCCTTGTCGGCATCACTTCGTGCTTTGTCGACTCTGAAATCTTTGATTTTTGTGACTACATGGCCTGTAGAGTTGGTTAGTTACTTTTGAGGCTGTGGACTTGTCCGCAACATAGTCGTGAAGCAACTCATCAAATTTTGGCCCATTTGGAGTCAATTTGACCCCGTATGTCGAATTTGACGCTTTGTAGCATTCGAGCCGTTTTTTGCTTTTTGAGGGCTTGGCTTGTTTGATTTTATGAAACCAATCATATACATTGTGTATAGACCTCGTATGCAAGGTGTCTGTGGAGTCAGAATGCAATTCTCACATTTGTCAAAAACCTAGCTTTTCTACTTGGGACCCCCTCGACCCTTGCGGAATGGTCAACTGTTGTTATAGAAGTGTTCTATTATGTTGGGGCATGCTACATTTCAAGTCTCATCCGATTTGGTTGAGCTGACAGGCCGCTATGGTCGTTTTTTGGTCGTAGGTCTTCGTACACTGCTCGAATTCTAGGGTTTTTTCTAGGGGTTTAGACTAGTAACCGGCCGTACAAAATGGATCATTGATAAGTATAGAACTTACCCCTCATGTCTCATGTGAGACGGTGCTGAAAACAGGTGACTGTGGACTCCGAAATATACACGCGAAGAGAGTCGAAAGCTCTCTCTCCAAATGCAACAAGTGGAAATGAGGTGATTTTAGCCTACCTTGGGTATCTATACCCGGACTTACCGAATCATTTTTTCCAAATTCCCCCATTAGTTCTACTAGGCCATGAAATATATGTTAGACTCAAAAAAAATTCCAAACGGATTCCTGTAGCTCATTCTGCAAGAATTCTGCAAAAGTAGGTCTGGCCGCCTAATTTAGGCTTCTCGCTTCCATTTGCCGATTTGATTGATTTTTTTGTGCTTTTCCACCTTGTTTTTTTTATCACCATCGTGTCTTCAATTTTTCCATCTGAGCTCCTTTGCTATTTATTATTAATTTTTGACATATTTATTAAAAAATCAAAGAAAATAACAAAATGCGCTAAAAAAGCAAAGTGAAAATCGGATAATTAAGAAAATTTGTTGAAAAACACAAATTTTTTGTTTTTTATTGGATTTCTCCATTTTTAAGTCTCAATATCAAGAAAAATGATGAAAATTAACCAAAAAATACTATTTTTTGATGATTTTCTGATAGTATATACACTATTTACACTCATCGGGGAGATATTATCAGTGAATATTTCCCCGTTGATCAATTATAAGGGAATTATTAGGTAACTTTGCAAAAAATCACACGTTAACATCAAACTTTTTCCTCCCTCTTCAAACATTGCCCTTAATTACTTAGTGCCCTTCCACCCCTCCTAGATTGCATACTCCGGGATGACTGTGTGCATGGGTTGAACAATCGTGTCTATGCATAGCTTTGGTTGGCTCTACCATCTTTTGAAGATCAATGCAGTTCAAACCAATATGCTGTGCAAGAGTTGGGTCTTGAGTAATTACTCAAGGGTTCCTAATGTCGAGGCTTTCTGATGCTGTCTTCCAAAGAGCAAATCTTATATCTTGTGTGCTCTTTGCTTGATTGTACCATCAGGATGATTTAGTGATGTCGTGTTGTCGTACATCTTAAGGGAGAATTTCATGCAGGAGTCACATACTCATTGTTTTTTATGAGTGCTCGGAATATGGTTGGGAGCCTAGCATTTTCGCACAATGGAAGGCTTGCAATGGTCGTCATGTGGCATCGGGACGATTTTTTATATCATAACTTGGAATCTGAAGTCGTCAATGTCATAAGTTTTTGGAGTGAAGATTATGCTATGGGCATTGACCTCGACTAATGGTATCACTCGTGCCGATGCAAGAGCGGTTGAAGCACTCCTGAACGATAAGTTAAGTGTGGTGCACATTGGAGATCGCATTTAGGAGCTAATGTCCAAGATGTTATTACTTCTGCTATCACTTGGATTGTATTGTCGATTGCATTGTCGAGCTTGATAACGCTACCTAAGGGCCACTTAGTGTGAATGGCCACCAAGGGAAAGCACATTTTTAATAGGAATTATGCAAGAAATAAAAGACCGAGCAGCATGACCAGAAGGGGGCAGTAAAAAAATAGCACGCGATGTACAGAGGGCCGCAACTAGGGAGTTGACGAGCGCGTTACCATCGGGGTCGCTTTTGGCGGACGAGGGCACGCATGGAAAGAGTTTAAAGCAGAGTCGTCGATGAGCAGAGGAAGTCGGGCATTGTTGAGGAGGACGGCGTACTCTGCTGAGGAATTCGCCAAGTAGGGAGTCGTCCTCAGGATACAGAGATTTGTGGTGTATGAGCTTGAAGCATGGACGGGAGGTTGATTACGAGCTTTTGATGCAGAGGAAGATAGGCTCCATGCCGGGCCAAGCAGAGCCGGGAGACAACAAGGTTTGTCAGCGCAGGTATAAAGGGATTAGAGATCTTTTGAAGGGGTGTTTTTTTGGCAAAGAGAAGCGGTCAAGGCAAGGCTACGAGCTTTGAGGTGGCTAACAGAGAGTGCATTCAAGGTAGCGAGCAATTATACACTACAAGTTTTAGAACTTTTCACTAGGTGGGAAAAAGGCCCCTTTTTTCACTCCTTTTTACACTTCATCAAAGAATTTTGGATGATGTATAAAAGTTTCACGATTAAATATATAGAATTCCCATTAAAAAAATGAAGTTTTGTATAGTGAAAGTTGACTTTTTCACTCGCGTTTGGAACAGTCACGGCACCGTGACTGTTCCAAGAGTGATACATTTTTTTTTTTCAATAGAAAATCAAATTTTCACGCTCAATTTTTTCTCGCTTGTGCGTATGAAAATGTTGTTTTCCCACACAGTGGGTGTGAATCTCAATTTTCTCACTCTTTTTCACAGGTGCGAAAAGATCTAAAACTTGTTGTGATAGTGGGAGAAGAAAGCACAGATAGCCGGTTGTGGAGTGAGGAGGATTTTCGAGCTAAAGAGTGCCGAGAGAAGGAGTACCATGAGAAGGAGATGACACTTATTGAGTTGACGACGTGCAGTGTTGCAAAGTTGATGAAGAGTTAAAGTAGACAATGTTGGCATATTGTTTGGAGGCCGCCGACAAGCAAACAGTACAAGAAGCATCATAAGGTCTTCTACGAGATACTACGAGATTCAGCAGTGTTAAAATTTCTATGAGATATCTTTCTAAACGAAAAGAGAAGAAGGGAATACCTTGGCGAAGTCATGACGTTGGAGACACAGCTTTTTAGCAGTTTTTAGAGGTCTGCTTGATTTCAAAGAAGACCGAAGCAAGTGACGGCAAAGTGAGTGCATGTGAAGGTGGTCGAGAAGAGCAAGGGAAGGGCATTGAGGCCATACAGATTTGTCATTCGCACTTTCGCTCACAGTCTCGACGGGTTCAAGAGCACTTGTTTCCTATAGCGATCAAGTTAATTTTTTTGTATTCAAATGTTAGTTCATTAAGTAATTCAATTCAAGGGGTGCAAGGTGTTCTTTTGTGCTATATTCGCTTGAGATATGCATCTTTCTCTCACCGTTTTCCACAAAGAGCAGCCCCGGTGCTGACCCAGCTCAACTTGTGAACATATTTTTCCCCGACATCTTTGGTGAACCCGATGTGAAGCGAGCCGGGTTGGGAAATTTTGGCAGAGAGGATGACGGCAACGTCTCAAGTAGAAATGATGCAGCAAATGATGCAGCTATTTGATGCTTTCTTGCAGCAGCAGCAATAGCAGGTTACTTATGAACAATTTGGTTTGGATCGAGAAGAGTTTTTAGGAGGATTAGCCCAACGAGATGAAGCAGTGGAAGAAGCATTGGATAAAGTCTCTTCTAAAAGAGGTATTTTTGATGGCTATGATAGTGATGGATATCTTGCATACTATAGGTCAGAAATGGAGCTTATGGGTATTCCAACTAAGCATATGATCAAGGAGTTTGATCGGTTAGTAGCTCCAAAATTGCGTGATCAGATACAGAATTTTATCGATAAGTATGCAGATAATTGGGCTAAATTTGAAGAAGCAATTGTACAAGTGGGTGACCGGCACATAGCCTTGGAAATAGAGCAGATGAATCAACAAAAGCAGTGATGGGAGCAAAGCAAGACACGAACCCCGACGGCCTCTAAAACGCCGGGAGCCGATGGCACGCCTCGAGCCAGTCACGGTAAAGCTAACAGGGGGCACCACCTAGCTTTGAGCGGCTAGGACGCAGACCACGGTGATGTGAACACCGCAAACTTACACACACACACACACACACACACACACACACACACACACACACACACACACACACACAGAAAGGAGAGAGATTGACAAATGATGAAAACCCTCGGGGGTGTGAGGGAGAATTATTGCTTGCAGTATTTACAATGACCTTCCTTCCGGCGAGGTGGCACACCGTGGTGATAGAGAGGTAGGGAGAAGAGATGGTGAATCTACTTGGTGCGTTCTCTAAAGACGACTCGATGATGTGAAACTTGCTACCAAGAATGTGTAGGTGTGTGTGCATCGACCATTGGAGTCGAGAGGTAGACGTAGCTCCCTTCACATGGTGCAATTCCCAAAACAAACCATCACACAAGTCCCCTCCCCATGATGCCAATAGTGTCAATTCCTCCCACTAAAACTCTACCAAGTGCTGACCTCTCATGAATTGCCCCCCCCCCCCCCCCCCCCCCCCCCCCCTCCTCGATAGTGACCTCTCAGTGCCCTTTTATAGGTGTTGGCTGCTTGGATTAGGGTAATCCCGGTTTGATTAGAGTAAGCTAATCGGGGAGACAAAGCAAGGCGGTGGGCCCAGTGTGGTTGACCCTTGATTGTCTTGGGAGTTATAAAAAATGAAAACCTCTAGGTGGGTCTTTGTGACCATCACTAGAGAGAGAGAATTTATAAATTGGGAATTTTACAAGGCTTGGGTGAAAACTGGAAAATGATGATGATAACCTATGGTTTATTGAAAATGGTGTCGTGGTTGCGTGATGCCGGTGAATGGCAGCTTGCCGTTGAGTCGGTGTAGTGTGTACGTCTTTTCAGGGTCGGCCGTGGCATGCCTTCGATGCCTTTGTTCTTTTCGTTGTTGGTGTCACATGATCCGGATCGTCCTCCTTTCTTTTGTCGATGTCGATGGCGTTTCGTTTCTTCTTCTTCTTTTGTATTTTTCCGGTGCATGTGTATGTATGGGTGCATGTGGGCAGGCATCTGTGTATATGTATGAGTGCATAAGCGTGAGTGTGTGTGTGTATATTTGTATATGTATATGTGTGTGTGCGTATGCGTGCATGGGAACGGGAGGGGTGGTTATAGTATATATATATATTTTTTAAAATTATTTTCGGCGATGCTGTGGCGACGCAGAGGCAGAGGGGGGGTGAGGTGAATGGGGTGAGAGAGAGGGGTGCGTGCGTTCGAGTGTGTGTGTGTGGGTGTGTGTGTAGGTGTAGTGTGTGTGCGCCTTCAGGCTACGGATGGGTGAGCGCGACAGAGAGCGGGAGGGCGTGCCTGCGGCATGTGCGCACAGAGCGTGAGGGAGAGAGGGGGTGAGTGTTGGAGAGGGGGGAGGGGGTTGGGTGGATAGGGTATGAGAGGATAGGGGAGGGGTTGGGTGGTGTTCATAGCGCCCGCAAGGGCCGGGGAGAGAGCGCGCGACAGAGAGCGGGGGGCCTGTGTGTCGGGAACGGAGGGAATAGTCAACGAGAGAAAGAGAGGGAGGGGGTGAGTTAAGAGAGAATAGGGGGGGTCCCACCATGGAAGTAAGAGAGAGGGAGAGCAAGGGGTGAGGTGGTGAGGGGATAAGGGAGGGAGGAGGGTAGAGAATAGAGAGAGAGAGAGAGAGAGAGAGAGAGAGTGAGAGAGAGATAGAGGGAGGGAGAGTGTGGCTTCCCCTAAGGCCCGCGGGGCTGCTCCTAAAGGGGAGAGAGAGAGAGGAACTTAGAGCTAGGTGAAGGTAGGGGAGGGGTGGAATATGAGGTGGTCCGCCATGGTTAAGAAGAAACAAGGGGGGGGATATAAGGCCAGTGGAATGTGGACCGGGAGGGGGAGGGGGGGTTGGAAATTGGGGATAGGCGGCCCGTCGGGACTGGGGTGTGGACGAGTAGAGAGATGGAGAGGGAGAGAGAGAGATGGAGAGAGAGAGAGAGAGAGAGAGAGAGAATATTTGGCGGAGACAAGCAGTAGGAGAGAGAGTGATTCGTCTTTTGGTGATGGAGGGTGTGTGACCTAACTGGCGACGCCCCGCTAGCGGTTATCCTTAGAGGGGGGGGGGGGTGTATGGTGAATGGTAAAGAGCCTTTTTTTTCTCTCTCTCTTTTGGTAACAAGCCTTCCCTTCCTTAGGGTGTGGTTCTCACGGTCACGGTTTCAAAAATCGACCGTCATTAGCCCTCCCATCTGGCTAGAGGCATTCATGCTTCTAGCCGTTCCTCTGCATCTTTAGTTGTGGAGTTAGAGGGTTCTCCATCTTCTGGAATGTCTAGCATGAACTCTGGATCAAACCTAAGAAAATACATTTTCAGCCTCCATCCATTGACTCTAGTCTTGTGAATTCTCCCATTTGCTTCCATCAGCTTATAACTGTCGTTGTCATAGCGCCTTTTGACAATGAATGGTCCTTCCCATCTGGGTTGAAATTTCTTGTCCTTCCTAGTGTCAAATCTGTTGTCGTATCTCAGCACTAACATACCCTTCTCTAGGCCCTTTTCTTTAAGCCCTTGATTGAAGGTGAGCCGGCGTCATTCTGTCTGCGCTGCATAGTGGTTGATTGCTTCTTCCCTATCTAGTTGGAGCCTCTCCAGATCCAGGATGTGGTTTCGAAGATTTATAATTGGGCATTGTATCTAGCTAGCCCAGACTCGTAAGCTGGCTATCTGTACCCCAATGGGTAGAATTGCCTCCTTCCCATAAACTAGATGGAAAGGGGTGAAACCTAGTGATGTTCAGAAGGTTGTTCTATAGGCCCACAGAGCTGCCATGAGATGTTTATCCCAGTCTCCTGTGTGATTGTTCACCTGTTTTGTGATGATTTTGCAAATCATTCCGTTTACCTTTTCTACTAGGCCATTACACTATGGATAGTACGGTGTGGAATGTCGGCGTGTGATGCCTAACTTCTTCATCAGTTCTCCCATCAGATCGCCTCTGAAACCTGGTCCCCTATATGATATTATCTCTAGAGGAGTGCCAAAACGGCAGCAGATGTGCTCAAAAATGAACTTTGCTACCTCTTGGGCTATAATACGTGTGGTGGTTGTTGCTTGTGCCCATCGAGTCATGTAGTCTACACCCACTATAATGTACAGTTTACCTAATCGGGCCCTTGGCAAAGGACGGATTGCATCTATTCCCCATTTCTCAAATGGACCATATGAAATGATAGGAGTTTGTGGCTCATAGGTTAATGTGCGATCACTGGCCACTTGACAAGCCTTGCATGTTTTACACCAATGGTGTACATCCCTGTTCAAGCTAGGCCAAGAGTATCCTGCTTGTAGAATTTTCCTACTGGTGATATCTAGATCAAAATGACCGCCACAGATGCCATCATGGCAACTTGAAATTACCTCTGTGATCTCACTAGAGGTTGGTACTCGCCTGAGAATCTGATCCTTGCCCTTACAATACAAGTGGTCATTTACAAGGCGGTATCTGGTAGCCTTCCTTACCATCCATTGCTTCTGGCCTTTGGTGTACCCTTCCGAACATTCTCTTGTATCTAGAAAGTTAATGATATCAAGCATAGCATCACTACCTTGAAAGAGGGGTAGTTTCAGTTTGATTGCTCCTACGGGAACGTCCTGTATTCTTTCTTTGGCTAGAGCATCTACCTCCTGATTTCCTTCCCTGGGGACATGAAATAGTTTCACTGCTTCAAACTTCCTTAGAAGATCCTTAACTTGGCGTAGTTGACCAAGTAAAACTTAATTTTTACAAACCCAAGTGCCGTTTATCTGCCTTATCAAAAGCAAAGCATCGCCAAACACATTTAGGCGCTGAATTTCTTGTGAAATAAATTGTTCCAACCCAAGAATTAGGGCTGCATATTCTGCTTCGTTGTTGGAGTGGGAGTGTAATAACTGCCCGATGGAGAATACTCTTTCTTGTTGCTCATTGAAAATGACTATGCCAGCTTGCAGACTGGTCCACTGTTCTTTTGTATGCTCCGTCAAAGAATAGAGAGTGAGCTCTTTCTAGCTTAGGACTTTCTACCATTGGTGTTTCTTCTTTTGCTTCTGTGTTGACCTTCAGCTTCTTCTCATAATGGTGATGAGTAAGAATTCCCGCTAAACTAGCCCTGGTGGAGTTTTCTACTTGCATGGTGTAGTCAAACTCTTGTAATCTCACTAGCCATTTAGAGATCCTAGATGAGACATCCATGTGTCGCATTACATATGGGAAAACCTTCTCCATTGTCAGGATTACAAAGGGTCTAGGCAAAAGATAGGAGCGGAACTTTGTGGTAGCAAACATTAGTGCAAGAACCATGTGTTCTACTTCAGTAAATCCCTTTTCTGACGAGGTCATGACACAACTAGAGAAGTAAATAGGACGCATGAAAGAATTTTGGGGGTCCTTTTGCATTAGCACGGCTCCGAGTGTATCACTTCCTACACTAGGGTTCACATAAAATGGCTCGTCCCACTTAGGGGGTGAAATGGTGGGAAGCTTAGCTAGGATTTGCTTCACCTCGATAAATTGCTGCTCATTTTCTTCACTCCATGAGAATACATCCCTCTGGGTGATTTGTTGTAGAGGGAGGACCACTTGAGATAGCAAGTGAATGAACCTGCTTAAGTATCTTACCTTCTGAAGAAAAGAAACCAACTGCTTAGCAGTGGTGGGTGACGACAAAGACCCCAGGGCTTGAATCTTGCTAGGGTCAGCCTCAATCCCTTTTAAAATTACATGGCCAAGGAGAGTGACTTTGCTTTCACCAATGTGACACTTATCCACGTTGAGCTGGCCACCCAAGGTTTGCAGCCTGGTTAATCCATCATAGACTTTGATTAAATGGAGGGCTCGTGAACTATAGATGCAAAAATCATCTATGAAAACCCGTGTTGATGTTCCAAAGTAGGGTTTGAAAACAAAGGTCACATAGCGTTGAAATGTGGCCGGAGCGTTAGTGAGGCCAAAAGGCATCACTCTGTAAGCAAAGCATCCCCAAGGTGTCATGAAGGTTGTCTTCTTCTGGTCTTCTTACGCAATGCTAATATGGAAGTATCCTGAGTAGCCATCACACACTGTGTATCGTTCATGACCCGCCACTTCATTAAGAATTTCATCCTAGAATGGGAGGGGGAAGTGATCCCTCTTCGTGGCTGCATTGAGAGGTTTTAGTCCACACAGACTCTCCACTTGCCATTCTTCTTTGGTGTGACTACTACTGGGGAGACCCATTCTGAGTCTTCGACAGGGTAGATGAAACCTGCCTGTAGCAAACTTCTCACTTCTTTAAGTAGCACCTCTTGTTGGATTACTCCAAGTCTTCTGAGCCTTTGCACCACGGGTTTACTTTCTTCCTTGAGTTTAATGTGGTGTTGTACTACTGCGATTCCTGTGATCTTGTCATAGCCATCAATGAATATTGTAGTGAAATTACCCAGCATGGAGACGTACTCCTTCCTTTCTTCATCGGTTAACTCATTTGAGAGCATCCTTTGTAATTTACCTACATCCTCTAAGGACTGCATACCTGATAGTTCCTCTTGGTTTGTCGGGGGTGTTTCAGATTTTGTCAATCTTTTTGGGTCTTTAAGAATGACCCCCATCACTTCAATGATACTGTCATTCCCGTCAGTGTTGGTTGTCTCTTCTCCTGAGGTAGACGAATAGTCGCTGGTGGACTCATCTTTTGAGGCCTCCAAGATCATGTTGCGTTGCTTCCTAGTCCTCATATCGTAGAATATGGACTTCCCTTTAGCGTCCTTCATCTGAATCATTTTGGTGCTCCAGTCTTGCTTAGCTTCCATGAGCCAGGGTCTCCCAAGAATTATAGGGTAGCCCTCCCCTTTGTGTGGCATGACAAAGATGTCTACCTCCACTTCTGTATTGAATGATTTTACTTTGACCGCATTCACAATGCCCACGCATTTCACTCTTACATTGTTTGCCATTTTGGCTCACTGGCCTACTCACCTCTAGACCTAGATGGTGCGTCATTTTTTCACTCATGATGCATATTTGCGTGCCACCATCTATGTAGACATTTGAGATTCGTTGCCCCTTGATGTGGGCATCCATAGTTGGTAGGATGTCATTGAGATCCCTTCCAGAGATAGCCCCAACTATCCTTGGTCTTGATTTCTTGGTACTCACCATTTTTGTCCATTGCCTCCTCATTCTTGGTGCAAGGTGGAGTAATTGGGGCCAACTTATCTTCGGGCCCTGCATCAAAACATCTTGAACTAAGTCATAGGGTTTTGCATACTCACCTAGTGAGAAATCCACGATGTCTATCTTCCGTGGCGGCTTAGCTGCTTGCTTGCTAGACTCGGCCTTCCCTTTCATTTTCTCTTCTCTTTGAGAGGCTTCCTTGTGCCTAGCACACTTCACTCACATAGCATCCACTTCTTCTACCTTTGCTTTCCTTTTGTGCTTCTCTTGAACTGATTCTTCTACCTTTTCCTTCCCTTTAGCCTCTAAGCTTATAACACTCACCGCTTGGTTTACAGCAGAGCTGGTGGGGGTAGTGGTGGAATAAGAGGTTGTGATGGTGGTTGTTGTTGTACAGGTGGTCGAAGGATCTGGACCGGTGGGATCGGCCCTGGTTGCCTGGGTGGTGGTGGTCTTACCCTTGGTGGAGAGATCTGATTCTGTCTCCCCCCTCTATTGAAATTCTGCCTCCTTGGATGTGGACAGTAGTACATACCATGGCCGTCTTCCCCGCAATTGTAGCAGTGATACTCTTGGTTCTGCCTTCGTTGTCCCCTTCCTTGTTCTGGATTTTTGACAGGTGCATGCCCTTGCTGCACCAGATGCACGGATAAACTCTCTAGTTGGATAGTGATGCAATTTAGCAGGTCTTGCTGCTCGTATGATGCCTCTTGTGGTTGGGCTCTATGACTGGCTGTTGCAGTCAATGGGGTTGGTCGGGCCGAGCTTGTTTCCTCTAACTCGTTTACTCTTGCTTGCATGTGCAGCTTCTTATCTTTAAGGCGGGCTACTTCTTCTGCCAACTCATATGTTGCAGGAAACCTTCCCTTCACCTTCTCTCTAAGTGGTGACCACAGACCAGCAATGAAACGGTCCTTCTTTAGGAAATTTGGTGCTCCTTCACCTTCCTCCAGTGAGGCAACCCATCTCTCCCATAAGTCCACAAACTTGGACTCATAGGTGGCATACTCTAGCAGACTCCCCTGCTTCAATTCCGTTAGTAGCTGCCATAGCTTCTCCGAGGCTGTGCCTCCACCAAACCTCTTAACAAAGGCAGTCTGTAACACATCCCATGCATTCTTGGTAGCCTCGGGCAATGCATTTTACCAGGACTTGGCCTCTACTTTCATTAGTAGAGAAAAAATTCAAAGTCGTGAAGCGTCGTCATCTTTGTTGGAGACCACACAAGCAATGTCGAAATCATCCAAAAAGTCGGTGGTGAGATCTTCTCCTTTCTTTCCACTGAACGTGGGGAAAGAAACACTTGCTATGGTAGTAACTCAGGAAATTACAAACTTTTTTCCTTTTTTTTTCTTAATGACAGTAGCGGCTCATAGCGGCTTTTTACAGGGTTGGGTGGGTAGATTAAAACAAGATAAGGATAGAATCGCAAAGCTAGAACATAATAAAGATGCTTACATCAAAAGAGTGGTAGTAATCCAGGAGGGGCAAGATGATGGGGTGTGGAGATCTCAGGATTTCATCAAGCATCTCGGCTCCGAATAAGAAAACAATCTTTTGCTGGTAGAATATCTTCCTATCAATATACACGTTTACATGCATGTGTTGCAAGAAACGAAAAGGAAATAATTCTGGCCTATTGTTATTATCCATGTCGGGTGTAGGGCAAGGATCTTGACCACTAGGGTTGCGTACCTCAGGTGTTGACGAGGTGACACCTTCACCACATGCTTCTATCTCTTGTAGAAGTCCGCACAATCCTCCACATTAGGTTCAAAACAGACTGGGCGAGAAGAGTCTACCTCAATCGGCTTTCCATTCTGCATGCGGCGATGGTGCTTGGGTGGTCGAACTTCATTTGAACTCTCCCGGCCTAGAGAGAGTGTAGGCCCACTTGCGTCCACCAAATGCTTTAGGCTTTTGAACTTAGACTTTGTGGTTGATGTAGTTGACGACTCCTCTCAAAGCATTAGAGAGAAAACACTTGGTGCTACAGAAAATCTGATTGTCGTGAGAGTGCCGTAGTTTGCAAAAGCAAAACTCACCGTTCTTTCTTCACTTCCTCTGTCGGCACTCATTGACAGAATGCTATGGTTGACAACAGTGATAGCACTTCATAGACCTCCCACCTGATGCTCTCAATTTGTGGTTAGAATGAGCAATACGAGATTGGGGAACATAACTCTTGAATACTGACGACACTACAGCGTGGCAATACAACTTCAATGAAGGCGGCTAGTGCCTCCTTAGTCTCCTCCTCTTCCGTCCTCCACTTAGAAAATTCCTTCGGCCATTCGTCCATGATTGATGACGTGCGTCACTTTCAGCATTGTAAACTGAAGGTTTCTTAGAAGCCCTCCTCAGTGGGGGCACCAAATGACGTGAGCAAAGTGAGACACAAACCCCGACGGCCTCTAAAACGCTGATGGCACACCTCGAGCCGGTCACGATAAAGCGAACAGGGGGCACCCCCTAGCTTTGAGCGGCTAGGACGCATACCACGGTGATGTGAACACCGCAAACTTACACACACACACACACACACACACACACACACACACAGCGAGAGAGAGAGAGAGAGAGAGAGAGAGAGAGAGAGAGGGGAGAGAGATTCACAATTGATAAAAACCCTCGGGGCTGTGAGGGAGAATCATTTCTTGCAGTATTTACAATGACCTTCCTTCCGACGAGGTGGCACACCGTGGTGATAGAGAGGTAGGGAGAAGAGATGGTGAATCTACTTGGTGCGTTCTCTAAAGACGACTCGATGATGTGAAACTTGCTACCAAGAATGTGTAGGTGTGTGTGCATCGACCATTGGAGTCGAGAGGTAGACGTAGATCCCTTCACATTGTGCAATTCCCAAAACAAACCATCACACAAGTCCCCTCCCCGTGATGCCAATAGTGTCAATTCCTCCCACTAAAACTCTACCAAGTGCTGACCTCTCATGAACTGCCCCCCCCCCCCCCCCCCCCCCCCGATAATGACCTCTCAGTGCCCTTTTATAGGTGTTGGCTACTTGGATTAGGGTAATCTTGATTTGATTAGAGTAAGCTAATCGGGGAGACAAAGCAAGGCAGTGGGCCCAGTGTGGTTGACCCTTGCTTGTCTTGGGAGTTATTAAAAATGAAAACCTCTAGGTGGGCCTTTGTGACCATCGCCTAGAGAGAGGGAATTTACAAATTGGGAATTTTACAAGGCTTGGGTGAAAACTAGAAAATGATGATGATAACCTATGGTTTACTGAAAATGGTCTCGTGGTTGTGTGATGCCGGTGAATGGCAGCTTGTCGGTGCGTCGGTGTAGTGCGTACGTCTTTTCGGGGTCGGTCGGGGCATGCCTTCGGCGCCTTTGTTCTTTTCCTTGTTGGTGTCGCGTGATCCGGGTCGTCCTCCTTTCTTTCGTCGATGTCGATGGTGTTTAGTTTCTTCTTCTTCTTTTGTATTTTTCCCGTGCATGTGTATGTATGGGTGTAGGTGGACAGGCGTGTGTGTGTATGTATGAGTGTAGGTGGACAGGCGTGTGTGTATATGAGTGCATAAGTGTGAGTGTGTGTGTGGTTATAGTATATATATATATATATATATATATATATATATATATATATATGTATATATATATATATATGTATGTATATGTATATATATATATACACACACACACACACACACACACACACACACATATATATATATATATATATATATATATATATATATATATATATATATATATATTATTTTTTGTTCTTTTCGGCGATGTGGCGACGCAGAGGCGGAGGGGGGGTGAGGTGAATGGGGTGTGAGAGAGGGGTGCGTGCGTTCGGGTGTGTGTGTGTGTGGGTGTACTGTGTGTGTGCCTTCGGGCTGCGGAGGGGTGAGCGTGACAGAGAGCGGGCGACCTGCCTGCGGCATGTGCGCACAGAGCGCGAGGTAGAGAGGGGGTGAGTGTTGGAGAAGGGGGAGGGGGTTGGGTGGATAGGGTATGACAGGATAGGGGAGGGTTGGGTGGTGTTCACACTGCCCGCGAGGGCCGGGGAGAGAGCGTGCGACAGAGAGCGGGGGGCCTGTGTGCCAAGAATGGGGGGGGGGGAATAGTCAACGAGAGAGAGAGAGAGAGAGAGAGAGAGAGAGAGAGAGAGAGAGAGAGAGAGAGAGAGAGAGAGAGAGAGAGAGAGAGAGAGAGAGAGAGAGAGAGACGGAGGGGGTCAGTTAAGAGAGAATAGGGGGGTCCCACCATGGGAGTAAGAGAGAGGGAGAGCAAGGGGTGAGGTGGTGAGGGGATAAGGGAGGGAGGAGGGTAGAGAATAGAGAGAGAGAGAGAGAGAGAGAGAGAGAGAGAGAGAGAGAGAGAGAGAGAGAGAGAGAGAGAGAGAGAGAGAGTGAGAGAGATAGAGGGAGGGAGAGTATGGCTTCCCTAAGGCCCGCTGGGCCGCTCTTAAAGGAGAGAGAGAGAGAGAGAGAGAGAGAGAGAGAGAGAGAGAGAGAGAGAGAGAGAGAGAGAGAGAGAGGAACTTAGAGCTAGGTGAAGGTAGGGGAGGGGTGGAATATGAGGTGGTCCGCCATGGTTAGGAAGAAACAAGGGGGGGGATATAAGGCCAGTGGAATGTGGACGAGGGGGGGGGGGGGGGGGGGGGTTTGGAAATTGGGGATAGGCGGCCCGCCGGGGCTGGGGTGTGGACGAGCACAGAGAGAGAGAGAGAGAGAGAGAGAGAGAGAGAGAGAGAGAGAGAGAGAGAGAGAGAGAGAGAGAGAGAGAGAGAGAGAGAGAGAGAGAGAGAGAGAGAGAGAGAGAGAGAGAGAGATTCGTCTTCTGGTGATGGAGGGTGTGTGGCCTAACTGGCGGCGCTCCGCTAGTGATTATCCTTAGGGAGGGGAGGGGGGGGGGGGGGGGGGGGGGGGTATGGTGAATGGTAACGAGCCTTTTGTTTTTTTTTCTCTCTCTCTTTTGGTAACAAGCCTTCCCTTCCTTAGGGTGTGGTTCTCACGGTCACGGTTTCCAAAACCGACCGTCCAGAAGGTTACTTTCAGTAAAGGTGATGGAGATCAATTGCATGCAAGAAGTAAAGCTAAAGTAGATGCAGCTTTGCAAGTACGAGATTTTGTCCCAAAAGATCATGCTTCAAGCAATCTAGCACAAGTAAATAACGAATTTCAGACTTAAGCTATTGATGAAATTTTTTTAGAGCTTGCTCACATGGTAGTTGCCTCTATCATTGATTCTTGTGAAGAATTAGACGAAGGAGAAAATTGTGTTGTTAGTGTTCCACATACTAGTAATCTTTGTAGCATGGATTGTTCTCAAGAAGTTCAAGATGATCCTTTACAAGGTGTTGATGGTCCTCTCAACACAATGGAAGCATGTGAAGCCAAGCAAAACAACAGGTTTCTTGAAGACGGTTGCATTGATAAAAACATTTATACTGTAACAAATGAAGTGCAAGAAATTATGGAGTCAACAGAGGGTATACATGAGTCTATAGTTGCTGCGGATGATATGTTTACAAGTGCTGATACCATAGGGCAAGATGATGATGCGAATAGTGACGCTTCCTTGTCAAGGTTGAGAGAAGAAAATTCCATTATTGATGTCTTTTTATCTGATTGCATTATGTATGAGCAACATATTATGGATGATTTCTCTATTGCTAGTACCTGTTCAGAGGTGGTGCATGAAGAGTCTTCACAGAGTATCGACGGATCTTTGGCTACCATAGAAATGTGTGAAGCGGAACAGGATGAAGAGATTTATGAAGATTACTTGGATGATGTTCTTTGTGTGCCTAACATTTCTGATATGACTGAAGTACAGGATACTGGACACGAAGTTTCTTCTTTTGATATTTCTCATGAGCTACAAGAAGAAGCAACCCACAATTCTTTGACAAATGATATGAGAGTATTCACTTCTCCACTGATCCAAACGTGGATGCAAATTCACAAGTTATAGCTCTTTTTCATGGTCAGGCTGGAGTTCCAAGTAATGATGTCTCTGACACTGATGCAAGATTTTCAAAGGTTCGTGATAACTATGAAGTGAGAGGGGGTGAATCACTATCGATTAAGCAAAGGATGCACATGCTTCTTCAGTTTTTTCGACGAGGTTTTGACTATGGTTGGATCCATATACTCTTTCTACTTATGCTTACGTCTATGCTATTATGGTTACCGGTAAAAGATATGCAGTGTTCCTATATGCTTGGTGAGCAAAAGCTGTCAAATGTTTACGAGAATTGGGTGTTGCATAATGATTCAAGGGAAGTTTTACTTTACTATGAGGCTCATACATGCTATGTGCTTGCTGTGGTATTCGACCCAAGAGATTTTGAGGTCCTTAAGAAGCAGGTTGAATATGGTTGGGTTCTTCTGGGTGCACAATGTTATCGGTTGTTGATTAATCCAGGAAGAACAAGCTTACACCAAGGTTGTCTGATGTCGATTGAGATCAATAATGTATGCTCATGTGTATTCTATGCAGCTCTAGTGCTTGGGCAATATCTTCTTAAGACATTTGATCCAGGAGGACAGGTTTATGAGAATGGCTTATGGCAGTTGATATATAGATCATATAACCCTGGTGGTGTTTGTCATGCTTACAGGTTATGGCAAGAGATTTACAGACTTTGCAGTGGATCATGCTTATGCTTTATTGGATGGAACTACTTGATTGATGGAAAATTTTTGAGTTTTCCCTTTGATCCTGGAGGCTTATGAATGCATGGTCAAAATTTTTAAGGTTATTGGTAGCAGGCTTACAATGGACCACTGCTTGTATGCCAACTAGTTTTATACTTATAAATTTTGAGGATGGTTGGCACATACCAGAGGATGTGCAGGTTCAGAGGGGGTGGATGTCGTGCTGTCGTACGTCTTAATGGAGAATTTCATGTAGGAGTCACATATTCAGTGTTTTTTATGAGTGCTCGGAATATGGTTCGGAGCATAGCATTTTCGCACAATGGAAGGCTTGCAATGGTCGTCATGTGGCGTGGGGACGATTTTTTATATCATAACTTGGAATCTGAAGTCATCAATGTGATAAGTTTTTGGAGTGAAGATTATGCTATGGGCTTTGACCTCGACTAACGGTATCACTCATGCCGATGCAAGAGTGGTTGAAGCACTCATGAATGATAAGTTAAGTGTGGTGAACATTGGAGATCGCATTTAGGAGCTAATGTCTAGGATGTTATTACTTCTGCTATCACTTTGATTGTATTGTTGATTGCATTGTCGAGCTTGATAACGTTGTCTAAGGGCCACTTAGTGTGAATGGCCACTAGGGGAAACCACATTATTAATAGGAATTATGCAAGAAATATGAACCGACCAAAAGGGGGCAGTAAAAAAAAGCACGCAATGTACAGAGGGCCACAGGCAGGGAGTTGACGAGCACGTTACCGTCAGGGTTTCTTTTGGCAGACGAGGGCGCACAGGGAAAGATTATAAAGCAGAGCTGCCGATGAGCAGAGGAAGCCGGGCATTGTTGAGGAGGACGACGTACTCTGCTGAGGAATTCACCAAGTAGGGAGTCGTCGTCAGGATACAGAGATTTGTGGTGTATGAGCTTGAAGCATGGACGGGAGGCTGATTACGAGCTTTTGATGCAGAGGAAGCTAGGCTCCATGCCAAGCCAAGCAGAGCCGGGAGACAACAAGGTTTGTCAACGCAGGTATAAAGGGATTAAAGAGCTTTTGAAGGGGTGTTTTTTTTTGCAAAGAGAAGCGGTCAAGGCAAGGCTACGGGCTTTGAGGTGGCTAACAGAGAGTGCATTCAAGTTAGCGAGCAATTATAGCGGGAGAAGGAAGCACAGATAGCCAGCTGCGGAGCAAGGAAGATTGTCGAGCTAAAGAGTTCCGAGAGCAGGAGTACCATGAGAAGGAGATGACACTTATTGAGTTGATGACATGCAGTGTTGCAAAGTTGATGACGTGTAGTGTTGCAAAGTTAAAGTAGATGATGTTGGCGTATTGTTTGGAGACCGCCGAAAAGCAAACAATACAAGGAGCGTTATAAGGTCTTCTATGAGATACTACGAGATTCGGCAGTGTTAAAATTTCTACGAGATATCTTTCTAAATGAAAAGAGAAGAAGGGAATACCTTGGCGAAGTCATGACGTTGGAGACACAGCTTTTTAGCAGTTTTTAGAGGTTTTCTTGATTTCAAAGAAGACCGAAGCAAGTGACGGAAAAGTGAGTGCATGTGAAGGTGGTCGAGAAGAGCAAGGGAAGGGCATTGAGGCCATACAGATTTGGCATTCGCACTTTCGCTCACAGTCTCGACGGGTTCAAGAGAACTTGTTTCCTATTGCGATCAAGTTATTTTTTTTGTATTCAAATTTTAGTTCATTAAGTAATTCAATTCAAGGGGTGCGAGGTGTTCTTTTGTGCTATATTCTCTTGAGATATGCATCTTTCTCTCACCGTTTCCCACAAGGAGTAGCCCGCCCGTGCTGGCCCGGCTCAACATGTGAACATATTTTACCCCGACAGCGTGCTGATTGCCTAAGCTGTTGGTATCACTTTTGTTTGTTGTCGAGATTTTACCCACCATTGATATCTTGGTTTGTCTTGGTCAGAATGGTGTGGTTGAGGTTTCTAAGACTTAACTCTCCATTGCTTGATTGGTTTTTCAATTTGTGGAGAAGATAAGTGCTCTTTTTTCTTCCAAACCGATTTCGTGTTAGGTTCCTTTCTTGAAGATGCTCGTCTCTGTGTTTTGACCTTTGGAACCGTCTTTGGTATTGTCGATGACGTTTTAGGCACCTAGATTTGAATCGGCCTGTCTTTAAGCTGTGCTTCTGGTACCCAAATTTTCCTGACTCCTTAGGATGGAGAAGATTGATTACTTCGTGGTTTGCTTTGTTGGTATTTGCCTTTCCGTTTCTCTTTGCTTGGTGCAATTGGAACAATGAGTTGTTCACCTTTAGGTGATAGCTTGAGCTGATTTGTATCCCAATCTGGTATTGCCTTGTATGTTCGCATCCATGAGATTCCAAGAATCATTGTCTCATTCATGTGTTCATCTGGTAAGAATACAAACTGATGAGGGCATGAACATCCATGTACTATCACATTCAAGTTGACTACTCCCAATGTTGGTGTTGGGTTCTTGTAATAGGTTTTTGTTGATTCTTGAGAGTAGCTTTTCTTTTGAGTACCCAAAACCTAGCTTCCTCTTGAACTTCATCAATAACCTGCTATCGTTTTATCTTTCTTTGCTTGGCTGTATGCATTCTTCCTAGCAATTCATTGGTTAGCGGAAAATTGTACTTCTTTAAATGACATCCACCAATCCAATTAGCCATTGGTTCACCATCTAGGGTAGACAACTTATTGCTCCATTTGGAGATACATCTTCAATGATAAACGGTTCGTTTCCCTTTTTCTTAAACTTGGGAATGTGTTGCTTAAGGGAATAGACTAGAACTAAGTCCCCTTTTTTGAAGATTTTTGTAATTAGATGGGAATCAAAAAATTGTTTTTGTTTCCGCTTTTGTGCAGAGATTTGACTACAGCTATTAGCCTTTGCTCATCTAGCTTCTCTCAATCTTCAAGTCTTTTTGACAATTCGTGTCTAGTCCACTCAATATCCTTAGCTACCCTTAATGTCGGCAATAGAAACCCTATTGGCAATATGGCATCAAGACCATAGACAAGGTTGAAGGGTGTAACATTTAAAGCTGTTTTGAATGAAACTTGATAAGCCCATAGAGCTGCATGGAGATTCATTTCCCAGTTTTTCCTTCCTGAACTAACCACTTTAGTCAATACCGAGCTAAGAATTTTATTCGTATGCTCAGCTTGTCCGTTTTCTTGTGGGTGATAGGGAGCTGATTTGTTATGGATGGCCATAAATTCATCAAGCAGATACTCGATTACCTCATTAGGGAAATGAGTTCCCCTCTAACTGACAATTTCTATTGGCATTCCATATCTTGTGAATACATACTCATATAAGAATGCGGCAGCGGTTCTGGCATAATTCTTTTGAGTTGCTTTAGCCTCAGCCCACTTAGTCAAATAGTCCGTAGCTACAATGATATATTGAGCTTGGGTTCTATAAGCAAGTGGCTGTATTGGCCCAACAAAGTCTATACCCCATTTTGTGAAAGCTCTAGCTCCCATCATTGGTCTTAAGAGCATGCTATCTACTCGTGTTGGTATTTTTCCTCATTGACAAGCGTCACACCTTTGAACATATTCTTTGGCATCTGCAAAAAGTGTTGGCCACCATATGCCTGCCATTAAGATTGCTCTTGTGGTGGTCTCACTAGAAAAGTGACCTCCAGCTAATCCAACATGTGCTTGTTCTATAATCAAAATATATTCGTCTTCATTTTTACAAAGACGCAAATGTTGATCTTTACCTCTCCGATACAATTGGTTTCTTCCAATAAGAGCATAGTCTCTTACTTCAATTTCAATTGCTCTTTGACGGTGTTTACTCATATCCTCAAGAAATGCTCGACTCGATAAGTAAGTAATCAGATAGTTACTCCACTTAGGAATAGGTGACATTTGGAACAATGTTACATGAGGTATAAGTGTTTGTTTTTGACATTGAGGATTTTTTTTTACAAAAGAGTGAACATCACTCCTCATAGTTGGCCAAAATACTCCAAGTCTCAAGATCCTTTGCATAGTTTGGTCTTCCGCAAAGTGAAGTCCTACTATGGTAATATGTGCTTGACTTAAGTATTGGGTTTTTTCTTCAAGATTAATGCATAAGAGCAATATTCCATCTCGGTTTCTTTTGTATAGCCTATCAGCTAGTAATTTATACATAGCCGATTGCTCAATTAATCCGATTGTAATAGGAAGTGGTCTTTGTGAATCCACTTGCGCTATGGTCATCAATGATACCATATTTTCCAACCATCAAGGTATCATTTCTACAGAGAACATATATGCATCTGGTAGGTCATCGTCTACTCATTTAGGTGGTTCCCTTGAAATAATTCTAGACAAACGATTTTCTCTTTGATGATTAGTGCCCTTTTCTACAACCACAGTACAATCAAATTCCAAAAGAATGATGCACCATCTCACTATTCTTCCTGTGCTGCATGGCTTGTTGACCAAATACAATAAGTCTTGGTGGCCCACGAAGAACACGAATTTGTTTGCTAATAGGTAATGTCTATACTTTTTTACGGCATAGATCATTCCTAATCCTTCCCTTTCAGTGGTGGTGTAATTCTTTTCTGCCATGTTCAACTGTCGGCTAGCATAAGAAATAGGAAAATCAATTTTTCCGTCTCCTGGTTGAGCTAGTATACACTTGATGGCAAAATTGGAAGCATCTACATGTATGTGGAATATCTTATTCCAATCTGGTGCTTTCAATATTGGAGCTGAAGTGAGAGCTTGCTTAAGCTTCATGAAGGATTATTCACATGCTTCAGTCCATTCAAAGTGTGTAATCGAGCTATACATGGGTTTTACAATTATAGCGTACATGTAAATGAATTGTCTGTAATATCCACAATGTCCCATGAAGGCTTGAACCCCCTTGACTGTTGTTGGCCTAGGTAAATCAACAATAACATGAATTTTATCCATGTCAGTAGCTATGCTATTTTTAGACACTATATGTCCAAGAATTTTTCCTTGTCTACCCATAAATGTGCACTTTTCAGGATTTAAGCAAATCCTATAAAGTCTACATTTTTCGAATACCTTTTTGAGGTGTTCAAAATGATCTGCCCGGATTGATGAATGTACGTATATATCATCCATATAAACTTCCAAGAATTTCCTTAGATATTCTTTAAAAGCATGACTCATCAATCTTTGAAAGGTCGCAGGAGCATTAGTTAACCCAAAAGGCATAACCCGATAGGCAAAAATACCCCATTCCGTTGTAAAAGCAATTTTATGCTGATCTTTTGGGTCAACCAAAAGTTGATTGTATTTCAAAAAGCCATCTAAGAAGCTTTAAGCTTCTTTTTCCGCAACTCGTTCTCTAAAACATGCTCAGTGATTGGAAGAGAAAATTTTTCTCTAATGGTAGCTGCATTCACTTTCTTGAGGTTGACACACACTCATAATTTTCCATTCTTCTTGGGTACTATCACAATTGGAGACACCCAATCTGTGTGTTCAATTTCAGAGATGAATTCGACTTCCTTTAGTTTTTCAATCTCTTCATTGATCTTTCTGGAAAATGTTTCACTGTATGTGTATGACCTTTGTCTAAATCGTTTCGCATCATCTCTCATGGGTATGGTATGTTGACAGATTTCTGGATCAACACCCTTGAGATCCTTGTAAGAACAAGCAAAGATATCGCGGTACTCTTTCAGCAAGCTTAACAAAAGCTCTTCTTCTTCTTCTGTTAGGTCATTTGCAATGTAGGCAGGCTTAGGCTCTTCTCCTGGTTCAACCAAATCTATCCTTTTCGCGTTTTCAGGCCCTTCGTAGGACTTGCCCTGTTTTTGTAGTTCTCTAATAGTTTGTTCGACTATGATTTTTTGATCTTGGAGAGTACATTTTTTGTAATGGGATGGAACACTCATTACATCTTTACCCTCCTCTTCTGTGGTTTCCATTTCGGTTGTATATATCTCCTTTAGAGCTTTTTACAACTCTTGATACTTCTTTTTTCGCTCGACTCGTGTCATGGTTGACTCCTTGTCCTGTTTTTTTCGCTTTGCTTGAGTATCCTTCCTCCGTTTTCTCGATGTTCTTGACATTTCTGGATTTTTGTTTGAAGGATATTTGCCAGTGATTTTATCCTTGACACAATCATGTGCATCTATCTGCATCAGGAACTGTGTTCTACTGGAGACTTATGCATAGGTCTAGCTTTTACGTTTCTAGTGTCTCTTTTTTGTTTATACCATTTCTGTCTTCTCAGTTTCTGGTTAGGAAAGTCAAAAAACTTTTCCTCCCCTCCTTTCATGAGTATCTTAGCTCTCACATGTTCTTTTTCTGAACCCAAATCTTCTGAGGTAGCTGAGTGTTCTTCTAACTCATCTGTTGCATCGTAGTAGAGGTCTGAAAAGATTTGTTGAGCTTGCATCAAGTCCTTGGTTTCCTCCATTTCATCTTCAGTGTAGAGGGATGAAATCATTTGGATGGAAATTATGTCATAACCGTCCTCATTGCAAAATTGAGTAGGCATAGACGTATTCACGCATACATCCATTGTCGCTAAAATTTGAGTCCACTCAAATGGCTCAAACAAATGCTCTAGAAAGGGTTCAGGTACATGGGCTTCATCGGTGCAATCCCTTTCTAAGATATATTCTTCTTGTTTTAAACTCCCATTTCATTAGGGCCAAAAGGGCCTCAAAAAGGGTTGTGTAAGGAATTGGTTAGCTTGCTAATTAGCGGAGCATTTGATGGTCAAAACGGCTCCAAATTTGACCGCTTTGGGTATTCAAAGCATATCTTGAGCATTTAAAGAGTATCCTGGTACAGATCTTTCAATATGAACAAAAGATGTCATTTTCACACTACTTTCTCCCCTATTGGACCTATTTTGTTGGCTTGGCGGCAAATACGAAATTTTCACTTTTGAATGATGGTTTTCCTCACTACTCTTTCTCTCAAGCCATTTCATTAGGCTCTCTTCACCCTCACAAGCTTTCAAGATGTCTCTACCTTCGCAAGAGGACCGTCGTTTCTGGTCTAGTTAGAAGGACCACTGTGGTTTTTCTCTCTTCACCATTGCAAGAGAACCACCATTTTTTTCTCTTCACCCTCACAAGATTTCCAATTTTTCTCACTAGTTTTGCTCAGCCACAAGCTCGCTTCAACCTCACAAGTTTTCCCATCATTTCTACTCTGCATGGAAACCATTTTTCTCTCGTCACCCTCACAAGATTTCCAAATTTTCTCACTAGTCTTGCTCTTCCTAGAAGCTCAGTTTAGCCTCACAAGTTTTCCAAACTCACTAATTTTGCTCTGGTTAGAAGATCCCTCAGCCTCACAAGCTTTTTCACCATTTGCACTCTGCCTAGAAACTCATTAAGGCGTTCCATATGAAAATCAAGCTCAATCAAGTGTAAGAAACTGCGAGGGTTGTGTATCAAAGGTTGCAGGCGTCCGAGATCAAGCATTACAAAGCCAACGGAGCAAGAAAATGGATATGGAGAGAAGTCAACTTGTATCCTGTTGATCCAGGAACTCGAAGGTAAATAGAAAACTTTGAAGCCTTACTTTCATAAATAGATTTCCATGGTGTCCATCTGCATTTGGAGAAGGATCCAACTATTTCTAAAAGTACAGAAAATGTTTTGCAGGATTCTTCAACAGGAGGTTTGAAGCTAAAAGATTCACTTAGTTTTCTCAGAAGTCACATTATCAAGCACAAACTTCATTTTTCATATCAACAAGAAAGGAAGGATGACAAAGAAGAAGCAATGCACTAAAATAACTAAGTCGATACCAAGGGAGGCAATTATAGAGGATGAGATCAAAGAGCCAACAACCACCTTGTTGTGAACATCACAATCCGTCCAAGGAGGAGACTATTTAGATGCAAAGTTACAATATCATTCCTTGCAAAAGACTATCATTTTAACAATATAATTACTTGTAAATTTACTTTCAATATCCTTGCAAAACATTCATTTTCACAATATAATACCTTGTAAAGTTACAACATATGTTCCTCTAGCATTGCAACATCAGGATTAACACTTTATCTCCCCTTTGCCACACAATCATTTTACTCATCTATAACTCCTAAGACAAGTTTCCCTTTAACTATTCTAACATTTGTGTGAGATCAAACTTGAGCTTGAAATTTTTTCACTCTTCTATGTAGACTTCCATGTGACCACGATCCTATAACATGACATCTAGAAACCATTGGCATGCACCATCATTATTAGAATCTTCATCACCCTCCAGGGTCCCTTTGCCTTTAATCCATGTTAATAAAACTTTGTTGCTTCAGCTCTTTTGACTCAACTTATAATTACAACTTTCAAATATAGCAAAATGAAAAAAATTTAACATCACAGAATGAGTCCGAAATGCCCAAAAACCCCGAAAACGACTGGCTATATGCCTCCTTTTGACACCCGGAGAGGTCGGTATGGCCAAAAAAGGCCTCCGGAGGCACTATCCCGTACAGCGCGAGGAGAGGGGTAGCCAGAGTCTGGCTACCCCTCTCCTCGCGCCGTACGGGATAGTGCCTCCGGAGGACTCTGGCTACCCCTCTCCTCGCGCCGTACGGGATAGTGCCTCCGGAGGCCTTTTTTGGCCATACCGACCTCTCCAGGTGTCAGAACAAGACATATAGCCAGTCGTTTTCGGGGTTTTTGGGCATTTCAGACTCATCTGTAATTTCAAAAATTTCAAATAATATAGCTTTTAAAAGTTACAAGTGTTATATATTGTAAAATTTTTGTGACTATGCTTGGGTCCAATATGCTTAATAGATCTATATATAAAAAGACATCTATATTAGGTAGGAAAGGTGAATCTGTGAATGCAAATAACCCACATGTCATGATTGGGGTAATGAGATTCTAAAACTAACCCCCTATCTTGGGGTAATGTGGCACCAAATTGGTGTTCCAAAAATGACCCACACAATATCAGGGGATAGTGAGATTCTAAAAATACCCCCTATCCCATTGTGCAAGCAAGGCATAGTGTGGCACCAAATAGGCCTTTTGCTAATATCTTGTACATATAAGAAAAACCAATGGAATCCAAATAATAAGGTCACTCAGTATTTTTTTGCATGGTGTGTGCATGCAGCCAGAACGACGCGATGAGGGGGGGAGTGACAAGCTGTATGATGCCCTCTTCGCGCGGTCTGGGTAGGAGCAAAAATAATGCAACATGGCGAGTGTCAAAGTCTTTGAGCGCTTTTGCACATGGTTTAGAAAAATAAGTCCAAATAATAAGGTCACTCAAGATTTTTTTGCATGGTGTTTGCATGGAACCAGAACGACGCGATGAGGGAGGTAGTGACAACCTGTATGATGCCCTCTTTGCGCGGTGTGGGCAAGAGCTAAAATGATACAACATGGGGAGCGTCAAAGTCTTTGAGCGCTTTTGCACATGATTTAGAAAAATAGTCCAAATAATAAGGTCACTCAAGATTTTTGTGCATGGTGTGTGCATGGAGCCAGAACGACACGATGAGGGGGGGAGTGACAAGTTGTATGATGCCCTCTTCGTGCAGTGTGGGCAGGAGCTAAAATGACGCAACATGGGGAGTGTCAAAGTCTCTAAGTGCTTTTGTACATGATTTAGAAAAACCTTAGGAATCCAATTAACAAGGTGATTCAAGGTTCTTATGTGGTGTGGCCGCTGAGCTAGAACAACACGATAGGAGGGTGACAAGCTCACACATGACAAGAGCACTATGGGCAAGAGCTGGACTGGTGCGATAGGGGGAGGAGTGAAAAATTCATTGAGTCCTTTTGCGCACGATGTGGGTACACTAACGAAACAGGGCGAGTGGGGGTAGAGTGTAGTTCAATCAAGCCACAATCGCAGAGTGTGGTCATAGATTCAAAACAATGTGAGAAAGGATGTCTTCAGGTGTGGTCCCATGTTGATGTAGATATTATATACGCACGTGCTGAGTGCAAGCTCTTGATGCAGTGCTTAGAAGTAGAGGCTAAGTAAAAAGTAGGCATTAAAAAAAAACGGATTAGTCATTAATAGGCGTCATCATCACTGTTTGAAAAGAAAGATTTCGTATCTTCTAGCTTAATATTGTACAATATTAAATAGAAAAGAGCACTTGTACATCAGGCCCAGAATATGATGTCATTAATAGGCATCATCATCACTGTTTGAAAAGAAAGATTTCATATCTTCTAGCTTAGTATTGTAGAATATTAAATAGAAAAGAGCACTTGTACATCAGGCCCAGAATATGATGTTATACATAAAAAATAACAGGAACGCCATCAAGTATAGGCAATTTAGCCAAATGAAAGTGACATTTAGACGTTTTCCGCTAAAGTGGAAGCACAAAAGCTCAAGCTAGAGGAGACAAGAATGCCATAGTTTTGTATACGTGTCAAGTGAGTATTGGCCTATTTCTTAATCCGTGGATTACCAAACAACCCTTTTTTAGACGTTTTTGGCCCTAATGTTCTGAAGCTCCGCACATCCAAATAGGAGTGTCTCTGTTTAACCAAGATGGAAGCTTAGTTTCAACCGAAGAGATTGAATCGAACTCTTGTATGGGCGTTTTTATGACATCTCTATAAGTGTGATCTTTTAGCTTAACCCTTGTTATAGATCCCACTTGTTTCAAGTACATATAATTTTTTCCCCAATCTTGGATGAGATGTACCTGTTGCATGAAAGGTCTTCCCAATATGATTTCGTAATTGAGTTTTTTCCCAAAGTCTACTATGGCAAAAGTGTGTTGATATTCAATCCCACAGGAATTACTATCACTTTTTCAAGCAGTCCTAATGGTCTTTCAATGTGTCCATCAGCCAATTTCAATTTCATTTGAGTTTGTCTAATGGCTGGCTGTTCCCAGGATTCCCATACTGCTTTCGTGGCTATGGCTATGCCTGCCCCACTATCGAGTATTGCCATGGTTTCAATGTCATTATATTTCACTAAAAGGGTGGTGTTTCCTTCTTCCCTTCATAGTATTCTCCGACTTTGTTCATTGGAATAGATCGAATCTCCTTGTTATCAATTTTGTGTTTCAATCTTTCTAAATTTTTTGCGATTAGCCACGTTATCCCCACCTTCTCTAGGGTTTTCTGTAGATCATTCCATAAATATGGTCTGAGTTTTAACAGTTCTCCCAAAGTAAGAGTACATTGGATGGGTGTAGACATGATTGAATGAATGTTGTGTACTTCTAGGGTCTGTTCCGCTCTTTTGACTTGAGTGGTCTTACACACTATGGATTCATCAGGTTAATTTTATTTGCGAGTTAATCAATTTGAGTTTTTTTGCTAAAGGTGATGCTTTTTTGAGTTTATAGAAGCATGGATTTCACTCATATGTATGCTCTCTAAGGTGGCGTTGTGGTATGTTAAATAAGTACCGAGGGAAGGAGAGAGAAGAAGGATTAGACGGAGAGAGAAAAACATACTTGTGAAATAGAGATAGGATCTGGGTGTGAGAGTACCGACAACGAGAGAGAGAGAGAGAGAGAGAGAGAGAGAGAGAGTGGGAGATGAGGGGGAGAGAGGAAAGATAGGTTCAAAATGAAAAAAGTCCGGCTCAAGTTTGGGCAAGAAGGTTCTCAAGCCGGTTCAAATTATTTCATTTAGTAACTTGGTATAGAATTGTTTATGTGTTGGTTTAATGTATATATTTTATAAATATCCCACATTTTAATTGAGATAAAAGTGGAGTTAAGTAAAAGTGGAGTTTTGTTGTGAAGAAGGAGGTTGTGTGCACGTTTTCTACTCACATGTGTGTGTGTGTGTGTGTGTGTGTGTGTGTGTGTGTGAGAGAGAGAGAGAGAGAGAGAGAGAGAGAGAGAGAGAGAGAGAGAGAGAGAGAGAGACTTTGCCTGTTCATATGCGTGTGAAAATTTTCCAAAGCCGGGTCCACAAATAATGTTTTCCGAGCCCTTAGAGAGGCAGTTAGTGGTGGTTACTCATTGCACTATTATATGCTTATAGTATTCGTAGGGGAATAATAATCATAGTGTTTCCCGAGCCCTTAGAGAGGCAGTTAGTGGTGTCTACTCATTGCACTATTAGATGCTTATAAATTCTATAGGGGATAATAATCGTAGTGACAAATCATGCATATTTTATTGCACGCCCCACTTTAAAAGTTAGTGGTGGACTAGTAGACGATTATAATATTCATAGGGGCATAATATTCATATTGACAAATCATGGATATATTATTGCATGCTCCAATTTAGCAGTTACCATATGCTGCGTGGGACCCCTCATGTCACTAACACATGCCACTCTTCCATCACTATCAATGCTTCTTGAGAGCATGCTGCTTTAGCCTATATAAATGTTACAAGGCAAGCAGCATATGCTGCACAAGTGAATCAGAGGTGCTAATCAAGAGAGATTTTTTCATTTTCCTGTACTTATACAATGCCTATAGGATATGCAACTACTGGTAATGAGGTAGTTGCAAAAATCCATGAAGAGCTTCACAAACTCCCCCCCAACGCACCCCTTGAAGAAAAGAAGACGTTTACACACAGAGAGTGTGACACAAACAAGGCGATCCGGATGTTCAACCACCTTAATCGCGCTCGCAACACCGGAGGCGAGGAACTCAATGATGGCTTTGAGACAATGCGAGAAGCTCTGGGCAAGTGGGAGACATGGGGGTACATAGACAGCTCTCAAAGGGCCGCTTTACAGGCGGAGATTGACCATTTGCTTGTCTGCAAACGCACAATCAACCTGGTCAACATCTCTGGCTCTAATGTGGTAGAAGATTGAGGCAAGATTTAAATAATTATGCACTAAATATATATAGTTAAATAAATATGCACTATGTTGAGCCAGCAGAGGATCACACCCATATTTTTGCTCACACTCATCATTTTGTAACCATTGATTGTAATAAATGTCTTTCCGACATTAATTTTGATTTGAGCCATTCATTAAGTAACGGGACTCAATTGAGTTTCCAGCTTGTAATCCCGAAGTAATTTCACTTGCTGATGTAATTAGTTAGAGATGTTCTCACCTCCAAGGCTGAGGTATATAAGCCAAAGTTTTTGTAACCTAAGGGGGGATTATTAATCAAAGTGAGTTTTTGGAGCGCCGTGACTGTGTCTGAGAGAGAAAGAGAGAGAGAAAGAGAGTCTTATCTACTTGCTACGCGAGCTACAGAGCTGCCATTGGAGAAGTGACACCGCCATTGTGTTAGCAACGGCAAGAGCTATGCACAGATACCAAGAGTGCGCGCTATCGGCTTCTATGTGTGGTAAGTTCCTACGAGCTTCGATGTGAGTTTTCTTCCAACTCGTGTGTTGGAATTGAGCGTGCAGCATATCTATAGAACCACAACGAGTAGAGCTACACATTAGTACCATCGGGGTCAAGTTTCGGTCACCTGTATATTTCGGCCTGTCTTCATACGCGTTTACCGCACGGAGTGGTTATAGGTTGAGTTTGCAGTTCAAGTCTTTAAGGTGTTGTTCTTACCTAGTGTATAGACTTCCCCTTGAGTTTGAGATCGATTCAATGATTCTAGATCCTGTTTCGTATAGCATTCGTTCGTAGTACGGATTTCAGTCACTTGCGTATTTTAGAACTTAGATTTGATTTCCTTAGTAGTGATTGTCATTAGAAGGTCGAGTAGGTGATTTGACATCCACCTAGTTGTTTCCATGCGCCTGCGGGTCAAGCTCCGTCCTCGTCTAACAAATTCTGTTGTTGGTTGAGTTCTCGCTATTTAGCTTCCGCTAGCGGCGTAACCGCCTTAACATTTGGCGCCGCTGCCGGGGACGAGAGCCCTAAGTAGGTGACCTTAGACTAATCCTACGAGGTGAGTCGTATAAACTACTTTATATACTTTAGTTAGAAAAGATCTAGGAGTGGTGGACTCCGAAGATCTCGAGAGATACTAGGAAGTGGGGTATTCCTGGGTCTTCCGTGTTGACAGTATTTTTAGTTTAGCTTAGATTTGTTTGTTGTTTTGTTGGTGTTGAGTAGTTGTTGATAGAAGAAGAATTTGCTAGTCCGTGAGTGGCAGTGGATCTCTTTAAAATCACAATTACCAAACCCATTTTATGATTAGGAATAGCTTAGGTAGGACTTCATTTGATCCTGATCTAGAGCTAGTAATCATTGGAGTATTTGCTTGATATGGTTGATTGCATGTTAGATCACTAAACCGTCAAGTTAGTAGTGAAACTTGCAATAAACAAAAGTCTGAGAAATTTTCTGTGTATCTGGGAGTTGCTGAGCACTTGAGAAAGCTTTAGGAAGGATTCTGTGCCAAAAAACTGGAAATCTGCAACCTTAGACATCATACGTGTATGATGTCTAAATGACCAAACAGAGACCAAAACAAAAATTTTGACTTTACCAGAGTGTTCAAAAGGGGGGTTATACCCTAATTTCAACTAAAAACAAGAGCATTAACACTCAAAGAAACCCAAAAAGACAAGTCGGAGTCCAAAAAACGCAAAGAATAGGAAATTTTGGATTCAGATCTTGTTTTTACATTCAAACCTGACAAAAACACTTGAAACTCAATTATAAACATTGGAGAAGGCTTAAAGCCAAGAATAGTCAAAATCTGGGATAAAAGACATCATACGCGTATAATGTCTTTTAGCACATCCACTGCTTATTTTTGATATCTGACCTGACAAGATTGTTGCAAACACTGTAGAAAGTATAAATATCAAGTCTTGACCCAAATTGATGAAAAAGACATCATACGCGTAGGATGTCTTTGACCTAATTTTGGACATATTTTGATACTTTGCCAACACAGATCCATTGTAATAGCTGTCTAGAAGTTATATTTCAAGTTTCATCCCATTTGGATCACAACTGACCCAAAACAAGTCAAAAGCAGAAATTTGCCAAGAAAAGCCTAAATTAGCCATAACTTGCTCAAACAGAGTTCAAACTGAATTTTGTGAGTGGACAGAGCATAAGGGGGCTACTGAGAGTGAGCATAACCAAAATAGTCCAAATCTGTGAAAAAAGACATCATACGCGTATAATGTCTTTTTCAGCATAACTGCAACAAAATTCTCACTTGATGAAACAGAAGTTGTCCAACTGACAAGATTAAACAATTGACCAAGTATCAATCAGTTTGGATCAATTCTGACCACAAAAACTTGGGAAAACAAATTGCCGAGACGGAAAAGTTAAAGTCCTTTAGGGGAATTGATGAATTTGAGATCGGGCAGGAATCTCCAGAATAACCAACCAAAACAAGGGGAACAAGCAAGTGTCATATCAACCGAGGGAAGTGTAAACCAAAGTTGGGTGCAACCATTAGAGCCGATCTTTGAAGGAAGTGTTTCTGATACTTCTTCGGAGAGATCTTATGAGATTTTCACCGAACACTTGGAACACTTGAACCTGAACAACACAGAAAATATGGCAGCAGGACCATCAAACCCTTCCACCACAATGAAGCTATTGTTCATAAAGTACCAGTACGACAATGAGCAAGGTGCCAAGATCTACAAAGATGGAATGGACCGCTGTTGTGTAAAGATAGAAGATAGACCTAGTGAGTTCAAGGACTTAGTGCCTGTGAGCTATAGTGGAGATAGATATCTAGATGACGAGGATACCATGTATTTGGTAGTCCTAAACTCTAACATTGTGGACAAGTGGGGATTGATGGGCACCAAAGCCAAAGTAGATGAAGAACTTGAGGAGAAAGCACCAATAATGAACTTCCCTGATGCGAGGTTAAGAAGAGAGAATGAAACTACAAGGATCAACACTGATAACATCTATGTGGGGCTATACAAATATAATAATGGGGAGCAAGATCTCTATTATAGATGTGAAGAACCCTACACTGGAGAGTTGACAGACCAAAAAAGACTTTATGTCATTACCTACACAGACGGATCGGAAGTGAAAATTGCCGCTTACGACAAGTATGGGAGGCAATACTCAACAATGGGCAAGAAAGAATTAGAAGGATATACATACTTTGGGGGACCACTACATCAGTATTATGTTACTTCTAGCTCACAAAGACCAGCACCAACAAATGGAGTGCAAAACCCAATGACAACAGGAGGACAAAGAATTCAAGCTGCTGACTCTTTCAGTCAACCTCAGTACTCGAAGCCCGGACCAATGGGATCATTACATTCCAGAGAGTCAATGGATACGAATCGAGGTAGTGCAGTTCCCATCCCCACATATACCACTCCAGGTCCAAGGTTCGAAGCGGAACCATCACATTTACCTCCTAGTAGTAGACTCAGGGCAGGGGAACTGACAAGGGTAACCCATGAAGTCCATGATGCTAGAGAAAGCTTTAGCCGGGACACAGGAGCAATGAGATTGGTAGCAGACCATAGACGTATGAGACCATCTCAAGTAGCCAAGTGTATGCCAAAGAAGTATGGTGGTTCAGGAGATCCGTATGCACATGTGTCACTCTTTAAGCAAGTCTTAAGAGCTGAGCAGATAACAGATTTCCATACACAATACGAGGGATTTGGTCTTACTCTAGAAGGTACGGCATTGACATGGTTTCAACCACTGAACAGAGGGGGATTCCATGACATTGACCATTTGCTAAGAGAGTTTGCTGAGGAATTCTCAAAACGAGGGATTAAGCACAATACGGTCTCACAAATATATGCTTTTAAACAGAGAGAACACGAAAAAGTGAAGGAAGCTTCACTTCGCTTCAAACAATACATTGAGAGATGTCCAGTACGTGAACGACCACAAGATGACAGACTATCTGTTCTCTTTATTGAAGGATTGAGAAACGACACTCTCAAGAAGGACTTGCACTTGAAAGCTTGTACAAGTTTCGAGCAAGTAACGAGAGAAGCATTGTACTTAGTGGATAACTGTACGGTTTATGGAGAGGTGTCAGCGGATACAGATTTTGCATCCAGTAGCTCTTCCTCCGTAGCGAGCGAGACTACCACTAAAAAGAATGTTCAAACAACAACCATGCCAAATGTAGAGCAAATGATAGAAGATGCTCTAAAAAGGATGGCACCATACCAAAAACCATTGCCAAAACCACTGAAATGGTGTGCTATTGAACAAAAATGGACAAACCATCCAACAGAGGAGTGCTATTACAACAAAGGGTATGTAAGGGAGCGTCAGTATGCACCTCCTGCTCAATTAGCACCACCTCAGGTACATCCAGTACCTCGATACCCAACGAAAAATGTACCAGGACCTATGGGGATAGAAAGACCGCAACCGGTATTGGGACAACAACCACCTTTACCAGGAGCAAGACCAGTGGGCATTAGATATGCACCAACCTTAGAGAATCAGGAAGAACAAGCCTTAGTGCCTGTTCAAGCCTATTATGAAGAATCTGGTGCACACATGTCTCCAACTGTGTATTACCCACCAGAAGAACCCAAACAACCAGAACCATGGGGCATGATTGGGAATGTTGGAACACCAACAGTTACAAGTGCTTCTGATGAAGAGAGATACAATTTGGACGCAAGAACATTGATGTTCATAGCTCATGGAGGGTTAACAGGACAAAGACCATCCTATCCACAAAGGACGAATCAAGTGGGACCAAGACCAGCACTAGGACCCTGTTACAAGTGTGGAGGTGACCATCTGATGAATGTTTGTCCACATACGGAAATCATTAGAATTAACGCTTATTGCACTGAGTGTGGGGTTACTCACTTCATTGAGGATTGTTCAAAGAATCCAAACAAAGTGCAAAAGACGACATTGAATATGCTAGAAACTATTCCTACCAGCAGTGGGTCTGAAAATGAAACTCTGATACCAACGCAAGTTGTTACTAGAGCTCAAGCTAAGAAAACCACTAGAGAACCTGAGAATGGAAAGTTAGCGACTGAAGTGGTTAGTCAAGGACCGCGGAGTCAGAGAAACACATGGAAAGCTAGAAAAGCACGCATGAAGTTGAGAAAAGAACGTGAAGACGCTATTCTAGCTGAGGAACTAAAGCGAACTAAAGATAGATTAGAAAAACTTGAGAGTCAAAACGGGAAACGAGAGATGAGCCCGGAAAGAACGAAACAAAAGAGTATCAAAGAAACAACGAGCTTAAGCTCAGGGGGATCAGTGCTAGTCGACAAAGTACACGAACCATTGGACGCACTGATGAGAGCTTACGAAGCTAGGTTAAAGAACAACCAAACACAAGAACAGAGGTGGATGACATACCCAAACGCGGAATTGGAAAAGCAGAGACTTGAAATGTGCCAGAGAATGATCGAGACTGCACAAGCCTTATTAGAACCACCAAGAGAAACAATGAATTGTGGAACGGAAAACCCAATTCAGCAAGAGACTATCATTTCACGGGTAGCTGAAAAGACTCCCAGTGCACAAAAGCCTGAAAATACACACAAGGATGACCGCATAGTATTGAACACAACCGATCAGGAGATAGAGAGTTTTCATCCAGTCATACAGAGGTCTTACGGAAGAGATGAGGATTACAATGAATTTTGGAAACAAGTGAGAGAGGCAAACTTTGCAAACGAGCTAAGTTGCCAAGCTAATCAGACAAATTGGGAAAAGGACATCAGGAATCCTCCCATAGTGGAATTTGAGGCAGGATCTCAAGTGGACTTGGATCTGCAATCTTACTGGGGAGATGGGGGCTCTGTTAGAACAATGGAGAGCAAACCTCATTCACTGAATACCTTACCTTCATACTTAGGAGAGTATGAAGCAAAATCCGAGATTAGAGCACTTCCCTCACGAAGAATCTCATCAGAAAAAGTCATGGACTCGCAAGGATTGATAGAGATCTTGTCAACACCAGTGACATGCACTATCACTCTAGCTGAGCTTTTGAGGCTAAGACCACATATGTGGACCACTGTAGGAAAATGCTTGGAGAAATTTGGGATAAAAGACCCAACATCGAGACTGCAAGAGGGTATACAAGAGCTGAGAAAACCACAAAAGAACGCTAAGCCTGTACCCTTAAACAAGGTCGGAGAGTATTGCGAAGGTGAAGAGGGGAATACAACCTTACCAGTTGAATTCCAAGGAGTGAACACGATGGCAATACTAGACAGCGGAGCTGGGGTAGCCATTGCTACAAAAGAAATCTGGAAAAAATGGGGGAAACCAGCAATAAGGAAGACTAGGTTGAAACTCCAATTAGCAGATGGACACATGGAGAAACCTATGGGGTTATTAGAGAAAGTCGTAGTGACTTCTTGCGGCATTGAATACGAACATACTTTTGCTATTGTCGATTTTGGCAAGGAGAATAACTATGATATCATACTGGGAAGACCATTCATGAGACAGTTGAAAATGGTCCAGGATTGGGGCTACGATCACATATACCTGAGAAATATGGAAACCACTACACGTGTGAACCTGAAAGACCATAGCTACAAAGATGTGAACCGAACACCGGTAGAGGAGTTTGATTCAGCTACTTTGGCGGGATCCGAATTTCCAGCTTGGTTAGGTAAGCCCAAGGAGTTATGGATGTGTGGAGCCTCGAAATGTGGAAGTCTGAGGAGAGAAGAATATGTTTTAGAAAGGGCTATCGAAGACGAAACTTATATAGGAGAACCCTTTCCAGAGGACACGCTTGAACCATTAGAATGGACACACATTCTAGCAACCCTAGATGTTTGTGCAATTCCGGATGGTCCCACAACGAAATTTTGCGACAAGGACGGGTACGACGTGGTTCCGTACTTCATGTTGAGAACTGTACTCGAAAAAGAAACTGAAAAGAACGATACACTGGAAAAGGAAGATGAAGAAGAGGTGTTTCACGACATTCCCGATCATCCAGAGTGGGGAAATGAAGCAGACAACGAGTCAACGGACAATTCAAGCGGAAACGAAGAAACTATAACGGATGTCCGATTTTATGATTTTCCGAACCAAACTAAACAACGCCAGAAACACTATAGAGCAAAGAGAAAAACAAAGGGGTTAGAACCAATCCGATGCCTAGAATAAGAGGAAAAAATCAATTCCTAATGCTAGTAAAGGCGGAAGATTGTGTTAAGGACAAGATTTCTGGAAGAATGAGAGGCAATGATCAAAAGAGCTTACGAAAAGACAAAAGAAGCTCAAGAAATCAAGTTCAAAGGAATGAAACGAAAACTGAAACAGAAAAATCAAAAAGAACAAGCGCAACAGAGAACACACGGAGTCCAAGTTAGAACGTAGGAATAAGTACGGAGAGCTCAAGAAAACTCTGAAAGAAGTTTGGACGACAAAAATTGAGAGTGGAGAGGACGAAAACGCCAAAATCAAGGAAAACATGGATGTTCCCTCCCACTACAGAAAATTCACAATAGAGGATAGGAAGGTGGTATTAACCCAACCTATTCGAGAGAGAAAGGAGAACGAATCTTATGACGGACCGGAGGATGCAAAAAAAGTTGATTTAGCAGCTCCAGGTGAGACACCTAGACCGGTGTACATAGCCACAGATTTGTCTCCAGGCAAGGAAGAGAGACTTTTGAGTCTTCTCAGAGAGTACAGGGATGTGTTTGCATGGTCTTATAAGGACTTAAAGGGAGTTGACCCATCAATATGCCAACACACAATCCCACTAAAACAAAACGCAAAGCCTAGCAGACAGAGACCATACACATATAATGATACGTTTGCTAAGCGAATCAAAGAAGAGATAGATAAGCTAATGGAAGCTGAATTCATATACGAGATTGAACACACCGATTGGGTATCTCCGATTGTGGTGGTACCCAAGAAGAACGGAAAACTCCGAGTGTGTGTCAACTTAAAGAAAGTGAATGCTGCAACAATCAGGGACAATTATCCCCTGCCGATAACTGATCATGTTCTAGAGCGTGTATCAGGGAAAACAGCATACTCCTTTCTTGATGGTTTTTCAGGATATAACCAGCTAGCCATAGCACCGAAGATCAACATAAAACAGCTTTTGCAACGGAGTGGGGAATTTATGCTTATCGGGTTATGCCTTTTGGTCTAACCAATGCTCCCGCAACCTTCCAGAGGCTGATGACGCATGCTTTCAAAGAATACTTAAGGTTGTTTCTAGAAATATACATGGATGACTTATGTGTACATTCTCTTCTGAGAGATGAGCATCTAGAACACCTAAGAAAAGTATTTGAGAAATGTAGGACATATCGCATTTGTCTCAATCCTGAGAAATGTGTGTTTATGGTCCGACAGGGCAGAATTCTGGGACATATTGTCTCACAAAACGGAATATCCACGGATTTAGAGAAGATAAAAGTTATAGTGGATATGCCTAGACCAACCAATGCGAAACAAGTACAGAGCTTTATGGGACATTGCGGATATTATAGACGATTCATTTACATGTACGCTATAATAGGCCAACCACTTTACAGGCTAATAGTGAACTTTGAATGGACAGAGGAGTGTGAGGAATCATTCAAGAAATTGAAAGAGGCACTCATTACTGCTCCAGTCTTGAAATCACCAGATTGGGAGAAGATATTCCATGTGCATATAGATGCTTCGGCATATGCAATAGGATGCATTCTGGCTTAGCCAGAAGAAGGAAACATGGATTTTCCTATCTGTTACGCCAGTCGACAGCTCAACAATGCAGAGAAGAATTACACCGCAACAGAGCGAGAGGGATTAGGAATGATATATGCTGTGAAGAAATATCGGCATTATCTTCTAGCCAACAAGTTTGTGTTTTTTACGGATCACCAAGCCTTGCTCTACCTAGTGAATAAACCATGCAATACCGGTAGAATAGTGAGATGGTTCATTATCTTACTGGAATTCAACTTCACGGTAGTAGTAAAGAAAGGAAAAACACATCTTAGAGCTGATCATCTTTCGCGATTGACTAATGGAGAAGACCCTATAGGAGTAGATGACGACATGCCATACGCGTACTTGTTCAGCATAGAAATGATACCGAAGTGGTCTCAAAATGTCGTTAGCCTATTAACCTATGGAGGAGAGTTTGATAGAAGAGAATACAACCAGAAACATATTGCTATTCAGCAATCCAAGAATCTTCAATTGGTTGCAGGAAGGTTGTATCAATTGGGAAATGATCATGTTTTACGACTATGCATCAATCCTGAGGAATATAATATATATCTGCATGAAGCACATGTTCAGGAATGTGCATTTCATTGTTCAAGAAGGAACACATATAGGAATTTGTTACAATTGGGAGTCTATTGGCCAGGAATGAAAGAAAGCGTACATGAATATGTCACTGTATGTATTGTATGTTCATCAAAACTGCCAGCAGAGTATTCGACATTATATCAGATAATGATCGCTCCGGAATGGAGTCAGTATATTGTTGAATATCTCACAAATAGAACTTTCCCAGAAGGAACGTCAAAAGCTCGTCAGAAATCTGTAGAGACCGAAGCTAGAGATTACGCTTTAATAGGAGATCAACTCTATAAGAGAGGTAAAGACGACCAGCTTAGGATTTGCGCATCAGAGTCTGAGTATGTGATAATCCTGGAGCAAGCTCATGGAGGAGTAGGTGGAGGCCATTTCTCAGGTGATAAGACAGCAAAACTTGTCTTAGCCGCAGGAATATGGTGGCCAACATTACATATGGACGCTGAGGAATACGTTAAACGATGTGATGACTGTCAGCGAACCAAAGTACCACTTAAAAGAGATGATATGCCGCTTAGACCAATGATGGGGGCAAGAGCTTTTGCAAAATGGGGGATTGATTATGTCGGACCCATTTCACCTCCTGCATATAAGACTCATGCACAATACATCGTTGTGGCTACAGACTATCTAACAAAGTGGGTCGAAGCAAAGGCAACTCAAAAAGCAGATGCCAAGACCACGGCACAATTTCTATATGAATACGTCTTTGTACGATATGGATTGCCAATAGAAATTGTGAGTGATCGAGGCACACATTTTATAAATGAAGTGATAGAGATCCTTCTACATGAATTCATGGTAATCCATAGGAAATCATCCCCGTATCATCCACAAGCAAACGGACAAGCTGAAGCAACAAACAAAACCATATGCACGGTCCTTACGAAGATTGTATCTGAGTCGAGAACTGACTGGGACCAGAAGTTGCATTCAACATTATGGGCATATAGGGTAGCATATAAAACATCAATAGGAACGACCCCATATAACATGGTTTTTGGGCTAAATGCTATCTTACCAATAGAATTCTTGATTTCAACCTTAAGGGTGGCTAAGGATCTAGAGTGGACAGGGCACGAGCTTTCTGATAGAATAGATGACCTGGAAAAGCTAGACGAGCTTCGCCTAAAAGCAGTAGCTTTTATCTACGCTCAAAAAAGGCGACAAAAGGAATTTTTTGATAAGCATGTGCGGACTAAAGAGTTTAAGGTTGGGGACTATGTCCTAGTTTACACTCTGAAACAGCATGCTAAGAAGCTTAAAAAGCGAGGGATGGGACCTCTGGTGATTAAAGATCTATCACCAAGTGGAGCCGTCAAGCTTGCTACAATAGACGGAGAAGAAATGCCCAATTGGATTAGTGAATGCAGAGTGAAAAAGTATCTTTTGCCGCTAACCCAAGACATGCTTCTCAAAATACATCAAGAAAAGCTGCGTGTCCAGAAAAAGAAAAAGATTGTGGAGGAAGCGCAAGCCGAGGCAAAGGAAAGAATGAAGAAAAGAAGACTACTGCGTCAGAAACAGCGCAATGAAGGAGCAATACGAATAAACGCAGTCAGTATGACAGAAATGGATAATGACAAAGAAGAACCCATCATTGAATGCAAAGTAGGAACCAACCAAATCAAAGCCAGAGCACTATTGGATTCAGGAGCTCAAACTAACCTACTTTCACTCAGTTTGTATAGACAATTTACAAATGACACTAAATTACAAACTGCCAAGCAAGAGTTAAAGAAACACTCTGAGAATTCAATCAAAACTGTCGGATGCACAGTTTTACATATACAGATTAACCAGTATGTGTATCCTCATATGTTTTACGTGGTTGAAGACCAAGCTACACAACATCCATTATTGCTAGGACAACCATGGCAGAAGCAATACAATGCAATGATTGACTGGAGTTTTAAATCAGCGCTTATCAAATACGAAGGTGAAAGTCAATCAGTTAAGTTCACCAAAGGAGCAGAGCCAACTCCAAAGGAAGAATCCAAGAACAAAGGTAAACAACAACCAGAGAAAAAGAAGAAGCAATGGCAACCAAAAGTTTCTATACAACTGGATTGCTCTTCGACAAGGAACTCTCAACATTGGATAAGGAAGACAAGCAATAATATAACAGCTCAACCTTGGGAAAAAACGGAGTCAAAGTTGATATGGAGACCAAAAAAGGTTGTGCCAGAGAACACAAAGGTGGAAAACAGAGTCTTCAATACCAGACAACAGAGTGATTCCAGACAATCAAGGACAGTGAAACAGATCTGGATTCCAAAGAAGTTCATGACGGCACAAAGCTATAGCAAGAAAATTTGGATCCCAAGGATTTGTAAACAGGAACTCCCTTCAGTACAATCCACGGAAAATCCTAGGTATTTCAAGGCGAGGAAATCAACACAAAGAACAAAGCAGGTTTGGGTCGCAAAGAGTTTGTGGCAAGCACAAGCGAAGCGGAGGCAGATTTGGATTGTGAAAAAGAACAACAAGGTAAAGAAGAATCCATCTACTGATTCTACTACCGAAGTGCCAAAACCAACTCAATACCCGACCACCAATCCTTCAATCAAACAAAGAGCAGCTTTATTGGAAAGACTGTTGTATCATCGCTCTACAATTGCATTGGGAACTTATGACCAAAACAACTACAATGCTTCGCCCACAGACACTTCATAGTCGTCCGGGAGGACTCAGACTAGGAGGGGGGGAGGTATACACGTATACAGGAGCTACAAAGCAGCTACAAGCGACAAAAACAAAGAAAAATAAAAATTATATTACAAGGGCAATGTCTTACACGATTTTGCAAGTTTTATGTTTGATTGCAGATATTGATAATATTTATGCCCTTATATACCTTGTTTTGCAACAAGAAGAGATCAAATGATGAATTTGGGTCTCTAGACGTGTAAATATCACTAAATAAGAGTGTTTTTGGAGCTAAAAAGTGGAAAAAAGTGGTAATCCAAGTCTAGAAATCACAAATAAGTGTATATTCATATACACAGAGTTACTAGCTATTTATTGTGTATGTTTGGAATTTTTTGGCTTCAATTTGCTATTTTCCTTTATTTTTTATGATTTTCTTAATAAAAGTAAAAGAAAAATAAAAAAAGCAGGTGAAATGAGATCGAAAAAAAGAAAAGAATAGACGGTGATGGTCCTAATGACAAGGGCAACCCATGGTAAAAATTGGGTACAATTCTGAAAAAGTTGTGGAAAGTCCGAAACGGCAGAATTTTGGCAAGTGGACGGAATTCTAAGAAAACAGGTCAAACGGAGTCTGATTTTGGAAATTTCAAATCCTAAAGCGCATCTCACAATGAGATAGGAGCACATGACAAATTTGGTGACAAGTGAACCGGGAAGTCCGAAGTTAAGTATTTTTCACATCACTTTCAAGCTCATTTACACTATTACCTTCTTGGAGAAGAGCAGAGAGCCACAGGAGCACAGATCTTCTACGACGTTCTACGACTTCCACGAGATCTTAGAGGACACCAGACATGAGAGGTAGACTCGTTGCCATAAGCTTTTGATGCTTATCATTAACTTTTGTCGCGAAAACTGACCAAAACCAAGAAACAAGAGCAGACGGGGAATGAGGTAGAATGCTAGGTAGTGGCACAACCACCTAACCAAACCTTGCAAGAACTTATAGGTGGGTTACCCTAGTATAGAAGATTGGTTTCTAACACTCAAAGCTCGAGAAAGAACGACTGGAAAAACCCTAGGTCAACAGAGCCTGCAAGATGCAAACAGAAAAAAGTTGTCAAAACAACACGAAACTTCACAGGAAGTTCAACCACATCAAGGACAATGCAACCATAGAATATCTCCAAGTTTGAATCACAAAAAGTAGGTCGGAACAACCGATTTGGCTGCGAACACACAAAGCGTCATTTTGGCATAACGGCTGAAATTGACGATCGAATGAAATGAAACTTCACAAGCAGCTTCAAGTAACTATCGATGACTTATGTTTGCAAGCAAAACCCAAAAGAAATCTGATTCACTTACCGATGGTAAAAAAGACGCTTTCGGGCAACCAAAAGGAGAAAGATGGAGAACGGGGAGCCAAAGTCAAGTTCAACCAAATAGATGGCTTCACAACATATCCAATGAGCTGGAAATGCAACTCTCGAGAAGAAAAGTTGAAGAAATTCAACTCCAAGGAAAAAAGACGACTTCGGAGACTGAAATGCCTATAAGGGGGCTTTTTAGCTAAACTGATGACTTTTTAAGTTGAAAACTAGTTAGCAGGGCTTAGGGCACTAGCACAAAGCATTCTTTGCACAAAAAGACCAACATTTCAAGAAAAGACATCATACGCGTATGATGTCTCACAGCATGAATTTCACATCCATTTCAACATTTGAGTGCATAGCCTCATTCCACATGTTAATCACATCCTATGAACCAAGTATCATGAGAATTGGAGTTAGAAAACCCAAGGAAAACCAAAAAGATGCAAAGTAGGACATAAAATTGATTTTTGGTCCTAATTTTGTCAAAATAACTCCAAACTCATTGAAACTTTGTAGGATTGTTGTTAAACACATCTACAAGCTATCTGGAACCAAAAAGCACCATTTTGACACAAAAGACATCATACGCGTATGATGTCTATTTGCACTTACAGAGCCAAAACTGCTCATTTGTCATCATACATCCATTATATATATCTAATACATGCTACATATGAAATTTGGAACCATTTGGTCAAGAGGATCACCCCATTAGCCCAATTGAGGGAAAATCCTTCACCTAAAGCCTATTTTTGGCCCAAATCCAACATACTCAGGTCCAAACCAAGATTTGAGTAGAGACAGTCCTTCACTAGTACATGGGGAGTCCACAGAACCAATCCCATGCAAAATTGATGAAAAAGACATCATACGCGTATGATGTCTCCAAAGCCATTTTTAGCCCAAAATCTATCCAAACTTCATAAATCCACTGAATAAGCCTATCTAAAGCCAAATCCAAGCTTATAGAGAAATTTGGTCCAAAAATACACTAAAAGACATCATACGCGTATGATGTCTCACTATGTGATTTTGGCACCTCAGAGCTTCAACCACCAAACAGAAGTGATCTACATGCCATTTGAAAGTGAACCACCAAGTTTTATCTAATTTGGATCATAAAATCCAATTCCCTCTCAAAATTTTGCCAAGAGCCGGAACTGGACTAAATTGGCCAAAACTTGACCAAATGGGATCCAAACTCAAATCCAAGCATATGATAATCATGTATACACTATCAGCTACAAGCACAACCAATATGAAGTCATTTTGACACAAAAGATATCATACGCGTATGATGTCTCCAGCGTGATTTTGAGCCCATTTTGCATATTTTTTCACCTACCTTGCATCCTTAGGCCCTGAATAGCTCATGTTTCAATTTTCAAGTCATTTGGATAGTTAAAAGCTTCATTTCGGCTCTCAGTACTAAAAAGACGCCAACTTCTGAAATTGGAGTTACAGGATCCATGGATTCCACCTAGTCATCGGCAACGAAGAGAAAAAGACCGACAATCAAAGATGCTATTGCAGAAGCGGAACCATTTGACATTCCAGCAGAAACCCTCAAGACAACCAAAACTTGGGTGGAGGAAGCAGTATTGGAGAAAGAGGGAATAAAGATCTACCAGGGGACTTTCAGAGATCCTCAAGGGCAAGCGGTGGATGTACCGATGATCCCACAGGAATTGGTAGATTATAGCAGGTCAGAAGACATCAGCAGGTACCTGGAAAGGGCAGACTTGCACAGCTTCTTCACCTCGAGACCATCAGGTGTGGATACAAGAAGAGTGTACGAGTTGGCAACATCCATTCAGAAGGATGGAAAATCCACATTGACAGCCATGGATGGAGAGAAGGTAGAAGTACAGATCACTCCACAGCTAATTGCAGACGCATTGAAGCTGCACAACAAAGGGAGCTCGGTCAGGGAAATAAGGGAGGCGATAGAGGTCTATGGGCCCAAGAAACAGAATGCGACCTATGGAGATATGGCGGACCCAAGAGCGGCAACCCTTTGCCGACTGTACAACCAATTTCTTCATGTTTGCAGTAAAAGACCGCAAAAGTATACGACACCGCCCCATGCCATTGCGACCACCATCACATGGGCATTAAAGAGCAATATGCCAAAAGGGGTGAATTACGCTCAACACATCCACGAGCAAGTAATTGCCATGCACAACGAGAAGCCAAAATACATAGGAGGAGCGGAAATTCTGACAAGAATAGCTTATGAAGCTATTGGAGCTAGAGATCAATGGCCAAAGGCTCCCTCCCAGAATGAGTGGCTTAGAGAAGCCGACGAGGAGGAAGAACAGCTTGAAGTATCCAAGAGGGCATCCACAAGAGCACGCCGGAAACTAGAAGTAGTTTCAAAACCTGAAGAGGATGTGGACGAGCCACTTAAGAAGAAAGTAAAGAAGAAGGTTGCTCCCAAGCAAACCAAAAGTCAGAAAGCGGCAAGAATGGAAAGATTAGTGGAGCAGTTTAGAGCGGAAAGAGATCTAAAGGGTGACTTTGAAGAAAAGTGGGTGCCAGACCCCACTAAAGTCAGAACTAGCTCGGCCAAGCCACATATTGATCAATATGATCAATATATTAAAGCTTATGAGGAGTCAGAGGCTATTTTGGATCAGCAACTTGTCGAGCCATATACTGAAGAGGAGGTACAACAATTAAAAGCTGATCTGAAAAAAGATGACAAGGGGAAAAGGAAAGTAGATGGGTCTACTAAGCCTCAAGAGAAAGATGGGCAAGCCGACAAAGGGAAAGCCAAGGAAGCTGAGGACAAACATCCCTCTATGACTGATGTACCAAGCCCGAAGAAGACGGAAAAATTTGTGGAAGAGACCACAGTAGAGGTGGACACAGATGTTTTGGAAAAGCCAGAAGCCGAGACCAAAGAAAAGAAGATAGATCCAGTTCAGCAAAAGAGAAATGATTATGAGGATCTGGTAGAGATAGGATACACCGAAGAAGAGGACCTTGAGGCAGTTTATGGGATCACCCTACAAAAACAAGATGAACGGAGAGGGACGGAGAAAAAGACAAAGAGTAAAAAAGAAAGTGAAGAGAAACTGGACGAACCGAAAGTACTAGAAGAGCCAAAGCCAGTGGAGGTGGTGGCGGAAAGAGCTTTAGAGTTGACAGATGATGATGAAAAAGACATGCACATGGTGCATGAACTGCTCATAAAAGATAAAAGAAAGGTCCAAGGCAAAGGAAGTAGAGATTGAGACAGCCAAACAAAGGGAAGCGGAGTTGCAGAGAAATTTAGAGAATGCTATGACTGAATCTGAAAGTCATAAAGCATCACTCTATGACGCGGAAAACGAGAGAGACGGTTTGATACTCCAACTAGCCGAGGCTTCAAGAGAAGTAACAAGTGCACAGGAAGCAAGGGAGCGGATAGAGGATGAGTTGGAGGCGGTTAAGGATGAGCTCATTGAGCTAAGGGAAAGAGTCGAGCTCCAAGAAAAAACAATCACTAGACTCAGGTCTACCCCTAGAGCTAGGCAGAGCGGGAACCGAACAAGAGGGAGCTATCGTACCAGTTTTGGAAGACCAGGTCCGAAGCTTACAAAGAGAGCTAAGATTAGAGCAAGTGCAAAGGTTGCACATTGCGGAGGGATCATTGGCCGCAGAGGAGAGGTTCACATTAGAAAATCAAACACTACGGACAGAGAATGAGGCCCTCCGCAAACAGCTCCAAGATCTACAAGAGCAACAAAGAAGAGAGACAGAGACACCACAAGAAGAATCAAGTGGAGCAGCCATAGAGCTTCCAGAAACTGGAGAGGCAACCACAATTGAAGATCCAGCCCCAGCTCAAGAGGTGGCATCGACTTCAAGAATCTCTGAAGAAGAAGAACAAAGGCTCCAGGACCAAATAGAAAAGTCAGCAGAGGAGAGTGCCAAGGCAGAAATGGAATGGGAGAGGAGACTCCTAATCTCCATTAGACTTCAGGGACTAGACACAAAAGTGCTCCATGAACAGTGGATTCAACCCAGCCTGCCTTTCCCTTTGATGAAATTTGAAGTGCTAAAGACGAAAAAGAGACTAGAAGGGGAGCAGTATGTCGCTCTTTACGAAGGCGACATCACCAAGGAGGAACAATCAAAGAAGATAGTAGATTCACAACCTAGATGGAGGAAAGGTTGGCTGAACAAATACCCAGCCTACCTCATCTACTTGGTGGAGGCACCAAAGGAGATTCGGGAGGATGCAACCTTCTGCCCGGTGCCAAGAGTCAGAAACTGGAAAGAGCATGGCAGGATTGCAAAAAAGAAGCCAAATTGGCTTAATTATCCCAGGATGCCACGACCAAAGGCAGGAGAGAGAATAGGTAAAGCCTACATGGTGGAAACCCTAACGCGCACCATCAAGCTCTTTACTGGCTCTCCTGACCTTTCATGTCAGATGCTCAAGAAAATCTGCAGGACTCTCTTAGCTTGCATTGAAGTGTTCGCGCCAAATAAAGCCACGACCTCGAGTCTACTATCGATGGCCGACACGGTGTCTGATATGATGTACGATCTTTCATTGCAGCCTTCTCCAAAAGTGTTACACCTCCTATACCAAAGGATTATGTTTTTGCCTAGCTTCCACATGCAAACATTCGAAGAAGCTTTCTACACCGGCTTTTTCACCCACGAAAGCAAAATATTCGGCCCAACCTTGACCATCGGCAACCTACGATACGAATCACATTTGCAGATGCTCAAGACGACAGGACTTCATTGACCAAGCATAAAAGTCATGTCAGGGACGACATGAACGCGGAAGGGGGGGAGTGTTGAGCCAGCAGAGGATCACACCCACATTTTTTCTCACACTCATCATTTTGTAACCATTGATTGTAATAAATGTCTTTCCGACATTAATTTTGATTTGAGCCATTCATTAAGTAACAGGACTCAATTGAGTTTCCAGCTTGTAATCCCGAAGTAATTTCACTTGCTGATGTAATTAGTTAGAGATGTTCTCACCTCCAAGGCTGAGGTATATAAGCCAAAGTTTTTGTAACCTAAGGGGGGATTATTAATCAAAGTGAGTTTTTGGAGCGCCGTGACTGTGTCTGAGAGAGAAAGAGAGAGAGAGAGAGTCTTATCTACTTGCTACGCGAGCTACGGAGCTGCCATTGGAGAAGCGACATAGCCATTGTGTTAGCAACGGCGAGAGCTACGCACAGATACCAAGAGTGCGCGCTATCGGCTTCTATGTATGGTAAGTTCCTACGAGCTTTGATGTGAGTTTTCTTCCAACTCGTGTGTTGGAATTGAGCGTGCAGCATATCTATAGAACCACAACGAGTAGAGCTACACATTAGTACCATCGGGGTCAAGTTTCGATCACCTGTATATTTCGGCTTGTCTTCATACGCGTTTACCGCACGAAGTGGTTATAGGTTGAGTTTGCAGTTCAAGTCTTTAGGGTGTTGTTCTTACCTAGTGTATAGACTTCCCCTTGAGTTTGAGATCGATTCAATGATTCTAGATCCTGTTTCGTATAGCATTCGTTCGTAGTACGGATTTCAGTCACTTGCGTATTTTAGAACTTAGATTTGATTTCCTTAGTAGTGATTGTCATTAGAAGGTCGAGTAGGTGATTTGACACCCACCTAGTTGTTTCCATGCGCCTGCGGGTCAAGCTCCGTCCTCGTCTGACAAATTCTATTGTTGGTTGAGTTCTCGCTATTTAGCTTCCGCTAGCGGCGTAACCGCCTTAACACACTAGCACATGATAAATTGTACTAGTGTGATGCAAGTTGTACTGTGTGTGTGTGTGTGTGTGTGTGTGTGTGTGTGTGTGTGTGCAGGTTTGATTCCCTACCTAATCATGTAAACAATTTATTTTAATTATATGATGCTTATTTTAACTATATGATGGTGTTCCACTCTTTAGTGCCTTGGTGAGAATAATTCATATTTCTCTGTCTGACTTATTATTATTGAAGTAGCTGTGATACTTTTAATCGGCCTGGTCTACTAACACATCTTCAAGATCTGTCATAATTTAGGGTATTGTTGATATCTTGTAGCTAAACTGAACCACCAAATGTACCTACAAGCTGTTTGAAAGCCAAACGTAAAGAAAATCTATGTGAGTTTTTTATATAATGCAAGAAAAAGATGAGCATGTCTTTAGTATTTACCCTACTTTTAGTAGAATGTTGTTTCCTGTCCATGTAGGTGTTGTTGCAAACAAGGATGAATGCCTAATAAGCCAATTTGAAACTAGGAATCTAAAAAATATTGATGGTTGTACTTGATTGGGCAGAGACCTCAAAGTAATGATACACGCATAGACTCTTGCATATAAAATAGTAATTAAGAACACTTTACTGAGTTGAAGAACTGCATACGTACATAAACACACACATATAAATAACTATATATATTGTATAAACAAGTACTTAAAAACACTTTACCGAGTTGAAGAACTGCTTACGTACATAAACACACACATATAAATAAATAAATAAAAAGATATTATATATATATAATATAAATATTATATATAAAACTATATATATTCTTAGACCGACAGTGTAAAGAAATACTGACAAGCAATCAAAATTTTGACAGCATAACAAGGTGAAAAATTTAAAAAAACCCATTCCATACTTGCTTCCGTAAAATCTTGCCTAACTTTCGTTAAGCTTTCACATTCTATACTTGCTTCCGTGAAGCTTGCCTAACTTTTGTGTATACATGAAACCATGATTATGTTTCTAAACATGAACAAAAAGCATGATTATATTCACAAGCAATCAAAATTTCGGCAGCATAACGGCGTGAAAATTCAAACAAAATAATTTCCCATTCCATACTTGCTTCCGTGAAGCTTGACTAACTTTTCTGTATACATGAAACCATGATTATTTTTTCAAACATGAACAAAAAGCATGATTATATTGACAAGCAATCAAAATTTCGGCAGCATAACGGCATGAAAATTCAAACTAAAAAAATCCCCATTCCATACTTGCTTCCGTGCAGCAGCGAATGCTCACAGGAAGAAGAAATTACATACGCAAAAAAGCATGTGTTGGTATATTACTTTGGTAAATCCAAAGCTCTCAACTAACTTCTATCTATCATAATAAATATGAAATGATGGATGAATTGATAAGGACGATCAACACCAACAACATGTCTTCAGTAATACCAAAAAAGTGGCACCCAAACACCGTGGTCACACGTCGTTCCATAAAAATCACAAACTAGAAAAAACGATAGATAATACCAATGTTGATGTCAATCAAGGGCAATGTGATCCGGGCGCATATTGTTGCCAATCAGTCTCCTCATCGCTATCTGCATCAAATGCTGAAATAGCACGTATACATGGAGCCTTGAAGCGTGAAAGATGTTGATGGAAGACCTCTGGATCACTATCTATGCAGAGACAGTGTCTAGACAACTCAACGCAAACATTGCCCAAGCCACCACATCTAGAAAACATATCAACAATGTAGGTGTGCTCCGCAGTAAATGTCCGTACAAGCCAGCTAAAACAAGCAAAAAATATGCGCATTTTTACTTTATGTAACATAGTCCAATAACGCATAGCAGGAAGCATATATTCTTACCAAAAGAAGTCAAGGCTATGCTCGGCGGCACCTCTAAGAGCGTGTCCTCCAATGTACTCTCCGTCGGCGCGCTCCACCAGTATTTCGGACTTGGCATCGAAAGAGTTGTTGTCCACGCTCTCTTCATCTCGTCGATCATAGATAGGACGTTGACCCTTATGATAAAACAATCCTAGCAATAGTGTTTCCACCTACAAATTACAATTAGAATGTGATCTAATTGAAGAAAACTACGAGCATGCTTTTCAATCAACAAATAAATTTACTTACTCTCTCAATCTCAATGGTCTTTCGCACATAACCATCGGGGATCAAAATAAGGATGGTGTGCATCATTTTGAATCCCATCTCGATGGCATGGCTAGACACAATGCCAAAGTGATTAGTGTAGCTTAAGGTGATGTACCACCCATTGTCTGCCACATACTTTGAAGCTATTACAACCACTTTCTTACTTCATTTTTGAGAGAATTGATTCCATGGAGGGACCTGCATAATACGCATTGTTAATCTAATTAAAGTTCCAAAACTATCATAGACTATCCATTGTGGTTTTGAAGGATGCATACCTCTTTCTCCGAAAAATTTTCAACTTTAAAGTTTGTTGAAAAATCCGCAAACAAAAGAGAGGCCACTTCATTGCTCTTTTCCCCATCAACATGGGTTGAATGAAGAAAATCCAAGATCCTGCATACGATCAAATACATATATTTCAAACATTCACAACACACACCACACAAAGTTAGTCTTTCTTTTCACATGTGTTTACCATTTCTCATCATCGAGGGAAATTTTGTAAACATCTAGCATGTTGCCAATAACGGTCACATCACAATCTATGGAAGGCACTGCATAATCAGAAAATAAAATATTTCATCAAGAATTGTTAAGTAGAAAGAAAGTGACAGCTAGATATCTATACAAGCAAGTTTATCTGTGGAGCCTTGAGCACCTTTTTGGTTCTTTTTGGGAGACTTCTTGGGCTTCTTGGATCTAACAAAATCCAATCGTTTCTTTATAGAGGAGATTGTACTATTGTTTAATCTTTTCGAAGAGGTGGCTTTCTTGGAAGCTGAGCCAATCTCCTCAATACCATTTTCATTTCTTTCAAGAACGTGCTCTAAAGCAAACAAAAATATATTTCTCACAAACATAATCTAAATAGTATGAGCACTTTAATAATTTTGTAGTTTTTATAAATGCCAAAAATAACCTTTATATAAGTTCCCTTCATCACGTGGGTAGGTGCCTCGAGTGTAATCTAGCCACCAAGGGCAATACTCAATTTCCCAAGTAATCAACCATAATCTCTCATCCATAGTGGATACACACACTCCTCACAAGAGAGGTCCCTCCAACTTTCAACAACAATTGGCAACTTCTCCAACAAAGTTTGATCGTAAAGCTGAATTAGCCATCTACATAAAATGCAGTTAACTTTATTTGAGCTCCTTTCCTAAGTGACTTATTTATTATACAAACTCTAAGTAAAAAATAGAATAACAACCATAAAGATATCAATTGTTTTACCTGAATAATACTCTCCTCGAAGATTCCATAAGCTCTGGAATTTTTTCATCCGACTCTTTTGTGTTGAGCTTACTCCAAAGCTCCACAAAAGCTTTATCAATGTGATCCCTCAATTGGTGATGAAACCATGCTTCAAAGCCCTCCGACATTTCTTCAATCATTTTTCCTTTGATCCTCAAGCATTGCTTCAAGATACTTCCCCAATACCACTCTTTACGTAAGTACATTCTAAATTTCATTGCACTAATATAATGCTCAAAAGTAACATCATCTACACGGAAATGCATCAAAGAGTGCAATATTTCCTTTTTCCTATAGAGCAAACAATAAACAAACCATAAATGCATTGATTCATTTGATGATTTCATGTGTATTTTTTATCCAAAAATTATTACCTCTCTGGTGATATTTTGGAAGTTGCCAAAGAGTGGACCTTGTCTCTTGTAAGGCCCACTTGATCCTTTTCTCTTATCCAATTGAAGTTAAATAATAAAGAGAAGAACCCCTGGCCATTGGCGGGGTTGGCAATGGCCAACATCTATGTTGCATTAGCACGAGATCATCAATTTTTCAATCAAATAAATCAAATTCAAATGACATGTCAACTTACAATTTTGTAAAAATTCAAACATGAACGGTGAGAAGAGAAAGTGTTTACCTTATAAGCTCTTTCTTTGAATATTTTTTCTACTCTTCCTCGAGAAACCATTTCCTTTTCTGGCAGTGAAATCGAGGGATCATTGATCTCTTGCATCTCTTTGATAAGAGACAAGTCAAAGTCTTCCTTTTGTAAAGCAAATGAAAAAAAAAGTAAGATTTTACAAAATAATGTCAAGCTTTAGAAATTACATAAAAAGTGTACTTTAAGGCAAAAAAATATACCTTCCATATGAGCATTGCTAATAAAAGAGCAGGAGCGTTGTACCAACTCCCTTTAGATGCCTTCTTCTCACAAGCAAGCTCTACCTCTATCCATCGAATCCAATCTTGGGGAAAGTCTTTGATTAAAGAATCTTTGCTTGCCACAGCCAGTTTTTGGAACAAGAAGATCTCCTGCCCAAAATTTGTGCTCACAGTGGCTCTACCAATCCTAAACCACAATATTTTAAATTAAATGGCAGGAGAATGACATCGATAAAGTAATAGCAATAACTTTCAAAACAACAAATGTGCCTACTCATTTTGAGAGCGCAAAGCTAGCATAAGCTCCCCCTCTGCACTTCTATCAACATAGACAAATTGACACTTCACAGAACAATGTCTCCACTTTATCATTGAAAATTCTACAACAACAAAAAAGAAAAATAGAAAGCATAGAGTAATACAAGTCAACTTTACATTAAACAAAAAAGAAATCACTTACGTGTTTTTATTAAGCGCATCCAAGTTTTCAAACGGTGATTACCATCCCAAACGATAAATTTTTTTCCCCTTAAGTCTTCCCACTCAAGGGGAAGGGAATTATCAAAATCACCGTTTATTTCTCGCCAAATAGGCCCCCATTCATCTTTGTCTAAGTCGGAAACATAATGTTGATCATGGTCTGGCTTCTTAAATGACACAAGAAATGGAGCTCCAAGCACACTGTATCCAGACATCTCAAACCTTTTCACCAAGCCCTCAGTGCATGGACCCACCGCTCTAATGGCTTCATTTTCCATCAATCTGCAGAGAGGAATGCGAGGAGGTTCCCCACCTCTCTTTACAATAAAACCCTCTACAATCTCCTCCAATATTCGACCATGAACATCCTTTCCAGTTGGATGATCGGGAGGTTTAGCAACAATTGTTGTTGCTTCAGACATGCTGTGAGCCACCAATTCACCTTGTGTAGCATGAATATCTATGAACACCTCTTCTTCATGCACATCACTCAATATATCCTCTTCTTCATGCACATCACCCAAAATATCCTCCTTTCGACGGACATTGGAAGAAGCAATGGAAGATCGTGCATTGGCCCTATGCCCTGTAGTGCCAGACCTTAATGTGTATCCTACTCCTACAAGCAAAAAACAATAAGAACACAACTAGTTTAGTGAGTATGTGGAGACAAATAAAAAGAACACAAATAGCTTAATGTATTTGAACTTACTTTGAGAGATACCTGTCCTGCCACGTTTAGATGGTGTACGAGCCATAATCTATCAACCACAAACAACAAAAATCTTCTTAGCAATGACAATACAAAAATAAATTTCTAAATTTTGGCAGCATAACGGCGTAAAATGAAAATTATAAAAAAAAACCATTCTCAACTTGCTCATGGCAAGGAAAAATACAAATCCACTTTGACATTTGTATACCTCTTCTCTACACCGACCTGTTCTTACATCATTGTAATTGTTACTGTAAGTGTGTTTAGTATGTGTGTATGCATGGTGTCTTGTAGGCAAGTGTGTTGATGTGTGTGAATGCAAGTGTTTATATGTGTGTGTGTGTGTGGATGTATGTATGATTGTGTGTGTGTGAATGTAAGTGTAATATGTGTGTGTCTCTATGCATGATTGTGTGTGTGTTTGTGCTATGTATGCAAGTGTGTTGATGTTGTGAATGCAAGTGTTTATATATGTGTATGTGTGCGTATGCATGAAAATACAAATATAAACTTCTAAATTTCGGCAACATAACAGCGTAAAATGCAAATTAAAAAAAAAAAACCATTCTCAACTTGCTCATGGCAAGGAAAAATAAAAATCCACTTTGACATTTGTATACCTCTTCTCTACAACGACCTGTTCTTACATCATTGTAATTGTTAGTGTAAGTGTGTTTAGTATGTGTGTATGCAAGTGTGTTGATGTGTGTGAATGCAAGTGTTTAGTATGTGTGTATGCAAGTGTGTTGATGTGTGTGGATATATGCACGATTGTGTGTGTGTGAATATAAGTGTAATATGTGTGTGTCTGTATGCATGATTGTGTGTGTGTTTGTGCTATGAATGCAAGTGTGTTGATGTTGTGAATGCAAGTGTTTATATATGTGTATGTGTGTATGTATGCAAGTGTGTTGATGTTGTCAATGCAAGTGTTTATATATGTATGTGTGTGTGTATGCAAGTGTAATGTGTGTGCGTATGCATGATTGTGTGTGTGTTTATGCTATGTGTGCAAGTGTTTTGATGTGTGTGAATGCAAGTGTGTATCACTATGTGTGTGAGTGTGTGTGTGTGTGTGTGTGAGTGTGTGTGTGTGTGTGTGTGTGTGTGTGTGTGTGCGCTTACCTGCGGCGCTCGCCCGATCCACCGGAGGAGCTCCATTAGGAGATCCATTGGAGCTCCCCCATGCCTTGAAAGGCATGGTGAGAGGGCAGTACGTGTTGCCTTCTCACCATGCCTTTCAAGGCATGGGGGAGCTCCAATGGAGCGGCTCCGGTGGATCGGGCGAGCATGCGCAGGTAAGCGCGCGCGCACACACACACACACACACACACACACACACACACACACACACACAGAGTACCTTATTTTCTTTTACTCCTTCTTCTTCACAACAAAACTCCACTTTCTCTTCACTCCACTTTCATCTCCTTCTTCACAGAAAAACTCCACTTTCACTTCACTCCACTTTCATCTCAACTACTACTTTTTTCACACACACCATATATTACAAAAAATGATATTGTGGTATAAACACTCACACACACACATTCATTTATATATATATATATGTATATACACACACAAAGATATACAAAAAATGGATTCATATATATAATTTTACTAAAAAAATACTACGTTTTTTACACACACAGCCATATATTTAAAAAAATGATTGTATGTGTTTGTGTGTATAAAAAACGTAACATTCTTAAAGTTAAGTTATACACACACACACACACACACACACAAAAGATGGAAAAACTATTTGCACAGTCACACATACATACACTCTCTAGAGATAATTATATATATCTTAACTTAAAAAAATGCTACGTTGTTTACACACACCCACAAAATCATTTATACACACGCACAGTAATGTATATAACTTAACTAAAAAAATTATATATACACACTACCAAAAACACTCACACACATATATATAAAATGGCAAGATGGAAGCATATATATAACTTAACTAAAAAAATTGCTACGTTTTTTATACAAAGTCAGTCATATAGAATGCTACGCTTTTTATACACACACTCACACAATCATACACACACACACACACACACACACACAAAAGATGGAGACACTATTAGACTGCATTAAATGCAGTCCTTGAACCACCATTTAGAAATTAAATGGCCCCTCAAATTTGATGACATATTCCACTGCACATACATTCACAACCATCATATATTGAATGCACTTCTTCAATTATGATTTTCATTATTCTTTGAGCCGTCACAAGATCTTATGCAACTGTATTTTCGTCTACCTACCAATCTTTCAGTTTCATTAACCTTCACATCTTTCATTAACTTTCACCAGTTTTATTAGCCTTCACTTTATCTTTAACTTTCGTTAACCTTCACCACCTTCACTTAATCCACCACAGTTTTCTCGCATCTCCACCCTGTAATATTTTGCTTGAGAGAATATGTCCAACATGAAAGTAACAATAACTTGGAAGGTTGGTGGTAAGATAGTCAACCACGACATTCAGTTGAAGGGAAACTCATTATTGCTTAGTACTTACTGTTTTCAGAGTTTGTTGCCTCCATATTGCCATTTTCAGTCCCTATCTGCTCTTATTGAAAGTGATTGTGGCCTAACAAAAGTCTTACTGCAACCACAGTGGGATATGGAAGGTCATCAGCATTTCTTAATAGATGGATCTTTTTCGAGCTTGTTTGAGATGCTTCATTCAGACACATTTATACAGGTATCTGACAATGAGAAAGGAAATGACAAAGAGATATCTGAAGATGTTTTAAGCATTGTGCATCTTAAAAGTAGTGGTGACGATATAGGACAGCTCAAAACTCAGTCAATCGTCATTTGGATTCAACAAAATCTAGGGGCAAAAAAGTTATATGATCTGTTAACATTATGTGGAGCTCCTTTGCAAGTTGCTAAACTTCCACAACATTATAATGGAAATTTGTGTTTTGAGTTACCTGCAACTCAGGATAAAACAAAACGAATGACAAGGATGTAACAACGCTTTGATAGTCACTTGTGGACTCGCCCATCTGTGACAACCATGGCAATAGCATGCACAATTCATCTAAGCCACTATTTGGGATGCATGCTGTGCAATTATTCAATGTGTCCTCATTATATTAAGGAACAAGAATTTAATAGTAGAGATTTTCATGGATATTTGGATAGATAGGTCAAAAAGGACTACCTTGCAATGGAAGAGAATACAACAATAACTTGTCATTATTGTCAGAAGGTTGTTACTTGTGTTGCTGCTTGTCCCTACAAAATCTATTATGTTTTTCCTAGAGATGGTACAATGTTGCGACTGGCAATACATGTTGATAAACATTGTCATAATGTTAAGGCAGGAACCTCTAGGGCTACTATTTCAAGAGTGCGGAAACTGGTAGGTGCAGTACTAAAAATAGAAAAGGGTGGCCCAAGAAAAATTCAAATGTTGGTGGCTCAACAACTTGTTCTTCACTCCTTGATTGGTGAGGAAGCTGAAGCTACATCCGATGTACAATTCAATGATTTTTTGGAAGAAATGATGCCACTGGTTCAAACCAAAGGGTAAGAAAACTCAATTTGGTTCCTTGAATTTGTTAATTTTTTAACTATTATAAATTTAGCCTTCTTGTGATGCATCGTGTAGGTTTTCTTCAATTGTTTCAAAGGAGAGAAAGAGTCAAGGTGCTGTTATTGGGGATGGATATGATAATATTTTATTACTTCAAAAAAAGTGCATGTTTCCTTTTTTTCATGGGAGTAGATTTCCTGGACAGGGTGAAGAGGATGACAAGTGCTTCCTATTTAAAATGTCCACTAAAGGACCAGGTTCTGGGAGTGATCTAGTAAATCAGATGAAAAGAACTGAAATTGGTGACTTGAGAAATGTGTGGGTACATTTTGATTTTACCCATAGAATAGATGGATGGGCAACAATGTCATGCTCAGTTTATGATCCAAGGTAATCTTTAAGTATTTAAATATCTCGTATTTTTTTATCATTAAATAAAAGAAGATGTGTGAAAATGTTTATGTTGAATATCTTGCAGCATACGATCACTACAAATAATTGCTATATGTGAAACTAAAGAGGAGGATGCAAAGACTTAAGTGTTTTTTTGGGAGAACCTTAATTCAACAATGGAAAAGTACGGACATGGTGCAGCTGACTTTGCAGGTTTTATGTCTGATGAGGCTGGTGCAAATTGGAATGCTATTCGAACAGTCTTCAATGGCGGGCCAGATAATATCATGGAGGGACGTGAACGGTCATGCCTATTTCATTGGGAGCAGAGTCTCCACAAATATGCTAAAAAGTGGATACCTCAACATCTAACAAATCAACACATTGATATGTGTGAGGAAAATAGAGCTTGTAAGACCATTGTGCTTGCATCTCAAAAGGCACTCTCAATTCAAAAATGGTGGAGACAACATCTATCTACAGAGAGCATGACAAGAGTGAGCAGATGGTTTAAATGGTGGGAGCAACGAATTTCACACTGGGGAGGAATTGGAATAGATGTAAGTACCTTTATGACAATTTATATTTTTATAAAAATTTATAAGCTTTTCATACATGAAATTTATAAATTTTAATTCATGTTTTTTTTAATTTCATAGGGTGGTCTAAGTCCGTGGGAGCGGGCACAAATTCCCAATGTTAATTTATCAGAAAGTGTACATGCCAGTTGGTTAGCGGGTGAAGGTGGAAAGAGAAAAATATCCTTGTATGATGCATGTGTAACAGATGTTATAAACTCATATATTCAATGTGCAAAGCGTTTGGGATATACTACTGGGCGTTATATAGGAACGGGTCCCACAACGGAGACCTTGCTTTCTCGAGTTGAATCTCAGCAAACTCCAACTCCAACCAACGTGGCCCATCTATTACACGAGGCTGTTGCAGAGACTCCCATGTATGCGCAGCCAATTTTGCATGGAGACAAAGAAACAGTACAACACAAAAAGAGGGGCAGAACAGGAACAAGTAGCTCCCATCGGCCGGAATATTTCATGGAATCTAAGCAACGAAACCATTGCGATCGACCCAAAAAAATCAAGTTTGATACCCAAGGACCAGGTATTTCTAACATTCCGCTGCAAATTAGTGACAGTGATGATGATATTGGATCTCAAAAAGAAACAACCACACCTTTGTCATCTCAAAGAAACAATGTGTTTGAGAGTGATGTGCCACGCACTCAGTGGGCCCTCAGGAGAATGTCCATTCAAAGTCAAAGAAAATGTTTTGGAATAGTAGGGAGAAAAAATTGTGACAATATCTTGCATAGTCGCTCAATTGGTCTTGTTGCTCCATGTATATGGTCCGAAAGAATGTTCAAGGGTAAAACAATTGAGCAATGGTTATGGTTTTGTAATCATGATATTTTGCATACTCAATCAATCAAAAGACAAGTCAAAGATTTACCTCCTACTCCAAATGTTTGGCTAGTAGCAAGAGGGACAGATATCTCCACATAGAAACTTGCCGCGCTGCATCTGAGTGGATTTCGGACAGAGAATTCAATGGTAAATCCACAACCTCTTGCTGGCGACTGCAAAGAAGGTGGTGGCAGCTCGAGGAAGAAAAAGTGGAGGCATGGAATCTCTAAAGAGGCCATGAAGAAATTGGAAGCATGTAATAGTATGACAATTATATTTTTGGATGAAGTGAAAAGGTCTCAAGAGCATGTAATTTTCCGAGTTCTCACTGAAAATAGTTATGAGATTCATATAAAACAGAGTCCAACATGCACGTGTCCGGATTTTCAAAAGCGAGAGAATACCAACAAATCCTTCTTGGCCTGCAAACATATGTACTATGTGTACACAAAAGTGCTCGGACTTGAACCTAAGGAGCACATGATTATTCATTAGCCAACCCTCTCACCAATGGACATCGCTTTTATTCTTGGACAACCAAGGAGGATTTCTCCCTCCATTTGATTACAGCTGGTTTGGTATGCATCTTTCACTCAACTAGAATATTGATCCATGATATCAAAGTGTTTTTCTGTATTTATTTTGGTTTATTACACTTGTGATTATTTATCTTCAAGAAACATTGTTTATGCAGCAAAGGATTTCAAATTTCAAGCAAAAGACATAAAGAAACTTGCAAGCTATTTGGGAGCAAATTACTTGCCTTTTAGAGTGACCATTACATTTATGGCGACTATCCTTTTTTGTACTCTAATTTTGATCTTATCATGTGGTAGTTTAGCGAATGTACTTACATCCTCAAACTTACGTTGTTTCAAAAATCTCAAGCTTGGGAAAAATAGTATTGTCTCTATCTGGCATGATTTTTGACTTCATCACATTTATATATGTTGTGGATTATTTAACTCTGAAAATAGTGTTGTCTCTATTTTTCATGATTTTTTACTTTATTGCATGTTTATATGCTGTGGATTATTTGACTCTGATCACATGCGTTGCGAGCATATTTGACTCTAATGGCATGAGTTGTGACATGGTGATTTTATTTGTTTACATTTTCACGTCGTTATGTCTTCTCTCTCTCTCTCTCTCTCTCTCTCTCTCTCTCTTTCTTTGCGTAGTGATATACAACTCTATGATTTTACTTTCTCTCTCTAGACAAGAAGTCACTCTCTCACTCTCTCTCTCTCTCTCTCTCTCTCTCTCTCTCTCTCTCTCTCTCTCAAGGATTTACTTTCTCTCTCTAGAATTTATACTTTATCTCTCTGTCAACCACACATATATGGAGTCTTATGATGATTGAAAATTACATTAAATAGATACTTTATGCTATGACACATATTTGGTTTAAAAAACTCTAACGATTGCTAAAATTGTCAAAAAAACTTGAAATGAAAAACTCGCAAATGTTAAATCCCCGGATTCATCTTCGTTACTTCCAAGTAAGAGGGTAATGTTTTCAAGGTCAATGGTTTAAACATTCCTGAATCTTCAGATCCGCAATCCCCATACAAGGATTGTACATCCATGTCCATATCAGGAGGTAGATTGTCTAACCAAACTTCCTTAACAGGAGCCGACTTAAGAGTTAGGCTCCCATCATTAATCTCTCTAGCTTTTTTTCATAAGTATCCTGGCCAGTCTTCCTCTACGAATGGAATTTCATCTAAGGCATCTTCGTTGTCCGGCATTATAAGTTCTGGCTCTTTTGGTTCAATTTGGGATTCTACCACCACTTTGGATTTTTCTTGATTATCTCTTACCACAAGCTCCTCATGTTTTGTCCTACTTTCGAGCTTGGGTTTTTGTTTTTCCAACATTTATTGCGTATTCTTACCAAATTTTGATAAGCTTCAAGCTTAGCTGCTTCCATGTCTGGAGAAGGATAGTTTTTCTATTTGTTTTTCATGTTTTGGCTTGCTTGAAGTCCTGCTTGGTAGGCTTCCAAGGATGCATTAATAGGATCAAAAATTTTATCAACCAAAATTGATCCTCCAGATTTCACGGTTGTTTCTTTGATTTCGCTTCCAGTTTCTTTCACATTTTCCTGGAATAGCTTCTTTGCTTTCTCCTCAATTTCAACCTTTTGTTTCTACCTTCTCATCTCATACCTTTTGCTTCTACTTCTTTTGGTCTTTTTAGAGGAAATTTTTGTATTCTCCGAATCATCAGAGGAGTTATGGTTCTTTTTCTTTGCCTCGGCTCTAGTGATTATCTTGATTGAAACAATCGGTTCACTCTCAGATGAGCTACTAGGTATCACTTGGACTATGTTTACTATTGGTTTACCCTTGTTTAAAGGATTTTTAGGACAATCTTTCGGGAAGTGTCCTCCCATTTTGCAACATTGTATGCAATAAGCTTCAATGGCTTGAGGTTCTTGTCAGGCTCTGGGCATTCATTTTTCCAATGATCATCTGCACCACAGTTATGATAGTTTTCCGTTCTTGGCTTAATCATGGGTCTTACCATAGGAGGTCTAATACCTTGATTAGCTACATAATACATTAGTGTAAGCTCTAGTGGAGCATAAGTCACAGGTTCTTCCATTGGTGGTGAATGTGAATTATACTAATCTCCTTCTACCATTACTATAGATGGGCTAGGCTCAATGATAGGGTGTAACATGCACTAGTGCTTGTTTATCTATGACTCCTTCTGAATGCATGTACTTTATAGGCACTACATTATGTCTTGGATACGGAGGTTGTTGACCCAACATGGGTTGAGGTCTTTCCATACCCATAGGTGGTCTTTGAGCTGGTGCCATGTTAGGCTGGTATCTGTACATGGGATGTCCTTGTGGCCTCATGGACATGTATTGAACATTCCCATCATACTTTGGTCGGTAGTAGCACTCATTGGTCTCATGGTTGGTCCATTTATTCCTCAATTGCACACCATTTTTGTGGTCTAATTGGTTTTCCCTGTTGAGATATCCCTTGTCCTGGTCCCCTCATAGGTGCTTTTTGCATGTTATTCATCATGTCATTCATCCTTTTGAGCATGTCTTCTATGGCTGAAAGTGATGCTGCAACAGTCGATCCCACTTGTGTTGGTTTAGTGGATGTTGTTTTCTCACTTTGGTTATCCTTAGGGACATCTTCTTCACCAAAAATATAACAATTGTCTCCTAAGTCAATAGCATCTGACACACACTCTTCTAGGGTTATATGCTTCTTGCTATACAGTATAGAATGAAGTTCTTTGTTTAGTAGTCCCTCTAGAAACAATGATACTAGTTGTTCTTCTGCTGGTATCTCTAGCCCTAGACATCTGGCAATGTATTGTTTCATTTGAGTTGCACAATCCCTAACATACTCACCTTGTTTATGTTTAAAGCTGTAGATTTGAGCCATCGTATTGTGTTTGATCCCCATTTTGGAATAAGCAGCTACAAATCCTTAAGCTAATGTGTTCAAGTCCATGATTGACCTTGGTGGAATTTTTTGGAACTATGTCAATGCTTTCCCTTCTAATGTCATTCCAAACCCCTCAAATTGAGTATGGAAATTGAATATGCGTTCTGCTCTTAGCACGTGCTTAAAGCTTGCTAAGTGGTCATATGGATCCCATGATCCACTGTATTTTCTCATCGATTTTTGAAAATCAGCTGGTCTGACACGTCTATTTGGTTCAACTCCCGGTCTCCTGGCAGTTGGTTCTGTTCCGAGTCCTTCAAACCAGTGTGTTGGAAATAGTGACTCATGTAGCTCTGGACTGGCCTTAGTGTCACCCGATTCTCTTCGTGATGAGGTGGTTTTTGGTTTCTTAACATTACTCTCAGAAGATCTCTCACGGTGTTCATCTCTTGGAGTAGCTTTTGATCCTTGGCCCAATATCTAATCTCTTATTGAATATCCTTGATATTTGGTTTGTTCTACCTCCTCAGGAGTCATCATAACAAAGTTGTTGTTATAACAATCCCTAAACAGGTAGATAGGTAGATTTGTTGATCCCTTATCTTTGATCTTGAAGATATAACTGATCTTCATGGGTGTTAGTTGTCCTAATTTGGCATGCGAAGTCCACAGAAGATCTTTTACATTTCTATCCTCCCAACAATAGACTCCGATCCTAGGATTATCTATACTAAGACGTTTCAAAGGCTTCAAATCAACTTGATCGTATCCCTTGAATTCTAAGTTGGTGGTCCTTCTTTGGCGGCCATATCTAGAATTATGGTATTTACTTCTAACCCCCATTTTTCTATCACGTCAGGGTCTTTGACTTGTAAATACTGAGTTCCGTTTCTATCCATGTACGTTTTTCCTTGTTTGTTTGTCCTGATTCTTCTTCGAACTCAATACCATGGTCATCAATGCAAATAGCGTACTCTTCGCTAGGATCCATGTAAACCTGAGTTGCATGGCAATTAGTCTTATAAAATGAGAGTATATTCTTGTAGTGCATTGTTGTTCTGGTTTCTGAGTGAGTCGAATAGGAAAACATTTCAGATGTTGAATCAGAAAAAGTATCCGAGACTTCTTCAAGGATAGTGTGCAAGGACTTGCCTTGATTCACGCTCTCTTCAGTGGATACTCTACTGGAGGTTTCTCCAAGTATGCCATGATTTCCTAGTACACGACCAGATCTTCATAAAGACTTATAAAGTGTTGGGTAGAGTACTTACCTTTGGATTGACTTGTCGTCAATTTCCACTTGACTTGATTGCAATTCTTGTCAATCTGCCGATTCCTTGTCTGCAACCTGATTCTTGTATCAATTTTGATCAAGTTAGCTATTCTTTCACAAAGATAGTATAGTTTTTGCTAGCTATTATGATTGGTCTATGTCGTCTTTGGCAAAAATTAAAGGATTAATCTGCAACTTGAAAACTGAGTGAACATGTACCAATTTGGATCCAATTGAACCCAGAATTCCCCAGTGGCTTTGTATTATGCTGGTCTAACACTGTACAAGTTCAAAAGTCAAAAATAGTATCTCTCTGTAGCAGTAGTAAATAATCACAATTATTTACTTTTGTCAATTTTTTACATTTTTGGGCTTGGTTTGCCAAGTATACAACTTGCTAAAGTCCTTGGACAAGTTTCAACAAGTTTGGATAAAATCTGTTCAAGTTTATCAATCGTTTTGTGTCTACAGACTCTGATTTCAAGAATCTGGCTTAAGTCTCACTTTTGTGATCCCAATCCTAGAGGAAGTTAAAGGATAACTTCACAAGACTCTCGTGTTTTTTCCTAGTTTAGGTCTCTTCGATCCTCAACAAGGGCGCCAAATGTGGGACGGGTGTTTAACCTCACTCCTACCTTATTGCAGATTTAGCGAGAACCACGATTAAATTGTCAATCCATGGGACAGATCTGACTCGACTAGTGCATAGAGGCTATAAGAGGTTGTCAATCTCTCGGAAAACAACAAACAACTCGCATCTAACTCAAGCTACACTCAAGTGACTGAAATCACCAAAAGCCAATCGCTCATCGACAAACAAATCACATCCGTTACAGCATCAAATGACATCCAAACGTAATGAAACTTCTAGGACATGTATATAATACCTAAGCACACATGCTTATAGTCTCAAATCCCACTTTAGGTCACGTGCCAAAATCGTGATCATTAATAGCAGTGGATTTTTTACCTAATCGTTTTCGACCTCAAATGCACCTAAATGCTTAGCAATGATGCCCCAATACCCCACCTATGCTTAGTTTTTTATTTTGAAGTGTAAATTCCTACTTATGATGAAATTAAACCGCGAGTCGACGACACCAAAAGCTACAAAATACTGTGAAATGCTTACGTCAATGCGTCGAGCTCTTACCTACTGTTGCAATGCAGTAAACGCGACTGCAATGTGACAATCGGGGAGGGAGGAGGAAGCACGAGAAGGAGAGAAGTGAGCACCATTAGCTCACACTGTGTATATCATTATCCAAAACTTAACAATAACTTACAAAAATTGGCTTTTATACCTTAGCCAAGGTTTTTGGTGGTCAAAACTAATAATTTGGGAGCTCTAACTAAAGATAGGTAATGACAGGTTGATACAATCTGGAAGCTTGTAGCCTCGGCTCATTTATTATAAGGTTTATCCAAAATATAGGAGTTACAATATTCTCGATTTATCAAAAATACTAAATGTTTTTACAATCAAAGCTCCAAAAATTGGTATTTGAGTTAGCTTGCTGCTAATACTTGTGGACATAATGCAAGAAATTGAGGCCATGAGATATCAAGGCCCTTACCTCTCATGTCTTTCAATAGGTTGTATGGAGCCATACCATGTCCAAGAGGGAAGTCTTGGAGGTTGATACGACGTAAGTCCTCTTGGCTTCCTTGGTCTCTTTCGCCTTCTTTTCTTGTCCATGGTCACTTTGTGACATGACTCCTTCTTTTCTCCTTACCTTCTGCTTGGCCACGCTTAATTTCATTTGCTTCCATGTCTACCTCATTTTAATTTTTCGCCTCTACCACATGCACATTTGGATCTGGCAAAGGTGGAACTCCTTCCACTCGTTGTGGAGGTGGTCTTGCTCCATTTGGTCTTTTTAGAATCATTAGTTCTCTCTCTCTCTCTCTCTCTCTCTCTCTCTCTCTCTCTCTCTCTCTCTCACACACACACACACACACACACACACACACATGAGAAATTCACGCTTTAGTATACATACCACATAAATGGGACCCCCCATTCACCATGTGGGCTCTTTGCCTTGCCACATGGCGGCACAAGAAGAGCTTCCTTTAAAATTTAAAAAGTTCCAATATTTGACCTCCAAAAGTTTTGTTTCCTATGCCATCTAAAAGCTCCAATCTTTCTTCTCATTCTCACCCAATAAGAAATATTAAAAACCATTTAAGACCTTGTGTTTGAGATTTTCTCTCATTGCTCCATGCCCCAAACCAAAAATCTTTGGGCCTTGAGACAACGGCTTCAAATAGGAAACAAACATATGCTGCCTTGTAGTCCTCATTCCCTGCAGGCTTTGATTGTATACAGCTTGATGCTCAAGACTTTGCTCGATGAGATGTCAATTCAAGCTTGCTTTATGTGCTACATATCAATTGAAAATCTGGTGATCTTGAAAAAACTCAAATTACACGTTCCTCAAGGAGACCAAAATGGTGCACATTGGGTTCCATGTGAAACTTCAACTACTCATAGCTTGGCCTTTTAACTAGCCAAAAAGATTGGCATGTACAACAAATTGAACATTTCAACCCTACAACTTAACATATCCCTTGGGCCATCATCATACATGTCCCATTCGATAACAATTTGCAAACCACTTAAACATTTTAACTACAATATCTTGCACTTTGGACAAGCTTGGAGAGCACTTTGAAATGAACCATTTACACCTTCAAACCTACACTTTTCTATCTTTAAGCATTCCTCTTTATTATCCCCATAGCTAGATCTTTTGTCTCATGAAAACACCTATAACATATAAACATGGATCCCTTTGACTGCACGTGGTCTTCATATGTGCTTTGGCACTCTTGCATACCTCTATAAACACCCATTGCCCTACTTTTCCCCATTTCTAGCATTGAAACTCTTTGGATGTACCATCATTGCCCACCCCCTATTTGAGACTTCATGCTCAACCATAAGAATTTTTATTGAAACATCTTATGTCCAACACACAAAACCCCTAATGACAAAGAAAGAAGATAGAAATTGTATGCACAAAGTCTTATTCAAAGCACCAAAAGGTTGCAGCTAGGTGGATTGCCCACCCCCATGCATCACTTGCTTTTATCCACTTGGATCAGAAACAAACACCTCTACCTCCCTTAGACAAGAGACACCTTCTCTTGGATCAAAATGATAGCTTGAGGTGTGGCTATCCATCCACAACATCCTCATGTGTTTACCCTTCCAAGCATAAACCTATACCTTCTAGATTTTCTGAAATATAGTATCATCCGGCACATATGGAGAAAGATAAGATGTAGTTGTATGCATACCCATAGTGTATGCCAATTTGCTTGCTTGAAAAATCCTACATTTGATGAGAGGAAATCTCCCACATAGCATGTATCCTAGCTAGAGCTTCACCAACATGCATGTGTGACACCTCATCCATGTCAAGCTCCATCAAATCCACAATCGGCTTCATCATCAAGACATGCATGATCCAAAGAGAGTCCAAAGAGCTTGCATATGGATTCTCCACATGAGCACAGGAAGCCCATACCTGTTGTATCAAAGTCACAATCAACTTCATCATCAAGACATGCATGATCCAAAGAGCTTGCATATGGCTTCTCCACATTGGCACAAGAAGCCCATACATCTTGTACCTTAGAAACATTCCATAAATCTTCATAAAGATCCATGGACAACATACTCCTTGCCATAAAATCTGTCATAACATGTCCCAAGGCATAGCAAAGGGCATCTAAAACCTATATTTTTTCACTTACAATCTTCAACTTCACATGTAGATGTTGAGCCAAATGCCCTAACCAATACTTCCCGCATGAACACTTCTTTGTCTTGCTCTTCATCTACCACCAAATCATCGGTGGAAAATAGAGAGAGAGAGAGAGAGAGAGAGAGAGAGAGAGAGAGAGAGAGAGAGAGGAACTCATCACATACCTCCTTGTCAAATAGGAGAGAACTGCTACTGACCTCCTTGTCATCAAAGGATGTGGAATCATCCTCCCAAAGCTCATCGGTGCTTGATTCCCAAAAGCTTGAACTTGTATCTTCTTCTTTTCCATAAAGTGAATATGTATGTGTATCTTTGTCTTCTTGCTCCTCTAAGGAGGCTTGCCCACCCCTCTAGTCTTAGACATCATTCTCTTTTGCTTTCAAGTCTTTTGCTTTGTGGTTTGTCTACATACTGTTCCATTTGTGTGCATAAAAGAATTAGGAACAAACCCTTTTACCTCTTCTTGTTGATCTTCAAGCTTTGTATTTGCGCCAACAACACCTCTAGCACTTGCATGCTGGCTTGACCTCCTCTACCCCATAATAACCTTCACAATGCTAAATATTAAGGATCCACTACATTTTCTATCTCCTCTTCACAATTTGCTGATAATTGAGGCTCCACCGCATCTGCTATCTCCTCTTCATGCATGTCTTTATTTAATCCTTCATCCTTTTTTATGAGATCATCCTCTTCAAGCATGGATGCATAACACATAAGGGGCACCAATGAACACAATATGGAATAGGGATTACCCATGGAGAATTTGCAACCTTTGCATGTCGGCAATCTAGTATGGTGTTGGCTTGAATTCCATTTTGCACATTTGTTGTCGAAACAAGAGCATAATACCCAGACTTAAACAACCCATCTCCAACTTCTTCTTCACCTTTCTACTCTTCACTTTTGCAAGATATACTGCATTCTTATAGGTCTTTGCACCACCAAAGTCCATTTTTCTCAAATCTTTGCATGCAAGCACTCCAAAAACCTCTCCAATTTGAAGTAGCCATTGTCTCAGGACTATGTAGTAGCTTATAGCTCTACCGCTAAAGTTCTTCAAACTACTGCAACAATATAGAAATTTTGACTTACATCCTGCTTTAAGGCTTTCATCTTCTCGTCCACATTTATAGGAAATTTTCCTGTTGAAATTGTGAATGAACTTTGCCCGTACTATCTCCATGACTGTTGTTCTACACAGTCTTGGTCGTTCTTCTTGTATACTTTTCCAGTGTCGGTGTATGAGGAGAGCGGCTGGGAGTGCCCTACCCAACTCCTAAAACAAAACAAAAAATATTGTTCTACAATCTCCAAGCCATCAAACCAATCCTTGAACTTCCCATGCATCATCAGTGACATGGCCTTGAGCTTGGCTTTGTCGGTCACTGTCAATAGCTACATTCGGGACGATTCCAAGTCCAAGATCCATTCTTATACATCTTCTTCTCTTCCAAATGCAAGATGCAATCTTGAATCATTTTTTACAATGAATACTTTACTAAGGAGCAATCGAATGATCTCCGGGAGGACACTAGAAGATGGAAGGAGGGAAGAGGGAAATACACCCGACATCAAACACTTGCCTCTCTATAGCTTAGGTGGGAACACGACACCCTGATCCTCTCAAAAAACACAACATAAAAAAAATTTCTTGTGATCATTCGCTCACAGACACACAGTCACAAAAACACCACTTTCCACACACCAAAAAAACCAATGACCTCTCTCTCTCTCTCTCTCTCTCTCTCTCTCTCTCTCTCTCTCTCTCTCTCTCTCTCTCTCTCTCTCTCTCTCTCTCTCTCTCTCTCTCTCTCTCTTATGAGAACGTCACGCTTCACTATACATACCCCATAAATGGGCCCCTCATTTTCCATCCGGGCTCCCTACCTTGTCACATGGTGGAAAAAGAAGAGTCCCTGCTACAAATGGAGCACGTAGAAGGCCTGCAAAATACCAAAAATAACACAATACACAGTATAAACGGAAAAATTGATCAGCATACATGGCAATCCCACAAGCGCATAATCGAGCTATACATGAACAATGAGAGACATAGAGCAAGAGAGCACGTGTAGGTGCACATCCTAGAGTGAAGTGATACACCGACATGAAAAAAGAGAAGAGAGGAGAGGAGAGAAGAATAGGCACAGGCAGTGGATGCAATCCCCCCCTGTGCAAGACTGAGCATTTTTCTCTTTCAAGTATTTATTTATAGATTTCTTGAATGTTCAAAGTGAATACATACTGGCCGATCGGACATTAAATGGCCATAGCTCATAAAAAGCACTTAAATCATAAAATGTATATCCTTTCACATAGTCCGTTAAATGTTGATGTTTTTGCCACCTATTTATTGTCAGCTGCAATAAATAGGTAAGTATCAATTTCCATTACATACCTCTCCGTTAGAAAGCAATTGTCCTCAGTTACGGAGATAAGAATCTGCAAACCATATTTGTGTCAAAAATATCACATGAAAAAAATAAACTTAAACAACATTGCTTATGCCTGCCGTCATCCACATTCTACATATTCTAGTGTCCCATACCACTAGAATAAGTAGTATATGTCATACCCTGATGAATCAGGATTACATTGGGCACACTCATTGTTTAGTAAATAAATTCTCATAAATGTCAAAACCAATTTCATAAACACTTTAGCGATAGGAAATTATCATAGACAAAGTCCAAATCTAATTGTAAATCCAAATATAATTCCATATCAAAATCGTTGTCATTATATGCCCGGGTAATATAGTCATACGAGAGTAGTGGTGGCCAGTCACTAGAGCATCATTCTGTGGTCGGTGTTGCCTAAATCGACAAATCTACACCAATGGGACGTGTTGCCTAAATCGGCAAATCTATGCTAATGCTGCCTAAACCGAGGTATATGCACTCGTACTGCCTAAACTGGCAGATATGTACGTAAAGCTTGTGTTGTCTAAATCAACAAATCGACACCAATGAGCATTTATACACTGCCTAAATCGACAAATCTGTGTGTACATGATCAATGGACCATGTAAGGTATAAAAAACAAAAAGTTGACTACTTGTGTGACACCAAATTGGAGCACGTGTGAGTAGCAAGGCAGTTACAAATTGTTGTTTATAGGAGTAGCTATACAACTAAATGTGAAATGATCTCAATAAGAATGCTATGGAAAGTATAAGTCACAATGTTAGAGATGTTAGATTTCATAGCTCAGAAAATAATGCACATAAGTAGAGGAGGCATGTCTTTGAAAATGTCCAAGGGTATACTTATGTGGTGCAAAACTATATGGGGTGTCTCTGAGAGGCATCTGAAAAGAGAACAACTCACAAGAAAGCAAATTAATTGAGAATTTATCAAACCAAGGGACTGAATAAAGTTAAAGAGAACAATGGTGGATCAGGTTTGCGAGATTGTACAGGGGTAAGTTAGTTGTTAAAGCAGAAGAAAAAAATGTAAGTAGGTTTGACAAGAGATATTGTTAGGATTGGCATCTATTATGGGTTTTTTTTTTTTGACGTCACTACAAAATTAGGGAGCAAGGTCCAGTTTCTAAAGACAATTAAAAAAACACTTATCCATACCTTTGATAGAATTTTTATGAAGTTAAAACCGGACGTGCTTGTGATCTATATTGTTTTGATTACCTAAGAAGTATCTGCACTTAACTACTAACAATAAGCTTCAGAGCGTTTATATAAACGCCTTGACGGATACTCAATGAATACATTCATAATTAAGTGAAGTAATTATGATTAGCAGATTGTACACGTGGTCTATAGACAGAATAAGACTATGGGTACTTGTTGAACAATTTATGATTAGTCATTCAACCCACAACATTGAACGATTGGGACTAATTTCAATTGAAAATGCCAGATATAGGCAGGCCTTGAGAGACACAAAAGCATTTAAGCGTACAATTTTGAATCCAACAAAGTGACATGTTCCATTAGTGTTCATGTGAGGGTTATGGATCAAAAGTCAAGGCAAGGTCTACTAACATATGTTGGAGTGGATCATGAGTACATGGATCCCCATCATCATCATCCCCTATGGAATCTCAATTGGCATGTTGACTATAGCATCCCAAAAGTCATTGTTCTTCTTGCGGGGTTGAGGAGTCTCGAATACAAAGGTAGAGCTTTAAAAGGATGATGCCAACGGGGGCATGCCGATGGTGAGGTTGAAAACCATGCATCTGAGAGAAGCTTGTATGGCCAAAGTCGTCTCGCGATGTAGAGAGTTCAATGTAGTATTTGAGGTGGACTAAAAAAATTCTTGGATTGTGGATTGATCATCGCCATCCACCATCATCCAAAAGGGAAAGGGGGGGGGGGGGGGGGGGGGGGGGGGGGGGGGGGGGAGAGAGAGAGAGAGAGAGAGAGAGAGAGAGAGAGAGATGAAATGAGATGTTATATCACACCTCTTCAAAAGGTCAAAACTACATATATATACATATAAATATATATATATACATATATATATGTGTGTATATATACGTATATATATATACGTATAAATACGTGTATATATATATACACGTATATATATATATATATATATATATATATATATATATATATATATATATATATATATATATATGCATATATATATATGAGACCAAAATAATAGAATCTTTGTAGATCTAAACCAATACGAGGGAACAGAAATAAAATGAAGTAAAGTGATAGATTGATGAAAAAAAGACTAAAACTAAAAGCCTAAAATTGTCAGCTTAAAAGTAGCATCATCATCGTACGCGTCAATGGCTGACGTTGTCTGAGAAAGTATTGCAACGGTCGTTGAAGAGCTTCATCAATGTCCATCTCTTAAGTAGACGTACTGGGGGGAGGGGGGGGGGGGGGGGGGGGGGAGCGCGCGAGAGAGAGAGAGAGAGAGAGAGAGAGAGAGAGAGAGAGAGAGAGAGATTGGGGTGGCTAATGTAGAGAGAGGAAGAGAGAAAGGAAGAGAGGGAAAGATCGAGTCCATTGGCTAGTGGTCAGAGAGAGGGTGGTGATTCCTGTTGGGCTATGTTACTGAGCATGTGACCATAGCCGCAGCGCTGCATGGTGGCTAGTGGAGGAGAGAGTGAGAAAGAGAGAGGGAAGGGTGTATGGATGGTGGTGGGCAGCTTCAGGTGGGTGTTCCCTAGTTGCACATGAGGGAGAGAGATTGAGAGGTTGCAGGTGTATGGTCCCCCTGAGTCACAAAGAACAACGAGAGAACGAAATATATCTAGGTGGGATGCAGACACACGCGACTGATTGATTCACGGCCGCCTCCACTCCTGTAATGTTCGAGCTAGCTCGTCCTTGTTGAAGACCTTTAAAATTGTCTGTATAGTCTGGCCGGCAGCCTACCTGTGATGAGCGAATATGTTTATGCATGCAGCTGGTACCAGAGACAAAGAAAAACAAATGACGGCTAGGTTTTGCTGGGGACTACACATTGCATGTGCGTGCTTTTCCAAAGGTGTCCATTTCAACCATTCATAGAAGGTGTATGGCTACGAGTTTGGCGCCGCCATGCAAGAAGGAGAGAGGTGGAGAGACAATTTTTGTTTTTATTTTTTCTTGTTGGTAGGGTCTAAGTGGGCGGCTGAGAGAGAGAGAAGTTGATTGCCCCCAGTTCGGCCGCTGCAAAGTAGCGGTAGAGAGCATGCAGGTTGGTGGTGGTTGGAGTGGGTGTGTAGGGCTGTGACGTCTAGCACACGAGAGAGAGAGAGAGAGAGAGAGAGAGAGAGAGAGAGAGAGAGAGAGAGAGAGAGAGAGAGAGAGAGAGAGAGAGAGAGAGAGAGAGTTAGACATCCGATGGATGGGTCATGTCCATATGGGTGGGCAACTTGCAATAGTTGGAGCCGGAATGAAGCAGGAAATAGAATAATACCCCAATATTGGTAGTGCAATCGTGTGAGGCCCCCATGAAGTGATTGGGGTCTTGGGGAAATTCCTAGCCGTCCACTTGGTGAGAAGTGGGGCAGGGTGGTTGAAGATGAGAGAGAGAGAGAGAGAGAGAGAGAGAGAGAGAGAGAGAGAGAGAGAGAGAGAGAGAGAGAGAGAGAGAGAGAGAGAGAGAGAGAGAGAGAGAAAGCTGAATGGATGGGGGCTCACGCTAGAGAGATAGAAAGCTACGACTCGTGCATAGCTTGGGAGATAGAGAAAGATAGCGAGAGAGGGACGACCTCTGTTTTAATTCCTTTGCATGCATTTACACCAATAGGGATCGCCGAGATAGTTCGTCATGGAAAGCTACTACTCCTTGGGTAGTCACCTAAGAAAAATGTAAGTTCAACACAAGGGTATTTAAAGTTCTTGAAACTCACAGAAATATATATACAGAAGGACATTATTTTTTCAAATTTGAAAATAACTTACAGATTTTAAAAGAAAAGGGTACATTATATTCCTAACAAAATTTACAGATAAGGGGTTTTACAAACATGTCTTGAACGCACGTGATATGATAGTTTTACACATAGTGAACCCCCTGAGCTACTACTCGTGCGTAGCATAGGAGATAGAGAAAGATAGCGAGAGAGGGAGGACCTCTGTTTTCATTCCTTTGCATGCATTTACACCAATAGCTTATACATGATGGTGGATGGCTGAGATTGTTGACCATTGCTAATTAGGGCGGCGTATGCTTTTACAGTGTGTACCGACTAGTTGGCATCCCGTGTGTCTCTGGCTGGTGACCATGGTGACAAGTTGGGTCTTCAGATGGTGATGATGGTGATGACCATTGAAGTGGAGATGATGACGATGATGAACACAGACGAGATATAGGGCAATGAGATAGTGGATAAATTTAAAAATTAGCCCTCCTATGAGGTGGTTCCGACAACAGTACCATCACTTTGGATCTGTTCGCACTGTGCACAACTATGTCGGATAGTTCCTACAACAATGGAGGGGGGGACCTCTATGATTCTTCTCCTTCCTCTTTGTCCTTTATAACTCCTCTACTTATTATTCGTATCTTTGCACTCATCATAAGCTTCTCCCTTTCATGACTTTCTAGCTAGTATGGCAATCCATGTATCTTTTATTTGAATTGCAATTAAAATTTCTCGTGTTAATTCTTATATCTACTTGATTAAAGTTATTTCTAGCATGCATCCACTACAAGCACTTAATGTCTCTATTATACACTTCAAAGAGTTACATCTAATGACAAATTGCTCTCGAATCTATCAAGGATAAATGAGTTAAGCATAAACAATCCATGAAAGGGAGGATACCTTATTTCAAGATTTCAAGAGAGTAAAAAAGTAAATAAAATCAGTAATACTTAGCTTTGATTGGGGTTCGCGAGATTCATCGTTTCCATAATTATTGCGTAGTCAAGAGCATAGCCATGCTCTGATACCACTACACAAATGGAGCGCGTAGAAAGCCTACAAAATACCAAAAATAACACAACATACATTATAAACCGACAAATTGATCAACATACCTTGCAATCCCACAAGCGCATAATCAAGCTATACACGAACATTGAGAGACATAGAGCTAGAGAGCACGTGTAGGTGCACCTCCTAGAGCGGAGTGCTACACTGACACGAAAAAAGAGAAGAGAGGAGAGGAGAGAAGAATAGACACAGGCACTGGGTGCAATCTCCCCCGTGCAAGAGTGATCATTTTCCTCTTACGTATTTATTTATAGAGTTCTTGAATGCTCAAAGTGAATACATGTTGGCCGACCGGACATTAAATTGCCATAGCTCATAAAGAGCACTTAATTCATAAAATATATATCCTTTTTCATATTTCATTAATTGTTGATGTTTTTGCCACCTGTCAACTGCAAGAAATAGGTAATTATCAATTTCCATTACAATCCCCCCTCCCCCTCTTTAATTTCAATAAAGTCCACCATTTGACCTCCAACAGTTTTGTTTTCCTCATCTAGAAGCTCCAATCTTTCTCTGGTCCATCATCTAATAAACATTCTATAAAACCCATTAAAGACCTTGTGTTTTAGGCTTTGGTCTTGATGCTCCGTTCCCCAAACTAAAAATTTACATGCCTCGAACGAACAGCTTCAAACTGGGAGAAAAGCATCTACCACCTTGTAGTCCTCATTCCCTGCTAGATTTGATTGTATATAACTTGATGCTCGAGACTTCGCTCGACGAGCCATCACTTTTGGCTTGCTTCATGTGCTACATGTCAACTCTTGAAACTCTAGCAAGATTGGAAAGGACTCCGGTTTCATGTTCCCTAAGGCAACCAAAATGGTACAGACTCAACCCTCGTTGAAACTTCATATGCTCATAACTTGGCCATTTGAAGTCCGAGTGACACTCCAAAAGGACTGGCATGTACCAAAAATGCCATCACCATACCTACCCCATCTAGTACAAAACTCCAAACCACTTCAACCTTGTAACTCTAATATCTTGCAGTATGTAGCTCTGATTGACGAGCTATTTGAATGATCTTGGAGAGAACTTTGAAATGCACCATATAGACCTTTATATTTACAAATTTTCTAGCTTTAAGCATTCCTCTTGAATAGCCTCATAGCTAAAACTTTTTTGGCTTGAGAAATTGACTAAAATATACAAATCTGGATCGGTAAAGTTTTTGTACTTGACGCCAAACATTGCTTATGGAACTTTATCATAAATTGGCATTCCTCTAATAAATCCGTGTTGGTGAGAGGTAACAATCTAAGGGCGACTACTTTGGCAATGATTGTGTACTCAATGCCAACCATTACTTATAGATTTTTATCATAAATTGACATTCCTTTGATAAATCCATGTTGGTGGGGGGTGACAACCTAATGGCGACTACTTTGAAAATGATTTTATATGCTACTATCATCATTGTGATGGGTCCTCGTTGTTTCACTTAAGAGCAACAAACAATCTTTGGGATAGGTTTCATGAGACCTCTTGTCATGCTTGTATCCATCACCCTTTCTATAAAATCTTTGTTTGCCAACCATGTAATAGGGGTCTTCAAAACACCTTGAAAAAATTGGTTGTCATGCCATCCCATCCTAGAGACTTCTCCTTGCCAAGTGAATGTAGCACAAGTGAGAATTTTCTTCTCCACAGTGGGTCTGATTCTGAGGGTGTTACAGTTGATTGACAGTATTGAGAAGTGCAGCTGTCGATTCTTCCACTTCTTTGGATCAAGCTTGTGGTTGTCCTATAATTTCACTTAAATAATTGAGCATTAACTTAGCCATACCAGCAAGGTCTTGCAGTACATCCCTTCATCATTTGTGAGTGAATTGATGGTTCTCGATGTCTTTTAACTTTGAGTGATTTGAAGAAATGTGCTTGATTGACAACCTTAGGTTGTAGGTTGGTCTCTCTTGATAATTATCTTGTCTTCTTGACCTCTTCCAGCTATTGTTCTACAAGAGTTGCTTTTGCTTCAAGTCACCTCTTGTGTTCTCCTTCGGAGGCTGTTCTTGCATAGATGTATTGTGGATCATTTTGTGGATTGTGGACTCTACATTATGTGCATGACAGTCTCATGGATGGCTATGCACTGAGACAAAACATCGTGCCTTCTTTGAGTAACACTCTCATTCCTTGAAAAAATATATGGTGTACTATGTATGCACATTTGTTTTTGTTTGCATGGTTTTGTTGTTAACATGTCTAATGTCTTCCTTTCTTGTATTTGAATGGGTAGAGAGAGAGAGAGAGAGAGAGAGAGAGAGAGAGAGAGAGAGAGATAGATTTGATCAATTGAAGAATTGGCTTGATTAAATCCAAGTAATCAATCTACAACATGGTGACTTGTTGGTATTGATAGAACAACTTGTAGTATTTTATGCTTAACATTGTGTACTGTTTTCCTCAATCAGCACTCCTAACACTTCGTTTTCTTATGGACACACACACACACACACACACACACAGTGGGAGGGGGAGGGGGGGGCGGGGGAGAGTCATTAACAATATGAGAAATCTATTTAATCAAAGCCAAGTAGGTCAATCGACCACATCATAGCATGTTGATATTAATTAAACAAGTTGCATTCAACATCAAGGTCCTTCCAATACATTTGACTAAGATAATAAATTGAGACGATAAGAGAGGTCCCTTTATGAGGCAATTCACATTGATTAAGCCAAATACAATACAAAATCTAACACCCCTAAAAGGCAGAGATGCATATTGTCATTTGCTTAAGTTTACACTTGAATAGAGAAAACTTCACCAAACAAGAATGCATGCTCCTTCAACTTGACCTAGAGAAGGCTTATGAAGAATCTCATGGACGTTCATTGAAGCCATCATGAAGGCTTATGACAGAATCTCATGGACATTCATTGAAGCAGTCATGAAGGCGTTGGGGTTTGGACCTAGAATATGCATGATGGTATACACCCTAGAGGACGGCAGCTGCTCTGAGCTCCTATTCAACACCAAGGTTGTGGAAATTTTTGAAGTAAAGAGATCAATCAAGCAAGGTTGCCCGCTTTCCCCTCTACTCTTTGCAATTGGCTCTCATCCTGACGTCGCTCGAGGAGAGCGTTGCAAAAGGGGAGATTCAAGGACTGTTGCTACCAAGGGACAATATTAATATTTGCAACTGCTTCAGGATCTAAGTGCAACATTGAAAAGTTAAGAATGATATCGCTGATTGGAAATGGCTCCTTTGATCCCACCAAGTGGTTCAAGGAGATTTTCTCCAAAGCCAAAGTGTTCAAACACCTTGGTGCACTATTAGAGATAGACGACTCAGACAAACAAAGATTTGATTGGGTCCTGAACAAATTTAACACTAAGATGAAAAGGAGGGATTTCACACTCCTCCTCTTCCATATTAGATTGATTTGAAGTTCACTTTTGCAATTTTTACATTAGAATGTTTCTTCTTTTTATGCAAAATTGGATAGTTTTATCTATCTTCTTGTTATCCTACTTTAAAAATTCAAGTAGTACCTTGAGGTTATCTTTTGTAAGTTTCACATATTTTACATTAGAATGTCACTTCTTTTTTTATGCATAACTTGATGGTTTTACCTATGATTTGGTGGCTTGCAAAGTTGGAACTATGATTTATTACATGTTCATTCATGCAAAACTCAAGCCCTTAAGTAGTTATGAGATTCCTTGGCATGAACCTACACACGCATAATTTATGCAATCATAATCTACATGATTCTGGCTTGTGATGCTAACATATTGCAAGCCATCGTGAGACCTCACCTTGTTTTCTAGATGTCAACCTTGAATAGAAACTTTTAAGACAAAACAAATGGTTTAAAGATAGGTTTTTTTGTAACGGCATGCTAATGGAGTTAAAGAGCTAATAAAAGATCTACTAATAAAAGATATAATTTTGGATCATTGTATTTTGGATCTACTAACAAATGTTCACACCCTTTGCAGAATATTCATAATAATCCAAAGCAATTTAATGCAATTTATCCATTCATTAGACTATTCTTGAAGGACACCTTTGAATTAACATGAACACATGAGATTTTCTTTAATTGTGTATAAATCTGAGAAGGATAATTCAATGACTATAGAAATGAATATGCTTTTGAAACTATAAGACCCTAGACCAATATACTTTTTTTCAAGCAATTTTGTTGAAGATTTTGAGGAAGTTCTAGCTTTGTGGACTAGGCCACGTAAAAATCCCTAGTTTCGCTTGCAAAAGTCAATTAGTGTTAAGGAATTTGAACAGAAAAAGATAAAAAGGCCTCATTCTTGAGTTCTTTCGGTTTCGTGAAAGATTGAACATATAACAACTTATGAAATGAGCATTGCCCAAATGAGTACTATTAATGACCAATTGCTTGGTTAAAAAGATGCACAGATACTATCCTCAACTTGAACCCTCAAACACCACCGAGTCTAGCTTGATCGGAGGGAGGCCTGGGAGAAATTGTGCCAATGAGCATTTGGTTGTTCTCTCCAAGCTAACTGAAAGAAACAACTAAAACAAAGTTTTCTTAAAACAACTACTTGATTTAGCACATTACCTTTTTGTAGGTACTAAAATATTTGAGTACCAATTTTGAGAAATACCAATAGCAAACCTCAACAACAAAATCTTAAAGTTGATCAAGAGCATGATTAAGCTACAATATTAATCAAGGCTCCACTTTAAAGTGTCCCTTCATGAGCCCTAGCATCCTACTCACAACATACACAAGCTTCACCAAAACCTTGTTCTGTTGAAGCGAGCTCTCTACAGTACTGGTAGGTAATATGTATATTCTGTATATCATCTTCCTCATGCATAATCTTCGATTCCAGCTCCTTTAGAAAAAGGCCAAAGATTAAAAATCAAGTTGATCTACAACACACACTCCCCCCCCCCCCCCCCCCCCCCCAAAAAAAAAAATGCTCTACATGTTGCATAGCAGGAATACATCGAATTGCAATGATTACTTAAAACTTGTTCTGAAACATTGATCAAAACCTGAGAATCATAATCATTTTACAGAGTATTAGGCTATTCTAAGCTTTTCAAAAACCGTATTGGATATGCACATTACTTTCTCCATTTTCATATTTTTGTATCAGAGTCTTCCATCACATGATTGGTAGAGTTTGATTTCAACTGGACCCAGTTATTTCTTGAGGGATTGATTAATATAACATAGCAAAATACTATACCAATGGGAGAAGCTAATTATTGAACACAATTTCGTTCTCTCTCCTTTTTATGCTAACCTCTTAGATAATGACTGAAGTGTGCTCATTGTACCTACTGGTAGAAGAAGAAGTAGAAGAAGAAGAAGAGAGTTTTAACGTCGTAGGAAACTATCCCAAGAGACCTTAGAGATCTAGCCGACGAAGAGTAGAGAGAGAGAGAGAGAGAGAGAGATCCAAATCTTATATGCAACACCTGGCATATTCACATAGACCACACTAAGTGGCCAAATGAGTGTTTTTCTTTTCATATGATACAAGCTCCTGAGTCCGAGTCCTCGTTCATTTTGTATTTGATACCAGATTGGAACACAAATGGATATACCATGTTCCTTGTTAACTTAGTCTACCAATTAACATAACAAAGTAAAGCCTCTTATCTTTCAAAACCCTGACTTGGCAGAAATTAAGATGTCGTGCTTTTTGGCATCACCAACTATGCCTCAAAACTCGTTCAAATCCAACCTATTGAGCACAAATGCACATTAGTAAGTATAAGAAAGCTACCCACAAAGATAAGGGACAAATTTCAGAAAAGTCTGCTTATTCAATGAGAGGTATACATAGCAAGAGCTGTTTATTTCCTTCACATGCAACTCTTTGTGAAACTCGTTATACCAGCAAAAACATCCAAGGCCTTTTCCCTCTTCAAAAACATCAAGGCCTTTTCCCTCTTCAAAATGGCACCTTCAAACTCTCCCCTTCACCTACCGTTCAGCTATGGAGTGTTCAAGATAGTCAGGTTCCTCTGATCTTAAATCCCAAGTAAGAAAAATTACCATTGTCGTTGTATACTCTCTTTCGGTAAATGAGAAAAAAAGCTTTATCTGATAGATCTAACCTCATCGTCCCCCTTAATGACCATTCACCCTACATAGCTTTCACACCAATAAGGAAAAAGCTAAAAGCACTACAGCCAACAAAAAAATTAAAAAGGCACTTGAAGAAAAAATTATCAACTTAAAGCAAACAAAGTTGATGAGTTTGAAGAATAATTTGTTCATCACATGACAAGATGCCCGTACCTGCTAGGTTGTCAATTCCTTCATGCGACTTTAGACGAGTTGACAAAAGCCTTCTAATAAGATTAGAAGCATCGTTTCTTATCGTGCATAAGAAAATAGATTCTTGTAACTTTGGTAATCATACCAAAGCCAGTCTGCTGAAAGCAAGTACAAAAACTTTTCATTACCATATTGCCTTGCGTATAGCAGGATGTCAATGAAAACATCTCATAAAGGTCAGAACATGCCCAAACTAATGGAAATATAGAGACTTAATGAAAGAGAAAGATAGTTAATAGGGCATCATGCACCACTACAAAACAAAGCAATTATCCTGATACCAACTAGTCAAAAAATTCCCAGTTGGATCGTACAAAATTCTGTACCAGGAGTGTCAGAGGCTCATGCCTCCAACCGTTGCCTTTTTTCCTTCTTTTTCATTGCAATGGCCCTTGGTTATAATTTGTGGGTTGGCCACTCGTGCATTTGCAGGTTGTTGTTCTGTCATGAGTATGTGCCTGGGTCACCTGGGCGCACGCACACACAAACCCCTCCCCCGGATTCATCACCCGCCTCATTCAGCCCCTCCTTGTCCACATTATCACTCTTTGGCTAATCCTGGGTTTTTCCGATCTTTCTATCATGGTGTATTTTGTGGCGTGGTTGCCTTGGATTAGCCCGACCGGTCATTTGTCATTTTTCCTGCATCTCCAACACACCTCAGCTAGCCTATAAAGCTTCCACAATCTTTGTTCTCCTGTATCTAACCTCATTGCGCCTTACACCTAATGGCTTAAAGCACTTTCCCATGTACTCGCTGGTCCATTATTGATTCAAAAGGTATGCTGGAAAGTGTGCCATGCAAGATCCGATAACACAAGCCTCGCTCAGAGGTTTGCTCAAGGCAAACGTTAATGGCTTTGCCCTACCACAACAGTTTCTTAGCTTCACGTATAAATTCACCAAACATTAGTGGCTTTGCCTAACATTCAAGCATTGTGTTGGTTCCATTGCCTCTCTATCTCTTCTATCTACTTCGTCGTATCTAACCTTTGTACTTACATTGGTATTAAGGAAGCAAGGAGAACCTCTTCCCATCAGCCCTATTGCTGTACTTTCTGCATCAACGTTAGTGTTTTCTAATCTAGCATCCATGTTACGATTCTTGGAGGTCTCCTCCTCTGCTAGCACCTTCTGCTTGCTTTGCAATGATCCTTTTCATCAACGTCCTGTTAATGTTTCTTCCAGGCCCTCTGAGAACAATGCTACTCTCCCTCCTCCATCATCCTTCAGCATCTTTTATGCATTTCAGAATGAAAACTTAAAATTCCTCTCTTCATGTGACTTAAGACATGCTGCCTGCCATTTTCGACCATCTTGAGGGTTTTCTGTAATCACTTCCAACGCATGGTTGGATGCATGGTTGGATGCAAAGATAGTGAATAACCAAATTTACAAGACTTTGAATGAACTTTAATACGTTGAAACTATTGAACAAACTGAATTGAACAAGAGAAGGAAGAGAGATGCTAGAGCGGGATGCTCCTACACAAGAGAGTCAGTGTAACAGGACGGGCACCACGTGCCAGCGGAAAAGAACAGACTGAACAACTTTACGCACTTCAAATAACAACTGAACTGAAAGAGATGCATGACACATGAGACGAGGAGTGGCGGAGCTCCACCCCAAGAGAGCATTGGCCCCAAACCTTGGCGCCCCTTTCGTATTTTTTTATATTGCTTGAACTTAGTACAATGCCAGTACTCGCGCTCTGCACCTTCACCCGGAAGAGTGTCAGAGTATGAGTCCTCTGCACATATTTAAAGGCCCTTGGCCTCTCAAAAGCAGTTAAGCTTCAATTCTAAAAGCATCTAGTCCCAAAAGCTCGCGCTGAAAAGCTGCCCAACGTAAATCACGGAAATCCGTACACCTGCCACGTCAACAGCGCAAATCGCGGAAGTCCGTACAGTGTGCCATGTGGCACTGCAACGCAAAATGCGGGCGTCCGTACAGCTGCCGCGTCATCAATTTTTACACTATCTTTTGTGTGTGTGGGTCCAGCTTTATTTTTTGTCTTTGTGTCACTTGGGCCCCATGGGACGGGGTCCCATAAGTTGGCGGGAACTCCTCTCTAGAAAAGGCCTCTCGGCAAGACTTTGCAAGTTGGTAAAAATTATTCCGCTGCTTGTTCTTCTGCTCCTGCTTCTTCACTTAGGGTTAAGGCCCCTCCGTCGGGATCTGCAGGTTGGCTCCGTTCTTCAGTGGCTTGACATGTCAGCAGTTTGTGACAGTCAGTGACCCAAAACCGCCACCTTTAGCACCGCCAATTGGATATTTCTTCATTGATTGAGTTTGAGTACAACAGATGGCAAGAATCTGCAAGTCCTCTTGAGCCTTCAACCTTGTAACTCGTGCTCCAAGACAACTCTTTGTATGTATGTGTCAAAATGCCTACCCTAGAGTCTCTTATATAGGTTTTTCTCTATAATAACCTAAAACAATTTCTTAAAAGCCTTCAGCAATAAACTATTAAACCAAAAGCACGAAAGTATATACTTGTCACGAGAAGGCATGAAGTAAAAAGCACGAGCAAGTGTTTTTCACATAGTTACCGGGGAACGCTGTAACAAACTTGGACACCCCAAGTCGAGATTCTACCGCGACACAACTGAGATTCACTTCAAAATAGTTCACAAAATTGACACGGCCCAGCGTAGTTCCGTGCCCAGAGGTATTGGCCCAAAAGACTGGCGGCCCTTTCGATGATATTTTTTGTATTAATATGAGCTCAAAGTACAAGAGAGCGGGTAGGTGCTCACTCTCAGGCTCTGTGTCTAGATGCTCTGAGAAGTGAGGCCTTGCCCACTTATTTAAAGGTACAAGGGATGCCCAAAAGCAAAGCCCCAAAAATCTCTAAACCTAAAAGCTTTTAATCTCAAAAGCAATTTGCCCAAAAGCTGCCATAAGAATCATCCAGCGCAATTTACGGAAATCCGTACAGGTTGCCACATCATCAGCTAGTGCAAAGAGCAGAATTCCGTACAATTTGCCACGTCAACCTGCCATCGTATTTTGCGGGGGCTCGTACTGCTGCCACGTGGCATGTCTGCCACAGTCCTGCCACGTCACCAATTTGTGACATACCCTGAACTTTGCTCAAGATGAGTGCTCCGAACTGTGCTCAAGGATTCCTTTTACTTATGGAAGGGAGAGCCTTCCGTTTCTTTGGTGAGAGAGTGCAAATGATTATGAACAAAGTGGAAAGACACTGTGAATGAAGGTGCTGAGACTGAGAGAGAGAAGAGTTGTTAAACCCTCCTCCAAGGGCCCCACTCTCTATGGCGAGAGAGGTCTATGCTATTGATTGCACAATCCTCGTACAATGGTCTAAATGCAATGGACTTGCCGACGATGTCGACGACGATGATGATGACGACGAGACGGGGCGGGCTGAAAATTGAAAACGCTAGGGCCTGAAATCTACAAGTCCTGTATCTGATGAATTCTGACTCTATGTCGATGGCGACGGCGGTGACGGTGACGCGACGACAATGCACTGAAAACGCAGATGCTGGAATCTCAGAATAGCGGGCTAAATCTGCAAACGCTGGCTGATCTGACCGTGCGGCGAGGATTTGCTACGGGAAGGTGAGATCTGCAAGGTTTGGGGGCTGCGGTGCAGAGTCTGACTGCTGAAAACTGAAAATGCTGATGCAAATGATGGTTCTGTCACCAAGAAACTGCAAACACTAGGGGTAATCTGTTGTTCCAAAAACGCTAGGCCTGATGAGGTATCTGCTGCAAAACGCTCGGCAATCTACTGCAAAAAACGCTAGGGCTGATCTGTTGCAAAAACACTAGAGGTCTTGATGGCTGAAAAAACGCTAGGTTGTCCTGCCGGCGGTCTTGCTGAGAAGGTGCACTGTCAGACAGTGGGTCTCTGCTGCCTCTTCTGCCAGAAAGTGCTAGCGCTAGCTTTTCTTATATATTGACTTGCCAAAGTTGCCCTACCCAGTTTCCCAACAAAGTCACTTATTAATAATAAGTGGAAAATGGCTAAAATAGGGAAAATGGGTTCTATGCACTGTAAAATGCTCTTGATGGGTACTGACTGTAATCTGATGATCATGTTGTGTGCACGTGACATCTCCACCTTTTTAAAGTGAGGTACTCGTACCGAAGTGTATGGCGTCAAGGGAGATCGCCAACAGTGTTTGCAATCATGGAAAGGACTCTTCGCCGACCCACTTGGACGCGTGGGTCGTGCAATACTTGAACTTCATAAATGTCTTCAACGCTTGCTTCTTTGGGCTGTGCCGAAAGCGACACAAAGTCATTTGTGGCTGCGTCAAAGCTCCAACTTCGGCTGTAGTCGTGGATCTACCTTCTTCAAGAATCTCGGAGGAGGAAAATTCCTGAACCACTTCCAACACAAAAACATGAACATACCCATTCCATGTAAACCGACTAAAAAAATTCTAGTCTTCTTTGAAGACTGTGCATGCAATGTAGATGAACAAAGAGACGGAGGGCCAAACCGTTCATCAAACACCCGCAAAATTTGGAATCGAAACTTGTCTTTTTTATCTAAATCTATCAACTATGGCAAATTACAATGGAAATGCCGATGCTTGATGCTAAATCCTTCTTGTGCTCTTTCGGATACTATCTCATGCCAAGGAAGAGACATGGAATGTGAATTCCTTGAATGCAAACATGTCATCTTTTCATGAGTAATCCGCATACATCCGTGCTCATTTATGAGTGAACCGTGTTCATCGTACAATATGGCATGTCTATGAAAAAGGAACACATAAAAACGGTGACTAAAATACAGGAAACCATCACAAATGAAACGCTCGAACAATGCGTACTGACTAATCATGCGCACACACAATACTTCCTGTGGGGGTTCTTTGGACCTCGACTCGAGAGCCAAGATCAGTTCTTCGTGATTGATCGAATCTGCAATGAGGTTAGCTTCACTAGAACAAGCATCAACTAAACCATCATCCTTGTGAACAATCACATCTTTATCTTGCAAATCATCATCATTGTGAATAATCACATCTTTATCATGCAAAACATATGTGTCGTGCTTTGGAAAAGACAAGACTGAGAGAGTCTCCTTCTCCTGATTCTTTTCAATCTTCGCCTACATATTAGCAATGAGAGATGAAGAATGAACAACTTCCTCCCCACGAATGACAATGGGAGAGTCACTTTTGGCATTGAAAGTGAAAGTATTGGCTGCCCAATCAATGAGAGGGTTATGCTCACGAAACCATCGAATGCCTAAAAGCATATCACATCCTGAAAGAGGAGATACTACAAATTTTCTGTGGAAGGACGCTTGTTGAACAGTGAACAACACATCAAGGCACTCTTATGTAATGAGAGAGTCTATACCGGAAGCGAAGCCCAACACCTCGAAAGGAGATGTCTTGCTAACCTCCAAGCGGGCTCTTTCGACAAGAGTCACTAATCACATCATGCATACTGCCTGGATCAAACAATATGACAAAACGCTGACCCTTCACATAACCATAACACTTAATGAGAGACTCATCAATGGGAGGATCATGAGAAACTTGGTCACACTCGTGTTCTCATTTATGGCATTAACAGAGGATGTGGGTTCTGTGGGTTCTTTAGATTCGTTAGATTCAATCTTAGGACATGTTTTCTTTATATGACCCTTGACGTGACAATGATAACATCGACCTTCCTTTGAATAAATGGATTGTTCTTCTGATGTGATGTATCCTCCTAAAATTCCTTGTGCTGCTTTTTCATCTGAGATGAGCTTAGGTTTAGCAATTGTGTTAGCTTTACCCTTAGATTCATTGTGAATGTTCTTTTCTGAGAGACTAGAGGAAGATTGGTTAGAAGAGTTACCATTCTTACCGTTCTGAGGGTTCTGAGGAGTCTGAGAGGTACTTTGAGAAGTCTTGTTTTTCTTAATTTTCCTTTATTGTGCTTCATCTCCTGTGCGAGAGCAATCGCTACCGCCATGTTGAGGTCTACAGGGTCGAGGACTTCAACATCAAACCTGACATAGTCGTCCAATCCAAAAATAAAAGCCTCCTTGCGCTCATCATCCGATTTGCGTAATTGGGTACCCAACTGAAACACGATTAGAGAAAGACATGACTGGCATACCATTCTGCTTGAGACTGCGCCAATCGTTATTCAACCGTGCTAGGTACTGAGGTGGCATAAACCGCGCCTTGAGCTTGTCTTGGAAGTCGGCCCAATTGAAGGAAAGGGGGACGCCTTCGTCGGCTTCCTCTAGGTGCGTGGCCAACTGTCTTGCCATGCGTGGTACCAATTAATGGCATCACCGGCAAGGTACATGGCTACCGGCAAAACCTTGCTATTCTCTGTCTTCTTAGTTGTCGCAAAATAAGCATTAAATTGATGCAATCAAGAATGAATAACACTAGCATCCATCTTACCGTCATACTTACTGAACATGATCTTCTCTGTGGTGGGGTTGTTGAGTTCGAGTCTCTGCTACTTGATGAACTACCAACATCTTTGACCAGCTCCGGTTTCGAGATAAGTACCTGTAGGACCAACTCTTGCATGTGTTGGTCTCTTTGCGCCTCACGTTCTAACTCCAAGGCCGCTCGTCTATCTTCGACCACCAAGCACGCTTGCTCGCGCTCACGCTCCAAGGCTACCCTTCTGTCTTCGGCTGCCAAGCGCGCTTGCTCACGCTCCAAGGCTACCCTTCTGTCTTTAGCCGCCAAGCGCGCTTGCTCGTGCTCACGCCCCAAGGCTAACCGTCTTTCTTCGCGCTCGCGTTCTAATTCTGCCTTTCTTTCTTTGCGCTCGCGATTTAATTCTGCCTTTCTTTCTTCGCGCTCGTCTTCCAAGGTGGCACGTTGCGCTTCTTGTTGTAAGATCATGTCCATCATCATCTTGACCAAAGCCTCCATAGGATTTGGTGCAATCCTTGGCGTAGATGGGAAAGGGGGAGGGTCGGAAAAACCTCCTGGTGGGGAAAATTCTTCTTCGCCACTTCAACTGATGACCATACACTGAGATCTTGGGTTCTACTTGGGTTCTTGAGGGTCTTGGGTTCTCGAGTGTCACAAGACGGGCGTCACGTGCCAATAGAAAAGAACAAACTTGAACAGACTTTTAGCACATCAATAACAACTGAACTGAAAGAGAGACGACACACGACACGGAGTGGCGGAATTCCACCCCAGAGAGTATTGGCCCCAACCCTTGGCGCCCCTTTCGGTATTTCTTTATATTGCATCAACACAGTACAAGCCGGTAATCCAGACTCTGCACCTTCTCCAGGAGGCATGCCAGAGAATGAGCCCTAACCTCATATTTAAAGGCCCTTGGCCTGAAAAGCAGTTATAGTGAAAAGCCTTCAAAACTCAAAAGCTTCTGGTCCAAAAAGCAATGCCAAAAGCTGCCAACGTAATTTACAAAAATCCGTACAGTCTGCTACGTCATCAGCCAGCGCAAAACGCGGAATTCCGTACAGCATGCCAAATCATCATGTCAGCGCAATTTTCGAAAATCTGCCACGTCATCAGTTTTTGTGTGTGTGCGGGTCCTGCTTTATTTTAATCCTTTGTGTCACTTGGAGCCCCATCGGACGGGGTCTTCATAAGTTGGTAGGACTTCTTCTTCTGTTACTTGTTCTTCTTAGGGTTTAGGCCCCTCGGCCGGCATCTGTAAGTTGGCTCCATTCTTTAGGCTTTGACACGTCACCAGTTTGTTACATCTCCCCTTCTTAAAAGAGAGTAATCGTCCACGATTACAGCATATCTGCAAAACAACTCAAGTTAGCTCAAAAAAAATTCGAGGGACATTCCGAGGGACAATCAGTGTGCTCTTTTTATTAAGGAGTTAGCTTCTCCTTTTTGCTCTTTTGATCAAGGAGTTAGCTTCTCCTTTCAGCTGTTTTGATCAAGGAGTTAGCTTCTCCTTTCTGCTCTTTTGATCAAGGAGTAAGCTTCTCCTTTCGTCCATATCGGAACTCTTGATATTCCAGCGTAGTAAAATTAGCCAGCACACCCAGACCCTATTGATCTTCCACGGGTGTCTTGATGCACTAACATTACATACTCAGGCAATCTCATCCAATTAGGAATATTCAGTAATTGACACATCACAATGCAACACAAATGCTCACATATGCATGTTACAAGACACAACAAACAGCGCCGATGAGCACTCCCTCGAGACAAACGGTCTGCAGTATGAAGCTACTCAACGACTACCTCATCAGTCCCCTCGCAAATAACCTAAAAAGGTCCGGGCCATAAGCTCAAAAGACTGTACAACCAAACGCTCCCCAGACCGCAATCCGCGTCGCTCGGAGGTTCAAGCATACAACCAAACGCTCCCCAGGCATCGGCCTGCGTCGTTCAGAGGTTTTCTAGCATACAACGAAACGCTCCCCAGGCATCAGTCTGCGTCGTTCCGAGGTTCAAACAATACCAAAACAGTATTTCTCACTTCTCCACCCAGGAGTAAAAATCACCAATCAATGAAACCAGTATTAAAACCAGAGTCAAACATTTCAAATCGGCACGAAGACAGGTTTAAAACAGATAGCATCCATTTCAAACAAAGTTCAAACAATACTTTTCAAACAATGTTCAAAAGTATCTAACTAGAAAACAACTAGAGAGATCATTCAGGGTTTTGTTCGAAGAACCGAACTTTGAGGACAACGGGTTTGCCCTTCTGCATCACGGTGATGGTTCGGTTCCGGACCTGGAGAGTTGCATCATTCTTGTCGTGCCAGGGCATGCCCAAGAGAACGTCGCAATTGCCCAACTTCATAATGTGGAAATAGGCTTTTCCATGATAATCTTGTATAGTCACTGGAAGTGTACCAATGAGCGGTACCACTTTCTGAGTTTGCCCCGTGGCTAGCTCAGCTTCAATTTCTCCACCCTCTGCATCATAATCAAAGTGCATCTGCTTCAAAAATTCTGGATTGATGAAGTTCTCCATAGCTCCGGGGTCAAAGAAAAATAAGGGCTTTCAAGCCGTTGACTTTTCCATAAGCTCTGCATGTTTCATTAAAACTCTCAAGGTATATACCATAAATATCGGGTACTAGTCCAATAGCAGATCTAGCCTTCTTGGCCGAAGGTGGCTGCTCTGTCTGTCGTGGCAGCAGAAGGTTGCATTGAGGACGTCGAGGCTCGCTCAGGACATGTATTGAACGTATGCCCTGTTTGGAAACATTCGAAGCATCGGCCTTCTTGTAACAAGGCATCTCGTTGACGTTGTGTTAGACAAGGCTGTTGAGGTTGGTTTTCACGAGATTCCCGAGAATTTATTTGTTGTTGCCAAGAGTTTTGGTTAGTGGCCGGACGTTCTTCTGTGGTAAACTCCAACTTTCCTTTCATGAGCTTGTAGCCGACCGCGGCATGGTCCATAAGCTCTTGCATGGTAGAGACTTGCTTGGAGAGACAATATTCCTGCAATGGTGATGGTAGTCCAATGGTGTAGCGCTCGCACTAGTCCTCCAAGGGAATGAACTTAAAGAAGGACACCGGAAGGTACACGTCGAGAAACCTTTGGTTATAGTCGTCCATGGTTTCGATGGCAAGCATCTTCAAGTTGCCCCACTCTGCCAAAAGCCGGACTTCAAACATCGAAGTCATGTAACTACGTGCAAAAACTGTCTTGAAAGCTTGCTAGGTCCTTGGAGCATGCGATTGTGTCGCAATTGAACTCCACCATTGCATAGCATTATCTTTAAGAAATCCCGCTGCTCGAGAAATCTTGGATTCTTCTGTATAGTTCCCCAAAGCATAGATGTTATCGAATTGCTGTAGGAACTGCAATGCTTTCTTGCAATCTTTCATCCCGGAAAAAGTGAAAAATTTGACTGTCGTGCCACCATCTTTGAAATCTTTGGGTTGGTTAGGCGCATGTCCCAAGTATGGATAATAAGGGTATCCATATGGGCTCCAAACATTGTAGCCTGGTGGCGGTGGTGATGGAGGTGGGGGCAATGGCGGTGGCAAAGGCGGTTGCACTGGATCAGGGTCAGATGGCTGCACCATATTCCTGAAGACTCCCCCGATCGGAACAGATGGCTGAGAAGGTTGCCGGTTGGAAGCTCTCGTACTTTCTGGTGCCGGAGGAGGAGGTACCACCTGGGGCATCAGAGGGGTAACATGTAGTTCAAAAATTGTTGAAAAGTTTGCAGCATTGAAAGATTCTGCTGAGGATGCCGCGAAAGAATGTCGTGAAGCTCGTTGAGTAGAAACTGCAAATATTCTGCTGAATCCATGAATTCCAAGTATTGGGTTCTTTATGGCTTATGCCCTGTAAGACACTGCGATGAAGACGGAGCTCGTCCGATGCACGATGAAGTAAGGGTGGGAGTGGCTAATAAGCCACGGTTGGAGGGCGAAGATACCTGGAATAAAATTCCAATAAGTCCGGGTTGGAGGGCGAAGATACCTCAGATAAAATTCCAATAAGTCCGGGTTGGAGGGTGAAGATAAAATTCCAATAAGTCCAGGTTGGAGGGCGACGATACCTCAGATAAAATTCCAAAAAATTCCAATAGCTCTGTCTGCTCTTTTGTAGGACCGGTATGCTTTCAGAAAAGCACACGCTGATGCTCTGATACCACTGTCATAAGACGGGCACCACATGCCAATAGAAAAGAACAAACTTGAACAGACTTCAATAACAACTGAATTGAAAGAGAGAGACGACACGCGACACAGTGGCGGAATTCCACCCCAGAGAGTATTGGCCCCAAACCTTGGCGCCCCTTTCGGTATTTCTTTATATTGCATCAACACAGTACAAGCCGGTACTCCAGACTCCGCACCTTCTCCAGGAAGCATGCCAGAGAATGAGCCTTAACCTCGTATTTAAAGGCCCTTGGCCTGAAAAGCAATTATAGTGAAAAGCCTTCAAAACTCAAAAGCTTCTGGTCCAAAAAGCAATGCCAAAAGCTGCCAACGTAATTTACGGAAATCCGTACAGCCTGCCACGTCATCAGCCAGCGCAAAACGCGGAATTCCGTACAGCATGCCAAGTCATCATGTCAATGCAATTTTCGAAAATCTGCCACGTCATCAGTTTTTTTTTTTTTTGTGCGGGTCTTGCTTTTTTTTAATCCTTTGTGTCACTTGGGGCCCATCGGACGGGGTCCCCATAAGTTGGTAGGACTTCTTCTTCTATTACTTGTTCTTCTTAGAGTTTAGGCCCCTCGGCCGGCATCTGTAAGTTGGCTACATTCTTTAGGCTTTGACACGTCAGCAGTTTGTTACATTGGATTCTTGAGTCCTTGAGTTCTTGAGTTCTTGAGGTTCTTCTTTAGCTTGCAATCTGTGTTAGAGAAGGCTCTTCTCTTACCCGAGCTCTACTCTTCCCTGCGGGTGCACCCCTTGGCGGCCTTGCGCTCACACCAAGGTTGCTTTTTCCCACCTCACATCGATTGGCCGGCCGTTAAGTGCACGGTCCGCTCTCAATGAGTGAAAAGAGGAACAAGGGAAGGCTGGACAAGCCCTTCTTTCTTGGCTTTCTTGTCACTCTTCAAAAACAAGATTAGGAATCGACACGCCCAAGAGCACTTGGGTTACGTGCGACCGCAACAAGCAAAAAAAGATTGTGGTTCTTTCCTTGAGTGATACAGAACATTGCCAAAGCTCTGATACCAATGTAAGGTGCAACGGAAATGAATGTTGAACTTTGCTCAAGAAGAGTGCTCTGAACTGTGCTCAAAGGTTCCTTTTACTTATCGAAGGGAGAGCCTTCCGTTTCTTTAGTGAGAGAGTGTAAATGATCATGAACAAAGTGGAAAGACACTGTGAATGAAGGTGCTGAGACTTAGAGAGAGAAGAGAATATGTAAGGTGCAGCAGAATGAATGTTTGAACTTTGCTCAAGATGAGTCTGAACTGTGCTCAAGGGTTCCTTTTACTTACAGAAGGGAGAGCCTTCCGTTCCTTTAGTGAGAGAGTGCAATGGACACAAACAAAGTGAATGGACACTGTGAATGGAAGTGCATGAGACTGAGCGATAGAGAGAGAAGAATACGACACTAGAATGTTGTCAAACCCTCCTCCGAAGGCCCCACTCTCTATGGCAAGAGCGGTCTACTTATAATTGCACAAAACTCTACAATGCTTGGACTTGCCGAAGATGTCGACGACGATGAGGACGACGACGGGCTGAAATCTGAAATTGCTAATGGCTGAAATCTGCAAATCTTTATCTGTTGATTTCTGACTCTATGTCGATGACGATGTCGATGGCGACGATGCGACGACGACGCGCTGAAAACACAGATGCTGAAATCTGTGTTTTCCGGGTTGAAACTGTAAACCTTGCGGAAACTGACCGTGCGGCGAGGAACTGCTGCGGGAAGGTGAGATTGCGAGGTTCGGGACTAGATCTGCGGTGTCTAACTGCTGAAAACTAAAAACGCTGGTTCTAGGGCTGAATCTATCGCGAAGATCTGCAAAAACGATGAGGTTGATCTGGAAACCAAAAACGCTAGGGCTGAAAATTGACCTTGCGGGGAAATCTACTAACGCTAGGAAATCTGTTGTGTTGCTGTGGGAATCTACTAACGCTAGGGCTGATCTGCTATCTACTGTCGCCGGGAATCTGCAAATGCAAAAACGCTGGCTGATCTGGTGCAAAAACGCTAGGCCAAAGAAAACGCCAGAGTTGTCGCGGGGATTGGTCTTGCTGAGAAGTTGCCTGTTGAGCAAGGTGCTCCTCTTGCCTCTTCTGCCAGAAAGTGCTAGCTTTGGTTTGCTTATATACAAACTTAGCAAAATTGCCCTACCTACTTTCCAACAAAAGTCACTTAAAAATAATAAGTGAAAAATGTCAAAAATAGGGAAAATAGGCTAAATGCACTAGAAAATTTCCCTGAAGGATTCTGATGGATTCTCATGGGAATGCTTATGATCATGCTGTGTGCAACCAGAGGATATGTGTCACCAGCGTGTGACTACTATCTATCCTTTTTGTTGATTTCTTTCTTATTATCTATTTACTTTCACTTTTTGGAAACACCCCTCGGGAAATCTAACTGCCCTGCATTGCATAGCTAGTGTGGAACTATCCAGAGGGAGTCCAGGCCTGAGGGCAAGAGAGCACTAAGGTTGGACAAGGACTATGGTTAGCCAAAGTGGGGTCATTGACTAGCCAAAGTGGAATCCTTTGCTACAGAGGCTACATTTCAGTTCTAGGTGTGGCTGCAGTGTACAAAGGGGGTCGGATGACCTAGAAAGATACATTGTAGTATCTCCTAAAATTTAGGGAACTGCTATTTTGGGACCCGAAAATGTGTTTGCGTCATTAGCTCCGGAATGACAAGAGGAACATTTTATTGCTCTGCTGTCAAGTCAACTGACGCACCAGTTGAGATATTTTTAGCCCAGTTGGCCAAAATCAGAAACTGGGCGAGGTGTCACTCTGTGAGCCTTCTGCTACTTCTGGCTAGGGGAGGGGGCGCCTAAAATGAGAGAGGAGGCTGATTTTCAGTTTTGTCACAGGTTAAGAGCTATGGAATGCTTGCTTTCCCTCTTATGCATAGTGCGGTGCCAGGAGTGATGCCCTGCACGCTACGCACTGCCCTCTCTCTCCTCTATGGCAGTATGTTATGCCCCACTAGTGGGCTTTTCATTTGACCAATGTACAGTTGTGTGGGTTCATGCGCGATTGCCGAGGCAAGAGCCTCTTGCACAGGTATTGGATTAGCTAGCGGCTAATCCCCCGCAGGTACAGGTGATTCGGAGAGGTTTCACGCTCGAAATCTCGTCTGATTCAAAGGGCAAGTAGCCCTACAGGTGCGGGAGCTCGAGGACTTGCTACAGATGCAACCGGCACGCGAAACGGAGCGCGAAACAGTAAATTACAGCCTGCTGTGTATTTTTGCAGGTTTAGGGTTTTGGCCCTAAACGGACCCTAATACCCCCAGGAAGTTCGGGGACACGAGGGGACCGCCGTACAGGTGATCTGGCGCATTTTCAGGGCTGAAAACAGAGAATTCAGCGTGCTGCAGATTCTCGCCAGGTTTTGCAAAGTGCCCGTATGCATCGGAAAGTCATTTAATGCGTGGGAATACTGACCGTGAAGGGTTCTAGTGCAGTTATGCTGCCGAAATCAGGCCAGAACAGTCAAAATTCAGCCAAGGTTGTGCGGGGCAGCTTGGAAAGAACCACAGCGTTTATTCCCTCTTTTAAACAATAAAGAAATACCGAAAGGGGCGCCTAAGTTAGGGGCCAATCTGGTGTCGGTCTTCTCATACAGGTGCATTCTAGCATCTGTATCCCATTCCCCTCTCTTGTGTCACTATAGCGCAGGTATAATAGATGACTAATAATGGGTGAAAGCTAAATCAAGGTTTGAAGTAAAGTCTACCGCCCTTTTTGGATTGAACATGCCGGTTTCATGGTTCCATCGACGGGATTAAATCACTTTTTCCCATAGAAGTGAGCCTTGGTCAGTTTGGGCTTGAAGACACAGGGGATCATAGACCAGACACAGGGAATTGCAATTATGGCTGACAGACCAGATGATGTGACTGAAGAGGTTTCCTCTTCACAGGGTCAATAGACACATGAAGTGGGTGAGTCCTCAAGACCACCACAAACAGATGATGATATATTCAGGACCCAGTTGGCTACTATTGTGGCTATGTTCACACAAGTAATGCAGAATCCGAGGTTTTTAGCTTTTCTGCAACCTCCTGTTCCGTCTCAGCAAGTTGGGTCACTGGATCGTATTCAGAAGCCTGTTACGGCTCAAGCACAGGTGATTCATACTGCACAGTCAATGGAAATACCTGTACACTTGACGGAGAACATGCAGTCTCCACAACCTGTGCCTAAGGTGCAAGAACAGGTGGCTGAGATGCCAGTCTTTCAAGCTGTATCAGTTCAGCCTGCCACTTTTCAGCAATCTATAGCTGGTTCTAATGGGCAGGGAAGCAACCTACAGGCTATGCAACAAGTCTTCCCACCACCTTCAGTACACCCTGGCTATTTTGGAGGTGGATCGGTATTCCAGAGCATGGCTGGTCATGCACCTGGAAATCAGTTTTACACGCCAGGAACAGTGTTTGGGGGTGCTCAAACGATGATGCCTAACCCCATGTATGGTGTCACGGGCATACTACCAGGGTTTCAAAGCACTCAGGGCCAATTTGGGATACCACAGGTAAATTTTGGTATGGCTGGAATTACAAATCAGCAGCCAAATATGGCGTTTCTAGGTCAACTTAATAGCGGCCAAGGAACACAGATGAACCCTAATAGTGTTCCCATGTTTCAGTCACTTCCATATGACAATTTAACGCAGCTGGAGAGGCCAACTCCGTACAAAGAAGGTGGCAAAGGTGTGTCTTTCACGACCTTTACAGGGTTTGATGACAGGAAGAAGGCTCTCTCATTCCTCCAGCAGTTTGATAAGGCCTATGCAGGGGGAAACTTTACAGAGGCTTCAAAGGTCCGCAAGGCAGCCACTTTCTTGACAGGGAATGCGGGACAATGGTGGACAACTTTATTGCTTCAAGGGCAAGCTCCGTCCACATGGATTTACTTCAAGCAGATTTTTGCAGCAGCATGGTTATCTGATGATTTCGAAGCAGATGTCATGACAGAATGGCACCAGCTTAATGCTGCTACTTGCAGAAATCTCGATGATTACAATCGGAAGTTTTGGAAAGCTCTACTTCCAGTAACTTCCTATAGGTTTGTGCCATTGACAGAACAGATTGAAAAATACTGTTGTGGCCTACCTAAAGGATTGAGAAAGTACTGTACGAAGACAAAAGTCACTACTTTGACGCAGCTCATCGAGGTAGCAAACAATGGCAATGGTTTGCTCAAGGGAGAAGATTGTGAATTTAACACTGGCGTCAAGGCAGGATCAGGAAAGAAAAATTCAGCCAAGAAGCACGTTCCCAATGAGGCTCCTAAAGGGACTCAGAAGCCAGCCAACGCAGGGAAAGATAAAGCTACGGCTGAATCAGAAAAGGGACCACCAAAGAAATGGAAAAGACGTTTTCCTCGCAAGTCAGAAGAGCAAAAGAAGGTCCTGAGGACAGAGAACAAATGCTTTATATGTGAGCAACCTGGCCACATTGCTTACAATTGTCCTACAAAGAAAAGGCCAGTTGATTCTGATGACAAGGAAGACAAGAAAGGAAAGAAGCCCATGGCTGGTCTAGTGCCAGATATGGTGGGCGACAAGCCAAATTCAGATGCAAGTGAGCTTTGCAGAGCATGGGGAAAGGTCAGGGATCAAACAGTGCTTATCTTCTTTGATCCAGGTGCCAAAGCCAACTTCATTTCCCCAGAATTGGCTTCAAAGTTGGGAATCAGACCTGAAGAGATGGGGTATACAGCAGAGGCAGGTTTGGCATGTCCTGGCCATACAGAGGCTGTGATACCCATCATTGGAAAGTTGTGTCTACATATCCAGTCCTATGTAGACGCTGAAGAATTTTACATCATGCCACTGGACGGATGTGATGTGTTGTTAGGTATTCCTTGGTTGTTTCGTGTACACGGAATCATGGATGCCTACAACAAAAAGATCACTGTACAGAGCATGGGAAAGACTCACATTCTGGATGTAAAGCTTAAAGGGGAGTCTATTCCCACTGTATCAGCTTCTGCTCTTACTTCTGTAATGAAAAAGCATCTTTCTGCGTACTTGGTTTTTGCACGTGAAGTGTCAGATTGTGATGAATCAAATTTATATGTGCTAGATAAAGAAAGATCAATGTTTTTACAACAGTATAGTGACTGTTTTTCCGATTCATTACCGTCTCAATTACCGCCAGAGAGACCCGAGGACCATGTGATAGATTTGGTGCCAGGCAGTAGCCCACCAAATAAGCCTCCGTACAGGGTTAGTGCGGCTCAGCAGAAAGAGATAATGGGCCAAGTACAGGAGCTGTTAGAAAAGGGGCTGATTCAGCCCAGTTCATCTCCATTCTGTTCTCCAGTGTTGTTGGTGCAGAAAAAGGATGGCTCATGGCATATGTGCATCGACTACCGTGCACTGAACAAGAATACCATCAAGAATACGTTCCCTATACCTAGAATTGATGATATTATGGACAAATTAGAAGGAGCAGCTATGTTTAGCAGGATAGATCTAAAGAGTGGGTACCATCAGATCCGCATTAGATCAGAGGATGTGCACAAGACTGCTTTTAGAACGACGTTTGGCCTTTACGAATTTTTAGTGATGCCCTTTGGTCTCACAAATGCTCCTGCTACCTTCAATAGGATGATGGACAGAATTTTCCGTCCACACCAGCAGTTTGTTGGTACATTCTTTGATGACATGATAGTCTACTCAAAGAATGAAGAGGAGCATAGGCATCACTTGGCCATTGTGAAAGTGAATTTTTTCTGGAAGAGATTCATTTTCTCGGACACATTGTCTCAAAGGATGGTGTCAGAATGGATCCTGCAAAAGTTGAAGCGATCAAGTCATGGCCAAATTTGAAGACGGTGCACGATGTCCGAAGTTTCTTGGGACTATGCTCCTATTACAGAAGGTTTATCCGAAATTTCACTGAGATTGCTTCACCTTTACATGCTCTTCAAAAGAAGGCAGTCACCTTTAGATGGACACAGAAAGAGATTTCAGCTTTTAATCTCTTAAAGGAAAGGATGACTTCAGATCCAGTCATTGGGTTGCCAAATCTTAGGAAGTCATTTGTGGTCTAGTGTGATGCCTGCGGTAGTAGCATTGGTGCAGTGCTAATGCAAGATGGCAGGGTAGTAGCCTATGAGAGCAGAATTTTGCAAGGGCCAGAGATGACCATGCAGGTCTATGAGAAAGACTTACTAGCTATGATTCATGCGCTCTTAAGTTGGAAACACTGCCTGCTAGGTGCAAACTTCGTTGTCCAAACGGACCATCAGACCTTGCGATACTTCTTGACATAGACAAAGTTATCTGAGAAGCATATGCGATGGGCAAATATCTTGTCCATGTTCCATTTTCAGATTGTGCATGTGGAAGGCAAGAAGAACATTGTGGCTGATGCCTTGTCAAGGAAGCCATAAATTTCAGCTGTGTCGATTCCTTATCATCATGCACTTGATGATATGAGGGAACAGTATGAAAATGATGAAGATTTTGCAAGGGTCTTCGAGCAGCTAATGCATGGACAACGTCATGAACACTATCTTCTCAAAGATGGGTTCATGATGATGCATGGCAAATTGTGTGTCACAAAGCCATTGCGACGCAAAGTTATGGAAGAGAGTCATGTCCCACCGTATGCAGGGCATCGTGGTATCGATGCTACAGTTAAAGCAGTTGAGACATTCTTCTACTGGCCTACATTGAGAAGAGATGTGGATGCCTTTGTGCGAGAATGCCTAATATGCCAAAAGGTCAAGTTTGACAGGCAAAAGGCACCAGGGTTATTGCAACCACTACCTATTCCAGATAAACCATGGGAAAGTATTGCTATGGATTTTATCTTTGATCTTCCAAGAACACAGACAAGAAACGATGGTATTTGGACCATTATTTGCAGATTTAGCAAACAGGCTCATTTTATTCCTGTCAGGAAGAAGATAAAACCAGATCAGATGGCACGCTTGTTTATGAGCAATATTTTCAAGTATCATGGCATGCCACAGTCGATTGTTAGCGACCGTGATCCACGCATGACAAGTTTGTTCTGGAGAGGCTTGTTTGAGAATATGGGCACAACGCTCAAATTCTCTTCGTCATTTCATCCTCAAACAGATGGGCAGTCAAAAGAGGCAAATTCTATTGTCCTAGATCTGCTGAAGTGCTATGTGTCAGAGCATAAAGGAAAGTGGGAGCAGTATTTGCCATTTGTGGAGTATGCATACAATAATACAGTGCATTCATCAACTGGCAAGGCACCTTTTGAGATAGTTGAAGGTGGCAAGAAAGTTCCTCCCATACTGCATACAAAGGACAAGATATTTGAAGCAGATAAGTATGTTCAGGACATGGATGAAATGTACAAGAAGGTCAAAGTGGCCTTGGAAAAGACTCAGGCAAAGCAAAAGAAAGCAGTTGATCGTCACCGTCATGAAGTGGTATATTCACTTGGTGATTGGGTGCTTTTGCGCTTTGAAAAGGCAAGGTTAAAGAAGATGAAGGGCAAGGAAAGACTATTTCCAAAGCTCAGCATGCGTTACTATGGGCCTTTTCAAGTGTGCGACATAATCAGTGATGTTGCATATAGGCTGAAATTGCCTGACAGTTGGAAGATTCACAATGCGTTTCATGTGAGTCTTCTCAGACCCTATGTGGGTGATGTGCCAGAAGATATGCCAGCTGAAGATCAGCCGGAAGTCGAGGAACTTGATGAGATCTTGGTCCCGGAACAGATTTTGGCACACAAAGAAAGGAAAGTGAAAGGCAAGGTTGCTAAGCGTTACTTGGTAAAGTTCAAAAACTATCCACCAATGGATGCTAAGTGGATGGAAGAAGGTGAACTTGCAGAGTCACCAACTGTGTTATCACTTTACCTTGAAGCCTTCGATTTGCAGCCTACCTTGACCCCTTGAGTTTCAAAGCTACATGGATTGTCAGTGTGACAATGGCTTCTAAAACAAATGATGTACATGGTATTTAAAGTGAGCTCAAATGAAATACCTGATACATGAAGGTTAGAGCTGTACAGATTGTCATTTTGGCAATTGCTCTTATGGAATGTCCAAAAGTTTGGTTAGTGCTATAGAAGTGAGTATTTCTTGTCAGTTTGTCAAGGATACAGTAATTGCTTCTATTAAAGAGTACATGTGTAACTGCATTCTTAAACTGTCGGTTTGGGTATGCTCGAAAGTGTTACGGGATCCAACGTGTACTATAAGACAGTGGCAAAATGTGCAGCTACCATTTTGTCATTGGAAAGTTAGTGACTCAAAGCAATGGCACAGTGCGAAGCTACCACTATGTCATTGGGACAAGGTTCACACGCAGGCAATACATGAGTCGACGAGGTGTTGAATACACCAGGGTTGACAATGAGCATGTATGTGTCGTACATGTGTCGACAGGTGTTGAATACATCAGTGTTGACCGTGAGCATGTACGACATAGATGCAAACGAGGACGTTTGAGATTTCAAGAGGGGGGTATGTCACCAGCGTGTGACTACTATCTATCCTTTTTGTTGATTTCTTTCTTATTATCTATTTACTTTCACTTTTTGGAAACACCCCTCAGGAAATCTAACTGCCTTGCATTGCATAGCTAGTGTGGAACTGTCCAGAGGGAGGAGTCCAAGCCTGAGGGCAAGAGAGCACTAAGGTTGGACAAGGACTATGGTTAGCCAAAGTGGGGTCATTGACTAGCCAAAGTGGAATCCTTTCCTACAAAGGCTACATTTCAGTTCTGGGTGTGGCTGCAGTGTACAAAGGGGGTCGGATGACCTAGAAAGATACAATGGCAGTATCTCCTAAAATTTAGGGAACTGCTATTTTGGGACCCGAAAATGTGTTTGCGTCATTAGCTCCGGAATGACAAGAGGAACATTTTATTGCTCTGCTGTCAAGTCAACTGACGCACCAGTTGACCATTCCCCTCTCTTGTGTCACTATAGCGCAGGTATAATAGACGACTAATAATGGGTGAAAGCTAAATCAAGGTTTGAAGTAAAGTCTACCGCCCTTTTTGGATTGAACAGGCCGGTTTCAATATGCATCTACACTAAGTGTCTAGGCATGCACGGTCGGCCAACAGACTCACAAAAGTGCCAGAACACTTCTAAATCTAGACTGACTAGACTGACTGAACCCTTGTCGTGCTGTAGCTTGTCCACGGACACACAGGGTTGGATGTGTCACGTGACATCCCCTCCTTTTCAAAGTGAGGTACTGGTACCGAACTATATGGCGTCGAGGAAGATCGCCAACAACATCCGGAATTCTCGAAAGGACTCTTCGCCGGCCCACTCTGAGGTGTGGATCGTGCGATACTTGAACTTCATAAAGGTCTGCAAAGTCTTCTTCTTTGGGCCGCGCCGAAAGCGACAAAATCTTCTGTGGCTTCTTCCATGCTTCAACTTCGTCTTTAGTCATGCGTCTTTCTTCTTCAAGAATCTCCATGGCTGAAAATTCCTGAAACCACTTCCAGCACAAAAACATGAACATACTTATTCCATGTAAAGTGACTGAAAAAAATCTTGTCTTCCTAAATGATTGTGCATGCAATGTAGATGAACAAATAGATGGAGTGCCAAACCGTTCACCAAACACATGCAAACACTGAGATGGAATCTTGCCCTTTTGATCTAAATCAATCAACTGTGGCAATTCACAACGGAAATGCCCATGCTTGATGCTCATACTTTCATGTGCTCTTTCTACAAATGTGTCATGCCAAGGAAGAGACATGGAATGTGACTTCCTTGAATGCATACTTTTCAAATTTTCATGAACAATCCGCATACATTCGTGCTCATTCATGAGTGAATCGTGCTCAATGTATAATATGTCATGCCTAGGAAAAGGGATCACATAAAGATACTAACGAAAATACAGGAAACGATCACGAATGAAACACAAGGTTCTTTGGATCTAAACTCGAGAGCCAAGATCGGTACTTTCTGAGGGGGTTCTTTGGACCTAGGCTCGAGAGCCAAGATTGGTTCTTCGTGATTGATCGAATCTGCAATGAGGTTAGCTTCACTAGAGAAAGTATCAACTAACACATCATCCTTGTGAATAATCACATCATCTTCATGCAAATCATCATGCTTGTCATTGTCAACCAAATCGTCATGCAAATCATTGTCATTCAAATCATCATGCTCATCATTATCATTCAAATCATCATGCTCATCATCATGCAAATCATTGTCATTCAAATCCTGTGTGTCATGCTTGGGAGAAGAAAAGACTGAGAGAGTCTCCTTTTCTCGAATCTCTTGCATCTGTGCCTGAACTTGAGAAAAGAGTCGCAAGAATTCTTTCATGTGTTGGTCGCTCTTTTCTTTGATGGCTGTGTTCTCGCGATCAAATTCTGCTTGTCTTGCTTTGTTCTCTGCTTGTCTTTCTGCGCGCTGAAGATCCAATTTGGCTTGTCGTTCTTTGGCTTCCAAGCGTGCTTGCTCGCGCTGCCTGTCACGTGACACATCCAGCCCTATGTGTCCATGGACAAGCTACAGCATGATCAGAGTTCAGTCAGTCCCGTCGGTCTAGATTTAGAAGTGATCTGGCACTTTTGTGAGTCTATTCGTAGACCGTGCATGCCCAGTCACTTAGCATAGATGCATATCCTCTGGTTGCACATAGCATGATCATTAGTATTCCCATCAGAATCCATTAGAATCAATTAGGGGAATTTTCCAGTGCATTTAGCTTATTTTTCCTATTTTTGACATTTTTCACTTATTATTTTTAAGTGACTTTCCAACAAAAGTAGGTAGGGCAATTTTGCTAAGTTTGTATATAAACAAACCCAAGTTAGTACTAAATGGCAGAAGAGGCAGTAGGAGCACCGCTCAACAGGCACCTTCTCAGCAGGACCCCAAAGGCTTCTAGCGTTTTTGCTCCACAGCAGCTTGGCTAGCGTTTTTGGACGAGACACACCAGATCAACCAGCGTTTTGCCCATGCAGATCCCTGGCAACAAGACCACAGCAGATCAGCCTAGCGTTTTTGCATTTGCAGAACCTCGGCGACAGAAACACCATTTTCAGCCCTAGTGTTTTTTGCATCTGCCAACAACCTCAGCGTTTTGCATATCTATCGCGACAGAATCAGCCCTAGGACCAGCTTTTTCAGTTTTCAGCAGTTAGGCATCGCAGATCAAGTCCCGAACCTCGCAGATCTCACCTTCCCGCGGCAGTTCCTCGCCGCACGGTCAGTTTCCGCAAGGTTTACAGTTTCATCCCGGAAAACGCAGATTTCAGCATCTGCGTTTTCAGCGCGTCGTCGTCGCATCGTCGTCGTCACTGACATAGAGTCAGAATTCAGCAGATAGAAGATTAGCAGATTTCAGCCCATAGCGATTTTGGACAGCAGTAGAAAGATTGCACATTTCAGCCCTTAGGTCGACTTCGTTCATCACCGTCGTCATCGTCGACATAGCCTATACTTGCATCAGTCTCATGCATACCATTTGTACCAGATTGTGCAATCATAAGTAGACCACTCTCGCCGACGAGAGTGGGGCCTTCGGAGGAGGGTTTGACAACTTCTTGGTGTTGTATTCTCTTCTCTCTCTATCTCTCAGTCTCATACACTTGCACACAGTGTCCATTCACTTTGTTGTGATCATAGCACTCTCTCATTAAGAACGGAAGGCTCTCCCTTCCATAAGAACAAAATGAACCTTGAGCACAATTCGGAGCACTCATCTTGAGCAAAGCGCAAACATTCATTCCGCTGCACCTAACACTGCCATTCTTTCTTGGTGTTTACGCTCCATTTCTGCTCTTCTTTCTGCGTGTCTGCGATCCATTTCTGCTTTTCTATCTGCATTTCTTGCTTCGCGTACTAACTTCCTTTCCATAAACATCTGCTCCAACTCCTCCATAGGAGTTAGTGCAATCCTTGACGTAGATGGAGAAGGGGGAGGGTCGGAAAAACCTCCTGGTGGGGAAAATTCTTCTTCGTCTCTCTCATGCTCATCACCTGTATACAAAGTATCCATTCCGCTTCGGGTGATGACCATGCTCTATGATCTTTGGTTCTTAAGTTCACGAGGAACTTGGGTTCTTGAGGGTCTTGGGTTCTTGGGTTCTTGAGGGTCTTGAGGTTCTTGAGGGTTTTCTTTCGCTTGCAATCCGTGTTTGAGAAGGATCTTCTCTTCACCCGAGTTCTACTCTTTTCCGCGGACGCACCCCTTGGCGGCCTTGCGCTCACACCAAGGTTGCTTTTTCCCACCTCACGTCGATTGGCCGGCCGCTAAGTGCACTCTCAATGAGTGAAAAGAGAGGCTGGACAAGCCCTTCTTTCTTGGGATTCCTGTCGCTCTTCAAAAACACGAATAGGAATCGACACGCCCAAGCGAACTTGGGTTCATGCGACCGCAACAAGCAAAAAAAATTATGTGGTTCTTGTGGTTCTTTCCTTGAGGATACAGAACATTGCCAAAGCTCTGATACCAATGTAAGGTGCAGCGGAATGAATGTTTGAACTTTGCTCAAGATGAGTGCTCCGAACTATGCTCCAGGGTTCCTTTTACTTATGGAAGGGAGAGCCTTCCGTTGCTTTAGTGAGAGAGTGCAATGGACACAAACAAAGTGAATGGACACTGTGAATGGAAGTGCATGAGACTGAGAGATAGAGAGAGAAGAATACAACACTAGAATGTTGTCAAACCCTCCTCCGAAGGCCCCACTCTCTATGGCAAGAGCGGTCTACTTATGATTGCACAAAACTCTACAATGCTTGGACTTGCCGACGATGTCGACGACGATGAGGACGACGACGAGACAGGCTGAAATCTGAAACTGCTAATGGCTGAAATCTGCAAATCTTTATCTGCTGAATCCTGACTCTATGTTGATGACGATGTCGATGGCGACGATGCGACGACGACGCGCTGCAAACACAGATGCTGAAATCTGCGTTTTCCGGGCTGAAACTGTAAACCTTGCGGAAACAAACCGTGCGGCGAGGAACTGCTGCAGGAAGGTGAGATCTACGAGGTTCGGGACTTGATCTGCGGTGTCTAACTACTACTGAAAACTGAAAACGCTGGTTCTAGGGCTGAATCTGTCGCGAAGGTCTGCAAAAACGCTGAGGTTGATCTGCAAACCAAAAACCCTAGGGCTGAAAACTAACCTTGCGGAGAAATCTGCTAACGCTAGGAAATCTGTTGTATTGTTGTGGGAATCTGCTAACGCTAGGGCTGATCTGCTATCTACTGTCACCGGGAATCTGCAAATGCAAAAACGCTGGCTGATCTGGTGCAAAAACGCTAGGCCTTCTGTTGAGAGAAAACGCCAGAGTTGTCGCGGGGGTTGGTCTTGCTGAGAAGTTGCCTGTTGAGCAAGGTGCTCCTGCTGCCTCTTTTGCCAGAAAGTGCTAGCTTTGGTTTGCTTATATACAAACTTAGCAAAATTGCCCTACCTACTTTCCAACAAAAGTCACTTAAAAATAATAAGTGAAAAATGTCAAAAATAGGGAAAATAGGCTAAATGCACTAGAAAATTCCACCGAAGGATTCTGATGGATTCTGATGGGAATGCTTATGATCATGTTGTGTGCAACCAGAGGATATACATCTACACTAAGTCTCTGGGCATGCACGGTCGGCCAACAGACTCACAAAAGTGCCAGAACACTTCTAAATCTAGACTGACTGTACTGATTGAACCCTTGTCGTGCTGTAGCTTGTCCACGGACACATAGGGTTGGATGTGTCACGTGACAGAATACGACACCAGAATGTTGTTAAACCCTCCTCCAAGGGCCCCACTCTCTATGGTGAGAGAGGTCTATGCTATTGATTGCACAATCCTCGTACAATGGTCTAAATGCAATGGACTTGCCGACGATGTCGGTGACGATGATGACGGCGACGAGACGGGCTGAAAACTGAACGCTAGGGGCTGAAACCTGCAAATCTTGTATTTGCTGAATTCAGACTCTATGACGGCGATGCGACGACGATGCGATGAAAACGCAGATGCTGGAATCTGCGAATAGCGGGCTGAATCTGCAAACACTGGCTGATCTGACCGTGCGACGAGGATCTGCTGCGAGAAGGTGAGATCTACAAGGTTTGGGGGCTGCGGTGCGGAGTCTGACTACTGAAAACTGAAAACGCTCATACAAATGATGGTTTTGTCGCCAAGAAACTGCAAACGCTAGGGGTAATCTGTTGTTCCAAAAACGCTAGGCCTGATGAGATATCTGTTGCAAAAACGCTCAGCAATCTACTGCAGAAAGACCGCTCTCGCCGTAGAGACTGGGGCCTTCGGAGGAGGGTTTGACAACATTCTGGTATCGTATTCTTCTCTATCTCTCAGTCTCAGCACCTTCATTCACAGTGTTTATGAAACCGGCCCGTAGGGCGGTAGGCGTTGGCTTTCACCCGAAATTCTTTACTTTATACACACACACAGAGCACTTTGCAAAGGAGACCTGTAACCGGAGTTAACACTTAAACACACACACGGCTCGGAAGCTAGAATGCTCCGAGCAGACGCCGACAACCTGTAGGCCCCAAAATTGGCGCCCCTTTCGGTATTTCTTTATTCTTTAGGAGGGTAAATTACAAGGTAAGGTCCTGGGAATCCTTCACGTGTATCCACCTAGATACCATTTGATTTGGCCAAATTTCGGCAGCATAACAACCCCAAAACTTGCGCGAAACCAATTCCTCTGCTGGAACTCACTTGCACTGGCGTATACCCTCTGATTCTTGTCCAAAAACAGTAAATTCAGCACGCTGTATTTACTGTTTTTTGCCCTGTTTTCAGCCCCAAACAGTCCCCTAACTATCCTTTGCTAGTGGGGCACGATTCCCAATGGTCCTGGCGTCCGTACGGCTGAAAAACAGTGAATTTACAGCGCATACACAGCGCTGATTTTGCACCTGAACGGTGAGGTTATGACCCTCACCAGTGCCTGCTTTGGAGCAGCAGTTAGCTACCCCTGTTCCTGCTCAAGGAGGCTCTTGCCTCAGCACAAAAGCATGAACCCACACAACTGTACATTAGTCAAATGAGTAGCCCTCTTGTGGGGCATCACATAACTGCACGTAGGGGAGAGAGAGAGCAGTGTGTAGTGTGCAGGGCATCACTCCTAGCACCACACTGTACATGAGAGGGAAAGGAAGCACTCCATAGCTCTTAACCTGTGACAAAAGCTGAAATGAGGCCTCTCCCAGCATAAAAATCAGCGCCCATTTTTCTGCAAGAGGAAAGTTCACGAAAATGTGACACTTGGCGCATTTTCAAGCATTTTCCCGTTTCGGGTTCGCCGCTTAAAAATATCCCAACCGACGTCAGTTGACTTCGCGGCAGAGTTATAAAATGTTCCCCTAGTCATACCGGAGGTAATGACGCGAACACATTTCCCGGCCCAAAATAGCAGTTCCCTAAATTTTAGGAGATGCTTCCGTTGGGCTCCCACTGGTCTTCTGACCATCTATCCTCATTGGGACCGCATCCAAAAGTGCAATGTGGCCCAACTGTCGGATACTTTTTGTTGGTAGTCCCACCTTGACTTTACGCCTTAATTGAGTTCACTTCCTAGTATCCACCAACTTGCTAAGTGCGACGGGGGGACCTATATGATCTTGCTCTGAGCCTAGACATCCTCTTACCATACGAATTCCAGTGCCGACCACTTCCTGTCTGCGGGTGAATCTACCGTTCACATTGGCCATACAATGTCCGACCGTTTGCTACTTCAAAAAGAGGGTCTCAAAACAAATAAAATAAACCCCATTGGAAAGAAACCAACAACCAAGGTTAGCAGTTGCGACATCTCTATGACATGGTTAATAACTGCCACGTCCTCGTGACATACCCCCCTCTTGAAATCGCAAACGTCCTCGATTGCATACCATAAATACACGCCACTGATGATCTTGTGCTATTAACACTCTTTTATCATCGCATGTATCCGCAAGAAAGGTCGTAACATACATAGATACAAATGACTTAATGAGGCCTTCATACTTTTGCCATTTCCATCTATGGCACTGAATTCATATGTACATTTGATGTACTAGCTCTATCATTACCCCTCCTTTGCACACGTTGGGTTGGGGCATAAGTAGGCTGTAACCCAAAGGCTTCAAGGTAAAGCTGCAATACATTTGGTGACTCTAACAGTTCATGCTCTTCCATCCACTTTGCATCCATAGGCGGATAGTTCTTGAACTTCACCAAATAGCGTCTTGCAACTTGTCCTTTAACTTTTCTGTCCTTATGTGCCAAAACTTGCTCAGGTACCAGGATCTCATCAAGTTCCTCAACTTCTGGCTGATCCTCAACTGGCATATTTTCTGGCACATCACCCACGAAGGGTCTTAGAAGACTCACGTGAAACGCATTATGAATCTTCCACGCATCAGGCAATTTCAGCCTGTAAGCCACATCACTGATCTTGTCAAGCACTTGAAAAGGCCCATAGTAACGCATGCTGAGCTTAGGAAACAGCCGTTCCTTGCCCTTCATCTTCTTTAACCTTGCCTTTTCGAACCTTAGCAGAACCCAATCACCAGGTGATAACAACAATTCACGACGGTGACGATCAGCAGCCTTTTTGTGCTTTGCCTGAGTCTTCTCCAAGGCAACTTTAATTTTCTTATACATCTCATCCATGTTCTCAACATATCGATCTGCCTCAAAGATCTTGTCCTTTGTGTGCAAAATGGGAGGAACCTTTTTGCCGCCTTCAACAATTTCAAAAGGTGCTTTGCCAGTAGACGAATGCACCGTATTATTGTACGCATACTCAAGCATAGGCAAATACTGTTCCCACTTGCCCTTATTATATGACACATAGCATTTCAACAGATCTAAGACAGTAGAATTGGCCTCTTCTGACTGTCCATCAGTTTGTGGATGAAACGAAGACGAGAACTTGAGCGTAGTACCCATGTTCTCAAACAATCCTCTCCAGAACAAACTGGTCATGCGAGGATCACGATCACTGATAATCGATTGTGGCATACCATGGTACTTAAACACATTGTACATGAACAAGCGTGCCATCTGATCAGATTTTATCTTCTTCCTGACAGGGATAAAATGGGCTTGCTTGCTGAACCTATAGATAATGGTCCATATACCATCATTCCCTATTGGCGTCCTTGGAAGATCAAAGATAAAGTCCATAGCAATGCTTTCCCATGGCTTATCCGGAATCGGCAGTGGTTGTAACAACCTTGGTGCCTTTTGCCTGTCAAACTTGACCTTTTGGCAAACTATGCATGCTCGCACAAAGGCATCCACATCTCTCCTCAAGGTAGGCCAATAGAAGAACGTCTCTACCGCTTTAACTGTTGCATCAATGCCACGATGCCCTGCATACGGTGGGACATGACTCTCTTCCATGACCTTATGTCGCAGTGGCCTAGTGACACAAAGTCTGCCATGCATCATCATAAAACCATCTCTGAGAAGGTAGTGCTCGTGATGTTGCCCCTCTTGTAACTGTTCAAAGATCCTTGCAAAATCTTCATCAACAGTATACGGTTCCTTCATGTCATCTAACTCATGATGATAACTACTGAGCTAACACTATTAACATGACACTGGTAGCCAAAACTGAAGTCTTTGCCACTTAGACGATGCACCGAAAACAAAAAACTTATGCTTTGCTGCAGTCAGTAAATGCCACAAAAAAAAAAGACTCCCCATTGAGGAGGCTAGGTAGGGCTTCAAAAGAGAGGAGGTGGCAAGGGAGGGGGGATTTTGTTGCGAATAGAGAAAGCGGTGCCAGTTGATTGTGGGTCGTTGTGTCCCCACGCGTTCCTTTTCCTCCATTATCGGGATTATGCATTGTCGTTTTTTGCAATTGCGAGGGCGCTCCACCCCTAAGGCCTATAGCGGGAAGGGGGGGGGGGGGTTAAATATGATTTAATAAGATAGAGGATTAGGACAACTCTCAACAGTACCAGCTGCATCACTTGTCTTCTCCTCTTCCTCCTCCTTATCAACTAGAGCTTTCACACACACACACACACACACACACACACCAGGGCTCGGGAAAAGGTAGGTTCGCTTTATCCAAAGCCTGTTCACAGCTGAAATTTGTGGCTTTCTTGATATCGCATCAGCCACAACATTCTTCTTGCCTTCCACATGCATAATCTGGAAGTGGAACATGGAAAGAATGTTTGCCCATCGCATATGCTTTTCGGATAACTTTGACTGTGTCAAGAAGTATCGCAAGGTTTGATGATCTGTTTGGACAACAAAATCAGCACCTAAGAGGTAGTGCTTCCAGCTAGAAAGCGCATGAATCACGGCCAAGAGCTCTTTCTCATAGACTTGCATAGTCCTCTCTGGCCCTTGCAAAATTCGGCTTTCATAGGCCACTACCCGTCCATCTTGCATTTGCACTGCTCCGATGCTACTGCCACACGCGTCACACTGGACCACAAATGACTTCCTAAGATCTGGCAAAACAATAACTAGATCTGAAGTCAACTTTTCCTTTAAGAGACTAAAAGCTGAAATCTCTTTTTGGGTCCATCTGAAAGTGACCTCTTTCTTTTGCAATGCGTGAAGAGGCGATGCTATCTCTGCAAAATTTCTGATAAACCTTCTATAGTAGGAACACAATCCCAAGAAGCTTCTGACATCGTACACAGTCTTCAAGTCTGGCCATGTCTTGATAGCTTCGACCTTTGCGGGATCCATTCTAACACCATCCTTTGAGACTATGTGGCCCAGAAAGTGGATCTCTTCGAGGAAGAATTCACTTTTCTTAGGATTGACAAGTAACCTGTGACTGCGCAGCTCTTCGAACACAATGGTCAAGTGACGCCTATGCTCCTCTTCATTCTTCAAATACACAATCATGTCATCAAAGAATGTTCCAACAAACTGTTGATGCGAGCGGAAAATCCGGTCCATCATTCTGTTGAACGTGGCAGGAGCATTTGTTAGCCCAAACGGCATCACTAGAAACTCATAAAGACCAAATGTCGTTCTAAACGCAGTCTTGTGCACATCCTCTAGGCTTATACAAATCTGATGGTACCCACTCTTAAGGTCTATCCTGCTGAAAATTGCAGCACCCTCTAAACAATCGAGAATATCATCAATGCGAGGAATAGGAAACCTATTCTTGATGGTATTCTTATTCAACGCACGGTAATCAATACACATGCGCCATGAGCCATCCTTCTTCTGCACTAGGAGCACTGGGGAGCAAAAGGGTGAAGAACTAGGCTGAATCAGCCCCTTCTCTAATAACTCCTCAACCTGGCCCATAATCTCTTTCTGCTACGCGGCACTAACCCTGTAGGGAGGTCTATTTGGTGGGCTACACCCTGGCACCAAATCTATCCGATGGTCCTCAGGTCTCTCTGGCGGCAATTGCGACGGTAATGAATCAGAAAAACAGTCACTAAACTTTTGCAAAAATGCTGACCTTTCTTTATCTAACACAGATAAATTTGACTGATCACTATCTAAAACATCACGTGCAAAAATCAAGTACACAGAAAGATGATTCTTTATTACAGAAGTGATAGCAAAAGCAGATACAATAGGGACTAACTCTCCTTTAAGCTTTACATCCAAGATGTGAGTTTTGCCCCTATGCTGTACAGTGATCTTTTTGTTGTAGGCATCCAAGACTCCATGCACTCGGAACATCCACGGGATCCCCAACAAGGCGTCACAACCTTCCAACGGCATGATGTAAAACTCTTCAGTGTCCACATACGACTGAATATGCAGACGCAGTTTTCCACTGATGGGAGTAACACACTCTGCGTGGCCAGGACATGCCAACCCTGCCTCTGCTGTGTACCCCATCTCTTCAACTCTGATGCCCAGCTTCATAGCTAACTCTGGTGAGATAAAGTTGGCTTTGGCACCTGGATCAAAGAAGATGAGTGCCGTCTAATCCCTAACTTTACCCCATGCCCTGCATAACTCACTGGCATCTGTGCTGGGCCTGTCACCCACCATGTCTGGGACTAAACCTGCCGTGGGTTTAGGCTTCTTGCCTTTCTGGTCTTCTTTATCCTCTGAGTCAGCTGGCCTTTTCCTTTGTGGACAATTGATAGAAATATGACCAGGCTGCTCACATATAAAGCATTTGTTCTCAGCCATTAGGACCTTCTTTTCCTCGAGCGACTTGCGCACAAAAGGCTTCCTTTTCTGTTTCTTTGCCTGCGCTCCAGAAGTCCCGGCTGAATCCTTGTCTTTGGTGGCCTTTTCTGACCCCTGTGACGCATCAGGAGCCGTCTTCACAAAGGGCTTCTTCGCTGAATTTTTCTTTTGCTGCCCTCCTTTATCACTGCTCGGAAATCCACTGTCCTCTCCTCTCAACAGGGCAAGACCAGTGTTCGCAACTTCCATGAGCTGAGTAAGGGTAGCCACTCTGTTCTTTGTACAGTAATCACGAAGCCCTTTAGGTAGCCCACAACAATACTTCTCTATCTGCTCTGTCAGTGGCACAAATCTATAGGAGGTCACTGAGAGTAACGCTTTACAAAACCTCCTATTATACTCCAGCAAGCTCTTGCACGAAGCTGAAGTAAGCTGGTGCCAATCTGTCAGGACATCGGCTTCAAATTCATTTGATAGCCAAGCAGATGCAAACATTTGTTTGAAGTAAACCCAAGTGGCGGGTGCCTGTCCTTGCATTAACAATGTCGTCCACCATGTAAGCGCATTGTCCTTTAAGAAAGTGGCAGCTTTCCTGACCTTCGAGGCCTCTGTAAAATTCCCTCCCGCATAAGCTGTATCAAACTGCTCAAGGAAAGTGAGGGCCTTTGTCTTGTCCTCGAAACCACTGAAGGTACTGAACTTTACTGCTGCACCACCTTCTTTGTAAGCCTTCGGCTTCTCTAGTGCCCCCAAGTTGTCATACGGAATGGTCTGCAACATGGGCACTGTACTAGGCATGATCGGCACGCCTTGGCCATTCACATTTTGCGTAAGAGGTGCGATATCTGGCTGCTGTCCAGAAAAACCAGCCATGCCAAAATGACCCTGTGGCACCCCAAACTGGCCCTGGTTGCAGTGGAAACCTTGCTGCATGCCGATAGTACCATACATGGGGTTTGGCATGATGCCTTGCATACCCCCGAACACTGTTCCTGGCATGTACGGCTGACTTCCAGACGCATAACCAGCCATACTTTGGAACACTGATCCACCCCCGAAATATCCAGGATGTACCGTGGGTGGTGGAAAAACTGAGTGCATAGCCTGGTATCCAGCTCCCTGTCCATTCAAGACAGCATGCTGGCTCTAAAAGGTGGCGGGCTGAACTGGCATAACCTGTGGAATAGGCGTTCTAGCCACCTGTTCAAGCACGGGAGGAACCTGCTTTGGAGCCCCCGACTCCACAACATGCGAGTGTTCCCTTTCCTCCTGCGCCTCATGAAGTACCTGGGCTTGAGCTTCAACAAGCTCCGTACGCGGCGTAGGTTGCCTATTTTGCTGTTGCACTGGTGGCGCTTGCAAGAATTCCATAAACCTCGGATTCTGCACCAGCTGCGAAAAGACATTCACCGCGGCAACTAACTGAGTCTTAAACGCATCATCCTCAAGTTGCCCTGTCATAAAGCCCTGTACTACTGGAGGGACATTCACGTTGACAGGAGGTACAGACTGACGTGGCCGTGAGCTCTCGCCAATCTCAAAAACCATAGGAATCTCCTGCCTGTCCTTTGGAGAGGAACCCTCTTCCATAATTCCCTTTCCCTTGTTGGCCATAGTGTAATCCCCGCATTCTTGCACTGTGTGTCTTTACCCTGAACAATCCAGGCTCACTCTTTGAGGAAAAAGTGATTGATATCCCAGCAATGGAACCATGAAACCGCCCCGTAGGGCGGTAGGCGTTGGCTTTCACCCGAAATTCTTTACTTTATACACACACACAGAGCACTTTGCAAAGGAGACCTGTAACGGGAGTTAACACTTAAACACACACACGGCTCGGAAGCTAGAATACTCCGAGCAGACGCCGACAACCTGTAGGCCCCAAAATTGGCGCCCCTTTCGGTATTTCTTTATTCTTTAGGAGGGTAAATTACAAGGTAAGGTTCTGGGAATCCTTCACGTGTATCCACCTAGATACCATTTGATTTGGCCAAATTTCGACAGCATAACAACCCCAAAACTTGCGCGAAACCAATTCCTCTGCTGGAACTCACTTGCACTGGCGTATACCCTCTGATTCTTGTCCAAAAACAGTAAATTCAGCACGCTGTATTTACTGGTTTTTGCCCTGTTTTCAGCCCCAAACAGTCCCCTAACTGTCCTTTGCTAGTGGGGCACGATTCCCAATGGTCCTGGCGTCCGTACGGATGAAAAACAGTGAATTTACAACGCATACACAGCGCTGATTTTGCACCCGAACGGTGAGGTTATGACCCTCACCAGTGCCTGCTTTGGAGCAGCAGTTAGCTACCCCTGTTCCTGCTCAAGGAGGCTCTTGCCTCAACACAAAAGCATGAACCCACACAACTGTACATTAGTCAAATGAGTAGCCCTCTTGTGGGGCATCACATAAGGGGAGAGAGAGAGCAGTGTGTAGTGTACAGGGCATCACTCCTAGCACCACACTGTACATGAGAGGGAAAGGAAGCACTCCATAGCTCTTAACCTGTGACAAAAGCTGAAATGAGGCCTCTCCCAGCATAAAAATCAGCGCCCATTTTTCTGCAAGAGGAAAGTTCACGAAAATGTGACACTTGGCGCATTTTCAAGCATTTTCCCGTTTCGGGTTCGCCGCTTAAAAATATCCCAACCGACGCGTCAGTTGACTTCGCGGCGGAGTTATAAAATGTTCCCCTAGTCATACCGGAGGTAATGACGCGAACACATTTCCCGGCCCAAAATAGCAGTTCCCTAAATTTTAGGAGATGCTTCCGTTGGGCTCCCACTGGTCTTCTGACCATCTATCCTCATTGGGACCGCATCCAAAAGTGCAATGTGGCCCAACTGTCGGATACTTTTTGTTGGTAGTCCCACCTTGACTTTACGCCTTAATTGAGTTCACTTCCTAGTATCCACCAGCTTGCTAAGTGCGACGGGGGGACCTATATGATCTTGCTCTGAGCCTAGACATCCTCTTACCATACGAATTCCAGTGCCGACCACTTCCCGTCTGCGGGTGAATCTACCGTTCACATTGGCCATACAATGTCCGACCGTTTGCTACTTCAAAAAGAGGGTCTCAAAACAAATAAAATAAACCCCATTGGAAAGAAACCAACAACCAAGGTTAGCAGTTGCCACATCTCTGTGACATGGTTAATAACTGCCACGTCCTCGTGACAGTTTGCCACTTTGTTTGTGATCATTTGCACTCTCTCACTAAAGGAATGGAAGGCCCTCCCTTCCATAAGTAAAAGGAACCCTTGAGCAAAGTTCGGAGCACTCATCTTGAGCAAAGTTCAACATTCACGTCCGTTGCACCTTACAAGGAAGTCCGCAGCAAAACCGCTCAATCTGTTCCTTGAACCAGACCTTCTTAAATGAAGAGGTCGGTAGAAAAAGAGTTCCAAAATTTCTCGCGATAAGCGTCCAAAGAATCTCCCTTGGTCATCCGAAGATGATTCCAAGCGGTTCGTATATCTCGTTCGTACTTCCGAGTCAGCCAAGAAGAAATAAAGAGCCTTTTGAAATTCAACCATTTAACTGGAGCTTCCTTCCTCAGAAGAAGAGTGGACCACCATGTTCGAACATTTCCTTTGAAGAAAGATGTAGCCCTCCTAATCTTGGAGTGCTCTGAGTAGTGCCCTCCAGAGAAAGCTATGTCAAACTCCTGAATGAAGGCCAAAGCCCTCGGAGCATCTTGGAACCCAAAAAAGGATTCAAATTTAATCGACTATCCACCTTTAAATTCTTTTGTTTTCTCACTCGTCTTCGAGGAAGTCATATTGGCTGGCTCTGTAGAAGTGCTTCTTTTCAAGAATGCTTGTCCATGTATTTCTGCGAGTACAAGTTCCGCTTTTCTGCACTCGTCTGTCTTTTCGGCTTTTCTCCCTACCTGAGAGGAGAAGCCATGGCCACACGCCATCTCGAGTAAATCTTATCAATCGGGTAATTCTTCAGGTGTTTCGCCAATCTCGGGTCCCTTGAGTACTTAATCAATCTCTTCACACATATGCCAAGCTGCAATTGACGTTTGAACTTTGTACTCCTTTCTGGCAAACTTGTCCAAAAAAAATTTGCCCAAATCTTCATTCTTTTCTTCAGTTCCCGCGTTGGATTTTCGAATTTTCTTTGCCTTCCCACTGAGAGGTGTCATCTCTGTCAGATTCTCCACGAGAACCCATGTGTAATCTGGGATTCTTTATGGCTTAATGCCCTGTAAGACAGAGCAATGAAGACGGGAGCGCACCCAATGCACGATGTATGAAGGGTGGGAGTGGCTAGTAATTCCCGGGTCGGGGCACAAAGATTTTTTCCCAAAAGCTGTGCGCGCTGTAAAAAGGATTGGATCCTCCGTAGAAGAAGAATCTTTCTGTGCTCTGATACCACTATAACAAACTTGGACACCCCAAGTCGAGATTCTACCGTGACACAACAGAGATTCACTCAAAACAGTTCACAGAATTGACACGGCCCGGCGTAGTTTCGTGCCCAGAGGTATTGGCCCCAAAGACTGGCGTCCCTTTCGGTATTTGTTTTTGTATAAATCTGAGTTCAAAGTACAAGAGAGCGGGTAGGTGCTCACTTTCAGACTCTGCGTCCAGATGCTCTGAGAAGTGAGGCCTTGCCTACTTATTTAAAGGTACAAGGGATGCCCAAAAGCAGAGCCCCAAAAATCTCTAAACTTAAAAGCTTTTAATCTCAAAAGCAATTTGCCCAAAAGCTGCCATAAATTTCAGCCGGCGCAATTTACAAAAATCCATACAAGCTGCCACGTCATCAGCTATCGCAAAAAGCGGAATTCCGTACAATTTGCCACGTCAGCCTGCCATCGCATTTTGCAGGGGTATGTACTGCTGCCATGTGGCATGTCTGCCGCAGTCACACTGTGTGTGTCTGGAAGCCTGCCACGTCACCAGTTTGTGACAAACGCCCATTTTGGGGGGGGGGGGGGGGGGGGGGGGGGGGGAACGTCGGAACGGCGTTCCGGGGACTCAGTCAAGCTAGGGAACGTTTCGGAACGGCTGGCCGTTCCGGACAAGTAGTTGATATCGGAAGGGACGGCCCGGAACGGTTCAGAATGGCCTAGAACGGCCAAATTTTCAGATTTTGTTCTTGTAAGCCAAATTTTCAGGTTTTGGTTTTCTATCTTGTGAGCCTCTGGCTTATAAAATGCTTCTCCCCCCACCCCTTACCTTCACAATGCACACAAGGCTCAAGCTTTCAAGGGCCAAGCCTCAAGCTCTATCCTCTCAAGTCTTGGCTATCAAGCTCTAGCCTCTTTCAAGCTCTCAAGTCTAGATAGTACAGGCTCTCTCCCTCTGTCTCTCTCTCTCCCTCTCCCTCTACCCCCCTCTCTCTCTCTCAAGCTCTCAAGTCTACACGGCACACGTCGTGCAACGTTTGCCATAGTAATGTTGAATGGTCTTCAAATCAAGGTTTTTGTGAGTATTAGAGTCAAAGTGTTATGTCCCACTCTTACGAGATGGGATCTAGCCCAGACGCCGTCGGGATGGGTGTCCAGTGTCCGAGCGGACGTAGTGTGAACATGGCCAGTGTGACCAGCCATTATTATAAAACAGAGGCCAAGCCCTCATTTGCAATTATCGACCCCACTGGCAGAGTGCCAGTGGTTAGCCCACAAGGCTAGGAGTGCGCGAGGTCACCTAGAGGAGGTGAGGCCGGGTGGTATGGGACGCTCAGTCTTACAGGTGAGGCCGGGTCGTATGGGACGCTCAGGCTATAGTCAGCTGGTTCGTCCGACGTGTGTCTGTAGGCGGTCCGTGTAGCCGGGAGATCCACTCCCTGTGTTCATTTCATGGTATCAGAGCCGGCTTGGCTACGAAATGGACCGTGTGCACACCTATAGACTAGTTCGAGTCGGATAATCATTGTTACATGCAATTTTTTATGAAATTGTTGTTTAATTAATTGCTTTTCCTTGTCATATGTGTAAGTGGAAGAAATTTAATGTGCTTTTTGCTGATTTTTTATAAAATTCAGCAACCTAGCAGGTGCAAGTGCTGAAAACTGGAGTTTTTTGGTAGATTCTGTTGATTTTCAATGGACATCCGAGGATTATTTATTAAATTGCTGGTTTTAAATTGAAATTCAGCATAATGTACCCTTTCAAATCTCTCTCTGTGTATGTTCCTCCGTGCGAAGAGAGAGAGAGAGAGAGAGAGAGAGAGAGAGAGAGGGAGAGAGAGAGAGAGAAGTATCTCCCTCTCTGTAGCAAGGACTGTCTCTATGAGCGTGGAAAGACAGAGCAGTGGCGAATTGTTTTTTTTTTCCAGCGTGAGGATCTGAGTTGGCTCCAACGTGGCAATTAGTCGCATGCTTGGCACATGCCCGCACACGCTCATAGGTAGGGGCAGATTTGCCACGCGTGGTGCTTTCTCTCTCTACACACGTCCCTGCTCAAATTTCTGCTTCACAGCCTCTTTCCAACGCTGGATGGTGGGTTATGTTTTTAGTTCGCCCTTTTGTTTTAACATGGCCAGGACCTTTTTTAAGGTGCAGTTTGAAACCTGCACATTATTAAAATCACTTATGGCAACTCACCCATTTGCAGAGAATTCACTTTTTGGATCTCCTGTTTCTCACCCAACGCTCCTCTCTCTCACCTGCTCGCACTCCCGCGCTCCCGCCATCACCTGCTTGCCTTCGGACGCGTACGCCGACGCGTAACGCTCTTCGGAGTTCAACTTTTCGCGACCCAAAAGTGCAAAAAAGGCCCAGTTTCGCGTGAAACTTCCAGTTTTTCACGCACTTTGCCATGGACTCCTCCAGCTCGGATGTGCAACGTGACGACGCCCCAAGTAATGTTCAAATTCCGTTCGCGCATGCTCTATACACATGGATTACAAGTACCTTCCAGAGCTTCAACGAGCGTGTTACCGCTCTGGAAAACGCGAACGTTCAGACGAACATTCGCTTGGCCTCTGAAACCGGCCCGTAGGGCGGTAGGGGTTGGCTTTCACCCGATATTCTTTACTTTAGACACCCACACAGAGCACTTCACAAAGAGAACCTCCGACGGGAATTAACACTTGAATACACACAGCTCGAAAGCTAGAAAGCTCCGAGCAGACACCGACAACCTATAGGCCCCAAAATTGGCGCCCCTTGCGGTATTTCTTTATTCTTTAGGCGGGTAAATTACAAGGTAAGGTCCTGGGAATCCTTCACGTGTATCCAGCTAGATACCATTTGATTTGGCCAAATTTCGGCAGCATAACAACCCCAAAACTTGCGCGAAACCAATTCCCCTGCTAGAACTCACTTGCACTGGCGTATACCCTCTGATTCCTGCCCAAAAACAGTAAATTCAGCACGCTGTATTTACTTGTTTTTGCCCTGTTTTCAGCCCCAAAGTCCCCTAACTGTCCTCTGCCAGTGGCGCACGATTCCCAAGTGTCCTGCGTCCGTATGGCTGAAAAACAGTCAAATTACAGCGCATATACAGCGCTGATTTTGCGCCTGTATGGTGAGGTTATGACCCTCACCAGTGCCTGCTTTGGAGTAGCAGCTAGCTACCCCTGTTCCTGCTCAAGGAGGCTCTTGCCTCAGCACAAAAGCATGAACCCACACAGCTGTACATCAGTCAAATGAGGAGCCCTCTTGTGGGGCATCACATAACTGCACGTAGGGGAGAGAGAGAGAAGTGTGTAGTGTGCAGGGCATCACTCCTAGCACCACACTGTACATGAGAGGGCAAGGAAGCACTCCATAGCTCTTAACCTGTGACAGATTGAATAATGAGGCCTTCCCAGCTTAAAAATTCAGCGCCCATTTTTCTGGAAGAGGCAAGTGCATGAAAATGTGACACTTGGCGCATTTACAAGCATTTTCCCGTTTCGGGTTCGCCGCTTAAAAATATCCCAACCGACTTCGCGGCAGAGTTATAAAGTGTTCCCCTAGTCATGCCGGAGGTAATGACGCGAACACATTTCACGGCCCAAAATAGCAGTTCCCTAAATTTTAGGAGATGCTTCCGTTGGGCTCCCACTGGTCTTCTGACCATCTATCCTCATTGGGACCGCATCCAAAAGTGCAATGTGACCCAACTGTCGGATACTTTTTGTTGGTAGTCCCACCTTGACTTTACGCCTTAATTGAGTTCACTTCCTAGTATCCACCAACTTGCTAAGTGCGACGGGGGGACCTATATGATCTTGCTCTGAGCCTAGACATCCTCTTACCATACGAATTCCAGTGCTGACCACTTCCCGTCTGCGGGTGAATCTACCGTTCACATTGGCCATACAATGTCCGACCGTTTGCTACTTCAAAAAGAGGGTCTCAAAACAAATAAAATAAACCCCATTGGAAAGAAACCAACAACCAAGGTTAGCAGTAGCCACATCCTTGTGACATGGTTAATAACTGCCACGTCCTCGTGACAGCCTCTCTCGAAGGGGTCGTGCGAGGGCTTAGTTTCCGACTTACCACTCTGGAAAATATGGCTCAGTCGCCGACTGCGCGAATTTCCGAGGGCCAAACCCATCTCCAACAATTGTGGACGCAGATTGCTGCTCTTGGACGTTCACAGGGTGGTCGAACTGCCACAATTCCGTACAAAACTACAAATTTCTCAAGAGAAGAGAAAGAGAGTACAGAATTGGCTGTAAATAACTGGTTGCATCAGTGGACCACGTATTTTGATCTCCATGGGGAGCATGATGAACGGAGGATTCAGACGATTCCTCTCTATCTGCGCAGTAAGGCGCTTACCTGGTGGCGCAACATGACAAAGAAGCCTACGACGTGGGCTGACTTCAGTGTGTGATTCAAGAGGGATTTCGCCAAAATGGATCCTTTGAAAGCTTACGCCAAACTGCAGAGTCTTTCGATAAAAGCTTTGTCTTTTGATAAGTACACCACGGCTTTCAAAGAAGCACTCACCTTCTGCAAGGTGGATTCCACGCACGCTGTGCACATATACTTGCTAGGATTACATGAAGATTATCGTTGGGCCTTGATCAAGGACAAAGCCCCGACAGACGTCGAGGATGCAGTGGCAAAGGCCAGGACGTTCCATTTGATAAATGGAGCGAATTATGAGAAGAAAATAATTGCAGACCATCAATCCGGTGAGGGCGCTTCGAGGAAGCGACCCCGATTCCAGCATAAGCCCAAATCACTGCCAAGATCTTCTCAAGAGAAGAAAGCAGCCAAGAATGTGTCACAAACGGGAGCGCATAACAATATAAAATACATTCGGATAAATAGGATTTATCACTTATTACTGAAGCCAGAGGATATAGAGAGAGATAAAGAGTGAGAAGATCGACACAGTACTGGGGACCAAAAGATGGGCTGGTCCCCCCCCCCATAATAGTATCTTTATTACTGAGGAGAAGTCTATACAAGCACTTGAACCGAACGTATTACCACGTTCGTTCTAGAATAAGACTTGATGGTTCCCGGAAGCCTCAGCTTCCGATTCCTAGGGCAAAACCCTATTCCAAGGAACTTCGGTTCCTTATTCCAAATCCTTGAGAACCAAGGTTCTCGCCTCTAGATCTCACCTTCCAGACTCAGGGCATGACATCCCTGCAACTCTTTCTAACTCTCTTTCCAGAGTCCTCTTCCCGCAGAACAACTCTGCTTTCCCGGACACGAAGTCCTTACTTGGGAATCCCAACTTCCGGATCCCAACTTGACAGACTACCTCTCTCCGATCCGTGGATCTACTTCCCAAACTCGGGTACGAAACCCTTGGGCTGATCTGGCTCTAGTTCCTCAGAGCGCTTTTCTCCTGCAGAGGCTCATGCCTTCCTCTGCTCCTACTCCCTCACGAAGAGGAAGTACACCTGCAATCAAATACTCAAAGATCATAACATGAAAAACGTTACCTTCAAAGTCTCGACGCTCGAAACGCAACTCCGTTCTCGAAAAGCAATTCCCCGGAAGAGATCTTTACATAGAAAAATCCTCTCTTCCAATCCTACACACAAAAGAGGTGTGTTCTCGGGTTCCTTCTCGTAAATCAGCCCCGTCTACGACGTTTATGGGTTGAAAACAGAGAAAAACAGCAACTTGTCGCGATGGAAACACGCTTCGTAGGCACTTCTTCGCGAGGGAACTCGCGCACTGGGTCTTGGCGACATCTGGTACACTTGGGGCAGCCATGGGCATCACTGGCAACGTCTTCTTTACAGCTGAAATCTGCAGTAGCATCTCCTCCTTGCAAAGATTGGTCCTCCTCTCTGAGTGAGGGCATGTGATGCTTTTATAGCTCCTAGCCACGGGCACGAATAGCTGCTCGCGTAGAGATCGTGGCCGTTTTTTTTTTTTTTTTTTTTTCAAGAAAAAGTTTTTTTCCAATTTTTTTTTCCCGTTCTGCCAGAAAAAGAGAGAGAGAAAACGCTGGCTGATCTGTTGCCTTATTTATCAGATGGCTGCCCACTTATTAAGTGGGCGGCCGGCGTATTTTAAAAATAGTCTGAACCTGCCCAAAAACTCAATAAAACCTTATAAGTTAAAAACAATGCTTTCACAGCACTTCCCAGGCGTCCCTGGATGCAATCACATGCACAGTTGCAATGCAGACATAGACTTCCTCGCGGGAAAGCATCTGCTTTCCCGAAAAGCAATCCCGCTTTCTCAGAAAGCATCTGTTTTTCCTCAAAGTTTCCTCTGAACCCATCTTCATTCAAGTGCTTGCTTTTCCTTGTGCACAATTCTAACACAGTTCGGAATTTCCTCCCAACTATGGATATTCCCTTTCCGATGCACCCGTCACCCACCTTGTGACGCATCAGGAATACCCATCACCTAGTCCTTTCCTACCGAACTTACGGTACAATCTCCTTCACGATGCTCTATGTCACCCATCCTATGACACATCAGAGATGTCCGTTCCCGGATGGTCGGATACTTCTTTCCGATGCTCCCTGTCACCCATCCGATGTGACGCATCAGAAGTACCCGTTCCTGGTGGCCTTACAGATATTCCCTTTCATAGTGCTCCCGTCATTACTCTGAATGACGCACTAGGAATATTCTGTACTCGGATGTCTCCAGTGAGAAAAACCCTCTCACTTAAAATTCCAATAATTCATTTAGAATTATTTTTCCTTGGTGTTCCAAGCAAGAAAACCCTCTCACTTATAAATCCAATAATTCATTTAGAATTATTTTTCTGTCAGATAAAGCCAATTTGGCAACACTTTGGATGTGGCCAGATGGGTCACCAAATCAAGGATTGCCGCAAGAAGAAGACAAAGAAACCGCAAGGTCGTCCTTCGGTTCAGATTCACGAGATCTCAGGTAACTCTGATGTCATTCAAGTTGAAATCCATCATTTAGCGCACAGTTCATGCACTAACTGTACCTTTAGCACCAAAGTGTTTGATAAGCACGATCTTCTCCGTTTCCTTGGGAAGATCAATGGTCACGACGTGACCATATTCCTTGATAATGGAAGCTCACAATTTTGTGGATGCAAAATTGGTGCAGAAACTGAGCCTACGAACGCGGGACAGTGACCATGAGTATCGCGTGAAGATGGCTCGTGGCGAGGATACGGATGTATGGAATCGGATGGTTCCAGATTTGTCGCTCGAACTCGCTGATTACAAAGAGAACCTAGATTTCCACATCATGCACCTGGACAGAGCAGATGTTATTTTAGGAATTCCATGGTTTTATGATAAACAAGACTCATTGTATATAGACTATATACATCACTCTCTTGTTTTTGTCAAGCAGGACATGCCTTATGTATCTGTGTCGCTTTGTGATCAGAATTCTGTAAATAATGGTTTTGCAATACCAGTTGTTACTGCTTTGGAAATATATAAAGATACAAAGTCTTCTGATGTTGACTTCTATCAATGTGTACCATCTTCTTGGTTTGATTCATTAGTGCTTGGTACTTCTGTCACTGAATTTCGTAAAAATGTTTCATGTTCTTCTGTTGAACTTGGGGATTCCGACGAATCTAACCTTATCCGAGAAATCATGATTGATTTCAAGGATGTTTTTCCCAATGATCTACCTCCTAGCTTGCCACCTTCGAGAGGAGTAGATCGTGGCATGGAGTTGGTGGCTGGTAGTCAGCCCTTCTCAAAGCAACCTTATCAGTTTAGTAAAACCGAGGAGGACAAGATTCAATGACAGTTGAAAGATTATCTCAACAAGGGTTTTGTTCGGCCAAGTAAATCCTCGTGGGGAGCGCCAGTGTTACTTTCTCGAAAGAAGGATAACACTATGCACTTCTGCGTGGATTACAAAGGATTGAATAAGCTCATTGTCAAGAACAAGTATCCGCTCCCGCACATGGACGATCTGATAGATCGGCTCCATGAAGCATTGTATTTTACGAAGATAGACCTGCGATCAGGCTATCATCGGATATGGATCAAACTAGAAGATGTTCCCAAGACAGGTTTCCATACGCGTTATGGTCACTACGAGTCTTTGGTCTTGCCTTTTGGTTTGACCAATGCTCTAGCTACGTTTCAGCTACATTTCAGCAGATGATGAATGATCAACTGAGACCATTTTTAGGCAGCTTCGTTGTTGTATTTCTCGATGATATCTTTATCTACAGCCGAAGTTTGTCTGAGCACTTAGCGCATATACGCGTTGTTCTCAAAGTACTGAGAACTAAGAAGCTTTACGCCAAGGCTTCCAAGTGTGAATTCTTTAGGAAAGAGCTTCTGTACTTGGGTCACATCATTACTCGCGATGGAATTCGTGTTGACCTTGAAAAGTTGGATAAAGTGCGAAATTGGCCCATTCTGAAGAATGTGCGCCAAGTAAAGTCCTTTTTAGGCTTTACTGGATTCTTACGCAAGTTTAACAAGGATTACTCTAAAGTTGCTGCCCCGCTTACGCAACTTTTAAAAGAAGGGGTGAAAGGGCCGAAGACTTCGGGTCCTCACCGTAAAGGTAATCCCCCTGTTGTCTGGAATGAGCGTCTCGACGAGAGCTTTCGGACACTAAAGCACTTGGTGACTACTGCGCCAATATTGCATTGTGGATCCTAGCAAACCATCTGTGGTTGAAACGGATGCTAGTGATTATGCCATTGGTGCAGCATTATACCAGGATGGACGTCCTGTTGCGTTTGAAAGTAAGAAACTTTCTGATGCTGAGATGCGTTATCCAACGTATGAGAAGGAGCTTTACGCCATAGTCCACGCCCCGAGGAAATGGCGGCACTACTTGTATGGCTCTACGTTGGTTGTATAGACAGATCATCACTCCTTGCGCTATGTCTATGATCAGGTTAATCTCACAGGCCGGAAGGCTAGATGGGTTGAGCTTATGCAAGAGTTTGACTTTGAGATCCGTTATAGAAAAGGATCCAGCAATCGAGTTGCCGATGCACTTAGGAGGATCCTGAGGTTAATGCCTTGTCTATGGTTGAAATCTCGACGGATTTCTATCTCTCTCTCCGAGGGCTATGTCGTTCCGATGGCCATTTTGACAAGATATGGAACAAGGTCGAAGCGGAGGATGACTCACGTACAGGCTTGGGTGATCCGGAGACCCAAGTGAGTCGTGCTGGAGAGACGAGACAGCGACAATATTCCATTAGAGGCGGACTATTGTTCAGAAATGGAAAAGTCCGCGTGCCGGAAATCAATGAGGTTCGATAAAGGATTTTGTGTGAATGCCACGATGTTCCTAGCGCTAGGCACCCAGGCATCCACAGAACTTTGGCCTTGGTCAAACGATATTTCTATTGGCCAAGAATGCGCTCTTACATAGAGAGCTATGTGAAGAGATGCACTCAATGTCAGGTCAATAAGGCAGAGCGCCTTAGGAAAGCTGGCCTACTACATCCATTGGAAATCCCAGATGCCAAGTGGCAGAGTATTTCCATGGACTTTATCGTTGGTTTGCCAAATACTAGTCGGGGCAATGATGCCATTTGGGTTGTGGTCGATAGACTCACAAAAATGGCGAAGTTTATACCAACAAAGTTCACAGTAAAAAGCCATGAGTTGGCGGTTTTTTTTGTCGATCAGCTTTATAAGCTGTATGGTCTGACAGAGGATATCGTCAGTGATCAAGATACTAAGTTCACTGGCTGATTTTGGCGAGATGTATTTGCTCACCTTCAGACAAAGTTGAGTATGTCGTCTTTTGACCATCCTGAGTTCGACGGACAAACTGAGAGGATGAATCAGACATTAGAGGACATGTTGAGATCCTATGTCTCTCACAAGCAATCTGATTGGGAAAGGTATCTTCCAACGTTAGAGTTTGCCTATAATAATAGCAAGCATTCTGCTACTAAATTTAGCCCGTTCATGCTGATGTATGAATTTGAGCCTAAATCCCCAATTGCTATTGGCTTAGAGAAAGTCAAGGAACGCCAAGCTCGTGATTTTGTCACAAAGTGATGACGTGGCTACCGACAACAAAAACCCTAATTTTCGAAAATCGCGGAGGTGGAAAAAAAAAAAGCGACGCAAATCCCTGCTTTTTGGCTTTGCAAGAAAATTGGAAGAGAGATAAAGAGAGAATATGCTTTATTTTTACTCTCATTGAGAGAGAGAAAGAATCTGCTTTTGCTTTCAAGCTTTTGGGGCTCTGCTTTTGGGCATCCCTTGTAACATTTAAATATGTGGTGAGGGCCTCACTTCTCAGAGCATCTGGACGCAGAGTCTGAGAGTGAAACCCTAACCGCTCTTTGTATTCTGACATTGATTTTAATACATAAAGAAATACCGAAAGGGGCGCCAGTCTTTGGGGCCAATGTCTCTAGGCACGGAACTCCGACAGACCAGTGTAAATCTATTGTGATCTGTGAATTGTTTTGAAGTGGTTATTTGGTGTTGTCGCGATTGATTCTTGACTTGGAGTGTCCAAGTCTGTTACAATGGTATCAGAGCACGACCGATTTCTCTTCTACGGGAAATCCGATCCCCAATTTATTTCCGCGGCACCTATGGCTTCACGCAAGGATCAGTCGACTCCCTCTGCATTTGGAGATGCAGGCAGGGATCACAACGAAGATTCCGGCCTACTCAAGCGGAGCAAAGAGAGATGAAGCGTCGTCAATTGATCGGCGATGCAACAAAGATGATGCTCAGTTTTGCGAAGGATCCGAAATTGGCAAAATATATGAGCGAGACTTCTTTTCAGGAAGTGCATGCGCAGTGGCAGAAAACCACTACACCACCCCTGAAACCCGCTCTCAAGAAACCTTCTGATCACAAACAGTACTCAGAGAAGGAATTACAAGAGGTGGTTGATGCACGGATTGCTCAGCTTTTTGACGCGCAAAAGAAAGCCAAAAAGCACGGCAAAAAGCAGAAGAAAAGCACTGACTTCCCGGGATATTTGGGTCGTCAGTCGACTTTTGACAAGGCAAAGAAACGGAAGAAGCGTGTTCGATTTGAAGGAGTACCCAGTTCTTCTTCTTCTTCTGACAGTTCTTCTAGCTCTTCAGATTCGAGCGAAGAAGATAGAAAAGGTAAAAAGCGAAGCAAGAAACAAAGCTTCGGAAAGGGCAAGAAAAAGGCAAAGAAGGCTAAATCTCGCCCAGAAACTGACAGTTCTACTGAGGACTCGTCTACAGACAGCTCAGATTCGGATGACGGAAACTTTTATGCGAACAAGAAGAATTTTTACAAAGCCAACCAGTATGACTTTCTCCAAGATAAAAGCAAGAAAGTCCGAGAGTTTAAGGAAGGTGGCCACTTAATCAAGTTTGATACTTTTTCAGGATACTCAGATGCTTCGAAGGCTTTGTCTTTTATATGGCAGTTTAACATCGCTTTCGCGGGAGGACGCTATTCAGAGCACTCCAAGATTTGGAGAGCTACCTCTTACTTTAAGGGGAATGCTCGTACTTGGTGGTCCATGCTTATTTTAAACAAGACTGCGCTAGTAAAATGGCTGAAATTTAAGAAGCTTTTTATTTCTTCTTGGTTGACGCAAGAATATAAACGAGATGTACGAGCTGCTTAGAACCATCTTTGGATGACCAAGAAAGATATAATCAATGCGTACTGTGAAAGATTCTGGAGCTCTCTTCTACCCGCCTCTTCATTCAAGAAGATCTCGTTTAGAGAACAGATTGAGCGGTTTACCTTGGGTCTACCTACAGAGATCCGAGATCACTGCTTGGAACAGAAGTCAGCTTCTATTCAGGAGTTGATGAGTCATGCGAAGCGGGGCTTTGCCATTCACTCTGGCAGTCTGACCTACCCCACAGATGAGACCATGACACTACGAGCCGAACAGACTTCTGGGAATGAAAGTAGAAAAAAAAAGAGCAACCGAGAGAAAAAGGATGCACGACCCAAGCTTACTCCTGAGGAGCAAGCTCGCTTCATTAGAGAGGGGAAGTGCTTTGGATACGGGGAACATGGACATATCTCCGCGAAGTGCCCTAAAAAGGCACAGAAAGAACAGAATGATAAAGACGACAACAGGCCTAAGAGTTCGAGAGCAGCTGAGGAACGTGGCAGAAAAGGCAGATAGAAAAGCAGAACTGGTACCACATGGCGTGGGACCTGCACCGAATCAAATGAATGAATGTACAAACTTTGCCGCTTTTAGGGCAAAGTGAAGGATCAGGAAGCTCTTTTGAAGGAGCCAAGGCCAACTTCTTTTCACTTGAAATTGGTGGCTCGATTTGGAATTACGCCCGACAAACTGATGCCACAGACGGAGGTAGTTCGATTGGCACCAGGACGGGATGTTGCCATTACACCGAGCATTGGAAAACTTCGTTTGCAATGACAGGGGTATTTAGGGCACGCGAGTGACGTTCTACTCGGAATCCCTTGGTACCACAAGAACTACGCCGTGGTTGACTACCGGGCCGAGAAAGCGACTTTGATAAATGAAGGGCTTAGAGATTGTGCTTGATGAACTTCAGTTTCCTTACTCATTCTTTTGGGAGAGAACTGAACGATGGATAAAGGTTGAATATGTTTTCACCTGATCAAAAGAACGCCAAGATTTTTTCTCTACACTCATGCCGATTGTTTTTCAGAGGGCCTAAAGATCAGACCATTGACCTGATACCTGGAAGCAGGCCACCGAATCGTGTGAGCCGAGTACAGAATGAAAAGATTATGAAGCCAGTGAAAGACCTCTTGGAAAAGAGTCTTGTCCAGCATAGTACTTCACCGTATTGCTCTCCACTGTTGTTGGATTTGAAGAAAGATGGATCTTGGAGAATGAGCATCAATTATAGCGCTCTCAACAAAATCACCATCAAGAACAAGTTTCCGATTCCTAGAATCGATGATATACTCGACAGGTTATAGGGATCCTCGTGCTTTAGCAGGATTGACTTGAAGAGTGGATATCATCATATCCGAATCGCACCGGGAGACGTCTGCAAGACAGCCTTTCGGACAACTTTTGGGTTATTTGAGTTTTTTTGGTGATGCCTTTTGGCTTAACCAATGCTCCTGCAATATTTAAACCGGATGATGGACAAGATTTTTCAAGAGTACAGGCTATTTGTTGGCACTTTCTTTGATGATACCATTGTTTTCTCCAAGAATGAAGCAGAACACAAAGATCATATGCTTCAGAGATACATTTTTTTTGAGACACTTTGTCTCAGCAAACAGGAGTGCAAATGGATCCGGCCAAGATAGACACTATTCGTGATTGGCCCGATTTGAAGAATGTCCATGAAGTTGAAAGCTTCTTGGGACTGTGTTCGTACTATAGACGGTTCATTCGAAAGTTTGCAAAGGTTGCTTCCCCTTTGCATATTCTTGATACAGAAAGGAGTCCCTTTCTCGTGGGGATCCACAGAGGTGACTGCCTTTCAGACATTGAAAGAGAAATTGACTATAGGACCAGATTTGACTTTGCAGGACTTGCAGAAGTCATTTGAAGTATTTTGTGATGCTTGTGGTCGTAGTCTGGGTGCGGTCTTAATGCAAGAAGGCCATGTCATTGCTTACGAGAGCCGATTGTTCTCTAGGCTGAAAATGACAGCACAAATTTATGAGAAAGATACAGATTTTGCAGAATTATTTTCACACGGATACGAGATGGGGAGACAGTAGCCGGATACTCCCTTCGGGAAGGCTACTTGATGAGAAAAACCATGTTGTGCGTTACACAGCCGTTGAGGGAAAAGGTGATGACTGAATGCCACTGTCCACCTTTTACGGGTCACCGCGGCATTGCTACCACCATGAAGGGGGTTGTTGCCAAATTGGCTTTATCTGACAGAAAAATAATTCTAAATGAATTATTGGATTTATAAGTGAGGGTTTTCTCGCTTGGAACACCAAGGAAAAATAATTCGAAATGAATTATTGGAATTTTAAGTGAGGGTTTTTCTCACTAGAGACATCCGAGTACAGAATATTCCTAGTGCGTCATTCAGAGTAATGACGGGAGCACTGTGAAAGGGAATATCTGTAAGGCCACCAGGAACGGGTACTTCTGATGCGTCACATCGGATGGGTGACACGGAGCATCGGGAAGAAGTTTCCGACCATCAGGGAACGGACATCTCTGATGCGTCATAGGATGGGTGACATAGAGCATCGTGAAGGAGATTGTACCGTAAGTTCGGTAGGAAAGGACTAGGTGATGGGTATTTCTGATGCGTCACAAGGTGGGTGACGGGTGCATCGGAAAGGGAATATCCATAGTCGGGAGGAAATTCCGAACTGTGTTAGAATTGTGCACAAGGAAAAGCAAGCACTTGAATGAAGATGGGTTCAGAGGAAACTTTGAGGAAAAACAGATGCTTTCTGAGAAAGCGGGATTGCTTTTCGGGAAAGCAGATGCTTTCCCGCGAGGAAGTTTATGTTTGCATTGCAATTGTGCGTGTGATTGCATCCAGGGACGCCTGGGAAGTGCTGTGAAAGCATTGTTTTTAACTTACAAGGTTTTATTGAGTTTTTGGGCAGGTTCAAACTATTTTTTAAAATACGCCGGCCGCCCACTTAATAAGTGGGCAGCCATCTGATAAATAAGGCAACAGATCAGCCAGCGTTTTCTCTCTCTCTTTTTCTGGCAGAGCAGCGAAAAAAAAATGAAAAAAAAAAATTATTAAAAAAAAAAAAAACGGCCGCGATCTCTATGCGAGCAGCTATTCGTGCCCGTGGCTAGGAGCTATAAAAGCATCACGTGCCCTCACTCAGAGGGGAAGACCAATCTTTGCAAGGAGGAGATGCTGCTGCAGATTTCAGCCGTAAAGAGGACGTTGCCGGTGATGCCCATGGCTGCCCCAAGTGTACCAGATGTCGTCAAGACCCAGTGCGCGAGTTCCCTCGCGAAGAAGTGCCTACGGAGCATGTTTTCATCGCGACAAGCTGCTGTTTTTCTCTGTTTTCAGCCCATAAACGTCGTAGACGGGGCTGATTTTTTTACGAGAAGGAACCCGAGAACACACCTCTTTTGTGTGTAGGATTGGAAGAGAGGATTTTCTATGCAGAGATCTCTTCCGGGGAATTGCTTTTTCGAGAACCGAGTTGCGTTTCGAGCGTTGAGACTTTGAAGGTAACGATTTTCATGTTATGATCTCTGAGTATTTGATTGCAGGTGTACTTCCTCTTCGTGAGGGAGTTGGAGCAAAGGAAGGCATGAGCCTCTGCAGGAGAAAGCGCTCTGAGGAACTAGAGCTAGATCAGCCCAAGGGTTTCGTACCCAAGTTTGGGAAGCAGATCCACGGATTGAAGAGAGGTAGACTCTCGAGATGTGATCCGGAAGTTGAAATTCCCAAGGAAAGGACTTTGTGTCCAAGAAAGCGGAGTTATTCTGTAGGAACAGGACTCTGGAAACAGAGTCGGAAAAGAGTTGCAGGGATGCCACGCCCTGAGTCTGGAAGGTGTGATCCAGAGGCGAGAACCTTGGTTCTCAAGGATTTGGAATAAGGAACGGAAGTTCCTTGGAATAGGGTTTTGCCCTAGGAATCGGAAGCTGAGGCTTCCGGGAACCATCAAGTCTTATTCTAGAACGAACGTGGTAATACGTTCGGTTCAAGTGCTTGTATAGACTTCTCCTCAGTAATAAAGATACTATTACGGGGGGGGACCAGCCCATCTTCTGGTCCCCAATACTGTGTCGATCTTCTCACTTTATCTCTCTCTCTCTATCTATTTCTCTATATCCTCTGGCTTCAATATTAAGTGATAAATTTTATTTATCCAAGTATATTTTATATTGCTATGCGCTCCCGTTTGTGACAGGGGTAGAGAGATACTTCTTTTGGCCGAGACTCAAAAAGGATGTGAAAGAGTTTGTGCGCAGTTGCTTAGTATGCCAGAAGGTCAAGTTTGATAGGCATAAGGCACAGGGATTGTTACAGCCTTTACCCATACCCACCCGCCCCTGGGAAAGTATTGCAATGGATTTCATTTTTGATCTCCCGAGAACACAAAATGATCGCGATGATTTTTCGATTACATGGCACTTCTGAGACGATTGTCTCAGACAGAGACCCCAGATTTATGAGTTTGTTTTGGAAGGCAATTTGGGAGAACATTGGCACGCGGTTGCAGTTCTCATCATCGTTCCACTTGCAGACTGACGGGCAATCTGAGATTGCCAATTCAATGGTTTTAGATTTATTGAAGTCTTGTATCTCAGATCAGAAGATTCAATGGGAAAAGAACTTACCTTTGGTGGAATTTGCCTACAATAACACGATACACTCTTCGACGGGGAAGACGCCATTTGAGATTGTTGAAAGTGCTGCGAAGGTTCCATCCTTCCTGAGCACGAAAGATTAGATATTTGCAGCGGATGAATATTCGCGAGATGTGGATACGGCTTTTGCCAAGGTTCGTGAGACTTTGCAGAAGTCTGGAGAACGACAGAAAAAGGCAGCGGATCGCCATCGTCCCGACTTGAAATTGAAGGAGGATGATTGGGTGCTCTTACGTTTTGAGAAGGAACGCCTAAGAAAGAAAAAGGGAAAGGTGAGGCTTTTTCCAAAGCTTAGTATGCGATACTACGGACCTTTCTAGATCACTGAAAAGATAAATTATGTCTCCTTCCGATTGAAACTGCCAGATATTTGGAGGATTCACAATGCATTGCATGTGACTCTCTTGAAACCTGTTAAGGGTGATGTGCCTGATGATGGGGAGCCTGATGAGCAACCCGAAGTGGAAGAAAACGAGGAGAGCCTTGTTCCTGAACAGATTTTGGCACATACGGATACGAAGAAAGGTAAAGTCCGAAGGCGGTTCTTGGTTAAGTTCAAAAAATATCCTACATTTGATGCGAAGTGGATGGAGGAGGAGGACCTAGCAGATACTCCTCAGATTGTGAAACTTTTCCTCGATGTTTTGGTTTAGAATAGTCTACTCCAAACGGAACCCAAAAATTCAGCTTGGCCAAAGATCTGGTGCAGTGGGATGCACAAGAGGGGAGTTACTCCGCTCCTTTGTCAACAGATGCCTTGATATTGATACTAAAGTCACTGATGTCTCTTTGAGCTTCAGGGATACTGAGAGCTGACAGTATTCTGTTGGATAACTTTAAGAAATGGAATTCGTGATAATGATACTGATTTGTTCTTGACTTCTTTTGAGTGCAGGAACTGACAGACGAAATGACTGCAGCATTTTGGTCTGATTGATCTCGAATAGACATGGTTGCAATAGGGGTTAGTCAATCGGACATCGATGAGGTCCCGATTGGACCTAGATGTGATTGCTAGCTACATTGCCGATAAATCATGATCTAAGATCCGAATGAATGTTGAATGTCATGTGATGTCCTGTGATGTCTAGTGATGTCCTGTGATATGACTGTCGATTTGGTACATGTGCTAGATGTGTGTCCCTAGTACGTAGGTACTAACAGTCAATGTTTGCTAAGACGGTTTATGGCTTTTGTCGGTTTTGCAGGCGTAATCGCGGTCGATTACAATGCTTTCAAGAGGGGGGTATGTCACAAAGTGATGACGTGGCTTCCTGCAAACCCTAATTTCTACCAGAAACTCTAATTTCTAGAAATCGCGGAGGTGGAAAAAAAAAATTAGAAATTGTTTTTTTTTTAGCGACGCAAAACCCTGCTTTTTGGCTTTGCAAGGAAATTGGAGGAGAGATAAAGAGAGAATATGCTTTATTTTTACTCTCATTGGGAGAGAGAAAGAATCTGCTTTTGCTTTCAAGCTTTTGGGGCTCTACTTTTGGGCATCCCTTGTATTATTTAAATATGCGGTGAGGGCCTCACTTCTCAGAGCATCTGGACGCAGAGTCTGAGAGTGAAACCCTAACCGCTCTTTGTACTCTGACATTGATTTTAATACATAAAGAATACCGAAAGGGGCGCCAGTCTTTGGGGCCAATATCTCTAGGCACGGAACTCCGCCGAGCCAGTGTAAATCTATTGTGATCTGTGAATTGTTTTGAAGTGGTTATTTGGTGCTGTCGCGATTGATTCTTGACTTGGAATGTCCAAGTCTGTTATACAGATTTCCTGTATGACATGCAAGAAACGCTCGAATTGGCTAAGGATAGTATAAGAACAGCTCGTGATGGAGTCACTACTTATGCTAATCAATAGAGATCTCCAAGGACTCTAGATGTGGGACAATGGATCTATCTGAAGATACCCAAGGATTCCAAGACTATGCGAACAGGAAAGCATTATAAGCTTTCAGCTAGATATTGTGGTCCGTTCTTGATCACAAAGAAAATTGGCCAAGTTGCCTATAAACTGGCTCTTCTTTCGGATGTTAGTGTACATACAATGTTTCATGTCAGCCGCCTTATAGTAAAATTGGGTGAAGCCGACGTCGTCGTGCCCATCGAGGAAAATGTATGGCAAGATATGCAAACTGAGTATATTCCTCGAGAACTAGAGGCAGTTTTAGATCATCGTACTCGCCATTCACGCCAAAAGGCTTAGTATCCCCACTTCATTGATGAGAAAATCAATGGTTCTTAAGAGGGGAAGTATGTTATGTCCCGCTCTTTGGAGAGGGGATCTAGCCCAGACGCCGTCGGGATGGACGTCCAGTGTGAACACGGCCAGTGTGGCCGGCTATTATTATAAAAGGGAGGCCAAAGCCTCATTTGCAGTTATCGACCCCCCACCTCGTCAGGCTCATGTTCACTATTATATTGTACATCCATTGCACGGTCTTTTTTAACATTCGGATTTATTGTGGGGTGGCAAGGACTACAAGGCCTGTGTACAAAATCAATATTCCAAAAAACTTAAATATGTTGTCAAGAGTGCTAAACGTTTAAAAGGGCACCGGGCCCTCCCATGTCTCTTACATCAAGAAGTCAAGACAGTAACTTTTCCTCTTCCTTGAAGATCCATTACCTCTTACTTCTTCTCTCTATGCTCCACTGTCTCCTCTTTGAAATTGAAATCTATGCCGGTAAGCATTTGCCCAAGTTGGAACTTGCCTAACACGTAGAGAAGGCTAAGGAATAAAGCAATTTACCAAGCAAATCACCTCAATTAAAGCTTTGTATAATCCTGCATCCTTCTGAAAAGCATGGCATTGTTGCTCAAAGTCAATGCGGACGTGCTCTCTCTCTCTCTCTCTCTCTCTCTCTCTCAGACTCACATTCAATGATTATGATGATGTGTTCGTCTGCCCAGCAAGAGGCGGAAGGGGGCACAGAGAATGTCTAAAAGCTCTTGTGCATCGAAGATCTCTGGGTTGCAAGCCAAAATTTGACAGAACGAGGTAGCCCATCTCGTAACACTGAAAAAGAGAGAGCTATTGAAGCCCATCGCATCTGTTTAAGCATGTCCCTGCAGAGGGGAGAGAGAGAGAGAGAGAGAGAGAGAGACCCGGAGGGAGGGGGGAGGCTTTTGAGAGGAACTTTACCTGCAAATAATTTATTTGTTTGTTGGCACTGCCTTTCGGCAGAAAGGGAGGGTCAGCCCCACCCTTAAACAACTGTAAACAAGTGAAAGGGTCTGGGTGGCTTTCTAAAACAATAAGAAAATGATAAAATCATTAGGTTGAATTTAACTAGAATTATATAAGGTAAAGAATTGTTCAAGAATACTTTTTTTATTAAGGGATTGAATTTTTTCCATACAAAGAAGCAAACTGAAATAATAGTCAAATTTTTGAATTTGCAAGATTTTTGAACTAAATTCTCACATACTTCACCATTTTTCTTCCTTTTACCATGGTTTACTCATTTAATGTGTGTGTGTGTCTGTGTATATATGTGTGTGTGTAAAATAAATAAATATATGTATGTGTGTATGTATGTATATGTATAGAATTTACTAGAATTATGCAAGGTGAAGCTTTAGTTTAGCATTCTAAAAGAATAGAATGCAAGTGAAGTCAAGCCTTATAAGGATGTGAAATGAAAGGTGAAATAGAAAGATTCATTTAATATTTTAAAATGGAAATAACATTTAAGGTAAGTCTCCACCATGGCACTCAAAACAATGAAAGTATGCCTAACCCAACCCAATACTAAGACTTCTTTTAGAAAGCCAAAAAGAACAAGTGAAAGGGTCACGGTGGTTTCCTAAAAAAATAAGAAAGTGTTGAAATCATTAAATTGAGTTTAACCAGAATCAGTGTTCGGGAAAGGATTGCCTCAGCTTAGCCTTGAGCCGGTTGAAAATTGAGACTAACCGGTTGCAAACCATGGTAAAGGGAAGAAAACCGATGAAATATATGAAAAAATAGTTCAAAAATCTTGCAAATTTATACTAGTATTTCCGGTTCACTTCTTTGTGATGAGGAAGAAATTCGGCTCACGGTCGCTTAATAAAAGAGACTTTCTTGAATATTGATTAGAATTAATTTATAGAATGCAAGAAAAGTTGAGCCATGTGAGGTTGTGAAATGAAATGTGAAATATAAAGAACTCATTGATATGTGTGTGTGTGTGTGTGTGTGTGTGTAAAATTTACTAGAATTATGCAAGGTGAAGCTTCACTTTAACATTCTAAAACAATAGAATGCAAAAAAAAATCAAGATATGTAAGGATGTGAAATAAAAAGATCCATTTATTATTTTAAAACTGAAATAACATTCAGATACGTTTCAATCATCACTGAAAACATTGAAAATATGCTTAACCCAACACTCCTCTAAAGCTTCTTTTAAAAAGCCAAAAATTTACTTGGTGAGCCAAAGGTCCTTTTTGGACTCTTTGAGCCCACAAGCGACCAAGTGGCACATAAAAAACAACACGATTGGCTAAGAGTAGGTTTATATCCGGAGATCGAGCTACAGTTAAAAGCAAGCGAGCAGCTACAAAAAGGGACGATTATTTGTTTTTTTGATGGAAGGGGAGAGACATCTACAAAAATGAGGAAGTCAGTGAGCAGCGCATTGATAAGGAAGGCAATGGGCTACAGAAAAGAGACGGCACTGGTGAATCTGGCAGAGGACCAATGAGCGTCAACCGCAAGAGGCGAGCAAACCGAAAAAAAGTCGTCATCTGCAGGAGATGTTTTTCAGTGCACAGCAATTGAAGAAAAAAAGCTGGCAGTTCTTATAGATAGAGAACAAGCAACGTCAAGAGGAGGATAAAACAAACAACGAGCAGCGTTGTTACAGAGAACATGAGGACGTTGGCGGTTGCTAGGGATTCTGAGCAAAGATGATTGATAGGATCGTGCAAACTGATTTTGAGGGAGGGAGCAGCACTGGCGGGATTTTGTAGTTGTGGATTTTTCCTCTATAACAAAATGACGAGCAAGGGAAATAACGTAGCGTAGGAGAGAAGGTAGGTTTGGAGAGAGATAGCGCAAGCAGCATTTAAAAGCAAGGCCGCATATAGAAAGGGAATCATGAGTGGATCATGAAGCCGTAGGAGAGTGGGTCATGAAACCACAGGTTGATGAGTGCTGGCGAGATTTGGAAGGAAAAAGCGAGCAGTTGTAGGGGGTGAACAACACAAGCTAGGGTGGTTTTGAGGAAAGCCGAAGTGAGGAAATTCACTAGGGAGGGCCTTTTTCCAAATGCAATCACCTATGCTTGCACCTTGAAGGCATATTGTGGCCTTGTGAAAGACCTTCACATGCGTGAGGGAGTTCATGATGGGATTGATGGTCAAGGATTGTTGAAAGAGCATGCCTTGCTTGGTAGTGCTTTGGCCAATATGGAGCTTTGGTGCCCTTATATAAGCACAAAAGGTTCTTGATAAGCATCCGAAATGTCATCTTCTGCAACAAATTGATTGAAGGTAATGCCAACCATGGCTGTGGCAACAATGAAGATACACATTGTTCTTAACTTCTTTCTCTTAAAAGCAAGACTGCAGTGTTGGCTATGGTAACACCTCAAGTTATATGGGGTTTGTGCCCAGTCTGTACGACAGCTCTATCTGCACAGGCGGTGAGGACTAGGAGGGGAGTCACAATACAGCTGTTCAACCACGACTTACACTAGTACAACCCTACACCGGCTATAACGTAGAACATAAAGTTATTTGTGCCTTTCTTTAAGTTTAATCTATCTCTTGGATCTTTTGTATTTGTATCAACGTGTGTTTTGTGTGTGACAGAGAGGACATATATTCACAACAGTGGACATGTTGACTACACAACCACGACTCCAGCTCAACAACATTGCAAGGTCCATTACTTGCATCCAATTTTCCAAGTCTATGTGTTTGCTTGGCGCAACACATAAACGCTATGGGGCAGGGCATAGCAACACATAAACACTATGGGGCAGGGCACGGCTTTCATTTCTTAGAATTTTTGGAGAGACCACAATGCCAACTCTCCACCATACTTTTGTATAGCACTTCTGCATGACGTGCACTTTCACTTTGTGTCATAAACGCTACGGGGCAAGGCACGGCTTTCGTTTCTTATCATTTTTGGAGAGACCACAATGCCAACTCTCCACGATACTTTTGTATGGCACTTCTGCATGACATGCACTGTATAATTAGCATTTTCACTTTGTGTCTGACTGCAAGATAAAATGTTTAACTATTCACATTGCTTTTATGTAGCTTGACTCAAACATTGTCCTCCCGCTAGCACAATTGGACAACAACCATACATGATTATCGGGTCGGTATTGCAGTTCAATTTTTATAGTGTGTTGATGCTTTTCGTATTTTTTGGGTTTGCCAAAGCTTCCTTAAGTTTAGTTTAGCCACATGTTAGAACACGTAACTCTCTCTCTCTCTCTCTCTCTCTCTCTCTCTCTCTCTCTCTCTCTCACACACACACACACACACACACACACACACATGTTCTACGAGAAATAAAGAAAAATTGACTACGCTTAATTGAGAATAAGATGGGTACACGGTTTAGAGACTAAATGTTCGATATTATTATGATGAATGGTAATCTGCAAACAACTACCAAAGTAGGTTGTAGGTTAAGTCGTAACCCTTTTGCTTGATTCAAATACCCTTTTTAGTAGCCCTTTGTTGTATAGGGAGCGCTATGGGACCCAACTTGCTTCTTCCCAAAGCTCATCAAGTCCCAAGCTGAGCTAGTATTTGTGCCTATCAATCGGTTCTACTCATATGCTCGTGTTCCACAATAAAACCTGAGGCGACAACAATCACAACCAGCTAACTAAGTAACCAGCTACGCTCTAAAATCTATCAGATTATGTATGGCAAAGGCCCACCAAGCAAGACTAGTTTTTTAGTACAAGAACTTTGAAACACACGCACACACCCTATGTACAACGGCCTCACAGGTAGGGAGAGAGGCATCCCATCACACGCACACACCCAACCCCCATGGTGGAGGCATATGGGATCAGCCCCTAAGGACTTAGAACAAGTCTTCAGGTCGCCAAGGGAGAATTGAACCCAAGACCTTAAGCACATAGGCTATGACTCTACCAATTGAGCTAGCACCCGTTGACCCCACCCTTAAAATTTTGGAAGGTGTCTTTTTATTGGGACTGCTTTTCCACAAAAAGGGAGGGGAAATGCGGAGGGAGATTTAGCCCATGTACAATATAGCACCCTTCAAATTTTGAAAGGTACATTTTATTTTTCTTCTCTTTAATCTATAATCTCTCCTCTTCTTCGTTTCCTTCCCTCTCTCTGGGAGTTGAAGTAAACATCCATAAGCGTTACCAAGGTTGCTTGACCGCACTCGAACCCATGACTCAGGTCACGACAATAGAGTGCTCAACCAACCAAGCTAGCTCCTTTGGACAAAACATGGGAAATTTTAAATGCTTTGCATGACTTCCAAGCAAAAATTAGAATTTATGTCCTTTAAAGCTTTAAAGCTTGTTTCACATTCAACAAATCAAAAGATGAGATCTTTAAAATTGAATTACTATTAATGAAGTTGAAACTTTTAAAAGTATTTCAATGGACTCCAGTGCAAAGTAGAGAGTTACAAAAGTGAAGGGGCACTCACTACTAGTGATCTAGACGAGTGTGTCGGGGTATTTGTATGCGGTCAATGAGCCGAGTTCAACACCGGGTTGCTTGCTGTGGGGAGGGAAATGAGTACAAAGATACAATCCAAGGCTGCCACATGCAAATGACGTTTTAAAGCTCAAATTTTTATTACTGATGACTTTATAGTTTGACTACAAAGTCTAACTACAACCGATGTTAAGATTTTGACGGTTTTAGCTTAGTCTATTGCAAAAACAGGAGAAACAGGCCCTTTGCCAAGAGAGCATGAGAGAGACCAAATTTCCCTTAATCTTGCCTTTCTCTCTTCCTTACGCAAGCACTAGCCCATCTTCCCCTAATCTTCCTTATACAGAACACCGCATAAAAGCTCTTCAATTACTACTTATGATTCTTTTTTATTTTGGATCTCTGTCGAGGCGTGGTGTGAGAACGATATGTTTTGGCAAAAAAACAAGTTTTTCTTTAAGAAAACTCAAACAAACACTATTGTTGCTTTTTGGCTTTCTAATCACCAGTACTCGTCTCACTAAACACCAACCAGTGCGCTTCTTCAATTGCTTTCAAACAAATACTATCAACTCACGTTTTTGCTTGTCGTATTTCTAATCACCAGTACTTGTCTCACTACATACCAACCAGTGCGCTTCTTCAATTGTCCGCCCTCATCCTGCTTCCCCAAGAGCATGGTTGTTTTTCCTACTGTGATACCTCCTTGATTCCCTCTCTCTGGAGACCAACTAGCATGCTTCTTCAACTGTCTACCCTCCTACTTCCCCTCTTTTATCTCATGCACGTCGACTTGCCAGTCTTCTCCTTTGGCTTTGCTCGTCAACTTGCCACCTTCTCCTCTCTTCATTGTCGCCCTTTTCTCTACTCCCCTCATTAGACGCTACTCGCGATCCCCTTTGTTTCTTTCTTTGTGTTGCCCATTGACTCTCTCATTATTGCAACTCGTCATTTCTCTGCCCAAAACCACCAATGTTGTCACCTCCTTCCACAACGCGCTACTTAGTAGTGTTTTTTCCACTCGCTACTAGAATCTATTTAAATGCAAGTCAACTTCTTATTTTAGAGCTCGTTCAATATATTTTTAACTACCAGAGCTCTCCACGGAAGCTACTAACCTCCTATTGACTAACAATACTATCGTATAATCTTTTGGCCATACCTTTAATGTGCCTTAAAGTTGCAAGCATAGGCACACACTCAATGCACTCCAAGAGACGATATTTCAAACAAGAAGCTTCACAATCACTTTGTGTGCTTTTTGAAGTACACCACATTGGTGATCTAAAGTGGGGAACTTCCCGACCCTATCCTTGTTGGGGCGCTCCAAGAAACAATATCCCGGACAATAACTCCTTACGCACATGTTGTCATCTGTGAAGTGAACCACATTTGGTATACATATTGACCAAGGCACCTCCAATCACAACAATTGGCATACATATCTATCAAAGCATTCCCAATTAATGTACTGCAAGAGAGACCGTCTCATCCGATAAACTCTAGTCACCTCGATGCAAAATAGTCAAAATTCTTTTTCTTGCTGCCCTTTTGGCATTACTCGCAACCAATGCATTAAAAAGCAACATTTCTTTACCAAAAAAATAGATTTTTTTAATTTTTTTTTTTGCTTTCTCCTTGTGGATGTAGAGTGCCACGACATCCCCCTTTAAACCTACACATCCTCCGACATGTGCCAACCGCCTTAAAAAATTGCAAGCATAAAATATAACCGCTATCCCATCATAAGCATGCTGTCCTCAAGGGGTTCACTACATATAATTCTTGTATAGCATGTGCATTCAAGAGGTATTTATAAAACCTACTATTCTACATTTTTTGAGGTATTAAGAGACCCCTTATGTACCACTTTGCTCAATAAAAAGACCCCTTATATACCAAATTTTCAGTTTGTCAATTTGGAACAACCTTTTGTAATTATATTTTTTGTACATTCATGAGAGAAATTAACCCCTTGAACTCATGTGCTATTTTACATATTTTTGAGTGAACCCCCTGAGATGTTGTCAATAGCCTCCCAAAATTTGACTTTATGTAAACATAAGCCTGTAAACACATAACTACATCATTGGACCATGCTGTAAACAATCTTCTAATTTGCAACTTCAAGTGAGCATACTCTGGGCATACTCTCCTCCGGGATCATAGGAAAAACTCAAAAATTCCCCATCATTAGAGTATAGCCATTCAATAATCCATAAACCTACTGCATTGTAAAGCATGTAAATATCCTGCCATAACCTGTAAGCTTCATGAACCCCACCGAGATCATACGACATACGAAGGAATTTCCCAAACACCGGAGCTTCATAGAATCCACATGACCATACATTGTTTGTCTTACCAACATCGAATAGCCTTGGTAGAAGCATACTATTCCTCGATCAAATAGCAACCAAGGACATTAAGCATCCAAAGGAACCCACCCATAGTGAACCTGCTTTTGAAGATCCTTAGAATATCTTGGATCAAATATCATTGCAAGCACATAACATCTATGAGCTCCACAATAAAGTAGAGCTTCCCCTGAACCGCAGTGCAACACCCATACCTCAAAAATATTTAGCATCTTTTGCTCATTACCAACAAGCATATAAGAACAGTGACTCCCTTTCAATGACGACCATAATGTCGCAGACATTGTTACCATATACATGTGGTAGTGATGTGTGTGAACACACTAGGACCGCCGGGGCATTTTTTCCCTCTTTAGGAGGTTTTTTCCCCCGTGCATTGTATATACGCCCATCACTCTAGGGCTATCTATCTTTCCATTGCACACTAAGTAACATACTCTCTATTGTGTGCCTTGAGCTTCCTTCGTCTTCTCCAAGCTGTGTGTGTTTCTCTGCAACCCTAATTCCAACAATTGGTATCAGAGCAGGTCACGTCCTCCCGGGCTTAGTCGCCAGCTACTCCAGCACACGCCTGCTCACTTTCTTCGATTTCAGTGAGCTTTGGCGAGCGTTCGTAGGTCGACAAAAATTTTGGGTCAGCTCGAAGAGCTAGGTCCACTCAGAATTTTGATTTGGGCTCATTTTGGCCTCCGTTTCCACTACAGGCAGTACTGCACAGGCTATGTTGTCATTTTGTGCAGAATTTCTGTCAGTGCCGTTTTTTGCATAACAGGTGCCTTATAGTCTTCTACAGTTTGTGCTATATAGAACAGGTTGTTCCCGCTCCGTTACTCCTATTTTCGGGCAGTTTTCACATCAGGTGCAACATTTACCATGGCTGACAACAACAACACAGATGTGTTCAAGATGTTTTCTGCTGAGGACAGGTTGGATGGGGACAACTACCCTATGTGGGCTTATATGATGCAACATGTTCTTGTGTCAAAGGGTGTCTGGAACATTGTGCAGGGCATTGATGTACGTCCTGGTTCTGAGGATGTAGGCGATGTTGAGGATGTTGCAGGTCTTGCTGCAAGGATTGCAGCTGTTAAAGTTGTTTTGCCTACGACAGAACAAGCTCGTTGGGATGTTAAGGATGCGCAAGCTCATGCATTGATTGCGTTGTCTGTGAAGCGCACCATTGTTCCTCACATCCTTTCAGCAAAATCTGCAAAACAGGCTTGGGATATTTTAGCGGGTCTTTATGCAAGCCGCAATGAGGCTAAAATTGCTTTGCTGTGTAAAGAGTTGGAGTCGAAGATTATGCATGAGGAAGATGATATGGACACTTTCCTTGCTAGTGTTAAGGATATCAATGAGCAGCTTATTTCTGCAGGTGAAGTCATTTCAGACAGTTCCCTCGTGCAGACTGTTCTTGATGCCTTACCAGATTCCTACCAGACTTTTGCTAGTACTTGGAGACTGATGACCCAAGGAAATCTAGAAGTTGTCAAGTTTGATGCATTATGCACATTGCTGTTGCAAGAGTCACTGTCCAGAAAAAACAAGACTAGACAGCGTGCAGTTGCACAGGCTTTTATTGCTTTTCAAAGAAAGGGTGGTAACAGCAATGCAGCCACTTCTTATGGTTCTGCTACGAGTGGAAAAAATTATGTTCCTAATGCTTCTGCTGGCAGCAGTTCGTTTGGAAATTCTGGTGATAAGGGCAAAAAGAAGATGCGCTGCCATTATTGCAAAGCCAATGATCACTTGATCAAGTCGTGTCCTAAGTTGAAGGCCAAAGAGGCTAAGAAGAAAGAGGGTGGTTCCTTTGTAAATGCTGGTTCCACTACAAATGCAGCCATTGTTGAGTCTTCTGTGAAAGGAGACTGTGTTGCTGATGTTGATGCAGAATGGGCTTTTAGCGCAGAGTGCACTTACAATCCTGCTGTCCATGATGCATGCTTGTCAGTTGCTGCAGATTCACATGTGTGGTATTTCGACAGTGGTGCTACAAAGCACATTACCTCACATCGTGAATTGTTTACCTCTCTCGAGTCTGTCCCTCATGGGAATTCAGTCACTTGTGCCAACAACGCCTCTTATCCAGTTCAGGGAGTTGGAAAGATTGTGCTCACTGCTGCTAATGGCAGTTCCTTCACACTTGTTGATGCACTTTATGTACCGATCAAGAAGAATCTCTTGTCTGTATCCGCACTTGCTAGACTTGGACTTGTAGTCAAATTTGTGGATGAAAGATGTACAGTTCATGATCTCAGTTTTGGTGATGAAATTGTTGCATCTGGGCTTTTGTGTCGTGGGCTGTATAAGCTCACTTTGTATGACAAGTGTGGACAAAATTTTGCAAATGCTGTTGCAGATTCAAGGGCTATTTCAGATACAAAACTTTGGCATGCACGTTTTGGTCATCTGAATTTTGCCAGTTTGCTGCGTTTGCAGAAATCTGATATGGTTGCTTCTTTGCCGCCTCTTCAAGCACCTGTCAAACATGTTTGTGAAGGCTGTATTTTGGGTAAGATGCAGCGTTCTAAATTTCCAAAGGATGGTTCAGTTCGGGCCACATGCAGGTTGCAGCTTGTGAATAGTGGAATTTGTGGGCCCATGCAAACTCCGTCCTTGGGCAATTACCTTTACTTCGTGACTTTCATTGATCATTACTCCACACATGCATGGGTATTTCCGCTTAAAGCGAAGTCCAAAGTTTTTATGTGCTTCAAACAATTTCTGGCTATGGCTAAAAATGTCTCGAAATGTACTATGGGCACCCTCCGTTCTGATCGAGGGGGGGAGTATATGTCTCATGAATTTAGTGCATTTTTGGCTATTCATGGGATAAAACACCAATGTACAGTGCCTTATACACCTCAGCAAAATGGTGTTGCTGAGAGGAAAAACAGGTCACTGACGGAAATGGCACGATGTATGGTCAAAAGTCAAGCTTTGCCGCATTCTTTTTGGCTTGAGGCCATCATGAGTGCCACTTATGTACTTAACAGGTGTCCTACGAAAGCTTTGCAGTCTATTACTCCATATGAAGCATGGCATGATAGAAAGCCTTCTATTGAGCACATGCGTGTTTTTGGCTGTTTGGAATATGCTTTGGTGCCACAAGTGCAGCGCAGAAAATTGGATGATAAGGCTGTCAAATGTATTTTTGTTGGTTATAGTGCTGAAAGCAAAGGTTACAGGTTGTATCATCCGCAAACAAAACGTATTCTGGTTTCTCGGGATGTAGTGTTTGTGGAAGATTCTGTTCAGCCCTTACTGTCATGTACTAGCGACAGTAATGTAAGCTCACAGGACATTTATGGCACTTTGTTGCCTCTTTTCAGTGGTGGAAATACGAATGTAAGTTCCAATGAGGCAAATGTACAGCCTATGGGGGTTTTTGAAAATGTTTTAGATCAGCCTATTAACTGATGCAGATGTACATGATGTACTTGATGAGGAAAGGGCTGAAAATGAGCAGGCTAGAGATATGCCAAAATGGCTGGTGCACACTTTGCGTGACAGTAAATTGGATGCACCTTTGTCTAGTCGTACTCGTTCAGGCTCTCGCCATGCATCTTATGCATCAGATTGTTATGCTTTGGCTGTGTCTAGCTTACATGATGTTGAGGAGCCTCTGAATTTTGATGAAGCACAAAATTCAAAAAATTGGATGGCTGCCATGCAATCAGAATATGATGCACTTATAGAAAATGACACATGGACTTTATGTGATTTGCCTCCTGGCAAAAAGGCCATTGGTACGAAGTGGGTTTAAAAGTTGAAACGCAAGCCGGATGGTGAGATTGATCGCCATAAGGCTCGACTTGTTGCAAAGGGTTATGCACAACAAAAAGGCATAGATTATGAAGAGACTTTTGCTCCCACTTGTCGTATGACTACTGTGCGTTTTCTATGTGCATTGGCAGCTCATTTTGGTTCGGATGTACATGAATCAGACATTGTTACTGCTTTCTTGAATGGTGACATATTTGAGGAAGTTTATGTAACGCAGCCTCGCGGTTTTGTCATAAAAGGACAAGAGGACAAAGTGTGCAGATGTAAGAAGGCTTTGTATGGGTTGAAGCAATCTCCTCGTGCTTGGTATGAGAAAGCTGACACTCATTTGGTCAAACAAGGCTTTCGTAACAGTCCAACAGAAAGCACATTGTATGTAAAGCGTGAGGGTGATGTACTTCTCATTGTGGTTCTTTATGTCGATGATTTGCTGATCACTGGACCAAATGAGAGACATATTTCTGAATTTAAGGCTGATTTGAATGCTACTTTCAAGATGAAAGATTTGGGGCTGTTGCATCATTATTTGGGTATACAGTTTAAGCAGTGTGATGGTGGTATTGCCTTGTGTCAGAAAAGTTACATAGAGACATTGCTATGTAAGTTTGGACTTGAGGATTGCAAACCTATTGCCACTCCCATGGAAACAGGTTTGAAGTTGAGTCTACATGATGCTGGCGATCCTGCTGATGTCACTCTTTACCAAACTGTTGTTGGCTGCCTCATTTATGTATGCAACACGAGGCCAGATATTCAGTTTGCAATCTCACAGGTCAGCAGATTTATGCATAGCCCAGGGTCTAAGCATTGGCAGGCTGTCAAGAGGATTTTCCGCTATCTTAGTGGCACTTTACATCTTGGCTTGTTTTATCCCAAGGGGGGATCATTGCCGCCAGACTTACATGCTTTTTCGGACTCAGATTGGGCTGGTTGTTTTGACACGCGAGTGTCCACAAGTGGTTTTTGTTTCATGCTTGGCAGTTCATGTATATCATGGTTGAGCAAGAAGCAACCTACTGTGGCCACTTCGAGTTGTGAGGCTGAGTACAGGGCAGTCTTCACAGCTACGGTTAAGTGTGTATGGCTCAGACGCCTTATGGCTGATTTGGGTGTTGGACAGGACACTGCCAACACTATCTATACTGACAGTCAGAGCGCATTGGCAGTTGCGAGGAACCCAGTTTTTCATGCTCGCACAAAGCACATTGAGGTGCATTACCACTATGTTAGGGAGAGGCTCTCAGCAGGAGAGATCAGCTTGGCTTATGTGCCAACACAGGACAACCTTGCAGATCTTTTCACAAGGGCATTGTCTCGTGAGAAGCTTGAAGCTTTCCGCAAAGCTTTGGGCTTACTCCCCTTTGTTGACTGTTCATGTCCTCAGAGCATGGCACTTCCCTTTACTCATGTGCTAGCTCTTGTTCACCGCATCACTCCAGGGGGGATTTGTTACCATATACATGTGGTAGTGATGTGTGTGAACACACTAGGACCGCCGGACCACTTAGTGTGCAATGGAGGGAAAAAATGCCCCGACGGTCCTAGTGTGTTCACACACATCACTACCACATGTATATGGTAACAAATCCCCCCTGGAGTGATGTGGTGAACGAGAGATGGCACATGAGTAAAGGGAAGTGCCATGCCCTGAGGACAGGATCAGTTCACAAAGGGGAGTAAGCCCAAAGCTTTGCGGAAATCTTCAAGCTTCTCATGAGACAATGCCCTTGTGAAAAGATCTGCAAGGTTGTCTTGTGTTGGCGCATAAGCCAAGCTGATCTCTCCTGCTGAGAGCCTCTCCCTAACATAGTGGTAATGCACCTCAATGTGCTTTGTGCGAGCATGAAAAACTGGGTTCCTCGCAACTGCCAATGCGCTCTGACTGTCAGTGTAGATAGTGTTGGCAGTGTCCTGTCCAACACCCAAATCAGCCATAAGGCGTCTGAGCCATACACACTCAACCGTAGCTGTGAAGACTGCCCTGTACTCAGCCTCACAACTCGAAGTGGCCACAGTAGGTTGCTTCTTGCTCAACCATGATATACATGAACTGCCAAGCATGAAACAAAAACCACTTGTGGACACTCGCGTGTCAAAACAACCAGCCCAATCTGAGTCCGAAAAAGCATGTAAGTCTGGCGGCAATGATCCCCCCTTGTTATAAAACAAGCCAAGATGTAAAGTACCACTAAGGTAGCGGAAAATCCTCTTGACAGCTTGCCAATGCTTAGACCCTGGGCTATGCATAAATCTGCTGACCTGTGAGACTGCAAACTGAATATCTGGCCTCGTGTTGCATACATAAATGAGGCAGCCAACAACAGTTTGGTAAAGAGTGACATCAGCAGGATCGCCAGCATCATGTAGACTCAACTTCAAACCTGTTTCCATGGGAGTGGCAATAGGTTTGCAATCCTCAAGTCCAAACTTACATAGCAATGTCTCTATGTAACTTTTCTGACACAAGGCAATACCACCATCACACTGCTTAAACTGTATACCCAAATAATGATGCAACAGCCCCAAATCTTTCATCTTGAAAGTAGCATTCAAATCAGCCTTAAATTCAGAAATATGTCTCTCATTTGGTCCAGTGATCAGCAAATCATCGACATAAAGAACCACAATGAGAAGTACATCACCCTCACGCTTTACATACAATGTGCTTTCTGTTGGACTGTTACGAAAGCCTTGTTTGACCAAATGAGTGTCAGCTTTCTCATACCAAGCACGAGGAGATTGCTTCAACCCATACAAAGCCTTCTTACATCTGCACACTTTGTCCTCTTGTCCTTTTATGACAAAACCGCGAGGCTGCGTTACATAAACTTCCTCAAATATGTCACCATTCAAGAAAGCAGTAACAATGTCTGATTCATGTACATCCGAACCAAAATGAGCTGCCAATGCACATAGAAAACGCACAGTAGTCATACGACAAGTGGGAGCAAAAGTCTCTTCATAATCTATGCCTTTTTGTTGTGCATAACCCTTTGCAACAAGTCGAGCCTTATGGCGATCAATCTCACCATCCGGCTTGCGTTTCAACTTTTAAACCCACTTCGTACCAATGGCCTTTTTGCCAGGAGGAAAATCACATAAAGTCCATGTGTCATTTTCTATAAGTGCATCATATTCTGATTGCATGGCAGCCATCCAATTTTTTGAATTTTGTGCTTCATCAAAATTCAGAGGCTCCTCAACATCATGTAAGCTAGACACAGCCAAAGCATAACAATCTGATGCATAAGATGCATGGCGAGAGCCTGAACGAGTACGACTAGACAAAGGTGCATCCAATTTACTGTCACGCAAAGTGTGCACCAACCATTTTGGCATATCTCTAGCCTGCTCATTTTCAGCCCTTTCCTCATCAAGTACATCATGTACATCTGCATCAGTATAATAGGCTGATCTAAAACATTTTCAGAAACCCCCATAGGCTGTACATTTGCCTCATTGGAACTTACATTCGTATTTCCACCACTGAAAAGAGGCAACAAAGTGCCATAAATGTCCTGTGAGCTTACATTACTGTCGCTAGTACATGACAGTAAGGGCTGAACAGAATCTTCCACAAACACTACATCCCGAGAAACCAGAATACGTTTTGTTTGCGGATGATACAACCTGTAACCTTTGCTTTCAGCACCATAACCAACAAAAATACATTTGACAGCCTTATCATCCAATTTTCTGCGCTGCACTTGTGGCACCAAAGCATATGCCAAACAGCCAAAAACACGCATGTGCTCAATAGAAGGCTTTCTATCATGCCATGCTTCATATGGAGTAATAGACTGCAAAGCTTTCGTAGGACACCTGTTAAGTACATAAGTGGCACTCATGATGGCCTCAAGCCAAAAAGAATGCGGCAAAGCTTGACTTTTGACCATACATCGTGCCATTTCCATCAGTGACCTGTTTTTCCTCTCAGCAACACCATTTTGCTGAGGTGTATAAGGCACTGTACATTGGTGTTTTATCCCACGAATAGCAAAAAATGCACTAAATTCATGAGACATATACTCCCCCCCTCGATCGGAACGGAGGGTCCCCATAGTACATTTCGAGACATTTTTAGCCATAGCCAGAAATTGTTTGAAGCACATAAAAACTTTGGACTTCGCTTTAAGCAGAAATACCCATGCATGCGTGGAGTAATGATCAATGAAAGTCACGAAGTAAAGGTAATTGCCCAAGGACGGAGTTTGCATGGGCCCACAAATTCCACTATGCACAAGCTGCAACCTGCATGTGGCCCGAACTGAACCATCCTTTGGAAATTTAGAACGCTGCATCTTACCCAAAATACAGCCTTCACAAACATGTTTGACAGGTGCTTCAAGAGGCGGCAAAAAAGCAACCATATCAGATTTCTGCAAACGCAGCAAACTGGCAAAATTCAGATGACCAAAACGTGCACGCCAAAGTTTTGCATCTGAAATAGCCCTTGAATCTGCAACATCATTTGCAAAATGTTGTCCACACTTATTATACAAAGTGAGCTTATACAGCCCACGGCACAAAAGCACAGATGCAACAATTTCATCACCAAAACTGAGATCATGAACTGTACATCTATCATCCACAAATTTGACTACAAGTCCAAGTCTAGTAAGTGCGGATACAGACAAGAGATTCTTCTTGATCCCAAGTACATAAAGTGCATCAACAAGTGTGAAGGAACTGCCATTAGCAACAGTGAGCACAATCTTTCCAACTCCCTGAACTGGATAAGAGGCGTTGTTGGCACAAGTGACTGAATTCCCATGAGGGACAGACTCGAGAGAGGTAAACAATTCACGATGTGAGGTAATGTGCTTTGTAGCACCACTGTCGAAATACCACACATGTGAATCTGCAGCAACTGACAAGTATGCATCATGGACAGTAGGATTGTAAGTGCACTCTGCGCTAAAAGCCCATTCTGCATCAATATCAGCAACACAGTCTCCTTTCACAGAAGACTCAACAATGGCTGCATTTGTAGTGGAACCAGCATTTTGCAGTGGAAGCACCCTCTTTCTTCTTAGCCTCTTTGGCCTTCAACTTAGGACACGACTTGATCAAGTGACCATTGGCTTTACAATAAGGGCAGCGCATCTTCTTTTTGCCCTTATCACCAGAATTTCCAGACGAATTGCTGCCAGCAGAAGCATTAGGAACATAATTTTTGCTACTCGCAACAGAACCATAAGAAGTGGCTGCATTGTTGTTGCCACCCTTTCTTTGAGAAGCAATAAAAGCCTGTTCAACTGCACGCTGTCTAGTCCTGTTTTTTCTAGAAAGTGACTCTTGCAACAGCAATGTGCATAATGCATCAAACTTGACAACTTCTGGATTTCCTTGGGTCATAAGTCTCCAAGTACTAGCAAAAGTCTGGTAAGGCATCAAGAACGGTCTGCACAAGGGAACTCTCTAAAATAACTTCACCTGCAGAAATAAGTTGCTCATTGATATCCTCGACACTAGCAAGGAAAGTGTCCATATCATCTTCCTCATGCATAATCTTCGACTCCAGCTCTTTACGCAGCAAAGCAATTTTAGCCTCATTGAGGCTAAAGACCTACTAGAATATCCCAAGCCTGTTTTGCGGATTTTGCTGAACAGATGTGAGGAAAAATGGTGCGCTTCACAGACAACGCAATCAACGCATGAGCCTGCGCATCCTTAACATCCCAACGATCTTGTTCTGCCCATAGGCAAAACAACTCTAACAGCTGCAATCCTTGCAGCAAGACCTGCAACATCATCAACATCGCCTACATCCTCAAAACCAGGACGTACATCAATGCCTTGCACAATGTTCCAGACACCCTTTGACACAAGAACATGCTGCATCATATAAGCCCACATAGGGTAGTTTTCCCCATCCAACCTGTCCTCAGGAGCAAACATCTTGAACACATCTGTGTTGTTGTTGTCAGCCATGGTAAATGCTGCACCTGATGTTAAAACCTGCCAATAAATAGGAGAAACGGAGCGGGAACAACCTATGCTATATAGCACAAATCGTAGAAGACTATAAGGCACCTATTATGCAGAAAACAGCACTGACAGAAATTCTGCACAAAATGACGAAATAGCTTGTGCAGTACTGCCTGTAGTGGAAACGGAGGCTGAAATGAGCCCAAATCAAAATTCTGAGCAGACGAAGCTCTCTGAGCTGTCCCAAAATATTTGTCGACCTGCGAACGCTTGCCAAAGCTCACTGAAATCAGAGAAAGCGAGCAGGCGTGTGTTGGAGCAGCTAGCGACTAAGCTCGGGAGGATGTGACCTGCTCTGATACCAATTGTCGGAATTAGGGTTGCAGAGAAACACACACAGCTTGGAGAAGACAAAGGAAGCTCAAGGCACACAATAGAGAGTGTGTTACTTTGTGTGTAATGGAAAGATGGATAGCCCTAGAGTGATGGGCGTATATATAATGCACGGGGGAAAAAACCTCCTAAAGAGGGAAAAAATGCCCCGACGGTCCTAGTGTGTTCACACACATCACTACCATATGTATATGGTAACAAGTACATGCTTTGTGCGTCCCTTGCATTACCCATAGTGATTTGACATCGTCACCCCTTCTAACCATCACGAACCTTTGAGCATTCTATACCTGTATCTGAGACATGTTTACTTGGAACTCTAGCTTGACCATGAATGTTAACCACCGGCGTCCACTTCTAGTAGTCATGGGCCGGGCTTGTCGGTCCAAGGTTCAACAGGAAAAGGGTAAGAGTGTTCGCCTATGAGAGGCGCACTCTAACTGGAACATTCAAGGGTTAGTTGGCTAAGTATGGACGCCCAAGTGTGAATGGGCGAGCTCATATAAAAGTCACCTAAACCTAAAAATCACTCATTCTCTCATTGGTGCAATTGAAGAGTGCTCTTGCTCCATCTCCATCTTCTTCTTCATCTCCTTGTATGTGTGTGTATGCATGAGAGAGAGAGAGAGAGAGAGAGAGAGAGAGAGAGAGAGAGAGAGAGAGAGAGAGAGAGAGAGAGAGTGATCAAGCATTACGACGGCACGGCGGTAGCGAGGCAGTTGAGCGTTGCACGGTGGTAGCTCCCTCTTCTTCGCGGCCAGAAATCGTCCACGAAGGTCAACGTAGGGCGGTGAGTGACATACCCTTGCTCTTTTGAGCTTGCTAGATTAGTCTGGTTGTGTGCTTGCAGCCATTTGTGGCTCGCACACAGTGTATGGCAAGTCCCTTGCTTTGACACGTGCGACAGATGAGCACATTTTTGGCGCCGTTGCCGGGGAAATGCCCTGCACTAAGCTTGAATAGCACTCTATGCTGCTTTGTGGTGCATTATGAAATGTAGGAAAAGTAAAGAAAGAAGGTGTGTGGCTTGTTGAGAAGGATTTGTGACCTTTGTTTTTGTTGCAGTGTATTGTTTTCTGTTAATAAGGTGTTAGTTTTTTTGCTGTAAGGTGTTTTTTTCTGTTGATAAGGTGTTAGCTTTATGGTATTAGATCTGTAACGTACAGTAAGTAGATCTGTTAGTTAATTAGTCATTGTAGTACTGTGTTAGTGTGTAACAGTAGCTCTGTTAGTTGCAAGTAGGTAGGTTAGGTGTGTGTGTGTGCTCGCGCACGTGGAGTGACAGCGGCGACCTTATCCAAAAAAAGTAAAAAAATAAAAAAAATAAAGGTAGGACTGGGATCGGGAACATTCCCCAGGCCCAAGCCTAAGGCCAAGCCCACGCTCAGACTCGCGCTTCGGTCACCCTTTGGAATTACTTAATAGCCTCACGCCTAAGTAAAAATCGACACTTTTGAGGACCATCGGAGCTTCGGGTAACCAAACACTGTGCTACAAAGAACACCACGACCCCCTGAATGATACTCTTGTTTCAAGCTATCACACGCTCTAATCCAAAAACCGATTGTAAAAAGATATTAAAAAACATCGAAAAACAAGTGAAAACGGGATGCAAAACGCCTAAAAAATCAAGCGTTAACCTTCAAGGGTATTCGTCGATGCTTGTAGGGTGCCAAAGGCACATGCATCTGTGCTCTCGTCGTGTGCTAGAGGTCGAGAAACTAGTGAGCACTTCGACTTATGCGTGTTCTTAATACCCACCTACCTTAGGTTCCGGGCCCTCGACGCGGAGCCAAGGTAGTAGTAACTCTTCCTCTGACTACGACGTCATGGAGGGTTACCCAATGCCTAATCTTGATAGCTCAAGCCAAGACATGGATGCCATGGGCCCACGGTTCTGAGCGTGCTTAGCCGCTTGAAGGAAACCTTTAGTAGAGTCACTCGCTCCAAACATGGAGCTAAGAATGTAAATGAGGGGGGTGGGGAAGTAAATTCGCCATTCATGACCAACATAGACCCCATGCTCTTGGAGAGTGTGCACATGAATACTCCATTCACTGCACCCCCTGACTCTTCAGAGCTGTCCTCCGAGGTTATATTACCTGATGGTAGAAGCCTTGCCGAAGAGCAAGAGGTTGAGTGGTATATCCTTGCTGCGAGGGAAAAAGAAATGGAGAGCTTACGCAAGGCGGAGCAACGAAGAGAGTTAAAATCAAAATCCCCTATGTCAATATCCTTGCTAGGAGAGCAATCAAGTGCTCCTGAATTAGCAACCACTAAGGGTCAACCCATAGAGAGCCACATTGCATCTAGTTCAAAGGACACCCCTAGCACCTCAATCCTAGATGGAGCGTTCCTAAATGAGAACTAGCAGCACAAACTACAAACGGAAACTCTAACCGACCTATACACAAGTCACACCTATCACGTGGGTTGGTTAGATGTCCTACAATCCACAATGGGTGCTACTAGTATAGAGGATCAACAACAAAGAGTTTGTGAGGTCATCCATAGGGTTATTGAGCTAGAGAGACAGAACAAGGGTATCCACATGCCTTCAACGGGTCTCATGAGATTCTTGGATACAGAGAAGGCTAAACAACCAACCTTATTGCAAATGGAGACTCCCTTGGTAAGTCCGATGGATCCTCCATATGTTGTTTCACCAGGGGTCTCAGTGCAATCTGAGCCGACAAGTGATAGCTTTACTTTTCCAAGTCTAGCTCATCTTTCCCTTGATGACACCATGGCTACCATGCCTACCCCAATGATGAGCATGCCAAGAAACACGCCATGGACCTCATTTGTTAGTAAAGCACCGCTACATGGTAGCTCAATGCCTGCAATAGTACCTACAAGTGTGTACCAATCGTATACACCTATGGGTCCTCGTACTCATGTAGCCCCTACCCCTTCCATTGTTTCAACAACCTATGCTCCACAACCACAACACCCAAGCTCTTCTTTCAATGGGACCATACCGGCTAGCATTAGCATGTCACATCGCCAATTTTAACAATATCTCTTGTCAAACCTACTTACGTTTTTTATTCTGCTTTAACAACTAGCTTACCCCTATACAATCTCGGAAACTTGATCCACCATTGTTCTCTTTAACTTTATTCGGTCCCTTGGTTTGTTAAATTCTCAATTAATTTGCTTTCTTGTGAGTTGTTCTCTTTTCAGATGCCTCTCAGAGACACCCCATATAGTTTTGCACCACATAAGTATACCCTTGGACATTTTCAAAGACATGCCTCCTCTACTTATCTACATTATTTTTGAGCTATGAAATCTAACATCTCTAACATTGTGACTTATTCGTGCATTCCATAGCATTCTTATTGAGATCATTTCACATTCAGCTGTACAACTACTCCTATAAACAAAAATTTGTAATTGCCTTGCTACTCACACGTACTCCAATTTGTTGTCACACAAGTAGTCAATTTTTTGTTTTTTATACCTTACATGGTCCATTGATCATGTACACACAGATTCGTTGATTTAGGTAGTGTATAAATGCTCATTGGTGTCGATTTGTTGATTTAGCCAACACAATCTTTACGTACAGATCCGCCAGTTTAGGCAGTACGAGTGCAGATACCCTGGTTTAGGCAGCATTAGTATAGATTCGTCGATTTAGGTAGCACGTCCTATTGGTGTAGATTCGTCGATTTAGGCAACAACGACCACAGAATGATGCTGTAGTGACTGGCCACCACTGCCCCTAGTATGACTATGTTACCCGAGCATATAATGCCTATTCTTCTCTCCTCTCCTCTCTTCTCTTTTTCCATGTCGGTGTATCACTTCGCTCTAGGATGTTCACCTACACGTGCTCTCTTGCTCTATGTCTCTCACTGTTCGTGTATAGCTTGATTATGTGCTTGTGGGATTGCCATGCATGCTGATCAATTTGTCCCTTTATACTGTGTATTGTGTTATTTTTGGTATTTCGCAGGCCTTCTACACGCTCCATTTGTAGCAGGGACTCTTCTTTTTCCACCATGTGACAAGGCAGGGAGCCCGGATGGAAAATGCGAGGCCCATTTATGCGGTATGTATAGTGAAGCGTGACGTTCTCATAAGAGAGAGAGAGAGAGAGAGAGAGAGAGAGAGAGAGAGAGAGAGAGAGAGAGAGAGAGAGAGAGAGAGAGAGAGAGAGAGAGAGAGAGGTGATTGGTTTTTTTGGTGTGTGGAAAGTGGTATTTTTATGAGTGTGTGTGTGAGCGGCAAGCTTGAATTGACATCTCATCAATCAAAGTCTTGAGCATCAAACTGCATATAATCAAAGCCTGTAGGGAATGAGGAGTACAAGGCGGCATATGTTTGTTTCCCATTTGAAGCCGTTGTTTCAAGGCCCAAAGATTTTTGGTTTGGGGCATGGAGCAATGAGACAAAAGCTCAAACACAAGGTCTTAAATGGTTTTTAATAATTCTTATTGGGTGAGAAGGAGAAGAAAGATTGGAGCTTTTAAATGGCATGGGAAACAAAACTTTTGGAGGTCAAATGTTGGATATTTTTAAATTTTAAAGGAAGCTCTTCTTGTGCCGCCATGTGGCAAGGCAAAGAGCCCACATGGTGAATGGGGGTCCCATTTATGTGGTATGTATATTAAAGCGTGAATTGAGAGATTGAGAGAGAGAGAGAGAGAGAGAGAGAACCAATGATTATACAAAGACCAAATGGAGCAAGACCACCTCCACGAGGAGTGGAAGGAGTTCCACCTTTGCTAGATCCAAATGTGCATGTGGTAGAGGCAACAAATTCAAATGAGGTAGACATGGAAGCAAATGGAATCAAGCATGGCCAAGTAGAACGTAAGGAGAAAGAAGGAGTCATGTCACAAAGTGACCATGGACAAGAAAAGAAGGTGAAAGAGACCAAGGAAGCCAAGAGGACTTGAAGTCGTATTAACCTCCAAGACTTCCCTCTTGGACATGGTATGGCTCCATACAACCTATTGGAAGACATGAGAGGTAAGGGCCCTGATATCTCATGGCCTCAATTTCTTGCATTACGTCCACAAGTGTTAGCAGCAAGCTAACTCAAATACCATTTTTCAGAGCGCTCATTGTAAAAACACTTATTATTTTTGATAAATCGGGAATATTGTAACTCCTATTTTTTGAATCAACCTTCTAATAGATGAGGCGGGGCTACAAGCTTCCAAATTGTATCAACCTATCATTACATATCTTTAGTTAGAGCTCCCAAATTATTAGTTTTGACCACCAAAAACCTTGGCTAAGGTATAAAAGCCAATTTTTGTAAGTTATTATTAAGTTTTGGATAATGAAATACACAGCGTGAGCTAACGGCGCTCACTTCTCTCCTTCTCGTGCTTCCTATTCTCTCCCCGGTTGTCACATTGCAGTCGTGTTTGTTGCATTGCAGCCGTAGGTAAGAGCTCTACGCATTGACGTAAAGCATTTTACAGTATTTCATAGGTTTTGGCGTTGCCAACCTGCGGCCTAATTTCATCATAAGTAGGAATTTACACTTCAAAATAAAAAACTAAGCATAGGCGGGGTATTGGGGCATCATTGCTAAGCATTTAGGTGCATTCGGGGTCGAAAACGACTAGGTCAAAAATCCACTACTGTTAATAATCGCGATTTTCGCACCTGACGTAAAGTGGGATTTGAGACCATAATCATGTGTGCTTGCTTAGGTCTTATATACATGTCCTAGAAGTTTCATTACGTTTGGATGTCATTTGATGCTGTAACGGATGTGATTTGTTTGCCGATGAGCGATTGGCTTTTGGTGATTTCGGTCACTTGAGTGTAGCTTGAGCTAGATGCGAGTTCTTTGTTGTTTTCTGAGAGATTGACAACCTCTTGTAGCCTTTATGCACTAGCCGTCAGCTTCGTCCCATGGATTGACAATTTAATCGTGATTCTCGCTAAATCTGCAAATAGGAGTGAGGTTAGACACCCGTCCCACATTTGGCGCCTTTGCCGGGGTTTGAAGAGACCTAAACTAGGAAAAAACACGAGCATCTTGTGAAGTTATCTTTTAACTTTCTCTAGGATCACCTAGAGTAGAAACTTTCTTTTAGAAACTGCATAGTTTAAGATTGTCGTCTTTTGCTGTGTAGAGGTAGCTTGTAAGTAATCGTACTTGTCGAGTGCCTTTAGGATTGTAGGATTGTAGAACTAGATTAGGATTTTGAGAATGATTGATAGACGAAACAAGTCTTAAGATCAAGGCTCAGAAAACCATAAAAAACAAGAAAACGAGTGTTTGTGGACACTTTCCACAACCCCATTGCATGAGAACCTAGGAGTAGGGTAAGTACTATCCGAGGTGGATTTCAAAACATTGCTCTCTCCGAAAGAATCATTGTGAGTTGTTATTTGAAGTTGCAGAATTTCAGGTCTATGGATAGAAATAGCATGAAAAGACTCCAAACCACTCAATCCGACTGGAGAGTATGCTTAAAAGTTGTATGAATCAGTGGGTAAGTTCAAGGACACAATGAGATAAAAATTTCAAGAGTTTGCAATAACTCAGATTATTTACTTTTTCTTGATATTTTAGACCAAATTAAGTTTTGACTTGATTCATAGGCTTAAAATAGCTCCTGAAAAGACTCTCCATTGAAAAAGTGCAAAAAAATGTTCATTTTGGGCATAAAGTAAATAATCATGATTATTTACTTTCAGCTCAAATTTGACCAAAGTTGATACCAGTGACTCATTGCATGTGTACAAACAACTTTTGTAAAGGCACATAGGATTTGGATCACCAAACTGGCAAAAAATTGGGTAAAAACTAAAGTTTGTACTGACTTTCAAGAACTTGAGTGTAAATTGGAAAAAAAAATATCCAAACTTGATGAAAATTGATTTATAGGCTTATATTGATGTGACAAACATGTGTATATGCTCACTTGACAAAAAAGATGCAAAAATTTGCCAGTTGTAAATAATCGCGATTATTTACGTCTACCCCATTTTTCAACTTTTTTGACTAAGTTAGCATACCACTAGTTTTACCATGTTGTAATAAGCCCACAAACCAAATTTAGTAAGATTTGAATTATTGGATTGAAAATTGTGACCAAATTTGCAAAGTTAGTCTGCGGAAAAAAAAACTGATGACCATTTGACAAAAAATTGTCCAAACTTGATGAAACTTGGCTAGAGACCTTAAGTTGAAGTGCTTAACAGATCTTTGTCAATATTGGGACAAAAAGTTGCAAAAAATTAGCTAGAATAAATAATCACGATTATTTACATCTCCTTCAAAAATTGACAATCTTGCATATTTGAGTATACCACAAGGTCAAGCATATCAAATAGACCACACAAATCAATTTTGGTGAAATTTGGATCACAACAGTGAGACTTAAGCCAGATTCTTGAAATCAGAGTCTGCGGACACGAAACAGTTGATAAACTTGAACAGTTTTTGTCCAAACTTGTTGAAACTTGTCCAAGGACCTTAGCAGGTTGTATACTTGGCAAACCAAGCCCAAAAATGCAAAATAACTGAAAAAAGTAAATAATCGTGATTATTTACTACTGCTATAGAGAGATACCATTTTTTACATCTGAACTCGTACAGTGTTAGACCAGCATAATACAAAGCCACCGTGGAATTTTGGGTTCAATCGGATCCAAATTGGTACATGTTCACTCAGTTTTTGAGTTGCTGATTAATCCTTTGATTTTTGCCAAAGACGAGTCTGAAAGTCTCAATTGCAGACTCAATTAGCTCGATTTGCAGTGATATACATAGACCAATTATAATAGCTAGCAAAAACTATACTGTCTTTGTAATAGCTAACTTGATCAAAATTGATACAGGAATCAGGTTGCAGACAAGGAATCGGCAGCTTGACAAGAATTGCAGTCAAGTCAAGTGGAAATTGACGATAAGTCAATCCAAAGGTAAGTACTCTATCCATGACTTCATAAATCTTTATGAACCTTAGATCTGGTCGTGTACTAAGCAACCAGGGCATACTTGGAGAAACCTCCAGTAGAGTAGCCACTGAAGAGAGCATGAATCAAGGCAATTCCTTGCACACTATCCTTGGACATTTTTTTTGATTCAACATCTGAAATGTATTCCTATTAGACTCACTCAGAAACCGGAACAACAATGCGCTACAAGAATATACTTTCATTTTATAAGACTAATCGCCATGGAGCTCAGGTTTACCTGGATCCTAACGAAGAGTACGCTATTCACATTGATGACCATGGTATTGAGTTCGAAGAAGAGATCAGGGAAAACAAACAAGGAAAAACATACATGGATAGAAATGGAACTCAGTATTTACAATTCAAAGACCTTGACCTGATAGACAAATGGGGGTTAGAAGTAAATAACATAATTCCAGATATGGTAAAGAAGAACCACCAACTTTAGAATTCAAGGGATACAATCAAGTTGATTTGAAGCCTTTGAAGCAGCTTAGTACATGTTGGAATTAGGGTTGCAGAGAAACGCACACAACTTGGAGAAGATGAAGGAAGCTCAAAGCACACAATAGAGAGTGTGTTACTTAGTATGCAATGGAAAGATAGATAGCCCTAGAGTGATGGGCATATATACAATGCTCGGGGGAAAAACCTCCTAAAGAGGGAAAAAATGCCCCGGTGGTCCTAATGTGTTCACACACATCACTACCACATGTATATGGTAACAAATCCTCCCTGGAGTGATGCGGTGAACGAGAGCTGGCACATGAGTAAAGGGAAGTGCCATGCCCTGAGGACATGATCAGTCCACAAAGGGGAGTAAGCCCAGCTTCAAGCTTCTCACGAGACAATGCCTTTGTGAAAAGATCTGCAAGGTTGTCCTGTGTTGGCACATAAGCCAAGCTGATCTCTCCTGCTGAGAGCCTCTCCCTGACATAGTGGTAATGCACCTCAATGTGCTTTGTGTGAGCATGAAAAACTGGGTTCCTCGACATTGCCAATGCATTCTGACTGTTAGTGTAGATAGTGTTGGCAGTTTCCTGTCCAACACCCAAATAAGCCATAAGGTGTCTGGGCCATACACAGTCAATAGTGGCTGTGAAGGCTGCCCTGTACTCAGCCTCACAACTCGAAGTGGCCACAATAGGTTGCTTCTTGCTCAACCATGATATACATGAATTGCCAAGCATGAAACAAAAACCACTTGTGGACACTCGCATGTCAAAACAACTAGCCCAATCTGAGTCCGAAAAAGCATGTAAGTCTGGCGGCAATGATCCCCCCTTGGGATAAAACAAGCCAAGATGTAAAGTGCACTAAGGTAGTGGAAAAACCCCTTGACAGCTTTCCAATGCTTAGACCATGGGCTATGCATAAATCTGTTGACCTGTGAGACTGCAAACTGAATATCTGGCCTCGTGTTGCATACATAAATGAGACAACCAACAATAGTTTGGTAAAGAGTGACATCAGCAGGATCGCGAGCATCATGTAGACTCAACTTCAAACCGTTTCCATGCGAGTGGCAATAGGTTTGCAATCCTCAAGTCCAAACTTACATAGCAATGTCTCTATGTAACTTTTTTGACACAAGGCAATACCACCATCACACTGCTTAAACTGTATACCCAAGCAATGATGCAACAGTCCCAAATCTTTCATCTTGAAAGTAGCATTCAAATTGGCCTTAAATTTAGCAATATGTCTCTCATTTGGTCCAGTGATCAGCAAATCATCGACATAAATTACCACAATGAGAAGTACATCACCCTCACGCTTTCTATTGGACTGTTACGAAAGCCTCGTTTAACCAAATGAGTGTCAGCTTTCTCATACCAAGCACTAGGAGATTGCTTCAACCCATACAAAGCCATCTTACATCTGCACACTTTGTCCTCTTGTCTTTTTATGACAAAACCGCGAGGCTGCGTTAAATAAATTTCCTCAAATATGTCACCATTCAAGAAAGCAGTAACAATTTCTGATTGATGTACATCCCAACCAAAATGAGCTGCCAATGCACAAAGAAAATGCACAGTAGTCATACGACAAGTGGGAGCAAAAGTCTCTTCATAATCTATGCCTTTTTGTTGTGCGTAACCCTTTGCAACAAGTCGAGCCTTATGGCGATCGATCTCACCATCCGGCTTGCGTTTCAACTTTTAAACCCACTTCGTACCAATGGCCTTTTTGCCAGGAGGCAAATCACATAAAGTCCATGTGTCATTTTCTATAAGTGCATCATATTCTGATTGCATGGCAGCCATCCAATTTTTTGAATTCTGTGCTTCATCAAAATTCAGAGGCTCCTCAACATCATGTAAGCTAGACACAGCCAAAGCATAACAATCTGATGCATAAGATGCATGGCGAGAGCCTGAACGAGTACGACTAGACAAAGGTGCATCCAATTTACTGTCACGCAAAGTGTGCACCAGCCATTTTGGCATATCTCTAGCCTGCTCATTTTCAGCCCTTTCCTCATCAAGTACATCATGTACATCTGCATAAGTATAATAGGCTGATCTAAAACATTTTCAGAAACCCCCATAGGCTGTACATTTGCCTCATTGGAACTTACATTCGTATTTCCACCACTGAAAAGAGGCAACAAAGTGCCATAAATGTCCTGTGAGCTTACATTACTGTCGCTAGTACATGACAGTAAGGGCTGAACAGAATCTTCCACAAACACTACATCCCGAGAAACCAGAATACGTTTTGTTTGCGGATGATACAACCTGTAACCTTTGCTTTCAGCACCATAACCAACAAAAATACATTTGACAGCCTTATCATCCAATTTTCTGCGCTGCACTTGTGGCACCAAAGCATATGCCAAACAGCCAAAAACACGCATGTGCTCAATAGAAGGCTTTCTATCATGCCATGCTTCATATGGAGTAATAGACTGCAAAGCTTTCGTAGGACACCTGTTAAGTACATAAGTGGCACACATGATGAGCTAAAGCCAAAAAGAATGTGGCAAAGCTTGACTTTTGACCATACATCGTGCCATTTCCGTGAGTGACCTTTTTTGCCTCTCAGCAACACCATTTTGCTGAGGTGTATTGGTGTTTTATCCCACGACTAGCCAGAAATGCATTAAATTCATGAGACATATACTCCCCCCCTCGATCGGAACGGAGGGTGCCCATAGTACATTTGGAGACATTTTCAGCCATAGCCAGAAATTGTTTGAAGCACATAAAAACTTTGGACTTCACTTTAAGCGGAAATACCCATGCATGCCTGGAGTAATGATCAATGAAAGTCACGAAGTAAAGGTAATTGCCCAAGGATGGGGTTTGCATGGGGCCACAAACATCACTATGCACAAGCTGCAACCTGCATGTGGCCCGAACTGAACCATCCTTTGGAAACTTAGAACGCTCCATCTTACCCAAAATACAGCCTTCACAAACATGTTTGATAGGTGAGGCGGCAAAGAAGCAACCGTATCAGATTTCTGCAAACAGCAAACTGGCAAAATTCAGATGACCAAAACGTGCATGCCAAAGCTTTGCATCTGAAATAGCCCTTGAATTTGCAGCAGAATTTGCAAAATTTTGTCCACACTTGTCATAAAAAGTGAGCTTATACAGCCCACGTCACAAAAGGCCAGATGCAACAATTTCATCATCAAAACTGAGATCATGAACTGTACATCTGTCATCCATAAATTTGACTACAACTCCAAGTCTAGCAAGTGCGGATACAGACAAGAGATTCTTCTTGATCCCAGGTACATAAAGTGCATCAACAAGTGTGAAGGAACTGCCATTTGCAGCCGTAAGCACAATCTTTCCAACTCCCTGAACCGGATAAGAGGCATTGTTGGCACAAGTGACTGAATTCCCATGAGGGACAAACTTGAGAGAGGTAAACAGTTCACGATATGAGGTAATGTGCTTTGTAGCACCACTGTCGAAATCCCACACATGTGAATCTGCAGCAATTGACAAGCATGCATCATGGAAAACAGGATTGTAAGTGCACTCTACGCTAAAAGCCCATTCTGCATCAACATCAGCAGCACAGCCTCCTTTCACAGAAGACTCAACAATGGCTGCATTTGTAGTGGAACTAGCATTTGCAGTGGAACCACCCTCTTTCTTCTTAGCCTCTTTGGCCTTCAACTTAGGACACGACTTGATCAAGTGATCATTAGCTTTACAATAATGGCAACACATCTTCTTTTTGCCCTTATCACCAGAATTTCCATACGAATTGCTGTGAGCAGAAGCATTAGGAACAGAAGTTTTGCCACTCGCAGCAGAACCATAAGAAGTGGCCGCATTGCTGTTACCACCCTTTCTTTGAGAAGCAATAAAAGCCTGTTCAACTGCACGCTATCTAGTTCTGTTTTTTTTGGAAAGTGACTCTTGCAACAGCAATGTGCATAATGTATCAAACTTGACAACTTCACGATTTCCTTGGGTCATCAGTCTCCAAGTACTAGCAAAAGTTTGGTAGGAATCTGGTAAGGTATCAAGAACAGTCTGCACAAGGGAATTGTGTGAAATGACTTCACCTGCAGAAATAAGTTGCTCATTGATATCCTTGACACCAGCAAGGAAAATGTCCATATCATCTTACTCATGAATAATCTTCGACTCGAGCTCTTTACGCAGCAAAGCAATTTTAGCCTCATTGCGACTTGCATAAAGACCTGCTAGAATATCCCAAGCCTGTTTTGCAGATTTTGCTGAACGAATGTGAGGAACAATGGTGCGCTTCACAGACAATGCAATCAATGCATGAGCCTGCGCATCCTTTATATCCCAACGAGCTTGTTCTATCGTAGGCAAAACAACTCTAATAGCAGCAATCCTTGCAGCAAGACCTGCAACATCCTCAACATCGTCTACATCCTCAGAACCAGGACGTACATCAATGCCCTGCACAATGTTCCACACACCGTTTGACACAAGAACATGATCATATAAGCCCACATAGGGTAGTTGTCCCCATCCAACCTGTCCTTAGCAGCAAACATCTTTAACACATATGTGTTGTTATAAGCCATGGTAAATGCTGCACCTGATGTGAAAACTGCCAGAAAATAGTAGAAACAAAGCGGGAACAACACCTGCTATATAGTACAAACCGTAGAAGACTATGAGACACCTGTTATGCAGAAAACGGCACTGACAAAAATTATGTACCAAATGAAAAAATAGCTTGTGCAGTACTGCCTCTAGTGGAAACGGAGGCGAAAATGATCCTGAATCAAAAATCTGAGCAGACTAAGCTCAACGAGCTCGCCTGAATTTTTTTTTGACCTACGAATGCTTGCCAAAGCTCATTGAAATCAGAGAAAGTGAGTAGGCGTGGTGCTGGAGCAACTGGCAACTAAGCCCGGCAGGATGCAACCTGCTCTGATACAAATTGTTGGAATTGGGGTTGCAGAGAAACACACAGAGCTTGGAGAAGACGAAGGAAGCTCAAAGCACACAATAGAGAGTGTGTTACTTAGTATGCAATGGAAAGATAGATAGCCCTAGAGTGATGGGCATATATACAATGCTCGGGAAAAAAAACCTCCTAAAGAGGGAAAAAATGCCCCGGCGGTCCTAGTGTGCTCACACACATCACTACCACATGTATATGGTAACAATACATATAATCCTAGGATCGTAGTCTATTGTTGTGAGGATAGAAATGTAGAAGATCTTCTGTTGACTTCCCATGCCAAATCAGGACAACTAACACCCATGAAGATCATCTATTTCTTCAAGATCAAAGATAAGCGATCATCAGATCTACCTACCTACCTGTTTAGGGATTGTTATAACAACATCTTTGTTATGATGACTCCTGAGGAGGTAGAACAAACCAAATATCAAGGATATTCAATAAGAGATTGGATATTGGGCCAAGGACCAGAAACTATTCCAAGAGATGAACACCGTGAGAGATCTTCTGAGAGTAATGTTAAGAAACCAGAAACCACCTCATCACAAAGAAAACCGGGTGACACTAAGGCCAATCTATGGCTACATGAGTCACAATTTCCAACAGACTGGTTTGAAGGACTCGGAACAGGACCAACTGCCAGGAGGCCAAGAGTTAAACCAAATAGACATGTCAGACTAGTTGATTTGCAAAAATGGGTCAGAAAATATAGTGGATCAGGGGATCCATACGACCACTTAGCAAGCTTTAAGCAAGTGCTAAGAGCAGAACGCATATTCGATTTCCATACTCAATTCGAGGGGTTTGGAATGACATTAGAAGGGAAAGCATTGACATGGTTCCAAAACATTCCACCAAGGTCAATCAGGGACTTGAACACATTAGCTCAAGGATTTGTAGCTGCTTGTTCCAAAACAGGGATCAAACACAATACGGTGGCTCAAATCTACAGCTTTAAAGAGAAACAGAGCGAGTCTGTTAGGGATTGTGCAACTCAAATGAAACAATACATTGCTAGATGCCCAGGGCTAGAGATACCAGTAGAAGAACGACTAGTATCATTGTTTCTAGAGGGACTGCTAAACAAAGAACTTCATGCTATATTATATAGCAAGAAGCATACAACCCTAGAAGTGTGTGTGTCAGATGCTATTGACTTAGGAGACAATTGCGATATTTTCAACAAAGAAGATGTCCCTAAGGATAACCAGAGTGAGAAAACAATATCCACTAAACCAGCACAAGTGGGCACGGCTGCTGCAGCACCACTTGAAGCCATAGAAGACATGCTCAAAAGGATGAATGACATGATGAATAACATGCAAAAATCACCTATGAGGGGACCAAGGCAAGGGATACTTCAACATGGACAACCAATTAGAACACAAAAATGGTGTGCAATCGAGGGTAAATAGACCAACCATGAGACCAATGAGTGCTACTACCAACCAAAGTATGATGGGAATGTTCAGTACATGCCCATGAGGCCACAAGGACAACCCATGTATAGATACCAACCTAGCATGGCACCAGCTCAAAGACCACCTATGGGTATGGAAAGACCTCAACCCGTGTTGGGTCAACAACCTTTGTATGCAGGACATAATGTAGTGCCTATAAAGTACATGCATTCAGAAGGAGTCATAGATGAACAAGCACTAGTGCCTGTTACACCCTATGCTGAGCCTAGTCCATCTACAGTAATGGTAGAAGGAGATTGGTATAATTCACATCCACTACCAATGGAAGAACCTGTGACTTATGCACCACCAGAGCTTGCACCAATGTATTATGTAGCTAATCAAGGTATTAGACCTCCTATGGTAAGACCCATGATTAAGCCAAGAACGGAAAACTGTCATGACTGTGGTGCAGATGATCATTGGAGAAATGAATGCCCAAAGCCTGACAAGAACCTCAAGCCATTTAAAGCTTATTGCATACAATGTTGCAAAAGGGAGGACACTTCTCGAAAGATTGTCCTAAAAATCCTTTAAACAAGGATAAAACAGTAGTAAACGTAGTCCAAGTGATACCTAGTAGCTCATCTGAGAGTGAACTAATTGTTCCAATCAAGGTAATCACTAGAGCCCAGGCTAAGAAAAAGAAACATAACTCCTCTGATTCAGAGAATACAAAAATTTCCTCTCAAAAGACCAAAAGAAGCAGAAGCAAAAGGTATGAGATGAGAAGGCAGAAACAAAAGGCTGAAATTGAGGTGAAAGCAAAGAAACTATTCCAGGAAAAGGTGAAAGAAACTGGAAGTGAAATCAAAGAAACAACCGTAAAATTTGGAGGATCAATTTTGGTTGATAAATTTTTTGAGCCTATTAATGCAGCCTTGGAAGCCTACCAAGCAGGACTTAAAGCAGGCCAAAACATGGAAAACAAATGGAAAAACTATCCTTCTCCAGACATGGAATCAGCTAAGCTTGAAGCTTATCAAAATTTGGTAAGAATCACGTAAGAAATGCTGGAAGAACAAAATCCAAGCTCGAAAGTATGGCAAAACCTGAGGAGCTTGTGGTAAGAGACAATCAAGAAAAATCCGAAGTGGTGGTAGAACCCACATTGAACCAAAAGAGGCAGAACTTATAGTACCAGACAGCGAAGATGCCTTAGATGGAATTCCATTCGTAGAGGAAGATTGGCCAAGACATTTATGGGAAAAAGTTAGAGAGATCAATGATGGGAGCCTAACTCTTAAGTCAGATCCTATAAAGGAAGTTTGGTTAGACAACCGACCTCCTGTTATGGACATGGATGTACAATCCTTGTATGGGGATTGCGGATCTGAAGCTTCAGGAATGTCTAAACCATTGACCTTGAAAACAATACCCTCTTACTTGGGAGATAACGAAGATGAATCCATAGTGTGTAAGACCACTCAAGTCAAAAGAGCGGAACAGACCCTAGACGTAGACAACATTCATTCAATCATGTCTACACCCATCCAATGCACTCTTACTTTGGGAGAACTATTAAAACTCAGACCATATTTATGGAATAATCTACAAAAAACCCTAGAGAAGGTGGGGATAACGGAGCTAATCGCAAAAAAATTGGAAAGATTGAAACACAAAATGGATAACAAGGAGATATGATCTATTCCAATGAACAAAGTCAGTATGAAGGGGAAGAAGGAAACACCACCCTTCCAGTGAAATATAATGACATTGAAACCATGGCAATACTGGATAGTGGGGCAGGCATAGCCATAGCCACGAAAGTAGTATGGGAATCCTGGGGACAGCCAGCCATTAGACAAACTTGAATGAAATTGCAATTGGCTGATGGACACATTGAAAGACCATTAGGACTGCTTGAAAAAGTGATAGTTAATTCTTGTGGGATTGAATATCAACACACTTTTGCCATAGTAGACTTTGGGAAAAAACTCAATCACAAAATCATATTGGGAAGACCTTGCATGCGACAGATACATTTTATCCAAGATTGGGGAAACAATTATTTGTACTTGAACCAAGTGGGATCTATAACAAGGGTTAATCTAAAAGATCACACTTATAGAGATGTCATAAAAACGCCCATACAAGAGTTCGATTCAGTCTCTTCGGCTGAAACTAAGCTTCCATCTTGGTTAATCAGAGACACTCCTATTTGGATGTGCGGAGCTTCAGAAAACGGGATTTTAAAACGAGAAGAATGTATCTTAGAAAGGGATTGCACCGACGAAGCCTATGGACTTGAACCCTTTCCAGAGCATTTGTTTGAGCCATTTGAGTGGACTCAAATTTTAGTGACAATGGATGTGTATGAATACGTTGTCAGGAGTTTTTTGGAGCAAGGGATTGTGCATATGTACATATACATGCATGGTGCATCAAATAAAGAATTTTCCATTTTTCAGAGCCAGGTGGTTACGTGGGGCCCACATGTGTACAGGTAGGACATGGTGTACATAGTGCATCGATTTTCACTATTACCAGTACCACTCTGTTTTTTCTACAATAAGGAGGAGTTGGTAGCGCGTAAAACTTATCAAGGAAGCTATCCGCGGGCCGACGACATGAGGTAAGCAGGTGCGTCAGATGGCATCGAGTGGCGTCAGGAGGTCGAACGGGGTCAATACTTGCACGCGGAGAAGTATGGACACGACGTGGGTGTTTTCTTGTGATACTTATGCAGAAAGGTCATCATAAGGACCAATTTTTGGGGCCACTTCACGTGGTTGTGGGATGCATTATTTGGAAAAACTGAGTGCCAGGTGTGCGTATGATGCAAAAAGGTGACAACTATGCACTGCGAGGTCAGTTTTTGGCCTGTTCGGGGTCCGTTTGAGGTCATCTAAAAGGCCACGGGTGCCCAACTAATAAAGCTAAGTGTGGGAACTGAAAAAACTAAGAGAAGACCAGAAAAAAACATGGAGAAGAGAGGAGGAACAGCCGCAAGTGTGTTTTTGTTGTTTTTGGAGCATTTTTTGGCCCTAAACTGCTCATCCGAGGTCGGATTTGAGCATTGTGACATTGCAGGGTGGGGTTTTTGGGCGTTCTGGACGCAATGGTGCTGTCCATTTTGCCAAATTCCTCACAGATTTTTTGCTATTTTTCTGTGTAATCTTCTCCGGTGAGTGAAGCCTCTGCTTAACTTTGTGGTTGTATATGATGTATTTCCTCAATACTGTGTAAACTATTTGCCCCATTGGTGTTGGGCTGAGCTTCATTGAGTCTAAACAACAGCAATTTGCCTCCTTTGAGCTGAATTGAGAGTGTGTGGGTGAGTGTGTATGCGTGAGTGTTGAGTGGGCAAGTGGGAAATCTCTCTCTTCTCACTCCGTCTGTGTGTTTCCTGTCTCGGCCAAGCTGGTTGTGTAAGCCGAGTGGTGCCCCATAATGTGTGTGTGTATCATCCCAAGAGTGTGTGTCGAGTCATTATAGAGGCGTTGTGTGTGTTTCCATCCCGTTTGATGTGTTTGAAAAAGTGGGGGATTGATGCAATAGGCCCGTTACCTATCACAAGCACGGGCAAAAGCTATATCTTGACGGCAGTGGACTATCTCTCTAGATGGGCAGAGGCTATAGGAGTAAAACAGATCACTGCAAAGGATGTGGCAAAATTTGTGTATGATGAAATATGTTGCAAGTTTGGGGTGCCATTAGAGCTACTTTCAGATAAGGGGCCAGGATTTAGAGTTAAACTGCTAGACTTCTTATGCACAAAGATGAAGATTAGGCACCAGCATACCACTCCTTATTACCCGCAGTGTAATGGCTTAAATGAAAGATTCAATGGTGAGTTGGTACAAATTCTTTCTATAGTGACAGAGCACCAAGGAAAGAATTGGGATTTGGAATTGCCTAGTGCATTATGGGCTTACCGTACTTCGGTGAAGACAGGTACAGGGTTTACTCCATTTCATTTGGTGTATGGAAAGGAAGCACTATTGCTTGTGGAGGTAGAGTTGCCTGTGGTCAAGATGTTAGAGAAGTTGCTTGGGCCGCCTAGTGATGCATTCAAAGAGAGGCTCTTGCAGTTACAAGAGGTTTAGTTGGTTAGGATGAGCGCATTGGAGCATTATGGGCAGATGCAGGATAAGGCTTTGGCAAAGATAAATGAAAAGGTCAAAAGTAAGGGTATCAAGAAACATGACTTGGTTTTGCGCTACAACAGTAAGCTGGACAACACCTTCCAAAAGAAGTTTCAAATTAAGTGGGAAGGCCCTTTCAAGGTAGTGGAGTGTTTTCCAAATGGCACATATCAGCTGGCTAACCTGGATGGTGTTCTACATAAGTCAAGAGTAAATGGATTGCGTCTTAAATTGTATCATGCTAGATTGATGATGGTGGAGCAAGATGAGCTGTCTGTGAATCAAGCAGTGTTGGTGAGGGATGAGGAGACCTGTGATGCGGCGAGTCTCATATCTCTCTTTGCTGTTGCTGATCATGAATGATCTAGCAGGCTAGGGGATGGGCAAATTATGTCAGGAGTTTTTTGGAGCAAGGGATTGCGCATATGTACATATACATGCATGGTGCATCAAATAAAGAATTGCCCACTTGTCAGAGCCAGGTGGTTACGTGGGGCCCACATGTGTACAGGTAGGACAGGGTGTACATAGTGCATCGATTTTCACTATTACCAGTACCACTATGTTTTTTCTACAATAAGGAGGAGTTGGTAGCGCATAAAACTTCTCGAGGAAGCTATCCGTGGGCCGACGACATGAGGTAAGCAGGTGCGTCAGATGGCATCGAGTGGCGTCAGGAGGTCGAACGGGGTCAATACTTGCACGCGGAGAAGTATGGACACGACGTGGGTGTTTTCTTGTGATACTTATGCAGAAAGGTCATCATGAGGACCAATTTTTGGGGCCACTTCACGTGGTTGCGGGATGCATTATTTGGAAAAACTGAGTGCCAGGTGTGCGGATGATGCAAAAAGGTGACAACTATGCACTGCGAGGTCAGTTTTTGGCTTGTTCGGGGTCCGTTTGAGGTCATCTAAAAAGCCATGGGTGCCCAACTAATAAAGCTAAGTGTGGGAACTGAAAAAACTAAGAGAAGACCAGGAAAAAACGTGGAGAAGAGAGGAGGAACAGCCGCAAGTGTGTTTTTGCTGTTTTTGGAGCATTTTTTGGCCCTAAACTGCTCATCCGAGGTCGGATTTGAGCACTGTGACATTGTAGGGTGGGGTTTTTGGGCGTTCCGGACGCAATGGCACTGTCTATTTTGCCAAATTCCTCACATATTTTTTGCTGTTTTTCTGTGTAATCTTCTCCGGTGAGTGAAGCCTCTACTTAACTTTGTGGTTGTATCTGGTGTATTTCCTCAATACTGTGTAAACTATTTGCTCCATTGGTGTTGGGCTGAGCTTCATTGAGTCTAAACAACAGCAATTTGCCTCCTTTGAGCTGAATTGAGAGTGTGTGGGTGAGTGTGTATGTGTGAGTGTTGAGTGGGCAAGTGGGAAATCTCTCTCTTCTCACTCCGTCTGTGTGTTTCCTGTGTCGGCCAGGCTGGTTGTGTAAGCCGAGTGGTGCCCCATAATGTGTGTGTGTATCATCCCAAGAGTGTGTGTCGGGTCATTATAGAGGCGTTGTGTGTGTTTCCATCCCGCTCACAACGTCTATGCCTACTCAATTTTGCAATGAGGACGACTATGACATAATTCCCATCTAAATGATTTCAACCATCTACATTGAAGATGAAAATGAGAAAACCAAGGACTTGATGAAAGCTCAACAAGTCTTTTCAGACCTCTACTATGATGCAACAGATGAGTTAGAAGAACACTTAGCTACCTCAGAAGATTCGGGGTTAGAAAAAGAACATGTGAGAGCTAAGCTACTCATGAAAGGAGGGGAGGAAAAGTTTTTTTGACTTTCCTAACCAAAAACCAAGAAGACAAAAATGGTATAGACGAAAAAGAGACACTACAAATGTAAAAGCTAGACCTATGCCATCAATCTCCAGTAGGACACAGTTCCTGATGCAGATAGATACACATGATTGTGTCAAGGATAAAATCATTGGCAGATATCCTTCAAACAGAAATCCAAAAATGTTGAGAACATTGAGAAAAACGAGAAAGGATACTCAAGCAAAGCCAAAAAAATAGGACAAGGAGTCAACCATGACACGAGTCGAGCGAAAAAAGAAGTATCAAGAGTTGAAAAAAGCTCTAAAGGAGATATATACAACCGAAATGGAAACCACAGAAGAGGAGGGTAAAGATGTAATGAGTGTTCCATTCCATTACAAAAAATATACTCTCCAAGATTGAAAAATAATAGACAACCTATTAAAGAACTACGAAAACAGGGCGAGTCCTACGAAGGGCGTGAAAATGTGAAAAAGACAGACTTGGTGGAACCAAGAGAAAAGTCTAGGCCTGCTGTCTACATTGCAAATGACCTAATAGAAGAAGAAGAAGAAGAGATTTTGTTAAGCTCGCTGAAAGAGTACCGAAATATCTTTGCTTGGTCTTACAAAGATCTCAAGGGCGTTGATCCAGAAATCTGTCAACATACCATATCCCCATGAAAGATGCTGCAAAACCAAGTAGACAAAGGCCATACACATACAATGAAACATTTGCTAGAAAGATCAAAGAAGAGATTGAAAAACTAAAGGAAGCTGAATTCATCTATGAAATTGAACACACAGATTGGGTGTCTCCAGTTGTGGTAGTACCCAAGAAGAATGGAAAATAAAGAGTGTGTGTCAACCTCAAGAAAATGAATGCAGCTACCATTAGAGACAAATTTCCTCTTCCAATCACTGAGCATGTTTTAGAATGAGTTGTGGGAAAAGAAGCTTACGCCTTCTTAGATGGATTTTCGAGATACAATCAACTTTTGGTTACCCAAAAGATCAGTGTAAAACTGCTTTTGCAACAGAATGGGGTATTTTTGCCTATCGGGTTATGCCTTTTGGGTTAACTAATGTTCCTACCACCTTTCAAAGATTGATGAGTCATGCTTTTAAAGAATATCTAAGGAAATTCTTGGAAGTTTATATGGATATCTATGCGTACATTCATCAATCCTTGCTGATCATTTTGAACACCTCAAAAAGGTATTTGAAAAATGTAGACTTTATAGGATTTTCTTAAATCCTGAAAAGTAAACATTCAGGGTAGACAAGGAAAAATTCTTGGACATATAGTGTCTAAAAATGGCATAGCTACTGTCATGGATAAAATTCATGTTATTGCTGATTTGTCTATACCAACAACAGTCAGGGGGGTTCAAGCCTTCATGGGACATTATGGATATTATAGATGGTTCATTTACATGTACGCTATAATTGCAAAATCCATGTATAGCTTGATTACACACTTTGAATGGACTGAGATGTGTGAATAATCTTTCATGAAGCTTAAGCAAGCTCTCACTTCAGCTCCAACATTGAAAGCACCAGATTGGAATAAGATATTCCACATACATGTAGATGTTTCCAATTTTTCCATCAGGTGTATACTAGCTCAACCAGGAGATGGAAAAATTAATTTTTCTATTTCTTATGCTAGCCGACAGTTGAACATGGCGCAGAAAATAATTACACCACCACCGAAAGGGAAGGATTAGGAATGATCTATGCTGTAAAAAAGTATAGACATTACCTATTAGCAAACAAATTCGTGTTCTCAACAAGCTATGTAGCACAGGAGGAATAGTGAGATGGTTCATCATTGTTCTGGAATTCGATTTCACTGTGGTTGTAAAAAAGGACACTACTCATCAAAGAGCAGATCATTTGTCTATAATTGTTTCAGGGGAACCACCTAAAGGAGTAGATGATGATCTACCATATGTATATCTATTCTTCGTAGAAATGGTACCTTGATGGTCGAAAAATATGGTGTCATTGATGACCATAGCTCAAGTGGATTCACAAATACCGCTTCCTATTACAATCGGATTAATGGAGCAATCGGCTATGTATCAATTACTAGCTGGTAGGCTATACAAAAGAAAGTGAGATGGAATATTGCTCTTATGCATTAATTTTGAAGAAAAAACCCAATACCTAAGTCAAGCACATATTACCACAGTAGGACTTCACTTTGCAGAAGACCAAACTATGCAAAGGATCTTGAGACTTGGAGTATTTTGGCCAACTATGAGGAGTGATGTTCGCTCTTTTGTAAAGGATTGTCCTCAATGTTAAAAATAAATACCCATACCTCATCTAACATTGTTCCAAATGTCATCTGTTCCTAAGTGGAGTAACTATCTTGTTACTTACGTATCGAGTCGAGCATTTCTTGAGGATATGAGTAAACACCGTCAAAGAGCAATTGAAACTGAAGCAAGAGACTATGCTCTTATTGGAAGAAACCAATTGTATCGGAGAGGTAAGGATCAACATTTGTGTCTTTATGCAAATGAAGACAAATATATTCCGATTATAGAACAAGCACATGCTGGATTAGCTGGAGGTCACTTTTCTAGTGAGACCACCGCAAGAGCAATCTTAATGGCAGACATATGGTGGCCAACACTTTTTGTAGATGCCAAAGAATATGTTCAAAGGTGTGATGCTTGTCAACGAGCAAAAATGCCAACACGAGTAGATAGCATGCCCTTAAGACCAATGATGGGAGCTAGAGCTTTCGCAAAATGGGGTATAGATTTTGTTGGGCCAATATAGCCACCTGCTTATAGAACCCAAGTTCAATATATCATTGTAGCTACGGACTATTTGACTAAGTGGGCCGAGGCTAAAGCAACTCAAAAGAATGATGCGAGAACCACTGCCGCATTCTTATATGAGTATGTATTCACAAGATATGGACTACCAATAGAAATTGTCAGTGATAGGGGAACTCATTTCCTTAATGAGTAATTGAGTATCTGCTTAATGAATTTATGGTCATCTATAACAAATCAGCTCCCTATCACCCACAAGCAAATGGACAAGCTGAGCATACAAATAAAATTCTTAGCTCGGTATTGACTAAAATGTTTAGTTCAAGAAGGACATACTGGGAAATGAATCTCCATGCAGCTCTATGGGCTTATCGAGTTTCATTCAAAACAGCTTTAAGTGTTACTCCCTTTAACCTTGTCTATGGTCTTGATGCCATATTGCCAATAGAGTTTCTATTGCCGACATTAAGGGTAGCTAAGGATCTTGAGTGGACTGGAGACAAATTGTCAAAAAGACTTGAAGATTTAGAGAAGCAGGATGAGCAAAGGCTAACAACTGTAGCTCACATCTATACACAAAAGTGGAAACAAAAACAATTTTTTGATTCCCATCTAATTACAAAAATCTTCAAAAAAGGGGACTTAGTTCTAGTCTATTCCCTTAAGCAACACATTCCCAAGTTTAAGAAAAAGGGAAACGCATCGTTTATCATTGAAGATGTATCTCCAAGTGGAGCAGTTAAGTTGTCCACCCTAGATGGTGAATCAATGGCTAATTGGATTAGTGGATGTCGTTTAAAGAAGTACAATTTGCCGCTAACCAATGAATTGCTAGGAAGAATGCCAGTAGCCAAGCAAAGAAAGATAAAACAATAGCAGGTTATTGATGAAGCCCAAGAGGAAGCTCAGCTTTGGGTACTCAAAAGGAAAGCTACTCTCAAGAATCAACAAATACCTATTCCCATCAACAATGTCGAAATAGATGATTGACAATGGAAATTGCAGAAAGATGTAGTGTCAATATATGATGAATGGTTCGATGGAATGGACCTTCATATCAAAGTATAACCCAACAACCATAGCACAAATGCATTGATCGACACAAGAGCTCGAGTAAATGCAGTCAGTTATTCCACGTACAAGAAAGCAACAAGTTAGTCTTTGACAACAAGAATAACGACTATCAAAGGATGCAACAAGAACCCAACACCATCATTGGGAGTAGTCAACTTGAATGTGATAGTACATGGATGTTCATGCCCTCATCAGTTTTTATGCTTACCAGATAACACATGAATGAGACAATGATTCTTGGAATCTCATGGATGCAGACATACAAGGCAGTACCAGATTGGGATACGAATCAGCTCAAGCTATCACCTAAAGGCGAACAACTCATTGTTCCAATTGCACCAAGCAAGGAGGAATGGAAAGGCAAATACCAGCAAAGCAAACCACTAAGTAATCAATCTTCTCCATCCTATCAACAAGAAAATGCTACAAGTAGCATGCAAGGAGTCAGGAAAATTTGGGTACCGAAAGCACAGCTTAAAGACAAGCCGATTCAAATCTGGGTACCTAAAACATCATCGACAATACCAAAGACGGTTCCAAAGGTCAAAACACAGAGACAAGCATCTTCGAGAAAGGAACCTAACACAAAATGGGTTTGGAAGAAAAAAGAGCACTTATCTTCTCCGCAAACTGGAAAACCAATCAAGAAATGGAGAGTTAAGTCTAAGAAACCTCAACCACATCATTCTGAGCAAGACAAACCAAGATATCAATGGCGGGTAAAAGCTCGACAACAGTCAAAAGTGATACCAACAGCTCAGGTAATCAGCGTGCATAAGCATCCTGATGGTACAATCAAGCAAAGAGCACACAAGCTACAAGATTTGCTCTTTGGAAGAAATCATCAGAAAGCCTCGACATCAGGAACCCTTGAGTTAAATACTCAAGACACAACTCTTGCACAACATAATGGTTTGAACTGCATTGATCTTCAAATCATGGTAGAGCCAACCAAGGCTATGCATAGATACGATTGTTCAACCCATGCACACAGTCGTCCCGGAGTACGCCATTTAGGAGGGGTGGAAGGGCACTAAGTAATTAAGGGCAATGTTTGAAGGGGGAGGAAACATTTTGATGTTAATGTGTGATTTTTTTGCAAAAATACCTAATAAGTTTCTTATAATTCATCAACGGGGGAAAATTCACTGATAATATCTCCCCGACGAGTGTAAATAGTGTATATACTATCAGAAAATCATAAAAAATAGTCATTTTTTGTTATTTTTTACCATTTTTCTTGATATTGAGACTTAAAAGTAAAGAAATTCAACAAAAACTAATAAAGTTGTGTTTTTCAATGTATTTTCTTAATTATCGGATTTTCACTTTGCTTTTTTAGCGCATTTTGTTATTTTCTTTGTTTTTTCTAATAAACAGGTCAAAAATTAATATGAATAGCAAAGGAGCTCAGATGAAAAAATTGAAGACATGATGGTGATAAAAAAGACAAGACGGACAAGCAGAAAAATTTTCAATAAAATCGGTAGATGGAAGCGGGAAGCCTAAATTAGGCGGCCAGACCTACTTTTGCAGAATTCTTGCAGAATGAGCTACAGGAACCCGATTGGGAAAATTATTGAGTCTAGCATAGATTTCACGTCCTAGTATAACTAATGGGGGAATTTGGGAAAAAATGGTTCGGGAAGTCCGGGTATAGATACCCAAGGTAGACTAAAATCACCTCATTTCCACTTGTTGCCTTTGGAGAGAGAGCTTTCGACCCTCGTCGCGCGTATTTTTTGGAGTCCACGGTCACCTGTTTTCAGTGCCGTCTCACACGAGACATGAGGGGTAAGTTCTATACTTATCAATGATCCATTTTGTACGGCCGATAGCTAGTCTAAACGCCTGGAAAGAACCCTAGAATTCGAGCAGTGCATGAAGACCTACGACCAAAAAACGACCATAGCGGCCTGTCAGCTCAACCAAATTGGATGAGACTTGAACTGTAGCATGCCCCAACATAATAGAACACTTCTATAACAACAGTTGACCATTCAAAAAGGGTCGAGGGGGTCCCAAGTAGAAAAGCTAGGTTTTTGGCAGATGTCAGAATTGCATTCTGACTCCACAGACAGCTTGCATACGAGGTCTATACACAATGTATATGATTGGTTTCATAAAATCAAACAAGCCAAGCCCTCAAAAAGCAAAAAACAGCTCAAAGGCTACAAAGTGTCAAATTCGATATACGGGGTCAAATTGACTTCAAATGGGCCAAAATTGGATGAGTTGCTTCACGACTATGTTGCGGACAAGTCCACTGCCTCAAAAGTGACTGACCAACTCTACAAGCCATGTAGTCACAAAAATCAGAGATTTCAAAGTCGACAAAGCATACTGACAAGACCAAATTTTACCAAATTTAATTTATGACTTGTTTTAGGTGTATAAAATGTGTTTAGGTCAAAATTTCCAAGTTTTGCAAGAAAATGTTGATTACTGTAAATATTCGTGACTATTTACTTTTGTAGTTTTGGCTTGAAAATTGTATCATCACCTCACCTATCACTTGTACACACCTATTACATGCCAAATTTCAAGTATGAGCCAAAATGATCAAATGTAACTTGGAAAATTGCCAAAAAACGCAAAGAAGTCCTTGCAAGCCAAATCTGAGTTATGAGCCACATTTTTTGATCCAAATCACTTCATATCACATACACAAGGTCTACACCATGCTTAGAACCAAGTTGTAACAAAAAATGTTCATTTTGATGAAAAAGTTAATAATCACAATTATTTACTTTTTGACCAAGATGGGAAAAATTTGCAACTTTGCCATCATACATCCAAAGTACATGATGCCCTATGCCTACTAGCCAAGTTTGAACAAATTTGAAGCTCAAAATCTCAAAATTTCCTTATATCTACTGTTTCAGAGACCTAAAGTCTAAATCTAGCACCATTTTCACCCTGTGCACCCAAATGAGCCCATATTTCACTCAAAGTACCTATTTGGTATATACTTCAAGCCTATAATGTCAAATTTGCGAAAAGTTGAAAAAGTTACTCAGATATAAATAATCGTGATTATTTACTTTTGTTGCAATTTTTTGTTTGGACTTCATAATTTTGCTCTTTACATGTTTTTATACATCTATGCATGTTCAAAAATTGATTTGAACCAAATTGGACTCAATTTGTCAGTATTTCATATTGAAGGACATTTCAGAGAAAAAAATTTCAAATTTGCTAACTTTGACACTCTATTCACTTAATAGGAGCCATGCAAGCTGCAGAGAAAGCCAAGAAAAATCTCTCGCAAAAGGAGAAGCTGCAAGAGCTACCACCATACCAACTAGACCCCAGTTAAGTCAAAACTACGAAAGCGACCTATCTGTCAAGAGAACAATTGGAAGAGAACAACACCATAGTATTCACAGGTAGATTTAAAAGCGAAGATGGACATCAGGTAGAGCTGCAACTTCTACCAAAAGAACTATATGATGTTGCTGCAAAGTCCGAGACCAAAGAAGCCAGCTGAAGGCTGGAACTTATAGATTTTTACGAACAAGAGCCATGTGGAGTGGATTTCCAAAAAGCTTATGAGCTGTTGTCCACGATCAAAGAAGATGGAACCACCCAAATCTCTTTAGAGCTGGGACTCAAAGATTTTTACGAACAAGAGCCATGTGGAGTGGATTTCCAAAAAGCTTATGAGCTCTTGTCCACGATCAAAGAAGATGGAACCGCCCAAATTTCTGACCAACAAGGGAACAAAGTCGAAGTGGTGATTACAAAAGAGATAGTGGCAGAAGCTCTCAAACTGCCAACAAGGAATGACCATGAGGGCAAGAGATAGAAAGATGGGAGGAACCTTCACCAAGGAAACCGCCGCTATGACATTTGTCGACCTCATCCAAAAACAGGTGGAAGAGCCTGCAAGATTGTATCATTAGAACTTCCACTTTCTCACCAAGAGACCGCCAAGGTATACGACACCCAATCATGCGGCTGCCACAACATTTACACAAGTTCTCAGATCAACAACCAGGCAACCAATTGACCACATACAGTATGTGTTGTACACATTGAAAGGGACAAAGAAAGAGGGAAAAATAACATATATGGGAGCACCAGAGGTTCTAACCAGAATTTCCTACCATTCTATCTGCATGGCCGACAACTTGCCACCTGCCCTAGATCAGAACACTTGGATCGTGTCAGCACAACCTTCCTCTCGAGCCACAAGATGCTGAGAGTCTGATGAAGAGTCTGCTGAGAGCTCGCCAGAGCGGCATAATAGTGAAAGCTCAGATAATGAGAAAAAAGAGTCTGAAGGGAAGAAATGAAAAGAAAAGCCGTGGCAGCACATCAGGAGGAGCCACAATAGAAACATGCCAGGTTTGAAAGAGAAAAGCACTCCTACGAATGCAGCCGCCAAGATCAAGGCAAGGACCCTACAAAGTGGGTACCCATTGAACTAAAAGGACCAAGAACAAAGCACCATGCCAGGAAACAGGCAAAAGATCCCACCGAGTTATTGGAAAAAATGTATCAGAAAGTAGAAGCTTTGAAGCTGAAAGAAGCCCAAGAAGCGGAATGGAAAGCTAAAGAGGCGGCGAAGCAGCAAAAGCAAGTAGAGAAACAACTGCCCAAGGAGAAGCACAGCATGAACGAGGTGATATATCTCATCGACCTTCTTCACCTGCTTCAGAACAGCATGATCACCCCATGCCAAGCCCACCACCATCACCAGCAGATAAATCCATAGAAACTGAGCCCACAAAGGAGATGGAGCCTGAACAAAGAGAAGCAACTGAATCTGCACAACAGGCAGCTACTACACAAAGAGCAACACAAAGAGCAAGAGCCAGATCCGGAAAGGGCAACAAGTCCTGCAACAGAGGACACCACAAAATTTGAACAAACCAGAGAATAGGATTCCGAGGAAACACCTTCTACCTCTACACAGCAAGAAAAGGCCGAGACATCCATGAAGGCTCAGGATGACAAAGCAGAAGAAGGCCAGCCACAGCCTCAAGGGCAAGAACAACCAACCACCACGATGCAACCGAGAGAGACACAAGAGACTGCCAAGACATCTAGGCAGCTAGCAAGAAATGAAGATTGGCAATCGAATGATGAAGTAATCTTGCAAGTCAACGAATATGCAAAGCAAATGCAGGATATAACGGAAAGACTCCGATCAGGAGCACTTAGCCGCAACACAAAGGCTAAAGAACTAGAGATGGTGATTGACGCTCTCCAAGGAGAGTTAGATGAGTGATTAAATATCATCACTGATCTACAAAAGCAAGTGCAGGAATTGAAAGCTGAAGCTGAACAACATTAGCTAGCAAGGGATAAATAGAAAAAGGAGATGGAGGAGCTCAGGGACCTACTGTTAGATGCTTGCAAAGCCAAAGATGAACAACTGAAAGAAGTTACCAACGAACTTCTAACTACAAACCTATTAGTTCAGAAGATTCAAGTACAACTAGATGTAACAAATGCCTCCCTGCAATACTCAGAGCAGAGAATAAATGATCAGGCAACTTTCTTGCGGCAAATACGAGAAAATCCCACAGTAGCCTCTATCAAAGGAACACACGAGGTCTACAAAGCATTAGAAAAAAAGAACAGAGACCTCGAGCTAGAGCTTAAACTGGAGTGGTCTCAACGCAAAGACTTGGATTTGATGCGAGTGCAACAAGAGGAAGAGCTGCTAAAAGAAATAGTCGAGCTTAAAAGAATCAACTAGTTGCTAAGAGATGGATGGCCAGAAACACAAGAAGAGGTGGGAACTTTAGAACAGCCACAGATAGATATCTGCTCAGTTTCTTTCACTGATGGAGACACAGCCAATAGAAGGGATACGTGGCGAGGATGCATTCCACGTAAAAATAACAGAAGCTGATACAGTGCCAATGGTCCATCTGTCAAAAGCTGAGGAAGATGCATTGAAAGAAAAGTTTACACAAGAGGTGGATGAGGTGGAAAGCAACAATGGATTGGGAGTTGAGAGTTCTTCACTCCGCCAACGTTACACAACTCACTCCCAATCAAATCAATGCGTAATGGCATCAGCAATCCTTGGCATATCCTTTGATAAAGGTGGAGTTGCTCCAAGTCAAAGAGAGGATTTACAAAGACATGCAAGTAGAAGGCGCAGATTTAGACCACCCAAAGTGGAGGCTGAGATGGTTGAACAAGAATCCAAGGTATTTGATTCTGTTCACAAGAGCACCTGCGGCCCTACAAAATGATCCTACTTTTTGTCATGTACCAAGAGAAGGACCTGGCAAGCACATGAGGCAATAACAAAGAAGCGGCAAACCTGGCTGAACTACCCAAGATTGCTTGCTCCAAAAAAGAGACCGCCAACCGAAGAGTACATGGTGAAAACCCTAACGGGCGCCATGTCATTCTTCAAAAGTCTTCTGAATCTATCATGTGCAATGCTATATAAAATCTGCCGAATGCTGCTCACCTGCATTGAAGTTTTTTATGAGATGGAGTAAGTAGGCACCCCGTGGATGTCATTCCTCGAGGGTAATAAAGGTTTATGCTACGATCTTAGTGGCCAACCTTCCGAAGAAGTCCTCTATGGCTTCTACGCCAGATGTATGTTCTTACCTTCTCACAATATGTTGGCGTTCGAGGAAGCGTTCTACACAGGATTCTTCACTTGGCGAATGAAGATATTTGGGCGAGTGATCACAACCTTACTTTGAGATTTGTAGGCTACTCACCAGTGGAGCTTAAAAACAAAGTCACTATGCAGTTTTTGCAGGTGCTAGATAAAGAGAGAAAGATCATATACGAAAAGGCCCTAAATGCGCTTAAAGACCGCCTCGCCAGCCGTCAACCTGAAGACTATTTCAGCCCATAAAGCTATGTTACGGGATGATACAGGCGAGGAGGGGGGGAATGTTAGCAGCAAGCTAACTCAAATACCATTTTTCAAAGCTCTCATTGTAAAAATACTTATTATTTTTTATAAATCGAGAATATTATAGCTCCTATTTTTTAAAAAAACCTTGTAATAGATGAGCCGGGGCTACAAGCTTCCAGATTGTATCAACCTGTCATTACCTATCTTTAGTTAGAGCTCCCAAATTATTAGTTTTGACCACCCAAAACCTTGGCTAAGGTATAAAAGCCAATTTTTGTAAGTTATTATTAAGATTTGGATAATCAAATACACAGCGTGAGCTAACGGCGCTCACTTCTCTCCTTCTCGTGCTTCCTGCCCCCTCCCCGGTTATCACATTGCAATCGTGTTTGTTGCATTGCAACCGCATGTAAGAGCTCTACGCATTGACATAAGCATTTCATAGTATTTTGTAGCTTTTGGTGTTGCCGATCCACGACCTAATTTCATCATAAGTAGGAATTTACACTTCAAAATAAAAAACTAAGCATAGGTGGGGTATTGGGGCATCATTGCTAAGCATTTAGGTGCATTCGGGGTCAAAAACGACTAGGTCAAAAATCCACTACTATCAATAAGCGAGATTTGAGACCATAAGCATGTGTGCGTAGGTCTTATATACACATCCTAGAAGTTTCATTACATTTGGATGTCATTAGATGCTGTAACGGATGTGATTTGTTTGCCGATGAGCGATTGGCTTTTGGTGATTTCGGTCACTTGAGTGTAGCTTGAGTTAGATGCGAGTTATTTGTTGTTTTCCGAGAGATTGACAACCTCTTGTAGCCTTTATGCACTAGCCGTTAGCTTCGTCCCATGGATTGACAATTTAATCGTGGTTCTCGCTAAATCTGAATAAGATAAGAGTGAGGTTAGACACCCGTCCCACAACAAGTTAGAAGGGATTTAACGAAGGCAATTAGCACTAGGAGAAAGGTAAAGAGAGTGTGCCTGTTGTAAAAATTGCACGACCTCTAATGAATGAGGATATTACACTTGTGCTAGATTGTTACATCAAAGGAAGATTGGTTAGGAAAGGTCTAGTGGATGGGGGTGCACAAATTTGCATCATGATAGAGGGACTCATGCAAAGACTAGGCATGCACATCCATGAGTCACCTAAAATCAAAGTCAAGATGGCAAACAATAGCAAGGCTAGGTGTGTAGGCGTTTATAAAAATGTTTTTGTTGAGGCCTTTGGCATTAAGAAGGCAATAGATTTTTATGTTATGTCAACCAAGGAAAGTGGTTATCCATTTATTCTTAGAAGACTATGGCTAATGAAAACGCGAGCTTTGAAGGATTGGGAAAGTGGAAAGTTAATTTGCAGGAATGACAATCACAAGAAGGTTGTCTTTGACACGAAGGAGCAACGCCAAGAGGAGCTCCATGAAGAATCATCACAAAGTGAGACGGAGGAAGGCTGGACCGATAGCACTTCAGAAGAAGAAAGTAGGGGTAGCATTCCTGAAGAGGAGTCTTCCATCAAATTCATAGGGGTAAGGTTTAAGCCAAACAACCAAGAGACCTCTTGTTAAATTTTGGAGGAGGTAGGCTCCCAAGAGAACCAAAATATGCAAGATGAAGGGATAGTAGAAGGTATGCTATCAACAACACTTACAAAGGAAGAAAGAGAGGAGTTCAAATGCATGCTAAGGAAGTTTCCTAGGATTTTTCCTAAAGACTACACAAATGTGCGTGGAGTAGATTCTGTTCAACACAAGATCGAGTTAAATCTAGAGGCCACATCTAAGGCTCAGAAGCTACAAAGGAGAGGAGTCATCAAGGAGCAGGCTCTACTCAAGGAGGTAAGGAAGCGTCTAGCAGCATGTTTCATTTATCCTGTGGTTGGAGAATTTTGAGTGGGTCTCTCCCATTGTTGTCACTTCTAAGAAGAACATCACAGTGTGTGTGGATTATCATCCACTCAATGAGGCGATAAAAAGTGATCACTTTTCCCTCCCATTTCAGGATGAGATACTAAATGAGGTAGCTGGTCATGAGAAGTACACTGTGTGTGATGGTTACTCAGGTTACTTTTAAATAGGTATCACATTGGAGGATCAATTGAAAACATCGTTCATCACTCCTTCGGGTTATTATGCTTTTAGAGTCATGCCATTTGGCATGACAAATGCTCCTGCAACTTTCCAACGGTTCATGAACATGGTGTTTTAAGCATTCTTTGGAAAGTCAATTAGGGTGCTCATTGATGATTTTTGCATTTATAGCTCAAAATCATTGCATCTACAAAGGATAGAAGAAGGATTGAAGAAGCTCTATGACATGGGAGGTCAGCTCAATCCCGACAAATGTCACATAGGTGAGGATGAAGTGATCTTGCTCGGTCACAAGGTTTCCTATAAAGGCAATGAGGTGGATCCTTCAAAGGCAAAGGATCTTATTGAGCTACCATCACCTAAGAATCTCAAGGAGGTCATCTCATTCATTCAAAAAGTGAAGTATATGTCTCGTTTCATTCACTTAGCCTTAGAATTACTTCACCCCTTGCAAAAATTGACACAAAAAGTTGCATTTGTTTGATGTGATGAGCTTGAAGAATATTTGTGTAACATTAAAGTCATTCTGTTAGAACTACCAACACTCATGCCTCCTTGTGGGGAGTACACATTCTTTGTTAGCTCTAGTGTTGGGAAGGAAACAATTGGTGCAATTTTATTACAACAAGATCCCCACAGTACCAGGATGCGACCCATATACTTTGCTAGTAAGGTCATGAATGCTTTGGAGAGAGGCTACATGGAAGTAGAACTCATGATGCTTTCTCTCATGTTTGCGGTGAGAAAGTTTAGATCCTACTTGCTACCAAAACCTTTTGTAATTCTGACTATAGAAAATTTGTTTCCTTGGGTATCATTTCAAATGAATCTAAGTACTAGGATCTCAAAGTGGATTATGGAGTTGCAAGAGTTCCAATACTCTTTCAAGGCAGGGATTGTCACTTATAGGGTACATGAGAAGGAGATTAAGGTGCCTAAAGACGCTACCATTGCTACCACCTAAAAATATCCCTCATGCATTTACCTTGTTCTTTGATGGAGCTTTTTGAGACGAGCCAAAGGAAAAGTAGGGGGATGACTAGTGTTGCTCAACCCAAGTGGAGAGGTGGTCATGAAAGAGAAGTTCAATCTACCAGGTTCAACTAGCAACAATGAAGCAGAATACAATACACTACTTCATGGTCTAAAGATGTGCATTCACCAGTGTATATAATGTCTCACCATAAAGGGGGATGCACTTCTCATTGTGAAGCATATTTTGGCATTTGAACATGCAAGAATGAAAGCGTAAGGATAAAAGTTCAAGCCATTCATAGGTTGTTTAATCAATTTAAAGAGGTGCTGCAATTGTATCATATTCCTAGGTAACAAAATGAAGATGCTGATTTGCTTGCACAAAAAGAATTTGCATGAGTGCATGTTATCATGGTGGCAATAGTGGTAAAGCAGCCAAGGTACCAAGGGGATGGAGTCCTTGGTTCCCATTGTGAGCTACATTCTAGAAGGCAATTTTCCACAAGACTTCACAAAAGCTCAGAAGAGGAGACTAATGAAGAAGGAAAGTTCCTATCTATTCCTAGAAGGCTCCCTTTATCAAAGAGGGAAGGATCAAGTGTGCAAAAGAGTACCCACTATTGAGGAAATTCCAGACATTCTAAAAGGGTTTGCATAAAGAAGCATGTGGTGGTCATTTTGCCCAACAGTTAACTGCGAAAAGAATTTTCTTGCAAGGTATGTTTGGCCAAGCGCACTTGTGGATGTCCAGCATTGTTGTAAAAGCTGTCACAAATGTCAGGTACATGGAAATAGAAGATTGGTACATGGTCCAAGGCAAAGCGTGTTTGCAAATGGCTCTCTATACACCATTACTTATGGTGTATAGGAAAGCTTCTTTGAGCTAGTTGTAGCATTGCAAGCGAGTGAGTGATTCATAACCTCCAATCAAAGTTCTACCTACTCTTGCACATCAATTGAATCAATAAGTTGGGTGCAACCACGGTCAAAACTCTCTTGAGTCTCTTCAATTCACGCTTGGCAACCTCATCTCGTTTGGTTTAAGGTGATGTGTTTTCATTTTGAGATTATTTTGTAGTATTTGCCTGTATGTGACTCAAGAGCTTTTGTGTTTGTTTTTGTTGCTTGGGAAAACATTATAAGAGGATTGTATGGTGAGAGGTTTCCCATAACCCTAAGATAATGTATAGATCGCAACATCATCAAACTTAATTGTGTCTTTTGACTCTCCTCCAAGCTGTTTATACACCCACGGCAATCATTTAAATTGAAGCTTAATTCTTGCACAAAAGTCTCTCTCTCTCTCTCTCTCTGTGTGTGTTTGATGTGTATATTTTTAGCATTGATATTAGTGATAGTGTACCCTTCCTTCTCGCTTGTATTGCTCAAAGATCCTCCTCTTTTGCATCCTAATTCGCTCTATAACTAGGTGGTGCCCCTTCACTTGTTTGGCTGTGGATTTTTTGTTGTTCTTTCTTGCTTGTGGTTGCCCCAGCCCATTGAGCAGTATGGGAGCCTTGAGAGGTGTTTAGAGGTCGCCTCTCTTGTTGCCTACCTCCAGCTGCCTCAATTTGGGTGTCCCGCACTGAGGATGACTTTTGTATGTTTTTGTCTAGAGTCAACCTTTGGAATCTTCGCTGTCCTCTTCCTTGCTCTAGATTTTTGGCAGGTGCATGCCCTTGCTGCACCAAAGATTCTCTAACTAGTTAGTGATTTAGTTGAGCAGGTCTTGCTGATCTTCAAACGGTTTCTGTGGCTAATTCCTTTGGACGGCTACTGCAGGTGCGGCTAGGTGTGGTCGTACCCTTCCTAGTTCCTCTTCAAAGGTAGTCCTGGCTTGTAGATGCAAGTTCTTATCTTTAAGGTGGGCTACTTCAGCTGCTACCTCATACCTAACAGGAAATCTTCCCTTCACCTTCTCTTTAAGAATTGGCCATAAACCAGTCACAAACTGGTCTTTCTTTAGGAAATTGGGTGCCCCTTTGCCCTCCCTCAGTGATGCAACCCATCGTCCCCATAGATCCACGAACTTCGGTTCGTATGCTGTATATTCAACCATATTTCCTTGCTTCAACTCCATCAACAATTGCCACAATTTCTCTGATGTGATGCCTTCTCTAAAGCGCCTTAGAAATGCTGCTCTTACAAGGTCCCACCTCTCCTTCATGGCTTGCACCAAGGTGTTCTACCATGATCTTGCTTCCACTTTCATTAACAATGGAAAAATACGCAGACACGAAGCATCGTCATCCCTTCCAGATACGACACATGCTATCTCAAGATTATCTAAGAAATTCAAAGCATCTTTGTCCACCTTACCCGTTGGTGCAGCCAAAGTTGGTCGACCATAGAAGATGGCATGGGCAGGTATGTACAAGCTAACAGAAGCATGGCAAAGAGCTAGAGCAGCTATAAAGATCTTGGGCAAGGAGGTAGCAATGGATATGTATGGTTGATGCGATTCACAGACCAAGAAAGGCTCCAAAAGGGGCTAATTTGGGTAGCAGATGAAGGAGGCTCAAGGTGCAGTCTTTGAGCCTAGGAATGTAGAGCTTGAAGTGCAAAAGGAGCAGGTCTAGACGGCTCAGCCCCAGATACTTGAGTTTGAAGGTGCAATGCATTGTAGATCCGAGCCGGATAGGGCAGCTAAGAACAGGTGGCCCAAGTGGATGTCAGTGTATAGACGTGTAGGGCGTGAATTAAGGAGCATGTCCGTCTTTTCAGATTGCATATTGGAGCTCTGGATAGCAAGTTATGGCCAGTTGAAGTTTTGTCGAGGGGTCAGGTTGGTGCCCACTTGACCACATGGGGAGACATGCCATCTGGTGTTGTTTGGGCCTCAGCAGAGTTTGAGAAGGTGCTATGTAGTGTATGGAACTAGGAAGAACTAATTGCTTGTCAAACGGAGCCCGGAGCGAAAAGTTATAGCAGCTGGAAGATGAGGGGCGGTTGCTTGAGGTTGGTTGCAGATGAAAGTTCATGTTTTTGCGGCCTCATTTGGGGTCTTGGAGAATCTTAAAGTGCAGCAAAGCTGGAGAAGTACAAAGCCAATCATGTGCTTTTGTTGTTGGGCTTTGCGGATCGGGAATCGGACCACCAGGTGGTAGTGGGTAGGCAAGGCAAAAATGGGCTTGTTTACATGCCTTGTGAGGCTTTTGGGAGGTTTTGAAGCTTGGGAGTGAATGCTCTGGAGGCCGCCATGTGGCGGGCCGGATAGTTCCACATGTGACGACAGGGGCTTGGATAGAAGGGTATATTAGTTGGGGAGTGAGCCCATTGCCTTGTGTAGTGCAGAGAGGGGAGCTCCCCCTTGGTGTGGCTATGGATACCGCCCGTTGGGTGCTGTGCGATGGTGGCGCAAGGGGAGTTGCTCGACGGTATTTGCCCGCACTAGTGCCTGGTCAATGGCTGATGGTTTTGTCTGGCAGAGTGGTGGTGGCAAGTTGTGGTGACATGGCAACCCGACTGGGGCAGTTTCACGTGCCCGTTGGGGCCCCCGATTTTTGAAGTGCAAAGTCTTCCCCCCCCCAAACTAGCGATATCGCTAGTGCTCGGGGAGGGGATGTATCCTGCGCGACAGTTGGCAATGCACACAGAGAGAGAGAGAGAGAGTCTCAAGGGCAATTTCAAGGCAATGGAAGGGCAGGTTCAAAGAGCAAAAGGGCGAGTGCAAAAGGCGGCCTAGAGTGCAGTTCCAAGAGGCCGGACAAACCAATGTGTCCACCATGCAAGAATTTCCAAAAAGGGTCACCCAAATGTATGGAAAGCAAGGAAGATACTAAAATATGCTCAATTTGAAGTGCATGAGCTAGAGAACTCCTCTTTTTTTTCTTTTTTGGGTTTAGCCCCCTCTATAAAAGGGGATGAACGTGAATTTTTAGGGGCTTTTGGCCATTTGAGCTTTTTGTTCTTGGAGCTTTTGCCATTAGGTTTTTTGGCCGAGGGTTGTGTCGGCTCAGAGGATTGGTTGTACACTACTACATTTGCCCCCCTACAGCGACGGCTACAGTGACGAATTATCATCACATTAACGAGGCAAAACGGCGTCACTTTAATCGTCGCTATTGTACGTCACATAAACGAGGCTGTTGGCGATGGTTATAGCGACGCATAGCTTTCGCATAAGCAACTGAAATGAGATTTTTACTTTGCGTCACATAAGCAACGTGTGGCATAAACGACGCGTGGCATAAGCGGCAAAATTGTGTGGCATAAGCGGCGCGCCGCTTAAGCGACGAATTGTATTTTTTTAAAAGGTTGCATCAGCGACAATGATCTGGACGCGCAACGACTATATGACGAGCCAGGTGTGCAATTTTCACTCAAGATCTTTAAGTGATCTCTCTCGCCTCCCTCTCTCTCTCACACACACTAGCTCTCGATTGAAAAACACATACAAAACTCTAGCTCTAGTGTGCTCTCTCTCTCTCTAGCTCTTCTACACACACGTACAAACTCTATCTCTCAAGTGGAACACACACACCCACAAACTCTAACTCTCTCTCTCTCTCTCTCTCTCTCTCTCTCTCTATGGAGTCTGTGTTCTTGGATTTGTGATTGCTCTTATTGCTCATATTGTTTGCATTCCGCATAGTAGTGCGGAGGTCGGTTGGACCGGTGCGTACATAAGCGATACAAATTTACAATTTTAGCTTCAAGATGAATTATGGTAAATAACTCTCTCTCTCTCTCTCTCTCTCTCTCTCTTTGCTAATTTTTTAAGTTAGAACTTTAAATCAAATAAAAATAGACGATTATGTTGTTTATTAAAAATATGTATTAAAATATACACATAGAGTCTTAATTAGCAGGCCCTCAAGACAATCTTAAATCCCAAACCTATGATTTATGTCATGTAGCAGTCGTTGCTATAAGTCCTAAATCGGCTCCCTCTGTTCAGTTAAGAAAAACATTCTTGATGTATAATAGATGATCTAGAGAGAGAGAGAGAGAGAGAGAGAGAGAGAGAGAGAGAGAGAGAGAGAGAAACAAAAGATTAGAGCCTAACATAGAAACAATGCTTGCGAACTTCAAAAATGATGCATTGGCCAGTCCCTTCAGGTCTCGCGAGACATATAGCCTGCCAACATGCCTCGTTGGCATGTGGACTTCAGAAATGGTCGATCGGTGAGCTTTTGCGCATGGAGCTCACGTGCCAATGAGGCATGTGAACAAGTTATGTAGCTTGTCGAGACTTTGAAAATGGCCCATTTGCGAGCCGTTTGAGCTTTTGTGAGCCCACATAGCTTGTCCACGTGCCAAAGAGGCAAGCTATAGGACTCACCGAGAGCTCAAACAACTGATCAATGTGTCGTTTTCGAGCGTTTTTCACGCGAGGACTTTGAAAACGGTCCATTGACGAGCTGTTTGAGCTCTTAGCGAGCCGTATAGCTTGTCCATATGCCTCATTGGTACATGGAAATTCCATGTGGGCTCACAAGAGCTCAAACGGCTCGCCGATGGACGGTTTCTATAGTCCACTATAAAAAAAACTTGTCCCTATTTCATACAACTCGAGAGATGTGGGTTTAACATGAAAATAAAGAAAACTTGGTACATGTCGGTACTTGGTACATGTCAGTACTTGGTACTTGGTCCTTGCTTTGGTAGTCGGTTCCATAATGAAACTTCGTACTTGCAATTGGTACATGGTCCATGGTACTAATTGGTCGGTGTAACTTTGTGGTACTGTAATAAATTAACATGAAAAAAAAAAAAACTTTTTAGTGTTAGATTTGGTACTTGATTTGGTACGTTGGTGCAGCCAAAGTTGGTCCGTGCCAGGAAGGGTGATAAGCAGTGTTATGGATGTTAGCAGGTGCATGGTGGCGAGCTAAAGCAGGTGGGAAAGTCCTCAGCAGACTAGTGGTAGCGAAAATGTATGTCTAAAGTGGTTTTTTAGGCCAAGGGCCCTTCAAATTGGATAATCGGGATGGCAGACCAAAGTGTCCAAAATGTAGTAAATGTGCCTTGGAATGTAGGGTTCAAGATACTCTTAAGGCCTGTGTAGACGACTCGTCAAACGGAGCCCCGATGTGAAAGATATCAAAGTTCCAATTTAGAAGCCTTTGCAGATCCCCAACGAGCAGGGCAGATGGGGATAGATGGCCAAGGTTAGCATCAGCAAATAGAATTAGAAGGCTCAAGTTGTGGGGCATGCTGGACTTTTCGGATTGCTGATCAGAGTCCGAATGGGAAAGTTACGGCCATGTGAAAATTTGCAGGGGGGCAGTTGTGTGCCCGTAGGGTCATATTGGAGAACGTGCCATCTGGAAGTTTCAGAGTCATGCCAAGGTTCCCAGGGGTGGTGCATTACACGTGGACTTCATAGGAAGTGGCATATACTCAATCAGAATTTGGATGGGCAAGTTATGGGCCAATGAATTTTGTCGAGGGCCAATTTTGGCATGGTTGGGCCGTCCCACCAAGCGCGCCATTTAGAAGTTTCTTATCCTTGCCAGGGTTCTGGGAGCGATGTGCACTATGTGGAGCAAGCCAAAAATGACGGCTCAACAATCGGGTTTCTGATTAGTGCAATACAGCTCGACAAAGTCGAGGTTAATTTACGAGAAGGTGGATACGAATAATGTTGGCCCATTTTCTCCTTGCTTCGTTCAATGGATCGAAAATAGTGAAACAGGCAATGGCATGTTCGGCGGAGACGAACGACTAGGGGCCTGTTTTGGACGGTGTCACCCTTAAGACGGACGAAGCGATAATTTGGGAGGCCTTTTCTGCACGGGTATGTTCACGTGGAGGGGCGTGGGATCCTTCGCTTAAAGATTTTCTTAAAAAAAGTTTAAAGACTCCAAGGGAGCAACAACGGCGCCCTCGTCCCCTGGAGTGCAAAAGAGAGAAGAGGGATTTTTTTCTAAAAGGGGAGGGGTTTTTTTTGAGAAAGGAAAGAGGAAAGGGAAAAGGAGGGGGGCCGCGCTGTCTCATATAAAGGGAAGGAGTGAAGGAAAAGGAAGGAGAGAAGGAAAGGAAAGGAAAAGAAAGAGAAGGGAAAGAAAAAGAAAAGGAAAGGGAAAAAAGAGAAGAAAGAAAGGAGAAGGAAAAAAAAAGAAGGTGTTTTGTTTCGAGCACGGGGGTGAAGGCAGAAAGAAAAAGGATTCTATGGCTTCGAATTCGGCTTCGGCAGTCCAAGAAGGGGAAGTTTGAGGAGTTTTTTTTCTTGGTTTGAAAGATGGAAGCTCGATGGAGCTTGTGCAAGTGTGCATCCGCAACAAAGGTGAGAGGAGGGAGACTGCACCATAGCAATGGTATCAGTGAGGGTTGCTAAAGCCCAGTTTTTTTCGTGCTCGTCGAGGTCATGCCGACGGGGCTATTTGTATTTAGTGATCTTGAATACAATAAAAGCAGTGATTGTCCGCTTTCAAGCATGTTTTCCCATTTCCCCCCCTCTGTTCTATTGCTCTTGTGCTTGTGTCCACGGTGTCGGGTGTGTGTGTAGGCAAATGTGTCCCCATCGAATCGACGGTGTCTTGTGGCAAAGAGAGAGAAAGAGGCTTTGGGTGTGCGTGGGAAGTTGCAAAATGTGTAATGTGGTGCGTATGTGTTCGATTGTGATCTGATATAGTGTGATCGATTCGAGAGGTGTGCAGGCAGTGGTCTGCTAGCAGGAAAGAGGATTTTGAAGGTGAATCCCAATGGATTGGGGTGTTGTGTTTACTCTGAGCTGTATTGAGGCAGACTACTTGTGTTTCGGGTGTTTTCCCCTTTCCCCCTATCCATCTTCTGGTGTCCCTACTGAGGAGCATGCTGATTGCTCCCTTCAATGAAGGAAAAAATACAAGTTTCCGTATAGGTAAGGATGGCACCCCGAAGCTATGGTCCGATTTTTACAGGTGAAGAGAATCCTGACGAATGGCTTGCAGATTTTGAATTGTACATGCTGTCTTTGCAAATGCCTAATGAGGACAGCAAGATGCAAACCTTCCCTTTGGTGATGCGCGAAAAGGTCAAACTGTGGTTCGAAGCTTTGGAGATTGAGCCGAGACAGGCATGGCCGGCTCTACGGGCAAGATTTTTGCATGATTTTCATAAAGAAGCCTCTCCAGTTGAGATGGATGCGAGGCTAAAGGCTCTAAAGCAGGATGTAGGTGAGGAATTCAGCTTGTTTCTGGATCGTTTTGAAGCATGTTGGGCAGAGTTAGCAGCAACTATGCAGCTAGCCAATGGTGAGTACTTCAAATTGGATAAGTTTATGGCATGCTTACATCCGAAGGTGAGAGAGAAAGTGGACTTTGAAAGCCCAGAGAACTACAATGGGGCAGTGGCAATTGCAAGGTTGAAAGGGTAGAAAATTTTTAAAAAAGATAGAGCAGGGCATAGCAGGTTATGAAGCAATGGCACATGCTGAACCACAAAGCCCTCGAGAGTCAACTCAAGAGGAAAATCAAGGGAATAGGGCTACGTCTACTATTCTACAGCAGTGGATATGTACAGTTCAGGATCTATCAGAGCAGATGCAAGAGCTGCGATTGAGCGTAATCGATAGGGGACAGTCAAGAGGAGCAAGGGGCAGGACAAGGCCTCTACCTGGAAGGCGCTATACTTGCGGTGAAGAAGGGCATTATGCACCCGACTGTCCCCATCCGGTGAGGGAAAGAGGTGGTATCTACCCATTGTTTGGCAGAGGGAGAGGCCAAGCACAATTTAATGGCCCAAGGGAGTAGGCAATTGAGAATCCAGTGCAGCAAGCCCAAATGGATGGCAGTGAAGTCCCTAGGGTGAACATCATTGGGGTGGATAAACAGGATGTTGAAGTCTTGGCCAACAAAAGAGCTAGAGCTGAAAGGGAGACAGAAACTGGGCGGGAGACTGGAGCTCGTAAAGGCAAGGAGAAGGTATACGATGGGAAAGAGAAGCCTGAAGCTAGCAAGAAAAGAAGGCATCACAGGATAAAAAAAACAGATTTCCAGCTTGGGCGCGGCCATCCAGAGTATGATTTGGTGAGTGATGTACGAAGTCAAAGAGCTAATATTACTTTTGGGTAGTTGTTGGCATTGAACCCAACATTGAGGCGGCAGTGGTTGACTAGTGGTAGCACTAGGCTACCAAGGGGTAAGGGCAATGTGCAGGTGGTGCAAAATATGGCACTCAGGGTAGGTAGCCTGACGGATGTTCTTCCTTTGGTGGATGTTGTCATCGAGAAAAGGATGCAGGTTCAAGCCTATATAGATGGGGGAGCACAGGTTTGCGTCATGATGGAAGCTGCGATGAAGGAAATAGGGGTCAAGGCGGTAGCCAAGGCAAATGTGCGCATGAGGATGGCTAACCATGCTAAAGCTAGGTGTTTGGGCATGGCCCAGGACGTAAGAGTGAAAGTGATGGGCATAGAGTGCTTGATCGACTTCTTTGTGATGAAATCTAGGGATAACACATATCCTATCATCTTGGGTAGGCCGTGGTTGTTGGCAATAGGTGCCAAACAGGATTGGGAAAGCAAAGTGTTTACCTTACCTGATAAAGAGAAAGGAAGACAAGTGGTGCTGGATTTGAAGACCAAGGAAATCCATTTTCATCCTATGGCGGCGAGAGACGAAGTGGACACCAACAGTTATGAGTACGAGACTAAAACAGCCTATGATGAGGGCTATACAGATACAGAGGAAGAAGAAAGCGAGGATGATATGCTCAAGATTGATGCTGACTTGTTTGGGGTCATTGTTGAAGAACCTTGTGCGAAAGAGGGGGTGCAAGCACAGGTGCATGGCATGGGTACTAAAGAGGTGGTCAATATGCTAAGTGGAGACTTGACCCAGAAGGATAAATAAAGTTATGTCCAGTTGTGTGCATCTTTTCCAAATCTATTTGCAAAGGAGTATAAAGATTTGAGAGGAGCCAAGGGTGTTGAGCACAAGATAGCTCTCAAAGAAGGCTACAAACCTAAGGCGCAGAAGCAAATGAGATTGGGTGAAATTCAAAAGGAAGCCCTTTGGCAGGAGATCAATCAATTACTAGATGCAGGTATTATATACCTCGTAAAGGAATCAGAGTGGGTTTCCCCGGTGGTTATCACTCCTAAAAATAATGGGAGATGGTGGTGGTGTGTGTCAATTATAAACCATTGAATGCTGTGACCAAGAGGAATCACTACCCATTGCCGTTTCAGGATGAGATTTTGAATCAGGTGGCTGGCCATGAGAGGTATTCCATTATGGATGGGTTTTCAGGTTACTTTCAAATAGGGATTGCTCTTGAAGACCAACTGAAGACGACATTCATATCTCCACGGGGTTGCTTTGCCTATCACACAGGATGCCGTTTGGTTTCGTGAATGCCTATGCCACCTTCCAAGACTGGATGAATAGGGTGTTTGGTCCCTATTTGGGCAGGTTCATTAGAGTTTTCATGGACGATATTGGATGTTATAGCTCAAGGGCAGACCATTTGTCAAAGCTGCGATTGTGTTTTCAAAGGCTGGATGAAGAGGGAGGTCAGTTGAACCCCAAAAAATGCAAATTAGCGCAGCCCCGAGCATCATTGTTGGGCCATGTGGTGTCACAAAATGGGATTGAAGCGGATCCAGAAAAGGTCAAGGCTCTAGTCTTGATGGAGCCTCCTGCCAATGCACTGGCTTTGGTGTCATTCGTGCACAGGCTGAAGTATTTGTCAAGGTTTTTTTGGATGTTGTCGCAGTACGTATACCCCCTTCAAAAGAGGGCGCAGCTGATGCACGGTTTTAAATGGGATGAAGAGGCTCAAGTAGCTTTTGACCGGGTGAAAGAAATCTTGTGTCAACTGCCTACGGTGTGTCCTCCCAATCATGAAGATGATTTTTATGTTGTCATGACGGTAGGCACTGTAGCCATTAGGGTAGTACTATTGCAAAAGGTGGGAAGAAGCTATAAACCTATTTATTTTGAAAGCAGGATGATAAGCCCTAGGGAGGCAACCTACACCAAAGCCGAACAATGGGTAATGGCCTTAGTTTTTGCCTGCAGGAAGTTCAAAGTGTATCTCATTGTTCGAAGGTTTTTTGTGCTAACGCGCCAATAATTTATTGCCGTAGATAGTGTTGCACTTGAAGCCAGGGAAGTGGATCATGAAGTGGGTGATAGAGCTACAAGAGTTTGAGTTTGAATTCAAAGTTGACCATACAAGTCGGTCTCACCTGGTAGATATTCTGGTCAGCAAGGCAGTTGATTTGCCAATCTATCCTGGGGTGGTGCGAGATGAAACCAAGGAGGATCCTGATTTAGTGGAAGCTTTTACCATGTGGTTTGATGGAGCGTATAGGAGGGTAATATAGAAAACAGGTGGAGGTGTGGTGATACGAGATCCACACAATAGGGTGATCTTTTCAAAAGCCTACAACTTGGAGGATGCTCATACTAATAATGAGGCGGAGTATCTTACCCTCCATTTAGGTTTGAAACCGTGTGTTGAATTTGGTATATCGAGGTTGGTGGTGAAAGGTGATGCATTGTTAGTCATCAAGCAGTTGTTGGGCCAATGGCAGGTGAAATGGGATTCATTAAATAGCCAGGTGGTTACGTGGGGCCCGCATGTGTACAGGTAGGACATCATGTACATAGTGCATCGATTTTCACTATTACTAGTACCAGTGTATTTTTTCTATAATAATGAGGAGTTGGTAGCACGTAAAACTTCTCGAGGAAGCTATCCGCGAGCCGACGACATGAGGTAAGCAGGTGCGTCAGATGGCATCTAGTGGCGTCAGGACATCGAATGGGGTCAATACTTGCACGTGGAGAAGTACGGGCACAACGTGGATGTTTCCTTGTGATAATTATGTAGAAAGGTCATCATGAGGACCATATTTTGGGCCATTTCACGTGGTGGCGGGATGAATTATTGAAAAAAGTCGAGTGCCAGGTGTGCGTATGGATGCAGCAGGGTGACAACTATGCACTGCGAGGTCAGTTTTTGGCCTGTTCGGGGTCCGTTTGAGGTCACCTAAAAGGCCAAGGGTGCCCAAGTAATAAAGCTAAGTGTGGGAACTGAAAAAACAGAGAGAAGACCAGAAAAAACGTGGAGAGAAGAGGAGGAACAGTCGCAACTGTGTTTTTACTGTTTTTGGAGCCGGTTTTGGCCGTAAACTGCTCATCCGAGGTTGGATTTGAGGACTTTGACATTGTAGACTAGGGTTTTGGGCCGTTGGCGGACGTGATGGTGCTGCCCATTTTGCCAAATTCCTCATTGTTTTTCTGTTGTTTTGGTTGTGTAAGTTTCTCCTATGAGCGAAGCTTCTACTCCAATTTGTGATTGTATCTGGCATATTTTACCCATATTGTGTGAGCTGTTTGCCCCATTGGTGTTGGCCCAAGCTCAATTGTATCTAATAATCAGAAATTATCCTCTTTTGAGCTGAAGTTTTGGGGTGTGTGTGTGTGTGTCTCTCTGTGTGGAGTGGGTAAATGGGTAGTCTCTCTCCTCTCACTCCATAGGTGTGTTCCCTGTCTCGGCCAGGTGGGTTGTGTAAGCCGAGTGGTGCCCCATAGTGTGTGTGTATATCATCCCAAGAGTGTGTGTCGGGTCATTATAGAGGCGTTCTATGTGTTTCCATCTCGCTCATAGCGTCATACTCCTCTGAAAGGGGATTTGTAGACTTGCTAGGGGTGTAGGTGGCTCTTGGCACTTCATCGGGGGCATATGTTGATGCTCTTGGAACTGTTGCCTTTTTGAAATCCTCTGGGAGAATACGTTGGTATTCTCTCCCTTACCTGTCAACAAAAACGATATCCTTCCCCATTGCAATTTCCTTCCCCATTGCAATTTCATAAGAGAATAAGTAAAGAACCTTGTCTTTGCTTAACTCGTTTGGATAGGGTTCTTTGCAGCGAAAGTAAGAGACTATTCCCTCACTCTCATGCTTGTAAATTCCCACATTCTCATTATAAGTTAAAACCCTGGTTGTTTTCTTATCATACATAAAAATTGCTCCAGGTCGATCAATGTTTGGAGGCGGTTCTTGAGTTTCTGAAACCATTTTCCCCTTCGCCACGTTATCTCCATATCTGTTGTAATCTTCAGAGTTACTAACTATCAGATAGTGGTTCCCCTTTTTGTTTCAGAATCTATCTCCATCATCATAGACTCGGATTACCTCCAATCTCTGAGCCGGCCTTTCTTCAATACAAATACACTTACGTCCTCGATAGTCAGAATAAACTAGAGCTCCCCTCGAGTTTGTTCCTTCTAAGAAGATCACAGTGAACTTGGAATTATTCAAAGGATTAAGGGAGGTGCTTCCTCCTGGCATTGGTCCGTCATATGTGAAACCTCTTGGTTGTTGACTACCCATCATGAAGAAGGATTTGTCTGATGAAGTATCAGTATCACTACCCTCCTCAATAATCGGTGCTAGTGGATCTAGCCTTGCCTGGGTTACACTCTCCTCGGTGGACACTAAGCTACCTTGGCCACCTGCCACCTTCTGGTCTCTAAAAATTTATCTTTGTGATCTTAAATTCATCAAACTTAGCAATGCAACTTATCACAAATCCAACCACTCACCTGGCAAAGGATCAGTCTCCACACAACTTCTTGCTTAATTGCTGAATATACCTGTACACAAGCGTTTAATTTCGGCAATCGAATCAAAGCATTTAACCGCTAGAGGTGATCTTAGTAATGATTGGTATAACTGGAGAGTTAACCTCAACCACTACTGTATTTTATACACTGCTGATGTTCTGGATTAGGTTTGCTAATCTGAAACTGTACTTCCCTCGGATGTTGGTCAATTTACATGAAAAGTCTGAATTCAGTCTTTGCTCTGTCAAATGGTCAAACAAGGTCCAAATTCACTTCTGAAAGAAGTTCTGGAATCCTTAAGCCAAATGGAACCTCACTGTATAAGCTCTGTCAAATTTTCCCTTCACTAAGCCCCAGAAGACATCCTACGCGTAGGATGTTTCCTGATCTGTTTTGTTTGGATTTTTGCACTATGGATTCCCCTTGATGTGCTGAGTCCACAACTGTTTTTACTTTTTGATTTGGACACCTATAAGCTGGTCAATGGATCAGAAATCTGTTCCGATAGCCTGCTTGCTGGTCTTGATCAGTCTAATCAACTCCAATTTGGACCAAAATTGACTAGAAGGCTTGCCTCAGGCTATACAACACCATGCTATGCCCACAGTCAGTATCTGGCTTCAATTTCTTGCTTTAGACATCCTACGCGTAGGATGTCTTTTTGCTCAGAATGGCCTTAAATTCACAGCACAGACTCCTCTTGAGGTGCTGATCACTTTGGTATGCTCAAAATTGAGTTTGGAGTGCAAAATCACACAGATGACATTCTACGCGTAGGATGTCTTTTTGGCCTATTTGACCCTAGACTTGACCCACAGCTTCCCCTTGATGTCAGCAACCCAGTGGTATGCTTAGATCTTGGACACACGCTCCCTAGATTCCCTCTAAGACCTAGAGAGTCCTCCACCCTCTTATCCTATCTAAATGTAAAACGAGACTCTTGGCAAGCCAAAGAATCCGTATCCTCAAGGACTAGTCTCGGTCACCTACCTAAGGTTTTCGTCCCCGGCAGCGGCGCCAATGTTGGACGGATACGCCGCGACGGACGTAAGCACAACGAGAACTCACCTAACAAGATTTGTTAGCTAAAGACGAAGCTTGACCTGCAGGCGCGTGGAAGCAAGCATAGGGTGTCAACCTACACTCGACTGACTCCTAACTACGTCCTACAGAGGTCACTACCCAATGTCTAAGTCACAGCTTTCAAGAGTACATAAGAGGAAACTTCCTACAACGCTTTCTAAAGCTGAACACCCATCAAACAATCTCGAAACACCACAGAACTTGAAGGAGACCCTACTAACACCAATAGGTCGCTCTCCCTAAGACTATGAACCAAAACCCCAACCCAAAACACACGGTGCAAAATCACGTAGGATGTCTGGCCGAAATTTGCAGGTCTTCGTTTCCGAAATCTAAAGTGCCTAATGTGTAGCTCTACTCAATGCAAACGCGTGGATATGTTGTAATGCAAAATCGGACAACGTATGCTCACCGAATCACCAGGTGAATCTCGTAGATGGAGCTCGCAAAACCGGACCGTACGCGTGCAATGTAGGTATTGGCGCGTAGCTCTCATCGGGGGCAACACACTGCACTTCTCCGCACTCGATTCCGACCATCGGTACGTGCGTAGGGTCAAGATGAAGCTCTCACTCTCTCTCGTACACAGTACGCTCACTCACAGACTTCAAATTTCTTTTAAAATGACAAAAGGTTTTTTCATTAAGGTCAAAAAGTGGTATAAATACCTTACAATTCTCAAACCCTAAAGTTCCAAATTAACCATTTACTCAATCTAAATGTCAAAACTAGGATACAATCTGGAAACTTCTGTAAGCCCCAATATTTACAAGGTGAAATGTCGGGTTTTTCTCAATAAATGAATAATTACAAAAAATACTAATCTGCCGAGCCGTCATTTTCCGTAGGGTGTCCAGCTTCTAACAATGGGAAAAACCAATCAATCGATGTCCTCATTGGTCTCAACGTTTAGGGCGCCAAGCAAAGCAAACAGTTCCATTAACTTATGGACTGAGGCACTACTTGAGGAAGATGAAAATCAAAAGGTGAAATTTTCTTTTCTTTTGCAGTTGTGTATGGATTAACACTTCTTTTATATGTAATAATCCTTGCTATTAATTGCTCGAAGCTAGTTGTTTATGATGACGACTTCATTCCTTGTCCTCGCGACGAGGCATAGGAGACTTAGGAAAGAATTCCTCCCTCGGCCATTATTTGAAGAATTTGAGCTATCCAAGTTTTTTGGTCTTCCATTCCTTCTTCTCCATTGATAATGCTACCTTTGATGACCTTGAAGACCCTATCAAGATATCTAAGAGGCACCCTCATCAGATGGAATACATACAAGATTATGCTTCTGGAGAAGCAAGCATCAATGACAATGTTCGGTCAAGGCCCAGACATGTATGGCTTGTGGAGTCGCTATTTTTTGACACAAGCATCATATGGTCTAGCATGAGGAATCACAGACCCTCCCCATTTATTGCCGCATGACAAACACGCTCTATTTCACAATAAGCGGCGAGCCCTAGCTGATACATAAGAAACACCCCATGCTAAAATAGAGACTGAGACAATAGTGCCCAGCTTGAATGTGCCATTGGCAAAAGAAGCTGGTCGTGTTGTTTTTATCAAGAGATGAAGAGAAGAGGAGCTAGGAGGATCACTCACACACGGCCAAAAGGCCAGAATACTTTGTAACATTTGCAAGGAAGAGTGATGAACAAGCTCCAATTTATATTTCTAATGCAACAAAAAAGATTACATCATTTTTCTTGCTTTTCTAGCAAAAAAGATCACATCATTTTTCTTGTTTGTTGTAGGTTTAATAACAATGTTGAAAAGTGAGGCTACATCGTTGTTGGATCATACAAAGAGTTCTTGTAGGGACTTGCTATCTTTAAGAGCTCTTAGACAACTTGTGACGGAGTTGTCCAAATCTTTCGCATGCATTCTTTTTGTAGCCGCCACTTTGCATATCACATTGCGGAAGATGATGCCTCCCATATTTCCTTCCTTCATTGTTTGCTTGCCAATCTCACTGGCTGGCCAATCTGGCTGTCTCTGACTTGTTCCTTGCATAATAAGTCCATTGATGTTGTTCCTCCAAGCTATTGGCTTTGTCTGCACCACCTTTGTGGTGGGTGTGGCTGAAATAACCAGTATGAGCTTCATAGTGAGTTTTCTCCATGCCTTTAGACCAGATAGCCAAGTTGCCATACTGCCTAGCTAACCAGGGCATGTGGTTTCATACAATGTGTTGCATATAAAACCAACACAAACTTCATATGAAAACATGTTTCCATAATATCAACAAATTACTAACTATACCATGTAATGAGTGATATGCTGATTAGTCCACACAGATATGAAAGACTTGTGGAAGGTCTCTAAAGCCTCTTAAAAATGTGTATAGTCAATATCGCTCCGTGTATTGAGCTCACAGAACTTGAATATTGCATCCAAGTTTTTTCACACATTTGTCTTGCAAGTCCTTGCTGCACTCTTGTCTGCATGGTCAACCATTGCATTGTGGAGATTTTGCCACCTATTGTATCTCAACGCTTGCTTTTCTCATGCACTTTGGATTTTATGCTGTCTGCCACTTGTTGGCATTGATAGGAGGCATTGATAGGAAGAGCAGAGCTTTCACACTGCCAATAAAGAGCTTTTTCGGAACGTCCCAACCATTCTTAGACGTCTTTTGATCTATCTTTACATGCCCTCCATGCAGGCCTATACTTGAGAAATTTGTTTCTAGAGCCAAGATAGCCCTTTGCTTTGTAGGTGTGGGCCGAGTAGTCCAAGCAAATCAAATGTAGAGGAACATGAGTTTCTCAATACTTCTTCAAAGTGCCTACATCGTGCATATGTGAACCCTAGGTAGTGGGATGTCCAACACTGGCCGAAAGTTAGGGTCTTGTAGATGCCTATCTAGTGCTCTCCTCCAATACCGTTTGTCAAGGCTATGGACTCCCCCCATGCAATACATGCATGGGCTTTTTCTTGTTGCTCCTTTGGAGACATTGTACATACACTTCAAGGTCTTTAGATCTCTAGCTATATGCCACTCCATTGTGTAGGATCCCATGTTGTAAACATCAAGTGTCTTTCCATTTATCTGCTCATTCATTACTTCAGGGATGCTTGTTTGCTGAAAAACCCAATTCAGTATATCGAAGTTCTCCGCAAGCACCTGCAACAAAGATATTTAGCGAGTTCAAGTGCACATGCAAAAGTGAGCTATCTAAGATAATCATTATGTCAGTACACCTTGAATGTGGCAAGAAGGAATATATTATTGTTAGATTGCACGCTAAAGTTTCTAGGATTGTTAGCTGCACTGCTTCCATCCAGTGCTCTGTTCATTAGTGGTATTGTGACTCGCTCAACCTTAGTCTCCTTCACAAGCTCACATTCATCTAGTTTAATCACAAACTTAAGAACACCAATAAATTCTTGTGGAATAACTTCAAACATATGTACAATGTATATCTGCAGAGAAATCAGATCATAAAAAATATTGTTGTACTTGTCATAAACCACTTCATCTGCACGCTGATGGCGAATTATATGTCGATTTGAATGTGGAAAGGGAGCCCCAGCGTTTGCAGCACCTCATCGTTGACCTTCTATCTTGTCTTTTGAATGGAGAAAGGGTTTGGCAATAGCGTGTGTTTCGAGTGAAACTGCTTACCTTGTTTTTTGATGGACCTAAAAAGGATAGAGTTCAGTAAGCTGAATCCCCTTATAGTGTGAGAGAGATGCGCATAACATTACAAACCTCAAAATTGTAGAATATCCTTTATTTGAAATACCAGCTTCATCCAAAACAGACTGAACATCCCGTTCAGAAAGCTAATTCTCTTTCAAAATAGTGTCAAGCTATTTGGCGGCGATCTTGCCATAGCTCTTGTCATCCAACAACCTGACAACATTTTTCTAATTCAATATGAGGCTGTATGGAGAAGAGAAGTGTCATAAAATCTAATATATAACGAACCCAAAGGATTTTCTCATATTAAATTGATCATTTAATGTGGGAGAATAAACAGGAACAAGGGTTAGAATATAGACATGTGCTTATGGATCTGTCTCAACATGGGGCCAATGTTAAAGGGGTCCAAATGAGAGATGGTCTTTTAAAGAGCAATGCTGCCTAATGGAGCTTAAAGACCTTAGGGTTAGCTTCATTAAAGACATAAAGTTAGTGTTAAAAAGTCCTTTGACCTTAGGCAAAGCTAGGGCTGACCTTGAGGTGGGAATCCTACCCAAGCATGAGGTGCTTGTTGTGCTTGCTAACTAAGGTGCTTAAGGTGTTGATAGCCGTTTTTCGGCTCTCTGTAATTGCCATAGTGAGTTACCTCACCCTACCAAAATCACATAAACACCGTGGCTATTCTTACCTTCTCATTGTACATAGGTGTGTGTGTGAGTTAGGGGACTTTTTCCCATATCTTCTTAAAACCCTCAACTAACTAGTCACTACGCTAGTTGAGCCAAAAAAATAAATAAAAACAAAATCCAAAGTATATTATGGCTCATTGGTGTGTAAATATCTCATTGTATATAGGGCCTAAATATTGAGGATTTTCATAATTATTTTGGTATTTATTAAAATATTTCACCTAGGTGTGTGTTATTTTCCTATATATGCTATGTACATCTACTCACCATTACCATAATATTTTTTACCTATGTATTCTATAAAAAATCATTTCATGTAAGCTTCTCTTATTTTTGGTGTGAATACACTCCAAAAAACAAACCTAAAAAATACCTTTCACCATACCTTTCATCAGTTATTGCCTTTCACTAAATTCCTATTTCCTAGAGGTATTTTTTCTTATCTCTTGTAAATAAATATACTTCAATAAAAACAAATGAGGGTTCCCTCATTTGATTCCTTATATTTTCATATATATCTTTTTTCCATTTTATATTTATATATAGCTGACACTATTCTAGATTCCATAAATTGTTTATATATACTAGCCTGTTTTTTCCCATCATATCCATGCATTGTATTTATGCATAATCCACAACCATTCACATTCTCAAACTCCTAAGAATCAATTAAGTCATGTTCTAATGCAAGGAGGGGCTCACCTTTGGAGCTATATGCAAATTCAACAAAAGGGGGGCCATTGAAGACTTTTTTGTGAAAAAAAACATGTATTTTTGTGGGATTTTTTATATCCATCTCCACTCCGAACTTGAAGCGGTGGCCAAAAAAGAAAATGTGGACCAAGAGCTGAATAATCATCTCAAAATTTTTTGGTGATTTTTGGAGCAACCACCGGTGAGTTGGAATTTTTTGAGTGGAACCCAGTCTGCCCACTTTTCTCACAAGTAGCCCATAGTCTTCTCTCACCTCTTTCCACACTTCTACACACACACACACACACACACACACACACACACACACACACACACACACACACACACACACACACACACACACACACACACACACACTCATTTCTCTCAATCTCTCACTCAAACCTGAACCTTCCGTGTTTTCTCTCACCTTATTCACCATTAACCTCCCCTCTTACTTCCATAGCTCTTATATGAGATCTACATGAACATACACCATCTCTATGCCTCTCTCTATTACTTCCAAAGTACAATTCCATCTTACCCCTTCTCTATATACATAAAATTCAGCATGTAAACCATGCTTAACCTCTGCAAATCAAGACATCTCATCAATCGAATTTCCATTTTCATCGCGATAATTAACGTTGGCGGCGGTGGCGTAAAGAAGAGAAGACGAAGAAGAAGATCGATAGTCATTTTGAGAACCTACACAAGTAAGTCAAAAACTTCTTCAAGCTTCACCATCACAATGATTTTTTCACTTCATTCAACCATCTTACTTTAACCATCCACCTCATTCTACCCATTGTAAATATAACATTAACTTTCTAGTGATTACTAACACTAACGACTAACATACTAACACAAAATAGCAATTGAACTAACCATAAAAGACACCTCACCTCAAGACATGTGCATAGTAACTCTCTCTCTCTCTCTCTCTCTCTCTCTCTCTCTCTCTTTACTTAAAACTTTACTTTCACCTTATCTACCATCAATAATGCTCTCTTTTGAGCCCACATCCTTGACTCAAGCAGACAAAGAAGGCCCGCAATGTTTTGATATTAAAAAAAAATCATAATCCTGGTTTGTTAGCTTGTAAATTAGGATTTCCAATAATCTTAATGAGGGGTCTCCAACCTATAAATAGGCCCCTCTCCTTCTTGTAAAACAACTTGCAATATCTCACATAACATCCCAACACTCTATGCATGAGGAGAGACTTCGGCTTAGCAACCACTTTGTGAGCTTCACTTTTAGTGTGAGAGAAGCTTTCAAGCTACACATTACAAGTGAGAGAGCGTGAGTTCAAAATCTCAAAACCACTATTGTATATGTTCTTCTATCATCAATGAATTGAGGTTTGGTGTATCAAAGGCGTGATTCGACATTCAAATCTTCGTGCTTCCACTTGTGCATACGGTTTGGTGAATTCAAGGTGACTTGTGTATTTTGAGTTTCTATCGTTTGATCTTGTTTTAGAAAGCGTTTTAGTGTGTTTTCATTGCCAATTTTGTGTCCATTGTAAGAGGGTATTGTGGTGAGAGGTCTCCCACGCCCTAAGACGGTGTGTGTGTGTGTGTGTGTGTGTGTGTGTGTGTGTTGGCAATTTTTTATCATTCACTAAGCATTGAGTTAGTTTTGTACAAACTCTACGATAGCATCATAACAAACCATATCCATTTGCAAGTCACAAATAAGGTATTATGCAAGATCCATTCCTCTCTCTCTTCCCTTTGCTCTAGCTCTCTCTAGTCCATTTTGTGTGTGTCTTGGTGTGAGGGTGCTTGTGTGTGTTTTGTGGTGCATCTTCTTGGTTGTGACAAAATCTCTCTTGCGTCCTAGTTCGCATACCATAACTAGGTGGTGCCCCTATCTTGTTTGGGTTTGGCTGTGGGTTTGTTGTTGTGTTTTTGCTTGTGGTTTCCAGAGCCTTAATTGAGCGGCACAGGAGCCTTGAAGGGTGTTTAGAGGTCGCCTCTCTTGTTGCCCACCCTGGACCGCCTCAATTTTGGTGCCCCCACTGAGGAGGGCTGTTGGATGTTTTGTGTAGGCTCAACCTTTAGCATAATTAAGTAGCTTGCATGAATCATGAAGATTTGTATGACCCATTTGTTCCTATTGCAAGGCAAAAGGTGCATATCATTGTAAGCACAAAATTACAATTTCAGCGAGTAATTCATAGAATTTTGGGCCCTCTTAGGTTGGCCGAGATAAATGCTTTAGTAAATCCTTTTATTTTGCCTCTCATTCGGTACGACCTTAGTTTGGACGTCTATATTTTTGTTTTGTTTTAAAGCACTAAGTCATGCATAGACCATGGATAATGGCCTAGAAATAGAGGTTTTTCCCTTCCATTTCACTCATCACATTAGAATAAACATTGCAATTAGTAGAAAAATCCATTTTCAACAACGTATGGTGTTCATGTTTGGTGCCCAAAGAGTAGGAGAAATTCTTGCGTCACCAAACCTTGTCATCCTGCCTCTTATTGATTATCATAGGTCATTTGATGTGAATATTTTTATTTTGTTGTAGAATAGATTGCAATTTAGAAAATATTATGGTGTAAATCTTTTTAAGAAAGAAAAACAAAAACGTGTTGCCACTTTGAAACCGATTCAATGGAGACTCAACGCCAAATGTCCGGATATCCTCTTTTCTTTGGAGAGCCTGGAGAGGATGCATAATTATTTTTAGCAAATTTCAAGATGTCTTGCCGTATCAAGAGGATAGTAACTGATCAAGAACGTGTAGAAATGTTTGAGGTGGTCCTTAGGAAAGATGCTAGCACTTGGTTTGACTCTTTGCCTGAGGAAGTTAAAGGGAATTACACGAAAGTTGTCAATCATTTCAAGAGATACTTCTTTGATTCCCAAACACTCAAAAGCTATGGCAAGACATTGTTTCTCACAAACAAAAGGACTTAGATGACTACTACATGTATAAGCAAGACTTTCTACGTCTTTGGGCTGTATGAGTGAGAAATGTTGCTAACCCTGGTGATGGTGCATAGTTCCTAAAGAAGGAGAGAGAGGTTCATAGCCAGTCTCTTTCCCACACTCAAGATAAAATTTGAGGCGGGTGCACCTGCTACCTTTGACACAGCTGAAACAAGGGCTGTTGAGAAGTATAGGAAACTCAAGTGTCTAAGAGGAGAGGTTCCAATAGAGGTTCTAGACCTAAGGGAAAAGTGCAAGCATCAACATCCAGAGAGATTCCAAAGGTAACAGCAGAGGTAATTGAAAAGTTAAATGAATCCTTAAGTAACTTGTCAATTCACCTTGCACAAGCTGTAGGTCCCAAGGGACAATCAAAGAAAGCAGAAGAGGGAGAGCCACCACGACCTAGGAGAGTCTTGCAATGTTGGAATTGCGGAGAGTCTGGACATGGGATGTATAATTGTCCTTGGCCTCGTGGAAAGCCAGGGAGACCTAACTTGACTTACTCAGTGATTCATGCAGGTGAAGGAACTAGTCAACAACCACGGCTTCTACAAAGGCCAAATGGAGCAAGACCACCTCCACGAGGAGTGGAAGGAGTTCCACCTTTGCCAGATCCAAATGTGCATGTGGTAGAGGTGACAAATTCCAATGAGGTGGACATGGAAGCAAATGGCATTAAGCGTGGCTGTGGAAAAGGTAAGGAGAAAGAAGGAGTCACGTCACAAAGTGACCATGGACAAGATAAGAAGGCAAAGGAGACCAAGGAAACCAAGAGGAATCGACGTCCTATCAACCTTCAAGACTTCCCTCTTGGACATGGTATGGCTCCGTACAACTTGTTGGAAGACATGAGAGGTAAGGGTCCTGATATCTCATGGCCTCAATTTCTTGCATTATGTCCACAAGTTAGGAGGGATTTAACAAGGGAATTTAGCACTAGGAGAAAGGTAAAAGAGAGTGTGCATGTTGTAAAAAATGCACAAGCTGAAATGAATGAGGACATTACACCGGTGCTAGACTGTTACATCAAAGGAAGATTGGTTAGGAAAGGTCTGGTGGATGGGGGTGCACAAATTTGCATCATGACAAAGGGACTCATGCAAAGACTAGGCATGCACATCCATGAGACACCTGAAATCAAAGTCAAGATGGCAAACAATAGCAAGGCTAGGTGTGTAGGCATTTGTAAAAATGTTTTTGTGGAGGCCTTTGGCATTAAGAAGGCGGTGGATTTTTATGTTATGTCGACCAAGGGAAGTGGCTATCTATTTATCCTTAGAAGACCATGGCTAATGAAAATGCAAGATTTGCAGGATTGGGAGACTGGGAAGTTAATTTGTAGGAATGACAATCATAAGAAGGTTGTCTATGAGATGAAGGAGTAACACCAAGAGGAGCTCCATGAAGAATCATCTCAAAGTGAGACGGAAGAAGATTGGACCGATAACACTTTAGAAGAAGAAAGTAGCAGCAGCATTATTGAAGAGGAGTCTTCTATCGAAGTCATGGGGGTAAGGTTTAAGCCAACCAACGAAGAGACCTCTTGTCAAGGTTTAGAGAAGGTAGGCTCCCAAGAGAACCAAACTGTGGAAGATGAAGGAATGTTAGAAGGTATGGTTTCTACAACACTTACGAAGGATGAAAGAGAGGAGTTCAAAGGTGTGTTAAGGATATTTTCTAAGCTTTTTGCTAAAAACTACACTGACGTGCGTGGAGTAGATGATGTTCAACACAAGATCGAGATAAAGCCAAAGGCCAAACCTAAAGCTCAAAAGCTACAAAGGCTAGGAGTCATCAAGAAGCAGGCTCTACTTAAGGAGGTAAGAAAGCTTCTAGTAGCAGGTTTCATTTATCTAGTGGAGAATTCAGAGTGGGTCTCTCCCGTTGTGGTCACTCCCAAAAAGAACGGCAAGTGGAGGGTGTGTGTGGATTACCGTCCATTAAATGAGGCAACAAAAAGAGATCACTTCCCCCTCCCATTTTAGGATGAGATACTAAATGAGGTAGCTGGTCATGAGAAGTACACTGTGTGTGATGGATACTCATGTTACTTTCAAATAGGTATTGCATTGGAGGATCAGTTGAAAACCACCATCATCACTCCTTGGGGTTGTTATGCTTTAGAGTCATGCCATTTGGCCTAACAAATGCTCCTGCAACTTTCCAACGTTTCATGAACATGGTGTTTCAAGAATTCTTTGGGAAGAAGAAGGATTGAAGAAGCTTTATGACATGGGAGGTCAACTCAACCCGGACAAGTGCCACATAGGTGAGGATGAAGTGATCTTTCTCGGTGACAAGGTTTTCTATAAAGGCATTGAGGTGGATCCTTCAAAGGCAAAGGCTCTTATTGAGCTCCCATCACCCAAGAATCTCAAAGAGGTCATGTCATTCATTCAAAAGGTGAAGTATATGTCACGCTTCATTCACTTAGCCTCGGAGTTACTTCATCCCTTGCAAAAATTGACACAACAAGTCGAGTTTGTTTGGTCCGATGAGCTTGAAGAATATTTTTATAACATCAAAATAATTCTGTCAGAACTACCAACACTTATGCCTCCTTGTTGGGAGTACACATTCTTTGTTAGCTGTAGTGTTGGGAAAGAAACAATTGGTGCTGTTTTGCTACAACAAGATCCCCACAGTACCAAGATGTGACCCATCTACTTTGCTAGTAGGGTCGTGAATGCTTTGGAGAGAGGCTACACGGAGGCAGAACTCATGATGCTTTCTCTCATGTTTGCGATGAGGAAGTTTAGATCCTACTTGCTACCAAAACCTTTTGTAATTCTCACTGCAAAAAATTTGTTCCCTTGGGTGTCATCTCAAATGAATCTTAGTACTAGGATCTCCAAGTGGATTATGGAGTTGCAAGAGTTTCAATACTCTTTCAAGGTAGAAGATAATGTGCGTGCACAATTGGCAGGGATTCTCACTTATAGGGTACATGAGAAGGAAATTAAGGTGCTTGAAGTAAAGACCCTACCATTGCCACCACCAAACAGTATTCCTAATTCTTTTACCTTGTTCTTTGATGGAGCTTTTCGATGAGTCACAGGAAAAGCAGGGGGAGGGCTAGTGTTGCTCAACCCAAGTGGAGAGGTTGTCATGAAAGAGAAGGTCAATCTACCAGGTTCAACTAGCAACAATGAAGCAGAATACGACACACTACTTCATGGTTTGAAGATGTGCATTGGCCAAGGTATACAATGCCTCATGGTAAAGGGGGATGCACTTCTTATTGTGAAGAAAATTTTAGGCATTTGGGCATGCAAGAATGAAAGCTTAAGGACAAAATTTCATGCCATTCGTGGGTTGTTTAATCAATTTGAGGAAGTGCAACTATATCATATTCCTAAGAAACAAAATGAAGATGCTGATTTACTTGCACAACAAGCAGTTACATCTGTTGAGAAAGTAGTGCAGGTCATCATGGTGGCAACAGTTGTCAAGCAACCGAGATACCATGGGTTGGAGTCATTGGCTCCCATTATTGGCTACATTTTGGAGGGTGAGTTTCCACAAGACTTTACAAAAGCTCAAAAGAGGAGACTCATGAAGAAAGCAAGTTTCTATCTCTTCCTAGAAGGCTCCCTCTATCAAAGAGGGAAGGATCAAGTGTGTAGAAGAGTACCAAGTATTGAGGAAATTCAAGTCATTCTAAAAGGTTTGCATGAAGAGGCATGTGTCTGTCATTTTGCCCAAGAATTAACTATGAAGAAGATTTTGCTTGCGCGATTTTCTTGGTCAAGCTTGCATGTGGATGCCCAACATTGGTGTAAAAGCTGTCACAACTGTCAGGTAAACGGAAATAGAAGGTTGGTGCATGGTCCGAGGCAAATAGTGCTTGCAAATGGACCCTTTGAAAAGTGGGGCATTGATGCTATGGGTCCTCTGCCTAGAACAAAGAATGGTAAACTCTACATTCTAGTGGCTGTAGACTATATGACTAGGTGGGTAGAGGCTCAAAGTGTGGCAAGGGTAAATGGAGAAACAGTGAGCAGGTTTGTCTACACTAATATTTGTTATAGATTTGGCACACCTCTGGACATTGTTTCTGATAATGGTCCAGGGTTCAAGAAGGGTTTACTCACAGAAGTTTGAGAAGAGCTTCTCATTCTACATCGTCATAGCATACCATACTACCCACAGTCAAATGGTTTGGTGGAGAAGGATAATGGTTTCATTGCAGGCATCATTAGAAAGATGGTGCAAAACAAAAAAAAATTATGGGATGACTTCTTGGATGGTGCCTTGTGGGCATATCGAACCACATATAGGGAAGCCACGGAGTTCACACCATTTCACTTGGTCTATGGTCAAGAGGCTTTGCAGCCTATCGAGCTCAACATTCCAGCAATGCGGCTTCATGGCAGAGGTGCACAAGATGATCAAGAGGTATGGATGGATCGACTTCTTACATTAGTGGAGCTTGAGTGGAAAAGAGAAGCAGCTTACGAGTGCTACTAAAGGAAGCTATACAAGCAAAGGAGAAGCTTGACAAGAAACTCAAGGACAAAGGCATCAAGGAAGGAGAGTTTGTGCTAAGGTATGACAATTGACTCGACAATCGCTTTGATGCCAAGTTTGAAACTAGATGTCAAGGGCCATACATAGTCACGAAGGCTTTCAATTCAAGTTACTATCAGCTTATGGACTTGAATGGTAAAGAGCACTCGAGGAAGGTAAACGGGTATCTCTTGAAGCCCTATTTGAGTCGCCTTCTACCAAAAGATCTACCGAAGAATTGTCAAAGAGCGACTATCTCATGTAAGTTTTGTTGCATGAAGCATGAGTGTGACAAGAAGCCACACAATGAAGATCCTGTCAAAGGACCATATATCATAGAGGACTCAAAAGCACTCTCTTTGCAAAAGATGCTTTATGATGGTACATGAATATACCATCATCTTGGGGGAGGGCTAATGATAGCCATTTTTCGGCTCTCTGTAATTGCCATAGTGAGTTACCTTACCCTACCAAAATCACATAAACACTGTGACTATTCTTACCTTCTCATCGTACATAGGTGTGTGTGAGTTAGGGGACTTTTTCCCATATCTTCTTAAAACCCTCATCTAACTAGTCACTACGCTAGTTGAGCCAAATAAATAAATAAAAACAAAATCCAAATTATATTATGGCTCATTGGTGTGTAAATATCTCATTGTATATAGGGCCTAAATATAGAGAATTTTCATAATTATTTTGGTATTTATTAAAATATTTCACCTAGGTGTGCGTTTTTTTTCTATATATGCTATGTATATCTACTCACCATTATCGTAATATTTTTTACCTATGTATTCTATAAAAAATCATTTCATGTAAGCTTCTCTTATTTTTGGTGTGAATACACTCCAAGGAAAAACGTCAAAAGTACCTTTCACCATCAGTCATTGCCTTTCACTAAATTCCTATTTCCTAGAGGTATTTTTTCTTATCTCTTGTAAATAACTATACTTCAATAAAAACAAATGAGGGTCCCCTCATTTGATTCCTTATATTTTCATATATATCTTTTTTCCATTTTATATTTATATATAGCTGACACTATTCTAGATTTCATAAATTGTTTATATATACTAACCTCTTTTTTCCCATCATATCCATGTATTATATTTATGCATAATCCACAACCATTCACATTTTCAAACTCCTAAGAATCAATTAGGTCATGCTCTAATGCAAGGAGGGGCTCACCTTTGGCGCCATATGCAAATTCAACAAAAGGGGGGCCACTGAAGACTTTTTTGTGAAGAAAAACATGTATTTTTGTGGGATTTTTTATATCCATCTCCACTTCGAATTTGAAGTGGTGGTCAAAAGAGAAAATGTGGACCAAGAGTTGAATAATCACCTCAAACATTTTTGGTGATTTTTGGAGCAATCACTGGTGAGCTAGGATTTTTTGAGTGGACCCCAGTCTGCCCACTTTTCGCACAAGTAGCCCATAGTCTTCTCTCACCTCTTTCCACACTTCTACACACACACACACACACACACACACACACACACACACACACACACACACTCATTCCTCTCAATCTCTCACTCAAACTTACACCTTCCATGGTTTCTCTCACCTTCTTCACCATTAACCTCCCCTCTTACTTCCATAGCTCCCATATGAGCTCTACATGTACATACACCATCTCTATGCCTCTCTCTATCACTTCCAAAGTACAATTCCATCTTACCCCTTCTCTATGTACATAAAATTCAGCATGTAAACCATGCTTAACCTTTGCAAATTAAGAGATCTCATCAACGGAATTTCCATTTTCATTGCGATAATCAACGTTGGCGGCGGTGGCGTAAAGAAGAGAAGACGAAGAAGAAGATCGATAGTCATTTTGAGAACCTACACAAGTAAGTCAAAAACTTCTTCAAGCTTCACCATCACAAGTATTTACTCACTTCATTCAACCAAACACCTCATTCTACCCATGTTAAATATAACATTAGCTTTCTAGTGATTACTAACACTAACCACTAACATACTAACACAAAATAGCCATTGATCTAACCATAAAAGACACCTCACCTCAAGACATGTGCATAGTAACTCTCTCTCTCTCTCTCTCTCTCTCTCTCCTTACTTAAAACTTTACTTTCACCTTATCTACCATCAATAATGCTCTCTTTTGAGCCCACATCCATGACTCAAGCAGACAAAGAAGGCCCACAATGTTTTGATATTCAGAAAAAATCATAATCCTGATTTGTTAGCTTGTAAATTAGGATTTCCAATAATCTTAATGAGGGGTCTCCAACCTATAAATAGGCCCCTCTCCTTCTTGTAAAACAACCTGCAATATCTCACATAACATCCCAACACTCTATGCGTGAGGAGAGACTTAGGCGTAGCAACCACTTTGTAAGCTTCACTTTAAGTGTGAGAGAAGCTTTCAAGCTACACATTACAAGTGAGAGAGCATGAGTTCAAAATCTCAAAACCACTATTGTATATGTTCTTCTATCATCAATGAATTGAGGTTTGGTGTATCAAAGGCGTGATTCGATGTTCAAATCTTCGTCCTTCCACTTGTGCAATACGGTTTGGTGAATTCAAGGTGACTCGTGTATTTTGAGTTTCTATCGTTTGATCTTGTTTTAGAAAGCGTTTTAGTGTGTTTTCATTGCCAATTTTGTGTCCATTGTAAGAGGGTATTGTGGTGAGAGGTCTCCCACACCCTAAGACGGTGTGTGTGTGTTGGCAATGTTTATCATTCACTAAGCATTGAGTTAGTTTTGTACAAACTCTACAATAGCATCATAACAAACCATATCCATTTGCAAGTCACAAATAAGGTATTATGCAAGATCCATTCCTCTCTCTCTTCCCTTTGCTCTAGCTCTCTCTTGTCCATTTTGTGTGTGTCTTGGTGTGAGGGTGCTTGTGTGTGTTTTGTGGTGCATCTTCTTGGTTGTGACAAAATCTCTCTTGCATCCTAGTTCGCATACCATAACTAGATGATGCCCCTATCTTGTTTGGGTTTGGCTGTGGGTTTATTGTTGAGCTTGTGCTTGTGGTTACCCCAGCCTCAATTGAGCAGCACGGGAGCCTTGAAGGGTGTTTAGAGGTCGCCTCTCTTGTTGCCCGCCGCGGACTGCCTCACTGTTTGTGGGAACCTTGCCCAAGCTTGAGGTGCTTCTCATTCTTAAATGACTAAGGTTCTTGAAGTGTTAAATTCAAGATCTCTCAAGATGCATAGACTATTTTCAGGCTTAAATGACTAAGGTGCTTGAAGTGTTCAATTAAAACATGATATTTTAAGAATAAAAAAAGACACATGTCAAGATCCTTTCCATTTGGCCCTCATGATGTGCTTGAATCCTATTGGATAGGCTTTAATGGGGTCCAATGAGAATTTAAATGCATAAAAATAAGTAATTAAGTTCTTTCTATCAAAGAGAAAAAAGAGAACACGGTCCAAATGATATAATTAAATAATACGAGAGAGAGAGAGAGAGAGAGAGAGAGAGAGAGAGAGTGAGTGAGAGAGAGTTGGACCAAGCACGATAGAGGGTATAGTCTCTCCCCCCCCCCCCCCCCCCCCCCACACACACACACACACACACTTGCATTGTGTGAAGTGCAAAGTGCAAGAGCTCAATCTCCTTCTCCAAGCTTGTTGAGAAATTGAGAGCCTACACCAACACTCTTGGCTATGGAAGGAAAATCCAACCAAGAGCCACACTTCAATGCTTAAGCTTGCCATATTCTTCATCTTCATTACTATGTTGTTATGCTATGATAAGCAAGAAGAGTGATGATAAGTGAGGAACTACTTCTTTTTCCTATGAATGATTCTTCTTCCTCTTCCCTACCCTCATTCCCCGCTAGCTCTCTCCACCTTCGAAGGTGTTTGAGGCCTTGGGACCTGAGGCCTGAGATAGTTAATGCTTTTTGCAAAGTTTATGTTATGCTCATGACGCATGATTCTTTCCATCTTCATTGCATCACCTAGGTCACAAGGAACACAAAGACTGTATTCTACCAAGTCTCTCTTGATGGGAGAATCTATAATACAAACGCCTTTTGGAGGGGGGACTGGCTCTAAGTAAATCTGGTCCTCAATTATTGTCATGTTCTCTAACACTCTCTCTTGCAAAAGTATTGTTCATTCTAAGTTAATTAAGTACTATGTTTATGTTGCTACCATCAATTAAGTTCACCCTCTATGTTCTCAAAGTAATCTTACAAAAATGCTCACTCTAATTCTCTTAATTTCGCTATTCTCAAAGTTCATAGGCCATTTCTATTACATTGATATCAGAGCATTTGGTTTCAAATGCTCTAATATCAATTAAGTTCACCCTCTATGTTCTCAAAGTAATCTTACAAAAATGCTCACTCTAATTCTCTTAATTTCGCTATTCTCAAAGTTCATAGGCCATTTCCATTACATTGATATCAAAGCATTTGGTTTCTCTTTCTTGCTTAAGAAGAGAGGTCCTTAACTAGCTTATTAATGGTTGATTTGTTAAATATATTAGGGTAAGTGGGACTGGGATCTATTATCATTTTTGTTGAGCCCACTATGTGGGATATGGTGCACACCTCAGGAGCTTTGGTCTTAATAAAGGGGTCCTTTTAGACTTGCCTATGGCTTTACCATTATTGAGCCATAAGAAGTCCAAAAGGAGCTAGCCCTCGGCAATTTTGCAATATTAGACCCACTCCACTAATGTCTATAATTAACCAATTAAAGCCGTGGGTGTAGATACTTAAGTGTTGATTTTCAAAGGCTAAGAGGAATAGAAACTAAGGTTTTGAATTGCCAAAGAATAAACACATAAGCATAATTAGCATGGCTGACAATAACCAAGAGAGTAGAATGAACATTGATAACTTTAATTTTTCACATGAAGGTGCTAATGATGATGCCCCTGTGTTTGTCAATTATCTTGTTACTAGGTTGCAGCAAGCTATGGGCAACCTTGCTTTGCAAGCCAAACCTACTCAACAACTTTGTGCTTACGGGATTTCCCTTCCTCTCCAAGAGCAAAGAGAGCTTAGGAGGCCTTTTGATGAGACTCCCAAAAGAAGACTCTCTCCCATACGAGAGGGGGAATCCAAATAACAAGAAAGTAATGAATCCCTAAGTTCCTTTGAAGATGTGGCTCCATGAAGATGGCGGTCTAGACGATCGACAACTCCTCCCAAGAGGAAACAATTAACACACAGTCCTTCTCCTAGTCTTCCCAAAAGGTAAGAGATGAAACAAAGGAAGAAAAGGTTAAGAAAGAGGTCACCCTCTTTTGAAGATGTGGCTCCATGAAGATGGCGGTCTAGACGATCGGCAACTCCTCCCAAGAGGAAACAATTAACACACAGGCCTTCTCCTAGTCTTCCCAAAAGGTAAGAGATGAAACAAAGGAAGAAAAGGTCAAGAAAGAGGTCACCCTCTTTTCCTTCTTCTTCACCTTCCTCCTCTTCCAACGAAACCTATGGCTACTCTCCTATAAAATACAAGAGGGGAGGACATCGCAATCATAACATGCATGGTGAAGGTCACAAAAGCTCAAGAAGTTCAAAGAGGGAGAAAGTAGTATCTCTTTTCTCACCTATGATCCAAGAATTTGATGCGGCCTTTGGAGACGAGAGCTTTACTGAGTCCTCCAAGCTACACCATGTAGCTATGCACTTCTAAAAATCGGCTCGTCAATGGTGGGCTAGACTTTGTGGCAACAGAGAAGCCCCAAAAACATGGAAAACTCTATGAGTTTTCATCATGAAGCAATTCATTTCAAGCGATGCAAAGGAAAAAGTACTTACCAAATGGCGCAGTTTGAAGCTTCTCTCCTATGAGTCTATTCACAAATATGTGGACAAGTTTTGGGATTTACATATCAAGGCTACTATTGTCTTCCAAAAGATAGACTTTGTGGAGCAAAAGAAACAATTTTGTGGGGGATTACCTGAAGAAATGGCCGAGTATGTCAACTCCCAACGGCCTAATTCTATCACCGAAGTAATCCACCACACCATGGTTACTTCCCGCATCAATTTCCAGCAAGGGGTTAGACGGAATGTCAATCCCACGGAAAACAAAGGCAAAAGTGATACAAAGGGAAAAACCAATGCCCAAAATTCTTCCCAAGGGATTTCCAATAACAACAACAATCGGTCCAAGGAGGAGAAGGGAGTTTACAAAGGTAAGAAAAAACTCTCTTACTAAAGATCTTGAAGCTTTTTGCAAGGACCATAAGTCTTTTAAGTGTGGAGAGCAAGGACATGGCTATCGTTCTTGCCCCAAGAGAAATCCTCGCAGTGAGACTCCTAGAGCTTTCACCATCAAAGCTCCAAAAGAGGATGCTCATTGCAAAGGATCACCTCTCTCCTATGCTTGGGGAAAGGTAAGGGAACATGATGCCTTCATCTTGTTTGACCCTGGCTCTACTCACAGCTTCATATCAATGGGGTTTGGCCACCAAGTTGGGCATTCAAGCTTTTGAGATGGGAGATACTGTAACTGTTGACACAGATTTCAAGGGACAACAAGCCTCCGTTATTCCCTTGATTAGGAAGTTGAGGCTTCATGCCCAAAGCTATGTCGACAAAGACGACTTTTTCATCTCTTCTCTCCAACATGAGGATGCTATCCTAGGGCACCATGGTTCAACCGCATCACTGCTAACATGAAGTTCAGTAAAAGGAGAATCTACTTCACCTACAAGAAAAAGAGCATGTATATAGATGCTAATGAGTTTGGTCGTATTATACCACTTGTAAATTCATTGGCTTTTGATAAGTCAATAAAAAGCACGGTTTTTGCGTACATGATTTTTATAAAAAAATCCACTAATGACACTAATGATTTATCAAATGAAAATGGTAGGAATCAAGAAGAGTTAGACTTTTCTACTTTTCTAAATGGATTCCAAGATGTTTTTATCGATGTATCCCTATGGACTTACCTCCAAAACTAGGGGATGATGACCATCGAATTGAGATCCCACCAAGAAGCTCACCGCCTCTAACAAGCCTCCTTATTGAGTTTCCCAAGCTCAACAAGAGGACATCATGAGGCAAGTACAAGAATTGGTAGACAAAGGGATGGTGAGGCCTAGCTCCTCTTGCTTTTGTTCTCCATTCCTTTTAGTGCAAAGAAAGATGGTACATATCGTATGTGTGTGGACTATCGAGCACTAAACCATATCACTATCAAAAATAGATTTCCCATGCCTTGGGTGGAAGATATGTTGATAATCTACAAGGCTCTACCTACTTCAATAGGATTGACCTTAAAAGTGGCTATCATCAAATAAGGATAGTGGATGAAGATATCCTAAAGATCGTGTTTTGTACAATGTTTGGTCTTTATGAATATCTAATCATGCCTTTTGGCTTGACCAATGCACCAACCACATTCAATCATTTGATGGAGAAAATATTTAGAGCCTACCGCAAGTTCACTGGAGTGTTCTTTGATGATATCATCATCTACTCCAAGTCCTTGGAGGAACACAAGTAACATCTCCAAGTGATTTTTCAAGCATTGAGGGAGAACAAGCTTTTTCTCAACCAAAAGAAAAGCAAATTTTTTCTTTAGGAGATTCAATATTTAGGTCATATTATCTCTCAAGTTGGTATCCATATGGATCCATCAAAGTTAGAGGTAATAAAAGTATGGCCTAATCCAAGGAATCTACATGAGCTAAGAAGCTTTATTGGTATGTGTGCATACTATAGACGCTTCATAGCAAAATTTTCTCAAATAGCAAGATCATTACATCACTTAACAAAGAAGAACTTTAAGTATTCATGGACTGCTAAGGAGCAAAATGCTTTTGTCAAGCTCAAAGAGAAGCGTACTTCTCAACTAGTCCTCATGCTTCCGGATCTCTCAAAGCTATTTGAGGTCCAATGTGATGCTTATGGTGATTGCTTTGGAGTAGTCTTGGTTTAAGAAGGGCATGCCAAAGCATATGAGAGCCGAAGGCTCAATACAGATGAACGGGTCTTGAGCATTTATGAGAAAGAGCTTTTAGATGTTTTACATGCCCTAGACACATGGAAGCACTATTTATTGGGGACTCCATTCATTTCACGAACATACCACCAAAGTCTTAAGTACTTCATGACGCAAACCAAACTTTTCGACAAACCAATGAGGTGGGAAAATTTTCTTTCGCAATATTATTTTCATATTGCTCCAATTGCTGGTAAGCACAATCAAGTGGCCGACGCACTTTCACAACGACCAAAAGTTAATGCGGTGCCTATAGCAACTCACAATGATCTATCTTCTATGATAGATGAGCATGTTACTGACCCTAACTTTAAAGATGTAATGTTAGCCCTTGCTTTGGTGAAGAAAGAGGAACCATTCACCTTGGAGGATGGTTATATTCTCCATGGAAATAGGCTATGTGTTACCCACTCTCTTAATGAGAAAGTCATATATGAATCCCATGTTCCTCCCTATGTAGGACATAGAGGCATTCAACCTACTCTTTGACGAGGAGTAGAGACGGGCCTCTATTGGCCTACCATGAAAGTGGACATACAAGAGTATGTTTCAAAATGTGTGGTATGCCAAAAGACTAAGTATGATAGAGGGAAGAAACCTGGATTACTCCAGCCATTGCCAATCCCTAATTCACCATGGGAGAGTATATCCATGGATTTTATCTTTGGATTACCCAAGTCTATCCATGGGAATATGGAAAATAGTCAACAGGTTTAGCAAGCAAACAAGCACACTTTATTCCTATCAAAAAGACTATTAAGACACACCAAATGGCAACCCTCTTCATATCTCAAATTTTCAAACACCATGGATTACCAACATCCATCGTGTTAGATAGAGATCCTAGAATGACCATTAATTTTTGGAAAGGTCTCTTTGAAAATCTAGGTACAAGATTGAATTTCTGTTAGGCCTATCACCCACAAACGGATGGCCAAAGTGAGATAGCCAATCTTACAATACTCAATCTACCAAAGACTTATGTTATAGAAGTAGATCAATTCTCATAATGGGAGAAGTATTTACCCCTTGTAGAGTATGCATACAATAATGCTGTCCATACCACTACAGGGAAAGCACATTTTGAGATCATAGAGGGAAGACCTACAAGTCCCTTGCTACTTTAGTAAATGGGAAGATCTTCGCTGATGAGTATAGCCGTGACCTACAAGAATCTTTTCAAAAGGTTAAGGAGTCTATATCCATCTCTCAACGAAGGCAAAAAGCTGCTGCTGACAAGCACATAAGGGCCTTAACGTTCAAAGAAAATGATTGGGTCTTACTTAAGTTTCCCAAGGCTCGATTGAGGCAAAACACGGGCAAAAATCCTATGGGCCATCAAAAGTATTATGCTAAACTAGCAAAAAGATACTATGGTCCTTTTCAAATCTTGAAGCCAATCAATGATATAGCTTATCAATTCAAGTTGCCCATCCATTGGCTCATACACAATGCTTTTCATGTGAGCCTACTTAAGCCCTAAAAAGGAGATCCACCAAGAGAACCGATTATTGAAGACCCTCTAGAAATTGAAGACCAAGAAGAGGTGCTACAACCCGAAGCTATCATTCGGCATGAAGACAAGGTACTACAATATAATAAGATTATACAGAGATATCTTATTAAGGTAAAAGATTATCCTTTTGAAGATGCTAGATGGATGCAAGGAATACAGCTTAAGGATAGTATGAACCTTGTCAATGCTTACAATGCTACACTTAAGTAAGAAAACGTAAATGCTTTATAAATGAGCAATGTTTTTGTCTTATAAGACTAATCCTCTTTTGTGCACAAATTTAAATAGTATGCATGCTTAGAATCATGTTTGTGATGACGACATCACTCAAACACCAAGTAGAATTTGTCACTCTACTTTGGGAGTATGATATGGACTAAAGAGCAGACATGCTTGTGGCAGCTACGTCTCCCAAGCACTAAATGGACTAGTCATCCATTTTGGAAATGATGTCGTAGGGTGAAAAGGGATCCTCAACACGCTAAGAAAGTTGACTAATGACAAAGACTTTATCTCTTCTACCTTATAGTCGAGGACGACTATGATTTCAAGAGAGAGGTAATGTCATAAAATCTAATATCTAACCAACCCAAATGATTTTATCATTTTAAATTGATTATTTAATGTGGGAGAATACACGGGAACAAGGGTTAGAATATAGACATGTGCTTATGGATCTGTCTCAACATGGGGCCAAGGTTAAAGGGGTCCAAATGAGAGATGGTATGTTAAAGAGCAATGCTATCTAATGGAGCTTAAAGACCATAGGGTTAGCTTCATTAAAGACCTCCAAAAGTTAGTGTTAAAAAGTCCTTTGACCTTAGGCAAGCTAGGGCTAACCTTGAGGTAGGAATCCTACCCAAGCATAAGTGCTTGTCGTGCTTGCCCACTAAGGTGCTTAAGGTGTTTGTGGGAACCTTACCCAAGCTTGAGAGTCTTCTCATGCTTAAATGACTAAGGTTCTTGAAGTGTTCAATTCAAGATCTCTAAAGAGGCATAACGATTTTTATGCTTAAAAGACTAAGGTGCTTGAAGTGTTCAATTCAAACATGATATCTTAAGAAGCATAAAAGACACATGTCAAGATCCTTTCCATTTGTCCCTCATGATGTGCTTGAATCCTATTGGATAGGCTTTAAATGGGTCCAATGAGAATTTAGATGCATAAATAAATAATTAAGTTCTTTCTCTCAAAGAGAAAAAAGAGGACACATGTACAAATGATATAATTAAATGATACGAGAGAGAGAGAGAGAGAGAGAGAGAGAGAGAGAGAGAGAGAGAGGTGGACCAAGCATGAAAGGGGGTATACTCTCCCACTCTCTCTCTCTCTCTCTCATTGTGTGAAGTGCAAAGTGCAAGAGCTCAATCTCCTTCTCCAAGCTTGTTGAGAAGTTGAGAGCCTACATCAACACTCTTTGCTATGGAATGCAAATCCAACCAGGAGCCATGCTTCAATGCTTAAGTTTTCCATCTTCTTCATCTTAATTACTATGCTATTATGCCGTGCTAAGCAAGAAGAGTGATGATAAGTGAGGAACTATTTCTTTCTCCTATGAATGATTCTTCTTCCTCTTCCTACCCTCATTCCCCACTAGCTCTCTCCACCTTTGAAGGTGTTTGAGGCCTTGGGACTGAGCTTGGGATAGTTAGTGCTTTTTGCAAAGTTTATGTTATGCTTGTGATGCATGAAGCATCTTCATTGCATCACCTAGGTCACAAGGAACACAAAGACTGTATTGTACCAAGTCTCTCTTGATGGGACAATCTATAATACAAGCGTCTTTTGGAGGGGAGACTGGATCCAAGTAAATCTGGTCCTCAATTATTGTCATGTTCTTTAATACTCTCTCTTGCAAAAGTATTGTTCATGCCAAGTTAATTAAGTACTATGTTTATGTTGCTACCATCAATTAAGTTCACCCTCTATGTTCTAAAAGTAATCTCACAAAAATGCTCACTCTAATTCCCTTAATTCTGCTATTCTCAAAGTTCATAGGCCATTTCCATTACAAGAAGTGGTGTGTTGCACTTGACATCTTGCTCGGGGTGAAGCATTGATCTAGGCAAGCAAGCCAAGAGTAAGATACAAGACAAAAGAGTATATGGAATTAGATGAACTTACTTAATGGCCCGGACTCTTTTCTTCATTCCCCCAGAGCCAACCTTTAGCCACTCGATGTCCCGTGATCTTCTTTCTCTTTGTCATGGACCCAACACAATTTATTTTTCTGTAAGCTTTTGTGTAAGATTCGTGATGATGTTGTTGCCGCCTTTGAGTTGTTGAGCACAATGCTCTACAGTTTTTTTCAAGAGTGGATTTTCTTTGTATGCAATGTCTCTCTCAAGCTACAAATATCATTTTGTGCAGCTAAGTGCCTGGTATAGCCGTATATACTGTTATTGCCATGTTCCACATAGTTCATCACTGAAGTTATGTCCTTGAAAGGTGGAGTTGAGTTTGTGATGGGATGCTTAGGATACATTCTACCATCAACCGAAAGGTCCACACTTTTCTTGCCTTGTGTACTAAAATTCTCCTTTGAAGCTTCAAAAATGGTGTGTCACGTGTTTTTTTTGCTGAGGGGCTCATATTCTTGTGGGAGCTCTATATCTCCTCTATATGCAGATGATACACGTCTCTCCGATTCCTAGTAGAACTTCTATGTGGAGACAATGGCAACATCAAAACGATTGGCAGAATGAGGAGAGGCCAAAGTAGGTGAGAGCATGAATGAGGGAAACTTGAAAGGGGTGGAGAAAAGACATTCGATGTAGTACGGTCAGTGGTAGGTCTTAGTTTTGAAAAAGCAGAAGATTGAGATATTCGGCATTCAATTCAAGTCGTCGTAGGTTATCATTGCCTAAACACCTTTTGGATTTCTATTAAACATACCATGCAGTATGGGTGGTTTTAGGATATTTGGAAAACAAATATGGAAAATGAAAATAGGGACTTTCTATCTTATCTCTCTCTATGCTAACACGACATTTCTAACAAGGCCCACATTTGAGTTCAAAATTTCCCTAATGGTGGAGGCATCTAAGATTCCTAAAAAGCAACTTGTGTGTAAAGCCAGATTTGAATCCTAGGTCAGACTCGAAAGTAATGGTTGAAGTATTTTTTGAAGCCAGAATCAAAGCCAATTAGCCAGATCTAGCTGGACGGATCCACACAATGAGAGCCAGCACAAGCTAGCAAGGGAATGACTCACTGAAGGAAAGAAAACTTTATATGATCCTCATACGAAGACCTGGCATGCACTCACACCCTATGAGGTGGATATGCTCATTGGAGAGGGGAGCAATTGGGGCAGGAGGCTATATACATATTTATCTAGAAGGGGAATCTCCAGTGCCCCTCAAGGTCAAGTCATGCCTAGAGTTCTTCAACCTCCACCTCAGCACATGTAGAAGGCTATATTGAAGAAAGCTCCAGAAAAATGGAGGGCTAAGCGCAAACCATGGAATCACACCAGTAGTTTGAAATTTTGGAAACATGCTAGAATTCAAGAAAGGGGATGAGGATGTAGGTAGTGGAAACGTGCCCATAGAAGTGGCTTCTACAAATTACTTAGCGGATTGCAATAGTTTTCCAATCTATAACTATATAGCCAATCGGTCAAAACCCTGTGCGTGTGTCTATAAATATGACCATTTACTTTCATTTGGGTCGGTTTTTCCTAATTGAGAGCCTCAAGGTACACGGATCACGATCCATCATCCAAGGGTCCAGCTTTTTGAATTTTACCAGCTATAGAGGAGGTCAAGGGCATGTCCTTCCTTTTTCAAGTTTGGATGTCAAAATTTCAATATCCCCTTGTATTTTGTTTTGTTCCGATATATTTCAATGCTATCTTTCCCAATATTTGGTTTGATATAATTTTGTGGATCTTTTGCACTCAGCTGATTGGTATTGGTGTCAACAAGTTGGAGGGATTCAAGATATGATTACTTTTTCCTATTTTTGCTCTAAGGTACATGGGTTGTGATCCATGTTTCCCTTCCATTTGCAGTTTCTATATTTACTTTACAATGTATGTGGAAGCTATCCCTTGATCTTAAAATTTGGCTTCTATTTGCCCAATTTCCCAAAAATTCTTCAAATTGTAGAGATTTATGGTCTCTTTTTTCCACATATGGTTTTTTACCAATTTTCCTTCGATTTTTGTAGCCCAAAATGATGGTTTTTTGACTACTTAACCTACTCTTATGAAGTTGAAATGATAAAATGTAGTAAAACTTGAAATAATGGCTAATGATGCTAGTATGCACAACACTCTAAAAGAAATGAGAAAATCGAAGAGCAAAATGCTTTGAATTCACTCAATCACAAACACTGTTTGTTATAAAATGACAAACCTAACTAGTCCTTGACTCTTAGACTTTATCAAGGACACAACCTTGTTTCGTCACTATGTTGCTAATGAAAGTGGGATGGGTTTTCTAAGGGTTTTTGGATAGCATAATTATGGTCACAAGATCACTCGACCATCGTAGAAATTGACCCCTAGCAATGGCGCCAATGTTAGCGGATCTATGTGATGACAGACGTCTATAGCATAGTTATCTAGCATTAACATACTCTAGTGTCAATACTCAAGTAAGAAATCGGGATGGGGTAGGGAGACGCATTGGGTTGTCAATCACAACAAAGGAACTATTGTTAGAAGTTACACTCATGACCAGTCATGAATCAACACTTGACAACAAATCAAAATTCAAATGGTCAATCCTTACTCCAACTAATTACTCGATGGTTTCTCAAACAAGTGAGATCGAAATGATTCAAAACTCTACGATACTATAGGTAGAGACTATCATAACCTATATATACCCTTTATTCCCAATTTTGAGAGGTACATGAATCATGATCCATTGTTTTATAGGTCATTGAAACGTGAATATAAGTGGTCTAATAGCATCTCTTAAGGCCTAAGAACAATATCCTATCAAAAAATTAGCATTATCACTTGAAAATATAATCAAAACAACAAAATTAGGCTTGCAAAACTTAAACGTGAACCTTCATCAAACTGACAATGATTACACTCAATAGATAGAGCAAGAGGTGAGAAACACAATGCACTTATCGATAATCAATTGGATTAACAGAATGAGAGGTAGGTAGATTATAAAATAGCTCTATGAAAGCAGCTTCACCTATTCACAACTGATCCAAAAAGTCATCCCCTTAAAATTGACCTATACACTTAGGATTCTAAAATATGACTCCAAACTCTAGTGAGTCCCATGAGTAATATACATTTACATCAATGTGAAAAGGACAAAAAAATTACAACACAGTTTAGACAACTCTCAATATCTTCATACAATCTAGTAAATACAAGAAACATGTTTCTATATTTGAACACAGAGGAGAGGTCAACATGGTAGGTGATTATACGGAATGAGAGAGAGAGAGAGAGAGAGAGAGAGAGAGAGAGAGAGAGAGAGAGAGAGAGAGAGAGAGAGAGAGAGAGAGAGAGAGAGAGAGAGAGAGAGAGAGAGATAGATAGATTCCATTGATGCTCTACGGCTAATGGGTCGCTAGTTTCTGCCTAGGCGATCGAATATGGAAAATGTGCTTTGTGTATCGCAATGTTATCATGAGATGGCTATTTTCCATTGATGCTCTACAGCTTATGGGTCGCTACTATGTGCTTGGTCGATTGAATATGGTAGTTGTGCTTGGTCTATCACAATATTAGAGATACCCTTTGACTGTGTGTTGCCTCCTGTGCAAGAGCTATAAGGCATGGCACAAGTAAGACCAAAGGGAGTGCATAACACTTCTACAATTTGTGAGCTAGATTGTTATTTTTGTTGTTGAACTCTCTCTCTCTCTCTCTCTCTCTCTCTCTCTCTCTCTCTCTCTGTCTTGCTCGATTTTTTGACATGCTCAGGTTTGACTTGCTCAAGAAACCTCGCTCGGTGAATGGTAACACTCCTCCTAGCACCTTCAGATTACTCTCGTGTAGCAAAAAGCAGGCAATGCATCACATAAAGAGGCAGATCATATATGCCCAGAGAGAAACCTATCATTTGACAATTGCCTTCTCTCTCTCTCTCTCTCTCTCTCTCCCCCCCCCCCTCCCTCCAAATGCCATCCTCTTGCCTTTTCCTTTGGGAGACATGTGAGCATCTTTGTAGATTCTTACTGATGGAAGGACCTCAAGGAGGGTTAAGGGAGGGCCCAACTTTTCTAAAGAGGAATCTCAAAAGATCCCTTTGTTTCAAAGAGAAGGAAAAGATTAAGAGAAAAAATATGTATTTCTCTATCTTGCTCTTTCCACGTGTGGGAAGATACTGGGTTCTGGTGTATCTCTCTCTCTCTCTCTCTTTCTCTCTCTCTCTCTCTCTCTCTCTCTCTCTCTCATAAAATATAATATCTAACCAACCCAAATGATTTTCTCATATAAAACTGATCATTCAATGTGGGAGAATAAACAGGAACAAGGGTTAAGATATAGACATGTGCTTATAGATCTATCTCAACACGGGGCCAATGGTAAAGGGGCCCAAATGAGAGATGGTCTATCAAAGAGCAAGGCTAACCAATGGAGCATAAGACCTTAGGGTTAGATTCATTGAAGACCTCCAATAATTAGTGTAAAAATCCTTTGACCTTAGGTAAGTTAGGGTTGAGCTTGAGGTGGGAACCCGGCCCAAGCTTAAGGTGCTCGAGTTGTTTGTCGTGCTTGATGACTAAGGTGCTTGAGGTGCATGAGATGCTTGAGATGCTTGAGGTGCTTGAGGTGCTTGATGATTGAGATGCTTGAGGTGCTAGGGCTGTACTTGAGGTGAGAACCGAGCCCAAGCTTGAGGGGCTTAAGGGCCAAGCTTGTGTTGAGAACTAGGCCCAAGGTGGTGGGACTTGAGGTGGTACAAAAGTCAAAGATAATCCCTACAAGGAGACGGCAAGTCCTACAACAGGGGGGATGAGAGAGAACACACACACACACACACTCACACTCACACAAGGCATGCTTGGTACAAAGAAAGCAAAAGGGACACTTGTCAAGTTCGTCCTCAATTTTCCCTCATGGTGTGCCTGAAGCCTATTGGTTGGCCACCCAAGGGGTCGAATGATGATTTAGGAGATTTAATTAATTGATTTTTCATTTATCAATTCCTCTCTCTCAAAGGGGAAAGGGAGACACTTGTCCCAAGGCTACCCTTGTTGCTTGGTATGACTCATGCCTATGATTGGGTGGCTAGGCGTGGAGGGGTCCAATGAGCTTTAAGCATGAGCTACAAGGGGGGTCGACTAAAGCAAGTAGGGGGCTTGCTTAGGGGATATACTCTCCCACACACACACTCACACACACTCTCATTGTGTGAAGTGCAAAGTGCAAGAGCTCCCGCTCCTTCTCCAAGCAAGTAGAGAGGTTGAGAGCTTACATGAGCACTCTTGCCTATGGAGTGCAAATCCAACCAAGATCCATGCTTCAATGCTTAATCTTGCCATCTTCTCCATCTTCATTACTATGCTACTATGTATGCTAGCAAGAAGAGTGATGATAAGTGAGGAAATAATTCTTTCTCCTATGAAATGTTTCTTCTTCCTCTTCCCTACCCTCATCCTCTGCTAGCTCTCTCCACCTTTGAAGGTGTTTGAGGTCTTGGAACTGAGGCTTGGGATAGTTAATGCTTTCCTCAAAGTTTATGTTATGCTCGTGATGCATGAAGCTTTCCATCTTCATTGCATCACCTAGATCACAAGGAACACAAAGATTGTATTATAACAAGTCTCTCTTGATGGGAGAAATCATAATACAAATGCCTATTGGAGGGGGGACTAGTTCCACATAAATTCGGTCCTCAACTATTGTCATGTTCTCTAAATTCTCTCTCTTGCAAAAGTATTTCTCATGCCAAGTTAACTAAATGCTATGTTTATGTTGCTACTATCAATTATGTTCACCCGCTATGCTCACAAAGTAATTTCACAAAAGTACTCTCTTCAATTTTTGTTACTCTCAAGTTAATAGGCCAATTCCATTACATTGGTATCAAAGCATTTGGTTTCTCTTTTCTTGCTTAAGAAGAGAGGTCGTTAAGTAGCCTATAAATGATTGATGTTGTTAATTACATTAGGGTAAGTGGAACTGGGATCTATTATCAGTTTTGTTGAGACCACTATGTGGGATATGGTGCATACCTCGGGAGCTAATGGAGTCTTTTTAGACTTGCCTACAACTTTACCATTATTGAGCCATAAGAAGTTCGAAAGGAGCTAGCCCTTGGCAACTCTGCTATGTTAGACCTACTCCACTACTCTCTATAATTAACCACTTCGAGCAGTGGGTGTAGATACTTAAGAGCCGATTTTCAAAGGCTAAGAGGAGTGGCAACTAAGGGTTTGAATTGCCAAAGCATACACTAAGTACGTATACAAATTTTGTTAACATGGTTGACAATAACCAAGAGAGTAGAATGAACATTGATAGATTTGATTTTTCACATGAAGGTGCTAATGAAGATTCTACCATGTTTGTGAATTATCTCGTAACTAGGTTGCAGCAAGCTATGGGAAACCCTGCTTCGCAAGTCAAAGTTACTCAACAACTTTGCGCTTATGGGGTTTCCCTTCCTCTTCAAGAGGAGAGAGAGATTAGGAGGCCTCTTGAAGAGACCCCCAAAAGAAGACTCTCTCCCATACAAGAGGAGAAATCCAAAGAGCAAGAAAGCAATGAAACTTTAAGTTCCTCCGAAGATGTGGCTCCACAAAGACGGCGGTCTAGACGATCGCCCACTCCTCCCAAGAGGAAAAAATCAACACATAGTACTTCTCCCGTTCATTCCAAAAGGGAGGAGAGGAAACAAAGAAAGAAAAGGACTTGAAAGAGGTCACCCTCTTCTCCTTCTTCTTCACCTTCCTCCTCTTCCGACGAAAGCTATGGCTATCCTCCCAAAGAATACAAGAGGGGAGGACATCGTAAATCATCCTGCATGGCGAAGGTCACAAAAGCTAAAGAAGTTCAACGGGAGGAAAGAGTATCTCTTTTCTCACCTATGATGGCATCTTTGGTGCTACCGAACAATGTGTTGGCCTTCATCCTGCAATTTGATACGACTTTTGGAGACGAGGGCTTCATGGAGTCCTCCAAGCTATGCCATGTAGCTATGCATTTCCAAAAATTATCTCGTCAATGGTGGGCTAGCCTTCGTGGCAACGGTGAAGCCCCAAAGACATGGAAAACTCTACAAGTTTCCATCATGAAGCAATTCCTTGCAAGCGATGCAAAGGATAAAGTGCTTACCGAATGTCACATCTTGAAGCTTCTCTCTCATGAGTCTATCCACAAGTATGTAGACAAGTTTTGGGATTTACATCTCAAGGCTACTGTCTTTCAAAAGGTAGACTTTGTCGAGAAAAAGCAGCAATTTTGTGCGGGATTACCTGAAGAGATGGCCGAATCTTTGATTAGCATAGCATAATAGAATTGTAATGAAGAAGATGGCAAGCTTAAGCATTGAAGCATAATAGAATTGTAATGAAGATAAAGAAGATGGCAAGCTTAAGCATTGAAGCATGGCTCTTGGGATTTGCATTCCATAGCCAAGAGTGTTGGTGTAGGCTCTCCACTTCTCAACAAGCTTGGAGAAGGAGATGGAGCTCTTGCACTTTGCACTCCACACAATGAGAGAATGTGTGTGTGTGTGTGTGTGTGTGTGTGTGTGTGTGTGTAATGAAGAAGATGGCAAGCTTAAGCATTGAAGCATAATAGAATTGTAATGAAGATAAAGAAGATGGCAAGCTTAAGCATTGAAGCATGGCTCTTGGGATTTTCATTCCATAGCCAAGAGTGTTGGTGTAGGCTCTACACTTCTCAACAAGCTTGGAGAAGGAGATGGAGCTCTTGCACTTTGCACTCCACACAATGAGAGAATGTGTGTGTGTGAGTATACCCCCCTCTCATGCTTGGTCTACACCTCTCTCTCTCTCTCTCTCTCTCTCTCTCTCTCTCTCTCTCTCTTGTAGTATTTAATTATTTCATTTGAACATGTGTCCTCTTTTTCCTCTTTGAGAGAAAGAACTTAATTATTTAATTTTTATGTATCTAAATTCTCATTGGACCCCTTTAAAACCTATCCAATAGGATTCAAGCACATCATGAGGGCCACATGTGGAGGATCATTTGAATATGTATCTTTTATGCTTATTAAGTCATTCGGTTTGAATTGAATACTTCAAGCACTTAGTCAATCAAGCATGGAAACATTGATGCCTCTTGAGAGTTTATCTTTGAATTGAACACTTCAAGAACCTTATTCATTTAAGATTGTGAGAAGCACCTCAAGATTTTGGGCAAGGTTCCCACTAACACTTAGCAACCCGAGAAGCACCTCATGCTTGGGTAGGCAAGCTTCGGGTTGTAGCACCTCTTCTTGGTCTTCGATTTCTGGAGGGTCTTCAATAATTGGTTCTATTGGTTGCTCTACTTTATAGGGCTTAAGTAGGCTCACATGAAAAGCATTGTGTATGAGCCAATGGTTGGGAAACTTGAGTTGATAAGCCATGTCATTGATTGGCTTCAAGATTTGAAAAGTACTATAGTATCTTTTTGCTACTTTAGCATAATACTTTTGATGGCCCATAGGATTTTTTCCCATCCTTTGCCTCAATCGAGCCTTGGGAAACTTAAGTAAGACCCAATCATTTTCTTTGAACGTTAAGGCCCTTTTTTTGCTTGTCAGCAGCAGCTTTTTGCCTTTGTTGAGAGATGGATATAGCCTCCTTAACCTTTTTGAAAGGTCTTGTAGGTCACGACAGATAAACTCATCAGCAACGAAGATCTTCCCATGTACTTTAAGTAGCAAGGGACTTTTAGGTCTTCCCTCTATGATCTCAAAAGGTGCTTTTCTTGTAGTAGTATGGACAATATTATTGTACGCATACTCTACAAGGGGTAAGTACTTCTTCCATTGGGATCGTTGATCTACTTCTGTAACATAATTCTTTAGTAGATTGAGTATCGTAAGATTGACTATCTCACTTTGGCCATCCGTTTGTGGGTGGTAGGCTGAAGAGAAATTCAATCTTGTACCTAGATTTTCAAAGAGACCTTTCCAGAAATGACTGGTCATTCTAGGATCTCTATCCGACATGATGGATGTGGTAATCCATGGTGTTTGAAAATCTGAGATATGAAGATGGTTGTCATTTGGTGTGCCTTAATAGTCTTTTTGATAGGAATAAAGTGTGCTTGCTTGCTAAACCTATCAACTATTATCATGGATAGACTTTGGGTAATCCAAAGAAAAAATCCAAAGATATACTCTCCCATGGTGAATTCAGGATGGGCACCGACTGGAGTAATCCAGGTTTCTTCCCTCTATTATACTTACTCTTTTGGAATACCACACATTTTGAAACATACTCTTGTATGTCCACTTTCATGGTAGGCCAATAGAAGTATGTCTATATTCCTTGAAGAGTAGGTAGAATGTCTCTATGCCCTGTATAGGAAGGAGCATGGGATTCATACATGGCTTTCTCACAAAGGGAGTGGGTAACACATAGCCTATTGCCATGGAGAAGATAACCATCCTGCAAGGTGAATGGTTCCTCTTTCTTTCCCAAAGCAAGGGCTAACATTACATCTTTAAAGTTAGGGTCAGTAGCATACTCATCTATCATAGAAGATAGATCATTGTGAGTTGCTATAGATACCACATTGACTTTTGGTCGTCATCGTGAAAGTGCATCGGCCACTTGATTCTGCTTACCAGCAATGTGAGCAATATGAAAATAAAATTGTGAAAGAAAATTTGCCCACCTCATTTGTTTATCAAAAAGCTTGGTTTGCATCATGAAGTACATGAGACTTTGGTGGTCTGTTCGTAAAATGAATGGAGTCTCCAATAAATAGTGCTTCCATGTGTCTAGGGCATGTAGAACAGCTAAAAGCTCTTTCTCATAGATGCCCAAGACCTGTTCATCCGTATTGAGCCTTCGGCTCTCATATGCTATGGCATGCCCTTCTTGAAGCAAGACTGCTCCAAGGCAATCACCACAAGCATCACATTGGACCTCAAATGGCTTTGAGAGATTCGGAAGCATGAGGACTGGTTGAGAGGTAAGCTTCACTTTGAGCTTGTCAAAAGATTTTTGCTCCTTAGTAGTCCATGGATACTTAACGTTCTTCTTTGTTAAGTGATGTAATGGTCCTGCTATTTGAGAAAATTTTGCTATGAAACGTCTATAGTATGCACACATACCAATAAAGCTTCTTAGCTCATGTATATTCCTTGGATTAGGCCATGCTTTTATTACCTCTAGCTTTGATGGATCCATACGGATACCATCTTGAGAGAAAATATGATGTAAGTATTGAATCTCTTGAAGGAAAAATTTGCTTTTCTTTTGGTTAAGAAAAAGCTTGTTCTCCCTCAATGCTTGAAAAATCACTTGGAGATGTTGCTTGTGTTCCTCCAAGGACTTGGAGTAGATGATGATATCATCAAAGAACACTCTAGTGAACTTGCGGTAGGGTCTAAATATTTTCTCCATCAAATGATTGAATGTGGCTAGTGCATTGGTCAAGCGAAAAGGCATGACTAGATATTCATAACGACCAAATGTTGTACGAAACGTGGTCTTTAGGATATCTTCCACTATCCTTATTTGATATAGCCACTTTTTAGGTCAATCCTATTGAAGGAGGTAGAGCTTTGTAGCTTATCAAACAGATATTCCACCCGTGGCACAAGAAATTTATTTTTGATAGTGATATGGTTTAGTGCTCGATAGTCCACACACATATGGTACGTACTATCTTTTTCTTGCACTAAAAGGACTGGAGAACAAAAGGGAGAGAAAAGGCCTCACCATCCCTTTGTCTACCAATTATTGTACTTGCCTCATGATCTCCTCTTGTTGAGCTTGGGAAACTCGAAAAGGAGGCTTGTTAGGCGGTGAACTTCCTGGTAGGAGATCAATTCAATGGTCATTATCCTCTAAGACCAATTTACGAATAATGGGAAAAATTCAAGTCCCATTTTTGGCAATATACAAGAGCCAACCATGCTATAGGATCCTCTAGTTAGTGTAATGATATATCCTCTTTATATGCATACACAAAATCTTTTAGTACATTTTGGAATCATTTTGCTAATATTGTTCATTGCTACATGGAAAAATAAACTCCAATTCAGTCAAAACTTGACATGCTAAAGTTTCACTACTCACAAGTAAGGGGTCTTTTGGAAGAACAAAGGATATCATTCTCCTATTTTAGAGGTCAAACTATAGAAAATGCTAGTTCTTGACTTTTAGTAGTTTGCAAATGAGTTGCATTTTCTTGCAAAATGGTATGAATTTTGAGCCTTAATAGAAAGCTATCATCTAAATCTCTAAGAGAAAGCCTCCCCCTCATTCAATTATGTGATGGCCATGAGGCAAGCTTCCCTCTCATTTACATACATAATGAGCATGAGGCTCGAACTTAAATGCTTTCGAACTTAAATGCTTTCTGATAGGCACAAATCCCCCTCATTTACATATATAATGAGCACGAACAAGCATGGAGGCTCCATGCTTTCCCCTCGTTTACATACATAAATTGGCATAAACAAGCATGGAGGCTCAAACTTATGTTCGAGCCTCCATGCTTACTAATAGGTATAGATCCTACAAGCCTCCATGATTCCCCCACATTTACATACACATTGAGCATGAACAAGCATGGAGGCTCGAACTTAAGTTCGAGCCTCCATGCCTACTAATAGGTACCAATCTCATACTTGCTTGGTTCAAGTTAAGATACTATAAGCTTGGCAACCACCCTCATGGAGTGGTGCTAGCTCAAAACATCTTAGCAAAAGGTAGAGATATTCTCAATTTTTCTATGTGGAGGTGCTCTTCTCTAGATGCTTCCTTCTTGACCCAAATACCTATTCTTGGTAATCCGCATAGCTAGAAACACTTAGTGCAAGGCAGAATGACTTGCTACACACTAGAATAGACCAAGCTATCACAACTTGACCTGCCCCGCACTTGACCAAGCTGTCACAACTCAAAGGAGCTTCTACACAAGAAGTCTCACAAGGCTTATTTAATTCTCCTTTCTCAAAAGTCCAAAAAGAATTGGGTTTAGCAATACAGCAGGGCCTCAGTTTTGACGATGGTTACATGTGATGAGTGATAGCAAGTTACATTTTACAAGTTGGTGGTGGTGGTAATGAAGAGATAGGGAGGATTGCAGCTAGCTTAAGTTTGGATCAAGGCCCATAAAGCGGAACTACATATTGTGGAGGCGAGGGGGAAGGTCTAGCTAGGAGAGCACAGGTAGCCCAGGCCTCACACATCCATCTTGAGGCCATGGCTTTGCTTGCTCGACTAATCTGAGTCGACTTATCTCATGCGGTGCGTTTGCGATGGGAAATAATCCTTGTGGAAGCGGGCTAATGATCTCGAAGCAGCATCAGGTAAAGAGATGATGGTGCCCTCATCAACGAAGGTGGAAGAAATTTGATGATTTGAAAGTAGCACCAGGTGGAAGCAAGCTGTTGATCTGGAACAGCATCAGGTGAAAAGCTTGCTAATGATCTCGAAGCAGCGTCAGGTAAAGAGATGATGGCGCCCTCATCACATACAAGTTTGGGAGAACTGAGGGCAAGCTTGGAGACCACCTTGATCTTCTGTTATGTTTGATAGCGGTGTCAACAACAGACACAATTTCTGCTTCAGAGGTGGGATAGGCCACTTGAAGCGCTCAGAATCTGCCGCTGCCTCTTATGTTGCACGTCGTGCATGGCCGGTGGCGCGAAGCGTGTTTAGGGGAGATGTTGCAGGACGAGACGCTGGGCAGGTATGCCCCGAAGGCCAGTAGGTTCATGGAAGCGATTTGATGATCTGAAAGTAGCATCAGGTGGAAGCAAGTTGCTGATCTTGAGCAGCATCAGGTGAAAAATTGGTGGCGCCCTACTCAATGCAGGTACCATCCTCAAAGTCGATGAGAAATTGCTGCTCATCCTTTGGATGACGTCGTCCTACTTCAAGCTCACAACCTACGTGAACTCACCTCAGCCTCCCAAGGGCTCACACCTTGTGCGATCTCATGTGAGCACCTGGAACAGCCCCTCCACGGCGGCGCATTGTGCCCCTTGTGGCTTGAACTTGTCAGACGCTCATCTCATCAGGCGTCAAATCTCCTGACGATTGTCATCTTGAAGCTGCTCAAAATTCAAATTAAAGTGCAACGTGAAGGCAGCTCAATCAACCTTCCCTTTTACTTTTGTCATTATTCATTTCAAAGTTTGAGTTTTGTCACATGACGACTTTGTTTGCAGCACGATGGCACCACCACAACTCACAATGTTTTTAAATTTTGTTGAGTCACATTAGAGAAGTGGTGCTCCTCTACATTTTAGAGCCTTGTGCCTCGCCCTCAAGTTTGAGCCTTGAGCATTGGCAAAGAGCCTCAAACCACAACCCAACTCTCTATCCTTCATGTTATCCTCTAGACTTTAGAGCCTTGTGCCTCACCCTCAAGTTTGAGGCTTGAGCAGTGTTAATGAGCCTCAACCAAGAATAGAACACTCTAACCTCCATGTTTGACACAATAAATTCTCCTCTAGACTTTAGATCCTTGTGCCTTACCCTCAAGTTTGAGGCTTAGAATTGTCAAGGAGCCTGAACCCACAACCCAACACACTAACCTCCATGTTTGAAACAAGTAGAATAGCCAAACGCTTGAAACTCATGCATTTGCAAGGAGTTGTATCCTAGATTTTCACACGATGTTTGTAACAATCTTTGTTTTGGGAGAAGCACGGCCTTAGAATTGAATATTGGTTTGCTTCTTTCGATCATAGCCTTGTGAAAACAAGTTCCTTCCTTTTCTTTTTGCTCACACAAAGTGGATTAGCTAGAAGCATGAAGTGCAACCAAGACTTTGAGCTTCAAATGTAATATATGTGTGACAATTGTTGCATGTCTATATTTAATGTGGTGGCTACAAATAAAACTTGTGAGTGCATCATCCAAACACTACATCATCTGACAGTTCTAATATATGTGCATGCCTGCATATAAAGTGGTGGCTACAAATAACACTTGTGAGTCAATCATCCAAACACTACATTTCATTCAAGAGCTAGAGAGAAGAAAATGTGCATCCTCGACCGAGTTCACCTCTCCTAAAAAACTAGAGATAAGAAGAATCGTCCCATTTTAGTGAATTTTTCCTAGAATTCCTAAATTTGAGTTGGGCTCGTTTTGGAGGTAAATCCATAGGGATATCATCGATGGAGACAGCTTGGAATCCATATAGAAAAGTAGACAAGTCCAACTGTTCTTGATTCCTACCATTTTCATTTGATAAACCATTAGCGTCATTAGTGGATTCTTTGACAAAAATCATGTACGTAGAAATCAAGCTTTTCATTGACTTATCAAAAGCTGGTGAATTTACAAGTGGTATAGTACGACCAGACTCATTAGCATCTATATACATGTTCTTTCCCCTGTAGGTGAAGTAGATTCTCCTTTTAGGGAGCTTCATGTTGGCAGCCATGCGATCAAACCATGGCGCCCCTAGGATAGCATCCTCATGTTGGAGAGGAGAGATGAAAAATTCTTCTTTGCCAACATAGCTTTGGACATGAAGCCTCAACTTCCCAATCAAGGGAGTAATGGAGGCTTGTTGTCCCTTGAAATTTGTGTCAGCCGTGACAATATCTCCCATCTCGAAAGCTTGAATGCCCAACTTGGTGGCCAACTCCATTGATATGAAGTTATGAGTAGAGCAAGGGTCAAACAAGATGAAGGCATCATGCTCCCTTACCTTTCCCCAAGCATAGGAGAGAGATGATCCTTTGCAATGAGCATCCTCTTTTGGAGATTCGATGGTGGAAGCCCTAAGAGTCTCATTACAAGCATTTTTCATTGGGCAAGAACGATAGCCATGTCCTTGCTCCCCACACTTAAAACACTTAAGGTCCTTGAAAAAATCTTCAAGCTCTTCATGAGAGAGTTCGTTTTTACCTTTGTAAACTCCCTTTTCCTTGGACCTATTGTTGTTGTAGTTGTTGTTGTAGGAAGTTCCTCGGGAAGAATTTTGGGCATTGGTTTTCCCCTTTGCATCATTTTTGTCTTTGTTTTCTATGGGTTTGACATTCCGTCTAGCCCCTTGTTGGAAATTGATGCGAGAAGCAACCATGGTGTGTTGAATTACTTCGGTGATAGAATCAGGCCGTTCGGAGTTGACATACTCGGCCATTTCTTCAGGTAATCCCGCACAAAATTGTTGCTTTTTCTTGGCAAAGTCTATATTTTGGAAGACAGTAGCCTTGAGATGTAAATCCCAAAACTTGTCCACATATTTGTGAATAGACTCATGTGAGAGAAGCTTCAAACTACGCCATTCGGTAAGTACTTTGTCCTTTGCATTGCCGCTTGCAACGAATTGCTTCATGATGGAAACTTGTAGAGCTTTCAATGTCTTTGGGGCTTCACCATTGCCACGAAGTCTAGCCCACCATTGACGAGCCAATTTTTGGAAGTGCATAGTTACATGGCATAGCTTGGAGGACTCCGTGAAGCCCTCATCTCCAAAGGCCACATCAAATTGTTGGATAAAGGCCAATACTTTGTCGGTGGCACCAAAGGTGGCATCATAGGTGAGAAAAGAGATAATCTTTTCTCCCTCTTTAAACTTATTGAGCTTTTGTGATCTTCTCCATGCAGGGTATGATTTGCGACGTCCTCCCCTCTTGTATTCTCTAGGAGAATAGCCATAGCTTTCGTCGGGAGAGGAGGAAAGTGAAGAAGAAGGAGAAGAGGGTGACCTCTTTCTTGACCTTTTCTTCCTTTGTTTCCTCTCTTCCCTTTTGGAGTGACGAGGAGAAGGACTGTGTGTTGACCATTTCCTCATGGGAGGAGTTGGCGATCATCTAGACCGTCGTCTTCGTGGAGCCACATCTTCAGAGGAACTTAGGGATTCATTACTTTCTTGTTCTTTGGATTCCTCCTCTCGTATGGGAGGGAGTCTTCTTTTGGGGGTCTCATCAAGAGGCCTCCTAAGCTCTCTCTCCTCTTGGAGAGGAAGGGAAATCCCATAAGCACGAAGTTGTTGAGTAACTTTGGCTTGCAAAGTAGGGTTGCCCATAGCTTGATGCAACCTAGTAACAAGATAATTGATAAACATAGCGGCATCATCATTAGCACCTTCATGTGCAAAATTAAAGTTATCAAATGTTCATTCTACTCTCTTGGTTATTGTCAGCCATGCTAATTATACTTATGTGTTTACTTAGTGTATTGTTTATCAATTCAAAACCTTAGTTGCTACTCCTCTTAGCCTTTGAAAATAAGCACTTGAGTATCTACACCCAGGGCTCAAATGGGTTAATTATAGAGAATAGTGGGGTGGGTCTAGCATAAAAAAATTACCGAGGGATAGCTCCGGACTTTTTATGGCTCAATAATGGTAAAGCCGTAGGCAAGTCTAAAAAGACCCCATTATTAAGACCAAAGCTCTCAAGGTGTGCACCATATCCCACATAGTGGGCTCAATAGAATTGATAATAGATCCTAGTCCCACTTATCCTAATTTAATTAACAAAATCAACCATTAATAGGCTACTTAAGGACCTCTCTTCTTAACCAAGAAAAGAGAAACCAAATACTCTAATACCAATGTAATGGAAATGGCCTATGAACTTTGAGAATAGAATAATTAAGAGAATTATAGTGAGCATTTTTGTGAGATTACTTTGAGAACATAGAGGGTGAACTTAATTGATGGTAGCAACATGAACATAGTACTCAATTAACTTGGCATGAACAATACTTTTGCAAGAGAGAGAGAGAGTATTAGAGAACATGACGATAGTTGAGGACCGGATTTACTTGGAGCCGGTCCCCCCTCCAAAAGCCGTTTGTATTATAGATTCTCCCATCAAGAGATACTTGTTACAATAAAATCTGTGTTCCTTGTGACCTTGGTGATGCTATGTAGATATAAAGCTTCATGCATCACAAGCATAACATAAAATTTTGGAGGTCTTTAATGAAGATAACCCTAAGGTCTTTAAGCTTTATTAGGTAGCATTGCTCTTTAATAGACCATCACTCATTTGGACCCCTTTAACCTTGGCCTCGTGTTGAGACAAATCCATAAGCACATGTCTATATTCTAACCCTTGTTCCCGTTTATTCTCCCACATTAAATGATCAGTTTAATATGAGAAAATCATTTGGCCCACTGGTTAGATATTAGATTTTATGACAACTTTCAAGGGACAGCAAGCCTTTGTTACTCCCTATTAGGAAATATGATGTAGCTAAATAGATATTTGAGTAGATTACTTAATGGAGAGAGATAGATTTCACACACAAAAGATTATAGAGTAGAGAGTAGAGAGTAGAGAGAGAGAGAGAGAGAGAGAGTACACACGATATACGTGGTTCACCCAATGTGGGCTACGTCCACGGGAAAGCAGCCACTCAATGGCTTTAGTACTTCAAAACAAGAAGTAGGTTACAAAGGGATTATATCCTTTTGGAGCTTCCGCCTTGCTTCACTCTCACCACCTCACACACACCTTGTTGCATCAACTTCACACTATGAAATGTGTGTAGAAATGGCCTCCTTTTATAGGCCAAAAGGGCTGCCCTTTCTCATGAGAGGCAGCCATGTGTAGGCGCCCTTGTGTATAAGTCCAAATCGGACCCTCCAATCCGCCCATGTGTGGCTGCCCTTGAGAAGACAAGTCCCCTTTTGAATTCGGCCACCGGCCATTGAATTCAGCCACCGGCCGCTGCCATTGACTTTTGACCACCGGCCACCGGCCACCGGCCAACTGACCGGTCGTTTTCCGACCGCTTTTCGGCCGTCGTCCGGCCATAATATTCCGGCAAAAAGGATATTTCGACGTGAAAATTTTGGTTTTCGGCGAGTGATTTTTCTTCACACACGATGGCTTCTTCTCATAATGGGGGCCTTACAAACGTGCGTTTTTAACACAAAAAATTACAAGGGGTAAATCAGGCTCCATACTTAACAATCTCCCACTTGGAGACTGATCTCCAAACCAAACCTGTGACTGCTTTCCCTCCTAGATTCTTATCCTTGAATGCCGATTGAAGATGAGCAAAAGCTCAACTTCTCCTTGTTGACCACCTTTGTAAACATGTCTGCAGGATTTTCACTTGTATGCACCTTTCCTAGCTTTAGCTGTCCCTCCTCCAAAAGAGTGTGTGTGAAGTGATATCTCACCTCAATGTGCTTTGTCCTTGAATGAAAGGCTGAGTTCTTCGCAAGATGGATAGCGCTTTGGCTATCACTGTACAAGACACAATTGTCTTGTTTGAATCCAAGCTTTTCTAAGAATCTGTGAAGCCATAGAATTTCTTTGCTTGCCTCCGTCATTGCTACATACTCTGCTTCTGTGGTACCACATTCTGCAGCTTTGAAGGCCAGCTTATTGCTATGCCTCCAACCGTGAAGACATAGCCAATAGTGCTCCTTCGAGTATCTTTGTCACCTGCCATATCTGCATCAGCATACCCTTTTAGAAAAATATCAGTTCCTCTAAACTACAAAGCATTTGTTGTTGTCCCTTTTAGATACCTAAGTATCCACTTCACAGCTTGCCAGTGCTCTTTACCTGGGTTGTCCATGAACCTACTCACAACTCCCACTGTATGTGCAATATCTGGCCTTGTCTAGACCATAGCATACATTAGAGAACCTACCGCTACAACATATGGAACTTTAGACATATAGGGTATCTCCTCTTGTGTCTTTGGACACATCTCCTTGGTTAGTTTAAAGTGACCAGCCAAGGGTGTAGAAACTGGTTTTGAATTTTGCATTGCAAACCTTTCTAGTACCTTTGTTGGCGGATACGCCACGATGGACGTTAGCATAGCGAGAACTCACCTAACATATAATGTCAACTGAGGACGGAGCTCCACCCCCGCAGGCGCGTGGAAGCAAGCAAAGGGTGTCAACCTCTACTCGACCGACTAATGACTACTTCCTACAGAGATATCAAATCTACATGCCATCGATTCTGTGAATGTGAGAGTCTCCTATGATGCTACCGCAAGCCAAAAGCCCATTATACGTTCTTGAAATGTTACGAAACTTGAGGGATATCCTATCAACACCAATAGGCCACTCTCCCTAAGGTTCGTGACCCAAAACCCTACCCAAAAACACCTGGTGCAGAATCACATAGGATGTCTAACAGGTTTTTGCAGATCGACATTTCCAAAAACTAAGATGCTAATGCGTAGCTCTACTCGCTCTGATCGCGTGGATATGTTGAAAGGCAAAAACGGACAACGTTTACTCACCGAAACTCCAAAAGTAGCTCGCGCGTTAATCTGCCAAAACACAGATGAACGCGCGTAATGTAAGCATCAACGCGTAGCTCTCCTCGTGGGCAACACGCTGCTACTCTCTGTTTGCGATTCCGACCATCGTAGCTCTTGTAGCACACACACTCTCTCTCTCACTCTGTCGTAGTCTCCCAGTCGACACAGAAGATAAGATTATTAGAAGTCGCCTTACAAATCTTTAGGTTTTGGTTTATATACTAAGCCTTAGAAAACCTAATGTCCGGTCAAAATGACATGATTTGTCCCTAGGATTCTATAGAGCTTAATTACAACACCGTGAGCTGGCTTTGCTCATCCAACAAGCATCTGCGGCCAAAATACAATTGCCGACTTAAAATATGAAGTTCTTGTAAACATTACAAAAGTGGCCGTAATGGCTCAAAATAATAATAAAGGGATATTCGATGATGTCCATGAGCTTGTATCTTCACATTACAGCATCCATCTTCATCTTCATCTTCATCACTTCATCAACATCTTCATATGAAATCTTTAGAGAATCTTTGAGGAATCTTCATGGAATCTTTGTGAAAGCGTTGTTGAAAGGTTGACGTGTCAACACTCTCCCCCTCCGAATTCTTGTCTTCCCCGACAAGACCCTATGTCTGCAGTGGCCTTGACGAGTGCTTCATGTTTTGGTGTTGGTTGAAGCTTTTGTTGTCATAGTTGCTTCTACTAGATGCTTTGTATGTTGTAGAGTTACCTTTTTCTTGTACATGTAGTGTAGTTGAAGCCATAGATCTCCCCCTCCGATTGGTTGTTGTATCGTGAATAGGTTGAGTGAGGTTTGTTGTTGCAGCAAGTCTTTATCTTGGCAGCTCTGTATTGTTTGTTCTTTGGGTGTCATCCTGCATGTGTACCTGTAAACTTGAAGCCTTTTTGAATTTTTTCTGGGCCGCTCTCCTTTGATTTTCTAGTTGATGAGCATGTAGTTGTTTGGGGATGTTGTTGGTCTGCTTTTCTGTGTTTATATAAAAGATAAAATAGTAAAAATAAAATGTGGCTTATATTACAAAATGAAGGTCTTGGATACCTGGATAAGACTAAAGGGAAAAACCCAGTGGGAAAAAAATGCCTTTTAGTCACAATTAAATGTAAGGCTATATGTACTTATGTTTTGATGTAACCGAGTTTTGTTGAGTTAAAGTAATTATGGCCGAATGGCTACTATTATTGACTAGATATACATTGGATAAGTGTTAGTAGCTTGAAGTCAGAGTTGTTGTTGTTGAGAAAATGCTTATGAAACCTGTTACTGCTTCATCATCTCGTCATTTTGTTGTGTAAGTGCATGGGTGGAACACAAATCGTGTCAAATGCAAATGTCCAATGATAGGACATTATATATGCTTGCACAGATAGATGCATGGGAAACAATATGTTGTGCGAGAAGAGTTTGAATGGGTGCTTCCAGGAGTGAATGTAGCTAGAGAAGAAAAAATATATTTGACTTCAAGAGCTGCCATTACTCACAAGAAGGGTTGTTGATGCTCGAGGTTTTTTCACTCTCCTCACTGTGTACATGTGCGTGAGTGTTTTGTAGATTACTCCGCCTCTCCACCAAATAAAATTGCTAGACTTTGACTCTTCTGCTCACCTATCCAACATGAGCGACTCAATTTTACAATATGCTCAACTCTTGCAGCTTGAGCTATAATCTAAATATCTAGACTCATAGACCACAAAAAATATTAAGACATGAAGCTTGGGTCTTACGCTTGCTCATTTAGTGGCTCAGCTGCCCGACTCTTGACTCTTATGCCATGATTTTTATGGCGACTTGACTTACTCTCGGGAGCTTTTGACCAAGAATAGGTTTTGAAATTCAAAACTCCCATCCTCGAAGAGAGGATTTGTAAAGGACCATACTGGCAATATTGGTTTCTTTTGCCATACTTGGGTGACCTTGGTTATCAAAATTTCTTTTTGTTGTTGTTGGTGCCTTGGCTGAGAAGATTTGATCGCTCCATTCTCCGTAACACTTTGTCTATCATGTCTTGACATTTCTTGAGAGCTAGAGATGACTTCAATCTTCTTCGGTATGTGTTGTTCTTTTGGCATCCATTTGTATCTGCATCGTGTGATTAGTGTGTCTTTGCAGATATCCTTTGCCTTGACTGTGACATTGTTCTTGATTTTGCCTTTCGTGAAATTGCGATTATTTTCAAGCTGAAGTCATCTGATTGAAGAATGTTTACCTGGCATCTTTGGTAGCCAGATTCTCCGATTTCCTTGATAGTAACCTTGTGCTTGAAGAATTGTAGATGGCACTTCCCATGATGTTTTTGATGTCGTATTGAGATGTACAAGAGTGCCATTTTTGGGATTATTTACCGATGAAGTCCTATGTTGGTATGAAGGCCAGCTGGATTTGAAATTTCCTGCGTACCTTTGGCGAGCCTTGTTGGTTGGTCTCCTTTGGCGATATAAATATGAGCTTTGTTGCCTTGGGGGACTCTTGTTGAAACCTTTATCCACCGCATAAGCCGAGGTCTGTGGTTTTGGTAACCAAAGTTTCTTTTGATCCTCATAATAGCCTTGCTCTGTTAAACTGTAGTGGGAGGCTATCCATCCCATGTGTTTACCTTTCGTCAATTGGCTAGGATCATTTACCCATATTGGTTCCTTGACCTTTATTTCTTCAGCTTTAATGTATACCTTTGAAAACCTTTGGCGGTGGTGATCTCGCAGTGTAGGGTATTTCGGTTGAAAGATTTTCTTTGGAGTCTGCCTTTCATGTGGAAGCATGTGGTCAGTTGATATAGAAGCTCTGTCTTGAACTTTTCTGGGTTGGATTGAAGACTCTGATTTAAGGGGATTCTTCTGTTGGTAGGACATTTGTGGGCTCATTTTGGCTTTGCCTTTGTCGGCAGCCGATAATCTTGGAGCGGTAGTAGGCTGGCTTTCTTGAGAGCTAGTCATGATGACCATCATTGAAGATTTAGATTATTCTTCAAGCTTTTTGCCCATAGCTTGGACAAAATCAAATGTGTACTCATTTTGGAAGAATCCACTACTAGGAATTTGTCTTTAACTATCTTTGATCGTAGTTTAAGGGTAGCTTCTGCAATCCCCAAACTTGTGACCTTAACTCCATTTGATAGGGATACTTGTACCTGAATTTCATACAGTTCTGGCTTATCTAGAAGTAACCACAACCCATAAGACATGACATTAGTCGTGGCAGTGCAATCTATCTCTGTTTTAAAATTGAATTTCAGTTTCTCATGTGCATCCAACGAGAATTTAATCTTCTTGTTGGCTGCCAAGTAACTGATGTCCTCTTTGCTTTTGGTACTTGTCTTGTACTTTTGTGCCTTGGAATCTTTGTCATACTCTTGTATGTTGAACTTCTTTGTCATTTGACTGGTTGTAGAATGTCCCAAGTGCTTACTATCTTCTGATCTATAGCTTTGGGGAAGGTCTATAGCCTGAGCTGCTTGTTGGTCTTCATTGCTAGTTTTTGATTGTGACGCCTTGATTCTTGATTTTAGAAGCTCTCTGTCACTATTTACTTCTTCTAGCACTTGAAGGTCATTCAATGGTGAACTTTCTTCTTGGAAATCTTTTGAAGCTTGTGTAGCAGGATGTTGAGGTTGACTCTCTTCTTTTGATGCAGCGGTCGCTGTGGCCTTTGGTTCCCATTGTTCCATGGGTTTTTGTAGAGTCTCTTCTCAAAAATATTCATTCATATCCTACATTGCTTGTCCTTGGTAGTGAATTTTGGTCATTTTCCTTTCTTCTGTGGGTTCTAAAACTTCAGCCACATCTTCTTTTAGCTTCTTTTGCTCTTTGATTTCTTCAATAATCCTTGTAGAGTCTACAGTAGAGGAATTCTCTTGTAGAATTTCAGCTTCATCCATTAATTCAACTTGCATGTCTTTGTCTCGTGAGGTGACACTAAGTTTTTTTGTTACCTCTGCCACCTCTTCTTGGGTTTGCTTACCATCTTCAGAATCTTGGCTTCTTTTGCTCTCGAACCTTGGACTGCGAGCTTCATCTTCATCACCTTGTGGATGCTTTGACTTGTCCTCACTGAGGTTCTTTAAGCGATCTTGAATCAGCTGATTCAATTGATCTTTTTTGACAGCCTGATTCTCTATGTAATGTCGTTGACACCCTTGACTTCAAGCAACTGTGTCTTGAGCCTATCTTTTGTGCTCTGCGACAAGATCTGCTTCTTTTTCGGAGATCTCGTTGGGGATTCTTGCTTCCGTTCCCTTGTTGTCACTGTCTGAACTTTTCTTTTGGCTTGTTGCCTCTTCTTTTCCATGTAGAGCTTTGTTGGGCAGTCCTTCACTAAATGACCAATGGCACATTGGTTGCAATTGTCGCTATCTCAACATGTGCACCCTTTGGACGAGGCAGCTCTCCATAATACAGATGATAATGGTTTCTTGTGGTATCTAGATAAGATATGACCTCTTCTTTTCATGCATGAACCTGTAGATTATGACTGACTTAGGTGTATCCACTGGCTTCGTCTCTTTATCCTCCATCGTCTTGTCCTTGAGAAGTTGAAAATAGCTTCCATTATTGCTTGCATACATGATCAAATCACTATCCATGCTTTCTAGCAGTCGTAATGCTAATTCTTCCATCAGCATATGTTCTTTGACATGGGGCTTCTGCATAGCCTTAGGGCTATGTTTCCGAGTTGATTTTGGCGAGGTTTGCACCGAGGGTGAAGATCGAACCGAATCTTTGTTTTTCATTTCCCTGGGTGGTGCTTTTGGACGGGTCCAAGTATGTGACTTACAGGTTGCCCACAAATGCTAAACTCATCCATATTTTTCACATTGGCTATTTCATAGTGCCTACCGTATTTGTCGACCACAATGACATCTTGACCTATTGGGTTCACAGATTTAAACCAATATAACTTTTTCATTTTACTTAATTCTCCAGTTTTGGGATCTAAGCATATATAGTATGTGGTAGACTTAGTCTCATAATTCCAAAATTTGTATAATCCCACATCCTCTTGATCTAAGTCAACCATATATAGCTCGCCTGACCTTCTACATTTGGCATTGTGAATTTTCGGTGGTCTCTCCTCCGGCTCGGCATCTTCCAATGCTTCTTGAAATTCCACTTGGGCTCCTGAAAAGGACACTGCTTCTTGTAAACCTGGCCTTCTTAATCCCACTCTTGAAGAGATAGGGTCTCTTTGTTGTGTTTGAACTCCCCCCATCCGAGAGGGTTCCATATCTGATGTTGGCATCTGTTTAATGCCTGATGATATGACTTGTTGTGCTCTGTTAAGTAGCTCTTGAGACCGAGCTAGTTCTTTTTGAAGTTTTTCTATCTTCATAGCTGGTACTTCTGGCGTATTCCCTGTTTAAGCAATTTGGTGTGTTTGTGCTTTGTCTTGTGCTGGTGCGGTGCACGAGACTTGTGCCGTGTCTTTCCATGTTGTGCCTTGTGTTGTGCCACTCATTTGTGCATTGACAGCTGTAGTTGTTAACTCTTCTAGCTGCATATCAAGAGGTAAAGCCATGACTAGATGATAAACATTACCACCTTCAGATTTGTAGTAATCCAAATATTTTAGCTGCAAAATATTGGTTACTCTCTGGAGGAACTTCATGATTTGTGGCAGCTTTGTAGTAGCGACCGTCCTCATCTACATAGAGGGTACCAATTTTCCGTTTCCCATCTTGATCTTTGTACAGAAAAATACTTGGAGGATATGCGTAGAGTTCTGTAAGTTGATCCTTGTACAACATTTCTATCTCATTGTCGATGTATTTTCGGTGCCTCATGTAAATTGATCCCAGACAGTCTTCCATGAAATCTGGATGTGGGTGTAGTACATTCTTCGTTGTTTCAACTTCCACATATTGAGATGTTCGAGTTTCCTCTGTATCTTTCTTTGTCTTGATGTACAAATTCCGATTGACATCCTCATAGCATGGCAGTCCTTTGTAGTGGCCGATCAGATAGATCCAAATTTGCTCTCTTTTAATTTCTGTGGATGTACTTGAAGCTTCGTCTCGGCTGGTCTGATTCCTTTGAGATGCCATTGCTTTCGTCTTGACTCCCTTGTTTTACATATTCAGTGATAGCTCTAATTGCTTGCCTCTATGCTAATAAAAATTATAAGCACCCTTGTGTCGGTCTTTTTCGCTTGAGGTCCTTCAGCTTTTGTGGATGCCTTAATCTCTGAGTTTTCTGAACTGGGCTTTGCTTGCACTGCTTGAACTTCTTAGCTCCCTTGCTTGCCAAGGCTGATACTGACTTGTCTGGCTGCTTGCTTTGTCTAGAGCTTTTAAGCAGGTCTCGATCTATTGGAAGCACTGTGATATGTTATGCAACTTACCACTATACTGCAACGACTGCTCCCTTCGTAGCGATTCTTGAGTCGAGCTAACCTGTGTTCACTTTAGCACACAATCTGCAAAATTCTATTTAGCTAGCAAACTTTTTCACAATGAATGAAAAAATTCTTGATGTGCCTTTGACGGCCACACTTGTTCCGTGAGCTTGGAAGTGACTTTCAAGTTCACTTTTAGTTGAACTAAACTTAAGCTAGCACAAGAGAATTATGCACAAGTTGCAGTGATTTGCTAGCAAAAATCTTGTGTTAAAGTTCTCCAAAACTTGCGACTGTTGTTGCAAAATCAAGAGTCCTTGTGTATGGTCTTACTGCTACCAGATTTGTGTATGGACGCTCAAATTTTACACTAGGCCGTAGTTAACTTTTACACCTTCCCGCGGGTGACCAATGGTTTTCCCAAAAGATAATTTCAGTATGCTAACTTAGCAGTCTTTAATGGTCAATTAGAAGGCCTAGAGACCAAATCTGGTTTCAAATTCAGCTTCTCGATGATGAAAATTTCACATGCACTCGTGTCCGCTCTAGGTCAATTTGAGCGGTCTATTCCAGAGCCTGGGTTGACTCTAGCCGATGACCTCGCTTATGGCTCACTAGCCCCTCTCCTAGGGAAAAGTCAAAACTATGTTCAAAACCGTGACAGTTTTCTCACAATTCCTTCGAACTGTCGGTTTTAGACACTCCTGACTTCCGGATGCATTTTGAGGCCTTAAAGGACGTTTTTTTTCAAAGTTGACCTAGACGGTTGCCAAAGTCATACATTTAATTCAAGTTTTGCTCTAAGATCTGTAGTGTCTCTCTCAGGCTACGCTTTGATATAAAAACTTTTCCAATCCAATACCGTTTGTGAAAGTTATGGCCAAAATAGTGAAATGCAATTTAGAATGGTCAAAATGACTCCAAATTCAATTTTAAAAGAAGATTTGGAATCTCTGTGACACTGTGAACACCCCTGTATGGTCAAAATTACAGTTGGACCCTAAAACTGGCCTGGAGACATCCTACGGGTAGGATGTCTTTTTTATCAGAATTGAATAAAATTTAGTCTAGAGACTCCCCTTGGTGTGTTGAACCCATAGGTATCCTCACTTTTTGTTCCTGACACCTCTAGGCTAGTCAAATGCTCAAGCATCTGTTTCAGAAGCTGGATACTCTATCAGCTGGTTTTTCAAGTCAAATGAGCTCCAAATTGGACCAAAATTGATTGGCAGGCTTATAAGATGCTATGAAACACTTTGGTATTGTCAAATGTTGGTCTAGGGTCCAAAATCATGCAGGAGACATTCTACGGGTAGGATGTCTTTTTGCTCAGAATTGGCCCAAATTTGAACCCTAAATTCCCCTTGAGTCAAGCAACCCAATGCTATGCTCATAATTGAATTTGGATGCCAAAAGGTCAAGATTTGGGCTGCATAAGCTTCTGGTGCACTTAGAGGATAGGATGTCTTTTTACAGGAGCAAATGATGTCCAAATGACTTGAAAATTTATGGCTAAGCTTAATAGGACATGATAAACAATTGTATGAGGTCAAAATCTCCCCAGAAGTTTATTTAGCACCTGGAGACATCCTATGGGTAGGACGTCTTTTTGCTTAGATTTGGCCAAAATTTGAACCACAGGTTCCCTTGGAGTCTAACAAAACACTGGTATGCTCAAAATTTCAATTGGATGTCAAAATCACCCAAAATAGCTCTTCCGGACTCAAACCTTGCCAAAAATGTTAAAGTCCTCTTCAACCCAATTTAAGTGTCCAAATGAGATGAAATTTGGTAGACACACTCAAAACCACTTGCAAAACATGTGTATAAGGTCAACTTGTGGTTTGGGTCTCCTTTCATTCATCAAACGTCACATGGGTAGGATGTCTGATCTTCCCCGTCTTTTACTTTTTTGAGGCCAAAATAAGGTCAAAATTGTTGTTTCAAGGTGTACTTAGGGTAAAACCTACCCTTTGAACAATCTGGCAACCTAAGAATTGTCAAATTCCTGCCCAAAATGGCCCTTGAGACATACTACGCCCTGATTCTTTTCTGCTCAGAATGAAGCAAGATCTAGTCCAGAGATTCTCCCCAAGTCTAGCAACACAGTGATATGCTCAGAAATTTAATTGGATGTCAAAATCATCCAAAACGGCTCTTTCAGACACAATCTTTCCAAAAACGCGAAAGTCCACTTCACCCCAGTTTAAGTGTCCAAATGAGATGAAACTTGGTAGACACACTCAAAACCACTTGCAAAACATGTGTATTAGGTCAACTTGTGGTTTGGGTCTGCTTTCATTCATCAAACGTCAGATGGGTAGGATGTCTGATCTTCCCCGTCTTTTACTTTTTTGAGGCCAAAATAAGGTCAAAATTGTTGTTTCAAGGTATACTTAGGGTAAAACCTACCCTTTGAACAATCTGGCAACCTCAGAATTGTCAAATTCCTGCCCAAAATGGCCCTGGAGACATACTACGCCCTAATTTTTTTCTGCTCAGAATGAAGCAAGATCTAGTCCAGAGATTCTCCTCAAGTCTAGCAACACAGTGATATGCTCAGAAATTTAATTGGATGTCAAAATCATCCAAAACGGCTCTTTCGACACAATCTTTCTAAAAACGCTAAAGTCCACTTCACCCCAATTTAAGTGTCCAAATGAGATGAAACTTGGTAGACACCCTTAGAAACACTTTTAGAACATGTGTATGAAGTTATCTTATGGTTTAGGTCTCTCAATCACTCCCCAACATCAAATGGGTAGGATGTCTGGTATTCACCGTCTTTTGCCTTTTTGAAGCCGAAATAAGATCAAACTCCTTGTTTCAAGGTGTACATAGGGTAAAACCCACCCAATGAACACTCTGCTAGCCTGAAAATTTCCAATTCCTGCCCCAAATGGCCCTAGAGACATCCTATGCCCAAATTTTCTTTTTCTCAGAATGAAGTAAGATCTAGTCCAGAGGTTCTCCTTGGTGTGTTGATTCCCAATATGTCCAATTTGGTGATTTTGACAACTTTGAGCTAGTCAAACACTCAAGATTTTGCTTCAGATTCTAGGGTTTCCTCAAGCTGTTTACCCATTCAAATGATTTCCAATTTTGTCCAAACTTGGTGTGAAGGCTTCTTTTATGCTAAGAAACACTTTGGTTTGGTCAAAGAATTGGTATGGCCCCCCAAATCTAGCCTTGAGATATCCTACGCGTAGGATGTCTATCTACTCCAAATGATCCAAATTTTGTCCCACTTAATCCCCTAGATCCTGGAACACTATGGTGATACGAGTTTTGCAAAATGTTGCCCCAAAATGGCCCTAGAGACATCCTACGCGTATGATGTCTCTTGCATAATTTTCCTGGCTGGAGTATTTCTGATGCTTCTTTATGGTCTCTACACTTGATATCATTCACCAACGACACTCAAAAGCACAACAATAACTACAAACAAGCACTTTATGAATTTTTCTCGCTTTCCAGCTTCGCCTTTTGACTTTTGGACACCAAAAACATGTAAAAACACTCAGCTCAATATGTTCTTAGGGTAAAACACCTCCACTAAACACATTGGTGATATCATAATTTTCAAAATCTTCACAGTTTTACCTCTAGAGACATCCTACGTGTAGGATGTCCCCAATGACAGAATTGTGATTTTTTCAGTTCTAAATTTCTCTTGAGCTCTACCAACCCCTTTGGACTACTCACAACAATTATCAATCATCAAGCAAGCATCCAAATGCAATTTTACTTTTTCCTTGATTTTATGTTCTCACAACTTTGATGAGCCTAGTAGCAAATATGACATGCATGATATGCTCAAGATCAAAATCAGTACGTCCTACTTACTCTACTCCTACTCATCACATGGGATGGTGAAATTTTTGATGCTCAAGTCATTTTCTAGCCTCACATGGACTCTCTAGCTGACTTTTCACCTCTTCCACCTCACCAACTCCCCATCAATCCACACCTATCTCCTACCTAATACTACGTAAGTCGAAGGGTCTAGGCCAGACACACGCTCCCTAAACTCCCTCTAAGACCAAAAGAGTCCACCACTCTCCAATCCTATTTAAAAAAATGAATATACTCTGACAAGCCAGAGGTACCTCTATCCTCAAGGACTAGTCTCGGTCACCTACTTAGGGCCCTCGCCCCCGGCAACGGCACCAATGTTGGCGAATACGTCGCAACGGACGTCAGCATAGCGAGAACTCACCTAACATATAATGTCAACTGAGGACGGAGCTACACCCGCAGGCTTGTGGAAGCAAGCAAAGGGTGTCAACCTCTACTCGACCAACTAATGACCACTTCCTACAGAGATATCAAATCTACATGCCATCGGTTCTGTGAATGTGAGAGTCTCCTATGATGCTACCGCAAGCCAGAAGCCCATTAGACGTTCTCGAAACGTTATGAAACTTGAGGGATATCCTATCAACACCAATACGCCACTCTCCCTAAGGTCCGTGACCCAAAACCCTACCCAAAAACACCCGGTGCAGAATCACGTAGGATGTCTGACAGGTTTTTGTAGGTCAACGTTTCCGAAAAGTAAGATGCCTAATGCGTATCTCTACTCGCTCTGATCGCGTGGATATGCTGAAATGAAAAAACGGACAACCTTTACTCACCGAAACTCCAAAAGTAGCTCGCGGGTGAATCTCCTAAAACACAGACGAACGCGCGTGATGTAAGCATCAACGCGTAGCTCTCCTCTTGGGCAATACAGTGCTACTTCTGTTTGCGATTCCGACCACCGTAGCTCTTATAGAGCACACACACACACACACACACACTCACTCTCTCGTAGTATCCCAGTCGACACAGAAGATAAGAATATTAGAAGTCGCCTTACAAAGCTTTAGGTTTTGGTTTATATACTAAGCCTTAGAAAACCTAATGTCCAGCCAAAATGACCTGATTTGTCCCTAGGCTTCTATAAGTTTAATTACAACACCGTGAGCTGGCTTTACTCATGCAACAAGCATCTGCGGCCAAAATACAATTGCCGACTTAAAATATGAAGTTCTTGTAAACATTACAAAAGTGGTCGTAATGGCTCAAAATAATAATAACGGGATATTCGATGATGTCCATGAGCTTGTATCTTCACATTACAGCATCCATCTTCATATTCATCTTCATCACTTCATCAACATCTTCATATGGAATCTTTAGAGAACCATTGAGGAATCTTCATGGAATCTTTGTGGAAGCGTTGTTGAAAGGTTGACCTGTCAACAACCTTCTTGATGTTATCTTCTTGAGATAGCTTTATTGTCTTCTTTGTCATGTCCCTTGATATTTTCATGCCAAGTATCCTCTTTGCAGCACCTAAATCTTTCATTGAAAAAGATTTAGACAGCTCCTCTTTTAGGTCTTTGATGTCCTGCATGTTAGCACTTGCAATCAACATGTCATCAACATACAACATTAGGATGATGAACTTCCCATCTCCCAAATTCTTCATGTAGACGTAGTGATCCGAGTTGCATCTTGTGAATCCATGATCCAACATCCATTGATCAAACTTCAAGTACCATTGTCTTTATGCTTGCTTTAATCCATACAAGCTCTTCTTTAATCTGCAAACCATTTTCTCCCCTTTTACTTCATACCCCATTGGTTGAAGCATGTAGATTTCCTCCTCTAAGTCATTGTGAGGGAATGCCGTATTTACATCCATTTGCTCAAGATTTAAATCATGAGGAGCCACAAGGCTTAAGATAAGCCTAATTGAGTTCATTTTTACAACATGAGAAAATATTTCATTGAAGTCAATACCTTTCTTTTGAGAAAACCCTTTTACAACAAGCCTAAACTTGTACCTTTTCTTCCCACCTTTTTCTTCCTTCAGTTTGTACACCCATTTGTTTTGAAGTGCCCACTTACCTTTAGGCAACTCAACCAACTCCCATGTTTGGTTGAGATGTAGTGAGTCTATCTCCACTTGCATGCTCTTCGTCCATTCTTCTCTGGATTCGTGTTGCATAGCTTCTTTGTATGATTCCGGCTCTCCAGAATCTGAGATCAAGAGATGGTTGAAGGAAGGAACAAGCCTTTCTAGAGGTCTACTTGCTCTTGTAGATCTTCGTGGAATAGGTTGAGGCTCCTCATTTGGTTGACGCTGTTGCACATTGTCACCATTTGGAGTCCTTGAGTCTTCACCGTCCTCAAGCTCCATGTACTCATCACCTATTTCTTTTGTTTGTTTTCTTTCCAATTAATCTTTGTGCATATTTTGTTCGTTAAAAATTACATCCCTACTCCTTAAGATTTTACCATCTTCAGGATTCCATAGGCGATACCCAAAGTCAACTTTTCCATAGCCAATGAAGAAACACTTTTTGGACTTTGCATCTAGCTTTGATCTTAGGCTTCTATCTATGTGCATGAAAGCCTCACACCCAAACACTTTGAGAAATGCATAATTCACCGGTTTACCTCTCCATGCCTCTTCTGGAACTCCCCCATCCAATGCCGTTGAGGGTGATCGGTTGATTAAGTACTTAGATGTACTTACATCTTCCACCCAAAGTTCAAGCGGTAGCCTTGCATGTAGCCGCATGCTTCGTGCTCGCTCCATAGTTGTCATGTTCATCCTTTCTGAAATCCCATTTTGTTGAGGTGTCCTTGGGGTTGTCGTTTGGCTCCGAATGCCATTGCTAGCACAAAATATTTCAAAAGCTTGGCTGCAATATTCGCCTCCATTGTCGGATCTGAGGCATTTAACCTTGGTACCTGTTTCATTCTCCACAAAGGCTTTCCACCTTTGAAATATGGAAAACACATCGGACTTATTCTTCATGACATAAACCCATGTTTTTCTAGTTGCATCGTCTATGAATGTTGCATAGTACAATGAGCCACCAAATGATGGTGTACTTGCAGGACCCCAAACATCAAAATGAACCAACTCAAGTTTTTTATTTTTTCTTTCATTTCGTGATTTTTGAAATTTTACCCTCTTTTGTTTACCATAAACACAATCTTCACAGAACTCTAAGTCCACTTCTTTCAAACCCGGTAGAAGCTTCTTTGTTTGAAGGATTTGCATTCCTTTAGCACTCATATGCCCAAGCCGGTAGTGCCACACCACATTGTCAACTTTTGTAGTTGCTGCACAAGATGAAGGTTGCGTGTTGATAGTACACAAGTAAAGTGTACCGACCTTTTCTCCCTTGGCAACCACCAAAGATCCCTTGGAGACCTTCCACCGTTTGTTTCTGAATGCAATGTTGTGACCTTCATTGTCCAATTGTCCTGTAGAGATCAAATTTTTCCGAAGAGAAGGAACATGCCTAACATCTTTAAGCTTCCATTCATTTTCGTTAGCAGTTTTGAAAGAAAATGTACCTTTGCCGACAATCTCACAAGTTTCATCATCTCCCAAGTATACATACCCAAAATAACCTTTGGTGTAATCTTGGAAATGCTGCTTGTGTGGTATGGAATGAAGCCCCGGAATCTACTATCTAGGAATTAGACACGTTGTCTAATGAGAGAATTAGAGAATCTTGCTCTACTTTACGTGCCACATTGGCCTCCAATGTTGGCTTGTTGTCTTGAGACTCTATCTCCTTCGTCTTCTTGGACCAGCAATCCTTCTTGATGTGGCCCTTCTTGCCGCAGTTCCAACATTCAAGAAATGACTTTGTGTGTGACTTGCTCCGCCTTGAGCGATCACGACCCTTTTGGTTTTTGAACCTCTCCTTATGCCTTCCTCTTGTTTCCACTGACAGTGCAGCACTTGATGGTTCTCCTGTGCTTATCCTTCATATTTCCTTGCTTAGGAGAACACCCACAACATCATCAAACTTAAGAGTATTTGTGCCAGAAATAGAATTACTTACAGCCATCACAAGGCTGTCCCAACTATCCGGTAGAGATGATAGTATAAGGAGAGCTCGCACTTCGTCATCAAAATTGATTTTCACGGATCGAAGTTGACTTATGTTTGTGTTAAAGTCATTTAGGTGTTCTGCAACTGAACCATTCTCTGCCATCTTTAGATTGAACAAGCGCTTCATAAGAAATACCTTATTGGATGTCGATGGTTTCTCATAGAAGTCGTCAAGTGACTTTATCAAGGCCTCCATGGTCTTCATCTCCAAAACATTGAAGGCCACCGTTGATGCCAAGCTTAACCGGATTGTTCCCAGTGCCTTTCGATCAAGGACAATCCATGCTTCATCTGCCATTGTTGCGGGCTTCTTCGCAAGACCGCCTAGTGGCAAATTGTGGTCCTTTTGGTAGAGATAGTTTTCAATCTGCATCTTCCAATGTTGGTAGTTTTTTCCGTTGAACTTCTCAATCTTGAGCTTCCCTTCCTCCGCCATAACTCGCACTCAATTCAAGGAATCCTTTCCTTGAAATACTTTAGCTACGAGCAAACCTTGCTCTGATACCAGTTCTTAGGAAATATGACGTAGCTAAATAGATATTTGAGTATATTACTTAATGGAGAGAGATATATTTCACACACAAGAGATTATAGAGTAGAGAGAGAGAGAGAGAGAGAGAGAGAGAGAGAGAGAGAGAGTACACACGATATACGTGGTTCACCCAATGTGGGCTACATCCACGGGAAAGCAGCCACTCAATGGCTTTAGTACTTCAAAACAAGAAGTAGTTTACAAAGGGATTATACCCTTTTGGAGCTCCCGCCTTGCTTCGCTCTCACCACCTCACACCCACCTTGTTGCATCAACTTCACACTATGAAATGTGTGTAGAAATGGCCTCCTTTTATAGGCCAAAAGGGAAAATCGGACCATCCAATCCGCCCATATGTGGACGCCCTTGAGAAGACAAGTCCGCTTTTGAATTCGACCACCGGCCATTGAATTCAGCCACCGGCCACCAGCCATTGACTTCCGACCACCGGCCAACTGGCCAACCGATCGGTCGTTTTCCGACCGCCTTCCGGCCATAATATTCCTGCAAAAGGAATATTCCGGCGTGAAAATTTTGGTTTTGGTTGAGTGATTTTATTTTCCGACGAGTTATTTTTCTTCACACACGATGGCTTCTCCTCATAATGGGGGCCTTACAAATGTGCGTTTTTAACGCAAAAAATTTACAAGGGGTAAATCAGGCTCATACTTAACACTCCCTTGATTGGGAAGTTGAGACTTCATGTCCAAAGCTATGTCGACAAAGAAGACTTTTTGTCTCTCCTCTCCAGCATCAGGATGCTATCCTAGGGGCGCCATGGTTTGATTCCATGGCTGCCAATATGAAGTTCCTTGAAAGGAGAATCTACTTCACCTACAGTGAAAAGAACATGTATATAGATGCCAGTGAGCGTGGTCGCACTATTCCACTTGTAAATCCTCCTGCTTTTGATAAACCATGAAGAGCTCAGTTTCTGCGTACATGATTTTTGTCAAAGAGTCTCTAAAAGATCCTAATGTTTCATCAAATGTAAATGTTAGGAATCAAGAAGAGTTAGACTTGTCTAATTTTCTAAAAGGATTCCAAGATGTGTTCATCGATGATATCCCTATAGACTTACCTCCAAAACGAGGGGATGATGACCATTGCATTGAGCTCCTTCCAGGAAGCTCACCACCTAACAAGCCTCCTTATTGAGTCTCACAAGCTCAACAAGAGGAGATTATGAGGCAAGTACAGGAATTGGTAGGGATGGAGAGGCCCAATTCCTCTCCTTTTTGTTCTAATGGAGAAAATTTTTAGACCTCACCGCAAATTCACTAGAGTGTTCTTTGATGATATCATCATCTACTCCAAGTATTATGAGGAACATAAGCAACATCTCCAAGTGATTTTTCAAGCATTGAGGGAGAACAAGCTTTTTCTCCACCAAAAGAAAAGCAATTTTTTCCTTCAAGAGATTCAATACCTAGGTCATATTATCTCTCAAGATGGTATCCATATGGATCCATCGAAGTTAGAGGTAATAAAAGCATGGCCTAATCCAAGGAATCTACATGAGCGAAGAAGCTTTATTGGTATGTGCGCATACTATAGACGCTCCATAGCGACATTGTCTCAAATAGTAGAACCACTACATGACATAAGAACGTTCAGTATGTATGGACTACTAAGGAGCAAAATGCTTTTGATAAGCTCAAAGAAAAGGTTACCTCCCGACCAGTCCTCATGCTTTCGGATCTCTCAAAGCCATTTGAGGTCCAATGTGATGCTTGTGGTGATTGCCTTGGAGCAGTTTTGCTTCAAGAAGGACATGCCATAGCATATGAGAGCCAAAGGCTCAATACTGATGAACGAGTCTTGGGCATTTATGAGAAAGAGCTTTTAGCTGTTCTACATGCCCTAGACACATGGAAGCACTATTTATTGGGGACTCAATTTATTCTACGAACTAACCACCAAACTCTCAAGTAGTTCATGACACAAACCAAGCTTTCCAACAAACAAATGAGGTGGAAAAAATTTCTTTCGCGATTTAATTTTCATATTTCTCACATTGCTCGTAAGCACAATCAAGTGGCCGATGCTCTTTCACGACGGCCAAAAGTTAATGCGGTGTCTATAGCTACTCACAATGATCTATCCTCTATAATAGATAAGTATGCTACTGACCCTGACTTTAGAAACATAATGCCAGCCCTTGCTTTGGAGAAGACAAAAGAACCATTCACCTTGCAGGATGGTTATCTTCTCCACGGCAATAGGCTATGTGTTACCTATTCCCTTCGTGAGAAAGTTATGTATGAATCCCATGCTCCTCCCTATGCGGGGCATATAGGTATTCAACGTACTCTTTGAGGAGTAGAGACGTATTTCTATTGGATACCATGAAAGTGGACATACAAGAGTATGTTTCAAAATGCGTAGTATGCCAAAAGACCAAGTATGATAGAGGGAAGCAACCTGGATTACTCCAGCCATTGCCTATCCCAAATTCACCATGGGAGAGTATATCCATGGATTTCATCTTTGGATTACCCAAGTCTATTCATGGGAATACGGGAATATGGACAATAGTCGAAAGCTTTAGCAAGCAATCACACTTTATTCCTGTCAAAAAGACTATTAAGACACACCAAATGGCAACTCTCTTCATATCTCATATTTTCAAACACCATGGATTGCCAACATCCATCGTGGCTGATAGAGATCCTCAAATGACCAGTAATTACTGGAAAGGTCTCTTTGAAAATCTAGGAACAAGATTGAATTTCTCTTTGGCCTATCACCCACAAATGGATGGCCAAAGTGAGATAGCCAATCTTACGATACTCGATCTACTAAAGACTTATGTTACAGAAGTAGATCAACGCTCACAATGGGAAAAGTACTTACCTCTTGTAGAGTATGCATACATAATAATGTACATATTTCTACGAGAAAAGCACCTTTTGAGATCATTGAGGGAAGACCTAGAATTCCCTTGCTACTCAAAGTACATGGAAAGACCTTCGCTGCCGATGAGTATAGCCGTGACCTACAAGAATCTTTTCAAAAGATTAAGGAGGCAATATCCATCTCAAAACAAAGGCAAAAAGCTACTACTGACAAGCACAGAAGGGCCTTAACGTTCAAAGAAAATGATTGGGTCTTACTTAACCTAAGGCTCGATTGAGGCAAACGATGGGCAAAAATCCTACGGGCCATCAAAAGTATTATGCTAAGCTAGCAAAAAGATACTACGGTCCTTTCCAAATCTTGAAACCCATCAATGAGACGGATTACCAACTCAAGTTGCCCAACCATTGGCTCATACACAATGCTTTTCATGTGAGCCTACTCAAGCTCCACAAAGTAGAGCCACCAATTATTGAAGACCCTCCCGAAGTTGAAGACAAAGAAGAGGTGCTACAACCCAAAGCTATTCTTCGGCATGAAGACAAGGTACTACGACATGGTAAGATTATATGATGATATCTTATTAAGTTCAAAAATTATCCTTTTGAAGATGCTAGATGGATGCAAGGAATACAGCTTAAGGATAGTATGAACCTTGTCAATGCTTACAATGCTACATAAGAGTAAGAAAATGTACAATTTTGTTTTAAATGACCCATGTTTTTGTCTCATAAGACTAATTCTCTTTTTAATTGTGCACAAATTTAAATAGTATGCATGCTTAGAATCATGTTTGTGATGACGATGTCTCTCAAACACCAAGTAGAACTTGTCACTCTACTTTGGGAGAATGAAATGGACTAAAGAGCAGACATGCTTGTGGCAGCTATGTCTCCCAAGCACCAAATGGATTAGTCATCCATCTTGGAAAGACGTCGTAGGGTAAAAGGGATCCTCTACCCGCTAAGTAAGATTGACTAATGACTAAGGCTTTATCTCGTCTACCTCATAGTCGAGGAAGACTATGATTTCAAGAGAGAGGTAATGTCATAAAATCTAACATCTAACCAACCCAAATGATTTTTTCATATTAAACTGATCATTTAATGTGGGAGAATAAATGAGAACAAGGTTTAAGATATAGACATGTGCTTATAGATCTATTTCAACACGAGCCAATGGTAAACGGGCCCAAATGAGAGATGGTCTATCACAGAGCAAGGCTAACCAATGGAGCATAAGACCTTAGGGTTAGCTTCATTGAAGACCTCCAATAAATTAGTGTAAAAGTCCTTTGACCTTAGGTAAGTTAGGGTTGATCTTGAGGTGGGAACCTGGCCCAAGCTTAAGGTGCTTGAGGTGCTTGTCGGGCTTGATGACTAAGGTGCTTGAGGTGCTTGATTACTGAGATGCTTGAGGTACTTGATGATTGAGATGCTAGGGCTGTATTTGAGGTGTGAACCGAGCCCAAGCTTGAGGGGCTTAAGGGCCAAGTTTGTGGTGAGAACTAGGCCCAAGGTGGAGGGACTTGAGGTAGCACAAAAGTCAAAGCTAATACCTACAAGGAGGGGGCGAGCCCTACAAGAAGGGGGATGAGAGAGAACACACACACACAGACTCACACAAGGCATGCTTGTTGGTACAAAGAAAGCAAAAGGGACACTTGTCAAGTTCCTCCTCATGTTGCCCTCATGGTGCGCCTGAAGCCTATTGGCTGGCCACCCAAGGGGTCCAATGATAATTTAGGAGATTTAATTAATTGATTTTGCATTTATCAAGTCCTCTATCTCAAAGGGAAAAGGGGGACACTTGTCCCAAGGCTACCCTTGTTTCTTGGTATTACTCCATCTTATGATTGGCTAGACCTGGAGGGGTCCAATGAGCTTCAAGTATGAGCTACAAGGGGGGGGTTGACCAAAGCAAGTAGGGGGCTTGCTTAGGGGTATACTCTCCCACATACACTCACACACACTCTCATTGTGCGAAGTGAAAAATGCAAGAGCTCCCTCTCCTTCTCCAAGCAAGTAGAGAGGTTGAGAGCCTACACCAACACTCTTGGCTATGGAGTGCAAATCCAACCAAGAGCCATGCTTCAATGCTTAAGCTTGCCATCTTCACCATCTTCATTAATATGCTATTATGTATGCTAGCAAGAAGAGTAATGATAAGTGAGGAACTAATTCTTTCTCCTATGAAATGTTTCCTCTTCCTCTTCCCTACCCTCGTTCCCTGCTAGCTCTCTGTGCGCGTATGTCACACGTATCAATGCAAGGAACTTGCCAATACACTATGTGCGAGCCACAAATGGCTCCAAGTACGCAACTAGCATAAACTAATAAGCCGAAAGATGGCGATGGTGTGTCACTCACCGCTCTACGTCGTGGAGGATTCCTTGCCGCGAAGAAGAGGGAGCTGCCGCTGCGCCGCGCTCAACCACTTCGCCGCCGCCGTGCCATCGTCGCAATGCTCAATCGTACACACACTCTCTCTCTCTCTCTCTCTCTCTCTCTCTCTCTCTCTCTCTCTCTCTCTCTCTCTCGCTCTCTCGCATACACACACACACAAGGAGATGAAGAAGAAGAAGATGGAGATGGAGCAAGAGCACTCTTAAATTGCACAAATGAGAGAATGAGTGAATTTTAGGTTTAGTTGACTTTTATATGAGCTTGCCCCATTCACACTTGGGCACCCATGCTTATCCAACTAATCCCTTGAATGTTCCAGTTAGAGTGCGCCTCTCATCGGCAATCACTCTTACCCTTTTCCTATTGGACCGACAAGCCCGGTACCTGACTCTACCAAATAAATAATACGGCGTCCGTCTTAGGTGATAGAAATGTGCGTGAGGGTTAACATGCCCCCCTTCCTAATGTAGATTCCGTTATCGGAAGCTATTGAGTTGAAGCTCGTTCATTGAGGTGGAAGAGCATTTGAGATGAATGTCCTTAGCCTCCTTCAGTCATCACTGCAAAATCAAACAACATTGGCACAGTAATTGCTTTCTCATAAACAATTATAAAGCATTTTCAGTTGTAGGCAGACAATTGATTGGTAATAGAATTTTAAACCATTTGTCAGCAATAAAGATTAAATTGCAATATAGTCAAACGCATAAATAGTTGTAAAGGTAAAAAATTAAACAAGTCTGGGTTGCTAATTTAACGGTCGAAAGGCACTAAAGATCAACTATTAATAAATCATGGGTAAGCTTCTCAATTTTCTTTGGTCAATTAAGTTGTTTAATCGCGAGAGCCAAGTATTTCATGCTCGAGGGCTGACTAGAGGCTGTTCCTAGAAGACCTTGTAGTTAAGCTACGATCAAAGGAATTGCAACGGCGCCAAAAATGTGTGTGTCCGTCGCACGTGTCAATACAAGAAACTTGCCGATACACTGTGTGCGAGCCACAAATGGCTCCAAGCACGCAACTAGCTTAAACTAGTAAGCTCAAAGATGGCGATGGTGTGTCACTCACCGCTCTACGCTTACTATAGTGGAGGATTCCTCGTCGCAAAGAAGAAGGAGTCATCGCTGCGCCGCGCTCAACCGCTTCGCCGCCGCCGTGCCGTCATCGCAATGCTCGATCGCACACAAGAGGTGAAGAAGAAGAAGACGGAGATGGAGCAAGAGTACTCTTCAATTGCAAAATGAAAGAATGAGTGAATTTTAGGTTTAGTTGACTTTTATATGAGCTCGCCCCATTCACACTTGGGCGCCCATGCTTAGCCAACTAATCCCTTGAATGTTCCAGTTAGAGTGTACCTCTCATTGGCGTTCACTCTTACCCTTTTCCTATTGGACCGACAAGCCCGGTACCTGACTCTACCAAATAAATAATACGGCGTCCCTCTTAGGTGATAGGAATGTGCGTGAGGGTTAACATGCCCCCCTTCCTGATGTAGATTCCGTCCTCAAAAGCTATTGAGTTGAAGCTCATTCGTCGAGGTGGAAGAGCATTTGAGATGAATGTCATTAGCCTTCTTCAGTCACTGTAAAATCAAACAACATTGGCACAGTAATTGCATTCTCATATACAATTAAAAAGAATATGCAGTTGTAGGCAGACAATTTGATTGGTAACATAATTTTAAACCATTTTTCAGCAACAATAAACATTAAATTACAATATAATCAAACGCATAAACAGTTGTAAAGGTAAAAAATTAAACAAGTCTGGGGTCGCCAATTTAACGGTCGAAAGGCACTAAAGATCGACTATTAATACCATGGGTAAGCTTCTCAAATTTTTTTGTCAATTAAGTTGTTTAATCGCGAGAGCCAAGTATTTTATGTTGGAAGGCTAACTAGAGGCTATACCTAGAAGACCTCGTAGTTAAGCTACGATAAAAGGAATTGCTCATGAAATCATCGCCTCAATTATTTCCTTTTCTTTGACCCCACAAAGTCTTTTCACATTGTTTCAATTTTGATGTGTGTGCTTATTTTGTATGCCTTGGGGTTTTTTCTTTTCAAGGAAAAGCGCCCACATTGGGAACCTCTAGGGCTCTGGTACCATAGGCGATACATGTGAGTGAAGTACCAAATCATGCTGAGATTTCTCTTTCCGCTTTAGATTTTACATTGTGGCACTTTGATTTTTTTGTTTGTTTGTTTGTTCCCAGCATTTTAATTTTGTAACTTTGGGGGGTCATATAACACTATTACACCTCCTCAGGCTCATCACACTAGTAAACTCTCTTTATAATACTTAAGCTAAAGGTCAATAGGGACTAAGCCCACTAGAAATCCCTAGTACATTTCACACAATGCTGCCTAAATGGGATTAAGAACCTAAGTAACCATTGATAATTAGGAAGGCATTCCCCACGGTATTAAGAGAAGATCTCTAACGCTTAGCTTGGTCAAACTAGCTTAGTCGAACTGCTCGATTTTTAAACCTAGACAAGTGACTATGACAAAAAATCACATTGAATTTAATGTTTGGTACTAAGCAAATGCGCTGAATATTATGCTACCAATCACAATTGAAGCAGACAAACATGGATGCAAAAAGATAAGGGGCAATGCCAATGGACAAGAAACACCTATTTGTATTGATGGTCGCGCTTGATTTGAAAAGTGGATGAGAGAAAGATTCCAGGAAGGTCCAAATCCTAACCACAGCAACACGTTCCGGTACACACGAGGAAACGCAAAGAATACCTCTAGGAGGCACATCAGTGGGAAAAAAGAACTTTTCTAATCACTAAACTCTAAAACAAAAACACTCCTATTGTACTAATCCTACTCTCCATCACTCGTGTGATGAGGATCAAAGGTGTTTTATGACATAGGTTTCTATTTCAGTGTAATGGATGCGAATGTGTAGGTCTAAGTCAATGTTTTGACTTTTATTGTGCATACTTGTTTGCTAATTGCTCTTGCTCTTTATTTTTTTTGTTTTTTGTGAGTATAAGGCTTTATATTACATTCCCTAAGATTGGGAGATTGAGAGGTCAGGGAGGAAGGTTGCGAGGGGAGTGAGTGAATGATGATTGTCAACAAACACTCCCCCCTTCCTTGGGTAGATCATACCGTTTGAAATGTGCTCGTCACCGTTTGAAACCAATTATTCTAGTTGGTAATAGGTGAGGATTTTTGCCAATAGTTTTCTATTACCTTAGGTGCCTCATCGAGTTGTAAGGGTGGTAAGGTACTCTCCCAGGATCGAACTTGAAGTGGTTCATCAGGTGATTCTTGAACACTGGGAGGTGTGGATTCCTTTGTAGCTTCATGGAGGTTCACTATTGTAGGTGGAGGCTGTGGAGACCTTTATGGATGCATTACATGAGGAGCTAGAATCTTCATGGGACTCCCCCCTTCCTGAGATAGGTGGAACAAATCGTTCTTTCTTCGGTACCCAAACTAGCTCTGGAGCGGGTGTGTAGAATTCTGTGATTTTTTTTTCTTTTCGCAATCGTCAATTTGTTTTGGAGCTACAGGATTGGGCGGACATGGGTCAGGTGACAAGTAAGAACACAATCTATGTTTTGGCAACCAGATTTGATCATTTCCTTGATAGTAGCCTTGGGCTTCCAATAGTTTTTTGGGGCGAGTGGTGTTAAGTATGGAGCCTGATTTACCCTTGTAATTTTCTGTGGTAAAAGCGCACATTTGTAAGGCCCCCATTATGAGGAGAAGCCATCGTGCGTGAAGGAAAATCACTCACCAGAAACCAAAATTTTCACGGACAAGAATCAGGGGCAACTTTAAAGGCCTCGGGGGAGGAGGCCCCCGAGACTTTTTTTTTCGCCTGAATATTCTTTTTCGCCGGAATATTATGGCCGGACGGCGGCCGGAAAGTGGTCGAAAAACAACCGGTCGGTTGGCCGGTAGTCAATGGCCGATGGCCGGTGGTCGGAAGTCAATGGCCGGTGGCCGGTGGCCGAATTCAATGCCGGTGGCCGAATTCAAAAGCGGACTTGTCTTCTCAAGGACGGCCACACATGGGCGGATTGGAGGGTCCGATTTGGACTTATTCGCACAAGGGCGGCTACACATGGCTGTCTCTCATAAGAGAGGGCAGCCCTTTTGGCCTATAAAAGGAGGCCATTTCTACACACATTTCATAGTGTGAAGTTGATGCAACAAGGTGAGTGTGAGGTGGTGAGAGTGAAGCAAGGCGGGAGCTCCATTAAGGGTATAATCCCTTTGTAAACTACTTCTTCTTTTGAAGTACTAAAGCCATTGAGTGGCTGCTTTCCCGTGGACGTAGCCCACATTGGGTGAACCACGTATATCGTGTGTACTCTCTCTCTCTCTCTCTCTACTCTATAATCTCGTGTATATAAATCTGTCTCTCTTCATTAAGTAATCTACTCAATTATCTATTTAGCTACGTCTTATTTCCTAACAACTGGTATCAGAGCAAGGTTTGCTCGTAGCTAAATTATCTCAAGGAAAGGATTCCTTGAATTGAGTGGGAGTTATGGCGGAGGAAGGGAAGCTCAAGATTGAGAAGTTCAACGGCAAAAACTACCAACATTGGAAGATGCAGATTGAAGACTATCTCTACCAGAAGGACCTCTATTTGCCACTAGGCGGTCTTGCAAAGAAGCCCGCAACAATGGCAGATGAAGCATGGATTGTCCTTGATCGAAAGTCACTGGGAACAATCCGGTTAAGCTTGGCGTCAACGGTGGCCTTCAATGTTTCGGAGATGAAGACCACGGAGGACTTGATGAAGTCACTTGACGACTTCTACGAGAAACCATCGGCATCCAATAAGGTATTTCTTATGAAGCGCTTGTTCAATCTAAAGATGGCAGAGAATGGTTCAGTTGCAGAACACCTAAATGACTTTAACACAAACATAAGTCAACTTCGATCAGTGAAAATCAATTTCGATGACGAAGTGCGAGCTCTCCTTATACTATCACATCTACCGGATAGTTGGGACAGCCTTGTGATGGCTGTAAGTAATTCTATCTCTGGCACAAATACTCTTAAGTTTGATGATGTTGTGGGTGTTCTCCTAAGCGAGGAAATGCGAAGGAGAAGCACAGGAGAATCATCAAGTGCTGCACTATCAGTGGAAACAAGAGGAAGGCTTAAGGAGAGGTTCAAAAACCAAAAGGGTCGTGATCGCTCAAGGCGGAGCAAGTCATGCACAAAGTCAGTTCTTGAATGTTGGAACTGCGGCAAGAAGGGCCACGTCAAGAAGGATTGCTGGTCCAAGAGGAAGAAGGAGACAGAGTCTCAAGACAACAAGCCAACATCGGAGGCCAATGTGGCAGGTAAAGTAGAGCAAGATGCTCTAATTCTCTCATTAGACAATGTGTCTAATTCCTGGATAGTAGATTCCGGGGCTTCATTCCATGAGACACCACACAAGCAACATTTCCAAGACTACACCAAAGGTAATTTTGGGTATGTATACTTGGGAGATGATGAAGCTTGTGAGATTATCGGCAAAGGTACAGTTTCTGTCAAAACTGCTAACGGAAATGAATGGAACCTTAAAGATGTTAGGCATGTTCCTTCTCTTCGCAAAAATTTGATCTCTACAGGACAATTGGACGATGAAGGTCACAACATTGCATTCGGAAACAAACGGTGGAAGATCTCAAAGGGATCTTTGGTGGTTGCCAAGGGTGAAAAAGTCGGTACACTTTACTTGTGTACTGTTAGCACGCAACCTTAGGCTTGTGTAGCAACTACAGAAGTTGACAGTGCGGTGTGGCACTACCGACTTGGGCATATGAGTGCCAAAGGAATGCAAATCCTTCAAACAAAGAAGCTTCTACCAGGTTTGAAAGAAGTGGACTTAGAGTTCTGTGAAGATTGTGTTTATGGTAAACAAAAGAGGGTAAAATTTCAAAAATCAGGAAATGAAAGAAAAAATAAAAAACTTGAGTTGGTTCATTCTGATGTTTGGGGTCCTGCAAGTACACCATCACTTGGTGGCTCATTGTACTATGTAACATTCATAGACGATGCGACTAGAAAAACATGGGTTTATGTCATGAAGAATAAATCCGATGTATTTTCCATATTTCAAAGGTGGAAAGCCTTTGTGGAGAATGAAACAGGTACCAAGGTTAAATGCCTCAGATCCGACAATGGAGGCGAATATTGCAACCAAGCTTTTGAAAGCTTTTGTGCTAGCAATGGCATTCGGAGGCAAAGGACAACCCCAAGGACACCTCAACAAAATGGGATTTCGAAAAGGATGAACAGGACAATCATGGAACGAGCACGAAGCATGCGGCTACATGCAAGCCTACCGCTTGAGCTTTGGGCGGAAGCTGTAAGTACGTCTGTGTACTTAATCAATCGGTCACCCTCAACGGCATTGGATGGGGGAGTTCCAGAAGAGGCATGGACAGGTAAACCGATGAATTATGCATTTCTCAAAGTGTTTGGGTGTGAGGCTTTCATGCACATAGATAGAAGCCTAAGATCAAAGTTTGGCTATGGAGAAGGAGACTTTGGGTATCGCCTATGGAATCCTGAAGATGGTAAAATCTTAAGAAGTAGGGATGTAATTTTTAACGAACAAAATATGTACAAAGATTAATTGGAAAGAAAACAAACAAAAGAAACAGGTGATGAGTACATGGAGCTTTAGGACGGTGAAGACTCAAGGACTGCAAATGGTGACAATGTGCAACAACGTCAACCAAATGAGGAGCCTCAACCTATTCCCCGAAGATCTACAAGAGCAAGTAGACCTCCAGAAAGGTTTGTTCCTTCTTTCAACCATCTTTTGATCTCAGATTCTGGAGAGCCGGAATCATATGAAGAAGCTATGCAACATGAATCCAAAGAAGAATGGACGAAGAGCATGCAAGTGGAGATGGACTCACTACATCGCAACCAAACATGGGAATTGGTTGAGTTGCCTAAAGGTAAGCGGGCACTTCAAAACAAATGGGTGTACAAGCTAAAGGAAGAAGAAGGTGGGAAGAAAAGGTACAAGTCTAGGCTTGTGGTAAAAGGTTTTTCTCAAAAGAAAGGTATTGACTTCAATGAAATATTTTCTCCTGTTGTAAAAATGAACTCAATTAGGCTTGTCTTAAGCCTTGTGGCTGCTCATGATCTAAATCTCCAGCAAATGGATGTAAATACGGCATTCCCTCACGGTGACTTAGAGGAGGAAATCTACATGCTTCAACCAAAGGGGTATGAAGTAAAAGGTAAGGAGAAAATGGTTTGCAGATTAAAGAAGAGCTTGTATGGTTTAAAGCAAGCATCAAGACAATGGTACTTGAAGTTTGATCGATGGATGTTGGATCATGGATTCACAAGATGCAACTCGGATCACTGCGTCTACACGGAGAATTTGGGAGATGGGAAATTCATCATCCTAATGTTGTATGTTGATGACATGTTGATTGCAAGTGCTAACATGCAGGACATCAAAGACCTAAAAGAGGAGCTGTCCAAATCTTTTTCAATGAAAGATTTAGGTGCTGCAAAGAGGATACTTGGTATGAAAATATCAAGGGACAGGACGAAGAAGACAATAAAGCTATCTCAAGAAGATTACATCAAGAAGGTACTAGAAAGGTTTGCAATGTAAAATGCAAAACCAGTTTCTACACCTTTGGCTGGTCATTTTAAACTAACGAAGGATATGTGTCCAAAGACACAAGAGGAGATAGCCTATATGTCTAAAGTTCCATATGCTGCAGCGGTAGGTTCTCTAATGTATGCTATGGTCTGGACAAGGCCAGACATTGCACATGCAGTGGGAGTTGTGAGTAGGTTCATGGACAACCCAGGTAAAGAGCATTGGCAAGCTGTGAAGTGGATACTTAGGTATCTAAAAGGGACAACAAAAAATGCTTTGTATTTTGGAGGAACTGATATTTTTCTAGAAGGGTATGCTGATGCAGATATGGCAGGTGACAAAGATACTCGAAGGAGCACTACTGGCTATGTGTTCACGGTTGGAGGCACAACAGTAAGCTGGGCTTCAAAGCTGCAGAAAGTGGTTTCACTTTCTACCACGGAAGCAAAGTATATAGCAATGATGGAGGCAAGCAAAGAAATTCTGTGGCTTCACAGATTCTTAGAAGAGCTTGGATTCAAACAAGACAATTGTGTCTTGTACAGTGATAGCCAAAGCGCTATCCATCTTGCGAAGAACTCAGCCTTTCATTCAAGGACAAAGCACATTGAGGTGAGATATCACTTCATGGAAGCAAAGTATATAGCAATGATGGAGGCAAGCAAAGAAATTCTGTGGCTTCACAGATTCTTAGAAGAGCTTGGATTCAAACAAGACAATTGTGTCTTGTACAGTGATAGCCAAAGCGCTATCCATCTTGCGAAGAACTCAGCCTTTCATTCAAGGACAAAGCACTCTTTTGGAAGAGGGACAACTAAAGCTAGGAAAGGTGCATACAAGTGAAAATCCTGCAGAGATGTTTACAAAGGTGGTCAACAAGGAGAAGTTGAGCTTTTGCTCATCTTCAATCGGCATTCAAGGATAAGAAGCCAGAATGGAAAGCAGTCACAGGTTTGGTTTGGAGATCAGTCCCCAAGTGGGAGATTGTTAAGTATGGAGCCTGATTTACCCTTGTAATTTTCTGTGGTAAAAGCGCACATTTGTAAGGCCCCCATTATGAGGAGAAGCCATCGTGCGTGAAGGAAAATCAATCACCGAAAACCAAAATTTTCACAGACAAGAATCAGGGGCAACTTTAAAGGCCTCGGGGGCGGAGGCCCTCGAGACTTTTTTTTCGCCTGAATATTCTTTTTCGCCGGAATATTATGGCCGGACGGAGGCCGGAAAGTGGTCGGAAAACAACCGGTCGGTTGGCCGGTGGCCAGTAGTCAATGGCCGATGGCCGGTGGTCGGAAGTCAACGGCCGGTGGCCGGTGGCCGAATTCAATGGCCGGTGGCCGAATTCAAAAGCGGACTTGTCTTCTCCACATTCGTGCACTCACAATTGGTATCAGAGCTACGACTTTGCGATGGCGGGGAGCACGACGGTTTTGAGAGCTTTGAAGCGATAGCTCGCTCACTCTCGACGATGGAGAGATCAAGAAATCTTTAAAGCTTTGCGAGAATGGAATGGGAGCTTGTGAGCTCAGTTGAAAGTGATGTATGTTCTTGTGGAAGCTTAGAAAGGACTATGGAAGATTGAGTGTAAGTGAAGGTGTTGCCCGAAAAAATGTGTGCGCAATTGCACTATTTTTAGATTCGTTTTTCTCTTTGTAGAAGACATATCTAAATATTTTGCCCTCCATGCCCATCCGTTGTGATGTGGTCTACAACTTTGCAGAATAAACTTTTTGCAAATTTCTCACCGTTTTGTTGATATTCAGCTCAGGCTGACTGTATACAAGAATTGCACGTTTTGTGTTTTTGCATAGTGTGTGAGTTTGATGCATTTTTGGAAGCATGGCAGGTGCTCAATGCTAGGTGCATAAATTCTGAGCTGAAGCCGCAATTTCAGCTTGTGCAGAGCTTGTGGTTTGAGGGTTTTTGGTAGATTTGGGTAAAGAGTTACGAAGGCGTTTACACACCATCGAAGCGGTCTCTTGAGAGAGACGGTTTTTGGAGCACACAGGTGAAGCTTCTTTCACAGGTTTTCACAGCATACTTTGGCAACGATTTTGTGCTTGGATTCATGGTCTTTGCGGATGGTTTCATATGGCGATGGCACATGGTTGATGCCCATTGTACATGCATTTTGGCGACCATTTTCAAGTGCCGGTGAGCTCTCTTGAGAGCATTGTTTTCGCATTGGTCAAGTTTTCAGATTGCAACTCTTTTGGCGCTTGCTTATGTGCGGTCACTCTGTTGATGTACATTGAGTGCGGATTGCCATTGTATGTGAAAATGTGGAGCCATTTTGGCATTTTTACTCATTGGCATTGAGTAGTGTTATGGTTTATGGTAAAGATTATACTTGAGTTTTTTGCCGAGTTTTCAAGGGAAACTCTATCGGATTTTTTCCAGATTCTTGCCATGGTTTGCGTATTCGCAGTTTACTCTCAGATGGTTTAGTGGTCGAGTTGACTCCCAATTTGGCGGTTATCTGTAGTTTTTTGGCTTGCGGTTTGCGTTGAGTTTTGACTCATACTGCAAAGGAATTTCTGTTCGGTTTTTCCCGTCTTCTCGCCATAAAAGTTTGCAGTGTTATGCCATCTTGTACAGTGGTCGACATATTCCCACTTTGACAGTGATCGAGTGTTTACTCTCACTTTGACAGGTTTGTCAACTTGGACACGGTTTGGAATTCTTGTATCCACTCTTGCAAGAGTGCATTTAAAGTATGCTCGTAGTGGTTATATGTTTCCTTTGATTTTGCTTGATGTTCTCACATCGACACATATTCCGAGTGTGAGACTACAACATGCAGGTTACAGGTTTTCACTATCGAGCTACTCGTTGGTTTATGCTTGATTAGCGCAGTGGTCGAGTGATCTCCCATTTTTGAAGTGTAATAGAAAGACTATGTATGCATGTTCATAGGAAACCCTTCTACATGTAACCAAACCTTAACTCTCTCTCTCTCTCTCTCTCTCTCTCTCTCTCTCTCTCTCTCTCTCTTATGAAGACTTTATACCTTCTTTGAAGGCCATTCTCATTCTCCAAATGCTAGGCTAGATCGTGAAACAACCGTGACAAATTTCACGCAAAAATTGGCAAGCCCTTCAAGTATTGACCTATAAACCTCCCCTACATGTATTTTGATCACATAATATTGCAGAAACAAGGATATGTTCTAAGATTAACATGCAAAAAATAGTGATAAAATTTATGAAAAAATTATCAACAACCAAACGACCTCATTGTCACACAATCAAAGAGAATGACACAGGGTACATAATTCTATGAGCTGCTTATACTTATTACTATGTTTGCATGACTATTGTACATGCACAACATTGATTGAAATAACCATTCAATAGACCGCTTCGAACTAAAATGATGACATCATCAAAGCAAGCCCTACAAGATTAACCTAGAATGGCTCTAGACCATTTGTACCTCTTCTTTGCAAATAGATACAAAATGAACATCAATTGTGTGCCTCACACCAAGTAACGACCTCATTGTCACACAAACAAAGAGAATGACACAGGGTACATAATTCTATGAGCTGCTTATACTTATTACTATGTTTGCATGATTATTGGACATGCACAACATTGATTGAAATAACCATTCAATAGACCGTTTCGAACTAAAATGATTCATTTCAACTAAATCTTGTACCTTCTCTACTTACTTCTTCTCGCACTCACCCTCTCGTGCACCTTCACTCCTACAACTCTAGTTCCCAAAACCAAAAAAGTTGCTCCCAAGGATAGTTGATATTTGATATTCAATTAACAGGTGACGGGGAAGCGAAAGGTTGCGGGCGAGGAAGAGGCAGAGCGGATGACAGCGAATGCGGAAGAGGAAGGCGGTGATGACCCACTTAGCAGCAGGAAACAGGCGGGGTAGCGCTGCTAGCAATGTGGGCGATGCAAGTGCTTTGCGGGAAGAGTATGCCCGCAAGAGCGACGAGCTCTTGGATTACGTCGCCTTCTTGGAAGCGAGCATAGAGCGCCTCAAAGCTGATGCCCTCTCTCAGCACTCTCGCTACGACACAGAGAATCACCTTATCTGTCATCAAATTGATGTTGCGGTCGCCAAAGTCCACGAGGCACATTGCCAGATCAACACCCACCTCGCCGCCCGTCATGACTCCGAGCACAAGCTCCAGGATGCCCTTTTCCGCCTCCAAGAGGAGGAGTCACGTTCTAAGGTGTGCATTTCTCGCCCCTCTCTCACATATGTCGAGGTTGAGAGGGTTCATGACACTATGTAGGGTTGTCATCGTACGGTCATACGGTAGAGTACTGTTTAGATTTTAAAATTCTTAAGAATTATTTGATATCATAGGGTGCGTTGTATTGTACGGCCAAAACTACAGTCTGAGAGTATGGTGTATTTGTACGATATGGGCATTTGTACACTATATGGAAACTTCTCCATGACATTATCAATGGACATTTTTGCCTACTGCCTGTGTAGTTTTATGTATGAAACTCACCATCATAGTGCAGTTCACAAGGCTTCCACCCTGTGATTTTTGATTGAGTCTTGTGATTCACAATAAATGTCAGCTGAATGGTCTTTGATTGACTGTTGTAGCCGAGGGTTATGATATCAACCATTCCAACATCTAGAGCAATGTGATCTAGCCACACATTCATACCTGCATTTGTTGGAAAGAGGTTTGTTGCAAACAAACAGCTTGGCACCACCTCTAGTTATTGGGTTCATTTGCCTTAGCTGTACTTTTCAATGTCGGTAAACATGCTTCTTTTAAGCACACGCCAGAACTTGCACATTTCAAGGCTTCTATTTCATGCATTACTGTCACGTCATTTATAGCATCAGGACCATGGAGCACAGAGGGCATACTCAGATAGGCGTGCAGAGCACACCACAACTGCATAGAGTTCAGGGGTGGAGTCCACGTGGGGTTTGAGGAGGCCAGATGGCCACAAGGGTGTGTAGCCCGGCACTCCGTAAGTTTAGGCATACTTGGCTAGTGTCCGGCTAAGTGTGAACGCCAGGTATATAAAGGGACTCCTACGGTTGGATGGCAAGTCTTTTGCAATGCTCCTATGGAGAGAACTTTTTTGAGAGAGCTCACATGAGAGGCGTTACGCGTATGACGCAATAACCTTTGTTTGTGAGTATCTGCTAGTTTTTGGATCTGTTTCTAACATCATTGTGTAACCCGGCAAGATAAAAGGAATTGGAAACCAAAATCCTGGTATTGGAGACAAGAGTTTTGGAGCTAGAGGAAGATAAACGGAGGGATAAGGAGCGGAGGGACCAGAAAGCTCTAATAGTGGAACCGCTGCCGATGCTTACAGACACTCAAAACAAGAGCCTGAGAAAGAAAGCAACTTTGGCATGGATGCTTGGATGCCTATCAGGTCTGATAAGGGTTATGGTTGGCTTTATGGTTAGTTTAGAAAAGTAGTATAAAGCACAAATGGTTGTAAAGATGTTTTGCACATATTTTCTGAGGTTTTCTAAATCCATTTTAAGTTAGCACTTTGTGATCAGATGCATACTTGCAATCAGAAGTGTCCGATCATAGCAAGACTGCGAGCTTGCTGAAGCTTGTGCGGAAGCTGCAGAGAGAGCTGGAGCATGAGAACCTGTCACTTACGCATGGGGGCAACGCCTCCACATCCATGATAGGTTGCTGGTATATTGAGAATGAGATGAGGCGTCTCTTGGAGCTTTCTGATACTCCTACATTTGAAAACAAGGAAGAGAATGTGAGTGTACCACTAGTGGTGAGTTTTTAGGTCGTTTTACTTGTTGGAAACACCAAACAGTACACATGCACTCTTCATAATAGTGGGTGAAGATAAGCAAGTGCATGTGGTGTTTTTTTTTAGAGAGAGAGAGAAGAAGAAGAAGAAGAGAATTTTAACGTCGTCAGAAACTATCCCAAGAGATCTTAAAGATCTATTTGACGAGGAGAGTTGAACTCAAAACCTGTTATTTATAATCAATCTACCACACTTGGGTGATAGAAAGGTTTTACCATTTTCCTCTTCTTATTAGCACACACACACACATCCGAGAAGAAAATTTTAACGTCGTAGGAAACTATCCCGCGAGAGAGAGAGAGAGAGAGAGAGAGAGAGAGAGAGAGAGAGAGAGAGAGTTTTGCTAGCTTGGAGGACTAGCACATGGTAGCACTTTAAGCTCATTGTGTAAGTTAGTTTCTCTGGTCAATTCAATTATGTGTCTATGGCATGACCAGTTCAGTGCATCGCAGTAAGTATGTTTACATGGTCAAGGTACCTTAATGGGTTTCATATGTTATGGATTTCAGTTTCCTCAGTTTTCGACGAGTCGTTCTTTAAAACAAGAAGACATTCTTGCCAGTGACCAGGGAAAGTCGAGAAGGAAGCCACAAGAGCAAAGCAGAGTTAAAAGCCCCCCACGCAGCCCTGCTCGAACTCCCCGTAGATAGTGGCTCATCAAGAAGGGGAGCGCTTTTGATCCAGAAAAAGGGGAAGAAGGTGTGTGTGCGCACGCACGCGAGTGCCTGTGTGTGTTTTGGGGGGGGGGGGGGGGGGAGACAGGCAGCATATATTCTTGTCTATGTTTTTGTCTGCCAATGTCAGTTTAGTGTGGTGGGCGATGTGTGGGTGCAGGGGTAAGTGAGTTCGAATGTTTTGCGGCTGAAGGCAATCATACAAGAAATAGATATAGGTGCGAAAAGGAACAGTACTAAGGATTTCTCTCTGTTTGCATCGCCATACCTAAAGCAGAATTTTTTGGGTAATGATAGCTTTAGAAGTAGAATACCGAGCTATGCCTTGTTCAATTATTGATTGGAAGATGTGCCTCATAGTTCAAATTTAGATGTTGAGCAGCACTCTTTTTATAATTGCACTTTCTGAAAGCGTGGCTGCGCACTATTGTTGGTCAACTTTGAACCAGAAATTTTGTCTTTATCTTTGAGATAAGTAGTATATCAATGCTAAGAATACGAAGTTTATGCCACAATCCTACGTGTCATCGATAGTGCAGACACAATGCCTGGTTTTTGCATGGGACCTAATCAAGACTACTCGTTGGTATTACCTATTTCAAGGAATAAAACAACGTGCTAATCATTCACTTTTGACATCAGACAACTGTGATCCTTGCTAGCTATTCATATCCAGGATGGTCATTACCAAAAAGAACTGAGTTTGCAATGCTCAAGCGTTGCGAATGAATGTTTGCTCATCATATGTTGGGAAAGATCACTATGATTTTGTGAAAATGCTTATGGGGTAATGCCTTCTTGCTCCTCTTATCACCTAGAATTTATCTGCATACAAATTGAGGCTATAGATGAGATAAAAGAGGGGACTTTTGGGTTTGAGAAACTCTCGACGTAGTAGACTTATGCCATGAAGTTGCCCTAGTCTTTAATATAAAGTTTACAATGAGTCCCAAGGCTTCTTAACAGGAAAGGGATGCATGTAGAGTCTTGCCGCACTCAAGACTTGCATCTAAAGCTCTTGCCATTTGCTAATCCATGCACTCTTCATGATGTGTGTGTGTGTGTGTGTGTGTGTGTGAGAGAGAGAGAGAGAGAGAGAGAGAGAGAGAGATTAGCAAGGAAAAAGATATATATAACTAATGATCAGGATGCATTGTTGTGTTGCGTTCATGAAGAGAAAAGGCCTAGTGGATTACTTAAAGCATTATTTTTTCTTGGTGATGTTTTGGCCAATATCTGTGCCTAATGTTGTTTTTATGGAAGCCAAAGTTGCCAAAAAAATTAAGCATTAATATATATTAGACAGAGAAAAACTTAAGAGGTTTAGACGTAGCATAGAAATTTTCCATCTACATTGTGTGTTTTTATCAAGTCCACTATTTTGCCATCCCAATCTGAAGGCGGAATTGTAGCCTTCATGCAATAACCATTGTAAGTGCCAGTTACCTATGACTTTATTATCTCCCTTGTGTGTAAGGGTTTGACGATCCCCATATTCATAAAATTTGTGAGGGCCAGTAGTTGTGCCAATGGATTTTGTTGTACCAAGTTCAAGAATTTCTATCAGAATTTGCTATCTCTAGAGGAGTTTTAAAGCATGGGTAAAAGCATCTTTTGCAACTAGAAAAGGATAAGATAGTGAGTGCCTATTTTTTTGAGGTTATGCAAACAAGAAGACATGCCTAGGTAAATAGAAGTATACAATTCAAGGTGTTTGCATTGAATAGTTGGGTGATGCTATATAATTCCAAATTGGAGTCACACCTACATGGATTGAAGTTAAGGTTCATTGAACCCTTAAAGATTGCGAAAGATTTAGATCAAGGTAGATTTAGATTGCAAGACTTGTGGAATTATTGTTGAAAAACTTGTAAATCATTTTGTGTTGAAGAAATTCTATGGGAGACCACCAATTTTGGACATTGTACCATTGGATCAAATAATAGTAGGTGCAAATTGTGTGCATCCAATTTAGAGGAGTAAGAGAAACAAAATCAGAGGATCGGTTATCAAGGGAATTGCCACTAATGTGAGCATACTCAACGTCAGGTCATGAATTGTTCATTTGAAAACTCAAAAAAAGAGCAGAATTCTAAAAATTGACATTTTTGAGGTGAATTTTAGATTGGAGGGTGTCTACTCAAAACCTCAGGTCCATGCAAACTGATAATAAGGTTAGTGTCACATTATGCCCGGATTCACATGAGAAAAGCACATATACATGTGAGTGGTTTAAATCGCTTGAGTGATTCACCAACTCCAAGTGAAGCTACCATCATACAAAGATAACAACTTGGCATGTTCAATGTGTCGTGGACTCAAGTCGCGCAATTGGAAGTGGAGTTTTTAGACAAGGTTCGTGCATTCCTAGCATGAGAAGTTCGCCCACTTGGTAGCAATGAGCTATATGATACAAATTAACAGATTAAAGGTGGACGAGAAGCTTGAAATTGTTGAAGAATTGCCAACATCCAAAGGTGGTTGGTGAGTGCACAAAGTCTACACATGAATTTAAGCATGAGTTCTATTTATCCCATGAGAAGGATCAGGGACTTAAGTTAATTGGGTTGTGGGAATTTGCCAACTTACCTTGGGATGAATGGAGCATGATCCCTAATGCAAGTGCTCAGTTGGAGTATATCAAAATACAAACCAATGGACCATTAATGAGCACAAGTTTTTGGCAATCTTTGTTTGTGGCATGTTGCAAACCTAGACTTAGTACATACAGAGTGGAAGGTGTCTTTGATTTAAAGATAGTGTAAGAGTTTGGAGCACCAACAAATAATAGGTATTGAAGACAAGAGATTTCTATGTTAGTGATGACATCTAATGGTGCTATGGATTACTTGATGAAGTTGGGAGCGCCCATATTGTGGAACACCTTTGATTCGAAAACTACAATTAAATGCTCATTAGATGTTCAGAATTTAGAGGAAGTGCTAGAATAAGAGCACAAGGTGGTGAAATTGGAGATTGTTCATACATTGGAAGATCTAAACTCAACAACAAGATAAAGGAAGGATTTAGCAAAGTAAAAGCATTTGAAGACCAAAAAGTGCAAAGAGCTAATTCGAAGAATTGACAAGAAATTACAGAATGTGGTAACAATGTTGATTGCCAAGAAGGAATTTGAGATTTTGCAAGAAAATAAGAAGTTAGAAAATATCGTTCAGAAGTTGATGATGTAGAATAAGGACTTGAAGTTGTAGGTGACATTGTTAAACAGTGAGCTAGAGGGAAAAGAAACTTTGACGTTTCAAACTCCTACATCTAAGTTACCGGATTCAAAGATTTAAGATACAAGAAATCACAAGGATGAAGAGACTGCTAAGAGTGAAGAAATCTATGTTTTTATGATTTTTCAAACTTGATGATAGAGACAAAAGACAAGATTGAAACTATGGAAAGTACAAATGGGTAGAAGTTTGTAGAGGCTATTGAAGAAGTGAAAGAGAATGTACAGATGAAAGAAGTGGAGGAGAAATCCAGAATGTGATTGAAGAGGTGGACAAGGAGAAGACTGTAGGAGAAGCTATTGCTTTTATTTGGAATTCTCAACTTTTGTTCTGCAAGTTAGAAGTAAACAGAATTAGGCTTCTACTATGTCATTTTAAATCTTGATTGTGGACTCCAGAGTCTGATTTCTTTGAAATCACTCAACGGACTATGCCAAGTGTAAAACTAAAACTTTGTAAGTATGAATTGAAAATATGGAGTAGGAGATGTGAAAGGATACATTGCAAAATAGAATCTTATAACTCCCTGAATGTATGAATCTCGGATGTAACTGAAATCATGACTTTTGATAATGATGAGCACGTTGTCCTACACAAAACCTCTATGTATTTCATTGTGTATGACCATGTTTTTCTTTGTGATTCAATATGAGAGAGGTTGTGTATATGTGCATAGCTACTAATGTTCTTTTTGCAACTTGGGGATTGTGCGATTCCCAATGTTATGAGTCTAATTCTATTCAACATGTGTGTGTGTCTCTAACCTTTGAGTCAAGATATGCATTCCTACTCAAGCCTTACACATCCTCACAATGACAATATGCTAGTCTATAATTATCTTTAGATTTTTCTCAAATTCTCATATGTCATGATGACTAGCGATTATTGATACCCTTGCCAGGAATATAATGACCTAAGTGCAAGAGAAAGAGAAGCATGGTTCAGTAATGGAGGTTCTTTAGCCCTTTTTGGAGTATTCCATCACAATTAGAGTTAGGATGAGTGTAGAATAGAGGAGTTGTCTTTCCATGATCTCATGGTATCCAAGGAGTTGAGGATACTCTCTAAGGAACACATAGGTAGTATAGAGCATATAATGATGTAGTTTGACTACTTTGGGTAGTCCAAATCCTCATTAAATGCTTAGGATTAGATAGACACAAAAACCCACTAAAAATCCAAATTTTATTGTGTCTTTTAATTTCATAAATTTAATGCGGTTATTTTGCCTCCATAAGATTAGTATAAATAGTAATATATATCCAAAGAGCATGCAACTCATCACACAAAAGTCCCAAGTCAAATGCACGAAAGGATTTTTGCCATAACTGTAAACAATTGAATCAAACTACACTTTTGGTGTTTTTTCTAGCGTTGTGCATGAAAGATAGGATAGGCTCTTGACAAGAGATCTACATATCTAATATGGCCTCAAGGTGTGATGTGTGACCATTTTCATCATTTTGTACGGCACCAAAAGACCATGGATGAAAATTTCAAAAAATGGTCAGTTACATGCACTAGTGTTTTTTCATGTACATCTAGGGTTGACTTTGGTCCCATATATTGTCTGAAGTGGGCCGAAAACCCTTTCAAGATCAAGGAAACATAAACATCATCTACAGTTGGCCAACAATCCTTTAAGGAGATTAGGGACACACAGATGCATTTGAATAGTTTCAATTTTCAGATTGATATGTTGCCAAAATTTTGTTAGAAATTTGGGCAATTCATGAGGAAGATTGGGTGTTTTTTTTTTTTGCCGGGGGGGGGGGGGGGGGGGGGGGGGTCATTTGAGTAGTGTGGTTCAAGTTTGGAAGCAAATCAATTGCATTAGGTGGATCAAAGAGTCACTGTGGAAATGGATCAAAACTCATTTTTGGGCTCAATCGTAGAGCTTTCTTATAGTGGTTGTACTTATCATCAAGACCATCAATTACTTTCACTTTGATTAAGACCAAAATTAGCCACACAATACACATTGTATGACCACCTCATAGTTCTCAATTTGACCAAGCAAGTCCTATGATCACATATATGGAGCAAGCATACATGGCATTTTATTTCCAAATTTCTAAAAAGAATCATAGAGCTGCAGTAAAAGTAATTTAGATGCACCATAAAGGAGGCTCAAATAGGAGATTATATATGGTGTACATATGCAAAACAAGAAACCTCTAGAAAAGTCAAATACATGGAGCAACATGGACCAATTGACAAAAAATCGGCTTAAAACATGCACCAAGATTCCTTAGATTTATACGTCCTTTTCAAATAAAAGGCTTGCAAAAAACATTCTATTTGGCACTTTAATCCATTTTTCAAGCAGAGACTACGACAAATTACTTTTGATCGTAGTGCCAATCGCATCTAGTTTGATTAGTTGTTTACACATAGAGATTGGGTTATATATAACTTTGAGCTATACCATGGAGAAGAGTGCATTGGAACCTCACTGGTTAGAAAATTTGAGTATTTATTACATAGCCCCTTCAACCCATACAAAGATTTGTTACATTTGCAGACCTTGTCCTCTTGTCCTTTCTTGACAAACCCGCGAGGCTACGTTACATAAACTTCCTCAAATATGTCACCATTCAAGAAAGCAGTAAATGTATGATTGATGTAAATCCCAACCAAAATGAGCTGCCAATGCACATAGAAAACAAACAGTAGTCATACGACAATTGGGAGCAAAATTTTGTTCATAATCTATGCATTTTTGTTGTGCATAGCCTTTTGCAACAAGTCGAGCCTTACAACGATCAACTTCACCATCCCGCTTGCGTTTCAACTTGTAACACCACTTTTGTACTGATGGCCGGCTTTCAAAGCCGCGGCCATCGGAACCACCCCCAACTGGGGAGCATGAAACAAATTATAAAAAAACATTTTTTTCCTTGACTGTGTAAGCTGCTGCTACCCTCTCTCTTCCTCTTGCTCACACATGCGCCCACAGTGGGCCGCCAAGCATGGCACCCCTCCCTCCCTCTCCTCCATTATCCCCCCCTCTCTCCTCCATTATCACCATCCCCCCCCCCCCCCCCCCCCTCTCTCTCTCTCTCTCTCTCTCTCTCTCTCTCTCTCTCGTCATCAACCATGGCGCCACTCCAACCAGGGGCCGCCAGCCTTTCCCTTATCCACCAAGTGCAGCAGGAACTCTCTCTCTCTCTCTCACCATGTGTCGGCAGGCTGATGTAGGGTGCATGGCGATAGGCACTCTCTCTCATTATTTACACACACACACACACACTTATCTAGTTGACAATTCCTTGACTAACCCTTGGCTAAGGCACAACTACACCCACTTGGAATTGCCAATCCATAAAAAATGTGACCCTTTGATTCTGTTTTGGACCTTGACTTCCAAAGTCAGTTTTAAGAAAAAAGCTTTTTCGTCTTGCAATAGTCAGAGATTGTGAGAACACCTGGGGAGTATCCTAGTATGCACCCGATCATCGGAGGAGCTCATATGGAAAGTCTAGCTGGGTTAGTATGGATTGTATCTCGCGATCGAGTAGGTAAAAAGCTACCTCTGAGACATGAGCACAAAAAAAGTACAAAGAGATAGACAAAGGAAATCTCCTTAATCTTGAGATAAGGCCAATTAATAAAAAAAGGGGGGTATATTGCCATGCAGTTGAGCAAATAATAATCCTAGAAGATATTTATATGTAGTGTGGGGCAAATTTTGAAGGATTTACATGTTTAAATGTGTGTATGTGTGTGTGTGAACCAGATAGCGAGAGAGAGATTACCAAGGATATATATATATATATATATATATATATGTGTGTGTGTGTGTGTGTGTGTGTGTGTGTGTGTGTGTGTGTGTGTGTGTGTGTGTGTGTGTGTGTGTGTGTGTGTGTGTGTGTGTGTGTCACCACCGTCTCCATCTTGCCGAAAGTGAGTTTTTTGTGAATACCACTTTGAATCAAAATTTCCCTCACATCCCGGAGGCATTTTCATCATCTACGTCTACATCTTTGTCTCTCTCTCTCTCTCTCTCTCTCTCTCTCTCTCTCTCTCTCTCTCTCTCTCTCTCTCTCTCTCTACGATGTGCAGTATTAGTGTTATTTTAAATCACTATTGTCCGTGTCCTAGCCGCTCAAAGCTAGGTGGTGCCCCCTATTCACTTCTCGTGACGAGTTTGGCATGCACGGTCTTGGCGTAGAGGCCGTCGGGGTCTGTTTTCTGCTTGCGCTTGTCATTTGGTGCCCCCACAAAGGAGGACTTCTCAAACACCTCTAGTTTACAACACTGAATATGATGCATGTCATTGACGAGTGGCTGTGGGAATTCTTCAATTGGAGAATGGAGGAGGAAGAACTTGAAGAAGCACTGACCGCCTTCATTGAAGTGCTACTGCCAGGTTGTAGCGTCGTCGATATCCAAGAGGTAAGCTCTCCATCTTGCATTGCTCGTGCTAATAAAAAATCAAGAGCATCAAGAGGGAGGGCTATGAAATGTCATCACTACTGTCAACCAAAGCATTCTATCAATGAGTGCTAACAGAGGAGGTGAAGAAAGAACGCTGAGTTTTGCTTTTGAGAATCATGTCAGCACTCTCACATTAGTCCGATTTTGTGTAGCACCAAGTGTTTTCTCTCCAACGGTCAGAGAAGAGTTGTCAACTACATCAACCACTAAGTCCAAGCCACAAAGCCTAAAGCATTTGGTGGAAGCAAGTGGGCCTACTCTCTCTCTAGGCCTAGAGAGTTCAAGTGAAGTACAACCACCCAAGTGTCACCACCGCATGCAAAATGGAAAGCCAATTGAGGTAGACTCTTCTTGCCCAGTCTGTTTTGAAATGTGGAGGATTATGTGGACTTCAACAAGAGGTAGAGGCATGTAGTGAAGGTGTCACCTTGTCAACACTTAAGGTATGCAACTCTAGTGGTTAGAGCCTTTCCCTACACCCGACATGGATAATAACAATAGGCCAGAAGTATTTCCTTTTTGTTTCTTGCAACACATGCATGTAAACGTGTACATTGATAGGAAGATATTCTACCAATAAAAGATTGTTTTCCTATACGGAGCAGAGATGCTTGATGAAATTCTTAGATCCCCACGTCCCATCATCTTGTCCCTTCTTGATTACTACCACTCTTTTGATGTAAGCATATTTATTATATTCTAGCCTTGCGCTCGTCTTAGCTCCAGCTCAAGTCTTCCAACCTTGTAAGAAAGCCGCTATAAGCCACTAAATCATTTGTGTTTAAGAAATAGATTTTTTTTTTTTGAAAGAAATCTTGTTTTTTGGCAATGGCAAACATTTCCTTCCCAACCTTCACGGGTAAGGTGGGGGAAGATGCTTCAGATTTCCTGGATAATCTTGAAATAGCATGTGTCATCTCTAGAAGGGATGACGATGCTTCATGTTTGCGTATTTTTCCGCTGCTAATGAAAGTGGAAGCAAGATCATTGTACAAAACCTTGGTGCAAGCTACCAAGGAGAGGTGGGAACTGCTAAGAGCAACATTCCTAAGCCATTTTGGAGAAGGCACCACATCCGAAAAGCTATGGCAATTGCTGATGGAGTTGAAGCAAGGAAGTATGGTTGAGTATGCAATATACGAATCAAAGTTTGTGGATCTATGGGGATGATGGGTTGCATCGCTGAGGGAGGGAGAAGGGGCACCCGATTTCCTAAAGAAAGATCGGTTTGTGGCTGGTTTATGGCCAATTCTTAAAGATAAGGTGAAGGGAAGGTTTCCTGCTACATATGAGGTTGAGTTGAAGTAGCCCGCCTTAAAGATAAGAAGTTGTGTCTACAAGCCAAAACTACCTAGGAAGAGGAAATTGGGAAGGGCCCGACCACACCTAGCCGCACCTGCATCAACCGTCCAGAGGAATCATCCACAGAAATTGAGTGAAAATCAACAAGACCTGCTCAACCGAATCACCAGCCAGTTAGAGAATCTTTCAGTACATCTGGTGCAGTAAGTGCATGCACTTGCCAGAAATCCAGAGCAAGGAAGAGGGTAGTGAAGGCAGAATCCAGACTACCATTGTTACAATTGTGGAGAGGACAACCATGGAATGTACTATTGTCCTCATCCATGAAGGCCGAACTTCAATAGAGGAGGAAGGTAGAATCATATCTCTCCACCAAGGGCGAGAACACCACCGCCCAAGCAACCAAGGCTGATTCCACTGGTTTAAATCCTTTGACCGCTGGTACAACCACCAACACCGCAACCTCTCATTCCACCACTACCTCCACCACCTGTTAGAAACCAAGTAGTAAGTGTCATCAGCCTTGAAGCTAAAGGGAAGATAAAGATAGAAGTGTGTCAAAGAGAAGGAAAAAGGAAAAGGAAAAGTAGAAGAAGTGGATGCCACGGGAGCGATGCGTGCCAGGCACGAAGAGGCCTCTCAAAGGAAGGAGAAGATGAAAGGAAAAGGAGAGTCTAGAAAACATGCATCCAAGCCTCGACAGAAGATCAACATCGTGTATTTTTTGTTGGGTGAGTATGCGAAACCATATGACCTAGTTCAAGATGTATTGATGCAGGGTCCGAAAATAACCTAGCCCCAATTACTCCATCTTGCACCAAGGATGAGGAGACAATGGACGAAGATGGTAAGTACAAGAAAGTCAAGACCAAGGATAGCTAGGGCTATCTCTGGGAGGAATCTTGACGACATCCTCCCTTTTATAGATGTCCACATCAAGGGGCAACGCATCTCACAAATCTACATAGATGGTGGCACACAGATATGCATCATGAGTGAGAAAATGATGCACCATCTAGGCCTAGAGGTAAGTAGGCCGGCACCCTGCTAAAATGGCAAATAACGTCAAAGTGAAGTGCGTAGGCATTGTGAATGCAGTCAAAGTGAAGGCATTCAACACAGAAGTGGAGGTAGAAATTTTTTTCATGCCACACAAAGGGGAGGGCTACCCCATCATTCTTGGAAAACCATGGCTCATGGCTATGGAGGCTAAACAAGATTGGAGTACTAGAATGATCCAAATGAAGGATGCTAAGGGAAAGTCCATATTCTACAACACGAAGATTGGTAAGCAACACAACATGATCTTAGAGGCATCGGAAGATGAGTTCACCAGTGACTCTTCGACCACTTCGGGAGAAGAGACGACAACAACTGAGGACATCGACAGTAGCATCGAAGTGATGGGGGTCATCCTTAGAGATCCAAAGAGATAAACACAATCTGAAACACCACAAAAAACCAAGAGGGACCATCAGGTATGCAACCTTTGGTGGATACAAGTAAGATATATCGGATGCTCTCCTGTGAGTTAGCTAGTGAAGAGAGAGAAGAATACATCTCTATGCTAGGCAACTTCACCACACTGTTCATTGATGGTAATAACAAGATCACAGGGATCATAGTGGTGCAACAATGCATAAGAATCAAGGGAGGAAGTAAGCTTGTAGTGCAAAAGCTCAGAAGGCTTGGGGTAGTTTAGCAAGAAGCATTGCTCAAAGAAGTAAGGAATTTGCCACAGGCAGGTTTCATTTACCCCGTCGAAAACTCAGAGTGGATCTCTCTAGTGGTGGTCATGCCAAAGAAGAATGGTAAGTGGAGGATTTGTGTAGACTACAAACCTCTCAACGCAGCAATAAAGAGGGATCATTTTCCCCTCCCATTCCAAGATGAGATTCTCAATGAGGTAGCAAGTCATGAGCGCTACACAGTATGTGATGGCTACTCAGGCTACTTCCACATTAGCATTGCAGAAGAAGACCAAAAAAGGACAACCTTCATAACACCATGGGGAGGTTTTGCTTACAGGGTGATGCCTTTTAGCCTCACCAACGCTCCGGCCACATTCCAACGCTATGTGACTTTTGTCTTCCAGCCATACTTTAGTAAGTCAATGCGAGTTTTCATAGATGATTTTTGCATCTACAGCTCTCACTCCCTCCATTTGAGCAAGGTCTATGATGGCCTAGCTAGGCTGCAAACCTTGGGTGGCCAGCTTAATGTAGACAAGTGTCACATTGATGAAAGCAAGGTAATTTCATCCAAAGGAGTTGAGGCTGACCCAAGCAAGTTTCAAGCTTTAGTATCTTTGTCATCACCCACCACAACTAAGCAATTGGTCTCTCTCCTTCAGAAGGTAAGGTATTTGAGCAGGTTCATTCACTTGCTCTCTCAAGTGGTTCTCCCTTTACAACAAGTCACCCACAGAGATGTTTTCCTATGGAGTGAAGAAAATGAGCAACATTTTAGCGAAGTGAAAATAGATCCTGGCTACACTTCCCACCATTGCACCCCCTAGATGGGACGAGCCATTTTATGTTAACCCTAATGTAGGGAGTGATACACTTGGAGCCGTACTAATGCAGAAGGACCCCCAAACCTCTTTCATGTGTCCTATCTACTTATTTAGTCGTGTCATGACCCCATCAGAAAAAGGATTCACCGCGGTAGAGCACATGGTGCTTGCATTGATGTTTGCCACTACAAAGTTCTGCTCTTATCTATTGCCTAGGCCCTTTGTAATTCTAACAATGGAAGAGGTCTTTCTATATGTGATGGAACACATGGATGTCTCATCTAGAATCTCTAAGTGGCTTGTTAGATCACAAGAGTTTGATTACACTATGCAAGTGGAAAACTCCACCAAAGCCAGTCTAGCAGGTATTCTTACTCATCGTCACTATGAGAAGAAGCTAAAGGTCAACACAGAAGGTAAAGGAGTGACACCAATGGTGGAAATTCCTAAGCTAGAAGCTAACTCTCTTTTTTTTTATGGAGCTTACAAAAGAACAGTGGACCAGGCTGCAGATGGCATCCTCATTTTCAATGAGCAAAAGGAGAAGGTCTTCTCTATTGGGCAGCTGCTACACTCCCACTCCAACAATGAAGTAGAGTATGCGGACATAATTTTTGGTTTAGAACAATGTGTTTTGCAAGGGGTTCAACGCCTAAATGTGTTTGGTGATGCCATGCTCTTAATAAAGCAGATAAATGACACTTGGATTTGTAAAAATCGGGTTTTGCTTAGCCAATCACGCCAAGTTAAGGATCTTTTAAGAAAGTTTGAAGTAGTGCAACTATTTCATGTCCCTAGGGTAGAAAATTAAGAAGCAGATGCTCTAGCAAGGGAGAGAATCGAAAATGTTCCCATAGGAACAATCAAAGTGAAGCTGCCCCTCTTTCAGGGTAGCGATGCTATGCCTGATATCATCGGCTTCTTAGATACAGGAGAATGTCTTGAAGGGTATACCAAGGGCCAGAAACAATGGCTTGTTCGAAAGGCAACAAGATACCACCTTATAAAGAGCACCTTGTACTGCAAGGGCAAAGACCAAATCCTCAGGCGACGAGTGCCAATCTCCAGTGAAATCACAGAGGTAATCGCAAGTTGCCATGATGGTGTTTGTGGCGGCCACTTTGCTCTAGATATTACTAGTAGGAAGATTCTACAGGCAGGATTCTCTTGGCCTAGTCTGAACAGGAATGTGCATCAATGGTGTAAAACATGCCGAGCTTGTCAAGTATCCAGTGATCGAATACTAGGCCTATGAGCCACAGACTCCTTTCATCTCATATGGCCCGTTTGAGAAGTGGGGAATAGATGCAATTGGTCCTTTACCAAGGGCCCAATCAAGTAAATTGTACATTCTAGTTGGTATAGACTACATGACCCGATGGGCGGAAGCAGCAGCCACCACACGCATTATAGTCCAAGAGGTGGCGAAGTTCATATTTGAGCACATTTCTTGCCATTTTGGCACACCTCTGGAGATAATATCCGATAGAGGGTCAGGTTTCAAAGGCAACTTGGTAAGAGAATTGATGAAAAAGTTAGGTATCACACGTTGACACTCAACTCCATACTATCCACAGTGCAATGGTCTAGTGGAAAGGTAAATGGCATGATATGGAAGATTATCACAAAGCAGGTGAATAACCACACAAGTGATTGGGATAAGCATCTCATGGCCGCTCTTTGGGGCTACTGCACGACATTCCAAACATCACTAGGTTTACCCCTTTTCATCTAGTATATAGAAAGGAGGCCATTCTACCCATTGAGGTATAGATAGCCAGCTTGCAAGTCATGGCTAGCCAGTTATTACAGCACCCAATCTCCCATCTCTGTAACCACATCTTAGATCTAGAAAGGCTTCACCTAGACAGGGAACATGCGATCAACCACTATGCAACGCAAGCAGAACGATGCCGACTCACGTTAAATCAAGGTCTTAAGGAGAAGGGTCTGAAGAGAGGCAGGTTAGTATTGAGATACGACAACAGATTCGACACTAAGAAAGATAAGAAGTTTCAGCCCAGTTGGGAAGGCCCATTCAAAAAGCGATACACCAATGGCAGCTACAAAGTGATGGAAGCAGATGGTTAAATTTTCAAGACCAGAGTCAATGGATGGAGGCTAAAAAGGTACTTCTTAAGGTTTGATTCAAAGTTCATGCTAGATATTCCAGAAGAGGGAGAGCCCTCCAACTCCACTGCTAAAGAATCAAAAGCAGAGCTAGAGGCATGAATGCCTCTAGCTAGAAGGGGAGGGCTAATGACGGCCTGCTTTCAAAGCCGCGGCCGTGGGACCCAACCCCAACCGGGGAGCATGAAACAAATTTTAAAAAAACGTTTTTTTCCTTGACTGTGCAAGCTGCCGCCACCCTCTCTCTTCCCCTTGCTCATGCATGTGCCCACAGTGGGACGCCAAGCATGGCACCCCTCCCTACCTATCCTCCATTATCCCCCCCCATTTTTTCCTTGACTGTGCAAGCTGCCGCCACCTCTCTCTTCCCCTTGCTCATGCATGTGCCCACAGTGGGACGCCAAGCATGGCACCCCTCCCTACCTCTCCTCCATTATCACCATCCGTCCATCTCCATTGCCATCACCATCGCTCCCTCTCCCTCTTATTCATTTGCAAGCAGCCAACTCTCTCTCTCTCTCTCTCTCTCTCTCTCTCTCTCTCTCTCTCTCTCTCTCTCTCTCTCTCTCTCTCTCTCTCTCTCTCTCTCTCTCTCTCTCTCTCTCTCATCGGAAGCCCCTGCAGGGTGCATGGCGATAGGCACTCTCTCTCTCATTATTTACACACACACACAAAATCACCCTCTCCCTCTCTCTCTCTCTCTCTCTCTCTCTCTCTCTCTCTCTCTCTCTCTCTCTCTCTCTCTCAGCCTCCCTCTCTCTCTTCCTCATTCCTGTGTCGCAGGGCATGTTAAAAAAAATCTCTCTCTCTCTCCTCTCTCTCTCTCTCTCTCTCTCTCTCTCTCTCTCTCTCTCTCTCTCTCTCTCAGCCTCCCTCTCTCTCTTCCTCATTCCTGTGTCGCAGGGCATGTTAAAAAAAATCTCTCTCCCTCTCTCTCTCTCTCTCTCTCTCTCTCTTGTTCAGCCTCCCTCTCTCTCTTTCTCATTCATGTGTCGCAGGGCATGTAAAATAAATCTCTCTCTCTCTCTCTCTCTCTCTCTCTCTCTCTCTCTCTCTCTCTCTCTCTCTCCCTCCCTCCCTCCCACACACACACACACTTGCTGACACACTCACACACTTACACACACACACACACACACACAACCCCATATACACACCCACACACACTTCGTGAGCCTCTCTCTCACCCATCTCTCACTCTCTCTCCATCCCTCTCTCTTATTTAGTTAAAATATCTCTCTCACTCTCTTTCCATACACACATTTACAAACACAGTCATGAGCACATCCACATACATACACAAGTACACTACATGCACGCTCAACACACATTCAAACAATCAAAGCACGCCATACGCATGCACAAGAAGAAGAAAACCAAAAGGAGTTCAACATGGACGCCCAAACAACAAAAAGGACGATCAAATCACGCGATGGCAACAACAAATCAAGAAATGACATCGAAGGCATGCCACAACCAACCCCGAAAGTGACAAATGCGCTACACCGATGCTCCAGCAAAGCTCGCCATCCATCGACATCTCATCCACGATGCATCTCCACAGTAAACATCCGTAGGGTAATCTATTTTTCTGTTTTCAAGCCAAAATCTTGTATAAAAAACCAATTGTATATTGCCACCTCTCTCTAGGTGATGGTCACAAAGGCCCAACTAAGAGATATCATTTTAAAGTTCTCCTAAAACAAAGCAAGGGTCAACCATCCGGGCCTCGGCTCCTTGCTTTGTCTCTCTTGATTAGGGCCCTAACTTAATCAGATTATCCTGAACTAATGCAGTTGTACCTATAAAAGAACACTGAGAGGTCACTATCAGGGCAGCACTTGGGAGTCAGTACTTGAGAAGGAAGCCCTGCACACACCATAACTCCAAGGGTCACCACACACAAGAGTCGAATTTCTGTGTATATGGAATTTTCCAAAGAGAACGCACTATGGGCTCTCTCTCTCTCTCTCTCTCTCTCTCTCTCTCTCTCTCTCTCTGTGTGTGTGTGTGTGTGTGTGTGTGTGTGTGTGTGTGTGTGTGTGTGTGTGTGTGTGTGTGTGTGTCACCACGGTCTCCATCTCGCTGAAACTGAGTTTTATATAAATACCACTTTGAATCAAAATTGCCCTCACATGCGGACGGGTTTACATCATCTACGTGTACGTCTCTGTCTCTCTCTCTACAACGCCAATGTATTATGGCTTGGGAGAAATCCGGTGGGTCACGCTTCATACATTACACCACCCATATTGCCCCCAACTACAAAACCATGTTCTTCGGGCTGAAAGAGGAAACCGTACTCACACTTACATGCTTGATCCTATCCCCTTGTTGGCGATACGCACTATTGCAGCCATTTGGCTTAGCTCCCATTTCCTTCGATGCGAGATAGGGCGTTGGGGCAATGGAAAAGAATCAAATCGCCTGTGCACATTATGCTCACTGAAAGTTCGAGAGTCAGAGTACCACACACTACTAGAGTGCTCGGCTTTTGGTCACATCCGAACTTGTTTTTCTCACATTTTCAGCCATAACTTAGACCTACACACTTTCCTCTCCCAGCCAAAGTGTGGGCTCTCCATTGCGACTCTCATCACCACAATTTTGAAGCATCGAGAGTCACTCATCAGCCATACACATACTACATCACATGTAACTTTGGTCCCATAGGTCATATTTGACCTCCGAGGACGATAATAAAATCTCTCTCTCTCTCTCTCTCTCTCTCTCTCTCTCTCTCTCTCTCTCTCTCTCTCTCTCTCTCTCTCTCTCTCTCTCTCTCTCTCTCTCTCTCTCTCTCCCCCCCCCCCCGGTGTGAAGTATTAGTGTTATTTTAAATCACTAATGTCCGTGTCCCAGTCGCTCAAATCTAGGTGGTTCCCCCTCTTCACTTCCCGTGACGAGTTTGGTGTGCATGGTCCTGGCGTAGAGGCCGTCGGGGTCCGTTTTGCACTTGCAATTGTTAGTACCAATGGCCTTTTTGCATGGAGGTAAATCACATAAAGTCCATGTGTCATTTTCTATAAATGCATCATATTTTGATTGCATGGTAGCCATCCAATTTTTTGAATTCTATGCTTCATCAAAAGATAGAAGTTCCTCACATCATGTAGGCTAGACACAGCCAAAGCATAACAATCTGATGCACAAGATGCATGGTGAGAACTTGAACGAGTACAACTAGACAAAGGTGCATCCAATTTATTGTCATGCAATGTGTACACCAGCCATTTTGGCATACCTCTAGCCCACTCATTTTCAGCCCTTTCCTCATCAAGTACATCATGTACATCTACATCAGTAATAGGCTGATTTGTAACATTTTCTGAAACCCCCAAAGGTTGTACATTTTCCTCATTGGAATTTACATTCATACTTCCACCACTGAAAAGAGGCAACAAAGTGTCATAAATGTCCTGTGAGCTTACATTACTGTCTCTATAGTACATGACAGCAAGGGCTGAACAGAATCTTCCACAAACACAACTTCCGGTGAAACCAGAATACGCTTTGTTTGAGGATGATACAACTTGTAGCCTTTGCTTTCAACACTATAACCAACAAAAATACATTTGACAACCTTATCATCTAATTTTTTGTGCAGTGTTTGTGGCACCAAAGCATATGCCAAACAACCAAAAATGCGCATGTGCTCAATAGAAGGATTTCTATCATGCCATGCTTCATATGGAGTAATAGACTGCAAAGCTTTCGTAGGACACATGTTTAGTACATAAGTGGCACACATGATGGCCTCAAGCCAAAAGAATGCGGCAAAGCTTGAAAGCACATAAAAACTTCGGACTTTTCTATAAGAGGAAATACCCATGCATGTCTGGAGTAATCATCAATGAAAGTCACGAAGTAAAGGTAATTTCCCAAGGACGGAGTTTGCATGGCTCCACAAACATCACTATGCACAAGCTGCAACCTGCTATGGTCCTAACTAAACCATCCTTTGGAAACTTAGAATGCTGCATCTTACCCAAAATACAGCCTTCACAAACGTGTTTGACATGTGCTTCAAGAGGCGGCAAAGAAGCAACCATATCAAATTTTGCCAAACACAGCAAACTGGCAAAATTCAAATGACCAAAACGTGCATGCCAAAGTTTTGCATCTAAAATAGCCTTTGAATCCAAAACTGCATTTGCAAAATTTTGCCCACACTTGTCATAAAAAGTGAGCTTAGTGGTTGCATTGTTGTTACCACCCTTTCTTTGAGCAGCAATAAAATCCTGTTCAATTGCACGCTGCCTAGTCCTATTTTTTTTGGAAAGTGACTCTTGCGACAACAATGTGCATAATGCATCAAAATTGACAACTTCATGATTTCCTTAGGTCATAAGTCTCCAAGTACTAGCAAAAGTCTGATATGAATCTGGTAAGGCATCAAGAATAGTTTGCACAAGGGAACTGCCTAAAATGACTTCACCTACAGAAATAAGTTTCTCATTGATATCCTTGACACCAACAAGGAAAGTGTCCATATCATCTTCCTCATGCATAATCTTCAACTCCAGCTCTTTACGCAGCAATGCAATTTTTGCCTCATTGCGGCTTGCATAAAGACTAGCAAGAATATCCGAAGCTTGTTTTGTATATTTTGTTGAAGGAATGTGAGAAGTAATGGTGCGCATCATAGACAACGCAATCAACACATGAGCCTATGCATCCTTTACATCCCAACGAGCTTGTTCTGGCGCAGCCATAACAACTCTAACATCAACAATCCTTGTAGCAAGACCTGCAACTCCTCAACATCGCCTACATCCTTAAAACCAAGACGTATATCCATGCCCTGCACAATATTCCATACTCCCTTTGACACAAGAACATGTTGCATCATGTAAGCCCACATAGGGTAATTATCCCCACAGCAAACATCTTGAACACGTATGTGTTGTTGTCAGCCATGGTAAATGTTGTACCTGATGTGAAAACTGCCCGAAAATCACAGAAACAAAGCTGGAACAACATGTGCTATATAGCACAAACTGTAGAAGAATGTAAGGGACTTGTTACGCAAAAAACGGCACTGACAAAACTTTTGCACAAAATGACAAAATAGCATGTGCAATACTGCCTGTAGTGGAAACAGAGACTGAAATGCACCCCAATTAGAAATAGGAGAAAGTCAGCAGGCGTGTGCTGGAGTTGCTAGCGACTAAGCCCGGTAGGACGCAACTTGCTTTGATACCTATTGTTGGAATTAGGGCTGCAGAGAAACGCACACAACTTGGAGAAGACAAAGGAAGCTCAAGGCACACAACAGAGAGTGCTTTACTTAGTGTGCAATGGAAAGATAGATAGCCCTAGAATGAATGGGCGTATATACAATGCACGGGGAAAAAAACCTCTTAAAGAGGGAAAAAATGCCCCGACGGTCCTAATTGGTAGTGATGTGTTCACACACATCACTACCACATGTATATGGTAACATTGACTCCTTGCTCTACTACCATCAGCAAGCTTTGCAATTATGATGGCATTTTAGATCACCTAAGAAATGGTCAATCTAGCATGCGTTGATTATTACAATCTATGAGCTGTAGTGACGCCTTTTGAAATGATCCCACGAGCGCCTTGCCTTGCCACCTTGCGCTCTAGGCACTGCGTCAAGGACGTCTTGAGATGCCAACCCCCACCACCTGGGCTTTGATACCACTATTAGGCTTCACGGGTGCCACCAAGGAGCCATGAAGGGGTTGAGAGCGTGCAGATCAAAAACGTGTGTGTGTGTGTGTGTGTGTGTGTGTGTGTGTGTGTGTGTGTGTGTGTGTGTGTGTGTGTGTGTGTGTGTGTGTGTGTGTGTGTGTGTGTGTGTGTGTGTGTGTGTGTGTGTGTGTGTGTGAGAGAGAGAGAGAGAGAGAGAGAGAGAGAGAAGAGAAGAAGAAGAAGAAGCTGAGAGTTTTAATGTCGTAGGAAACTATCCCAAGAGACTTTAAAGATCTAGCTGACGAGGAGAGTTGAACTCCAGACCTGTTATCCAAGAGGAAAATGGCATAACCAGTCTACCATAAGAAGAAAAGAGTTTTAATGTCGTAGGAAACTATACCAAGAGACCTTAAATATCTAGCTGACGAGGAGAGTTGAACTCCAGAGATGTTATCCAAGAGGGAAATGGCATAACCAGTCTACCACACTTGGGTGATAAAAAGGTTATTTTTCTCTTTTTATTAGAACACTTACACACACCCACACAACACCCAAGAAGAAGAGAGTTTTAACGTCGTAGAAAACTATCCCAAGAGAACTTAAATATCTAGCCAACGAGGAGAGTTGACTCAAGACCTGTTATTCAAGAGGGAAATGGCATAACCAGTTTACCACACTTGGGTTGATAGAAAGGTTATACCATTTTCCTCTTTTTATTAGCGCACACACGCACCCAAGAGGAAGAGAGTTTTAATGTCGTAGGGAACTATCCCAAGAGACCTTAACGATCTAGCTGACGAGGAAAGTTGAACTCAAGACCTGTTATTCAAGTGGGAAATGGCATAACCAATCTACCACACTTGGGGGAAAGAACGGTTATACCATTTTGCTCTTTTTATTAGCACACACACATGCACACCAACACACACACCCAAGAAGAAGAGAGTTTTAACGTCTTAGGAAACTATCCCCAGAGACCTTAAAGATCTAGCCAACGAGGAGAGTTGAACTCAAGACCTATTATGAGAGAGAGAGAGAGAGAGAGAGAGAGAGAGAGAGAGAGAGATAGAGAGAGAGAGAGAGAGAGAGAGAGAGAGAGAGAGTTTTGACTAGTAGTAGCACAACAAAAAACACGCTATATATACTTTATTGAAAGCCTTACATATATAGGATCTCTTAGATTGATTGTATCCACCCTCTTTACCATGTAGAACTCCACTTGGCCTAGTGGTGTTGACGGGAGCAAAGCGAACCCCGAACCCCCGACGGCCTCTAAAACACCGGGGACCGAATGGCGCGCCTCGAGCCTGTCATGGTAAAGCAAACAAGGGGCACCACCTAGCTTCAACGGCTAGGACGCAAACAACACACCACCATAACAAAGTTTTCATCCAAGAGAGATGGATGCTTGGGAGTAATGATGAATAGGAAAGGGAATGAGATCAAGTGAGAGAGAGAGAGAGAGAGTGAGGGAGGGGGTGTAGCAGCTTAGTACTTAGGCACCACAAAAGGATGGCGAATCCGCACACCCTTCACACATACACAAGCTCACTCCAAACACAAGACTAGGTGGCGATTCCGCACACCTCACATGGGCAAAACATTGCAAGAAAACATACTCACAAAACCTCAAGCTTTATTTAGAGAATAAGGCGATGAAATGGGGAGCATAGGGTAGGGGAATGAGAAGGGAGAGAGTGGTAGAGCACATGGCGGATAGGTGGGAGTTGATGGCGAAGACTCGCACGAGGGTTATGGCCATCATCCTTCATTTAGTTGCCCTTCATCTTCCATAGCCAAGGGTGTAGAGGTCATGCTCAAGACAAGCATGGTGATTGCGGTGATGGTGATGGTGTGGGTGTGTGCGTGTGCACTAGGCACACACAGTGCATAGTGTGTTCTTTGGTGATGTTGTGTGTGCCTTTAGTGTGATGGTGACCCTCCTTATATAGGGTAGGAGGGGGGAGAAATTCTAGAATTTAGAAATGAAGAAATCATTATCTACATAGGCCATGTGACTGTGGGCCCCACTTGTCTGGCTGTGTGTATATGTGCCAGAACAGCAGTCTCATGAGAGAGAGACTAAGAGAGAGAGATGGGTTGATGAAAAAAAGTGAGAGGTGACATGGAGAATAAAGTAATTACAAGAGGGGAGAGAGAGGAGTGTGTTAAGAGGTGAATCTGTGTGCAGATGTGTGTGAACACAAGAAAATCAGGTAACCACTGGGTGGGGATGGGTCTGTGGGCACCTTTTTCAGTGAAACTGAGTGTGTGTGAGTGTGGGGGAGGCCATCTGGCTACAAGACAAGAGAGATTTTGAATTTTAGAGAGAGAGGGGGGTATTTGGATCATGGGAGAGTGTAGGAGAGAGAAAAGGGGGGTGGGATATACTGTTTTGGAAGATAGCATAAGTTGCATGTGAGTTAGGGTGCATTATTGGTGAGTTATAATGCATTATTGGTGAGAGGTGGGGTAGCTTGAGGGGAGAGAGAAAGGAGAAAGGACAAGGGGAAGAGAGAGGGGGTTTACCTTTTGAGTGGAGGAGAGGAAAAGGGACACACAGCGGGGCAACAATGAAGAAAAAGGAGGCAAGGTGGGGATGGGCTGCCCCACAGGCATGAGGTGGCCTATTTTACCTTTCTCATATATTTACATAATCATACTTTTTTTTTTCTTACTTTTTTCCAATGCCTTTTATCACTCCTTCCCTAAGAGGGGGTTTTCATGGGGTGGGGGCGAGAGAAGAGGGGTATGGGAGCTTGTCTTGTGAAAAGCCCCCATCAGTGTGTATATCTCTTCGACAATAGGGTGTTCCCACATGGGTTAGACACATTAAGCAGGGCTTGAAACCCATCATTATGTCCTTACTCAAGTGCCCAAAGCAAAGAGAAATCTCTTTTTGTATGTAAATCCGACAAGAAATGTAACACAAATTTCCTCTTTTATGTCATTATAAATCAATATCAAATAGAGAACTGTCATGTCAAGGGCATAAACTTGGGTGGTCAAGGACCAGGCCCAAGGGGCTAGCTGCTAGTGTGGATAGGCAATGAGGCCTAGGGGGCTAGATAAAGGAAGGTTGGGAGAATCACTCCAAGGCAGTCCCACCAAGGGTTTCACATTGGTATCAGAGCCATGAGTTTCTGGGGGACCAGGGCTTGGTGCTCATGAGTTTTTGCATGCTCATGCAAAGCAGGAACCGTGGAGATGTTCTCTTGCGAGGTGAGAGGTTGAAGCCCAAGCATAGAGCTACGTTTGTTGGTCCCCTTGTGTCGAGGAGGGAGACAGGCTCCACCTCCATAGAATCTCATGTGGTAAATCTAGGCCAGTTTGCCATGGTTTGGTGGTGGTTTCTTGTCTCTTGGATGTGGGCCAGAACTCTCTCTCTCTCTCTCTCTCTCTCTCTCTCTCTCTCTCTCTCTCTCTCTCTCTCTCTCTCTCTCTCTCTCTCTCTCTCTCTCTCTCTCTCTCTCTCTCTCTCTCTCTCTCTCTCTCTCAATGCCCTGGTCGCCATCGCCAGACTTGGAAGCTCCTTTCTTTCATACACAAGCACCCACAGGTGTTGGGCCTTAGGGCAAGGACCTTTTTCAATCAGGGCAAGTGCCCACGGACTTCAAGCATGCATCCTAGAAGGGTTTGGGAGGGTCTGGCAAGGACTCCGGCACATAATTGATGAGCCAATTTGTGGCAGTTGTAGAATTTTGGCTTCCACTTTTGAAGTCTATTGGAACGGCTTGCAAGTTGGACGGCAACAATTGACGTGGAATGTCAATACAATCACGGATCCAAGAACAACTTGGGATTCATATTCAATTCTTCACACGTTCAAGCACGGCTTGATCTTGTGGACAATCTTCCATCTTTGACTTAAGGTTGTGGGCTTAATTGGCACGACTAATTATTGGAATCAGCGATACATCATATGGCTACAAACTTTCTGATATCCAAGATTCAACAAAATTTTTGGTTTCTTTTGCAAAATTTGGCAAGGCCCTCGACAACACGGCTATGGATCTATTATATGACTTAAGTAGCGGTGTACAAACCAAGAAATAAATCTTGTGGACTCAAGCAAGGCTTGATATTTAGTAGGGAAAATTTGTACAACTGTGAGTCAACATGGTACAACCATGGTTACGACTACAATAACAAGGATCGAGACTGATCAACAGGCATGGCATGTGGATTATCCTATGAAGCAAGGCTTCAATTTTCTAGGACATGGCTCCTAGGCAGGTTTTCCATAATTAATGCAATCAGACAAGGATGGGATCCACCCATTGTCGGCAAGCGTGATTTAATGAGTTTTCTAAGCCATCATGGGAGCAAGGCTCCTTCTACAAATCCTTAGGATAATAGTAATCGAGCCAAGCAGATACAAGGTACATCTCTTGCAAGTATTTTCTTGTTTTTCAACACATTTCAAAATTTGACAAGGTCGATTATTGATGAATGCTCGATAAGGTCGACCTTTTTCTATGGCATCTTTCTGTGAGCAAAAGTCTTTGTACCTATGAGCAATGGTAGCATCCAAAGTGGGACTACTGAAATGTATCATGCCAAGATGAGACTTCCCACGTTTGGAATATGCTATGAGCATAGGAACTTGGGAGGGGAATCGACAAATATTTTCAGGTTTTTAAATCAAACATGCGCGTATATAATACATATGCTAACTCACTCAAGTAGCAAATATGGCTACGAGCCATATTTAAGCGAGTTTTTATTTTGAAAACTCAAGACAACAGGGCAACCAGGTTAGACAATTTTGAATTTTCTTGTTTTTCTACATTTTAACTTTTACGTTGGCAAAGATTGCCTATTATACAAAGCAAAGTGCTTTGACAACATTTATGAGAAGCAAGGCTTCTAACCCGTGCCAAGATCCTGCCATTGACTTCAAAACAATGACATTAGCACACATTTATAGACATTCACCAACGTGAGGATATTAGCTCACAATTTACGTATGACAACGATAAATTGTGATGTATCCATGCCCGACTATGCAAGGAACTCTTGTATTGGCTCAATCAGTAGGGCTGTCACTATTGCCAAGGGTATACATCTCTGCGTGCATGACATTCCAGTGAGATTGACATACTTCCATCTCATTACTACTTACAATTTCTTTATAACACTAACTACTCTGTCAAGGACAAGGTAAGTGGCTGATGTCTTAAAACATTCTTTTTATTTAATCCAACGTAGGTGGGTCAAGAAGTGATTTATGTTACAAAAGAGTTGTACAAGCACACTGTTGTACGCTTATAGGATAAGCTATGACACAGACATGGTATGCACTGGAGCATATGCAAGGGGCATACAACACATTATAATAAGGGGTTTCCTCAACCCAAAATTCTCTCTTTCTCTCTCTCTTTCCAACTTATCTGCGGGAAAGGTGAAACTAGGCATGATTTTATTGAAATAATTCTATGTCAATACAATAACAGGAAGGGCTAAGAGCCTACAAGAAGGGCTACGAGCCATCTATTGCCACCTATTTTGGAATGGCTAAGAGACATCTGTTTGTAATCCATCGGTGATTGCTTTCAAGATTAAAAAATTATATTCAGTTCAGTACCCTTCAATTCTAATGGACAAGCAAGAGTCTTGCCATTAGTGATTTTTTGGGCATTATATTAGTACTACACACTTTAATTGTGAAAATCAAGTTGACTTTTTGAATTTCTTAAACTCCTAAGGGCTTATCTCTACCAAGGTGTATAGATAAAGCCAACATTTCAGACAGCACGACTGCTCACACAAACCCAAGATTATGGATTTTTGGGTCTGGAAAAGATCTAGTTGTGAATATGAATCCAATTTTAGTGGATCTCATATTTTATCTATAGCACTAAGAGTGTTTATATGAGTACAATTTTGGGGTAAGACCCACCTCGAGATTACTAAATCACTTAATAAGAGTTGATGGTCAATTCTTGGAACCTTCACACTTGCACTTTCAAGAAAAGAAGTCCACAAACTGCCAAGGGGTAGTGGAAAATTTCAACTTCAAAAGTAATGTAATTCCAAGGGCGAACCCAAGGGGGGTCACGGACGTAGGCCAAGGGTTGGCTGCTAGTTAGTTTTCCTATAAATTTTAACCAAGGGGTATACAATGTCAATTTTAACCAAGGGGTTTGGATTGCAAAGGCAACACCCAAGGTTACATGTGCAATACTACTTGCATTTCACAAATTTATTCCTAGGCCTTTGCAGGTGGGAAATTTGGGCAGGTGCCTTTCACTATGGATAAGTGAACACTATGTTCAACCTCTAGGTCGCACTTGATTTGGTTCCTAATTTTTTAACTATGTTTTTGTTTATATTTCCAAGTAGGATGCATAAACTTCTATGCTTTCATCCATTTTTACTCTTAAGAGAGATGACAAGGTCATGTAAGAGCCAAGAAATTTGGGTTGTAGTTTCCCAACTAAGTTTTTGCACTACACATTTATAGACCCACTTGTAGGGTTTGATTTGGCACATGTTTTCACATGGGATACAACATGGTCTAGGAACTCAAGGAGTTCGGTTTAGCCAGTGCGCGGAGTAAGGATAATGAGGGTCCCTCTCACTCACATCGCGGAGTGTTTGCAGTTACCTCCACAAATAAGTACATCTCGTACTTGAAGGATGTTCTTTTTTCAGACATCCTTCCATGAGACATATTCCACATGGGGAGAATATGAGTCTCTGGGACTAACACTGGCACCCACTATTTAAATTATGTGTCACGAAAAAGTCCCTCGGTGCTGGTCGAATCTGTTTTCTACACCATTTTCAGCATGACATATCAAGAAAAATTTCAGTGGCCAAAAATTGTCAAATACTTAGAACAGCTTGTTAAGGTACAAGTGCTACTAAACAACTTTAACGAATGGTTGCTTATGCATATAGCAAGGCTATGAGTTGTTAATAAAAAGGTTTCATTATTTGTACCTAGAAATGATTTATGTTTCACTTTCTATTATGGTTCAAATATTTTGGCAAGGCTTGCAAATGATTGCAGTTCCACGTATTTAAATTCTTTTTAGAACTACTTACACTCCTCTTTCATGTGTGCTAGGAGTATCATATTAGCCATAAGTATTGGCAAGTATGATCACGGATATGCAGGTTCGGATATGTTTTTGCTAAATGCATGCACACTAGGTGTTATGGATCCTAGTGTTTAGCAAAGCCTGATTTGTAGTGTGCAACTAGGTTTAGTCTCTTCATGTATAATTCAGGTTCTCAACCTTGAACGCTAGTTATGGTGGGGTTGTCTATACTGATTACGAGAAGATAACAAGTCAAGGACTTAAACTTGATTGATGAGTTACGTCAACAAGTTACTTTCATGGAAAGTGAAAAGAGGTACTCTTTTGCATGCATCTTAATTGTGATAACTCATTTAACATACACAAGTGAGTTCTAAATGAAGTTTATACGCTATGTTGTACATGATCCGCTTACACCAAGACGGTTGCAAAGGGACAACAATGTGGAAAATCAGAATGTTATTCATGATTTTGTTGAACCTCCCATAGAACCATGTTCCAGTCAAATGAATAGTTGGATCCATGAAGGATGCCACTATGGAACACATTAGTGTATCACCACTCTTGTTTTCAAGGACAAAAATGCTTCTCCAAGGGGGGAGTAAGGTCATGCCAAGGGCATAAACCCCGGTGGTCAAGGACCAAGCCCAAGAGGCCAACTGCTAGTGTTGATAGGGAATGAGCCCATGGGGATATATAAAGGCAGGTTGGGAGGATCATTCCAAGGCATTCCCACTAGGGGCTTCACAAGAACCTCTAGAGCTCGTGGCCTTGTTAGCAAATCCTACATTTGAAATTGAAAGTGTTTAGTGCAACTCTTTCTTATCTGCATCATAGACCAAAGCTTCTACAATTGCGTCTTCTAGCACCTTTGGATGCAAACAAGTAATTCTAGCCTTGATGTCAGGATACAGTCTACAAAGAAAACCTTGAACTTTATGGAGTTCATCTAACTCATCCAAATTAAGGATAATCTTGGTGTACATACCTGATTAGAGAGAAGAATTATGCATGTAACAGTTCCCCCATGCCTTCCAATTCTTTGTTGCTTTATGAGTGATTTTATTTTTGAAATACATGGTTAAACTTGTTACCATATACATGTGGTAGTGATGTGTGTGAACACACTTAGGACCGCCGGGGCATTTTTTCCCTCACTAGGAGTTTTGTCCCCGTGCATTGTATATACGCCCATCATTCTAGGGCTATCTATCTTTCCATTTCACACTAAGTAATACACTCTCTGTTGTGTTCCTTGAGCTTCCTTTGTCTTCTCCAAGCTGTGTTTGTTTTCTTGCAACCCTAATTCGGTATCAGAGCAGGTTGTGTCCTCTCGAGCGTAGTCACCAGCAGCTCCAGCATGCACCTGCTCACTTTCTCCGATGTCAATGAGCTTTGTTTGCTTAGATTTTTGATTTGGGCTCATTTAGGCCTCCGTTTCCACTACATGCGTTACTGGACAAGCTATTTTGTTATTTTGTGCAATTTTTTTGTTAGTGCGGTTTTTTGCATAACAGGTCTCTTACAGTCTTCTCCGGTTTGTGCTATATAGCACGTGTTGTTCCTGCTTCAATTTTCCTCTTTTTGGGCAAGTCGCAATGAGGCTAAACTTGCATTGTTGCGTAAAGAGCTCGACTCAAAGATTATGCATGAGGAAGATGATATGGACACTTTCCTTGCTGGTGTCAAGGATCTTAATGAGCAACTTATTTTTGCAGGTGAAGTCATTTCAGACAGTTCTCTTATGCAGACTGTTCTTGATGCCTTGTCAGATTCTTACTAGAATTTTGCCAGTACTTGGAGACTTATGACCCAATGAAATACTAAAGTTATCAAGTTTGATGCATTATGCACATTGCTCTTGCAAGAGTCGCTTTCCAAAAAAAAAGGACTAGACAACGTGCAGTTGAACAGGCTTTTATTGCTGCTCAAAGAAACGGTGGTAACAACAATGCGGCCACTTCTTATGGTTCTTCTGCGAGTGGAAAATCACATGTTCCTAATGCTTCTGTGGCAGCAATTCGTCTGGAAACTTTGGTGATAAGGGAAAAAAGAAGATGTGTTGCCATTATTCTAAAGCTAATGATCACTTGATCAAGCAATGTCCTAAGTTGAAGACCAAAGAGGCTAAGAAGAAAGAGGGTGGTTCCACTGCAAATGCTAGATCCACTACGAATGCAGCCATTGTTGAGTCTTTTGTGAAAGAATTAGGGAAAATATGAACCCCAAAAGAGCCCTTTAAGGTCAAAGATTTTTTTGGAATATACTCTCTACACCAATGAGAATGGTTGTAGTGATGATCCCTAGTTTTTTCATTTTTTGAATGGCCATAACTTGAGCATTTTAAGCTCAAATTTGTCGGACAATAGTGCATTTGGATTGCTTTGCCGAGCTCTTTCCATAGATATGTTGTATGATATGGTTTTGATGTACGTAGATATGGGCTAATGATCACTTGATCAAGCAGTGTCCTAAGTTGAAGGCCAAAGAGGCTAAGAAGAAAGAGGGTGGTTCCATTGCAAATGCTAGATCCGCTACAAATGCAGCTATTGTTGAGTCTTTTGTGAAAGCATTAGGGAAAATATGAACCCCAAAAGAGCCCTTTAGGGTCAAAGATTTTTTTGGAATGTACTCTCTACACCAATGAGAATGGGCTTGTGGCCATGATCCCCTAGTTTTTTCATTTTTTGAATGGCCATAACTTGAGTATTTTAAGTTCAAAATTCTCAAAAAATAGTGCATTTGGATCACATTGCTGAGCTCTTTCCATAGATATGTTGTATGATATGGTTTTGATGTACGTAGATATGGGCTATCCATGCCCCTCCTTTCATGTCCTATTGTCGACTAAAATCTTATTGGTTGCTCTTACAAGGCCCCTTTGGGGTTCATATTTTTCATAATGGGAGATTGTGATGTCGATGTTGATTCAGAATGGGCTTTTAGTGCAGGTTCACATGTGTGGTATTTTGACAGTGGTGCTACAAAGCACATTACTTCACATTGTGATTTGTTCAACTCTCTCGAGTCTGTCCCTTATGGGAATTGAGTCACTTGTTGCCAACAATGCCTCTTATTTGGTTTAGGGAGTTGGAAAGATTGTGCTTATTACTGCTGCAAATGGAAATTCTTTCACACTTGTTGATGCACTTTATGTACCTGGGATCAAGAAGAATCGTTTTTCTATATCTGCACTTGCTAGACTTGGACTTGTATTCAAGTTTGTGAATGATAGATGTACAATACATGATCTCAGTTTTGGTGATGAAATATTTGCATTTGGCATATTATGTCATGGGCTGTATAAACTCACTTGGTATGACAAGTGTGGGCAAAATTTTGCAAATGCAGTTTTGGATTCTAAGGCTATTTCAGATGCAAAACTTTGGCATGCATGTTTTGGACATCGGAATTTTTCCAGTTTGCTACGTTTGCAAAAATATGATATGGTTGCTTCTTTGCCACCTCTTGAAGCACCTACCAAGCATGTTTGTGAAGGCTGTATTTTGGGTAAGATGCAACATTCGAAGTTTCCAAAGGATGGTTCAGTTAGGGCCACATGCAGGTTGCAGCTTGTGCATAGTGATGTTTGTGGACCCATGCAAACTCCGTCCTTGGGAAAGTACCTTTACTTTGTGACTTTCATTGATGATTACTCCAGGCATGCATGGGTATTTACTCTTAAAGCTAAGTCCGAAGTTTTTATGTGCTTCAAACAATTTTTAGCTAGAGCTGAAAATGTCTCAAAGTGTACTATGGGCACCCTTCAATCCGATTGAGGGGGGAAGTATATGTCTCATGAATTTAATGCATTTATGGCTAGTCGTGGGATAAAACACCACTGCATAGTGCCTTATACGCCTCAACAAGATGGTGTTGTTGAGAGGAAAAACATGTCACTTACGACAATGGCACGATGTATGGTCAAAAGTCAAACTTTGTCGCATTCTTTTTGGCTTGAGGCCATCATGCGTGCCACTTATGTACTAAACAGGTGTATTATGAAAGCTTTGCAGTCGATTACTCCATATGAAGCATGGCATGATAGAAAGCCTTCTATTGAGCACATGCGTGTTTTTGGTTGTTTGGCATATGCTTAGGTGCCACAAACACAACACATAAAATTGGATGATAAGGCTGTCAAATGTATTTTACTTGGTTATAGTGTTGAAAGCAAAGGTTACAGGTTGTATCATCCGTAAACAAAGCGTATCCTGGTCTCATGAGATGTTGTGTTTGTGGAAGATTCTGTTCAGCCCTTGCTGCCATGTAGTAGAGAAAGTTATGTCAGCTCATAGCACATTTATGACACTTTGTTGCATCTTTTCAGTGGTGGAATTTCAAATGTAAATTCCAATGAGGTAAATGTACAACCTATGGGGGGTTTTGAAAATGTTACAGATCAGCCTATTATTGTTGTAGATGTACATGATGTACTTGATGAGGAAAGGGTTGAAAATGAGCAAGCTAGAGGTATGCCAAAATGGCTGGTACATACATTACGTGACAGTAAATTGGATGAACCTTTGTGTAGTCGTACTTGTTCAGGCTCTCACTATGCATCTTATGTATCGGATTCTTATGCTTTGGCTGTGTCTAGCTTACATGATGTTGAGGAACCCCTGTCTTTTGATGAGGAAAATGGCTATCATGCAATTAGAATATGATGCACTTATAGAAAATGACACATGGACATTGGCAAAAAGGCCATTGGTACAAAGTGGGTTTACAAGTTGAAACCAAGCCAGATGGTGAGATTGATCGCTATAAGGCTCGACTTGTTGCAAAGCGTTATGCACAACCAAAAGGCATAGATTATGAAGATACTTTGCTCCAACTTGTCGTATGACTACTGTGCATTTTCTATGTGCATTGGCAGCTCATTTTGGTTGGGATGTACATCAATCAGACATTGTTACTTCTTTCTTAAATGGTGACATATTTGAAGAAGTTTATGTAAAGCACCTTCGCGGTTTTGTCAAGAAAGGACAAGAGGATAAGGTGTGCAAATGTAACAAAGCTTTGTATGGGTTGAAGCAATCTCCTCGTGCTTGGTATGAGAAGGCTAACACTCACTTGGTCAAACGAGGCTTTCCTAACAGTCCAACAAAAAGCACATTGTATGTAAAGCATGAGGGTGATGTACTTCTCATTGTGGTTTTTTATGTAGATGATTTGTTGATCATTGGACCAAATGAGAGACATATTGCTGAATTTAAGGCTGATTTGAATGCTACTTTCAAGATGAAAGATATGGGGCTGTTGCATCATTGAAAATGTAACAAAGCTTTGTATGGGTTGAAGCAATCTCCTCGTGCTTGGTATGAGAAGGTTGACACTCACTTGGTCAAACGAGGCTTTCTTAACAATCCAACAGAAAGCACATTGTATGTAAAGCATGAGGGTGATGTCACTTCTCATTGTGGTTCTTTATGTACATGATTTGCTGATCATTGGACCAAACGAGAGACATATTGCTGAATCTAAGGCTGATTTGAATGCTACTTTCAAGATGAAAGATTTGGGGTTGTTGCATCATTGCAAATGTAACAAAGCTTTGTATGGGTTGAAGCAATCTCCTCGTGCTTGGTATGAGAAGGCTTACACTCACTTGGTCAAACGAGGCTTTCGTAACAGTCCAACCAAAAGCACATTGTATGTAAAGCGTGAGGGTGATGTCACTTCTCATTGTGGTTCTTTATGTAGATGATTTTGCTGATCATTGGACCAAATGACAAACATATTGCTGAATTTAAGGCTTATTTGAATGCTACTTTCAAGATAAAAGATTTGAGGTTGTTGCATCATGACTTGGGTATACTATTTAAGCAGTGTGATGGTGGTATTGCCTTGTGTCAGAAAAGTTACATAGAGACATTGCTATGTAAGTTTGGACTTGAGGATTGCAAACCTACTGCCACTCCCATGGAAACAGGTTTGAAATTGAGTCTTCATGATGTTGGTGATTCTGCAAATGTGACTCTTTACCAAACTGTTGTTGGATGCCTCATTTATATATGCAACACGAGGCCGGATATTCAGTTTTCATTCTCACAGGTCATCAAATTTGTGCATAGCATAGGGTCTAAGCATTGGCAGGCTGTCAAGAGGATTTTCCACTACTTGAGTGGCACTTTACATCTTGGCTTGTTTTTTCCCGAAGGGGGGATCATTTCCGCCAAACTTACATGATTTTTTGGACTTAGATTGGGCCAGTCGTTTTGACATATGAGTGTCCACAAATGGTTTTTTTTTCATGCTTGGCAGTTCAGCAAGAAGCAACCTACTGTGGACACTTCCAGTTGTGAGGCTCAGTACAAGGCAGTCTTCACAGCTACGATTGAGTGTGTATGGCTCAGACGCCTTATGGCTAATTTGGGTGTTGGACAGGACACTGCCAACACTATCTACATTGACAATCATATTGTCATTTGTTGCAAGGAACCCAATTTTTCATGCTCGCACAAAGCACATTGAGGTGCATTACCACTATGTCAGGGAGAGGCTCTCAGCAGTCAGGAGAGATCATCTTGGCTTATGTTCCAACAAAGGACAACCTTGCAGATCTTTTCACAAAGACATTGTCTCATGAGAAGTTTGAAGCTTTTCACAAATCTTTGGGCTAACTTCCCTTTGTGGACTAATCATGTCCTCAGGGCATGGCACTTCCCTTTACTCATGTGCCAGCTCTTGTTCACCGCATCACTCCAAGGAGGGATTTGTTACCATATACATGTGGTAGTGATGTGTGTGAACACTCTTAGGACTGTTGGGGCATTTTTTCCCTCTTTAGGAGGTTTTTTCCCCCGTGCATTGTAAATACACCCATTCATTCTAGGGCTATCTATCTTTCCACTGCACACTAAGTAAAGTACTCTCTGTTGTGTGCCTTGAGCTTCCCTCGGCTTCTGCAAGCTGTGTGTGTTTTCCTACAACCCTAATTCCAACAAAACTCCACCCACATCTTGGGTTTTCATGTAGGAAAAACATACATCCACCAGTTGTAGGCCTTACCTTGCAAAGCTAAACTAGTCTTTGTATGACATAAAGAATTTGGTGTCACACACAGATGGGGTGAACGTCTATCCACTTATGCAAAAAAAGCATAACTACATCTTTAGTCTGTTCTTGATCTTCACCTCTATAGAACAACGACTTTAGATCCTTCATCCATGATGAAGTTTTTTTATTGTTGTTCCCCATAGAAGGAGATTCTAATGATGAAAAAATTCATTAGCCCCCTGATCGGCAATATTTTGAATCTTCAATTGATCTATTCTAGCTTGTAATATAAAATTATTAACCAACTCGGCGAGCTCTTTTAAATTTGAATTATTCAAGGACAAATTAAAATTTGATTTGTTGTGTTCATCATAGAAGATTGGTTGAAATTGTGGGCTCATCAAAGCCATGATCCATTTGTAGAGAATCATTCTTGTTTTCTTGCACACCTAGCATAGCCACATCCAACCCTAGAGATGTAGGGGTTTCAAAATCAAAATGATGACCATCCATTGTTTTGATGACAATATTGAGAACTTTAAAGATTAAAACACTTCAAGAAATGAGGGGAACCACTCTAGTTATAGCAATTACACCTTGTATAACCCTTACAAAATCACTCCTTTGGAAGCTTGACTTGTTGTTTGTAAAAACCCATATAATCAAAAACATTTAAGAATTGATGAGAAATGCAAACCGCACTTGACCACTTCTAGTGTTGGTTTTGAAGAGTGTGTAGTGCAGAATGCGTGCGGTGCGTGCAAGAAAGGGAGAAGGAGAAGGAGTGCAAGGTGTGTGGGTGGAGTCAGCCTAAAAAATGAGAAGCTCCGTATTCTTGGTATATGTACAAGAATAAGGTGATGATCAATGGTTGGGCTCCATAGCCTAAGAGGTCAAGCAAGGCGCATAGAGGCCTTAACTTAAAAAATCTCTTAATTAAAGGTGAATGTGTCGCTAAGTGGGTCCTACTAGCTGAACTACTTGTATGTACAAGAAAACATGTGAGAGACTCTCTCAACCTATGCCCACTCGCTCGCTTAGTCAATCTATATGCAGTCGTATCGGCTCTAGGGATAGACGAGCGTGCATACCCATGCTAGATTCTGCATGTAAATCCCACAAACAACTTTGTACGGTCTGCAAAACTCCACTATACATCATGCTCTAGTGTCAGACACCGTACAACTGATAATCCCTATTGCAAATGCCACTAGGTCGGGCCTCGACACTAGTAGGTCATACATGAGGGGCCCGAACATTGATGAAATCTGCATAAAATTTGTTGTCCTAGCCTCCCATGTGCTTTCTGCATGTACTGCATCATTAGGACTACTCATCATATATGGATGTGTCAACGCTGATACACTAGGATGGCTATGTACCTCCCACCCATAGGCAAAACTATGCAACCTGGCACCAACTCATCAACCTTAAGAGCCTTGGCCACAAAATCTTCAAACCCCTAACAATAGGGCATCCAAACATGTTAAAATCTTTTGAAGCTATGGACAAAAAACTGATGAGCAATGCAGGAAGAAAAAGAAGCAGTTGTGCAGGTTGTTATTAGACCTAATGGGTGACGGTCATGAAATAAGAATTTATCAGTAGGGCAGGGTGCATGATTTTGACAACACTTATGCTAGAAATATCCAAGGTCAATGATACTTCTCCTTTGCCTCAAGACCCTTCCACCACCATTTTTGCAAAAAAATTATGGCACTATCTCTAAAAATGGCACCAGTGGCTCTTCCTACATCTAGAGAATTCTCCACTAAGTTTTGATACCATTGTGAATCTCTATATCTTGATCATGACCTCAAAATTCTGAAATAGCATACTGACATCTCCACCTGACCTCCCTTTTATATAGGACCCCTTTACATGTGTTTTCCATAGGTATTTAGCCTTGCTAGGCGTATAGAAACTAGGCCTTAGCTCTATATTTCAAGACCATTTTCCTAACAATACAAGGCATCTTGAGAGCAAAAACAAGTATGCCTAGAAATAGGAGCACCCAAATTATTCACATAGAGTATTGAACAACTAATTTTTTATACCCTAATTTGCAAACCTTATACTTATCCCTCATCAACTACACATACAGTATTTTATATTTTGACAATTTTTAATATTATTTGTAGTGGTTTCTTTGCTCATGAACCTTTCTTGTTAGTCCCAAAGAAGACAATGGAGAAGTCATTTGTCATGCATGAACTGTGCACAGAACTTTGTAATAAAACTCTTCTAAATATAAGTATGCACATGTTTTTAAAGAGCTTTATATTGTTTTGTGATGCTTCTACAAGATGAAGATGAGATGTTGGAGGAGGAAGAAGGTGGTGCTTCTTCAATGAGGTGACTCTATGAGTATATGTTTATGATTCAAGAAGGTTGAATTGTTGGCTTGATCGAAGAAGTTCATTATGTTGGTATGATGGAAAGGCCACCTTATTGGAAAGATGATGTACTATGATGGTTTTAGCTTCATTGTAAGCTTCCATAATACAAAAACCTTTTTGGGTAGTTCAACCATTCTAACCCTCAATACTTTTTCATCTCTCTCTCTCTCTCTCTCTCTCTCTCCACTTATGTTTAAGTAATTTCCTATGTATCCAGGTTTGATTATGTTTTAATCATGATGTTATGAATCTCTTATATAGGCTATTTCTTTCAAATTTCATGTGTGCATATGTGTGTGTGTGTGTGTATACGTGTGTGTGTGTGTGTGTGTGTGTATGTGTGGGGGAGAGAGAGAGAGAGAGGGAGAGAGAGAGAGAGATTTGAAAGAAATATCTTGAATAAGAGATTCATAACATCATGACTAAAATATAATCAAACCCAGATACACAAGAAATTACTTAAACATAAGTAGAGAGAGAGAGAGAGAGAGAAGAAGAAGAAGAAGAAGAAGAGACAATATACACTCAAAATAAATTCATGATTATGTTACTTAGAGAAGAGACATGACAACCTCTTATATAGGCACAAACACGGGATAACAACTATTTGAATTACATTTGCTAGCATGTCAACAATTCTAGCTAGAAAATAAAGAGATTAATCTAAGAACTTGCTTAGTTTCCACTATGGCCAAATCCTTGAACAACCCCCCCCCCCCCCACCCCACCCACCACAAAAAACAAAAAAACCAATATTTGTCAAAAGGCAATACATAAGATAGTATTTGAGGATGAGATAGTCTCCTCTATGACTGGACTATCTCCTCTATGACTGGTTCAAAGTGCTTTACCTAGTTTAAACTGGGAATTTGATTTACTTGGCCTCTACTAGATCTAGATCCTAATTATATAATATATCAAATCTTTAACAAAACCCCAAACTCTTAGATATATTTCTTTTGGACACTTGTCTCCTTTCCTCATGCTGCTTGCCAAGCTTCAATCTTACACCAAAAAAGAAATTGTAGTATGAGTTCAAGCCAAAGATCTTCCAGCCTAAACAAACACTAATTGTTGGTCATTTAACATAGGACTTAAATAATGCAATATTATTCATGAGACTGAATTTGGCTCAACTATGTAATGAATTTGGCTAATTTTTGGGCAAGCAATTTTTGGCAAGTGCTTTTTAAAAATCAAGCGAGCGGATTTCCAAAAGAAGGGATAATCTACCCATCTCTCTCTCTCTCTCTCTCTCTCTCTCTCTCTCTCTCTCTCTCTCTCTCTCTTCAACTCAAATTTGATTGTAGGTTCACGGTCAACTTACATTCAAACAAAAACCACCATGGATGCATTCAGTACACTATTGATAAGACAAACAGAAGTTCCTTACACAGAATTATGGTCTATTTCATATAGCAAACCCCAAATCTATGTGTTCCATTGCATCAAAAGTAAATACATATGGGGGGGGGGGATCCATCATGGGTGAGGTGGATGAAAGAAGGGTGGTGGGGGGGCATATGCCCCGGGAGGAAACAAAGGTCGTGCAAACGAGGGTAGTGCACCAAATGGTGGGGTAACTCCTCCAAATGGCAGAGGGTACGAACCATATGTGGGGGGGATTGTAGGTAGTGAAAGAGGCAATGGATCAACTCCGGGCGGGGCCTCAGATGGTGGAGGCAATGAATGCACTGAGAGATGGTCCAGTTGCATGCCATGCCAAAATTGGGGCCGTGAAAATAGTATATGCAACTGCTACTGTCCCGTCTTGACTGCTGAGTGGTGTCAGTAAAGATGGCTCCACCGGATGAATCTGCTATGTCACCTGCTTTGGATGCTCAGTTACCTAAGCTCTGTCACTCCTACGAAACATCAATGTTGAGACTAAATCGAAAGGTAGGCGCTGAGCGGGCTCTAGACAAGCACTGAAAATTGACCAATCCTTCTCACAACTGATGCAATGCCTGTGTAGTAGGAAACATTGTGCTGCCAATGTCCCCACTCCTGCAAAAACAATCCAACACAGCATCTCCCATGTTTGTGAAGGTACCTAGTAGCCATTTACAAAACAACAAAAATCTTTAGATTTGTTATACCTCTAATATTATAGGAACATGAAGAAAAAAGATCCAATTAGTTTCTAGCACCTGGCAAACGTTGGACTCTTCGCAACACCTCTACGATAAGGCCTGCCCATACCATCAAGCGTCCACTGTGTGGAATCTGTACTTGGTAGCTTCTCCCACAACATGTTGTCATCTGCAGAGAAGCCACGTACATTTGTTGCAATGTCTCCATCCGCTTGATCATACCTCGGAAGCCGACACCCATCGGTTCTAGGGGATGAAAAAATGACTAGCAACAAAGTACCAACCTACGAATAACATTAAAACGTTGATATTTTGAAATGTGAACATCAAAGATACTATTCAATATCAAAACAAAAAATAACATACCCCCTCTACATAGTCCTGAACAGTTGTGCAACTGGACTCCAGTAGTCGTATGTACAATATGCTCAACAACTAGCAATGAGCTCCCTCTGCCTTCGAAGTGACAATGGATAGATGTTCTACACGACATGTCACCACAACCATGCCATCAACCAAAAGAAAACCGGTTGCCAGGAGGAATGCAGCATCCACAAGCTCAATATCCCATTGGTTCCATAAAGGAACCCCACCCATGCTAGCTGCATGTGGCCTAGTGTGTAAGGGAAAGGCCATGTACATCAAACCTATACCACCCAATATCAAGCTGGGGTTCATCTGCCCTGTTTCTGCTAAAGAGCCCAAGAATCTACGTAGTGACTGCATAGAATGTATGAAATCTTTCTTAGCACTAAAATTGTGGACATAACTATGAAGGTAAATTAGTGTGTCTTACCTGTCATTGCACAACACATTTGGAACAGCTTTTGCCAAGCACTTGACACTAGCATGCACTGCAACGTGGCATGGCTCTACATGCATATCTGTATACTCAACATAAGATCAAATATATCTTTCAAGCAATGCTAAAGAGAACAACACAACATTAACCATTTTCACGTACCTGGAGGTTTTTCTCCCCTGCCATGTGATGGTGAACATGGAGAAGACTCCTGGATGCCCCCTACTGGTCTCAGAGTAAAGGAACGTGTCGGTACACTGTAGCTCATAGCACCAAGGCTATCAGCACTATCGCTGACTTCTACAGAATACTCCTCAACCACATGCTCTCTCTCACTATCACTGGAAGCAACAACTCTCTTCTTTCTCTTCCCATGTTGCCGGTCAGCCAATGGTGCTTGCGGGGCCGATGTGGAGCCAATCTTTGCATCTTTCTTTGAGGCCTGTTTCTTTTTGTCCGGTTTCTTTGTTGTGTTTGGAGATAGTGCATCCTCTATCAAAACGGATTTCTTTCGTGCAACAGTATGCTCTGCTATTAATTGAAAAGAATAGTTATTGTGCCCATGTCGTATAGCATGGCAAAGGTGAAATATACATAGTACAATACCTATGTATAGCGCTTCCTCTTCGGGTGGGTACTCCTTGTCCGGGTAATCCAGCCACTAAGGACAATTGAGCAACGCTCCCTTTGGCTGCAAGTCGTCTATCCACGCGTCCAGATATAAGACCGTCTCCTCTCTCTCCGACATGCACCATGCATCATTGGGGTGCTCGAGAATGGGGAAGACAAGAGCATCTCTCCACCATCTACAAAATAGACCACAATGTTTTGAGCCACCAAGAACAAGATTAATGTATCCTACAACATTCTTAATGTGTCAATCAAAGATGTCAAACCTGTACAACATGCGTCATGCCGTGCAAGCAAAGTAGGGTTGCTCTTCGGGATCTTTTATGGACTTGATCCAGGAACTCCACTTCTTGAAGTCTTTGTCAAAGTGGTTCCGTCTGTATGTAATGTGTGTGCAAGTGTGCAACCATGCCTCTCTTCAACCTTCTCGTGTTGGATAGCAACGTGCTGATTCTCGCCCTCCATTTTCTCGACCATCTCAAGCACTCTCCTGCAACAAATAATAGGTCACAAGCTAGATTATAAACAAATTGATTCAAGGACATAATCACTTGATCTAACCTTTCCAATTGCCACCAATATGTTGGAATTAGGGTTGCAGAGAAACACACACGGCTTGGAGAAGACGAAGGAAGCTCAAGGCACACAATAGAGAGTGTGTTACTTAGTGTGCAATGGAAAGATTGATAGCCCTAGAGTGATGGGTGTATATACAATGCACGGGGGAAAAAACCTCCTAAAGAGGGAAAAAATGCCCCGGCGGTCCTAGTGTGTTCACACACATCACTACCACGTGTATATGGTAACAAACCCCCCCTAGAGTGATGCGGTGAACGAGAGCTGGCACATGAGTAAAGGGAAGTGCCATGCCCTGAGGACAGGATCAGTCCACAAAGGGGAGTAAGCCCAAAGCTTTGTGGAAAGCTTCAAGCTTCTCATGAGACAATGCCTTTGTGAAAAGATCTGCAAGGTTGTCCTGTGTTGGCACATAAGCCAAGCTGATCTCTCCTGCTGAGAGCCTCTCCCTGACATAGTGGTAATGCACCTCAATGTGTTTTGTGCGAGCATGAAAAACTGGGTTCCTCGCAACTTCCAATGCGCTGTGACTGTCAGTGTAGATAGTGTTGGCAATGTTCTGTCCAACACCCAAATCAGCCATAAGGCGTCTGAGTCATACACACTCAACCGTAGCTGTGAAGACTGCCCTGTACTCAGCCTCACAACTCGAAGTGGCCAGAGTAGGTTGCTTCTTTCTCAACAGTGATATACATGAACTTCCAAGCATGAAACAATAACCTGATGTGGACACTCGCGTGTCAAAACAACCAGTCCAATATGAGTCCGAAAAAGCATGTAAGTCTGGCGGCAATGATCCCCCCTTGGGATAAAACAAGCCAAGACGTAAAGTGCCACTAAGGTAGCGGAAAATCCTCTTGACAGCCTGCCAATGCTTAGACCCTGGGCTATGCATAAATCTACTGATCTGTGAGACTGCAAACTGAATATCCGGACTTGTGTTGCATACATAAATGAGGCAACCAACAGCAGTTTGGTAAAGAGTGACATCAGCAGGATCGCCAGCATCATGTAGACTCAACTTCAAACCTGTTTCCATGGGAGTGGCAATAGGTTTGCAATCCTCAAGTCCAAACTTACATAGCAATGTCTCTATGTAAATTTTCTGACACAAGGCAATACCACCATCACACTGCTTAAACTGTGTACCCAAATAATGATGCAACAGCCCCAAATCTTTCATCTTGAAAGTAGCATTCAAATCAGCCTTAAATTCAGCAATATGTCTCTCATTTGGTCCAGTGATCAGCAAATCATCAACATAAAGAACCACGATGAGAAATACATCACCCTCACGCTTTACATACAATGTGCTTTCTGTTGGACTGTTACGAAAGCCTTGTTTGACCAAATGAGTGTCAGCTTTCTCATACCAAGCACGAGGAGATTGCTTCAACCCATACAAAGCCTTGTTACATTTGCACACTTTGTCCTCTTGTCCTTTTGTGACAAAACCGCGAGGCTGCGTTACATAAACTTCCTCAAATATGTCACCATTCAAGAAAGCAGTAACAATGTCTGATTGATGTACATCCCAACCAAAATGAGCTGCCAATGCACATAGAAAAAGCACAGTAGTCATACGACAAGTGGGAGCAAAAGTCTCTTCATAATATATGCCTTTTTGTTGTGCATAACCCTTTGCAACAAGTCAAGCCTTATGGCGATCGATCTCACCATCCGGTTTGCGTTTCAACTTGTAAACCCACTTTGTACCAATGGCCTTTTTGCCAGGAGGCAAATCACATAAAGTCCATGTGTCATTTTCTATAAATGCATCATATTCTGATTGCATGGCAGCCATCCAATTTTCTGAATTCTGTGCTTCATCAAAAGACAGAGGCTCGTCAACATCATGTAAACTAGACACAGCCAAAGCATAACAATCTGATGCATAAGATGCATGGCGAGAGCCTGAACGAGTACGAATAGACAAAGGTGCATCCAATTTACTATCACGCAAAGTGTGCACCATCCATTTTGGCATACCTCTAGGCTGCTCATTTTCAGCCCTTTCCTCATCAAGTACATCATGTACATCTGCATCAGTAATAGGCTGATCTAAAACATTTTCAAAAACCCCCATAGGCTATACATTTGCCTCATTGAAACTTACATTCGTATTTCCACCACTGAAAAGAGGCAACAAAGTGTCATAAATGTCCTGTGAGCTTACATTACTGTCTCTAGTACATGACAGCAAGGGTTGAACAGAATCTTCCACAAACACTACATCTCGAGAAACCAGAATACGTTTTGTTTGCGGATGATACAACCTGTAACCTTTGCTTTCAGCACTATAACCAACAAAAATACATTTGACAGCCTTATCATCCAATTTTCTGCGCTGCACTTGTGGCACCAAAGCATATGCCAAACAGCCAAAAACACGCATGTGCTCAATAGAAGGCTTTCTATCATGCCATGCTTCATATGGAGTAATAGACTGCAAAGCTTTCGTAGGACACTTGTTTAGTACATAAGTGGAACACATAATGGCCTCAAGCCAAAAAGAATGCGGCAAAGCTTGACTTTTGACCATACATCGTGCCATTTCCGTCAGTGACCTGTTTTTCCTCTCAGCAACACCATGTTGTTGAGGTGTATAAGGCACTGTACATTGGTGTTTTATCCCACGACTACCCACAAATTCATTAAATTCATGAGACATATACTCCCCCCCTCGATCTGAACAGAGGGTGCCCATAGTACATTTCGAGACATTTTCAGCCATAGCCAGAAATTGTTTGAAGCACATAAAGACTTCGGACTTCGCTTTAAGCGGAAATACCCATGCATGCCTCGAGTAATCATCAATGAAAGTCATGAAGTACAGGTAATTTCCCAAGGACGGAGTTTGCATGGGCCCACAAACATCACTATGCACAAGCTGCAACCTGCATGTGGCCCGAACTGAACCATCCTTTGGAAATTTAGAACACTGCATCTTATCCAAAATACAGCCTTCACAAACATGTTTGACAGGTGCTTCAAGAGGCGGCAAAGAAGCAACCATATCAGATTTTTGCAAACGCAGCAAACTGGCAAATTTCAGATGACCAAAAAGTGCATGCCAAAGTTTTGCATCTGAAATAGACCTTGAATCTGCAACAGCATTTGCAAAATTTTGTCCACACTTGTCATACAAAGTGAGCTTATACAGCCCACGGCACAAAAGGCCAGATGCAACAATTTCATCACCAAAACTGAGATCATGAACTGTACATCTGTCATCCACAAATTTGACTACAAGTCCAATTCTAGCAAGTGCGGATACAGACAAGAGATTCTTCTTGATCCCAGGTACATAAAGTGCATCAACAAGTGTGAAGTAACTGCCATTAGCAGAAGTGAGCACAATCTTTCCAACTCCCTGAACTGGATAAGAGGTGTTGTTGGCACAAGTGACTGAATTCCCATGAGGGACAGACTCGAGAGAGGTAAACAATTCACGATGTGAGGTAATGTGCTTTGTAGCACCACTGTCGAGATACCACACATGTGAATCTGTAGCAACTGACAAGCATGCATCATGGCCAGCAGGATTGTAAGTGCACTCTGCGCTAAAAGCCCATTCTTCATCAACATCAGCAACACAGTATCCTTTCACAGAAGACTCAACAATGGCTGCATTTGTAGTGGAACCAGCATTTGCAGTGGAACCACCCTCTTTCTTCTTAGCCTCTTTGGCCTTCAACTTAGGACACGACTTGATCAAGTGATCATTGGCTTTACAATAATGGCAACGCATCTTCTTTTTGCCCTTATCACCAGAATTGCCAGACGAAGTACTGCCAGCAAAAGCATTAGGAACATAATTTTTGCCACTCGCAGCAGAACCATAAGAAGTGGTTGCATTGCTGTTACCACCCTTTCTTTGAGAAGCAATAAAAGCCTGTTCAACTGCACGCGGCCTAGTCCTGTTTTTTCTGGAAAATGACTCTTGCAATAGCAATGTGCATAATGCATCAAACTTGACAACTTCAGGATTTCCTTGGGTCATCAGTCTCCAAGTACTAGCAAAAGTTTGGTAGGCATCTGGTAAGGCATCAAGAACAGTCTGCACAAGGGAACTGTCTGAAATGACTTCACCTGCAGAAATAAGCTGCTCATTGATATCCTTGACACTAGCAAGGAAAGTGTCCATATCATCTTCCTCATGCATAATCTTCGACTCCAGCTCTTTACGCAGCAAAGCAATTTTAGCCTCATTGCGGCTTGCATAAAGACCTGCTAAAATATCCCAAGCCTGTTTTGCTGATTTTGCTGAACGGATGTGAGGAACAATGGTGCACTTCACAGACAACGCAATCAATGCATGAGCCTGCGCATCCTTAACATCCCAACGAGCTTTTTCTGCCGTAGGCAAAACAACTCTAACAGTTGCAATCCTTGCATCAAGACCTGTAACATCCTCAAGATCACCTACATCCTCAGAACCAAGACGTACATCAATGCCCTGCACAATGTTCCAGACACCCTTTGACACAAGAACATGTTGCATCATATAAGCCCACATAGGGTAGTTGTCCCCATCCAACCTGTCCTCAGCAGCAAACATCTTGAACACATCTGTGTTGTTGTTGTCAGCCATGGTAAATGCTGCACCTGATGTGAAAACTGCCCGAAAATAGGAGAAACGGAGTGGGAACAACCTGTGCTATATAGCACAAACCGTAGAAGACTGTAAGGCACCTGTTATGCAGAAAATGGCACTGACAAAAATTCTGCACAAAATGACGAAATAGCCTGTGCAGTACTACCTGTAGTGGAAACGAAGGCTGAAATGAGCCCAAATCAAAATTTTGAGCAGACCGAGCTCTTGGACCTGCCCAAAATTTTTGTCGACCTGCGAACGCTCGCCAAAGCTCACTGAAATCGGAGAAAGTGAGCAGGCGTGTGCTGGAGCAGCTGGCGACTAAGCCCGGGAGGACGTGACCTGCTCTGATACCAATTGTTGGAATTAGGGTTGCAGAGAAACACACACAGCTTGGAGAAGATGAAGGAAGCTCAAGGCACACAATAGAGAGTGTGTTACTTAGTGTGCAATGGAAAGATTGATAGCCCTAGAGTGATGGGCGTATATACAATGCACGGGGGAAAAAACCTCCTAAAGAGGGAAAAAATGCCCCAGCGGTCCTAGTGTGTTCACACACATCACTACCACGTGTATATGGTAACACAATACATGTGATATCGAAGCCACTGGATCCATACGCCATTCTCTTTCAAGGATGCATCACCACCTTGGAGCAAATCAATTAAGCGGCACTTCCTAGCAAAGGAAAAGCGAAACTTATTTTTCATTGCGACATAATCAAAAGAGAAAGATATCTAATGATTTAAATGACATTTACTTATTCTTTTGGGCTAATGCGTGCACGCGCAACCTCTACCACTCTAGAGGGTGTCATTTTGGTGGTCTTCTCGCCCCAACCTATAAATGATATACATTTTTGAAAAAAATCGTTGTCATTCTCTGGATTTGCAATGGTTGCTATCTCAAGCCCTTTGCGCGTGAAATATTGCTCTGTTTGAGATAGCGCTAGAACGATGCTTTGCTTGTATGCGTCAGGTGCCAACTCGTAGTCAAAACTTCCTTTTGATGGCAGCCCTTTCGTTTTACTACTATACATAGCATCGAACTCTTCCTATCATTTGCCAAGGACACAATCAGAATACACATAATAAGATTTTGCAATCAAAACATATTCTCATTTAGCATTGGTTTCAAGCATACCTTCCAAATGAGTTGCGCAAGGATAGCCATTGGCAATTTTAGCCACTTTGATTTGTTTGAACCCCTAAAATTCAAAGCCCTTTTTGCTGCCAGACGCGCTCTTTCTGGAAATTTTTGCAAGAGTGAAGTAGGGTCTGCCAACCCTAGCTTTCTCATCATGAATATATCATGCGCAGTTGTGTGAGGCACTGAAACCCTTGTGGCCCTGTTTAACACTCGAGTGTAATTCCCATTGTCAAAACAATAAGATGCATTTACATTCGCAAAAAAACAATTAGACCTACCTATTTATCATTCCCAAAACCAATAGAAACTCCGTTGTCTCGATGGCTCAATCCTCCACTTGATTGTGTTGTTCCATCCACACCGGTTACGATGGACACAATCCGATCTAGAGAACTTAAGGCTTGAGATTGTTCGCTCTCTTGAGTGCATCGCGGAGGGACTTCTTGCGACGTAGTAACATTAACCTCATCCACGGCACCATTATTTTTGGATTGATTTCTTGTTCTCATACTTGGGCTAAAGAATTAGAGTTAAATAGATATAAGTATGACTTATGAGAAATTATAGCTAAGACCTTGAGAAAGAAAAGTGAGCAAAAGAGAACTTGACGGAGAGAAATCTGTGTAATATAAGAAAGTAGAGATGAGGAGAATTATAAGGAGCTAAGAGTTGAGAGAAATGAAAAGAGCTTCTAAATGCTCTTTATAAAGGTTTTAAATTTTATTAATTAAATTTATGTATTTATTTATTTTTAATTGAGATGTGTCTATGTGTGTGAGAGAGGTGGGTGAGGGTGTGTGTGTGTGGTGGATGCATGTGTGTGTGCACGCATGCATGTGTGTGTGCAAGCGTGTGTGTGTGCACGTGCATGTGTGTGCATGTGCATGTATGTGTGCGTGTGCATATGTGTATTGTGTGCCACACACAACATGCACACACACACACCAACGCGTGTATGTATGGTCGCGAGCGTGGGCCACACACTACCACGCATGGCCCAGGCGGGCGCTTAGCCCAAATGTGTGGCCAGCGCGTACTCAGTGGCAATCCACGTGGCCACGGAGCGGCCACAAGGCGGCCTGCGTGGCCGCTCCGTGGCCACGTGGATTGTCACTGGCCACGCGTTGGCCAGGGGCGGACACACGCCTTCACGTGGGGGCGCGTGGCCGTCCATGGCCAACCTTGAAGCGTTGGCCAGGGGCGTGTGGGGACGCGTGACGGCCCGCACACACACGCTCCCCCCTTTCTGGCTGCCCGCATACACCAGGCCCGTGTGCTAGTGGGGGGGCAGGGTGTGCTTTCGGCCGCACGCCCCCGCCCCCTGGTAGCCCCCCCACCCCCTCTCGATCGATAGCACACCCCGCCCCCCCACCAGCACACCCGGCCCCCCTCTCGATCGAAAGCACACCCGGGCCCCCTCCCCCACGATCGCCAGCACACCCGACCGCCCACACTTCCCGGCCCCCCATCCCCGGTAGCCTAAACACCCGGCGAGCGTGTCCCCCCTACACAGAAACCTTCAAAAGAAAATTTTTAAAGAATTATTCAAACGGAATTTCTCCTTTTATCCATTGCATTAGACTAGCATTCACGTGCTCACATAGTCACACAATCACACACAAATATTTTTTTAATACTAAATATTTTTTTATATTTTTTAATAAATTTATTAAAATAATAAAATATTATTAAATTTAAATTTATAACGATATATTATTAGACTTGAGTAGATAAACAATTTGTTAGTTTATATAATGTGATCTTGTGCTTAATTATTTGTTTAGCTTATTATTATGGCTTGCTCTTTATTTTTCCTGGGTAAAGAGCTTTCTTATCCTTTTTACAATGGTAAATTTATAATATCTAAATCATTTTTTTTAGAATTAATTTCTCCAATGCAATTTACAACTTTAGATACAGTCATCAAAGTTGGTGATATTGAAATGAATTTGCCTCTTGAAAGGACGCTCAACAATTTGGGTGAATTCATATATGTACTGGATGAACACCTTTCACGTAAATACAAAGTCAACGTATCCCATCAAACACACTATGCAGGCTCACCTAGCACGACTCCCATTGCCATTGTGGATAGTCCGTCAGAGGTGCAATTCGTTCAAAAGGAGTTAATAGATCTATGCAACCCGCCTTGAGTTTTGCTCCCAAATAGCTTCAAAAGGAGTACAAGACAAAAACTTCTATAGGCCAAAAAGAAGGGCACATTGACAAAGCTTTTAATGCAAATACAACAAGTGGAACAAGTTACAAAGATTCCAAGGTCTTACAATGCTGATCTTGTTTTAGAATTTTCACCTACCATGGGAAAGTTACACCATATGGATGCAATGGAGCATAAGTATGATCCTCATTTGTGGTCGAAGCCACAAACGTCCAATATAGTTTTTTCAGGTGTAGTGCGTCTTAATCATTGCATAGGATCTCTCAAGTGCATGAATGAATAATGTGCCCGCTTGGCTAATTATCATCTTCCCAATACAAGTCATTTCAACGGGTACATACAAAAGGAAAATGCACTCGAACAATATTGTAAGATTGGAGATAAGAGCCTTACATGCCACTTTTGTAAGGCAATTGCTTTCTGTATTGCAACATGTGATTGTGTAGTATACTATGTCATGCCATCCTATGAGACAGCCACTAGAGTCATGATTCATCGTGGCACATATAAACACAATGTGCGTAGTGGCACATCCAAAACACTAACAGACAACACCAAAGTGACAGTGCAAAGGATTTTGACTGTTGACCCACACGCAAGATCCAGGAAGGTTCAAATGTGTTTGGCAAAAGAAATTATAAGTACAACACTTCTTTGCAACAACACCAATGAAGGAATTTTAGGCGAGCAACAGCTATTTGCAATCGCTGAGGAGTTGAGACCATTGGTGCAAGATAATTGGTATGAGCATTTCCTAGATTCTTATTTCGATGCAAAACTCTATGCTAAATTATTTTTTCTCTAAGCACTTTGAACATTGTTAGGTTTCGAAGGTCAGTATCTCGTTTACGAAGAGGGGTTGACAAAGAATCTTTCAGCATTGATGCACTCCTAAAGCTAAAGCGAGACTATACATATGACTTTTTCCATGGAAGCCAGTAACCTGGTCAAGGTACGGAGAGGGAGAAATGTTGTCTTCAAAATGTCCACAATTGGTCTAGCATCCGGTGTGGACCTGGTGAACCGAATGAGACAAGATCGAGATGGCAATCTTCGACGTGTGTGGATCTAGTTTGATCACACCAGGTGTGTTAATGAATTGGTCACTATGGCTTGTCATGTCTATGATCCAAGGTACATGGCGCACCTTCATAGCATTGTGGGTTGCCTTTGACTCTCTCTCTAACAATTTGTTTGCAACATGCAAGACCTTTTGACTATTGCAACCTGTGAGCTGAAACAGAAAGACATGGAAACACAATGTTTGTTTTGGGAGTGCCTCAATGATGTAATGCTATCATGTGGGTGTGACAGATCTAAGTTCTTTGGCTTCATGGCGGATGAAGCTCAAGAAAATTGGAATGCAGTTCAAATTTTTTTCAATGGTGGTGACAAGACCAATACAATGAGCAGTTGAGAGTGTTCTTGTCTTTTCCATTGGAAGCAAAGCTTGAATCAACACACAATGAAGTATGTGGTGCAATCTTCTCAACACACACACAAAGAAATGTGTGAGAAGTAGAGGCAAGCACCAACAAAAGAGGCTACAGCAGCAGAGGCTCGTTTAATATGCCAATGGTGGTGTAACGGTCATTGCATAGACCGTAACATTCCATACATGGATTCATGTCTTAGTTGGTGGGAAATTCATATTGCACATTGGGATGGCATTACGACGTACGTAGAAAGTAGCTCTAATGGATCAAACACTCCACGCACAAACCTTGCGAAGAGCAAGCATGGCAGTTGGCTAGAAAGGGGGAGGGTGTTTGTAAACGCATTTCATTATATGATGCATGTACAACCGACCTTGCAAATTCCATCTTACAGAGCACAAAGGCCATTTCATACAGCCATGGAAAACACATTGGGAAAGGTCCATTAATACAAAATCTTACGGAACTCCATGAAAAACGTCCCATCCAAGTGATAAGAGCAGTGAATGAGGCTACTGAGGGCACTCCAATGTATAAACAACCAACTCCATTGATAGGAGATAAGGAGACATCAAGGCAAAAATGCAAGCCAAATGAAGTTATCAATGTGGAAGATGATGCATCGCATAGGCCTGAGTACAACTCGGTCACCAAAGGTCGCAAGAAGTGTGGAAGACCACATAAGATCAGCTATGCAAAAGAAGGGATATGTAGTTGAATGCAAGATCAAGGAGGCAATGTAGGCGACCACGGAAGATCAGCTTTGCAAAAGAAGGAATATGTAGTTGAACGCAACGTCAAGGAGGCAATGTGGGCCATACGATGAACTCCATAAGGTAGTAGAGTCACATGTAGCGGCATGCTAAGAGAAGGACGAAGGTGTGGATGCAGTATTGCACGTTCTAGCCTTGGTATACCGGCCCCATCTTTTGAAGGATATCGAAAGCATCCAAATGGTGTGGTGCATCAGTTGTTTTGGTTTTGTCCGGTTCATATCTTGCATTGCCATATTATAGACCAGAACATTGAGCCGCAGCCTCAGCATCCACCACACACTTAGCCCGTGCATGTGGGCACCAACCTATTTGAGGATGATGTGCAAATATTGCATGAAGGGGGGTATCAAGTGGAGCTCAGGAAAGAACGAATATGTAATGTAACGCCGGTTGTTCCTGCATAAAATATGACCAACTCTCCTTTCAAGTCACAAGATACATCCACTCCTGAAGGTAGTGCACGAGCCACAGTGCGAGATGGTGTGCGTGTACAGTATCGGACTTCCATTTCCTAGGACGCTATCCACGAGATTACTTCAGCACTAGCGCTGAGAGCTAAGGTAGTAGAAGAGATATATGCAGCAGATGGTGTTAATGAGGTCTTCAAAGTAGAGACCAAAAGTGAAGATGGTCATGTCGGGTTGTACAAAGTTTGTATTTGCAACCAGCCATCGTGCACATGTCCAGACTTCATGGAACGGGTGTCAAAGAAAAAACCATATCTTGCATGTAAACATTTGTATTTTATTTATCTGTGCGTGCTAGGGTTAAGCCAAAATGAGAACATGTTTATCCATCAACCAATTTTGGCAGATGCTGATATCTTCAGGGCATTGAGCCGAAGCCGGACCTATCCAGGCATGGATGCATAGCATTTGTCGTCTCTCACTTTTTGTATGTATGCTCCACAAAATGGACAACTCTACTAGGTTCTAATTTTTATCTTATGATGGCCACATTTTGGTACATTGATTTGCAATTTTTTTCAAATTTGGGAAATGGTTGTTTACGTATCAAATTGTGAATAAAGTAAATATAATATTTCCACAATGGCTATAAATTACCATTACTTGAATTATTTTTGTGAAAGCATCCAGTAGCTTCCGTAGCACACCTCTATTACTTTTCACGATGTGTGACGATCTTGAGAATAAAATCAAGTCTACATGGGATGCCATGGAAGCCATTCCCAACGGAGAGGCGTTGTATGGAGGAGGCTCTAAAGGCAACAGTCAATGTGTATCGCCTCTATCATTGCCGCACGGAACTCAATTTGCGGACCTTACTCAGCTTGAACAAGAAGGGACAATTCGCTTTCTCTTGCTACAAGAAGATTGGGCTCATCACAGAGGAGGATGAGGAGGAAATGACCGAGCAACTAGGGTACGTGGTGAATATTCCCACTCAAAGGCAGCACATCTACTCCTAAAACCGGTCCTTCCAGAAGATGAACACTTCTTGACTATGTAATGCAAGTGAATAAAATGTAACTTTCTATTATTAATGGATGTTCTTGTTTTAAGTACCCTTGTCTCTGTTGTTTTTGAGAAAATTTGTTTAGCTCGCATATCTTTGTCTATGTCTCAACCTCCCTAATACCTCATCGACTCTCTCTCTCTCTCTCTCTCTCTCTCTCTCTCTCACACACACACACACACACACACACACACACACACACACACACACACACACACACACACACACACAGATAGAGATATGAAAAAGAAAAAAAAGTCGACAAGGAGGAAGAGAGAATCTTATTAGCAATCCGGTCACCTGAATCCTAAAAAGCGCTCGCCAAAAATTGCTCGCCTAGAAATATCCCCCAAGTTGAAGCAATCTCCTCGTGCTTGGTATGAGAAGGCTGACACTCACTTGGTTAAACGAGGCTTTCGTAACAATCCAACAGAAATCACATTGTATGTAAAGTGTGAGGGTGATGTACTTCTTGTTGTGGTTCTTTATGTAGATGATTTGTTGATCACTGGACCAAATGAGTTACATATTTCTGAATTTAAAGCTGATTTCAATGCTACTTTCAAGATGAAAGATTTGGGGCTGTTTCATCATTACTTGGGTATACAATTTAAGCAGTGTGATGGTGGTATTGCCTTGTGTCAAAAAAGTTACGTAGAGATATTGCTATATAAGTTCGGACTTGAGGATTGCAAACCTATTGCCACTCCCATGGAAACAGGTTTAAAATTGAGTCTTCATGATGTTGGTGATTCTGCAGATGCCACTCTTTACCAAATTGTTGGTGGATGCCTCATTTATGTATGCAACACAAGGCCGGATATTCAATTTGCAGTTTCACAAGTCAGCAAATTTATGCATAGCCCAGGGTGTAAGCATTGGCAGGCTGAGGATTTTTCGCTACTTTGAGTGGCACTTTACATCTTGGCTTGCTTTTTTCCCAAGGGGGGATCATTGCCGCCAGACTTACATGCTTTTTCGGACTTAGATTGGGCTAGTTTTGTGACACGCGAGTGTCCACAAGTGGTTTTTGTTTCATGCTTGGCAATTCATGTATAACATGGTTGAGCAAGAAGCAACCTACTGTGGCCACTTCCAGTTGTGAAGCTGAGTACAGGGCAGTCTTCACAACTACAGTTGAGTGTGTATGGCTCAGATGCCTTATGGATGATTTGGGTGTTGGTGGACAGGACACTGCCAACACTATCTACACTGACAGTCAGAGCGCATTGGCAGTTACGAGGAACCCAATTTTTCATGCTCGCACAAAGCACATTGAGGTGCATTACCACTATGTCAGGTAGAGGCTCTCAACAGGAGAGGTCAGCTTGGCTTATGTGCCAACACAGGAGAACCTTGCATATCTTCTCACAAAGGCATTGTCTCATGAGAAGTTCGAAGCTTTCCGCAAATCTTTGGGCTTACTCCCCTTTGTGGACTGATCATGTCCTCAGGGCATGGCACTTCCCTTTACTTATGTGCTAGCTCTCATTCACCGCATCACTCCATGGGGGATTTGTTACCATATACATGTGGTAGTGATGTGTGTGAACACCGCCGGGGCATTTTTCCCTCTTTAGGAGGTTTTTCCCCCCGTGCATTGTATATACGCCCATTCATTCTAGGGCTATCTATCTTTTCATTGCACACTAAGTAAAGTACTCTCTGTTTTGTGCCTTGAGCTTCCTTCATCTTCTCCAAGCTATGTGTGTTTCCCTACAACCCTAATTACAACAGTCGGAGATTTTTTCTTACATGCTTTTTCTTGCACTTCAAACGTTGTCTCTCAGTGGCGACAAAGATGATCTTCTTAAGCTTTGCTAAGCAACAATTGTAGCAAGGGAAGATTTTTCCAAGCTTTTCAAAATGTTGCTGCAAATCGGCAATTTTTGGGTGAGCTTAATGGCGTCCGTCGACAGTGGGAAATTCATAAGCTCTCACAACATATTTAAACGCTCCTATAGCATGGAGGATTGAGGGACGATCTTTGGAGGGTTGTTGATAAATCTAAAAAGAGGCGGTCAATTGATGATCAAAATTTGAATATTGACGCCAAAGAGAGCAAAAGGGCGACTCCAAAATCAAAGCTCATCAGGAAAGGAACTAGTGGTGGCTCTTTTGATGGTTTGCTTTGAGCACTCAGTACATCAACACAAATTTCTAAGAATTGTTGTTCTTGTTATCTATGTCGTCATAGGTTTTTCATGTTTTTTGTCCAATAAAATTATACGGGTTATAGACACTTCCACACACATAAAGTGGTAAGACCTCCAAAAATCATTTGTTTGGTATGAGTTCTTGTTGTCTCCACTTTGATTGTTTTTCGAGGGAAGTACACACACCCCCTGTTGTTGTCAAGGGGGGGACTTCTACTCCTTGTTTCAGTTGGTATGTTGAACTCTGCAGTGGTCTGTTCTCAACCCATTCTCTGTGGTTTGGGCTTGAGGAAGGATTGTTAGGTTTCAATCCCTGGTTAATGTGTCTAACCCATGTGGGAACACTCTATTGTCGAAAAGATATGCACACCACTAGTCCCAAGTGGAGTTTTTTGGTAAAGAGGGTGACTACAATCAACCAAGAGATCCTATATATGTAAGGCTTTCAATAAACTAAATATAGCGTGTTTTTTTGTTGTGCTATTGTTGATAGAAACACTCTCTCTCTCTCTCTCTCTCTCTCTCTCTCTCTCTCTCTCTCTCTCTCTCTCTCTCTCTCTCTCTCTCTCTCTCTCTCTCATTTTTGTTGTGCATGCTCTCAAACCCATTCATGGCTCCTTGATGGCACCCACCATAGCCCGTGAAGCCGAACACAAAATATGAGCCCAATTCATCAACCAGACACTCCATAGTCCTATGGTACCTCTCACGTTTGAATACTCTTGACCAATCTAGTTTCTAATTGTTTTCTCTTTGCTTTGAGCACCCAATTAGGGACATAATAGGAGCCCATTTTGTCAACCATACACTCCATAGTCCTATGGTATCTCTCATGTTTGAATATTTTTGACCAATCCAATCTAAATTGTTGTTAGCCACAAATACAATCTAGTCTTAGTTGTTTTTAGCCACAAAAAGGATATTCTTTTAAAAGATGTATAGTTTTGTAATGATATACCATCATTGTTTTACACTAAGGGTGTGTAGTAGGCCTTTCCACTTATTTTGATGGCGTCTATATGACTACAAGCAAGTATGACCTATGCTTCTAGTTTTGAGTTTTTCTCATCAATGATTATATTTAACTTTATACTAATATTTTTACAAGACGGTACAATGTGTCAAGAGTGTAATACCTCAGTTTTTTCTTAATTTTCTTTCCTCTAGCGTTTTCAAGCCATTAGAAAAGCTTCTTTTTTTTAAAGAGCCATTAGGAAAGCCATTTACGGATGGTTTCCACTTTGGACTGGTGTAGATGAAGGCGTGCAATAGAAATTGTACGCCCCAAATAATGAATTTTGGACTTCAAAAACTACACTTGGAGTCTTTTAGCATATAATTTTCCAAACACTTGCTTTGAATATTGTAAGTGCTCTTCCTCAGATGCACTATAGACTAGAATGTCATCAAGGAAAATAATGACAAGCTTGCCCAAATACGGTTTCAAAACACTATCCCATGAGTGTCATGAAAGTTGTTGGAGCATGGACCAAACAAAACGGCATGAAAAAAATTTCATAATGTTGTCCAAACCTTGTTCAAGAAGGTAAATCAACAAGTCTAACTCTTACTTGTTGATATCATGACCATATGTCTATTTTCATTAAAATACGTGCATGTGTGAGTTTATCAACTTGTCACAAAATTTCAATTTTGCTCTACTAAAATGATTTTCTCACTTTAGAATTGGCCCTTCTAGTGAGAGAAAATAAAACATAGATAATAATGTAAAACAGGTAGTAAAATATATTCTAAGACTTGAGCGTTCTAGAATGTGAATGATTTACATAAAAATGGCAAAGGAATTTGATAAGGATTCAACCAAAATTTTATAAGACAAAAATGGGATCTTTGCGAGTGCAAAAGAGACCATACCAGATTTCGAAAGTCTCTGAAAGTGCACAGTATGGCTAATCAAAATGTGGGAATGGGAGCCAAGGTGTTATTATATACACATGTAAACCTAAAGCTTTGTGGAGATAAGGGATGTGGTCCACAAGCCTCCCATGCAAAGAAGAAGGTAAAATGAGTAGATCTAAAAATTAAAAATTGGCTCTAAAGGACACAGTGTGATTATTTTTTGGATAACTCAAAAAATTAGACATTTCTTAAAATATGAGCATTGTCCCTCGTTGAAAACGGCAAGATGAACAACTTTCATGTTCGGCGTTTTTCGATTTGAGGACGGCAAAAGGGAGATTTTCTCTTTATCACGGGACAGTACTAGAGAAATCATGGGCATTCTCCTCTCTCTCCCTCTCTCTCTCTCTCTCTCTCTCTCTTGTCTCCATGGCGAATTATAGTGCTTATGCTAAATCACAACAGAGTAGTTTATTACTTCTTAATGCTTATGTAATTCTCTTTTCCAACCTCAATTCTTATATAATCTTCATAGATCTTGTCACCTGCAAGGTGTTTAAGGCCTTGAGATTGAGTCCCACAAGTTAATTGCAGATCAAGTCTAGTATTCACAATATGTTGTCAAATTCTAGAGTCTATATCCCTCTACTTTGATTAACGAGAAGTGCTACAAACGGAGGCTAGGTGGCCCTACAAAATACCCCAAATAGAACACTACTAACCATAAACAAACAAATCTGCATACTTGACGAATCGCACAACGCATAGTCCGAGCTGTACGCGAACAGAGAGAGATAGAGAGCGAGAGAGACTAAGCGAGAAAGTGCACATGCACCTCCTAGAGCGGAGTGCTATGCCGGCACGGCGAGAGAGAAGAGAGGAGAGGGAGAAGAGTAACACAGACACTGGGTGCAATCTCCCCCCGTGCAAGAGTGAGCATTTTTCTCTTGCACGTATTTATTTATAGATTCTTCAATGCTCAAAAATGAATACACATTGGTCAGCCGGACTTAAATGGCCTTATCTCATAAAGAGCATTTAAATAATGAAATGTCCATAAAGATGATATCCTTTTGCATAACCCTTAGCCTTTTCCACTGTCAGGACAACGACAAGGCCGGACTAGACAAGGGCAAGGCCGGGCTAGGCAGTGTGGAAAGGGAGTCCAACTAGGGCAAAGGGCTAGGAGCCATGCTATATAGTGGGTGGTTAGGAGGTGGACTCCTAGGTTCTAGTTCCCCTTGTCTAACATTGGTATCAAGAGCAAGGTCTCTAATTTTGGGAAGCACAGCGGTGGTGTTGGAGAGCCACACAACTTCTTGCATGCTTTTTGCATGTCGGGGTCACTGAGGCCGTGGAGCTCACACCCAATGAGGAGGACGACGAATCCAATGGTGTGAGCAACACCGCTTGCAAGGGCAAGGGGTCGACAAGCGACCTGTAGCAAATCGCTCCCTCTCAGGCTTGACGGCATCGGGTCGATGTGAGGAGAATTTCACGTGCCTCACAGAGAGGCTCTCGACCACCATCGAAGGAGAGGTGAGTAAATAGCTCCCCCTCGCACTGTCTGTGGGCCACCATAGCCTAGAGCATTTTTTTTCACACCCGATGGGCGCCCAACCCATTGGGGGTTAGTGGCCATGATTTTTTTTCATCAACTAAGGGACGGTACCCACAGTGGGGTACCCCCCCTCCCTCTTGTGAAGCTTCGGTGAAGCTAGGCAAACTGACAGATCCAAACAAGGGCAAGGCCGGGAAAAATAACGGCAAGGTGCTATTTTCTGCTGCGTATTCTGCATATTCTTGTTTCGTACCTTCATTCAAGTCATCGGCAAGTTATCCACAATACATCAACCAAGTGCAGTATGGGTGCTCAAGGCAAACACACCTACACTATTGAATTGTTTTCTTGAGAGCCGGAGCAAGATTACATCCTCAGCGGCAATTGGAGCACGAATGAAATTAGCAAGGCTAATTACCGGTATCAACGGGATTCTTTATTGGTATTTACCAATTGCAGCACATCACGTATTTTTCTTGCTATTCCTTGCACTACACTCTGTCGCCATGGATTCATATATCAATATGACTTTTGATTTCGAGCAAAATACGCATGATCCTGCCCATGATGGCTCGCAGTCGTATGCTCTCACAGAGAGTGCCCGAGACGCTATGGCAAGTGATGACACCTATGAATTGCTCGACATTCAAGAATTTCGTGCACTTCAGACACGCATATCAGTCATGGAAGAAAATTTTTAATCTTTAAATGAAAACGTCACTAAATTATCCACGGTCGTGATCCAATTAATGCAACAACAATCCAAGGGTCCTGCTGATATGCACATGCATGCGCACGTTGCTACACAGGGGCAAGGCCCTTCTAAATCCGGGACAAGGTCCAACTGCTGATACTTTGCACACTCTCACTGCAAAAGAGGTGGATGAGTTGTTGAAAAACACCAAACCACTAACTTTTAAGGGAAAAGACCACGATCGCAATAAGGATGCAGTGAATATCTTTCTTAGCAAGTGGGATGGAATTCACGCCTTACGCGGTACTTCGAACACAATCAGAGCACTGCAAACGAGCTTAACTCTGGAAGGCAACCCCTACAAATGGTGGATGTCTCTCAAGGAGAAGAATATCATACCATAGAGTTGGGCAGCTTGTCAAGCTGTGTTTCGCAAAGAGTTCTTGCCTACAAATGAGGCAGATCGGAATTGGGAGGCAGATCGGAATTGGACGGCTTGGGACACGTGTTCCATGCGTCAATACCCATCATTACTTGAATATATATCTCACTATCGAGATGTTATCCTCAAGTTGGAAGGCCTAGACACCTTTCACCAAGTACGTGGGTTTATCCGTGGTCTGATGCCAGAGCTTAAGAAGCATGTCAAGACTCAAGACCCTAAAACACTTGAGGAAGCCATAGTGAAAGCACCTATTCACGATGATCCAGATGAAAAGAAATCATATCATAATCATGTGCCTGCTAATACACATGGTAATATACGAACACAGTACGGGTATAATAAGGAAATTTATAGTAGCCAATTCAGAAGCATCTAAAAAACCCAAGGCGTCCAGAGGTCCTCTCTCTCCTGAGGACTTTGATAAAGCTAAGAAAGAGAAATTATGTTTTCAATGTTTAGGAAGCGGTCATGGCAAAAAGGATTGTCCCAAGGGGAAATTTGATGCTCATGGCAAGGAGAAAGCAGTGCACACGGTGCAACTGCTATCTCTTGAGTCTTCCTCACGATTCTCTACAATGGACGTAACACACATTGAGGTGGTGCATGAATGTTGTCTCATAGCTTCCATGTGGCAACATACCTTCGGACCACATGAGTTAGTACGTATGCACGGATCTCTGCAAGGGCACAAGCTGCTACTCACAATTTTATCAATTATGGATTGGTGAAAAAACTCAAATTGCCTCAAACTCTGAGTACCCACCGCTACAACGTAGCAATGATGAATGGACATGATATCGAAATCTGGGATACTCAAGTCCGAGATGTTCCGTTAGAAGTACAAGGTTACTCCACATCCTTGGATTTTCAAGTTATGAACATGGAGAGGGCAGACGTGGTCCTTGGTAGGGAATGGTTGCATAGCCTAGAACCATCACTGAAGCGTAGCTATGAGTACAACAGCTTGATGTTCGAATCCCATGGCACACATGTGTTGTTGTTAGGAGAGAAGGATGTACCTTCTTCACCATTGATATGTACAGTTGAGCTTATGCATCTCGTTTCTAATAATGACATAGATCAAGTTTTATTGTGTTACTCATTGTCTCATTTTCTCTCTAACATTGAATCTATTGAACATTCCTCAACGCTGCATGTTTCTCTCTCATCTCTTCCACCAATGGCTACTTCCCAACAAGCAAAAGTTGCTAGTGAGTTAAAAATTTTAATCAAAGGAATTTTATGATGTTTTTCCTAATGATTTGCCACCAGGATTACCGCCGACACGATCGGTGCAACATAGCATCGATGTGGTTGCAGGCACTAAACCTGTCAGTAAACCACCCTACCGCATGAGTTACTCTGAAGCTGTTGAGGTGGAACGTGAGCTTGCTGACTACCTTAGCAGAGGGTTTATCCAACCAGTTCTTCACCATGGGCTTCTCCTATCCTATTAGTGAAGAAAAAAGACGGCAATATGCACATGTGCGTAGACTACCGTGGCTTAAATGGGGTTAATATTAAGAACAAGTACCCATTGCCACGCGTGGATGAGTTCGACAAACTCGCTCATGCTCGTATTTTTACGAAAAATAGACTTGCGGTCAGGTTATCACCAAGTCCGTATTCGACTTGCTGATATACCCAAAACTGCATTCCGAACAAGGTTTGGACACTATGAGTTTTTGGTTATGCCTTTTGGGTTAACCAATGCGCCCGCAAAATTCATGACACTTATGGATAGTGTCCTGAAGCCATACTTGGACAAATTTGTCATTATTTTTCTCGATGACATTCTAGTATACAATGCTCCTGAAGAAGAACACTTACAACATCTGAGGCAGGTGTTCAAATTGTTACGAACAAATAAATTATATGCCCAAGGAATCTAAGTGTGATTTTCTGAAAGAAGAAATTCACTATTTGGGGCATGTTATTTCAGCTAATGGGCTATATATGGATCAATCCAAAGTGGATACAATCTGGCAATGGCCTTCTCATAAAAATCTGGAAGAGTTATAGATTTTTTAAGGATTTTCAAGTTTTTATCGAAGGTTCGTTAAAAACTATGATAATATTGTTGTTCCCAGACGGATCAACTGAAAGGCAAAGGCAAAGCTTTTTAGTGGAGACCCACTCAACAGCACAGTTTTGATACGCTCAAGCATGCATTAGCTACAACTCCCATACTAGATATTGTAGATTCTTTAAAACCATTCGTTTTGGAAATGGATGCCAGTGACTGTGCTATTGGAGCAGTCCTGTTACAAGACGGACGGCCAATTACATTTGAAAGCAAGAAGCTTGATGCAGCTCAGCAGAACTACTCTGCTTATCAGCGTGAACTCTATGCAATAGTGTTTGCCTTAAAAACATGGCGGCATTATTTGTATGGTGCTCAGTTTGAGATTGTGTTTGTTGACGATGAAAGCATCAAATGGTTTACACAACAAACGGATTTGAACGGTCAAAAAGCCAGGTGGACCGAGATTCTTCAGGAATATGCCGCCAAGCTCCTGTATCATAAAGGTCGATACAATGTGGTGGCTGACGCTCTAAGTCGTATGTCGGAAATCAATTCTCTCTTGTTCATGTAACTTCGTAGTGAATTTTTGGATTCTCTCAAAGGCAAATATGAGCATGATGAAGCATATTCCAAAGTGTGGAGCCATGTACAAATGAGGGATCCTTCTCACTCCAATGATGGTAGTGTAACGTTAACCTCCACACCTAGTTCTCCTCTATCGAGTGATGAACTACAGCGATGGAAGCATTTCACCATCGACAATGGGTACCTACTCCATAAGGGGAGAGTTTGTATACCGACGGACACAGACATTTGGTGCCAAATTCTTTATGAATGTCATGATAGTCCAAGTGCAGGGCATCCGAGTATTAGAAAAACTTATGCTCTCATACGACGACAGTTTTATTGGCCATGTATACATGGCTTTGTTCAAGCTTATGTCTTGCATTGCCAAAAATGTCAAGTTAACAAAGCGGAGCGCCTGAAAGCAGGAGGACTCTTACATTCTTTGGAGATTCCCAATGGAAAATGGGAAAGAATCTCTATGGACTTTATTGTGGGTTTACCAACCACTGTACGAGGTCATGACTCGGTATGGGTCGTCGTAGACCGCCGGCTGACTAAACTATGAAAGTTTATTCCAACCAAATCAACGGTTAAGACACCAGAACTAGCCATGTTATTTGTGGACAATCTATACAAGTTATATGGTTTGCCAAGTAACATTGTCAGTGATCGTGATCCCAAGTTTAACAGTCATTTTTGGACGGTTGTGTTCAAACGATTGAGTACACAACTAAACCTCAATACAGGCGATTATCCAGAAACAGATGGTCAGACTGAACGAGTTAACCAAGTGCTAGAGGATATGCTAAGAGCACACGTCAGTAAAAAATAGTCAGACTGGGAAGAATACTTACCTATTCCCAAGTTTGCCTACAATAGTGCTAATCATGTCACAACTGGATTTAGTCCTTGCATGCTCATGTATGGGTTTCAACCTAGGTCACCTGTTACCGTGGGGTTGGCAACCAAAAACCTCCAACAGGTTAAGGATTTTCTCCAAGACCACATGGATATGCTGAAACTCGCTCGTCAGAATGTCCGACAAGCACAGGATCGGTATAAGAAGTATTCTGATGAGAAACGTCGGCAAGTTACCTTCGAGGAAGGGGAGGAAGTATTTTTACGTGTGCCAAAACATTCAGAAAGTCTGAAAACTGGGCCAACACCTAAATTATCTCCCTGATATTGTGGGCCTTTCAAAATACTCAAGCGAGTAGGTGATCGTGCCTACAAATTATTGCTACCTACACATTCTTGTATTTATCCGGTGTTTCATGTAAGTCGTTTACGTAAGCGGTTACATGGGGACAACAATGTCATTGACCAACAGATTTTGGTTGATTTCATTGAACCTCCTACCTTATCACATGAAACTGAATGCATTCTCGACTATCATGAGTTACGTACGCGTCATCATGTACATCAATAAGCCTTAGTCAAGTGGAAAGATCGACCTGAAGAAGGTGCCACTTGGGAAAACATTAGTGTTCTTAAGAAGAAGTTCCCCACTTTTGTTTTCAAGGACGAAAACTCTTCTTTAAGGGGGGAGTAATGTCAGGACAAGGGCAAGGCCGGGCTAGGCAGTGTGGAAAGTCTAACTAAGGCAAAGGGCTAGGAGCCATGCTATATAGTGGGTGTTTGGGAGGTGGACTCCTAGGTTCTAGTTCCCCTTGTCTAACATACACCTATCACCTGCACTAGATAATAAATTATCAATTCCATTACATATCTCTCCGTTGGAAAGCAATTGTCCTCAATTGCAAAGATAAGAAATCTGCAAATGATACTTGTCAAAAATAGTGATTAGAAATCTGTGTCAAGAATGTCACATAGTAAAAGAAAATAGGAAAGTAAACAACATTTCTTATGCATGTCGTCATCCACATACTACCTATTCTAGTGTCCCAACCACCATAATGAGCAATACATGTCATACCCTGAGAAATCAAGATAGCATTGGTCACACCCATCATCAATAATCAATTCTCATCAATCTCAATGTCTAGTGCAGAAATACTATCACGACAAGAAAATGTCGTATACCGAGTCCCAATCCAATTTCAAATGTAACTCCAAATCCAAATCACTTTAATTTTTCATAGCCACGTAACAAAATCATACCAGTTACAATGGTGGCCAACCACTACAACATGATTTTGTGTTTGGTGTTGCCTAAATCGGCGAATCTACATCAATAAGACGTGCTGCCTAAATTGGCGAATCTACACTAATACTACCTAAATCAGTGAATCTGCACTTCATATTGTTTAAAAAAATCATGAATTTGCAATTTATCAATGTGTTGCCTAAATCGGCATATCTGCACCAGGATGAGTATCTACACACTGCCTAAATCGGTGAATCTGTGTGTCCGTGACCAATGGACTAGGCTAGGCAATATAACATTTACCACATGTGTGAGACCAATTTGGAGCATGTTTGAGTAGAAGGGTACTTACAAATTGTTGTTCACTATCCTAGAGCACCTTAGCTCACATGAGTAGCTGTATAGCTTAATGACAAATGATTTTAATGAAAAATCCTTTAAATCAATGAGAAACCATGGCCGTAGCAGTGTGTGAGTACTCAGCTTAGAAGACAATGTAGATAAATGAAATATGAAATGAAAACTAATGTATTTGTTGTACATACCTGTAGGATATTGAATGGTATCTATGTATGCATGTCGAGAGAGCTGTGTTGTCTCGTTGAATGGTATAAGCAAACACATCTAGGAGTTTGGCATGATCTTGTATGACATTGTTAATATAGTCAACCAGTAGTAGTAAGATATGGATTGATTGAGATATTTTATTGATTAGCCATAAAGGTAGGTTTTGGAAAATATGAGAGAACATGGTTAGTATATTATCATTGAATCTTTTTAAATGAGTTTGCAAAATAAAGTAAGAAGATGAATTATCTGACTACCTCACATTATGGTCTGCATAGGTTTTTGTGAATCCTTAAACGAGTTAGAGAAATGTAACAAAAACAAATGAGGACCATGATAAAAATCATTTGATTAAGGTCAATCAAGACAAAGACTTACATTACCCAATAAAATTGTGCTAACCCTAATGAAGGTAATGGTGTTGACTAGTGATATGTAATTAGAAACTAGTAAAACATAGCAATGAGCCATTTGAAGAGAACAAAAACAAACAAAAAATCTTCACTACAAAAATTTTTAAGCCCTACAGATGAGGGTATGACTTTTTATACGTCAATTGATTAAATAAATCACAAATGACCATGTTGTGCCATCATCATACAAGTTGCAAAAAGTGGTCACAGACCAAGTTCACAGTAGAGGTCTTGTATAGAAAGAATACTTGGGTATCTGATGAGGTAGAATTTTAAAACATGGCATAATTAAAGGATTAACTACTCTTTACTAATAAGAATGATGAGGTTGCTAGATTGAGGAATAGATTCTTTAACGTGATGATACATACATGCGAAAAAAAATTCACAATGAGAGTGTGATGTGCATGTAGTAGAATAGCAAGAAAAACTAGTGACTCATGGCAACACTGATAATCTATTTAGACATCAATCATGTTTTGATAGCGATAGTTACACTATGCAAGTTAGTAAGATTGAAGGACTCATTGACGAGGTATGGAGCTTTTCCCAAACAGTCGTCATATATATCTAAAAGTGTATTTAAACATGACTAAACTTTATTTAGCCTACCACCATATATATGTGCTACTTTGAAGCGAGAACATGAGGAATTTCCATAGCTGAAGCCAAATGGAGGCCATAACATCGACCAAAAGAAAAACATGATGTCTTCATCTTGAAACACATGAATACCTTGAAAAGGGGTGCAGAGCGAGGAAAGGGGATTTCTCATGCTAAATGCAATCCTATTAAAGGAAGCCCCGACAATAAGCTCAAACTCCTACTCAATCCATTGCTGAAAATAGGCCGCCAGCCTTTATCATGCCTCTTTGGAAGCATCATTACAAAGGCCACGCTAGTAGCCCCAAACACCCACAATGTCTCAAGGAAGGATTATTGGCCCACTAGCAACTATTACAATAGCTAGTGCACCTACCACTCCAATGTTGACCACCAATTTGTCCATCACCATAGTGGCCCCTCCACTGGCAATGCCAATCATCCCACCAATCACCAATCCCAATGCCACCCTGTAGAATAAGCGAGAAATTCCATTTGGGAGGTAGTGCTCGCCAGTCAATGCCATACAAATGAAGTACAAACACTACGGCAACCATGACATTGACACCATCGTCCAAGGAAGGGTAACCCTGACAGAGCAGCTAGTGTCTGCAACATGAGCTGGACTAGCTGTAGTGCTAGCTGTAGTGAGCAATAGTTACAGAAGATTGTGGTAGCACAGACTTCGTCTCGCAGCCCACTGATGGCCGCATGGTGAGTGGGAGGGGGTGGGAAAGAGAGAGAGAGAGAGAGAGAGAGAGAGAGAGAGAGAGAGAGAGAGAGAGAGAGAGAGAGAGAGAAAATGGAATAAAATGTTACATTAAACGCCTTCAAATCCCAAAATCATGATAAAATTGCGGGTGGATCTAATTACAATGCCTGGGTACAAAATAAAAATGAAGCAAAGTGAAAGATCAAATTGAAAGCCTAAAAATGCATCATTATCGTCATCGTCAATGCTCGAGGATGTCTAACAGCCGGCCTAGTCAGAGAAAATATTGCAACCGTCACTAAAGAGCTTCGTCTGTCCGCCTCTGTAATTAGCCTTACTAAGAGGGGGAAGAGAGAGAGCTGGTGATTTCGAGCTGCTGTAGATAGAGAGAGAAAAAGAGAAAGATTGAGAGCCTAGAGGGATAGAGAGGTAGACGGCCCCACCTGCATCATCTCTGATGTGTTTATGCTCTTCACCCAGGACATTGCCGACAAGTTTGGCCTTCCTCGTGTTGCTATTTGGTTCCAATTGGCTCCAAGCTTTGCTATCCATGTCCACATGCCCTCACTAATTGATCAAGGCTATGCCCCGTTTACAGGTACGGGCCGGTCCCATTTCATTCTGATTGGTAGCGCAACTGAAATTCAAGGGAGGGAGAGAGAGAAAGAGATAGTCAAATGGCCGTGGTGAGCCAGCGATAGATAGATAGAGAGAGAGAGAGATGTAGTCGTACTACAAAGATAGCCACTTGCATGGGTTGGAGTAGACCACATCCTTAAGGGAGTACAAAAAGAGAGAGAGAGAGAGAGAGAGAGAGCTGCAGTTGAAGAACCCGCGTGCCCTTTGTGGGTGTCTTTGTGCACTTGTACTACAGCAACGAGGGTCAAACAAAGAGATCAAGAAAGAGTCGGACTGCAGATGGGGATGTTCTCACCGCCTCTTGTGTGGTAGGCGCCCCCAGGGGGGAGAGAGAGAGAGAGAGAGAGAGATAGAGAGAGAGAGAGAGAGAGAGAGAGTCTCACGATATCCGTTGGAAAAGTGGATGTCCACTAATCTTGGTTGCCATTTTGCACTGCTTATGCTTCTTACATCACATGCAAACATAGTTTGTTTGGCCAGTTCATTGCGTGATCTCGTGCTGTCGCATGCAACCAGAATTTTGTCCAAGGATGAAAGTTATGTTTTCATGGGTAGGTGGTGGGTATGTTTTTGGTCTGCTACTTCTGCCGCCTTTGCAAAAAAGGAGAGTTCACTAGCTGGGGCTGGATTATCTGCAGCCACCTTTGCATGCCAAAAGGAAATTGGGCGTAGTGCGTAGGTGTGTAAGAGTGGTGGATGTTTGTCTACGAAGCTGCTATTATTTTGCTGCATGGTCGTCCAAAGAGTGCTCCACGCATTGTGGCTGCTCCATATTAGCTGGATGAAAATTGCGCCATCCAAATAGGGGCATTTTTTTTCTGTTGGTTGTTGTCGAATATGCCGCTACTAACTACGGCAGCTGGCTAATGCAACGACTCCCTTGCCGACTTTGCAAAAACTTGATGACGTGATGTTATGCTGCTGACACAACGTCACTGTCCATGGGTTGTTTTGCGATAGTTGTGTGTCCCTAACCAGTGAGAACGGTTGTTCATTGGTAGAAAATCGGGGCTCATGTTAAAAAGAGAGGTTATTGTTTATGGGGTTCATTCCCACGCTGATGAGTAATTGGTCTCACGCAACGTCTCTTTCATATGGTACTGCTCAATGTGAGTTGACCACCCTTGGACATTCCTGTTGTGGTACAATGATGTTCGACGACTCCTATTTCCGTGGGGTGTCCCATATGATCGCCCCTCTTCTACTTCGCAATTATATGTGGAATGTTTATTCCCTTTCCCGCTTGAGTAGCAAGCCTTGAGTTCAAATCTTGTCAAAGAGATCTTTCATACGATAGAACGCCTCAAATTATTCTTCTCCTTCTCTTCTCTATGAACGTTCAAATCCATTATCTACTAGGTCTTCATAATTTAGAACTTGTATATACTCATCCTTGCCGCCAAAGATCGATGATCAAGAAGAGGTGTTGCAGCCCGAATCAATTCTCCGACACGAAGACAAGGTACTAAGAAATGGTAAGATTATCCAACGGTATCTTGTTAAGTTTAATAATTATCCTTTTAAAGATGCTAGATGGATGTAAGGAACCTAGCTTATGGATAATATGAACCTTGTCAATGCTTACAAAGCTAAACTAGAGTAAGCAAATGAAAATGCATTTTAAATGAATAACTTTTTTGTCTTATAAGACTCATTCTCTTTCTTTTATTGTGCACAAAATTCTAGAAGTATGCATGCTTAGGATCATGTTTAGGGTGACGACGTCTCCCAAACACGAAGTAGAACTTGTCACTCTACTTTGGAAGTATGATATGGGCTAAAGAGCAGACATGCTTGCGGTAGCTAAGTCTCCCAAGCACCAAACAGATTAGTCATCCACTTTGGAATGATGTCGTAGGGTAACTATACAATTTTTGCTAACTATTGTGACTGGTCTATGTGTATCACTTCAAATGGAGCTAAGTGAGTCAGCAATTGAGACTTTCATATTTTACTTTTGCAAAAAGCCAAAGGACTAATTTGCAACCTGGAAACTGAGTGAATATGTACTAATTTGGATCGGATTGAACCCAAAGTTGCCCGGTGGCCTTGTATTATCTACAAGTTCAAAAGTCAAAATGTTTGTCTCTGTGTATTAGTAGGAAATAATCGTGATTATTTACTTTTCTCAAATTTTTACACTTTTTGGCTTGTTTTGCCAAGTATGCAACTTGTTAAGGTCTCTGGACAAGTTTCACTAAGTTTGAACAAAATTTGTTCAAGTTATCAACTGTTTCATGTCCGTAGACTCAGTTTTCAAGAATCTGGCTTAAGTCTCACTTTTGTGATCCAAATTTTCATCAAAATTGATTTTTGTGGTCTACTTGATAGGCTTGACCTTGTGATATACTCAAATGTGCAAGAATATCAAATTTTGTAGCAGATGTAAATAATCGTGATTATTTATCCCTGCTATTTTTTGCAAGTTTTTGTCACAATCTTGACACAGATCTATTAAGCAGCTTAACTTAAGCTCCCTAGCCAAGTTTCATCAAGTTTGGATAATTTCTATTCAAATGGTCAATAGTTTTGTGTCTGCAGACTGACTTTGCAAAATTGGCCACAATTTTCAATCCAATGATTCAAATCTTACCAAATTTGGTTTGTGAGCTTACTATAACATGCTAAAACTAGTGGTATGGTGGGTTGGTCAAAAAAGTTGAAAAATGGAACAAAAGTAAATAATCGCAATTATTTACTTCTGGAAAATTTTTGCATCATTTTGGTCAATTGAGCATGTACACTTGTTTATCACATCAATAGTTTATGAGTCAAGTTTCATTGAGTTTGAACAAAATTTTCTCAATTTACACTCAAGTTCTCGAAAGTCAGTACAGAATGCAGTTTTTACCCAGTTTTTGGTCAGTTTGATGATCCAAATTCTATAGGCCTTTACAAAAGATGTTTGTACACATGCATAAAGTCTTTGGTATCAACCTTGGTCACTTTTGAGATGAAAGTAAATGATCGCGATTATTTACTTTAGGCCTAAAATGAGCACTTTTTTGGACTTTTTCCTTGGACATCCTTTTCATGAGCTATTTTAAGCCTCTGAGTCAAGTCAAGACTTAATTTGGCCTAAAATGTCAAGAAAAAGTAAATAATTTGAGTTTTTACAAACTCTTGAAATTTTTACCTCAATGCGTCCTTAAGCTTACCCACTGGTTCATACAACTTTTAAAGCATACTCTCCAGTCAGATTCAGTGGTTGACAGTCTTTTAATGTTATTTCTAATCGTAGACCTGAAATTTTGCAACTTCACATAAACAACTCACAATTGATTCTTTTGGATAGACCAATGTTCTGAGATTCCACCCCGGGTTTTACTCACCCTATTCCTAAGTTCTACTGCAATGGGGTTGTGGAAAGTTTTCACAAACACTCGTTTTCTTTTTTTTCTTTTTTTTCAGAGCCTTGATCTTAAGACTTGAATTGTCCATCAATCATTCTCAAAGGGCTAGGAGCTTGCTATATAGTGGGAGGTTGGGAGGTGGACTCCAAGGCACTAGTTCCCCTAGTCTTGCAATGGTATCGAGAGCCAGCTACTTTTAGGGAGGAAAAAATAGGCGTGGAGAGCTTTGGTTTTTGCATGTGCATGGAGGCATGGCCGCTTGATAAGCGGTAAAGGCAAAAGACCCTCATGGGCGTGTGTAGGCGACCTTGGCGAGGAGGACACACAGAGCTCGACCATGCCGAAACGGGCCGTGTTTTAGCCGCCTAGGGTCGCATTGGCCTGCTAAGGCGAACCCGACACAGGGCTGCACCCCACCGAGCAACGCCGAGCCAGTTTCGGCTCTCCCATGCTCATCCTCGTCGCGACAGAGCACTGCAGCCGATTTTTTCTCCACACTGTGGGTGCCCAAACCCTTAGGGTTAGTGGCCAAACCAAATTTTTTCAAGGTTTAAGGGTGAGTACCCATAGTAGGGCTCCCCCCCTTTTGCTCTGAACGGACGGGATTGTTTCCCAGGCACTATACGTTGGTGGTAGCGTCATGATGATGCAGAACTGCAAAAATTGGCTGTCAAACCTTCCGCCGACTGCGTCAAACTTCCTTGGTGCCCTTCAACGGGTAACTTTACGGTTTCATAAAGCTTGGACTACCAACAATATTGCCAGACGCTTCAAGCAACTTGGACTACCAACGAAATTGCCGGTCGCTTCAAGCTTGGAGCACGAACAAAATTAGCAAGGCTAATTACCGGTGTCTACGGGATTCTTTCTTGATAATTACCGGTTGTGGTGCATCCTACATCTATGGGACATCTTCTCAACATCAGGTATTTTTCTTGCTATTCCTTCCACTGCACTGTGTCGCCATGGATTCAGATATCCATATGTTTTTCATTTCGAGCATAATACGCCTTATCCTGCCCGTGATGACTCGCGGCCAGATGCTCTCACGAATAGTGCCCGCGACGCTACGACGGGTGACGACCCTTATGAACTGCTTGATATTCAAGAATTTTGTGCACTTCGAACACGCATATCAGTCATGGAAGGAAATTTTGCATTTTTAAATGAAAACATCACTAAATTATCCACGTTAGTGATACAGTTAATGCAACAGCAGTCCAAGGGTCCTACTGACACTCACATGCATGAGCACGTTTCTACACAGGGGCAATGCCCTTCTGATCAGGGACAAGGTCCATCTGCCGATGCTTTGCACACTCTCACTGCAAAAGAGGTGATGAGTTGTTGAAAAACACCAAACCACCAACTTTTAAGGGAGAAGACCACGATCTCAATAAGGATGCAGTGAATATCTTTCTCAGCAAGTGGGATGGAATTCACGCCTTACGGCGTACTCTGGACACAATCAGAGCATTGCAAACGAGCTTAACTCTGGAAGGCAACGCCTACAAATGGTGGATGTCTCTCAAGGACAAGAATATCATACCACAGAGTTGGGCAGCTTTTGAAGCTATGTTTCGCAAAGAATTCTTGCCTACAAATGAGGCAGATCGGAATTGGACGGCTTGGGACACGTGTTCCATGCGCCAATACCTCCTCATTACTTGAATATATATCTCACTATCAAGATGTTATCCTCAAGTTGGAAGGCCTAGACACCTTTCACCAAGTACGTGGGTTTATTCGTGGTCTGACGCCAGAGATTAAGAAGCATGTCAAGACTCAAGACCCTAAAACACTTGAGGAAGCCATAGTGAAAGCACCTATTCACGATGATCCAGATGAAAAGAAATCACGTCATAATCATGTGCCTGCTAATACACATGGTAATACACGCACACAGTACGGGTATAATAAAAGGAAATTTATAGTAGCCAATTCAGAAGCATCTAAAAAACCCAAGGCGTCCAGAGGTCCTCTCTCTCCTGAGGACTTCGATAAAGCTAAGAAAGAGCAATTATGTTTTCAATGTTTAGGAAGCGGTCATGGCAAAAAGGATTGTCCCAAGGGGAAACCTGATGCTCATAGCAAGGAGAAAGCAGTGCACATGGTGCAACTGCTGTCTCTTGAGTCTTCCTCACGATTCTCTACAGTGGAAGTAACACACATTGAGGTGGTACATGAATGCTGTCTCACAGCTTCCATGTGGCAACACACCTTCGAACCACATGAGTTAGTATGTATGCACGGATCTCTGCAAGGGCACAAGGTGTGCATCTTGGTAGATGACAGTGCTACTCACAATTTTATCAATTATGGATTGGTGAAAAAACTCAAATTGCCTCAAACTCCGAGTACCCACCGCTACAAGGTAGCAATGATGAATGGACATGATACCAAAATCTGGGATACTCAAGTCCGAGCTGTTCCGTTGGAAGTACAAGGTTACTCCACATCTTTGGATTTTCAGGTTATGAACATGGAGAGGACAGACGTGGTCCTTGGTAGGGAATGGTTGCATAGCCTAGGACCATCACTGAAGCATAGCTACGAGCACAATAGCTTGATGTTCGAATCCAATAGCGCACATGTGTTGTTGTTAGGAGAGAAGGATGTACCTTCTTCACCATTCGTATGTACAGTTGAGCTTATGCAAGTCGTTTCTGATAATGACATAGATCAAGTTTTATTGTGTTACTCATTGTCTCATTTTCTCTCTAACATTGAATCTGTTGAACATTCCTCAACGCCGCATGCTTCTCTCTCATCTCTTCCACCAATGGCTACTTCCCAACAAGCAAAAGCTGCTAGTAAGTTAAAAATCTTCTTAAAGGAAATGTTTGCATAGCATAGGACCATCACTGAAGCATAGCTATGAGCACAACAGCTTGATGTTCGAATCCCGTAGCGCACATGTGTTGTTGTTAGGAGAGAAGGATGTACCTTCTTCACCATTCATATGTACAGCTGAGCTTATGCAGCTCGTTTTTGATAATGACATAGATCAAGTTTTATTGTGTTACTCATTGTCTCATTTTCTCTCTAACACTGAATCTGTTGAACATTCCTCAATGCCGCATGCTTCTCTCTCATCTCTTCCACCAATGGCTACTTTCCAACAAGCAAAAGCTGCTAGTGAGTTAAAAATTTTATTAAAGTAATTTCATGATGTTTTCCTAATGATTTGCCACCAGGATTACCGCCAACACAATCGGTGCAACATAGCATCGATGTGGTTGCAGGCACTAAACCTGTCAGTAAACCACCCTACCGCATGAGTTACTCTGAAGCTGTTGAGGTGGAACATGAGCTTGCTGACTACCTTAGCAGAGGGTTTATCCAACCCAGTTCTTCACCATGGGCTTCTCCTATCCTATTAGTGAAGAAAAAAGACGATAGTATGCGCATGTGCGTAGACTACCGTGGCTTAAATGCGGTTACTATTAAGAACAAGTACCCATTTCCACGCGTGGATGAGTTCGACAAACTCGCTCATGCTCGTATTTTTACGAAAATAGACTTTTGTCAGGTTATCACCAAGTCCGTATTCGACTTGCTGATATACCCAAAACTGCATTCCGAACAACGTTTGGACACTACGAGTTTTTGGTTATGCCTTTTGGGTTAACCAATGCGTCCGCAACATTCATGACACTTATAGATAGTGTCTTGAAGCCGTACTTGGGCAAATTTGTCATCGTTTTTCTCAATGACATTCTAGTGTACACTGCTTCTGAAGAAGAACACTTACAACATCTGAGGCAGGTGTTCGAATTTTTACGAGCAAATAAATTATACGCCAAGGAATCTAAGTGTGATTTTCTAAAAGAAGAAACTCACTATCTTGGGCATGTTATTTCAGCTACTGACCTACATATGGATCAATCCAAAGTGGATACAATCTGGCAGTGGCCTTCTCCTAAAAATCTGGAAGAGTTACAGATTCTTTTAGGATTTGCAGGTTTTTATCGACGGTTCGTTAAAAACTATGCTAATATTGATGTTTCCATGACGGACCAACTAAAAGGCAAAGGCAAAGCTTTTCAGTGGGGACCCGCTCAACATCATAGTTTCGATACGCTCAAGGATGCATTAGCTACCGCTCCAATACTAGCTATTGTAGATTCTTTGGGTGCCACTAACCGTGCTATTGGAGAAGTCCCGTTACAAGACGGGCGGCCAATTGCATTTGAAAGTAAGAAGCTTGATGCCGCACAACAGAACTACTCTGCTTATGAACGCGAACTCTATGCAACAGTATCTTCCTTAAAAACATGGCGACATTATTTGTATGGTGCTCAGTTTGAGATTGTGTTTGACCATGAAAGCATCAAATCGTTTACACAACAAACTGATTTGAGGGTCGGAAAGTTAGGTGGGCTGATATTCATCATGAATATGACGCCAAGCTCCAATATCGTAAAGGACGATACAATGTGGTCGTTGACGCTCTAAGTCGTATGCCGGAGATCAATTCTCTCTTGTTCATGGAACTTCATAGTGAATTTTTGGATTCTCTAAAGGGAAAATATGAGCATCATGACGCATATTCCAAAGTGTGGAGCCATGTACAAATGAGGGATCCTTCTCACTCCAATGATGGTAGTGTAGCATTAACCTCCACACATAGTTCTCCTCTGTCGAGTATGAACTACAGCAATGGAAGCATTTTACCATCGACAATGGGTACCTACTCCATATGGGGCGAGTTTGTGTAGCGATGGACACAGACATTCCGCACCAAATTCTTTATGAATGTCATGATAGTCCAAGTGCAGGGCACCCGGGTATTAGAAAGACTTACACTCTCGTACGATGATAATTTTACTGGCCAAGTTTACATGGCTTTGTTCAAGATTATGTCTTGCATTGCCAAAAATGTCAAGTTAACAAAGCAGAGCACCTGAAAGCAGGAGAACTCTTACATCCTTTGGAGATTCCCAATGGTAAATGGGAAAGTATCTCTATGGATTTTATTGTGGATTTACCAACCATTGTACGAGGTCATGACTCGGTATGGGTGGTCGTAGACCGGTTGACTAAACTATGTAAGTTTATTTCAACCAAATCAACGATTAAGACTCCAAAACTAGCCAAGTTATTTGTGGACAAGCTATACAGGTTGTATGGTTTGCCAAGTAACATTGTCAGTGATCGTGATCCCAAATCAACGATTAAGACTCCAAAACTAGCCAAGTTATTTGTGGACAACCTATAGAGGTTGTATGGTTTGCCAAGTAACATTGTCAGTGATCGTGATCCCAAGTTTAACAGTCATTTTTGGAGGGTTGTGTTCAAATGATTGGGTACGCAACTAAACCTCATTACAGCCGATCATCCAGAAACAGATGGTCAAACTGAACGAGTTAACCAAGTGCTAGAGGATATGCTACTCGTATACTTTAGCAAAAAACAATCAGACTCGGCTAAATATTTACCTATTCTCCAGTTTGCCTACAATAGTGCTAAGCACGTCACGACTGGATTTAGTCCTTTCATGCTCATGTATGGTTTTCAATCTAGGTCACTAGTTACGGTGGGGTTGGCAACCGAAAAACTCCAACAGGTTAAGGATTTTCTCCAAGACCACATGGATATGCTAAAACTCGCTCGTCAGAATGTCCAACAAACGCAAGATCGGTATAAGAAGTACGCTGGTGAGAAACGTTGGCAAGTTACCTTTGAGGAAGGGGAGGAAGTATTTTTACGTGTGCCAGAACATTCAGAATGCCTGAAAACTGGGCCGACACCTAAATTATCTCCACGATATTGTGGGCCTTTCAAACTACTCAAGCGAGTAGGTGATCGTGCCTACAAATTATTGCTACCTACACATTCTCGTATTCATCTGGTGTTTCATGTAAGCCGTTTACGTAAGCGATTACATGGGGATGACAATGTCATTGGCCAACAGATTCTGGTCAATTTCATTGAACCTCCTATCTTACCGCATGAACCTGAACAAATTCTTGACTATCATGATTTACATACGCGTCATCATGTACATCAACAAACCTTAATCAAGGGGAAAGATTGACCTGAGAAAGGCGCCACTTGGGAAAACATTAGTGTTCTTAAGAAGAATTTTCCCACTTTTGTTTTCGAGGACGAAAACTCTTCCTTAAGGGGGGAGTAATGTCAGGACAAGGGCAAGGCCGGACTGGACAAGGGCAAGGCCGGACTAAGCAGTGTGGAAAGGGAGTCCAACTAGGGCAAAGGGCTAGGAGCTTGCTATATAGTGGGAGGTTGGGAGGTGGACTCCAAGGCACTAATTCCCCTAGTCTTGCAACCTCACTTCTATCTTATTACAGACGTAGCGAGAACCACGAATATAATTGTCAATCCATGGGACGAAGCTGACTCGAGTAGTGCATAGAGGCTACAAAAGGTTGTCAATCTCTTGGAAAACAACAAAAAACTCGCTTCTAACTCAAGTTACAGTCAAATGACTGAAATCACCAAAAGTTAATCGCCCATTGATAAACAAATCACATCTGTTACAGCATCAAACAACATCCAAATGTTACAAAACTTCGAGGACATGTTTATAGGACCTAAGCATACATGCTTATGGTCTCAAATCTCACTATAGGTCAAGTGTAAAAATCGTCATTATTAATAGCATTGAGATTTTTACTTACTCGTTTTTGACCCAGAATGCATCTAAATGCTTAGCAATGATGCCCCAATACCCCGCCTATACTTAGTTTTTTATTTTAAAGCTTAAATTCCTACTTATGATGAGATTAGACCGCGGTCGGCGATGCCAAAAGCTACGGTTTACCTTGAAATGCTTACGTCAATGCGTAAAAGCTCTTACCTGCGATTGCAACGCAACAGACGGCACTACAATGTGACAGCAGGGAAGAGAGTAGGAAGCGCGAGAAGGAGAGAAGTGAGTGCCGTTAGCTCACGCTGTGTTTCTATTATCCAAAACTTGTTAAAAATTTACAAAATTTGGCTTTTATACCTCAGCCAAGGTTTCTGTGGTCAAAAGTAATAATCTGGGAGCTCTAACTAAAGACAAGTTGATAAATCTGGAAGCTTGTAGCCCCGGCTCATCAATTACATTGTTTATCTAGAAAGTAGGAGTTACAATATTCTCGATTCATCAAAATAATAAGTGTTTGGTACAAGAAAAGCTCCAAAAAATGTGATCCGAGTTAGCTTGTTGCTAACAAGATAGGTGATTTTACCTTCTTTCTTGGTGCCCTTCAGCGTTGTCAGTGTTACCACATACATGTGGTAGTGATGTGTGTGAACACACTAGGACCGCCGAGGCATTTTTTTCCTCTTTAGGAGGTTTTTTCTCCCGAGCATGGTATATACGCCCATCACTCTAGGGCTATCTAATTTTCCATTGCACACTAAGTAACACACTCTCTATTGTCTACCTTGAGCTTCCTTCGTCTTCTCCAAGCTGTGTGCGTTTCTCTGCAACCCTATTCCAACAATTGGTATTAGAGCAGGTTAAGTCCTCCCGGGCTTAGTCGTCGGCTGCTCCAGTACACGCCTACTCACTTTCTCCGATTACAATGAGGTTTGGCAAGCGTTCACAGATTTTTGATTCACGTCTGCTCAGATTTTTTATTCAGGCTCATTTCGGCCTCCGTCTCCACTACAGGCAGGTCTGCACAGACAATTTCGTCATTTTGTGCAGAATTTTCGTCGGTGCCGTTTTCTGCATAATAGGTGCCTTACAATCTTCTACAGTTTGTGCTATATAGCATGTGTTGTTCCCGCTCCGTTTCTCCTATTTTTGAGCAATTTTCACATCAGGTGTAGCATTTACCATGGTTGACAACAACACAGATGTCTTCAAGATGTTTGCTGCTGAGGACAGGTCAGATGGGGACAATTACCCTATGTGGGCTTACATGATGCAACATGTTCTTGTGTCAAAGGGCGTTTGGAATATTGTGCAGGGCATTGATGTACGTCCTGGTTCTGAGGGTGCAGGCGATGTTGAGGATGTTGCAGGTCTTGCTGCAAGGATTGCTCCTATTAGGGTTGTTTTGCCTACGACAGAACAAGCTCGTTGGGATGTAAAGGATGCACAGGCTCATGCATTGATTGCGTTGTCTGTGAAGCGCACCATTGTTCCTCACATCCATTCAGCAAAATCTGCAAAATAGGCTTGGGATATTCTAGCAGGTCTTTATGCAAGCCGCAATGAGGCTAAAATTGCTTTGTTGTGTAAAGAGCTAGAGTCGAAGATTATGCATGAGGAAGATGATATGGACACTTTCCTTGCTAGTGTCAAGGATATCAATGAGCAACTTATTTCTGCATGTGAAGTCATTTCAAACAATTCCCTTGTGCAGACTGTTCTTGATGCTAGTACTTGGAGACTTATGACCCAAGGAAATCCAGAAGTTGTCAAGTTTGATGCATTATTCACATTGTTGTTGCAAGAGTCACTTTCTAGAAAAAACAAGACTAGACAGTGTGCAGTTGAACAGGCTTTTATTGCTTCTCAAAGAAAGGGTGGTAACAGCAATGCAGCCACTTCTTATGGTTTTGCTACGAGTGGCAAAACTTCTGTTCCCAATGCTTCTGCTGGCAGCACTTCGTCTGGCAATTCTGGTGATAAGGGCAAAAAGAAGATGCGTTGCCATTATTGTAAAGCTAATGATCACTTGATCAAGTCGTGTCCTAAGTTGAAGGCGAAAGAGGCTAAGAAGAAAGACGATGGTTCAACTGCAAATGCTGGTTCCACTACAAATGCAGCCATTGTTGAGTCTTCTGTGAAAGGAGACTGTGTTGCTAATGTTGATGCAGAATGGGCTTTTAGCGGAGAGTGCACTTACAATCTTGCTGTCCATGATGCATGCTTGTCTGTTGCTGCAGATTCACATGTGTGGTATTTTGACAGTGGTGCTACAAAGCACATTACCTCACATCGTGAATTGTTCACCTCTCTTCAGTCTGTCCCTCATGGGAATTCAGTCACTTGTGCCAACAATGCCTCTTATCCGGTTCAGGGAGTTGGAAAGATTGTGCTTAGTGCTGCAAATGGAAGTTCCTTCACACCTGTTGATGCACTTTATGTACCTGGGATCAACAAGAATCCCTTATCTGTATCCGCACTTGCTAGACTTGGACATGTAGTCAAATTTGTGGATGACAGATGTACAGTTCATGATCTCAGTTTTGGTGATGAAATTGTTGCATCTGGCCTTTTGTGCCGTGGGCTGTATAAGCTCACTTTGTATGACAAGTGTGGACAAAATTTTGCAAATGCTGTCGCAGATTCAAGGGCTATTTCAGATGCAAAACTTTGGCATGCACGTTTTGGTCATCTGAATTTTGCCAGTTTGCTGCGTTTGCAAAAATCTGATATGGTTGCTTCTTTGCCGCCTCTTGAAGCACCTGTCAAACATGTTTGTGAAGGCTGTATTTTGGGTAAGATGCAACGTTCTAAATTTCCACAGGATGGTTCAGTTCGGGCCACATGCAGGTTGCAGCTTGTGCATAGTGATGTTTGTGGGCCCATGCAAACTCCGTCCTTGGGCAATTACCTATACTTCGGGACTTTCATTGATGATTACTCCAGGCATGCATGGGTATTTCCGCTTAAAGCGAAGTCCGAAGTTTTTGTGTGCTTCAAACAATTTCTGGCTATGGCTGAAAATGTCTCGAAATGTACTATGGGCACCCTCCGTTCCAATCGAAGGGGGGAGTATATGTCTCATGAATTTAATGCATTTCTGGCTAGTCGTGGGATAAAACACCAATGTACAGTGCCTTATACACCTCAGCAAAATGATGTTGCTGAGAGGAAAAACAGGTCACTAACGGAAATGGCACGATGTATGGTCAAAAGTCAAGCTTTGCCGCATTCTTTTTGGCTTGAGGCCATCATGTGTGCCACTTATGTACTTAACAGGTGTCCTACGAAAGCTTTGCAGTCTATTACTCCATATGAAGCATGGCATGATAAAAAGCCTTCTATTGAGCACATGCGTGTTTTTGGCTATTTGGCATTTGCTTTGGTGCCACAAGTGCAGCGCAAAAAATTGGATGATAAAGCTGTCAAATGTATTTTTGTTGGTTATAGTGCTGAAAGCAAAGGTTACAGGTTGTATCATTTGCAAATAAAACGTATTCTGGTTTCACGGGATGTAGTGTTTGTGGAAGATTCTATTCACCCCTTGGTGTCATGTACTAGAGACAGTAATGTAAGCTCACAGGACATTTATGACACTTTGTTGCCTCTTTTCAGTGGTGGAAACTCGAATGTAAGTTCCAATGAGGCAAATGTACAGCCTATGGGGGTTTTTGAAAATGTTTTAGATCAACCTATTACTGATGCAGATGTACATGATGTACTTGATGAGGAAAGGGCTGAAAATGAGCAGGCTAGAGGTATGCCAAAATGGTTGGTGCACACTTTGCGTGACAGTAAATTGGATGCACCTTTGTCTAGTCGTACTCGTTCAGGCTCTCGCCATGCATCTTATGCATCAGATTGTTATTCTTTGGCTGTGTCTAACTTACATGCTATTGAGGAGCCTCTGTCTTTTGATGAAGCACGGAATTCAGAAAATTGGATGGCTGCCATGCAATCAGAATATGATGCACCTATAGAAAATGACACATGGGCTTTATGTGATTTGCCTCCTGGCAAAAAGGCCATTGGTACGAAGTGGGTTTACAAGTTGAAACGCAAGCCGGATGGTGAGATCGATCGCCATAAGGCTCAACTTGTTGCAAAGGGTTATGCACAACAAAAAGGCATAAATTATGAAGAGACTTTTTCTCCCACTTATCATATGACTACTATGCGTTTTCTATGTGCATTGGCATCTCATTTTGGTTGGGATGTACATCAATCAGACATTGTTACTGCTTTCTTGAATGGTGACATATTTTGAGGAAGTTTATGTAACGCAGCCTTGCAATTTTGTCATAAAGGACAAGAGGACAAAGTGTGCAGATGTAAGAAGGCTTTGTATGGGTTGAAGCAATCTCCTCGTGCTTGGTATGAGAAAGCTGATACTCATTTGTTCAAACGAGGCTTTCGTAAAAGTTCAACAGAAAGCACATTGTATGTAAAGCGTGAGGGTGATGTACTTCTCATTGTGGTTCTTTATGTCGATGATTTGCTGATCACTGGACCAAATGAGAGACATATTTTTGAATTTAAGGCTGATTTGAATGCTACTTTCAAGATGAAAGATTTGGGGTTGTTGCATCATTACTTGGGTATTTAGTTTAAGCAGTGTGATGGTGGTATTGCTTTGTGTCAGAAAAGGTTACATAGAGACATTGCTATGTAAGTTTAAGCAGTGTGATGGTGGTATTGCCTTGTGTCAGAAAACTTACATAGAGACATTGCTATGTAAGTTTGGACTTGAGGATTGCAAACCTATTGCCACTCCCGTGGAAACAGGTTTGAAATTGATTCTACATGATGCGAGCAATCCTGATGATGTCACTCTTTATCAAATTTTTGTTGGCCGCCTCATTTATGTATGCAATACGAGGCCGGATATTCAGTTTACAGTCTCACAGGTCAGCAAATTTATGCATAGCCCAGGGTCTAAGCATTGGCAGGCTGTCAAGAGGATTTTTTGCTACCTTAGTGGCACTTTACATCTTGGCTTGTTTTATCCCAAGGGGGGATCATTGCCGCCAAATTTACATGCTTTTTCAGACTCAGATTGGGCTGGTTGTTTTGACACGCGAGTGTCCACAAGTGGTTTTTGTTTCATGCTTGGCAGTTCATGTATATCATGGTTGAGCAAGAAGCAACCTACTGTGGCCACTTCGAGTTGTGAGACTGAGTACAGGGCAGTATTCACAGCTACGGTTGAGTGTGTATGGCTCAGACGGCTTATGGCTGACTTGGGTGTTGGACAGGACACTGCCAACACTATCTACATTGACAGTCAGAGCGCATTGGCAGTTGCAAGGAACCCAGTTTTTCATGCTCGCACAAAACACATTGAGGTGCATTATCACTATGTCAGGGAGAGGCTCTCAGCAGAAGAGATCAGCTTGGCTTATGTGCCAACACAGGACAACCTTGCAGATCTTTTCACAAAGGCATTGTCTCATGAGAAGCTTGAAGCTTTCCGCAAAGCTTTGGGCTTACTCCCCTTTGTGGACTGATCATGTCCTCAGGGCATGGCACTTCCCTTTACTCATATGCTAGCTCTCGTTCACCGCATCACTCCAGGGGGGATTTGTTACCATATACATGTGGTAGTGATGTGTGTGAACACACTAGGACCGCCAAGGCATTTTTTCCCTCTTTAGGAGGTTTTTCCCCCGAGCATGGTATATACACCCATCACTCTAGGGCTATCTATCTTTCCATTGCACACTAAGTAACACACTCTCTATTGTGTGCCTTGAGCTTCCTTCGTCTTCTCCAAGTTGTGTGTGTTTCTCTACAACTCTATTCCAACAGTCAACACATATTACGCATGATCAATCGGTTGCCTGGTTGTCGACTTCAACACTTGGGTGAAGGTAGTCGCAACCGCATGGTTTGGGGGTGGTGTACCGCGGTGGTCTCTTTGCTAGAAAGTGGAAGTGTTGATGATACAAACGTGCTGGTTCTTCCACTTGCCTTTGGATGAGGTCGGCAAAAGTTGCCGCATTAGTCTCTTTGGCGAATGTGCCTGCTGTCTTTCTATCTCTGGCCTGCATTGTCATCCCTTTAGTCGGCAACTTCAATGCCTCGGCCACAATTTCTTTTGTGATCACCAGATCGGTGATTTGGGCTGATCCATTAATTGTAGACAACAACTCATAGGCTTTCTGGAAATCTACATCGCATGGTTCCTAGTCGTAGAAGTCCCTGAGGCCCAACCTTCTCTTGGCCTCTTTTGTGTCTGGCTTTGCAGTGACATCGTAGATATCTTTCCCTAGCAGTTGCAGCTCTACTTGGTTTCCTTTTTCACTCTTGAACCTGCCTGTGAAAACCGTGGTGCTGTTTTCTTCAAGCTGTTCTCTGGACAAGTATGTTGCTTTGGCCGTCTTTACTGAACTTGGGTCCAATTGGTAGGATGGTAGCTCTTGCAGCTTCTCTTTTTGGGACACCCTTTTCTTGGCCTTCTCGGCAGCTTGCATTGCTCCTATTAGGGAAATACAGTGTCAAAGTTTGAAAATCTTGCAAATTCCGCTCTGAAATACCCTTGAGTCTGAATTGCGACAAATTGAGTCCAATTTGCTTCAAATCAATTTTGGAGCATGAATAGATGCATAAAAACATGTAAAGATCAAAATTATAAAGTTCAAGCAAAAATTGCAACAAAAGTAGATAATCACGATTATTTACACCTGGGATTTTTTCCAACTTTTTGCATTTTTGACTTGAAAGGCTTAAAACATATAGCAATTAGGTGCTCTGAGTGAAGTGTTGGTTCATTTGAGTGCACATGGTGGAAATGGTGCCAGATTTAGGCTTTCAATCTCGAAAATAGTAGATATAAAGAGATTTTTTGAGATTTTGAGATCCAATTTTGCTCAAACTTGGTCAGTGGGCTTGGGACATCATGTGCTTTGGTCCCATTAGGTCAAAGTTGCAATTTTCTTCCATTTTGGCACGAAAGTAAATAATTGCAATTATTAACTGTTTCACCGAAATGTACATTTTTTTGTGCAACTTGGTTCTAGGCATGATGTAGACTCTGTGTGTGAGATATGGGGTGATTTGGATCAAAATTGTGATAGATAACTCAAAAATTGGATTGGAAAGACTTCTTTGCGTTTTTTCACAATTTTGAAATTTTTCTTGATCATTTTGGCTCATACTTGAAATGTGGCATGTAATAAATGTATACAAGTGATAGGTGAAGTGAAGGTACCATTTTCAAGCCAAAAAAGTATAAAAGTAAATTATCGCGATTATTTACAGCAGTCAACGTTTTTTACTAAACTTGACAATTTTTGACCTAAACATATTCGATACACCTAAATCAAGTCCTAAATTGAATTTGGTAAAGTTTTGTCGTGTCGAACATCACTTCGTGCTTTATCGACTCTGAAATCATCGATTTTTGTGAATAGATGGCATGTGGAGTTGGTTAGTCACTTTTGAAGCTATGGGTTTGTCTGCTACATAGTCCTGAAGCTACCTATCCAGTTTTGGCCCATTTGGAGTCAGTTTGACTTTGCGTGTCAAATTTGACGCTTTGTAGCCTTTGAGCTATTTTTTGCTTTTCAAGAGCTTGCTTTGACTGTTTTCATGAAACCATTCATGTACATTGTGTATAGACCCAATCTATAAGCTGTCTGTGAAGCCAGAATCCAATACCTAGCTTTTCTACTCGGGACCCCCTCGACCCCTGTCAGATGGTCATTTGATGATATAGAAGTGTTCTATTATATAGGGGCATGCTACAGTTCAAGTCTCGTCCGATCTGGTTGAGCTGACAAGCCGCTGTGGTCAATTTTTTATCATAGGACGTCGTGCACTGCTCTAATTCTAGGGTTTTTTCCTTGAGCTTAGACTTGCTACCGGCCATACAAAAGTGATCATTGATAAGTATAGAACTTACCTCTCATGTCTCGTGTGAGACGATGTTGTAAACGGGCGACTGTGGACTCCGAAAATCGCCGCGAAGAAGGTTAAGAGCTCTCTTCTCCAAGGGCGACTAGTGGAAATGAGGTGATTTTAGACTACCCTGGATATCTACACTCGGACTTCCGAAACCATTTTTCCCCAACTTCCTCTGTTAGTCCTACTATGCCGTGAAATCTATGTTAGACTCAAAAATTTCCTCAATCGGATTCCGGTAGCTCATTCTACAAGAATTTGCAAAAGTAGGCCTTGGCCTCCCAATTTAGGCTTCCCGCTTCCATCTGCCGATTTGATTGAAACTTTTTATGCATGTTCTCCTTGTCCTTCTGATCATCAACGTATCTTTAGTTTCTCCATTTGAGTTCATTTGCTATTTATTATTAATTTTTGACCTGTTTATTAAAAAAATCAAAGAAAATAATAAATACGTTGAAAAAGAAAAGTGAAAATCCAATAATTAAGAAATTCCATTGAAAAACACTGCTTTATTGTTTTTTGTTGGATTTCTCCATTTTTAAGTCCCAATATCAAGAAAAATGATAAAAAATAACCAATAAAGATCATTTTTTGATGATTTTCTCATAGTATATACACTATTTACACTCATTGGGAAGATGTTATTAGTTAAATTTTCCTTGTTGATGATTTGTAAGGGCATTATTAGGTAATTTTGCAAAAAATCACATGTTAACATCAAACTTTTTCCTCCCTCTTCAAACATTGCCCTTAATTACTTTGTAATTTTGCAAAAAATCACACGTTAACATCAAACTTTTTCCTCCCTCTTCAAACATTGCCCTTAATTACTTAATAATTTTGCAAAAAATTACACGTTAACATCAAACTTTTTCCTCCCTCTTCAAACATTGCCCTTAATTACTTAGTTCTCTTCCACCCTCCTAGATGCCATACTCCGGGACGACTGTGTGCATGGGTTGAACAATCGTGTCTATGCATAGCCTTGGTTGGCTCTACCATGCTTTGAAGATCAATGCAGTTAAAACCATTATGTTGTGCAAGAGTTGAGTCTTGAGTAATTAACTCAAGGGTTTTTGATGTCGAGGTTTTCTTTTGTTGTCTTCCAAAGAGCAAATCTTGTAGCTTGTGTGCTCTTTGCTTGATTGTACCATCAGGATGCTTTGGCACGTTGATTTCCTTAGCTGTCGGTATCAATACTGATAGTTGTCGAGCTTTTACTCGCCATTGGTATCTTGGTGGTCTTGGTAAGAATGTTGTGGTTGAGTCTTCTGAGACTTAACTCTCCATTGCTTCATCGGTTTTACGGTTTGCGGAGAAGATAAGTGCTCCATTTTCTTCCAAATCCATTTTGTTTTAGGTTCCCTGCTTGAAGACACTCTTCTTTGTGTTTGAACCTTGGAACCATCTTTGGTACAGTAGATGATGTTTTGGGCACCCAAATTTGAATCGGCTTGTCCTTAAGATGTGCTTTTGGTACGCAAAATTGCCTGACTCCTTGCATGCTACTTGTAGCATTTGCTTTTCTATATGATGGAGAAGATTGATTGCTTTGTGGTTGCTTTGTTGGTAACCTCCTTTCCATTCCTCTTTGCTCGGTGCAATTGGAACAATGAGTTGTCCGCCTTTAGGTGATAGCTTGAGTTGATTGGTATCCCAATCTGGTACTACCTTGTACGTCTGCATCCATGAGATTCCAAGAATCATTGTTTCATTCATGTGTTCATCTAGTAAGCATACAAATTGATCAGGGCATGAACATCCATGTACTATCACATTTAAGTTAACTAATCCCAATGTTGGTGTTGGGTTCTTGTTGCATCCTTTAATAGTAGCTACTCCTGTTGTCAAAGACTGACTTGTTTCTTTCTTGTACGTGGAATATCTGGCTGCATTTACTGGAGCTCCTATATCGACCAATGCATGTGTGCTATGATTGTTCACCTATACTTTGATGTGAAGGTCCATTCCATCTAACCATTCATCATCCGTTGATACTGCATCTTTCTGTAATTCCCATAGTCGATCATCTAGTTCCAGAGCGTTGATGGGAATAAGTATTTGTTGATTTTTGAGAGCAGTTTTCCTTTTTAGTACTCGAAGCCGAGCTTTTTCTTGGGCTTCATCAATAACCTGCTGTCGTTTTTTGTTTCTTTGCTTAGCTGCATGCATCTTTGCTTAGCTGCATGCATCTTTTCTAACAATTCATTGGTTAGCGACAAATTGTACTTCTTTAAATGGCATTCACTAATCCAATTAGCCATTGGTTCGCCATCTAGGGTGGACAACTTAACTCTTCACTTGGAGATACATCTTCAATGATAAACGGTCCGTTTTCCTTTTTCTTGAACTTAGGAATGTGTTGCTTAAGGGAATAGACTAAAACTAAGTCCCCTTTTTTGAATATTTTGTTATTAGATAGGAATCAAAAATTGTTTTTGTTTTCGCTTTTGTGCATAGATGTGAGCTACAACAATAAGCCTTTGCTCATCAAGCTTTTCTAGATCTTCAAGCCTCTCTAACAGTTCATGTCCAGTCCACTCAAGATCCTTAGCTACCCTTAGTGTCGGCAATAGAAATTCTATCGGCAGGATGACATCAAGACCATAAACAAGGTAAAAGGGTGTAGCATTTAAAGCTGTTTTGAACGAAACTCGATAAGTCCATAGAGAAGCATGGAGATTCATTTCCCAATCTGTCCTTCTTGAACTAAACACTTTAGCCTATACTGAGCTAAGAATTTTATTCCTATGCTCAACTTGTCCATTTTCTTGTGGGTGATAGGGAGCTGATTTGTTATGGATGGCCATAAATTCATTAAGCAGATACTCAATTACCTCATTGAGGAAATGAGTTGCCGTATCATTGACAATTTCTATTGGCAATCCATACCTTGTGAACACATTCTCATACAAGAATGCGGTTGTGGTTCTGGCATCATTCTTTTGAGTTGCTTTAGTCTCGGTGGCCCACTGGGCCAAATAGTCCATAGCTACAATGATAAATATTGAGCTTGGGTTCTATAAGCAGGTGGCTATATTGGCCCAACAAAGTCTATACCCCATTTTGCAAAAGCTCTAGCCCCCATCATTGCTCTTAAGGGCATGCTATCTACACGAGTTGGCATTTTTGCTCGTTGATATGCATCACACCTTCAAACATATTCCTTGGCATCTGCAAAAAGTGTTGGCCACCATATGCCTGCCATTAAGATTGCTCTTGTGGTGGTTTCACTAGAGAAGTGACCTCCAGCTAATCCAGCATGTGCTTGTTCTATAATGGGAATATATCTGTATTCATTAGCACAAAGGCGCAAATGTTGATCTTTACCCCTCCGATACAATTGGTTTCCAATAAGAACATAGTCTCTTGCTTCGGTTTCAATCGCTCTTTGATGGTTTTTACTCATATCCTTAGGGAATGTTCGGCTTGATAAGTAAGTTACTAGATAGTTACTCCACTGAGGAACAAGTGATATTTGGAACAATGTCACATGATGAATGGGTGCTTGTTTTCTGCATTGAGGACAATTTTTCACAAATGAGTGAACATCACTCCTCATAGTTTGCCAAAATTCTCCAAGTCTCAAGATCCGTCGCATAGTTTGGTCTTTCGCAAAGTGAAGTCCTACTATGGTAATATGTGCTTGACTTAGGTATTGGGTTTTCTCCTCATGATTAATGCATAAAGGCAATATTCCATCTCAATTTCTTTTGTATAGTCTTCCAGCTAGTAATTGACACATAGCCGATTGCTCAATTAATCGGTTTGTAATAGGAAGCGGTATATGCAAATCCACTTGAGCTATGGTCATCAATGATACCATATTTTCTGACCTCCCCTCCTCTCATGAGTAGTTTAGCTCTCACATGTTCTTTTTCCGATCCCGAATCATCTGAGGTAGCTGAATATTCTTCTAACTCATCTGTTGCATCATAGTAGAGGTCTGAAAAGACTTGTTGAGCTTTCATCAAGTCCTTGGATTCTTGAATTTTGTCTTCAATGTGAAAGGTTGAAATCATTTGTATGGGAATTATGTCATAGCCGTCCTCATTGCAAAATTGAGTAGGCAAAGACGTATTTACACCTACATCCATTGTTGCCAAAATTTGAGTCCACTCAAATGGCTCAAACAAATGTTCTAGAAAGGGTTTAAGTACATAGGCTTCGTCTGTGCAATCCCTTTTTAACATACACTCTTCTTGTTTTAAGCTCCCGTTTTTTGAGGCTCCGCACATCCAAATAGGTGTGTCTTTGTTCAACCAAGATGGAAGCTTAGTTTCAGCTAAGGGGACTGAATTGAATTCTTGTATGGGTGTTTTCATGACATCTTTATAAGTGTGATCTTTTAGATTAACCCTTGTTATTGATCCCACTTGCTTCAAGTAAAAATAATTGTTTCCCCAATCGTGGATAAGTTGTACTTGTCGCATGAAAGGTCTTCCCAAGATGATTTCATAATTGAGTTTCTTTCTAAAGTCCACTATGGCAAAAGTGTGTTGATATTCAATCCTACAGGAATTAACTATCACTTTTTCAAGCAATCCTAAGGGTCTTTAGATGTGTCCATCAGCCAATTGCAATTTCATTTGAGTTTGTCTAATGGTTGGTTGTCCCCATGATTCCCATACTGCTTTCGTGGCTATGGCTATGCTTGCCCCACAATTCAGTATTGCCATGGTTTCTACATCACTTTATCTCACTTAAAGGGTTGTGTTTCCTTCTTCCCCTTCATTGGAACAGATCTAATCTCTTTGTTATCTAATTCGTGTTTCAATTTTCCTAAATTTTTTGATTAACCCTGTTATCCCCACCTTCTCTAGAGTTTTCTGTAGATCATTCCATAAATATGGTCTGATTTTTAACAGTTCTCCTAAAGTAAGAGTGCATTGAATGGGTGTAGACGTGATTGAATGTATGTTGTCTACCTCTAGGGTTTGTTCCGCTCTTTTTATCTGAGTGGTTTTACACACTATGGATTCATCTTTGTTATCTCCCAAATAAGAGGGTAGTGTTTTCAGAGTCAATGGTTTAGACATTCCTGAAGCTTCAGAGTCGCAATCCCCATACGAGGATTGTACATCCATGTCCATATCAGGAGGTAGATTGTCTAGCCAAACTTCCTCTATAGGAGCTGACTTCAGAGTTAAGCTCCCATCGCTAATCTCTCTCACTTTTCCCATAAGTGTCCTGGCTAGTCTTCTTCTACAAATGGAATTCCGTCTAAGGCATCTTCGTTATCCACCGACACTATAAGTTCTCAGAGCTCTTTTGTTTCAAGGTGGGGTTCTATCATTACTTTGGATTTCTCTTTACTGGTTCCTACCACAAGCTCTTCAGGTTTTTCCATACTCTCGAGCTTGGGTTTTTGTTTTTCTAGCATCTCTTGAGTAATTCTTACCAAATTGCGATAAGCTTCAAGCTTACCTGCTTCCATGTATGAAGAAGGGTAGTTTTTCCATTTGTTTTTCATGTTTTGGCTTGCTTTAAGTCCCGCTTGGTAAGCTTCCGAGGTTGCATTAATTGGCTCAAAAATTTTGTCTACCAAAATTGATCCTCCAGATTTCACGGTGGTTTTCTTGATTTCACTTTCAGCTTCTTTCACTTTTTCTTGGAATAGTTTCTTTGCTTTCTCCTCGATTTCAGCCCTTTGTTTTTGTTTTCTCATGTCATGCCTTTTGCTTCTGCTTCTTTTGGTCTTTTGAGAGGAGATTTTAGTATTCTCAGAATCATCAGAGGAGTTATGTTTCTTTTTCTTAGCATGGGCACTGGTGATTACCTTGATCGGAACAATAGGTTTACTCTCGGATGAGCTACTAGGTATCACTTGGACTACGTTCACTATTGTTTTACCTTTGTTTAAAGGATTTTTTGGACAATCTTCAGGGAAGTGTCCTCCCTTTTTGCAACATTGTATGCAATAAGCTTCAATTGGCTTAAGGTTCTTGTCATGCTCTGGGCATTCATTTTTCCAATGATCATCTGCACCGCAGTTATGACAATTTCCACTTCTTGGCTTAATCATGGGTCTTACCATCGGAGGTCTAACACCTTGATTAGCTACATAGTACATCAGTGTAAGCTCCGGCGTAGTATAAGTCACAGGTTCTTCCATTGGTGGTGGATGTGAATTATACCAATCTCCTTCTACCATTACTGTAGATGGACTAGGCTCAGCATAGGGTGTAACATGCACTAGTGATTGTTCATCTATGACTCCCTCTGAATGCATTTACTTTACAGGCACTAAATTATGTCATGGATATGGAGGTTGTTGACCTAACACGGGTTGGGGTATTTCCATACCCATCAGTGGTCTTTGAGCTGGGGCCATATTAGGCTGATATATGTACATGGGTTGTTCTTGTGGCCTCATAGGCACGTATTGAGCATTCCCATCATACTTTGGTGGATAATAGCACTCATTGGTCTCATGGTTGGTCCATTTACCTTCGATTGCACACCATTTATGCAGCCTAATTGGTTGTCCCTGTTGAGGTATCCCTTGCCTTGGCCCCCTCATAGGTGCTTTTGCATGTTATTCATCATGTCATTCATCCTTTTGAGCATTTCTTCTATGGATGAAAGCGATCCCTGCAGCAGCCGTTCCCACTTGTGCTGGTCTAGTGGATGTTGTTTTCTCGCTTTGGTTATCCTTAGGGACATCTTCTTCATTGAAAATATCACAATTGTCTCCTAAGTCAATAGCATCTGACACACACTCTTCTAGGGTCCTATGCTTCTTGCTATACAGTATAGCATGAAGTTCTTTGTTTAGCAGTCCCTTTAGAAACAATGATACTAGTCTTTCTTATGCAGGTATCTCTAACTATGCCCTTACAATGTATTGCTTCATTCTAGTTGCACAATCCCTAACAGACTCACTGAAGCTACAGATTTGAGCTACCGTACTATGTTTGATTCCCATTTTGAAACATGCAGCTACAAATCCTTGAGATAATGTATTTAAGTCCATGATTGACCTTGGTGGAATGCTTTTCCTTCTAATGTCATTCCAAATCCCTCGAATTGAGTATGGAAATCAAATATTCTTTCTGCTCTTAGCACTTGCTTAAAGCTTGCTAAGTGGTCATATGGATTCCCAGATCCACTATATTTTATTACCCATTTCTGAAAGTTAGCTCGTCTGACATGTCTATTTTGTTCAACTCCCGGTCTCCTAGCACTTGGTCCTGTTCCGAGTCCTTCAAACCAATCTGTTGGAAATAGTGACTCATGTAGCCCTGGACTGGCTTTAGTGTCACCCGGTTTTCTTCGTGATGAAATGGTTTCTGGTTTTTAACATTACTCTCAAAAGATCTCTCGCGGAGTTTATCTCTTGGAATAGTTTCTGGTCCTTGGCCCAATATCCAATTCCTTATGGAGTACCCTTGGTATTTGGTTTGTTCCACCTCTACAAGAGTCATCATAACAAAGTTATTGCTATAACAATCCCTAAATAGGTAGGTGGGTAGATATGTTGATTGCTTGTCTTCAGTTTTGAAGATATAAACGATCTTCATGGGCGTTAGTTGTCTTGATTTGGCATGAGAAGTCCATAGAAGATCCTTGACGTTTCTATCCTCCCAACAATAGACTCCGATCCTAGGATTATGTGTGCTAAGCCGTTTCAGAGGTTTCAAATCAACTTGATTGTATCCCTCAAATTCTAAAGTCGGTGGTCCTTCTTTTGCTGCCATATCTAGAATTATGGTATTTACTTCTAACACCCATTTGTCTATCACGTCGAGGTTTTCAACTTGTAGATACTGAGTTCCGTTTTTTTCCTTGTTTGTTTGCCATGATTTCCTCTTCAATCTCTATGTCATGGTCATCAATGTGAATAGCATACTTTTCATTAGGATTCAGGTAAACATGAGCTCCATGGCGATTAGTCTTATAAAAAGAGAGTGTATGCGTATAGCGCACTGTTGTTCCAGTTTCTAAATGAGTTGAATAGGAAGACATTTCAGATGTTGATTCTGAAAAAGTGTCTGAGAATTCTTCAAAGAGAGTGTCCAAGTGCTAGCCTTGATTCACACTTTCTTCGGTAGATACTCTACTAGCGGTCTCTCCAAATATGCCTTGATTTGCTATATACGACCAGATCTAAGGTTCACATAGACTTGTGAATCCTTGGATAGAGTACTTACCATCGGATTGACTGGTTATCAACTTCTTCCACTTGACTTGATTTCACTTCTGTCAAGCTTTTAATTCCTTGTGTGCAACCTAATTCTTGTATCAATTTTGATCAAGTTAGCTATTCTTTCACAAAGACTATACAATTTTTGCTAACTATTGTGACTGGTCTATGTGTATCACTTCAAATTGAGCTAAGTGAGTCAGCAATTGAGACTTTCATATTTTACTTTTGCAAAAAGCCAAAGGACTATTCTACAACCTAGAAACTAAGTGAACATGTACTGATTTGGATCCGATTAAACCCAAAATTGCTCGGTGGCCTTGTATTATGTTGGTTTAACAATGTACAAGTTCAAAAGTCAAAAAGTCTGTCTCTATGTATATTAGTAGTAAATAATCACCATTATTTACTTTTTACACTTTTTGGCTTATTTTGCCAAGTATGCAACTTGTTAAGGTCTCTGGACAAGTTTCACTAAGTTTGAACAAAATTTGTTCAAGTTATCAACTATTTCATGTCCGCAGACTCAGTTTTCAAGAATCTGGCTTCTCACTTTTGTAATCCAAATTTCACCAAAATTGATTTGTGTGGTCTACTTGATATGCTTGACCTTGTGGTATACTCAAATATGCAAGAATATCAAATTTTATAGCAGATGTAAATAATCACAATTAGTTACTCCTGCTATTTTTTTTGCAAGTTTTTGTCACAATCTTGACACAGATCTGTTAAGTAGCTTAACTTAAGCTCCTTAGCCAAGTTCAATGAAACTTGCAAAAAAATTACTTTCTTGTTTTTTATGGTTTTCTAAGCCTTGATCTTAAGACTTGCCATCAATCATTCTCAAAATCCTAATCTAATTCTACAATCCTACAATCATAAAATGTAGTTAGCAAGTACAACCTACTTCCAAGCTACCTCTACACAACAGAAGACGGCAATCTTAAGCTACGCGGTTTTAAAAAGAAAGTTTTTACTTTAGGAGATCTTAGAGGAAGTTAAAGGATAACTTCACAAGACGCTCACGTTTTTTCCTAGTTTAGGTCTCTTCAATCCCCGGCAATGGCGCCAAATGTGGGACGATTGTCTAACCTCACTCATATCTTATTGCAGACATAGCGAGAACCATGAATATAATTGTCAATCCATGGGACGAAGCTGACTTGACTAGTGCATAGAGGCTACAAGAGGTTGTCAATCTCTTTGAAAACAACAAACAACTCGCATCTAACTCAAGCTACACTCAAATGACTGAAGTCACCAAAAGTTAATCGCTCATGGGCAAACAAATCACATCCGGTACAGCATCAAATGACATCCAAACGTTACGAAACTTCTAGGACATGTTTATAAGACCTAAGCACACATGCTTATGGTCTCAAATCTCACTTTAGGTCAAGTGCAAAAATCATGATTATTAAGAGCAGTGAGTTTTTTACTTACTCGTTTTCGACCCAGAATGCATCTAAATGCTTAGCAATGATGCCCCAATACCCCGCCTATACGTAGTTTTTGATTTAAACCTTAAAATCCTACTTATGATGAGATGCGACGCCAAAAGCTACGGATTACCATGAAATGCTTACGCCAATGCGTAGAGCTCTTACCTGCGGTTGCAACGCAACAGACGACACTGCAACATGATAACCAAGAAGGGAATAGGAAGCGCGAGAAAGAGAGAAGTGAGCGCTGTTAGCTCACGATGTGTTTCCATTATCCAAAACTTGTAAAAAAACTTTAAAAAATTAGCTTTTATACCTTAGCCAAGGTTTTTGTGGTCAAAACTAATAATCTGGGAGCTCTAACTAAAGATAGGTTGATATAATCTGAAAGCTTGTAGACTCGGCTCATCAATTACAATGTTTATCTAAAAAGTAGGAGTTACAATATTCTCGATTCATCAAAATAATAAGTTTATTTACAAGAAAATCTCTGAAAAATGTGATCCGAGTTAGGTTGCTACTAACATCCCCCCCCTTGTTGCTAACATTCCCCGGCAACGGCGCCAAATGTGGGACAGGTAACCTCACTCCTATCTTATTGCAGACGTAGCGAGAACCACGAATATAATTGTCAATCCATGGGACGAATCTGACTAAACTAGTGCATAGAGGCTACAAGAGGTTGTCAATATCTTGGAAAACAACAAACAACTCGCATCTAACTCAAGCTACACTCAAATGACTGAAATCACCAAAAGCTAATTGCTCATCGACAAACAAATCACATCCGTTACAGCATCAAACGACATCCAAACGTTATGAAACTTTTAGGACATGTTTATAAGACCTAAGCACACATGCTTATGGTCTCAAATCTCACTTTAGGTCAAGTGCAAAAATCGCGATTATTAACAACAGTGAGTTTTTTACCTAGTCGTTTTCGACCCAGAATGCATTTAAATGCTTAGCAATGATGCCCAATACCCCGCATGTACTTAGTTTTTGATTTTAAAGCTTAAATTCCTACTTATAATGATATTAGGCCGCGTCGGCGATGCCAAAATCTACGGATTATCATGAAATGCGTACGTCAATGCGTAGAGCTCTTACCTATGGTTGCAACGCAACAGACGGGCACTGCAATGTGACAATCGGGAAGGGATAGGAAGCGCGAGAAGGATGTAAAGAAAGAGGATGCAAGAGAGCTACACAAGACAAGCACACACCACACAGATATGGAAAGCTTCTTCTTCTTCTCACAGAAAAGAGAGTACAAAATGACTAAGTGCTAAAACTGAAAAGTAGCACATATGTACATGCGGTCACTAAGTGTGAACTCGCTAGAAGCGTACTAGGCTGGCACTATAAGTGTAGTCCAGCTGTAGAATCACTGGCAGAGATCCTCCGTGTAGGTCACCTAAAGCGCCAGTGAGTAAATGCCGTAAGCGGCCAAGACCCATAGTGGATGCCAGCTCAAGATGTAGAGCTTGATATCTCAACACTCCCCCTCGAGCTCTGCATGTCGCAGAGTCCAAGCATAGTCCGAAAACGTCAAAGCTTCTCAGCTCCAAGGGCCTTGGTAAAGATATCCGCTATCTACTCCTGTGTGTTGACGTAGACCAAGTCGATGTCGCCCGCCAACACTCGCTCTCGAACGTAGTGGTAATGGACCTCTATGTGCTTGGTCCTGGCATGGAACACTGGGTTCCTAGCCAACTGCATGCTGCTGAGGTTGTCATAATGGATGACAATCTGCTGGTCCACCTGCACTCCCAAGTCCTCAAGTAATGTGCGTAGCCAAGCTACCTCGCACGCCGCAACTGCTGCACCTCTGTACTCGGCCTCTGTGCTCGATAAAGCAACCGTAGGCTGCTTTTTGCTGCTCCAAGTAACAGCATCACTCCCAAAAGAGAACATGAAGCCACTCGTAGATCTCCTATCAACAATGCTACCTGCCCAATCTGCATCTGTATACCCATACAATGCTAATGGCACATCTGCTGCATAGAACAATGCGTAGTCAAGAGTCCCTTGCACATACCGAAGTGTGCGTCGTACTCCATCCAAATGTGGCTTCCTCGAAAGATGCATGAACTGACTCTCCAAGCCTACTGTGTAGCTCAAGTCTGGTCTCGTGATAGTCAAGTAGATTAGACTACCCACAATCTTCCTGTACATCTTGACATCCTCAACAACGTCACCCTTCTCTGCACTCAGCTTTGCATTCACATCCAAGGGAATAGAAATTGGCTTACAATCAGCCATACCATACTTTGACAACATGTCTAAAGCATTTTGTCTCTGTGACAGCCATACACCCTCTGGAGTCCTGATCACCTCAATGCCAAGAAAGTAGCGCAACTCGCCCAAATCTTTCATTTCAAACTCCTGTTTGAGAAGACCCTTCACATGGTCAATCTCCATAGCATTGTCACCCACAATAATAAGGTCATCTACATATATGGTAATGACCACAATCCCCACATCACTCTCACGTACATAGAGTGAATGATCAGCATGAGCTCTCCTAAAACCAATACTGACAAGATACTTGGCAATCCTGTCATACCATGCTCTAGAGCCCTGCTTCAAACCATACAAAGCTTTGAGAAGCCTGCATACATAATCTGGGTAACCTGGATCGACATAACCAGGTCGCTGATCCATATACACTTCCTCTTGCAACTCACCATTCAAGAAGGCATTCTTTACATCCATTTGATGCATAATCCATCCACTAGATGCAGCCACTGCTATGACAGCTCTCACAGTCGTCATCTTTGCCACTGGAGCAAAGGTCTCCTCATAGTCTATGCTATACGTCTGTGCATAACCCTTTGCGACCAGCCTTGCCTTGTGACGCTCAATATTACCATCATCCTTATGCTTGGTTTTATACACCCATTTACAGCCAATAGCTTTCGTGCCACTTGGCAATGGCACCAACTCCCATGTGTCGTTTGCTTCCAATGCAGCCATCTCTTCATTCATTGCATCATCCCAATGCACATTTCCAACCACATCCTCAAAACATGTAGGCTCCACATCCTGTATCACCTTAGCCATGTAGGCTTGGTGATGCGCTAGATACCCATCATAAGTCAATTTCTGAACTGGATTTCTGACTCTGTTAGATCTGCGCAGTCCTGGGTCACTCCTTTGCCCTCTAGCATCTTCTTGTACTTTCCTTACACCAGGTGTCCTGATAGCCGGAATTCCAAATTCCTCATCAAGACTTTGTTCAGAACCATCTGAATCCATGTCTACATGTGAAAACCCTGATGATGCATCAGCCATAAAGGGAGGTTCATCAACCTTTTCCTTTCCTTTTCGTGATACATTCCCTGTACCTGCTGGTGGAGTAACCTGCGTACGTAGTCTACCATTCCATGGCTTCTCAACAGATCCACGAGAAGACAACTCTTGTGGTCCACTCAAAACATGTGACTGTGGCCTCACATTTTGTACAACCACATCATCTTTTACATCAGCCCCAATAGTGCCATGTGCATTACTGTACCAGCTGCTCATCTCATCAAAGACTACATCTCTGCTCACTCTTAATTCTCGTGTAGTAGGATTGTAGCACCTGTACCCCTTTTTTTCAAGGGAATATCCCACAAGAATACATTTCTCTGCTTTAGGATCCAATTTCCTACGCAACTCATTTGGTACATGCACGTAAGCTATGCAGCCAAACACTTTCAAGTGTGCCAAATCAGGCTTTGTACCTGTAAACTTTTCCTCTGGCGTTACATCATGCACCGCAGCTGTAGGTGTCCTGTTCATAATGTACACAGCTGTATTTACAGCTTCAGCCCAGAAATGATGAGGCATGTTCTTCTCATTCATCAATGCACGTGCAACCTCTGCAATGTGCATGTTTTTCCTTTCTGCGACCCCATTCTGTTGTGGAGTATATCTGCATGTAAACTGCCTGTGTATACCATGCATTCGCAGAAAATCTGAAAAATCGTTGGAGAAGTACTCTCCCCCTCCATCTGACCTCAATGTCTTGATTTGCATATCTGTCTCCTTCTCAATCATGACTTTGAAGTCCTGAAAGTGACCAAACACTTCACTTTTGTTACGCATGAAGTAGACCCATACTTTCCTTGTATGGTCATCAATGAAAGAGACATAATACCTGCAACCATGTATACTTGCAGTATCGGTTGGACCCCAAACATCTGTGTGCACCACCTCAAGTGGCTTTTTACATACATTGCGCTCATGTGGAAATGAGCCCTTTGACTGTTTTCCAAACTGGCATGCTGCACACACTTTATGCATACCATCCACCTTGAATTTGGGCAAACCTTTTACAATCTGTTTTGATTGCATGCTGCGCAATCTCTGCTCATTGACATGGCCAATGCGTTTGTGCCAAATGTCAACATCAACCACAACACCTGTGCCCTGTGAAAATAATGCAGCTTTTACCTCAGGCATGTCTACATTCAGCGTAAACATTCTGCCCACACATTTGCCCTCTGTGATCAGCTTACAGCCATTCTGAAAATCTTCTACATAACAGCCATTTGGATTGAAGCGAACCTGCAAACCCTGCTCAACCATTTGTCCAACAGAAACAAGATTCTTTGTAATGTTTGGGACATGAAGTACATCTGCTAAGTACTTTGATTTCCCACTCTTCGTATTTAGAGGTATGTCCCCTACATGAGCAATGGGGTGAGCTGTGTCATCTCCTGTCTGCACATAGCCTGACACATTTGGTTTGAGCATATCTCTAAACCACTCTCCACGAGACGTCATGTGATTAGAGGCACCTGAATCCACATACCAAACATCATCTTGGGTGGGATTCTCTGCAGTCATTGTATTCATTACATGTTGCATAACAAACATGCGCTCGTTTTTGTTGTCATATGCATCTCTGCTAGTAGATGCATAGTTGTCCTGTTCTCTCTTTCCACTTGCTTTTCCCTTTGGACAGTCACGTGACATGTGACCTCTTTCACCACAAGTCCAACATTCTCTGCTATCTACAGTATGTTGCTACCTGCACCACGACCTCTTTGACTCCCCCTGCCTTGAGACTAGTTTCCCCTGCTACCTGTATTGTTTTGATTTGATTGGCCTTCTTGAATTTGGCCCCTGCAACCCCTTGGGCCTCGACCACGACCTCTACCTCTACCTCTACCTCTGTTGGAGTTAGAATAGAAGGCCTGTTCAGAATTTTTTTTGCCATGAGAAGAAGATGTGTCAAGGTTCTTCTCCTCAAGAATAAGCATAGAAATCAAATCTTGGAACACGGGGATGTCGTCTCTTGTATTCATGGAAGACCTGAAATGTACATACTCATCTCCTAGACCATCCAAGCATGCACAGACAATGTCCTCGTCTTCTGCTGAGACTTTAATAGATCCAAGAGCCTCAATGATACTCTTGATCTTCAAAGCATAATCATTGATGGAGAGGTTGTTCCTCTTAACCTGATTTAGCTCCGACTTTAGTTGAAGCTTCGTGGCCTTGGTGTTCACCTCGAACACTCTGCCTAAGTTTTTCCATGCAATGGCGGGGGTTTCAGCATCCTGTAGATAGCCCATCATGCCATCTGTGATGCTCATAGAAAGCCAATACATCACTTTGCTCTGGCCTTGTTGCCAGTCCCTCAAAGCTTTTCTTTGTTCTGCTGTAGCATTTGCCTCGGGAATCTCTGGTTCCTTTTCATTGTCTCCTTCTACATAGTCCCAATAACCTTTTCCTTTTAGGAAATTTGTTATTGTGAACTTCCATTCAGGGTAGTTATTTTTCTCAAGATTCTCAGTAACAATCTAACTGAAACCGTCAGACATCTTGAAGCACTAAGACAAAATAGCTGCAATCTGCAAAAACCTGCAAATCTGCTGAACCTGCTATCGTGGTACCTGTAACGCTTTCTACACTCAACGAGTGTCCACAATCAAGCGTACATACAACCACTGTACTTGTACAGTAAATCTCTGTGTACTGCACTTTGGAGACTTGTTCAGAAACTCTGTGTACGGCATCTGGTCGTGGATTGCGAACGAAGGGATTGTGATGCTCTTGCTCTCTTAGCCTCTCTTGCCTGCACCAGGCTCTGATACCATGTAAAGAAAGAGGAGGCAAGAGAGCTACACAAGACAAGCACACACCACACAGAGATGGAAAGCTTCTTCTTCTTCTCACAGAAAAGAGAGTACAAAATGACTAAGTGTTAAAACTGAAAAGTAGCACATATGTACATGCGATCACTAAGTGTGAACTCGCTAGAAGCGTACTAGGCTGGCACTATAAGTGTAGTCCAGCTGTAGAATCACTGGCAGAGATCCTCCGTGTTGGTCACCTAACGCGCCAATGAGTAAATGCCGTAAGCGGCCAAGACCCGTAGTGGATGCCAGCTCAAGATGTAGAGCTCGACATCTGAACAAAGAAGAGAAGTGAGCTTTATCACTAGTTTGGTACAAAGAAGGACACTTTAGTGTCCTTTTTTCACGAATTCAAATAAAATGGTACATGAAATCTAGAACACATCAAAAAATGCTTTTGCAAACTTATAAAATATATTTAAAGTACTCATAGAAATTATAATCCCTCACTTTTGATCATAACCTCAATAGTAAATACACTTATGAAAAGAACCTACACAAAACAACATTCAATGTTTCATTAAAACTCGTACTCTAGGCTTTAAAAAAAATGAGCAGGGTGCATGCAATAATCCGGTGTAACTATTTATATATGTGTTTGATATTTTTGCAATTGTCATGTGAGAAAAAATCCTTTGTGACTAGAATTAAATATAGAGAGTCCTGTGGGTCAAATCTGCAACATTCACAAATTCAATTAATGATCACAAAAAACATTTAGTTCATCTAAATTTACAATGTGATAATTTATAACGGTAGTGATTTATGGCATGTCCAAAAAACTGCACATGTTGTAATTACGATTGTTTCTTTATCAAAGATAAGCCTTAAAATAAAGTCCACTTTTGGATTTTTCCTTTCATCTCACTTATGTGTATACAAATACCTCATATGGACACAATTGGGAGATTTATATACACACTTTCATTGGTTTTTCATAGCAATGTTGTTTTTGCAAGAAGTTACGCACTACAATTTTTTAAAATGAGCTTAAATTACAAGATTCCTAAGAATTTGAACCCTTGACAAAAATCTAGTCCTGAAACTAAGTTATGAAGCTTAATTTCTTGCTATAATAAGCTTTTTTACTATCCATACACCTTGAAATCTATGCTAAATCTTATTTTGATGAGAAGTTATTTTCAATTTAAGAAAATTTTGTTAAAATTGCACTAAATTTCTATGATTTTCTCATCTTAAAACTTATCATTATAATCTTAATTTGGTATTAATTTTGGCAAAAGTAAAATTTGGCTATGTTCTTCACCTTATAGCTAACCTAAGATATGAATGTGACCTATGAATTTTTTTTCTAGATTCACCAAATAATTATGACAAGTTGCTAAAAAAATAGGACACTTTAGTGTCTCAGGACATTTGAGTGTCCGATTACAAAACTAGTGTTATACCTTAGTCAAGATTTTTATGGTCAAAACTAATAATCTGGGAGCTCTAACTAAAGACAGGTTGATACAATCTAGAAGCTTGTAGCCCCGGTTCATCAATTACAATGTTTATCTAGAAAGTAAGAGTTACAATATTCCCGATTCATCAAAATAATAAGTGTTTTCACAAAAAAAGCTTTGAAAAATGTGATCCGAGTTAGCTTGCTGCTAACATGCTTGAAGTGCCCTCATGATGTGCTTGAATCCTATTGGATAGGATTTAAAGGGGTCCAATGAGAATTTAGATGCATAAAAATAAATAATTAAGTTCTTTCTCTCAAAGAGGAAAAAGAGGACACATGTCCAAATGAAATAATTAAATAATAGGAGAGAGAGAGAGAGAGAGAGAGAGAGAGAGAGAGAGAGGTGGACCAAGCATGAGAGGGGGGTATACTCTCCCACACACACACACACACACTCTCTCTCTCTCTCATTGTGTGGAGTGCAAAGTGCAAGAGCTCCATCTTCTTCTCCAAGCTTGTTGAGAAGTTAAGAACCTACACCAACAATCTTGGCTATGGAATGCAAATCCAACCAAGAGCCATGCTTCAATGCTTAATCTTGCCATCTTCTTCATCTTCATTACTATGCTATTATGCTATGCTAAGCAAGAAGAGTGCTGATAAGTGAGGAACTATTTCTTTCTTCTATGAATGATTCTTCTTCCTCTTCCCTACCCTCATTCCTCGCTAGCTCCTCTCCACCTTCAAAGGTGTTTGAAGCGTTGGGACTGAGGCTTGGGATAATTAATGCTTTTTGAAAGTTTATGTTAGCTCGTGATGCATGAAGCTTTCCATCTTCATAGCAACACCAAGGTCACAAGGAACACAAAGATTGCATTGTACCAAGCCTCTCTTGATGGGAGAATCTATAATACAAACTCCTTTCCAAGCAAATCCGATCCTCAACTATTTGTCATGTTCTTTAATACTCTCTCTCTTGCAAAAGTATTGTTCATGCCAAGTTAATCAAGTACTATGTTCATGTTGCTACCATCAATTAAGTTCACCCTCTACGTTCTCAAAGTGATCTCACAAAAATGCTCACTTTAATTCTCTTAATTCCGCTATTCTCAAAGTTCATAGGTCATTTCCATTACATCTCTCTCACTCTCTCTCTAAAATTCCATGTTATATCTCTCTGTCCTCCTATTCTCATGCTAGGGGACGTTTTGTTAAAGTAGCCTATCACACATCAGTTTAACTCTATAACATCTCCTTCTAGATTTGTAACCTCTTCCTCCATAGCTACATCTTCTTCTTCTAGATTTGCAATCTCTTCTTCCATAAATATAACATCTCCTTCTAGACTTGGAACCTCTTTCACTATACCTCCAACATCCCCTTCTAGATCTGCAACCTCTTTCTCCATAGCTCCAACGTCTCCTTCTAGATCTTCAACCTCTTTCTCTATATCTCCAACATCTCCTTCCTTGATCAAGGTTTCCTAGCACACTTTTGCTCTCTTCCCAAGCTTTTTGTTTAAGTTCTATAACCTCTTGCTTGATGTGCAACATCAAATTTCCTACTCTAGCTCCCTATCCTTTCTAAATCTCTTTCCATAGTTGCTGCAACATTTCCTTTTGTTGGACGGGGAGAGATTCACACACCCATGAAGTGCATGCAAACACTACCTACATCAACATAATGTCAATCGAGGACACATATGACACGATAGGCACACGGAGGAAATCTCTTAAGCTTGTCAGGCTGAGACCATCCTACACATACAACACTCTGGAAGGCCAACTAAACCACAATCAAGAATCTCACTGCCCTCAACTACACCACCTAGCCACATACACACATACGGAAGGTAACTCACCTAATCATGCCAGATTCATACGAAACTTAAGGAACACCATCCCTCACTAGGATACACCTGTCCCTAAGCTTCTACACTCAAAACCCTCACTCTAAACCCATCTGCGGAAAACGCGTAGGATGACAGAGCTGAATTTTGAAAGTGCCCGAAACTGAAATTTATGAGTACCTATGCGTAGCTTATGCCGCCATGATTCTATAGACTACTAGCACGCAAAAAATAGACATCATTTGATACACTTACGGCCACAAATAGCTCGTAGATGCGTTGGCGTGTGCGCTTCGTCTCGCGTGGAATGCTTGGCATTGTCGCGTAGCTCTCCTCGAGCCTACAACAATAGTGCAGTCGGATCTCCAACGTGTTGAGCGAGCCGGGCGTAGCGAGAGGATGAAGCTCACGCTCACTCTCTTTCTCTCTCACACACAGTAGACGGCAGCACTAAGTTTTGATTATGATAAAAAGTCTCCTTACAAAATGACCTAGGTACCTTATATACTAAGGCTACCTTAGGTTTAACCAAAAATGGGGTTGAAAGGGTCAAATGGCTTTGTATTTACAATGTAGAAGTTCCATTGCACCCCGGCTTCTGAAACTAGAATAACTTCTCATTACAAATGACGTTTATAGCCATAATCCGCAGCATTTCATAACTCGCAAAAGATAAGACTTTGGTACAAAACTTGAGTTATGTTGTGTTGTTGACCCAGCGGTCAACATTCCCCCCTTCCGCGTTCATGTCGTCCCCGACATGACCTGATTGTCGATGATGATGTGGTCTGTGCTGTCGTTTTGTTGTTGTAAAGAAAGTATAGACTAAAGCCTTTGCAGTAGCTTGTCTTGTTCGTCCAATATGATGTACATAGTCTTCACATGATTCAGGAAAATCATAATTGATGACGAACTTTATGTCTTTCACATCCACGCTCTGAGCTGCAGCATCTGTTTCTGTCATTATAGGTCTACTGCCAGATCTTTAGATTCCTTATTGTTGATGTAAAAGGAATATGTATAAGAGGATGGTGATAGGTGTCTTTAGATTAGGGTCTGAAACCTGGATGACCAAAGGGAAAAAACCAAGTGGGAAAAAAAAATGCCTTTGGTATACGCTCTTATTGGAGTTGAGCAGTTGAACGTGAAGTACATGTTCATGAAAGGTGAGTGCTTGGGTGAAACACGGAAAGAGTGTCTGATGCAAGTGCCAATTATGGGACACTCTATATGCATATGAGAAATTTGTCAACAAAAGCATGCAATGTGAAAGAAGGAGATGATGGGTGTTTCGAGGAATAAATGTAGCACATGTGACATCAAAAGATGTCTCAATAGCTTCCACCTTTCCAAGAAGGGTTTTCGATGTAGAAGGTTCTCCACTTGTATCTCACTGTGCTCAGTACGTGAGTGTCTTTTGGACCTTCTCCTTCACTTCACCAGACTTAAGTACTTAGACTTCGACTCTTTTGCTCACCTATACCAGCATGAGCGACACAACTTAAATATGCTCACTCTTCCAGCTTGAGCAGTACCTAGAATAGCTAAGACGCTTAGACCACAGAGAATATTACTTGAAGCTTTGGGACTAACACCTCACTCATTTTGTGGCTTAGCTACTCGACTCTGACTTGTATGACTTGTCGGTTGCCTGTTGACACTGCCTTGTGACAAGTTCTTCGGTTGTTGTAGTGGCTGCTGAGACATACTTCGTGAAGTTTCATCGTTTTCCTGTACCTTCTTCTCTTTGTAGTGCTCAGGCCTCTCGTCAGTCTTTCCTTCATGTGGATTATGGACTTTTTTATTTTTTTTCTTAATAATAAACAAAGAAAATCTTAAAACAACTCAACAAAAGAAAAATCATTCAAATAGAAATCTAAATGCTATGTACACTATACACATGTCCCTAGGGGCTCATATATGGATTTCGTCCCCATACTCCTCTGTAACACTACTATGAGGGCATATACTCTAAATTTCGTCAAAAATTTAGCACAATAAAACGCAAAAATTCAATGCATCTCACAAAACATTGCCCTCTAATAGTCATAATGTTAGGTCCGCATTCAGAATGCCTCCCCCCTTCCTATTTGGAGTCATCCTTTACGACAGGGTATCGCAAAGGGTATGTGTTGTGCTTGGGCAATTAGAAGCTGTGCCTATGCAGGCCTTGTAATGTAGCCCTATTATGCATACACGGTCAATGCATGGAAAAGATTTATGTTGTGCAAGATGTGGGTATAAGCAATTTGCTTATTGGCATTTGTTGGCGAGGTTTCCTATTCTAAGCAATGTAATGGTCTTTGAAGCTCCTGTATCGTTGCTTGATTGAAGCGACTTGCTCTCTTCTAAATGTACTGTAATCGTAGGAAGAATTGTAAGAATTCAAGCGGCGATGCACTGACATCAATTTTGTTGTTCTTCTTTGGGACCCATTTCTTTGTGATTATTGGTTGTTTTGTTGCTGACGCTCGTTTGGGAACCCATACTTGCCCGTGCTTCGTTTGTGTTTGAAGAGACTTCTTTGGGATCCACCTTTTTGTTGTGTGAGTCGACAGTGGTCTTTGCTTCAACCCTGGTATGCTTGGTTGGGGGCGGGTGTCAAGCTTTGAAAGTTGATACTGTGGTTGTTTTGGAATCCAAATGAATTCCTGACTTTTTTGTGCTTGAATCAACTTCTTTGGAGCCCAAACCTGAGTTGTGAAAGCTTGCGACTTTGTGATATTCTTACCCGTTCGTGCACGCTTTCCTTGTTTTTGTTTTGGTGTTGGATCTTGTGATTTGTCATTAGAGATCTTTGTCTTCTTGATCCATATCTATTTTTGGCCGATCTGGCTTTTTGGTATCCAGATTTGTCGAGCTTTTTGGCTTTGACTTGTTGTCCTGTTCTTTTGACCTGTCATGGTTGTTGCTGAAGGGGTTGGCGATAGTGATGGCCTGAGTTGATGATAGGGGATGTCGTAAGATTCATCACTATCACTACTATCCTCAGCAAGGTTGACTTCTTGTACTTTCCCTTGATTTTTTGGCTGGTAGTGGAAAGTTACTGTTTGTTTGCTCATGGGTGGTAGTTTCTTGGAGGACTTTTCTAGCCCATTGATCAGAGCATTGTTAGCTCGTTGCTTTGGTCGTATTCCTCCTAGCTGAGTCTTTGCATCCTTATTAGGAGCCATGTATGAGGATGCTTGTGGTGGCTGTGTCTTCACCGAGGACTTTGGAATCCACTTTTGATGCACTTTATTCGTGTAGCGATGACATTGATTCCCGGGTCGTTGATCTTTTTGAAGCTCGAAGTGTTCTACAGAGTCATAGAGCTCGTCGTCTTCTTCATCTTTTGATTCTCCACATTTCTTTGTTTGCTCCTTATTGCGAGAGCTTGTTGATGTCTGGTTCTCTTCATTTTCCTGGATTACACTCACTGCAAAATAAGGAACGACATCATAGCCATTTTCATCACAAAACTTTGTTGTGGGAGCATCCTCCACGGCGCACACGTCCAGAGTAGCCAAGATGTGTTCCCATCCAAAAGGCTCTAACTCTTCTTCAGGAAATGGTTCTGGGATATAGTCCATATCCTCTATAACTCGCTCTAGGATACATTCCTCACGTTTCAAGCTACCACATTGTGAAGCTCCACACATCCACAATTCTTTAGGCTTACCTAACCAAGCTGGAAGTTCTGATCCTGCTACTGTGGCGGAATCAAACTCCTCAACCGGTGTTCTCGTCACATCCTATAGCTATGGTCCCTCAAGTTTATCTTTGTTATGGTCTCCATATGTCTCAGGTATATATGGTCATAACCCCAATCTTGGACCATTTTCAATTGTCGCATGAATGGTCTTCCCAGAATGATTTCATAGTTGTTCTTCTTGCCAAAGTCAACAATAGCAAAAGTGTGTTCATATTCAATGCCACAAGAAGTAACAAGTACTTTTTCTAGCAGTCCTAGGGGCTTTTCCTTGTGTCCGTCTACAAGCTGCAGGGTCATTCGTGTGGATATCAAGGCAGGTTTTCCCCACTTTTTCCAAACCTCTTTGGTTGCAATGGCCACACCAGCTCCACTGTCAAGGATTGCCATGGTTTTTACACCATTGAATTCCATAGGAAGGGTGGTGTTTCCATCTTCTCCCTCGTAATACTCGCCTACCTTGTTTAATGGAACTGGCCTAGTATTTGGTTGAGGCATTTCAAGCTCTTTGATGCCTTTCTCGATTTGAGTCATTGGGGTTTTTACACCAAATTTCTCTAGACATTTACCCACATTAGCCCACATGTTTGGTCTTATTCTGAGCAACTCGGCTAACATTATTGTACAGGTGACTAGGGTAGATAGAATATCTACTAGCCCCTTTGAATCAATGTCCTTGTTAGGAGACAGTCTCTGTGATGGGACTGCAACCACATCTGACTTGGTCTCGTACTCTCCCATGTAGCATGGTAGTGTTCTTAGCGAATGGGGTTGACTATCCATAGATTGTACAGATCCTTTGTCGCCCCAACACGATCTCACGTCTAGATTCATTTGAGATCCACTTTCAAATTCCTCTATTGGTGGTAGAAACACTCCTCGTTTATCACCAGTATTGTCTACTCGTCTTCTTAGATCATCGGCTTCATTGGCCTCTTTGACTTGTTTCCACAATTCGTCAAGACCATCTATCTCTTTACAATCCGCAGGTATAACTTGGTGAAATCCCTCGGAAGAGTTATCCGTGGTATTCAGTACTATCCTTAGTTCTAATGCTGGGTCTTTGAGGTTTGGTCTGTGCTCATGACTAGAATTTGGCTCTTTTAGTTCCTGGTTTGGTGGGATTACTTGTTTAGGCATGACACGGCTCACATCCTCAGGTTTTGCAACTGGTGGTTCTAGTAAAGCTTGGGCTGTTTGAATCATTTTATGGCACATTTCAAACCTTTTCTTTTCTAGTTCCATATAGGGATATGTCATCAACCTGTGTTCTTGGGTTTGGTTGTTTTTGAGCCTCGCATCATAGGCTTTCAAGAGGGCATCTAATGTCTCATTAACCTTTTCTGCCAACACAGATCCTCTTGAACTAGCACTTCTCGGTTTCTCATCCGTGGATGGTTCTTCTAGAATTTTAACCATCTGTGTAAGAGAAGGTGCCTCCTTTTCCTCATGTTGTTTTATCTTCTCCTCAGCTTCGGTAAGCTTCTCAGCTAGGGATTTTTGCTCTCGTTCCCTGCGTGCTTTCATCCTAGTCTTTCTAGCTTTCCAACTATTTTGTTTGCTCTTGGTTTTCTGAGTAGATGCGTCTGTCTTTGGTCCATCATCTGTCTTTGGACTCGTGTCACTTTTCGTGTTCTTTGTCTTTGGATTCTCATCATCTTTCTTTTGAGCTTGTGCTCTCGTAACCACTTGAACTGGTACAACATTTTCATTTTCTGAGCTACTAGGGAGCTGAACAATCCCTGATACATTTGTCGTGATTTTCCTGATTTGGTTTGGGTTTTTCGGGCAATCGGGGATCAAGTGAGTGATGCCACACTCAAGACAATAGGCATTTACTTCAATGATCTCCGTATGAGGACATTGTTTGACCAAGTGGTTGTCACGACTTTTGTGACAATCTGTCTCTGGTTGAGGAGATTCTTTTAGCATTTCCTCTTGGCTATAAGCAATCTTTGACCTAGATAAGCCGTTATTTGCAATGAATCGCAATGTCCTTTCGTCCATTTCATACCTTCTTTCTTTCGACTGAAACCCAGGAGGTGGAGGTTGTACCGGCCTCACCACTCCATGTGTTTCTCTCACATTTTGTTTCTCCGAAGGGTAGTACTCACTTTGGTTGCTATACCACATTGTAGTTGGTACTGGCGTTGGTTTATTTGATGCTTCCATCATTGGCATGTATCTCATGTCTACTGGCATTCTAGCACCTGGCAGCAGCGGAGGTTGTTGTCCTAAGACAAGCTGTGGCCTTAAAACTCCTACTGGTCTTGGCGCATTCCCCGTTATGTATCTAGGTGGAGTAGGTGCTTCTGGAACAGGTTGTACATACCTCTCCCTAGCATTTTCCATGCTATAATAGCACTCTTCCCCCGTATGGTTCGTCCATTTTCTCTCAATTTCACACCACTTCGGCTCTCCCGAATCAGACCTTACAAGAGGAATCAACCTCTCGACCAAGTCGTCGATAAGATTTTCTTGATCAATAGGTGCCGTTGGCTTGGCAATGGACTCACTTATCTGTGAAACACTGTGCTCAGAGGATGTGTCATCTCCTTGACTCTTTAAGTCCTTTTCTTTGTATGCCTCACAGTTATCCACTAGATAAAGAGCTTCTTTGATCAACTCGTTTAGCGTCATCCTCCTTATCATATACAGATCCTTCTGAAGGCCCGCATGTCTCATTCCCTGGATAAAGATCAACATCAGTCGTTCTTGTGTAGGTAATTCCGCTCTCGGATAGAGCTTAACATATCTCTTGAGCCGTAATGATGCTTTGCGTACTGATTCATTCTCTTTCTGTTTGAATCTATGGATTTGCGAGACCGTGTTGTGAGCAATGCCTTTTGGCGAGAATTCTTCAATAAACTCCTCAAACAACTCATCTAGGGTCTCAAAATCCCATTTTTCCACCGAGTCGAACCATGCAGCTGCATCATCTTCTAGAGTCAATCCAAATCCCACAAAATGTGTCGCAAAATCTGAAACTTCCTCTGCTCTAATCACTCTTCTAAAAGCCGTTACGTGATCTCTCGGATCTTTATCTCCGGAGTATTTTCTGTTTACCCATTTCTGGACTTGGGATGGTCTAACTTTCCGATTGTCTACAAGTCTAACCAGAGACTCTCCCAATCCTTCTCTCGTTATCGCTCTTGAAAGGAATCCTGGTGGCTCTCTTCTTGGAACTCCTATAGGAATTCTCGTGTTTGGTGGAGGCATTTGTAGTCCTTCATTGACCAAATATCCACCTCTTTCTAGTACAGTATGTGGATTTGTGCTTTCTACAACTCTGTATTCTTGTCCATACTTGTCGACAACTATAGATCTCCATTGATAGTCGACTCCGTATGTGTAGACATATAAGAGCTTGTAATCCGTTATCTCTTCTAGGTATGGATCTGAGCACCTATAAAGATTGACCTCATTGTCGGCAATGTATCTATATAGTCCTTCACTCTCATGACCAATCATCCAAACTCTCTCAACAAGATGGGTCTTTATCAATTGCAAGTTTGGAAGATCCATTGTGGGAGGATATTCCTCTATCGTCGGGATCTCCAAGCTTGTGTAAGCTGCGTTTGAATCTAGGGTAGACATTATTTCTGGGCTTAAGAAATTTTTCTTGGTTCAAGTAGACTTAGTCCACTGTGTTCAAGTGCTTTGGTTAGGGAAAAGTCGAAACTATGTCCAAAACCGCAACCGTTTTCTCACAATTCTCGCAAATTGTCGCTTTTAGACACCCCTGACTTCCGTATGAATTTTGAGGCCTTAAACGATGTTTTTTTCAAAGTTGAACTAAATGATTGCCGTTGGCATGCACTTAGTTCAAGTTTTGCTCTAAGATTTGTAGAGTCGCTCTCAGGCTGCGTTTTGATATAAAAACTTTTCCGATCCGATACCGTTTGTGAAAGTTATGGCCAAAACAGTGAAATGCAGTTTAAACTAGTCAAAATGAGTCCAAATTCAATTTTGAAAAAAAAGATTTGGGATCTCTGTGACACTGTGAACACTTCTGTATGGTCAAAATTACAATTGGACCCTAAAACTGGCCTAGAGACATCCTACGCGTAGTATGTCTATATGCTCAGAATTTAACAAAATTTGGTCCAGAGACTCCCCTTAAGTCCAGCAACACAATGGTATGCTCAAAATTTCAATTGGACCTAAAAATGGCCTTGAGACATCCTACACGTAGGATGTCTTTTTGCTCAGAATGACTTGAAATTTTCACCCCAGCTTCTCCTTGATGTGGCTGATCACAGTGGTGTGCTCATAAGTTGGTTTGGAGTCCTAAATCAAGCTGGAGACATCCTACGCGTAGGATGTCTTTTTGCTCTGTTTCAGCTCAAACTTGTACTGTAGCTTCCCCTTGATGTGCTTAACTCACAGCTATTTTTACTTTTTGATTCTGACACCTATAGGTTGGTCAAATGATCCAGAATCTGCTCCAGAAGCCTGATGTCTAATCTGATGAATTCCTAAGTCAAATCAACTCCAAATTGGACCAAAATTGACTAGGAGGCTTGCCTAAGGCTATACAACACCCTGCTATGTCCAAAGTTTGAATTTGGCCTCTAAATCATGCCTTAGACATCCTACGCGTAGGATGTCTAACTGCTCAGAAAACCCCCAAATTTGAACCACAGACTCTCCTTAAGGTGCTGATCACTGTGGTATGCTCATAATTTTGTTTGGAGTCCAAAATCACACATAAGACATCCTACGCGTAGGATGTCTTTTTGGCCTGTTTGACCCCAGACTTGTCCCACAGCTTCCCCTTGATGTTAGTAACCCAGTGGTATGCTTAGATTTTGGTTTGGATGTCAAAAGACTCCAAAACTAGCTATCCTTGCCTTTTTCAGTCAAAAATGCTAAAGTCTGTTCAATCTTCCCTTTCACTGACCCAAATGAGATGAAATTTATCACATGCACTCAATACAACATTTAGAACATGCCTATGGAGTCATCCTATGGTTTGGTCTCAAAATTAGGCCTTGGACACAATTTGGGTAGGATGTCTAGCAATTTCTCGTCTTTTGGCTTTGATCTATCAAAATTTGATCAAATTTCCACTTCCCATGTGAAAATAGGGTAAAACCTACCTTCTTAACACACTGGTCAACTCAAAATTTCAAAATTTCAAAATTTCCACCAGATCACCCTGTAGACATCCTACGCATAGGATGTCTACTGCTGATTTTTTGAGACTGAAGTATCCCTGATGCTTCCTTATGCTCTCAGCAAGTGCAAGTATGCTTCACAATTGCAAAAACATGCAAAAATCACTCAGTTTAAGTCTTTTCTGAAATTTTACGTTTTCTGACTCCGCCTTTTTGCTTTTGGTCAACAAAAATAGGGAAAAACACCCAAGTCAATATGTTACTAGGGTAAAACCTACCCTCTGAACCCACTGGTGCAGTCAAAATTTTCAAATTTGGTCTCCAGAACCCCCTTGAGACATCCTACGCGTAGGTACGCGTAGGATGTCTATGTTTACAGAATTGCAGGTTTTCTTCACAGAACCCTTGCAAATGCTCTTTTATATGCACAACATCAGTCAGTCATACAAAAATATCCACAAAAGCTTGTTTAATGCATTTTTACCCTCAAAAGCACACTTTTTCGTGATTTCAAATGCAATCAAGTACTTTAGCAAATAACTCAGTGATTAATAGCTCTAGATCAGAATCGGATCACTTACCTAAAGCTACTCCTACAAATCATATGGGGTTTTGCATCTATGAGTAGAAAAACGCTTCACTGCCACACACGGACTAGTAAACGCTTTTATCACCTCACAAATCACTCGACCACCAACAACTACTCTAATCCCCAGATCCTAACTAAACCTATCTAGTCGCAGACCCTCGGCAAGACACACACTTCCTGGCTATCCACTTGATCACGGAATATCCTCTTCCGGATCCACTTGAGAAAAACGCTTTCTTTAGCCGAAACTAAATCAAGCAACCATCACACGAGTGTTAGTAGGAAACCTACTTAGGTCCTTGTGTCCCCGACAACGGCGCCAATGTTGGACGGGGAGAGATTCACACACCCATGAAGTGCATGCAAACACTACCTAGATCAACATAATGTCAATCGAGGACACAGATGGCATGATAGGCACACGGAGGAAATATATGAAGCTTGTCAGGCTGAGACCATCCTACACATACAACACTCTGGAAGGCCAACTAAACCACAATCAAGAATCTCACTGCCCTCAACTACACCACCTAGCCACATACACACATACGGAAGGTAACTCACCTAATCATGCCAGATTCATACGAAACTTAAGGAACACCATCCCCACACTAGGATACACCTGTCCCTAAGCTTCTACACTCAAAACCCTCACTCTAAACCCATCTGCGGAAAACACGTAGGATGACAGATCTGAATTTTGAAAGTGCTCGAAACTGAAATTTATGAGTACCTATGCGTAGCTTATGTCGCCACGATTCTATAGACTACTAGCACGCAGAAAACAGACATCATTTGATACACTTACGACCACAAATAGCTCGTAGATGCGTTGGCGTGTGCGCTTCGTCTCGCGTGGAATGCTTGGCGTTGTCGCGTAGCTCTCCTCGAGCCTACAACAATGATGCAGTCGGATCTCCAACGTGTTGAGCGAGCTGAGCGTAGCGAGAGGATGAAGCTCACGCTCACTCTCTTTCTCTCTCACACACAGTAGATGGCAGCGCTAAGTTTTGATTATGATAAAAAGTCTCCTTACAAAATGACCTAGGTACCTTATATACTAAGGCTACCTTAGGTTTAACCAAAAATGGGGTTGAAAGGGTCAAATGGCTTTGTATTTACAATGTAGAAGTGCCATTGCACCCCGGCTTCTGAAACTAGAATAACTTCTCATTACAAATGACGTTTATAGCCATAATCCACAGCATTTCATAACTCGCAAAAGATAAGACTTTGGTACGAACCTTGAGTTATGTTGTGTTGTTGACCCAGCGGTCAACACCTTTCTTACTCTTTTTGTGTGTGTGTGTGAAATATGCACTATGCAAGTAATTTCTAGTCGAAGTGTGTTTGCTTATAGCTACCTAAGGATTACAATGGAGTAAAGATCTAATGTACATGGTGGCAATGCAATGGAATGCGAGGGATGTATGTAAGGTACATAGAATTCCTAAATCTATCATATTTGATCGAAATAGATGTTGTTACAATGATTTTTGAGTGACACTTTTCACAAATTTGGGCACTCAAATAAAGTTCACTTCTGCCCTTCATATGAAATCTAATGGACAAACAAAAGCGACCAATAGCACCATTCTTGATCTTTTAAGAACATATACTCATGAGAGATAACTTGGAACACATACATCCACTTGCTTCAATTTGCATACAACGACGCTCCTCATTCATCCATCAAAAAATCACCATTTCAAATTGTATATGGATACTCATTGTCTACTCCTTTGTCGCCCACGTTGGTAGTTGCCGTAGATCTTTTCACAATGGCCTTGCTTCGTATGAAGTTTGAAGCTTTTTGCTTCGTGTTTCCATGGAGGCATTTATTGCTGTCAAATAGAAGTGATGTGCATAAACACACTTAAGACCATCGGGGCAATCTCTTCCATCACTAGGAGGTGTTCCCACTGCCTTTTATATATGCCTGTACCTCAAGGGCATCACTCATCTTCGCCCTATCACACTAAGTAACACTACTTTCCTTGTTGTGTGTCCTTGAGCTCTTTTTTCTTGTCCAAGATTCATTATCCACCCTAGACAACTTAACTAGTGTTTGAAATTTGAGCTCAATTCACACAAAATGGCTAGAAATGATGCCAATCATTGGGAACATGATATGACAAAATGCTAAATCTTTGAGAGAGAGAGAGAGAGAGAGAGAGAGAGAGAGAGAGAGAGAGAGAGGTGAAAGTATGGAAGAGGCCACGAGAATGTGGGGCTAGAGGTGAAGATTCAAGAGAGAGTGAAAAATTTACCACCAAGCTCGCTCTACGTATACCTTTTCTCCCTTGCATTTACATTGTTGTGCCATCGAGCATTAAGGGATGGACGTCTAGTGCTCAAAACCATTAGAAGTCATGGGATGAGAAGGGTTTTGTGGAGGTGCACAACAAGCTTGTTCTAGTTATCGGCTTCCCGCCATGCTGCTAGACCCAATGGCCATCACCAATGAGGGTATAGGAGGCGCATGGTGATATGGGGTGCATTAGTTGGAAGATGCACTTGTCTGATAGAACACCCCAATGAAGGGAAGAAGACTAGTACTGAAAACCACCACAAACACACCTTTGGTAGGGCCATGGAAAACATGCCAAGGTTGACTCATACCTTGAAAACATGCCAAGGGTGACTCATACCTTGATAAACACTTACTAAAGTGTGGCTGGAGACGACAAAGTACTGCATGTGGGATCGCAAACGTATTGTCTCTCAAGAGTCCCGCAGTACTGAACGAGAATAAAAAGGGAGAATTCTGGTGGCTACTGTTGTCTGCGCATGCTACACGCGGTTGGAGGAGCGAAAGAGAGTAGAGAGGAGGAACAAGTGCCTGCTCACATACACAGAGAGCTTAACAGTCGCCATGGCCTCTCTCGAATATGCGCTCCTCTCTTCGCGATTTGCGTGTGGCTCCTCCTCCTCCTCATCTTCCTTCCTTGGCATTTCTTTTCCTCCTTCTTCAAACGTCAGCTCTGGAGCTCAGCATCGTCAGCAGCGGAAACATTCTTGTCGTCCCCATCATCAGCATTTGTGTCTCGCCTCAGTATCTCCAACTTCTGTCGTTTCGGAGCTTGCACACCAGCTCGTGCAGGTAACAATCAAACATTTCAACGCTTCAAGCTGTTGGATTGACTATACTTGTGACTAGAATGAGCCCGCCGTAAGCTTTTATGGTTGCTGATTGCCTAATTGTGCTGCTCTTAACTGCTACTTTGAAAGAGCCCATTTCTATACGAGGGGAATTACTGGTCCACGCCACATACTAGAAAGTTATGAGCTATCCATCATTGATCCAATATTAACTTTTGCGTCTGCTCTGGTATATGCAACCAAAAGACAACGTGTCTCACCCTACATGGTGCTTTCAATTCTTTCAGTATCTACTAAACATGGCATGGGACAGAGTTTGTTGCATGCGCCTGATGTGTTATAGAACAGCCATTCATAGATGGACAGAAACATGCTACCACAAGAATTTAAGTAGCTGGAGATAATGAATTGAAGTAAGTCCCATGGCTTACTGTGATGTCATGTACTGTGTATGGAAGTAAAACTGGCATCATAGCATTGCCTCTCTCTATAAGACACAACACATGGTTGTAGGAGAGCGTTTTGTGCGCTACAATATTCTAGATTTGACTCATGATGGAAATGCTTTGTCCCAGTTGTTGTGAGCATGTTTTGACTGTTGTCTGTGCATTGATGAAGCTTCACTCGAGTCTCGGCCTGGAGTTTCATCTCTAGAGTTATGACAGAAACTCAGTCAACAGTTTTTTGTATTGACGTATGCTCGTGTGTGTGTGTGTGTAGGAGCATATATTGGTACGGCACTGATGATGTTAGTGGGTATATTGTAGTATCTGCTCAGTATTGCCTTGTGGATGACCATGACGAGTCTCAGTATTCAAAGGTGTATAACTGGTGTCAGCATTCTGTTGTAAGAATCGTATCTCACATTCTCTGGAGATCGTGCTGCTAGGTTTCTGGTGAGACACCAAGCAGGTCTAAAGCTATCTGGATCTCTTCTCAATACAGAGCAAATGCTCTCTCGTACATGTTTAATTTATTGAATAATATCGAAGACCTATTACTTGCGTTGAAAGATAGTTGCTTCCAACCCCAAACCCCCCCTTCTCCACCCTCCGCTTCCCTCCCCCAAAGTAAAGAGGTTCACTGGCACTCTGGGCTGTTTAAAAAACACATTATCCCTATGAGTATCTGCAGGAACTTTTTTCTTACAGTTGGAGACATGGATATTAACTCTTCTTTACAAAAAGACGGATTTCCTCAGAAGTATACAGGCTGTCTCAATTCATTTCTACTTTTCATATTTTATTGTTTTAACAAAAAGATTCTACTATGTTTTCTTTGTATTCTTTCTCAAGCAATGGGACTCGGTGTGATTTATTGCTGATATACAAAATCTTGTTACAAAATATGGCAAAATGTAGGTTCCATCTTCAAGTTACATGCAACTATGAGCAGTATTCAATGCACAGGGGACCAAATAATGGTTGAAGCATAAGGTGCCACATGTCAAGTTGTTTCTCGGCAACATTCTTTGAGTTGATTCTCAATATCTCCATTTAGGATGTAGGATCATTCTCTATTTACACTAGTGCTGGCTTACAGGCATGAGAGCTGATCACATTTCGTGAAATCTCGTGTTTGTATTGCAAATGATCTGCCATTTATAACAATGGGCACTTATTTCGCTAGCATTTTCAGACCTGAACGTACCTGATGTCATTTAAAAAAGGCGGATTCATGTTTTGTGTATAAAGTTCACGGGTTTGCCTCAAGTTTCTATTGCTTTCTTTCATACATGCTGCTGGATAGTGCAAATTTAGACAGCTCTTGTAGTGAGGATACAGTATTTTTTTTCTTAAATAAAAATAAATTAACACCAAAAATATTATGTTTTTTGTGCAGGGGACAGAGAAAGCCCGTGTTGATCCTCGAAATGTGGTTTCTATCATTCTAGGTGGTGGAGCAGGAACTAGATTGTTCCCCCTCACAAAACGACGCGCAAAGCCAGCAGTATGACTGTTTTTATATTTGATTCTTAGGCTCTTTTGATTTGTTGCATGTTTATGTGTTAATCAAGTTTGGCTTGTTCTTACAGGTGCCCATCGGAGGTGCTTATCGACTGATTGACGTACCCATGAGCAATTGCATCAATTCCGGCATAAATAAAGTGTTCATTCTTACCCAATTCAACTCGCAATCACTCAATCGTCACCTTGCCCGCACTTATAATTTCGGAAACGGTGTCAACTTTGGTGATGGCTTTGTGGAGGTGTGTATGAGAGAGAGAGAGAGAGAGAGAGAGAGAGAGAGAGAGAGAGAGAGAGAGAGAGAGAGAGAGAGAGAGAGAGTTTTGACGTCGTAGGAAACTATCCCAAGAGACCTCAAAGATCTATCCGACGAGAGTTGAACTCAAGACTTGTTTATTCAAATGGCATAACCAATCTACCACACTTGGGTGATAGAAAGGCTAAACGATTCTCCTCTTTTTACACACACACACACACACACCTGAGAAAAAGAGAATTTTAGCGTCGTAGGAAACTATCCCAAGAGACCTCAAAGATCTATCTGACGCGAGTTGAACTCAAGATCTCTTTATTCAAGAGGGAAATGACATAACCAATCTACCACACTTGGGTGATAGAAAGGTTATATCATTTTTCTCTTTTTATTAACACACACACACACATGAGAAGAAGAGAATTTTATATATATATATATATATATATATAGAGAGAGAGAGAGAGAGAGAGAGAGAGAGAGAGAGAGAGAGAGAGAGAGAGAGAGAGAGAGAGAGAGAGAGAGAGAGAGAGAGAGATGAAATGTAATGAAATTCTATATTGACGTCTTCAGAAGACCAAAATGACCTATGAGACCACAAAGTTACAACATGGTGGAATCTAGTACAATGTCTGGGCACAAAAGATAAAAAGTGGGATGCTGAAAAAAAATATCAAAAATCCCTACCTACTAGATGGTAAGGGGGGGGGGTGGGTGAAGGAGTACGAGCGGAAGTGCGACGCGAGAGAGAGTGCGAGAAGAAGAGCACGACGATATGGTGAACTCGCTCTACTGTAATGTGTAGAGCATAGTGAGTTCTTATTAGGTTTTTACAAAAGAATATGTGTACATACCTGGCGGCCCGCCCACTTACCTGGGCGACCACATTGGGCTTTATACCCCAACAACCTCCCACTTAAAGTCCAATGTGGTACTTTAAGTGTGAGAGAAGCTACTATACAAGCAAATATACAAGAGATGTAGAGAAGTGATGTACTACCCTACACCTAACTGCTTGCGAAAATGCGCAAAGCTCTCTGAGGGAAGTCCTTTTGTAAGTAGATCAGCAGGATTTTCTGTGGTGTGAACTTTGACAAGCTGAAGTTGCTTATCCTCGAGCATTTCCCTGATGAAATGATACTTCACATCCACATGCTTTGTCTTTGAGTGATAAACTGGATTGCGAGCCAATTGTATAGCACTTTGACTATCACAATATAACACAGGCATCTCTTCTTTGATTCCCAAATCTGTTACTAGTCGATTAAGCCAAATTGATTCTTTGCATGCCTCTGATGCTGCAACATATTCAGCCTCTGTAGTAGACTGAGTAACACAATCTTGTAATCTAGAACGTCATGATACTGCTCCACCAGCCAATGTAAAGACATACCCTGGCGTAGACCTTCGGCTGTCTAAGTCACCTGCATAATCTGAGTCTGTAAAACCCTTTACACTTAGCTCCTGACTCCCATAGCATATATGCATACTCTTTGTAGCTTTCAGGTATCTCAATATTCCTTTCACTGCCTCCCAATGTTTCTTGCCTGGGTTTGACATGTATCGACTTACTACTCCCACTGCAAATGCAATGTCTGGGCGAGTAGCAATCATTGCATACATCAAACTACCCACTGCAGACGCATATGGAATCTTATTCATTTCAGCCTGTTCTTCCTCAGACACAGGACAATCTTGTTTGCTAAGTTTCACATATGGTGGCAATAAAACACTCAATGCCTTTCCCTTCTCCATATTGAAACGTTGCAAAACCTTGTCAATATACTCTGTTTGAGATAACCAAATCAACTTCTTTGATCTGTCTCTCTCAATGCGCATACCAAGTATATGACTTGCCTCACCCATGTCTTTCATGTCAAACGATTTTGCCATCTTTGACTTCAAAGCTGAAATTTCTTCCAAGTGCTTGCCAGCAATTAACATGTCATCCACATACAAAATAAGGATCAGCCAACTACCATCCTTAGCCTTCTTTGTATATAGACAGTGATCGAACTCACTACGTTTGTAGCCTTGAGAAAGCATAAACTTGTGGAATTTATGGTACCATGCCCTCGGTGATTGTTTTAAGCCCTAAAGACTTTTTAACAACTGGCATACCCAATCTTCCTTGCCTTTCTCAACAAACCCTTCTGGCTACTGCATGTAAATTTCCACATCTAAATCACCATGCAAGAACGCTGTCTTGACATCCATTTGGTGCAACACCAAATCTAATATGGCAACCAATGCAAGAAAGCATCTCAATGTAGTCATTTTGACCACCGGAGAGAAGACTTCATCAAAGTCAATGCCTTGTTCTTGCTTAAAGCCCTTGGCAACAAGCCTTGCTTTGTACTTTGGCTGACTATCATGAGCGGTGATCTTATACCTGTAAACCCATTTACAAGGTAGAGCCTTTTTGCCGCGTGGTAATTTAACTAGCTTCCATGTCTGGTTTTTATGCAGAGCTGTCATCTCTGACTGCATGGCCAATTGCCAATTCCCGGAGTCCTTCATTTGCACTGCTTCCTTGTAACATGAAGGCTCATTGCAATCAGTCAACATGACATAGTTCATAGATGAAACAAACCTATCAGGAGGTCGCGTGACACGTCCAGATCTACGCACAATAGGTGGCTCAGGCTCAGCCACAACCTGTGGTTCCAATCTATCCTGTCCTTGCTCCTCTTGAGCCTTGACATTTTGTCTTGCACGTGCAGGTCCATCTTCTTGGAAGACAACTCTTCTAATCTCCTCAACCCTCTCTGGTTTAGAATGATATTTGGATTCATTAAAGTGAACATCATTACTGCGGACAACCTTTCCGGATTCGGGATCCCAAAGTCTGTACCCCATCTCACGAGAATTACCATAGCCTAGAAAGATGCACTTTCTACTCTTTGGCTCAAGTTTGTTCCTAAATTCCTTTGGAACGTGAGTATATGCCTCACAGCCAAAGACTCTGAGATGCTTGTATGAGGGCATTTTGCCTGACCATACCATCTCTGGCACTGAATCCTTCTGCAAAACCTTGCTAGGAGATCTATTTACAAGATGAACAGCTGTTGATACAGCTTCAGCCCAAAACCCATTTGGCAGCTGTGCATTAGACAACATACTTCTGACCTTCTCTTGTATGGTCCTATTCATCCTCTCAGCAACACCATTTTGAGGAGGATTGTAAGGAGCAGTAAGTTCACGTTTTATACCTTTTGACTCACAAAAGTCCTGAAAGGCCTTTGAAACATACTCTCCACCATTGTCAGTGCGTAAGCATTTAAGCTTCTTGCCACTCTGATTCTCCACAAGTGTCACAAACGTTTTGAAAACACTAAACGCTTCATCCTTGTGCTTGAGAAAGTAAACCCATACTTTCCTCGAGTAATCATCTATAAATGTCATAAAGTAAGAAGCTCCCCCTAGAGATAGGTTAGGCATAGGTCCACACAAATCACTATGAACAAGTGCCAACTGTGTATCTCTTCTACTGCTTCTATGCTTATGTGGCTGCTGTGTTTGCTTACCATACAGACAATGTTCACAGAATTCAAAATCATTAAATGAAAAGCCAGGCAAATAACCAGAACGAGACAAGATTTCCATTCCCTTCTTGGACATATGTCCTAACCGGCTATGCCACAAAGAAACGTTCGGCTGCTCGGTTACATTTGATACATAAATCATGTAAAGTCCTTCAGACTTTACTCCATGTGCTACTGTCATAGAACCCTTGGATATCTTCCACATGTTCTGTCCAAAAATGGTGACGTAGCCAGCATCATCAAGTAAACCTGTGCTTATCAAGCTCTTTGTAATTGCGGGAACATGTCTCACATTCTTCAGCGTGAAAGAAGAGCCATTCTGAAACTTCAATTGAACATCTCCAACACCTAAGATCTCATATGTCTGCCCATTGCCTAGCCGAACATGATCTTTAGTGGTCACATAAGAAGTAAACCACTCCTTGTTTGGAGACACATGAAGTGATGCCCCTGAGTCTATAATCCAGTCACTCAGTGCATTTCCATCAGATGCTGTAAGAAGAGCTGAGTCCATTGTATTCTTCAAGAAGTAGATGTCTCCTGACACTAGACTGTCATTCTCTGCAACAGTGTTTGTCACATTTATTTCTTGAATCTTCACTGAGGACTTGTTCTTCTCACCATGGTCTTCAGCTTTCTCTTTGCCTTTTTCTGCTTTCCATTCTCTGCAGTCTCTTTTCATGTGACCCTTCTTGCCACAATGGTAGCATTCTATGTCACTCTTGCCTTTAGCACTACGGGACTTGCTACGAGACTGATTCCTCTTTCCACCTTTGTACTTTTCTTTGGTCCTTCCCCTGACAACTAAGGCTGTTCCTTTGCCTTTGTCCATTGTCTTTCTATTGGTTTCTTCAGTAAGCAGACTTCCTTCTACACCTGCTATGTTCAAACCATCTGGAGGTACAGAATTACTCAAAGCTGTGCGAAAAGTGTCCCAACTTTCCGGCAATGTGATCAACAGGAACATAGCTCTAACAGGTTCATCAAACTTGACACCTTGAGCTGACAACTGACTGTAGATTGTGTTGAATTCATTCAGATGATTGGACATAGGTGTCCCTTCTTTCATCTTCAAGTCAACAAGCTTCTTAAGCCAGTATACCTGTGAAGCTGCACTTTGCTTCTCATAAAGATCACTCAGCTTTAACCATGCTTGATAAGCCGACATCTCGTCTGCTACATTGAAGTAAACGCTTTCTGCCAAAGTCAGCATAATGGTAGAAAGTGCCAATTCATCCATTTCGCTCCATTCATCTTCGTCTATATCTTCTGGCTTTATCCCCTTAAGCTTTATAGGTTTTATCTGCTTCTTTTGTACCAACACGTGCCAAATCTGCTTCTTCCACAATGGGAAATTGGTTCCATCCAGCTTCTTGATATTGTAAAGAGCAGTGTCCTGTGATCCAGCCATAGCTACGCTTCACAGTAGTTTACTTTTCTGGGAAAAATTCGGCAGAGTTTCCCCTGTAAACTGACCTCTGAACCAATATCAACCTGTCAAATGAACCAAGAAAGCTTCAGATTCTGCAGAAATTTTGGCAGTCTCCTTTGTAAAATGGCTCTGGTGTACTCAAAAAACAGACCAAAAACAGCTCAAAAAACACTGTCTCTCTGACACTGTAAGCTGCGGGTAAACCTGTCCTGCACCTGTACTGTCTCTGACTGTCCTGTCACTGTCCTGTAAGCATAGATTGCGACAATGCCTCAACGGCAGTAAAGCAAAGATGCAATCCCAACTGTCTAACTCACAGTCAATACATCCTAGCTGCCTATCTAAGGGTGCTCGAGGGATCGCTCCAAGACCTGTATCACTGGAAGGATCTCAACATTCGAGAATCCCCCAGCTAAATAAAACCTCACTCTACCCTCAACAAAGGTTGCAGTAAATCTGACAGTACATAGACTTTCCACAAAGTCATACATCCACAAATTTCCCATTGTATGCTGTAATCGCTGCGGCGGTTGTTTGCTGCGTGACTCACAGCCAGCAAACCCTCAACAGACATACATAATCTCTGACAATACATCCCATGTGGAAGTACTTGCAATGTCAGGATGAAATCTGGAATATCAAGCAGCAAACACAAGCTACCTGATGAACTAGTGGATGTCGCCTACAGTCTGTGTGTAGATGCGCCCGTGTCGTATGTGACGCCTCCAAGAACTGTGAGCCGTCCTTCGATGTGTAGACAACCACAAATCAACACTCTGGGAGTGTCGATATCCTCAACACCTGCAGTCGTAGGCCGAAAACCCCAAATTTGCAGAGTCGGATCTGCACCCACTGAGACCACGTAGTCGAAAATGGCCTGCGCAGACCTTTGTCGAAGCCGAACGGTGGCCGAGATGACCTCAGAATGAAATTCTGACAACACCAAGACCTTCGGGCTCTCCCACGAGATTTGGGGCCGTGTCTTCGCCTGTCGAATTTCACTCCAATCTGAGCTGGTGACTCTAGCCTCCTGCAGTGCTGCCCCGAGCCTCGATCTGAGCTCTGATACCAGTTGAAGGAGTACGAGCGGAAGTGCGACGCGAGAGAGAGTGCGAGAAGAAGAGCACGACGATATGGTGAACTCGCTCTACTGTAATGTGTAGAGCATAGTGAGTTCTTATTTGGTTTTTACAAAAGAATATGTGTACATACCTGGCGGCCCGCCCACTTACCTGGGCGACCACATTGGGCTTTATACCCCAACAGGGGGGGGGAGGGGCGCTCATACAATATCTGATAAAGAGGCTGATACAAGGCTGAGATAGAAGTGATACAAGGGCAGATATAAGAGTGAGCATGATATATAATCCTCATCAGGATCACAGGAAGTCCATCATTGGTCGCTGGCGGATCTCATCAATCTCCTCCATGGTAGTAGTCTGACCGGGCCTCGTGCATATCGGGCCAGGGTGACCCGAATCCGTTGATGTAGTCTCCGTCGATGCTGTGTAGTCCTCCTCAGCCGTCGGTGCCTGGATCTCCCGAGGTCAGTCGCCCGGTCGATCAGCGTGCCTGTGGTGTGAGGAGAGTATGAGCTCTGCTGTGGTCGCTGCACCTTCGGCTGCACAACATCCGCTCTACAGAAGAAGTTTGTGACGCGTCTCTGAGACTGGCTAGCCTCTCCTCTCAATAAGCTCTCTCTGTCTCTTCGTAGCTCTAGCAAGAACAATCCCAGACATCTCTGGTCCTCATACCCACTCTTGAAAGCGGTCCAAAATATCTCATAATAAACTGGGCAATGGCATACATAGTGCAACTCTATCTAAGCCTTTGTATGACATAGGGAACAATTCCTGGTCTCTGTTGACACTCCAATATATTTGCCAGTCTCCACCCGAAGTTGGTGTGAAGATGTGCGTATCTGGCAATAGCACACCGTATCCTGTGAGATAAGTGGGTGTCCATGTATCTCGGCCTCACCACAAAACCATCCTCAGTGAGTTGGAGAAGATGCTCCCTATAGAAAGCCATCTTCGTGCCCAACTCTTGTGTCGGTTGAATCCAAGTCGTGGTATGCAGCTGAGTCATGTTGTGGCGAATGGGCCTGGTGATCTCGGACTGTGTAAGAGTTAGAGAGGGGGCATCCAATGAGTACTGGAAGGGGGGTTGTCTGTCCATGCTAAATCCATGTAGCTCAAACCATGATGTCATCTCTCCATACAAGCATGTCGTGTCTCCCTGCAAAGCTAACTGTTGAGAGGACTCGAGTGCTAAGCGGGCATATCTTTCTCTAGGAAGGTCCCACAAACGGTGTATAAAGGAGACTAATATGGTAACGCCTCAACCGCTATGGGGGGGCAGCTAGCTCTGCTCGAATAATGTCATGTGGTATTGAAGCCTTGGCTCTAATAAGCTATGCAATCATAGAGACCAGAGGCTTCTCCATACCTCCCCATCGAGTGCGACCTTTCCTCCCGTGGTGGTCCACGGAAGGCTCCCATATCTGAACTTCGTATAACAATGTAGAAGCCACTAGAGTGTCAAAAAGCCAGAGCTTCGTCCGAGGCTCCTGAAACTAGATCTGTGAACACATCCTCTAATCCACCCAATGCTTCATAGGCTCTGGTCAATCTAGTCTCTGCTGCTCTCCTTAATGAAAATATAGGCCCAACAAAGATCACCCCGAGGTAAGTGTAAGCATTTGTATACTCCACTGTCTCATGACCGTATGTGAATGCCGGTGCTGATCTCTTAATCCACAATGGGGTGGTGTTAAACACCATAACCTTGGTTTTGCCAAGGTTGATAGACAAACCACTATCATGAGCAAACCTATGCAATGCATGCAAATGACGCTGCATCCCCTTTGGAGAGTCAGATCGAGAGTAGAAAAACCTCTCTTGAACCCTGCTTGCCCTGCGGCTCGTACACCCTCCCGCTCTGTCCATCTACTCAATTGCTGCTCCAGTATAAATGCGTACAACCGTGCCAATGTGTGTCTAATCATGATAGTGTGGTAGTTGCTGTCACAAGACAGGCACTACGTGCCAATAGAAAAGAACAGATTGAATAGACTTTTAGCACTTCAATAACAACTGAACTGAAAGAGAGAGACGACACGCGACACAGAGTGGCAGAATTCCACCCTAGAGAGTATTGGCCCCAAACCTTGGCGCCCCTTCCGGTATTTCTTTATATTGCATTAACACAGTACAAGCCGGTACTCGAGACTTTGCACCTTCGCCAGGAAGCATGCCAGAGAACGAGCCCTAACCTCATATATAAAGGCCCTTGGCCTGAAAAGCAGTTTACAGTGAAAAGCCTTCAAACTCAAAAGCATCTGGTCCAAAAGCAAAGCCAAAAAGCTGCCAGCGTAATTTACGGAAATCCGTACAGCTTGCCACGGCATCAGCCAACGCAAAACGCGGAAATCCGTACAACCTGCCACGTCATCATGCCAGCGCAATTTTTGGCTGCCACGTCATCAGTTTTTGCGTGTGTCCAGATCCTGTTTTATTTTCTTCCTTTATGTCACTTGGGGCCCCATCGAACGGGGTCCCCATAAGTTGGTAGGACTTCTTCTGTAACTTCTTCTTCTTAGGGTCTAGGCCCCTCGGCTAGCATCTGCAAGTTGGCTCCATTCTTTAGGCTTTGACGCGTCAGCAGTTTGTTACAGTTGCCATGCTCCTACGGCTCGTACACTCTCCTGCTCTGCCTATCTACTCAACTGCTGCTCAAGTATAAATGCGTACAACCGTGCCAGTGTGTGTCTAATCATGATAGTGCGGTAGTTGCCATGCTCCATAGAGTCTCCTGACTTGAAGATAGGCACAATAGTGGATAAGCTCCAAGTATCAAGCAAGCCCTCACACATGGTACGGTTAAACATCATAGCTATAAGATTTGAAAGCAAATCCCTCACATGTATCAAATGCTCTGCTACCAAACCATCATGATCATATGCTCTCTCGGTCCTCATCCTCACAATGGCCTTCTTCACCATCTCAGCGGTGAAAAAAGCACATTTGTGTGGGCATGAATTAGGGGGGTTGGGAAGAGCTGGCTGTCAAGGCACTATGTAACATTTTGGTGGACAGCGGATGCTCTAATAATTTCGTCAGCACTCAGATAGTTCAAGAGCTTGGCTTACCAACTCAGAAGACATCTCACTTATATGATGTGGAATTAGCAGATGGATCAATTTTAACTTGTGATGAGATAGTTCGGCAGTTGCAATTTGATATTCAAAATTATGCAAATCAACTGGATTTCAAGGTCATGCCTTTATCTTATGATGACATGATTCTTGGCCAGCATTGGTTATTCCAATATGATCCAGCAATTAGCTTTCGAGGACTATCAACTTGTTCAAAGATGGACGAGAACTGATTTTACACGGGCTTTATCATGCGGAACGAGTGATTCAAGCCTCACGGGTACTAGTCAAACAACATGATACAGAGGATTATGATGCAAATATGATAACGATGCAGATGCAAAAATTTTAATTGATGAATTTTTGAATTCATTAACTTTTCCCGAATCAATTGCTGAAGACAAAGATGATTTCAAACAAGAAGTTTTTCCAAGTGATACTTCGTTACCAAACAGAGATAAGGACATAGTTGCAGATTTCGAGTCTATTCTTTGTTGGATGATGATATGCCAATTGCAAGTCATGAAGTGACAGTTTCTGAAGATGATTTTGAAGAATTTTGGGATTCATTATTGGACGATGATCACACTCTCAATCCAAAATTCTCTCCAATGATTACTAAAGTTGAAGTTACCCCATCTGAAGAGTACCTTGAGAAGATTTTCTCTTCCCCAAATACTTCGCAATTACTGGAAGATTTTGAACCAGAAATCTTACATCGCATGAAGAATTTTGAAGATCAATCTCTTGTTGTAGGTTGACGCATGAAGAATTTTGAAGATCAATCTCTTGTTGTAGGTTGACGCAATCAATCTCTTGTTGTAGTCAACCTGATTAAGCAAGATTCTTCTAAAAAAATGCAACGACATGGGATTCAGCAGTCAAAGCAAAAAGGTTTCGCTAGAAGCAAAGGTTCAAAACAAAGGTTTCCAATAACTCAAAGATTGAAGATTTTCGAAGATTCAATGCTTTTCCAAAGTTCTATCAACATCAGAAGTCATTTCTTTGACACAGGCTCTCATTTTAAATGGGAGGGAATGTCACGATTGTGACTATGTTAACAGTATTACATCTACTCCTAGTTACAGATATGCGAAGTGCCATGCCAAGGAGAACCCCTACGCTTGGATGGTCACACTCCTTCGCCCAAAAGATGTCTCTTTGCCAAAAGCCACTTTCCTTTAATGACAGGTCACACCCCTTCGCTCTACGGTTGCGACTCTTCGCCCAATGGTTGCAGCTCTTCGCCGAAAGAATGTGTCTTTACGTCTAAAGTCGTGCCTCTTCACCAAGAGACATATCTTTTCATTTGTGTCTCTTCGTCTCCTATATAAGGAGCCCTTGTATCACACATTCAAGCAATCAACACAGAGTCTTCTGAGTCTTGTTTCTGAGTACAATTCAAGTTTCTTAAGTCTTAATCATGAGTTTAAGTAATCAATGAAGGATTAGCAACTGGAATCCTTACATAGAGGGTCCCCAAATCTGAACCCCATAGAGCATAGCTGAAGCTACTAAGGTATCATAGAGCCAAAGTTTTGTTCGAGGTTCTTGGAATTGAACTTGTGAACACGTCCTCTCCAATCCTCCCAAGGCTGCATACGCTCGGATCAATCTAAACACCGAGGCTGATCTGCTACTAGAGCTGGGCTGAGATGAGCAAAACGCTGCCGTTGTTGAAAACGGTAGGTGGTGCAAAATGCTAGGCTGATCTTTGCAACCTTCTAGCGCTAGGAAAAATTTGAGATAAAACGCTGGCAGATGGGCTTCCTTTATAGGCAAGGGTATAAGGGCTTATATATTTGCTAAGGGCTAGTAGGGGCAAACTGTCCACCAACCCAACAAATTAATCCATGAAATGATTTAATTCATAAGTTTTTATCAGGGCCAAGTTTCAGGTGAAACTGTCCCACATTTGCCGATCTGGGAATCCGATTGACGTGGGGAAGGGCTTGTTGGATTGCTCTAGCCTAAAACTGTTAAAGTTTAGGCATCTCAACTGAACTGCTCAATGTGATCCCATTATTTAGTTTGGCTTCTAAGTATTTATTTTACTTATTTGTCAAGTCTTGGGTAGGACAATTTACTAGGATTGCTATATAAGCAACCCCTTGCCTCCATTGTACACACCATTCAGTTATTCATTGCCAAGGTTGATTGGTTCAGGAGACTCTCTCTCTCTCTCTCTCTCTCTCTCTCTCTCTCTCTCTCTCTCTCTCTCTCTCTCTCTCTCTCTCTCTCTCGTGCTCACTCCCCTTGGTATCTACGCTTCCGTATCGTCGACTTTGACATGGTATCAGAGCTGTGTGCTCCTTGAAGGCCTTGGCGTGGAGGAGCAAAGAGAAGAAGAAGCGGTCTCTTCCCTTGTTGTTGCCGGCACCATCCCCCCCCCCCCCCCTTCTCTCGTTGTAGCCTGCAGCAGCAGCTGGTGGAGTTGAAGCGGCTTGGATCTTTTTCGACTTGGTTTGTACGACCATTTTTTGGAGTGCGAGAAGGTACCCGATTACCAGATCTTGCAACTTCAATATGTCCCTACCTTGCTTGAGTGCATGCGACGACAACATTGACCAAAACCAACCGAAAGCTATGGATAGCATATTGTCAACCATCCATTTAGCGGCCTATGCACTGGCACAGTTCTCAAGGAACCCGACAAATTGTTTGGCTCAAGTTTGTGAAGTCAAAAGAAAATGGCAGAGTTTGCTAGAGAACATTGGCAAAGGTCAGTTGGACATGGATGAAACTACCAGTACTCAGTTAGCTGCCTCGGTACCTAGGAGGTACGACCACAGTCATGATTGTGATTCGACGCTTTGTTTGTCTCGAGAGTTTGAAGCCAAAGGCAAAAGTAGGGATTCACAAATAGACAACGACAAGGCAAGCTCGACAGAGATTACGGTAATAAAGATTTGGCAGAGGAGATCGACATGGCACACGTGGCGGTGGCCACAGTGGCCTCGATGTCAGATTTCTAGTCAAATGACAGGTGCCACCACTAGCTTCAGCCAAAGAGAGGCTTGTGAGTGGTTGTCACAAGATGGGCACCACATGCCAATAGAAAAGAACATACTAAACAGACTTTTAGCACTTCAATAACAACTGAACTGAGAGAAGAAGAAGAAGAGAGTTTTAATGAGAGAGACGACACGCGACACGGAGTGGCGGAATTCCATCCCAGAGAGTATTGGCCCCAAACCTTGGCACCCCGTTCGTTATTTCTTTATATTGCATCAATACAGTACAAGCTGGTACTCAGACTCTGCACCTTCGCCAGGAAGCATGCCAGAGAATGAGCCCTAACCTCATATTTAAAGGCCCTTGGCCTGAAAAAGCAGTTTACATGAAAAGCCTTCAAACTCAAAAGCTTATGGTCCCAAAGCAATGCCAAAAGCTGCAAGCATAATTTGCGGAAATCCGTACAGCCTGCCATGTCATCAGCTAGTGCAAAACGCGGAAATCCGTACAGCCTGCCACATCATCATGTCAACGCAATTTTTGAAAATCTACCACGTCATCAGTTTGTGTGTGTGCGTGTGCAGGTCCTGCTTTATTTTAATCCTTTGTTACTTGGGGCCCCATCTAACGGGGTCCCCATAAGTTGGTAGGACTTCTTCTTCTGTTACTCGTTCTTCTTAGGGTTTAGGCCCCTTGGCCGACATCTACAAGTTGGCTCCATTTTTTAGGCTTTGACACGTCAGCAGTTTGTTACAGTGGCAGAGAGGGGCAAACACTCCTCACTATAATTAATTTGGACCCTTGTGTTGGAGTTCAAGTTATAGGTCGGAGTTCAATGCACATGCATCTGGCAGGGAACCAATCAGACGTTTAAAGACTATGGATGGGCTAGCCAATTCATTGTTGTTGGTCAGATTATGGATAGGATGTGTTCCAACAATTCATCATCTTGGAGTTTTATATTTTGGACGTGATGTGTTCATAGTTCACGAATGGGGATTATTGGACGTACTGTGGTCTACTGTTCAAAATTTCTACGAAGGCAATCGATGGTCAAGATGGCATTACTTTCAGGTACAAAGTTGAGGAGAGCAACACCGAGGTGTATCCAGTTGGTGGCCACTACTGGGGTGTCCATGGTAGCTTCTTCATCGACTTGGTCTCACTATTGATGTCCACTATGAGCTGCAAAGAGGGTGTTAAAGCTTAGGCATCTCAAGTGAACTGCCCAATGTTATCCCATGTGGCTTGACACGTCAGCAATTTGTGACACTGGACGTCGATGAAGTATAACAGACTTGGACACTCCAAGTCAAGAACCACCACAGCACCAAATAACCACCTCAAAACAATTCACAAATCACAATAGATTTGCACTGGCCCGGCGGAGTTCCGTGCCTAGAGATATTGGCCCCAAAGACTGGCGCCCCTTTCGGTATTTCTTTATGTATTAAATCAATGTCAAAGTACAAAGAGCGGTTAGGGTTTCACTCTCAGACTCTGCGTCCAGATGCTCTACACAGTGAGCCCTAAACCGTTTACTTAAAGGTTACAAGAGATGCCCAAAAGCAAAGCCCCAAAAGCTTTCAAAAACAAAAGCAGAACCTCTCTCTCTCTCTCTCTCTCTCTCTCTCTCTCAAGAGAGTAAAAATAAAGCATATCCATTCTCTCTCTCACCTCAAATTTGCGTAGCCAAAAAAGCTGCAGTTTTGCGTCGCTTGCTGCTTTTTTTCAGCTCCAAAAAATCCGAAAGTGTCCGTACTGGCATTTGCCGCCTGCTTTTAGGGTTTCCAGCCACTTTAGGGTTTCAGCTAGCAGTTAGGGTCCAGAAATTAGGGTTTGTGGCAGAAATCAGGGTTTGCAGGAATTTTAGGGTTTCTGCTGTCGGTAGCCACGTCATCACTATGTGACATACCCCCCTCTTGAAAGCATTGTAATGAACCGCGATTACACCAATCGACAGTCACATCACACGACATCACAGGACATCACATGACATTCAACATTCATTCGGATCTTAGACGATGATTTATCGGCAATGTAGCTAACAATCGCATCTAGGTCCAATCGGGACCTCATCGATGTCCGATTGACTAACCCCTATTGCAACCATGTCTATTCGAGATCAATCAGACCAAAATACTACAGTCATTTCGTCTATTAGTTCCTGCACTTCAAAAAAAGTCAAGAACAAATAAGTATCATAATCAGGAATTCCATTTCATTAAAGTCATACAGCAGAATACTGTCAGCTTTTAGTATCCCCGAGGCTCAAAGGGACATCAGTGACTCTAGTATCTAAATCAAGGCATCTGTTGACAAAGGAGTGGAGTAACTCCCCTCTTGTGCATCCCACTGCACCAGATCTTCGGCCAAGCTGAATTTCCGGGTTCCGTTTGGAGTAGACTATGCTAAACCAAAGCATCGAGGTAAAGTTTCACAATCCAAGGAGTATCTGCTAGGTCCTCCTCTTCCATCCACTTCGCATCAAATGCAGGAAAGTTCTTGAACTTAACCACGAACCGCCTTCGGACTTTACCTTTCTTCGTATCCCTATGTGCCAAAATCTGTTCAGGAACAAGGGTATACTTGCTTTCTTCCACTTCGGGTTGCTCATCAGGCTCCCCATCATCAGGCACATCACCCTTAAAAGGTTTCAAGAGACCCACATGGAATGCATTGTGAATCCTCCAAGTATCTGGCAGTTTCAATCGGAAGGAGACATCATTTATCTTTTCAGTGTTCTGGAAAGGTCCTTAGTATCGCATACTAAGCTTTGGAAAAAGCCTCTCCTTTCCCTTTTTCTTTCTTAGGCGTGCCTTCTCAAAACGTAAGAGCACCCAATCATCCTCCTTCAATTTCAAATCGCGACGATGGCGATCCATTGCCTTTTTCTGTCGTTCTTGAGACTTCTGCAAAGTCTCGCGAACCTTGGCAAAAGCCGTATCCAAATCTCGCGAATATTCGTCCACTTCAAATATCTAATCTTTCGTGCTCATGAAGGATGAAACCTTCGCAACACTTTCAACAATCTCAAATGGCGTCTTCCCCGTCGAAGAGTGTATCTTGTTATTGTAGGCAAATTCCACCGAAGGTAAGTTCTTTTCCCATTGAGTCTTCTGATTCGAGATACAAGACTTCAATAAATCTAAAACCATTGAATTGGCAATCTCAGATTGCTCGTCAGTCTGCAAGTGGAACAATGACGAGAACTGCAAGCGCGTGCCAATGTTCTCCCAAATTGCCTTCCAAAACAAACTCATAAATTTGGGGTCTCTCTTGGAGACAATCGTCTGAGACGTACCATCTAATCGGAAAATCATCGTGATCATTCTGTGTTCTCGGGAGATCAAAAATGAAATTTATTGCAATACTTTCCCAGGGGTGGGTGGGTATGGGTAAAGGCTATAACAATCCCTGTGCCTTATGCCTGTCAAACTTGACCTTCTGGCATACTAAGCAACTGTGCACAAACTCTTCCACATCCTTTTTGAATCTCGGCCAAAAGAAGTATCTCTCTATCCCCTTCATGGTGGTAGCAATGCCGCGGTGACCGTAAAAGGTGGACAGTGGCATTCAGTCATAACCTTTTCCCTCAATGGATGCACAACATGGTTTTTCTCATCAAGTAGCCTTCTCGAATGGAGTATCCTGCTACTGTCTACCCATCTTGTATCCGTGTGAAAATATCTGCAAAATCTGTATCTATGGCATACTGATCGACCATATCCTCGAATCCCCAATGATGTATCGCGGAAATAGCCAGAACCAAAGGCTTCCGAGACAAAGCATCCGCCACCACATTCTTCTGTCCATGCACATGGACAATCTAGAAGTGAAACTGTGACAAGATGTTCGCCCACCGCATCAACTTTTTTGAAAGCTGCTTCTGTGACAAGAAGTAGCACAAACTCTGATGGTCTGTAAAGACTGTAAAATCCGCTCTGAGTAGGTAATGCCGCCACTGAGTAAGAGCATGGATAACCGCCAAAAGCTCTTTGTCATATATCTGTGTTGTCATCTCCGGCCTAGAGAACAATCGGCTCTCATAAGCAATGACATGGCCTTCTTGCATTAAGACCGCACCCAGACTACGACCACAAGCATCACAATATACTTCAAATGACTTCTGCAAGTCCAGCAAAGTCAAATCTGGTCCTGTAGTCAATTTCTTGTTCAATGTCTGAAAGGCAGTCACCTCTGTGGATCCCCACGAGAAAGGGACTCCTTTCTGTATAAAGATATGCAAAGGGGAAGCAACCTCTCCAAACTTTCGTATGAACCGCCTGTAGTACGAACACATTCTTCAAATCGGGCCAATCACGTATAGTCTCTATCTTGGCCGAATCCACTTGCACTCCTGCTGCTGAGACAAAGTGTCCCAAAAAGTTTCTGAAGCAGATGATCTCTGTGTTTTGCCTCATTCTTGGAGAAAACAATGATGTCGTCAAAGAAAGTGCCAACAAATAGCCTGCACTCTCGAAAAATCCTGTCCATCATTCGGTTAAACGTCGCAGGAGCATTGGTTAAGCCAAAAGGCATCACCAAAAACTCCAATAGCCCAAAAGTAGTCCGAAAGGCTGTTTTGTAGACGTCTCCCGGCGCGATTCGGATCTGATGATATCCACTCTTCAGGTCAATCCTGCTAAAGTACGAGGATCCCTGTAACCTGTCGAGTATACCATCGATCCTAGGAATCGGAAATCCGTTCTTGATGGTGATTTTGTTGAGAGCTCTATAATCGATGCACATTCTCCAAGATCCGTATTTCTTTAAAACCAACAACACTGGAGAGCAATACGGTGAAGTTCTAGGCTGGACAAGACCCTTTTCCAAGAGGTCTTTCACTTGGTTCATAATCTCTTCATTTTGTGCTCGGCTTACACGGTAAGGTGGCTGGTTCGGTGTGTGCTTCCAGGTATCAGATCAATGGTCTGATCTTCAGGCCCTCTAAAAAGCAATCGCCATGAGTGTGGAGAAAAATTTTGGCGTTCTTTTGATCAGGTCAAAACAGATTCAACCTTTATCCATCGTTCAGTTGTCTCCCAAAAGAATGAGTAAAGAAACTGAAGTTCATCAAGTACAATTCTCTGGGCCCTTCATTTATCAAAGTCGCTTTCTCGGCCGGGTAGTCAACCACGGCATAGTTTTTGTGGTACCAAGGGATCTTGAGTAGAACGTCACTCGCGTGCCCTGAACACCCCTGTCATTGCAAACGAAGTTTGCCAATGCTCGGTGTAATGGCAACATCCCATCCGGGTGCCAGTCAAACTACCTCCGCCTGTGGCGTCAGTCTGTCGGACGTAATTCCAAATCGAGCCGCCAATTCCCAGTGAAAAGAAGTTGGCCTTGGCTCCTTCAAAAGAGCTCCCCGATCCTTCACTTTGCCCCCAAAGCGGCAAAGTTTGTACTTTCATTCATTAGATTCGGTGCAGGTCCCACACAATGTGGTACCAGTTCTACTTTTGTATCTGCCTTTTTTGCCACGTTCCTCAGCTGCGCTTGAACTCTCAGGCCTGTCGTCGTCTTTATCATGATGTTCTTTTGGTGCCTTTTTAGGGCACTTCGCGGAGATATGTCCATGTTCCCCGCATCCAAAGCACTTCTCCTCTCTGATGAAGCGAGCTCTTTCCTCAGGAGTAAGCTTGGGTCGTGCATCCTTTTTCTCTGGATTGTCCTTTTTCTTTCTACTTTCATTCCCAGAAGTCTGTTCGGCTCGTTGTGACATGGCCTCATTTGTGGGGTAGGTCAGACTGCCAGAGTGAATGGCAAAGCCCCGGTTCGCATGACTCATTAACTCCTGAATAGAAGCTGACTTCTGTTCCAAGCAGTGATCTCAAATCTCTATAGGTAGACCCAAGGTAAACCGCTCAATCTGTTCTCTGAACGAGATCTTCTTGAATGAAGAGGCGGGTAGAAAAGAGCTCCAGAATCTTTCACAGTAAGCATGGATTGTATCTTTCTTGGTCATCCGAAGATGGTTCCAAGCAGCTCGTATATCTCGTTCATATTCTTGCGTCAACCAAGAAGAAATAAAAAGCTTCTTAAATTTCAGCCATTTAACTGGCGCAGTCTTGTTTAAAAGAAGCGTGGACCACCAAGTACGAGCATTCCTCTTGAAGTAAGAGGTAGCTCTCCGAATCTTGGAGTGCTCTGAATAGCGTCCTCCCGCGAAAGCGATGTCAAATTGCTATATAAAAGACAAAGCTTTCGAAGCATCTGAGTATCCTAATTCCTAAAAAAGTACCAAACTTGATCGAGAGGCCACCTTCCTTAAACTCTCGAACTTTCTTGCTTTTATCTTCGAGAAAGTCGTACTGGTTGGCTTTGTAAAAATTCTTCTTGTTCGCATAAAAGTTTCCATCATCGGAATCTGAGTTGTCTGTAGAGGAGTCCTCAGTAGAACTGTCAATCTTCGGGCGAGATTTAGCCTTCTTTGCCTTTTTCTTGCCCTTTCCGAAGCGTTGTTTCTTGCTTCGCTTTTTGCCTTTTCTATCTTCTTCGCTCGAATCTGAAGAGCTAGAAGAACTGTCAGAAGAAGAAGAAGAAGAAGAAGAAGAAGAATTGGGTACTCCTTCAAAGTGAACACGCTTATTCTGTTTCTTTGCTTTGTCAAATGTCGACTGGCGACCCAAATAACCCGGAAGTCAGTGCCTTTCTTTTGCTTTTTGCCGTGCTTTTTGGCTTTCCTTTGCGCGTCAAAAAGCTGAGCAATCCGTGCATCAACCACCTCTTCTAATTCCTTCTCTGAATATTTCTTGTGAGTAGAAGGTTTCTTGAGAGCGGGTTTCGCGGGTGCTCATGCACTTCCTGAAAAGAAGTCTCGCTCATATATTTTGCCAATTTCGGATCCTTTGCAAAACTGAGCATCATCTTTGTTGCATCGCCGATCAATTGACGACGCTTCATCTCTCTTTGCTCCGCTTGAGTAGGCCGAGGCGGGCCATACTCTCTATCGGAATCTTCGTTGTGATCCCTGCCCGCATCTCCAGATGCAGAGGGAGTCGACTGATCCTTGCGTGGAGCCATAGGTGCCGCGGAAAAAAAATTGGGGATCGGATTTCCCATAGAAGAGAAATCGGCCGTGCTTTGATACCACTATAACAGACTTGGACACTCCAAGTCAAGAATCACCACAACACCAAATAACCACCTCAAAACAATTCATAGATCACAATAGATTTGCACTGGCCCGGGGGAGTTCCGTGCCTAGAGATATTGGCCCCAAAGAGTGGCGCCCCTTTCGGTATTTCTTTATGTATTAAATCAATGTCAAAGTACAAAGAGCGGTTAGGGTTTCACTCTCAGACTCTGCGTCCAGATGCTCTGCAAAGTGAGCCCTAAACCGTTTACTTAAAGGTTACAAGGGATGCCCAAAAGCAAAGCCCCAAAAGCTTTCAAAAACAAAAGCAGAACTTCTCTCTCTCTCTCTCTCTCTCTCTCTCTCTCTCTCTCTCTCTCTCTCTCTCTCTCTCTCTCTCTCTCTCTCTCTGTGTCACGAGGACGTGGCAGTTATTAACCATGTCACAGAGATGTGGCAACTGCTAACCTTGGTTGTTGGTTTCTTTCCAATGGGGTTTATTTTATTTGTTTAAGACCCTCTTTTTGAAGTAGCAAACGGTCGGACATTGTATGGCCAATGTGAACGGTAGATTCACCCGCAGACGGGAAGGGGTCGACACTGGAATTCGTATGGTAAGAGGATGTCTAGGCTCAGAGCAAGATCATATAGGTCCCCCCGTCGCACTTAGCAAGTTGGTGGATACTAGGAAGTGAACTCAATTAAGGCGTAAAGTCAAGGTGGGACTACCAACAAAAAGTATCCGACAGTTGGGCCACATTGCATTTTTGGATGCGGTCCCAATGAGGATAGATGGTCAGAAGACCAGTGGGAGCCCAACGGAAGCATCTCCTAAAATTTAGGGAACTGCTATTTTGGGCCACGAAATGTGTTCGCGTCATTACCTTCGGTATGACTAGGGGAACACTTTACAACTCTGCCGCGAAGTCAACTGACGCACCAGTTGAGATATTTTTAGCAGGGAAAGCCCAAACTCGGAAACTGGGCGACGTGTCAGCTTGTGAGCGATTCTGCCACTCTGGGAGGCAAAAACGAGCTGCATATCATCAAAGGGGGCGCCATTTTCAGCCACAGGCGGATTGTAACAGGTACAGAAGCTATGGAATGCTTACCTTGCCCTCTATGCACAGTATGGTGACGGGAGTGATGCCCCGCACGCTACATACTGCTCTCTTTCTCCCCTACGTGCAGTTATGTGATGCCCCACAAGAGGGCTACTCATTTGACTGATGTACAGTTGTGTGGGTTCATGCTTTTGTGCTGAGGCAAGAGCCTCCTTGAGCAGGAACAGGGGTAGCTAACTGCTGCTCCAAAGCAGGCACTGGTGAGGGTCATAACCTCACCGTACAGGTGCAAAATCAGCGCTGTGTATGCGCTGTAATTTGACTGTTTTTCAGCCATACGGACGCCAGGATCATTGGGAATCGTGCCCCACTGGCAAAGGACAGTTAGGGGACTGTTTGGGGCTGAAAACAGGGCAAAAACCAGTAAATACAGCGTGCTGAATTTACTGTTTTTGGACAGGAATCAGAGGGTATACGATAGTGCAAGCGAGTTCCAGCAGGGGAATTGGTTTCGCGCAAGTTTTGGGGCTGTTATGTTGCCGAAATTTGGCCAAATCAAATGGTATCTAGGTGGATACACGTGAAGGATTCCCAGGACCTTACCTTGTAATTTACCCTCCTAAAGAATAAAGAAATACCGAAAGGGGCGCCAATTTTGGGGCCTACAGGTTGTCGGCGTCTGCTCGGAGCATTCTAGCTTCCGAGCCGTGTGTGTATTCAAGTGTTAACTCCCGTCGCAGGTTCTCTTTGCAAAGTGCTCTGTGTGTGTGTTTAAAGTAAAGAATTTCGGGTGAAAGCCAACGCCTACCACCCTACGGGCCGGTTTCATGGTTCCATTGCCGGGATAACAATCACTTTTTCCTCAAAGAGTGAGCCTGGATTGTTCAGGGTAAAGACACACTGCAAGAACGCGGGGATTACACTATGGCCGACAAGGGGAAGGGAATTATGGAAGAGGGTTCCTCTCCAAAGGACAGGCAGGAGATTCCTATGGTTTTTGAGATTGGCGAGAGCTCACGGCCACGACAGTCTGTACCTCCTGTCAACGTGAATGTCCCTGCAGTAGTACAGGGCTTTATGACAGGGCAACTTGAGGATGATGCGTTTAAGACTCAGTTAGTTGCCGCGGTGAATGTCTTTTCGCAGCTGGTGCAGAATCCGAGGTTTATGGAATTCTTGCAAGCGCCACCAGTGCAACAGCAAAATAGGCAACCTACGCCGCGTACGGAGCTTGTTGAAGCTCAAGCCCAGGTACTTCATGAGGCGCAGGAGGAAAGGGAACACTCGCATGTTGCGGAGTCGGGGGCTCCAAAGCAGATTCCTCCCGTGCTCGAACAGGTGGCTAGAACGCCTATTCCATAGGTTATGCCAGTTCAGCCCGCCACCTTTCAGAGCCAGCATGCTGTCTTGAATGGACAGGGAGCTGGATACCAGGCTATGCACTCAGTTTTTCCACCACCCACGGTACATCCTGGGTATTTCGGGGGTGGATTAGTGTTCCAAAGTATGGCTGGTTATGTGTCTGGAAGTCAGCCGTACATGCCAGGAACAGTGTTCGGGGGTATGCAAGGCATCATGCCAAACCCCATGTATGGTACTATCGGCATGCAGCAAGGTTTCCACGGCAACCAGGGCCAGTTTGGGGTGCCACAGGGTCATTTTGGCATGGCTGGTTTTTCTGGACAGCAGCCAGATATCGCACCTCTGACGCAAAATGTGAATGGCCAACACGTGCCGATCATGCCTAGTACAGTGCCCATGTTACAGACCATTCCGTATGACAATTTGGGGGCACTAGAGAAGCCGAAGGCTTACAAAGAAGGTGGTGCAGCGGTAAAGTTCAGTACCTTCAGTGGTTTCGAGGACAAGACAAAGGCACTCACTTTCCTCTAGCAGTTTGATACAGCTTATGCAGGAGGGAATTTTACAGAGGCCTCGAAGGTTAGGAAAGCTGCCACTTTCTTAAAGGACAATGAAACCGGCCTGTTCAATCCAAAAAGGGCGGTAGACTTTACTTTAAACCTTGATTTAGCTTTCACCCATTATTAGTCGTCTATTTTACCTGTATTTTCAAGACACAACAAAGGGGAGAGGGATACAGGCTGCTAGATTGCACCTGTATGAGTAGACAGACACCATATTGGCCCCTAACTTAGGCGCCCCTTTCGGTATTTCTTTATTGTTCATAAGAGGGAATAAACGCTGTGGTTCCTACAAGCTGCCCCGCACAAACTCGGCTGAATTTCCACTGTTCCAGCCCGATTTCGGCAGCATAACTGTACTAGAACCCTTCACGGTCAGTATTCCCACGCATTGACTGACTTTCCCGACGCATACGGGCACTTTGCAAAACCTGGCGAGAATCTGCAGCACGCTGAATTCTCTGTTTTCAGCCCTGAAAATGCTCCAGATCGCCTGTACAGCGGTCCCCTTGCGTCCCCGAACCTCCTGGGGGTATTAGGGTCCGTTTAGGGCCAAAACCCTAAACCTGCAAAAATACACAGCAGGCTGTAATTCACTGTTTCGGGCTCCGTTTCGCGTGCCGGTCGCATCCCTAGCAAGTCCTCGAGCTCCCGCACCTGTAGGGCTACTTGCCCTTTGAATCGGACGAGATTTCTGGCGTGAAACCTCTCCGAATTCACCTGTACCTGCGGGGGGATTAGCCGCTAGCTAATCCAGTACCTGTGCAAGAGGCTCTTGCCTCGGCAATCGCGCATGAACCCACACAACTGTACATTGGTCAAATGAAGAGCCCACTAGAGGGGCATAACATACTGCCAAAGGGGAGAGAGAGGGCAGTGCGTAGCGTGCAGGGCATCACTCCTGGCACCGCACTGTGCATAAGAGGGAAAGCAAGCACTCCATAGCTCTTAACCTGTGACAGAGACTTGCAAAATGAGCCTCCCAGCTATAAATCACGTTTTTGCCTTCTCTATAAGTAGTAAACTGGCCTCAGAGTGCCAAGTGTCACTCATTTGTGCATTTTCCCGCTTTAGACCCTCGGGTCTAAAAATATCTCACCTGCAGCCTCTGTTGACTTGGCCACAGAGTAACAAAATGATCCCCATGTCAAACTGCACGTAATGACGCGAAGACATTTTCAGGTCCCAAAATAGCAGTTCCCTAAATTTTAGGAGATGCTGCCATTATATCTTTCTAGGTCATCCGACCCTCTTTGTACACTGTGGCCACATCCAAAACTGAAATGTAGCCTCTGTAGCAAAGGATTCCACTTTGGCTAGTCAATGACCCCACTTGGCTAACCATAGTCCTTGTCCAACCTTAGTGCTCTCTTGCCCTCAGGCCTGGACTCCCTCTGGACAGTTCCACACTAGCTATGCAATGCAGGGCAGTTAGATTTCCCGAGGGGTGTTTCCAAAAAGTGAAAGTAAATAGATAATAAGAAAGAAATCAACAAAAAGGATAGATAGTAGTCACACGCTGGTGACATACCCCCCTCTTGAAATCTCAAACGTCCTCGTTTGCATCTATGTCGTACATGCTTACTGTCAACACTGATGTATTCAACACCTGTCGACACATATACGACACATACATGCTCATTGTCAACCCTGGTGTATTCAACACCTCGTCGACTCATGTATTGCCTGCGTGTGAACCCTGTCCCAATGACATAGTGGTAGCTTCGCACTCTGCCATTGCTTTGAGTCACTAACTTTCCAATGACAAAATGGTAGCTGCACATTTTGCCACTGTCTTATAGTACACGTTGGATCCCGTAACACTTTCGAGCATACCCAAACCGACAGTTTAAGAATGCAGTTACACATGTACTCCTGAATAGAAGCAACCATTGTATCCTTGACAAACTGACAAGAAATACTCACTTCTATAGCACTAACCAAACTTTTGGACATTCCATAAGAGCAATTGCCAAACTGACAATCTGTACAGCTCTAACATTCATGTAACAGGTATTTCATTTGAGCTCACTTTAAATACCATGTACATCATTTGTTTCAGAAGCCATTGTCACACTGACAATCCATGTAGCTTTGAAACTCAAGGGGTCAAGGTAGGTTGCAAATCGAAGGCTTCCAGGTAAAGTGATAACACAGTTGGTGACTCTGCAAGTTCACCTTCTTCCATCCACTTAGCATCCATTGGTGGATAGTTTCTGAACTTTACCAAGTAACGCCTAGCAACCTTGCCTTTCACTTTCCTTTCTTTGTGTGCCAAAATCTGTTCAGGGACCAAGATCTCGTCAAGTTCCTCGACTTCCGGCTGATCTTCAGCTGGAATAGCTTCTGGCACATCACCCACATAGGGTCTGAGAAGACTCACATGAAACGCATTGTGAATCTTCCAACTGTCAGGCAATTTCAGCCTATATGCAACATCACTGATTATGTCGCACACTTGAAAAGGCCCATAGTAACGCATGCTGAGCTTTGGAAACAGTCTTTCCTTGCCCTTCATCTTCTTTAACCTTGCCTTTTCAAACCGTAGAAGCACCCAATCACCAAGTGAATATACCACTTCACGACGGTGACGATCAGCTGCTTTCTTTTGCTTTGCCTGAGTTCTTTCTAAGGCCACTTTGACCTTCTTGTACATTTCATCCATGTCTTGAACATACTTATCTGCTTCAAATATCTTATCCTTTGTATGCAGTATGGGAGGAATTTTCTTGCCACCTTCAACTATCTCAAAAGGTGCCTTGCCAGTTGATGAATGCACTGTATTATTGTATGCATACTCCACCAATGGCAAATACTGCTCCCACTTTCCTTTATGCTCTGACACATAGCACTTCAGCAGATCTAGGACAGTAGAATTTGCCTCTTCTGACTGCCCATCTGTTTGAGGATGAAATGACGAAGAGAATTTGAGCGTGGTACCCATATTCTCAAACAAGCCTTTCCAGAACAAACTAGTCATGCGTGGATCACGGTCGCTAATAATCGACTGTGGCATGCCATGATACTTGAAAATATTGCTCATAAACAAGCGTGCCATCTGATCTGGCTTTATCTTCTTCCTGACAGGAATAAAATGAGCCTGTTTGCTGAATCTGCAAATAATGGTCCAAATACCATCATTTCCTGTCTGCGTTCTCGGAAGATCAAAGATAAAATCCATAGCAATACTTTCCCATGGTTTATCTGGAATAGGTAGTGGTTGCAATAACCCTGGTGCCTTTTGCCTGTCAAACTTGACCTTTTGGCATATTAGGCATTCTCGCACAAAGGCATCCACATCCCTTCTCAATGTAGGCCAATAGAAGAATGTCTCAACCGCTTTAACTGTAGCATCGATACCACGATGCCCTGCATACGGTGGGACATGACTCTCTTCCATAACTTTGCGTCGCAATGGCTTTGTGACACACAATCTGCCATGCATCATCATGAACCCGTCTTTAAGAAGATAGTGTTCATGACGTTGTCCATCCATTAGTTGCTCGAAGACCCTTGCAAAATCTTCATCATTTGCATACTGTTCTCTCATATCATCAAGTTCATGATGATAAGGAATCGACACAGCTGAAATTTGTGGCTTCCTTGACAAGGCATCGGCCACAACATTCTTCTTGCCTTCCACATGCACAATCTGAAAATGGAACATGGACAAGATATTTGCCCATCGCATATGCTTCTCAGATAACTTTGTTTGTGTCAAGAAGTATCGCAAGGTCTGATGGTCCGTTTGGACAACGAAATCTGCACCTAGCAGGTAGTGTTTCCAACTTAAGAGCGCATGAATCACAGCCAGTAACTCTTTCTCATAGACCTGCATGGTCATCTCTGGCCCTTGCAAAATTCTGCTCTCATAGGCTACTACCCTGCCATCTTGCATTAGCACAGCACCAATGCTACTACCGCAGGCATCACATTGGACCACAAATGACTTCCTAAGATCTGGCAAGACAATGACTGGATCTGAAGTCATCTTTTCCTTTAAGAGATTAAAAGCTGAAATCTCTTTCTGTGTCCATCTGAAGGTGACTGCCTTCTTTTGAAGAGCATGTAAAGGTGAAGCAATCTCAGCGAAATTTCGAATAAACCTTCTGTAATAGGAGCATAGTCCCAAAAAGCTTCGGACATCATGCACCGTCTTCAAATTTGGCCATGACTTGATCGCTTCGACTTTTGCAGGATCCATTCTGACACCATCCTTTGAGACAATGTGTCCCAGAAAGTGAATCTCTTCCAGAAAAAACTCACTTTTCTTTGCATTGATGAGCAACCTATGACTGCGTAGCTCTTTGAACACAATGGCCAAGTGATGCCTATGCTCCTCTTCATTCTTTGAGTAGACTATCATGTCATCAAAGAATGTACCAACAAACTGCTGGTGTGGACGGAAAATTCTGTCCATCATCCTATTAAACGTAGCAGGAGCATTTGTGAGACCAAAGGGCATCACTAAAAATTCGTAAAGGCCAAACGTTGTTCTAAAAGCAGTCTTGTGCACATCCTCTGATCTAATGCGGATCTGATGATACCCACTCTTTAGATCTATCCTGCTAAACATAGCTGCTCCTTCTAATTTGTCCATAATATCATCAATTCTAGGTATAGGGAACCTATTCTTGATGGTATTCTTGTTCAGTGCACGGTAGTCGATGCACATACGCCATGAGCCATCTTTTTTCTGCACCAACAACACTGGAGAACAGAATGGAGATGAACTGGGCTGAATCAGCCCTTTTTCTAACAGCTCCTGTACTTGGCCCATTATCTCTTTCTGCTGAGCCGCACTAACCCTGTACGGAGGCTTATTTGGTGGGCTACAGCCTGGCACCAAATCTATCGCATGGTCCTCGGGTCTCTCTAGCGGTAATTGAGACGGTAATGAATCGGAAAAACAGTCACTATACTGTTGTAAAAACATTGACCTTTCTTTATCTAGCACAGATAAATTTGATTCATCACAATCTGACACTTCACGTGCAAAAACCAAGTACGCAGAAAGATGCTTTTTCATTACAGAAGTAATAGCAGAAGCTGATACAGTAGGAATAGACTCCCCTTTAAGCTTTACATCCAGAATGTGAGTCTTTCCCCTGCTCTGTACAGTGATCTTTTTGTTGTAGGCATCCATGATTCCCTGTACACGAAACAACCAAGGAATACCTAACAACACATCACATCCGTCCAGTGGCATGATGTAAAATTCTTCAGCATCTACATAGGACTGGATATGTAGACGCAACTTTCCAATGATGGGTGTCACAGCCTCTGTATGGCCAGGACATGCCAAACCTGCCTCTGCTGTATACCCCATCTCTTCAGGTCTGATTCCCAACTTTGAAGCCAATTCTGGGGAAATAAAGTTGGCTTTGGCACCTGGATCAAAGAAGATAAGCACTGTTTGATCCCTGACCTTTCCCCATGCTCTGCAAAGCTCACTTGCATCCGAATTTGGCTTATCGCCCACCATATCTGGCACTAGACCAGCCATGGGCTTCTTTCCTTTCTTGTCTTCCTTGTCTTCAGAATCAGCTGGCCTTTTCTTTGTAGGACAGTTGTAAGCAATGTGGCCAGGCTGCTCACATATAAAGCATTTGTTCTCTGTCCTCAGGACCTTCTTTTGCTCTTCTGACTTGCGAGGAAAACGTCTTTTCCATTTCTTTGCTGGTCCTTTTTCTGATTCAGCCGTAGCTTTGTCTTTCCCTGCGTTGGCTGACTCCTGAATCCCTTTAGGAGCCTCATTGGGAACGTGCTTCTTGGCTGAATTTTTCTTGCCTGATCCTGCCTTGACGCCAGTGTTAAATTCACAATCTTCTCCCTTGAGCAAACCATTGCCAGTGTTTGCTACCTCGATGAGCTGCGTCAAAGTAGTGACTTTGGTCTTTGTGCAGTATTTTCTCAATCCTTTGGGTAGGCCACAACAGTATTTTTCAATCTGTTCTGTCAATGGCACAAACCTATAGGAAGTTACTGGAAGTAGAGCTTTCCAAAACTTCCGATTGTAATCATCCAGATTTCTGCAAGTGGCAGCATTAAGCTGGTGCCATTCTGTCATGACATCTGCTTCGAAATCATCAGATAACCATGCTGCTGCAAAAATCTGCTTGAAGTAAATCCATGTGGACGGAGCTTGCCCTTGAAGCAATAAAGTTGTCCACCATTGTCCCGCATTCCCTGTCAAGAAAGTGGCTGCCTTGCGGACCTTTGAAGCCTCTGTAAAGTTTCCCCCTGCATAGGCCTTATCAAACTGCTGGAGGAATGAAAGAGCCTTCTTCCTGTCATCAAACCCTGTAAAGGTCGTGAATGACACTCCTTTGCCACCTTCTTTGTACGGAGTTGGCCTCTCCAGCGGCGTTAAATTGTCATATGGAAGTGACTGAAACATGGGAACACTAATAGGGTTCATCTGTGTTCCTTGGCCGCTATTAACTTGACCTGGAAATGCCATATTTGGCTGCTGATTTGTAATTCCAGCCATACCAAAATTTGCTTGTGGCATCCCAAATTGTCCCTGAGTGCTTTGAAACCCTGGTTGCATACCCATGACACTGTACATGGGGTTAGGCATCATCGTTTGAGCACCCGCAAACACTGTTCCTGGCGTATAAAACTGATTTCCAGGTGCATGACCAGCCATGCTCTGAAATACCGATCCACCTCCAAAATAGCCAGGGTGTACTGAAGGTGGTGGGAAGACCTGTTGCATAGCCTGTAAGTTGCTTCCCTGCCCATTAGAACCAGCTATAGGCTGCTGAAAGGTGGCGGGCTGAATTGGTACAGCTTGAAAAACTGGCATCTCAGCCACCTGTTCTTGCACCTTAGGCATACGTTGTGGAGACTGCATGTTCTCCGTCAAGTGTACAGGTGTTTCCATTGACTGTGCGGTATGAATCACCTGTGTTCGAGCCTTAACAGGCTTTTGAATATGATCCAGTGACCCAACTTGCTGAGACGGAACCGGAGGTTGCAGAAAGGCTAAAAACCTCGGATTCTGCATTACTTGTGTGAACATAGCCACAGCAGTAGCCAACTGGGTCCTGAATATATCATCATCAGTCTGTGGTGGTCTTGAGGACTCACCCACTTCATGTGTCTGTTGACCCTGTGAAGAGGAAACCTCTTCAGTCACATCATCTGGTCTGTCAGCCATAATTACAATTCCCTGTGTCTCGTCTATGATCCCCTGTGTCTTCAAGCCGAAAACTGCCCAAGGCTCACTTCTATGGAAAAAAGTGATTTAATCCCGTCGATGGAACCATGAAACCGGCCTGTTCAATCCAAAAAGGGCGGTAGACTTTACTTTAAACCTTGATTTAGCTTTCACCCATTATTAGTCGTCTATTTTACCTGTATTTTCAAGACACAACAAAGGGGAGAGGGATACAGGCTGCTAGATTGCACCTGTATGAGTAGACAGACACCATATTGGCCCCTAACTTAGGCGCCCCTTTCGGTATTTCTTTATTGTTCATAAGAGGGAATAAACGCTGTGGTTCCTACAAGCTGCCCCGCACAAACTCGGCTGAATTTCCACTGTTCCAGCCCGATTTCGGCAGCATAACTGTACTAGAACCCTTCACGGTCAGTATTCCCACGCATTGACTGACTTTCCCGACGCATACGGGCACTTTGCAAAACCTGGCGAGAATCTGCAGCACGCTGAATTCTCTGTTTTCAGCCCTGAAAATGCTCCAGATCGCCTGTACAGCGGTCCCCTTGCGTCCCCGAACCTCCTGGGGGTATTAGGGTCCGTTTAGGGCCAAAACCCTAAACCTGCAAAAATACACAGCAGGCTGTAATTCACTGTTTCGGGCTCCGTTTCGCGTGCCGGTCGCATCCCTAGCAAGTCCTCGAGCTCCCGCACCTGTAGGGCTACTTGCCCTTTGAATCGGACGAGATTTCTGGCGTGAAACCTCTCCGAATTCACCTGTACCTGCGGGGGGATTAGCCGCTAGCTAATCCAGTACCTGTGCAAGAGGCTCTTGCCTCGGCAATCGCGCATGAACCCACACAACTGTACATTGGTCAAATGAAGAGCCCACTAGAGGGGCATAACATACTGCCAAAGGGGAGAGAGAGGGCAGTGCGTAGCGTGCAGGGCATCACTCCTGGCACCGCACTGTGCATAAGAGGGAAAGCAAGCACTCCATAGCTCTTAACCTGTGACAGAGACTTGCAAAATGAGCCTCCCAGCTATAAATCACGTTTTTGCCTTCTCTATAAGTAGTAAACTGGCCTCAGAGTGCCAAGTGTCACTCATTTGTGCATTTTCCCGCTTTAGACCCTCGGGTCTAAAAATATCTCACCTGCAGCCTCTGTTGACTTGGCCACAGAGTAACAAAATGATCCCCATGTCAAACTGCACGTAATGACGCGAAGACATTTTCAGGTCCCAAAATAGCAGTTCCCTAAATTTTAGGAGATGCTGCCATTATATCTTTCTAGGTCATCCGACCCTCTTTGTACACTGTGGCCACATCCAAAACTGAAATGTAGCCTCTGTAGCAAAGGATTCCACTTTGGCTAGTCAATGACCCCACTTGGCTAACCATAGTCCTTGTCCAACCTTAGTGCTCTCTTGCCCTCAGGCCTGGACTCCCTCTGGACAGTTCCACACTAGCTATGCAATGCAGGGCAGTTAGATTTCCCGAGGGGTGTTTCCAAAAAGTGAAAGTAAATAGATAATAAGAAAGAAATCAACAAAAAGGATAGATAGTAGTCACACGCTGGTGACATGACAATGCGCTTACATGGTGGACGACATTGTTAATGCAAGGACAGGCACCCGCCACTTGGGTTTACTTCAAGCAAATGTTTGCATCTGCTTGGCTATCAAATGAATTTGAAGCCGATGTCCTGACAGATTGGCAGCAGCTTACGGCAGCTTCGTGCAAGAGCTTGCTGGAGTACAATAGGAGGTTTTGTAAATCATTACTCCAGTGACCTCCTACAGATTTGTGCCACTGACAGAGCAGATAGAGAAGTATTGTTGTGGGTTGCCTAAAGGGCTTCGCGATTATTGTACAAAGAATAGAGTGGCTACCCTCACTCAGCTTATGGAAGTTGCGAACACTGGTCTTGCCCTGTTGAAAGGAGAGGACAGTGGATTTCCGAGCAGTGATAAAGGAGGGCAGCAAAAGAAAAATTCAGCAAAGAAGCCCTTTGTGAAAACGGCTCCTGATGCGTCACAGGGGTCTGAACAGGCCACCAAAGACAAGGATTCAGCTGGGACTTCTGGAGCGCAGGCAAAGAAATAGAAAAGGAAGCCTTTTGTGCGCAAGTCGCTCGAGGAAAAGAAGGTCCTAATGGCTGAGAACAAATGCTTTATATGCGAGCAGCCTTGTCATATTTCTATCAATTGTCCACAAAGGAAAAGGCCAGCTGACTCAGAGGATAAAGAAGACCAGAAAGGCAAGAAACCTAAACCCACGGCAGGTTTAGTGCCAGACATGGTGGGTGACAGGCCCAACACAGATGCCAGTGAGTTATGCAGGGCATGGGGTAAAGTTAGGGATCAGACGGCACTCATCTTCTTTGATCCAGGTGCCAAAGCCAACTTTATCTCACCAGAGTTAGCTATGAAGCTGGGCATCAAAGCTGAAGAGATGGGGTACACAGCAGAGGCAGGGTTGGCATGTCCTGGCCACTCAGAGTGTGTTACTCCCATCATTGGAAAACTGCGTCTGCATATTCAGTCGTATGTGGACACTGAAGAGTTTTACATCATGCCGCTGGAAGGTTGTGACGCCTTGTTGGGGATCCCGTGGATCTTCCGAGTACATGGAGTTTTGGATGCCTACAACAAAAAGATCACTGTACAGCATAGGGGCAAAACTCACATCTTGGATGTAAAGCTTAAATGAGAGTCAGTCCCTATTGTATCTGCTTCTGCTATCACTTCTGTAATAAAGAATCATCTTTCTGTGTACTTGATTTTTGCACGTGATGTCTCAGATAGGGATCAGTCAAATTTATCTGTGTTAGATAAAGAAAGGTCAGCATTTTTGCAAAAGTTTAGTGACTGTTTTTCTGATTCATTACCGTCGCAATTACCGCCAGAGAGACCTGAGGACCATCGGATAGATTTGGTGCCAGGGTGTAGCCCACCAAATAGACCTCCCTACAGGGTTAGTGCGGCGCAGCAGAAAGAGATTATGGGCCAGGTTGAGGAGTTATTAGAGAAGGGGCTGATTCAGCCTAGTTCTTCACCCTTTTGCTCCCCAGTGCTCCTAGTGCAGAAGAAGGATGGCTCATGGCGCATGTGTATTGATTACCGTGCGTTGAATAAGAATACCATCAAGAATAGGTTTCCTATTCCTCGCATTGATGATATTCTCGATCGTTTAGAGGGTGCTGCAATTTTCAGCAGGATAGACCTGAAGAGTGGGTACCATCAGATTCGTATAAGCCCAGAGGATGTGCACAAGACTGCGTTTAGAACGACATTTGGTCTTTATGAGTTTCTAGTCATGCCGTTTGGGCTAACAAATGCTCCTGCCACGTTCAACAGAATGATGGACCGGATTTTCCGCTCGCATCAACAGTTTGTTGGAACATTCTTCGATGACATGATTGTGTATTCGAAGAATGAAGAGGAGCATAGGCGTCACTTGACCATTGTGTTCGAAGAGTTGCGCAGTCACAGGTTACTTGTCAATCCTAAGAAAAGTGAATTCTTCCTTGAAGAGATCCACTTTCTGGGCCACATAGTCTCAAAGGATGGTGTTAGAATGGATCCCGCAAAGGTCGAAGCTATCAAGACATGGCCAGACTTGAAGACTGTGCACGATGTCAGAAGCTTCTTGGGACTGTGTTTGTCACGAGGACGTGGCAGTTATTAACCATGTCACAGAGATGTGGCAACTGCTAACCTTGGTTGTTGGTTTCTTTCCAATGGGGTTTATTTTATTTATTTTGAGACCCTCTTTTTGAAGTAGCAAACGGTCGGACATTGTATGGCCAATGTGAACGGTAGATTCACCCGCAGACGGGAAGTGGTCGGCACTGGAATTCGTATGGTAAGAGGATGTCTAGGCTCAGAGCAAGATCATATAGGTCCCCCCGTCGCACTTAGCAAGTTGGTGGATACTAGGAAGTGAACTCAATTAAGGCGTAAAGTCAAGGTGGGACTACCAACCAAAAGTATCCGACAGTTGGGCCACATTGCATTTTTGGATGCGGTCCCAATGAGGATAGATGGTCAGAAGACCAGTGGGAGCCCAACGGAAGCATCTCCTAAAATTTAGGGAACTGCTATTTTGGGCCACGAAATGTGTTCGCGTCATTACCTTCGGTATGACTAGGGGAACACTTTACAACTCTGCCGCGAAGTCAACTGACGCACCAGTTGAGATATTTTTAGCAGGGAAAGCCCAAACTCTGATACTGGGCGACGTGTCAGCTTGTGAGCGATTCTGCCACTCTGGGAGGCAAAAACGAGCTGCATATCATCAAAGGGGGCGCCATTTTCAGCCACAGGCGGATTGCAACAGGTACAGAAGCTATGGAATGCTTACCTTGCCCTCTATGCACAGTATGGTGACGGGAGTGATGCCCCGCACGCTACATACTGCTCTCTTTCTCCCCTACGTGCAGTTATGTGATGCCCCACAAGAGGGCTACTCATTTGACTGATGTACAGTTGTGTGGGTTCATGCTTTTGTGCTGAGGCAAGAGCCTCCTTGAGCAGGAACAGGGGTAGCTAACTGCTGCTCCAAAGCAGGCACTGGTGAGGGTCATAACCTCACCGTACAGGTGCAAAATCAGCGCTGTGTATGCGCTGTAATTTGACTGTTTTTCAGCCATACGGACGCCAGGATCATTGGGAATCGTGCCCCACTGGCAAAGGACAGTTAGGGGACTGTTTGGGGCTGAAAACAGGGCAAAAACCAGTAAATACAGCGTGCTGAATTTACTGTTTTTGGACAGGAATCAGAGGGTATACGACAGTGCAAGCGAGTTCCAGCAGGGGAATTGGTTTCGCGCAAGTTTTGGGGCTGTTATGTTGCCGAAATTTGGCCAAATCAAATGGTATCTAGGTGGATACACGTGAAGGATTCCCAGGACCTTGCCTTGTAATTTACCCTCCTAAAGAATAAAGAAATACCGAAAGGGGCGCCAATTTTGGGGCCTACAGGTTGTCGGCGTCTGCTCGGAGCATTCTAGCTTCCGAGCCGTGTGTGTATTCAAGTGTTAACTCCCGTCGCAGGTTCTCTTTGCAAAGTGCTCTGTGTGTGTGTTTAAAGTAAAGAATTTCGGGTGAAAGCCAACGCCTACCGCCCTATGGGCCGGTTTCATGGTTCCATTGCCGGGATATCAATCACTTTTTCCTCAAAGAGTGAGCCTGGATTGTTCAGGGTAAAGACACACAGTGCAAGAACGCGGGGATTACACTATGGCCGACAAGGGGAAGGGAATTATGGAAGAGGGTTCCTCTCCAAAAGGACAGGCAGGAGATTCCTATGGTTTTTGAGATTGGCGAGAGCTCACGGCCACGTCAGTCTGTACCTCCTGTCAACGTGAATGTCCCTGCAGTAGTACAGGGCTTTATGACAGGGCAACTTGAGGATGATGCGTTTAAGACTCAGTTAGTTGCCGCGGTGAATGTCTTTTCGCAGCTGGTGCAGAATCCGAGGTTTATGGAATTCTTGCAAGCGCCACCAGTGCAACAGCAAAATAGGCAACCTATGCCGCGTACGGAGCTTGTTGAAGCTCAAGCCCAGGTACTTCATGAGGCGCAGGAGGAAAGGGAACACTCGCATGTTGCGGAGTCGGGGGCTCCAAAGCAGATTCCTCCCGTGCTTGAACAGGTGGCTAGAACGCCTATTCCACAGGTTATGCCAGTTCAGCCCGCCACCTTTCAGAGCCAGCATGCTGTCTTGAATGGACAGGGAGCTGGATACCAGGCTATGCACTCAGTTTTTCCACCACCCACGGTACATCCTGGGTATTTCGGGGGTGGATCAGTGTTCCAAAGTATGGCTGGTTATGCGTCTGGAAGTCAGCCGTACATGCCAGGAACAGTGTTCGGGGGTATGCAAGGCATCATGCCAAACCCCATGTATGGTACTATCGGCATGCAGCAAGGTTTCCACGGCAACCAGGGCCAGTGTGGGGTGCGACAGGGTCATTTTGGCATGGCTGGTTTTTCTGGACAGCAGCCAGATATCGCACCTCTGACGCAAAATGTGAATGGCCAACACGTGCCGATCATGCCTAGTACAGTGCCCATGTTACAGACCATTCCGTATGACAATTTGGGGGCACTAGAGAAGCCGAAGGCTTACAAAGAAGGTGGTGCAGCGGTAAAGTTCAGTACCTTCAGTGGTTTCGAGGACAAGACAAAGGCACTCACTTTCCTCCAGCAGTTTGATACAGCTTATGCGGGAGGGAATTTTACAGAGGCCTCGAAGGTTAGGAAAGCTGCCACTTTCTTAAAGGACAATGCGCTTACATGGTGGACGACATTGTTAATGCAAGGACAGGCACCCGCCACTTGGGTTTACTTCAAGCAAATGTTTGCATCTGCTTGGCTATCAAATGAATTTGAAGCCGATGTCCTGACAGATTGGCAGCAGCTTACGGCAGCTTCGTGCAAGAGCTTGCTGGAGTACAATAGGAGGTTTTGTAAAGCATTACTCTCAGTGACCTCCTACAGATTTGTGCCACTGACAGAGCAGATAGAGAAGTATTGTTGTGGGTTGCCTAAAGGGCTTTGCGATTATTGTACAAAGAATAGAGTGGCTACCCTTACTCAGCTTATGGAAGTTGCGAACACTGGTCTTGCCCTGTTGAAAGGAGAGGACAGTGGATTTCCGAGCAGTGATAAAGGAGGGCAGCAAAAGAAAAATTCAGCGAAGAAGCCCTTTGTGAAAACGGCTCCTGATGCGTCACAGGGGTCTGAACAGGCCACCAAAGACAAGGATTCAGCTGGGACTTCTGGAGCGCAGGCAAAGAAACAGAAAAGGAAGCCTTTTGTGCGCAAGTCGCTCGAGGAAAAGAAGGTCCTAATGGCTAAGAACAAATGCTTTATATGCGAGCAGCCTGGTCATATTTCTATCAATTGTCCACAAAGGAAAAGGCCAGCTGACTCAGAGGATAAAGAAGACCAGAAAGGCAAGAAACCTAAACCCACGGCAGGTTTAGTGCCAGACATGGTGGGTGACAGGCCCAGCACAGATGCCAGTGAGTTATGCAGGGCATGGGGTAAAGTTAGGGATCAGACGGCACTCATCTTCTTTGATCCAGGTGCCAAAGCCAACTTTATCTCACCAGAGTTAGCTATGAAGCTGGGCATCAAAGCTGAAGAGATGGGGTACACAGCAGAGGCAGGGTTGGCATGTCCTGGCCACTCAGAGTGTGTTACTCCCATCATTGGAAAACTGCGTCTGCATATTCAGTCGTATGTGGACACTGAAGAGTTTTACATTATGCCGCTGGAAGGTTGTGACGCCTTGTTGGGGATCCCGTGGATGTTCCGAGTGCATGGAGTCTTGGATGCCTACAACAAAAAGATCACTGTACAGCATAGGGGCAAAACTCACATCTTGGATGTAAAGCTTAAAGGAGAGCCAGTCCCTATTGTATCTGCTTCTGCTATCACTTCTGTAATAAAGAATAATCTTTCTGTGTACTTGATTTTTGCACGTGATGTCTCAGATAGGGATCAGTCAAATTTATCTGTGTTAGATAAAGAAAGGTCAGCATTTTTGCAAAAGTTTAGTGATTGTTTTTCTGATTCATTACCGTCGCAATTACCGCCAGAGAGACCTGAGGACCATCGGATAGATTTGGTGCCAGGGTGTAGCCCACCAAATAGACCTCCCTACAGGGTTAGTGCGGCGCAGCAGAAAGAGATTATGGGCTAGGTTGAGGAGTTATTAGAGAAAGGGCTGATTCAGCCTAGTTCTTCACCCTTTTGCTCCCCAGTGCTCCTAGTGCAGAAGAAGGATGGCTCATGGCGCATGTGTATTGATTACTGTGCGTTGAATAAGAATACCATCAAGAATAGGTTTCCTATTCCTCGCATTGATGATATTCTCGATCGTTTAGAGGGTGCTGCAATTTTCAGCAGGATAGACCTGAAGAGTGGGTACCATCAGATTCGTATAAGCCCAGAGGATGTGCACAAGACTGCGTTTAGAACGACATTTGGTCTTTATGAGTTTCTAGTGATGCCGTTTGGGCTAACAAATGCTCCTGCCACGTTCAACAGAATGATGGACCGGATTTTCCGCTCGTATCAACAGTTTTTTGGAACATTCTTCGATGACATGATTGTGTATTCGAAGAATGAAGAGGAGCATAGGCGTCACTTGACCATTGTGTTCGAAGAGTTGCGCAGTCACAGGTTACTTGTCAATCCTAAGAAAAGTGAATTCTTCCTTGAAGAGATCCACTTTCTGGGCCACATAGTCTCAAAGGATGGTGTTAGAATGGATCCCGCAAAGGTCGAAGCTATCAAGACATGGCCAGACTTGAAGACTGTGCACGATGTCAGAAGCTTCTTGGGATTGTGTTCCTACTATAGAAGGTTTATCAGAAATTTTGCAGAGATAGCATCGCCTCTTCACGCATTGCAAAAGAAAGAGGTCACTTTCAGATGGACCCAAAAAGAGATTTCAGCTTTTAGTCTCTTAAAGGAAAAGTTGACTTCAGATCCAATTATTGTTTTGCCAGATCTCAGGAAGTCATTTGTGGTCCAATGTGACGCGTGTGGCAGTAGCATCGGAGCAGTGCTAATGCAAGATGGACGGGTAGTAGCATATGAAAGCCGAATTTTGCAAGGGCCAGAGAGGACTATGCAAGTCTATGAGAAAGAACTCTTGGCCGTTATTCATGCGCTTTCTAGCTGGAAGCACTACCTCTTAGGTGCTGATTTTGTTGTCCAAACAGATCATCAGACCTTGCGATACTTCTTGACACAGTCAAAGTTATCCGAAAAGCATATGCGATGGGCAAACATTCTTTCCATGTTCCACTTCCAGATTATGCATGTGGAAGGCAAGAAGAATGTTGTGGCTGATGCGTTATCAAGAAAGCCACAAATTTCAGCTGTGTCAATTCCTTATCATCATGAGTTAGATGACATGAAGGAACAGTATACTGCTGATGAAGATTTTGCAAGGATCTTTGAACAGTTACAAGAGGGGCAACATCACGAGCACTACCTCCTCAGAGATGGTTTTATGATGATGCATGGCAGACTTTGTGTCACTAGGCCATTGCGACATAAGGTCATGGAAGAGAGTCATGTCCCACCGTATGCAGGGCATCGTGGCATTGATGCAACAGTTAAAGCGGTAGAGACGTTCTTCTATTGGCCTACCTTGAGGAGAGATGTGGATGCCTTTGTGCGAGCATGCATAGTTTGCCAAAAGGTCAAGTTTGACAGGCAAAAGGCACCAGGGTTGTTACAACCACTGCCGATTCCGGATAAGCCATGGGAAAGCATTGCTATGGACTTTATCTTTGATCTTCCAAGGACGCCAACAGGGAATGATGGTATATGGACCATTATTTGCAGGTTCAGCAAGCAGGCCCATTTTATCCCTGTCAGGAAGAAGATAAAATCTGATCAGATGGCACGCTTGTTCATGTACAATGTGTTTAAGTACCATGGTATGCCACAATCGATTATCAGTGATCGTGATCCTCGCATGACCAGTTTGTTCTGGAGAGGATTGTTTGAGAACATGGGTACTACGCTCAAGTTCTCGTCTTCGTTTCATCCACAAACTGATGGACAGTCAGAAGAGGCCAATTCTACTGTCTTAGATCTGCTGAAATGCTATGTGTCAGATAATAAGGGCAAGTGGGAACAGTATTTGCCTATGCTTGAGTATGCGTACAATAATACGGTGCATTCGTCTACTGGCAAAGCACCTTTTGAAATTGTTGAAGGCGGCAAAAAGGTTCCTCCCATTTTGCACACAAAGGACAAGATCTTTGAGGCAGATCGATATGTTGAGAACATGGATGAGATGTATAAGAAGATTAAAGTTGCCTTGGAGAAGACTCAGGCAAAACAGAAAAAGGCTGCTGATCGTCACCGTCGTGAATTGCTACTATCACCTGGTGATTGGGTTCTCTTAAGGTTCGAAAAGGCAAGATTAAAGAAGATGAAGGGCAAGGAACGGCTGTTTCCTAAGCTCAGCATGCGTTACTATGGGCCTTTTCAAGTGCTTGACAAGATCAGCGATGTGGCTTACAGGCTGAAATTGCCTGATGCGTGGAAGATTCATAATGCGTTTCACGTGAGTCTTCTAAGACCCTTTGTGGGTGATGTGCCAGAAGATATGCCAGTTGAGGATCAGCCAGAAGTTGAGGAACTTGATGAGATCCTGGTACCTGAGCAAGTTTTGGCACATAAGGACAGAAAAGTTAAAGGACAAGTTGCAAGACGCTATTTGGTGAAGTTCAAGAACTATCCGCCTATGGATGCAAAGTGGATGGAAGAGCATGAACTGTCAGAGTCACCAAATGTATTGCAGCTTTACCTTGAAGCCTTTGGGTTACAGCCTACTTATGCCCCAACCCAACGTGTGCAAAGGAGGGGTAATGATAGAGCTAGTACATCAAATGTACATATGAATTCAGTGCCATAGATGGAAATGGCAAAAGTATGAAGGCCTCATTAAGTCATTTGTATCTATGTATGTTACGACCTTTCTTGCGGATACATGCGATGATAAAAGAGTGTTAATAGCACAAGATCATCAGTGGCGTGTATTTATGGTATGCAATCGAGGACGTTTGCGATTTCAAGAGGGGGGTATGTCACGAGGACGTGGCAGTTATTAACCATGTCACAGAGATGTGGCAACTGCTAACCTTGGTTGTTGGTTTCTTTCCAATGGGGTTTATTTTATTTGTTTAAGACCCTCTTTTTGATGTAGCAAACGGTCGGACATTGTATGGCCAATGTGAACGGTAGATTCACCCGCAGACGGGAAGGGGTCGGCACTGGAATTCGTATGGTAAGAGGATGTCTAGGCTCAGAGCAAGATCATATAGGTCCCCCCGTCGCACTTAGCAAGTTGGTGGATACTAGGAAGTGAACTCAATTAAGGCGTAAAGTCAAGGTGGGACTACCAACAAAAAGTATCCGACAGTTGGGCCACATTGCATTTTTGGATGCGGTCCCAATGAGGATAGATGGTCAGAAGACCAGTGGGAGCCCAACGGAAGCATCTCCTAAAATTTAGGGAACTGCTATTTTGGGCCACGAAATGTGTTCGCGTCATTACCTTCGGTATGACTAGGGGAACACTTTACAACTCTGCCGCGAAGTCAACTGACGCACCAGTTGAGATATTTTTAGCAGGGAAAGCCCAAACTCGGAAACTGGGCGACGTGTCAGCTTGTGAGCGATTCTGCCACTCTGGGAGGCAAAAACGAGCTGCATATCATCAAAGGGGGCGCCATTTTCAGCCACAGGCGGATTGTAACAGGTACAGAAGCTATGGAATGCTTACCTTGCCCTCTATGCACAGTATGGTGACGGGAGTGATGCCCCGCACGCTACATACTGCTCTCTTTCTCCCCTACGTGCAGTTATGTGATGCCCCACAAGAGGGCTACTCATTTGACTGATGTACAGTTGTGTGGGTTCATGCTTTTGTGCTGAGGCAAGAGCCTCCTTGAGCAGGAACAGGGGTAGCTAACTGCTGCTCCAAAGCAGGCACTGGTGAGGGTCATAACCTCACCGTACAGGTGCAAAATCAGCGCTGTGTATGCGCTGTAATTTGACTGTTTTTCAGCCATACGGACGCCAGGATCATTGGGAATCGTGTCCCACTGGCAAAGGACAGTTAGGGGACTGTTTGGGGCTGAAAACAGGGCAAAAACCAATAAATACAGCGTGCTGAATTTACTGTTTTTGGACAGGAATCAGAGGGTATATGACAGTGCAAGCGAGTTCCAGTAGGGGAATTGGTTTCGCGCAAGTTTTGGGGCTGTTATGTTGCCGAAATTTGGCCAAATCAAATGGTATCTAGGTGGATACACGTGAAGGATTCCCAGGACCTTACCTTGTAATTTACCCTCCTAAAGAATAAAGAAATACCGAAAGGGGCGCCAATTTTGGGGCCTACAGGTTGTCGGCGTCTGCTCAGAGCATTCTAGCTTCCGAGCCGTGTGTGTATTCAAGTGTTAACTCCCGTCGCAGGTTCTCTTTGCAAAGTGCTCTGTGTGTGTGTTTAAAGTAAAGAATTTCGGGTGAAAGCCAACGCGTACCGCCCTACGGGCCTGTTTCACTCTCTCTCGTAAAAATAAAGCATATCCATTCTCTCTCTCACAACTCAAATTTGCGTAGCCAAAAAGCTGCAGTTTTGCGTCGCTTGCTGCTTTTTTTCAGCTCCGAAAAATCCGAAAGTGTCCGTACTGCTGCCATGTGGCATTTGCCGTCTGCTTTTAGGGTTTCCAGCCACTTTAGGGTTTCAGCCAGCAGTTAGGGTTAGGGTTTCCAGAAATTAGGGTTTCTGCAAATTAGGATTTCTGGCAGAAATCAGGGTTTGCAGGAATTTTAGGGTTTCTGGCAGAAATTAGGGTTTCTGCTGTCGGTAGCCACGTCATCACTTTGTGACATGAAGCATGTCCACGTGGCACAGAGAGCCATGTGCACGTGAGAGTGGAATCAACTTAAAGAACACCTCGATCTGTGGGATGTTGGGTCACCTAGAGAGTTCACATGGCAAAACTATTCCAAAGGCCCCAATGCTAGAAAAACCAGATTAGATAGATGCTATATAAGCACCTCCCTTGCCAGAAGCTTTAATAGAAGCAAAGCCAAACCGAGACACACGTCCTGTACTTCCGACCACTATCCATTAGTGATAACCTTGGACGACAAATGTAGGAAAGTTAGGAATCACTGGCTCCACACAGACACCTCATTGTTTCAATTGGAGGAGGTACAGAGTAGCATTAAGGCAATATGGGTGCAGGCTTTCTCAAAGAGCTTCACTCCATCCAAAGCGTGGACAATGGCAATATCAAGCACTCAAAAAACACTCATAATGTTCAGGAAAAAAGTAACAGAGATCCGAAGGAAACGTAAGGACCATATATACAGTGAACTTGCAGAGATGGAATGCAGCAAGAGCCCTAATACTGATACTTAGGATAAAATATCCACCACAAGTTTTTTGTCTTCAAAGAGTTTTGACACTTTGTCGTCCTCTAGCTCCAATGAGGATGAGAAAAAGCAGAGAAAAAGAAAGAAAAGCAGATTCTTGAAAAAATCTAGAAGTCACAGGGAGCCATCTAGCAGTTTAGAGGAGGAGACCCCTTCCCTTGTTGATAGTTTAGACAGTGAGAAAAAGAACAAGAAGACAAAGTAGTCAAGTTTGACACATATTCAAGCTACCAGGACACCCATTGAGCCCTTGAATTCATACAGTAGTTCGACGTCACCTTTTTGGGAGGTCGTTTTTCGGAATGCTCCAAGGTATGAAGGGCGGTATCTTACTTGAAAGGAAACGCACAAACATGGTGGTCTGCTTTGTTGTTGGACAGAGAAGCACCTAAGAAGTCGGTAAAATTCAAGAGAGTTTTCACTTTTACCTGAATAATGGAAGAATATGAAGAAGATGTCATCACGGCTTTACATCATATGAGAATGAATATAGAAGATTCTGTGGATGACTATTGCCAGAGGTTTTGGGATATCTATTTCCTAGTGTCCTCATTTTGGAGGACATTTTGAAGGACTAGATTGAGCGCATCTGCTGTGGATTTCCAAAGAGATTTGACAGTATTGTCTGCAAAAGAAGTCTGACTTATTCAGAGACTTATGGGCCATGCCAAGAAAGGTTTTGGTATGCATGCTAGTTCATCAGAGAGTTCCAAAGAAGCTAGGGAATCAGCTAGAGAATTCTGATGATTCATATTGAGGTGCCAGTGGATAGGGGAGGCTAGCAGGGCTACCAACAGTTCACAAGGCACAAGAAAAGAACAAAAAAGGTAAGCTAGGTCCGTGACGGGTTTAGTCAAGGGCAAGTTTTTCTGGCTCTTGATGCAAAGTGGATGGGGGAAGAGAACCTCACAGATTCTCTTCAGTTTTTGAGGTGTACCTTGAAGCTTTTGGATTATTAGCAGTGTCTGTTGAAAGTTACCGATGAATCAGGAGGTTGAATCTCGTGCGGTACGGACTACACAAGTTGTCACAGCTTGCCTAGATTGAATAAAGTCACTAATTTCTCCTTGAGATTGTAGGGATACTAACAAGCTGACAATATTTTACCGAATGACTTTATGAAAAGGTACATTGCATTGGAAATTACTTGGAATTGAATTTGCTCTTTCATGTGTGTATTGTTAGGGTATGTGATGAAAAGATGGAATGTATGCAACATTTTATGTGATGAATGATTTGAACTTAGTGCATCTAGACGTCTGTTAGAGATGAGCGAAATCTGGATGTGATGGCTAAGTGAATGTCCAATGCATCAAGATTTCTCTCTAGATGAGATGACTAGATACTATTGTGAGTGCATGAAGAGTTTGGAAAGATGAGATGGCCAGATTGAATGATTGAAACAGTGTTCAAAAGCGATTTTGTGAATTGCATGCTCTGTGAATGTACTGTCTTGTGGGGATGGTCATGGGCATGGTTAGCTTGAATTGTGAAAAGAAAGGATATGAATCTGATAGTAACAAGATCTAGTAGATCAAGACATCCGTGAAAAGATCAGCGCGGTCTGGACGTGATTGCTAAATGGTGACAATGATCATGATTTGTATCTGAGAACTCAACAGAAATGTGATCTGATCAGCGACTGATGTCTTTGTAGACATGCTGGATTTGTGCAGCCAAACTCACTGAAAATATTAGCAGGGATCTTTGTACTCTGGGTGGGAAAGCAATCTTTCAAAGTTTGACAGAATTCAATCTTCATTCAATTAACTGGTTCCTTTTTCAATTCACCAAAATTGATGTGTGTTCCTAAAATAATTTCAATTTCATGTTATAAACATTGAATGGTTGAGATTAGAATCTAGTAATTTCTGTTTTACTCCAGCAAACTTGATGTGATTTTCAATGCAATTATCAGATTGTTAGTTTAGATACTTGTTGTTTTAAGCTTAGATATTTGTTAAGTATAACTTTGGAATAATCTTCTCATGGTAGGACACATAATTGATTAATGCCTTGTTGAGTTGATGTAAGATTGTTTTAGGTGTTGGCAGCCACACAAAGGCCTGGAGAGGCTGGGATGAGCTGGTTTCAAGGCACTGCTGATGCCGTGCGACAGTTCACATGGCTTTTTGAGGTGCTGTTTTTAAAAACCTGTTTTCAAGTTGAGCAAAAGAGAAGTTTTGCGCAAGGTTTTCTTTTGGTAGTTAACTGGACAGCCATAGAGGAAGTCTAGACTCACGTGCTTAACATCAAGAAGTATGTGGGAGTGCTTACAGGATACTAAGAATGCAGGTATTGAGCATGTTGTTATTCTCTCTGGTGACCATCTGTATCGCATGGACTACATGGACTTCGTGCAGGTTCACTGTTGAAAATTTATGGGCACTTAATCATGCCTTCAAAGTCTTATAATAAGGAAATGCATTGTGTGTTTGCAGAAGCATAAGGACAGCGATGCTGATATTACAATATCTTGTGTCCCCATAGATGACAGGTAGATGGGCTTTGTACAACTCTTTAAGTGTTATACACTTAGAAAACCGTTTATTAATTGTGTAGTAAAGCCAAATGTTATTTTCTTGCAGAGGCATAATGCAGTCTGTGTCGTAGTGTTTTGGATACCTGCATATGTATTGAACTCCTTCTATGATGTTAGGGACCATAAGTTACTGATTGCCCAGCAGTCTGATTCTTTAGTGTGTTTTGATTGATGCAGCCGAGCTTCAGATTATGGTTTGATGAAGATTGACGGTAAAGGCCGTGTTTTATATTTCTCTGAGAAGCCGAAAGGAGATGATCTCAAAGCTATGGTAAGTCCATTTGAAATGCGTATGGATCAAGCAACTGATTGGTTGTGCTTTTCAGTAGTGTGCCAGCTTTGCTTAGCTTCATATAAATTGGGTTTATTATCTATGAACTCATCAGGACATTGCTACTTGTCTCTTACATCAGGAGGTTGACACTACTGTTCTAGGCCTGTCCCCGGAGGCAGCAAAAGAGACACCTTACATTGCATCTATGGGAGTTTATGTCTTCAAAAAGGATATTCTTTTGAAACTCCTTAGGTAGGCTGATTCGTGTGCCCGTTTGATCTGAGCAGTCTTTGGCCACTTCCAACTGTTGGGTTTTTAAATTTGAAATCTGAAATAATGCAGATGGCGGTATCCCACGGCAAATGATTTTGGTTCTGAAATAATTCCTGCCTCTACCAAAGAATGTAATGTAAAGGTAAGGATTGCTTGTTTATACTGTTCTATTTATTTTTACTGGTTTCAATGTGTAGCTCTAATAATTGCATGTCATTCAGGAGGGTGCTATATATGTAAAAGTTTACTTGGCTACTAAGATCAATCCGATGGTTGTGTGTGGCTCCTGATTAATATTAGCCTGGAACATTAAGCTACTTAGGGCCCATCTTGATCATCAACCTGTCAAAGCCAAACATAAATAGGACTAAAGAACAGATGAAGGCCTATGTAGAGTTCTGTATAAGAGCTGCCTCGTTGACATACCACATACATAACATTTGTCATCTTTTCTGGTTATTGAGATTTAATTTTTTGAAGCTGCATCTGGACAGGCTTATTTGTTTAATGGCTATTGGGAGGACATTGGAACTATAAGATCCTTTTATGAAGCCAATTTGGCTCTTACTGCTCAGGTACCTGAGGATAGGTTTGAATCAAATTGCACTACTATATCGTGATTCTTATTCATGGACAATTTGAATGCTGCAGCCACCTAATTTCAGCTTTTATGATGCTTCAAAACCCATATACACATCTGCTCGTTACCTTCCACCCACAAAAGTTGACTGCTGCAAGGTGAAGGCTATTTTGAGGATAGCATACAATCATTTATTTTTTAAACTGAGCAATTTCATCCGACTCATGTCTACAGATATTAGGCTCAATTGTCTCACATGGATGCTTCCTGCGGGAATGCTCGGTCGAGCATTCAATTGTGGGTATCAGGTCTCGCATTGAGAATGGTGTAGATTTGAAGGTAAGAAATAGCTAGCGTAGGTTGGATTCGAACCATAAGCGAAGTGTGTGTGGTGTTTTGAGAGGCATAGATTTACCATCCCGCTCTGTTTCTGAGTGTCAAATTGGTCTAAATTCCAGGACACCGTCATGCTCGGTGCTGATTATTATGAAACTGACGCTGAGCGTGCTGCCCTTCTTGCTCAAGGGAAAGTGCCAGTGGGAGTTGGGGAAAACTCCAAAATAAGGTGCTGGTTTATCGTCCCTTGCATGCGTCGTAGAATTTTTGAAGCTTCTATACTTGAAAGACTGTTTATTAGTTTATGCTTAATCTTCTCAAATTGACATTGTTTGCAGAAATTGCATCATTGACAAGAATGCTAGAATTGGGAAGAATGTAATGCTGGTCAATTCTGAGGTAAGCACTGCACATGATTCGGACCTGTTGGTCATGCCATTCGATGAGAAGTTTGAATGTCAGCTCATATTTTCGTCTACCCTGGTTCCAGAATGTTGAGGAAGGAGATAGGTCTGCAGATGGGTTTTACATTCGCTCTGGCATTACAGTTATTCTTAAAAACTCTACAATCAAGGATGGGACTGCGGTTTGAGGGTAGACCCTCTAAATCTGCAATTGAAATTCCTTGTTCTCTGTTTGTCCTAAGTTTATCCACAGGGTGTATTTTAGGGAAAGGTATTCTGCCATAAAGCAAAAGCAGGAGCAAACCAAATTTTTTGCTGAATGAGGTGCCCTCTTCATATTGGTCATGTGACCCAATGGTGTCAACGCACACACAAGGAGTTGCAAAGAGGCTTGCTTGGTGATCTTTCTTTTTGGGCTGTTGCTGGCGTGCAAGGCTGGATCCCCTTGGAAAATGACGGTGTACAAGGTTGATTTCAAGTGGAGGTAGTCATGTGCCTGATGCATATTGATGGTCTTGATCAATATCCACAGACAGTTGATCATGAAATGTTTGAGCTTTCGCAATATGCTCAGAATCTTTTAGGTGGATACATGTAAGCAAGAAACAGATACAACATATAATTTAGTCACCTGAAATGGCAATAGTTTCAAATAATGGATGAGGCAGTTTCTTATATTCTTTTGTAAAACTTTATATCCTGTCGAACGCAACTTTCGATTAGGTAAAGCATTATGAGCCTTGGCAAGCAGGGGTTAACATCTTGAGCAATACAGAGTGCCATCTTTGAAATGGTATGGATACTCACGAAATGAATTGTGACTCGTCACCCACTTGTGCCATCTCTGGCAAGCAGAGAATTTAAGCATGCATGCAAACATTCAAATGTATGCACTACTTGTAAGTGATGGCATTTGATTGTGGGACGAGAGAGTAAGTGGGATGTGTTTTGGTTTGTGACCATCATTAATCGCAGTGAAATGCAGAACCTTCTGGCTCTTTTCTTTTCGTTTGCTATGCACTGATAATGTTTATATGTAATGTCTCTAATTCTGATGCTTATCTAATATCTATTATGGATCCGTCACAGTTTTTTCGATTTGATGAATACATAAAGGTCCCAGATCTTCACAAAATTCCATTTGTTGGATACCATGAGCGGCAGTGTGACAACTACTGTTTGCAGTGAATAAACTTATGTGAGAAAAAAACATTAGGTCCATGTGTGGAAGCGTACATATTCTATTCATCAGCTGGTTGTCTTGCTTACATTCTATATTGAAAATAGGGCCTTGCATTACCTCACAGAAAAACCATACCATGAATCTAGCTGGAGATCCGTTGCTATGCTCTCCTGTAATGTGCACTCAGAATAAGGCCATCATTGTGATAAGAGGCATGGGTTTGTATGTTTGCTTTGCAGCTTTTCTTCAGAAATCTTACATCATGCATTTTAGGGCAATTTATGATCGCTTACAAGAAGAGGCATACCTATGTTTTTGGTCCGCTGTGGAGTCATTTGGCGACAGTCTACTTGACAAGCAGGGTGCTGATCTAACATGATAATCATCCGCCTCTAAAGTGTGTATCTAGCATATGTCACAGCCACTGCCCTCGTACATGGTTTCTATCTAATGTCAGTAGTCACACTCTCCACAACCGCTTCTGCATTTCAAGAAGTCCAAAGGCAGCTCTTGATGACAATTAGAATTACATTTATCTAAATTTCATAAAGACATCACAACCAAGAGACTTATCCTGAACTTCGAAACGAATTTAAAAGAATAATATGCTGCTGACTATGGTGTTATGATTAAAGCCAGGAGCTGATATGCTTACAGTGCATGAAGCTTCAACTTATATGTATTAAAGCTTAAAAATCCAGATACAATTAGTAGGAAGCCTACAACTACCTGAGGAAGATTGCAAGGTTTTATGACATTGTCAATCCAAGTAATTGTGTTTCCATACAACAGATTACTTATTTTGCTTCATTGTAACCTACTCTCTGTCGCCTTTTATGTGTCACTGTTGTTTCATCGAGACATGCTTCCATGACTTCATGTGCATTGTTACCGGTTGTAGAAGAAGTTTGGTTAATCAGGAAAATACATAGCTAGATAAACCTATTACACTATTGGTGTGGTTAGTATGGATAACCATCAAGATATTGTCTCGCAATGCGACCATTACCACCTTGGGGGTAGAAAGCACCAGGGAAGGACTCATTCCCAGTGCCATATAGAATGCGTAGGATTTGCGCGGGAGTGCGGGAGTAGGAGAGCGAGAAGTAGTCAGCGGACAACACGTTTTGGGTGGTGGAGCTGTGGGCACCCAAGCAAATGGGCACCACTAGCCCTTCATCCACCACCCCAGTCATCCCCAGACGGTTCCTTAGGTTGGAAATTGCAATAGTGAATTGCGCCACCGTGTAGATGTACCCACTCACCAGTTCATTTCTCCTCTCATACAAGTATGCCCTTATCACTGCATCCTGCCCAGACTCCACTCCTTCTAGTCCTGCCAATAGCTGCACAATTACACTCTCATTATGTATGCAAAGCACTCTCTCTCTCTCTCTCTCTCTCTCCCCCCCCCCCCCCCCCCCCCCCCCCCCCCCCCCCCCCCCCCCCTCCCCATCACACACACACACACACACACACACCCCGCCCAAAAAAAAAAAAAAACAAATTCCAAGTTTAATTACATACAAAATAGTTTCTAAATTCACATACCCTTTTGGCTGTTGCTGTTGTTAGTGATGGGTTGGCACCAACATATCCTGTTAAGCCAATGTAGGGTATAAAGTAACTACCAAGCAAAAATTTTAAGCCATCTTCATAGGGGTTGAATGGGGGCTCAAGTGTGAATCCAAAAGCTTCATTCATTAGCATTGCCCACACATCTACACTCAGATCCATCAAGGGACGAGGCATTCCGCCAGTAGTCTCCCATATTGCTCTAGTTTATGAAAGATAAAATAAAATAATTTTTTCAGTCATGTTGATTGTAAAAAGGACATTAATTATCATTAAACTTCTACAAACAATGCATTTGTTTGAGCTAAGTATTTACCACCTTGAAATGAATCACTTAAAACACCTATTATGCAAATTAATTTAGGTAACAATGGTTAATATAAGGAATATCATATATGAACACAATGTGGCGATTTAAACAAAATAGAAGTTTTGAGTGAAAGCACTACTGTTTGTGAAAAAAATTCTCATGATGATGAGCCCTTGCAATTCTTTACATTGTTTTCCTCACATGTATCAAGAAATGAGTCAAGTTGACACCCAAATTGCTCTAGGAAAGAAATGACGGTCCAATCACATATTCTTATCACGTGATATCGATCGACAATGCCTTGTGTCTGTTATTAAGTTATGACATCTCACCTTTTTTTTGTGACTAAGACAAAGTTTTGTATGATTAAATGCATGCGACTATAAACATTTTAATTTGACATAAATAGATCCCCACCAACATGCATATTGCAACAATTAAGAGAAAAGGCCACTGTGTAAGGGTATTGCTCGTGCTTCATAGCAGCAAGGTCAAGGGTTCAAGTCCTTTTCAACACTCTTTTGAAGAAAAGGACACCAAGAGAAAATTCCAAGTCTCCTTCAGCTGACTCATGAAAAAAGGGACACCAAGCTTGTGCTTTTGTTGCTTAAGCTCTTTCCCTTCAACATTGGAGTGATTCCTCTTCCTCAAGTGCAACTCATCATTCCATCATGTTGCCATCAAGATAGTCATGAGGAATGGGCTCTTGCTACTTTACCAAAATAATATTTAGAGGAGGAAGTTGTCAAAACACAAGGGACTTTGTAAAAAATAAAGACCGTGTATGCTTTTCTTCGATTGTGCTACTGGGGATTGAACCCTGGGTCTTTACTCACCTAAGCATACAAACAACCCCATTGACATTTTTGTATTTATATATGCATGCATACCAAAAATAGATGCATAAAATATTCCAAGGGAACAACCACATACAAAGAATGGAGGGGATAAGTTATCTAGAATGTAGCTTGGAGTGTCATTGGAGCTTGTAAGTGATCAGGGGAAAAGAGTTTAGAAATGATCTTGTCACAAAGTTAGCGGAAAAATTAGCAACATGTGTGTATAAGTCAAGTGCTCTCCCAGTTGGACATACCCTTTGGTATTGTGCCTTTCGGTGCTATCAAGTATTTATTGAATCGTATATGGAGCTTTAATATAACAAACATACACTCAACCAAAGAAACATTGAGCACATAAAACTTTTTTAATCAATTAAAAAAATATGATATCCATTTTTTAATCGAAGGAGGATTTGTAGTCAATTAGTGCCATGCAATCCAGTATTATTGTTTCCTGTCGAATCAAAGTGAAAACGTAATAAGCTTTTCAAGACTAATGTATCTAATAAAACATTCTTGAGGAATGGAGAGCGTGTTACAAAACGATTACTATTTCGCAAATGAAAATTCACACGGACTATCAAGTTTTTGGGAGGTGGCTAGAAAGACAAATAGATCATAAAAAGGAATTCGAGTCAAGAAATATTTTCAAATCTCCATGCTTGAAGCCTATACACCACATCAAACAATGATCTAAGTCACATTTGTGTGTGTGTGTGTGTGTGTGTGTGAGAGAGAGAGAGAGAGAGAGTGAGAGAGAGAGAGAGAGAGAGTAGATTTTTGGAATACCTCCTTTGTTAACACAATATGTTTAATTTGTGAAAAAAAGGCACAACCCCATTTAATTAGTAGCTAGCATCAATGTCTAGCAATTACTCCGCATTGGTCTTTTCGTGTTTGGTTTTTGTTTTTTTGGGGGTGGGGGGGGGGGGGGGGGGGGGGGGGGGGGGGGGGTGGTTGGTTGCGATCCACCTAAAAATGTATAAGTGTAGCATGTGAGTTCACCGAGAGGGGTTTTTTATATTTCAAAGAGGTATAGAATTACACTACACGTACAAGAGGGGTTAAGAAAATAAAGTTTTTAAGAAGGTTACTAGTTTATGGAAGAAAAGGAGTCTTTTAATTCACGGTGGTGAAGCGTGTGTAGAGGGGTTTTATAAATACCTATTGAACTCTCTTGCTATGGGTAATATTGAAAGTTGATTCCCCCTGGGAAGTCCTTTGGAAACTTCAAAGGGAGGCTAAAATATATATATTTTGATAATACACTTATTAATTCTAACATAATCCTATAACTTTTCTATTTTATAATTAAAAATCTTTGTCATAATTTCGTGGGGCCTTGAATTTCAAGGTCAACATTAAGGCTTCATAGCTATAAATCTCGATTAATTTCTTAAAATTCATAATAACCCCTGGTTGCTACTTAGTTTGCCTTAGAAAATCAAGGCTGAAAACATGATTTTCTTAAAGGATAATTATTTTGGATTAGAAAGGATGCTACTTACCTTATATGATCTACTTCTTGCCAACCAAATTGGGCACTAATACTATGAGTAAGTTCATCTAGATTTGCGCGATGAACACCAATGGGTGGAGGTCCTCTGGCAAAATATGGAGCAACAGTATGTAGTCCATATCCAAATGCAGCCCATAAGAACCATTCGGCCTCCATGAACTCAAGGTTAAGAGCAAAATGAAAGATGTTAATTTCTTCTTGGGTCACGTTTCGGTTAGGTACATATGTGCCTGTGGATGGCAAATATGCACATCTACTAAATGGATCACCATATGTAGCAATTGCACAATAGTGAGACCCTAGTATGGATGCAAATAAAGAGACTATATGCAAACTGAAAAGCCTATGATCTTCCATTTTAATCTTAGGTTCTTCTACCTCATATAATCTCTCTTTGTGAGAGCTCCCAATGGCTCTTGGTGATTTATATACATTGTTATTAGTTCCCTTAGAATTCACTCAACCATGCTCTTTGTGCTAAGCCTTTTCTCCTCTTCTCACGCTCTAGCCACTCCATGCCTCATGTATGCATATATAGTTTCACCAAAAAAAAAAAGTGTACACATCATACCATTGTTTCACCTTCCATATAAATGTCACAATTTATTAATCATAAAAACATGACTGGAGGAAAAAATACTTGTTGTACCATTGAAACACTTCCTCTCTAGTGAGAAATTGTGCATCCTATAGGAGAATGTAGGTACTACCCTAGTAGACTAGGAGGTATGCATGATCTTTCTGGCCACTAAGGTTGTGCACACCAATGTATTCACTTTAATCGATGCGTACAAGTATGTCATGAGTTTGTGGATTGCTGAAAAGTAATTTGCAGGTAGTTCAATGACTCTTATCATGTGAATCACTCATTATGTAGGGCTACCAATTTTCTAATAGAGAGTATTGTGTCGGCCTCTGTACAAAGGAGACAAAAGGGCAATTCACACGTATAGTGTGATGACAAAAAGTAACGTGCTCAGGAAAACAGACTAGCATGTGTGCATGCTCACATACATGAACTAAGCTATAAGGGACCAAACCCTTTGTGACATTGAATAACAAATTGGCAAAGGTCAACTAGATTACAAGTTCAAAGTACTTTGTTAAAACACAAATTGTTAGATTTTGCTCCTTCAAATAGGTTTGCAAGACTAGGAACTGATGTGTCTTCGAAAACACCATGGAAACAGACAGGTTCACGGAGATAATACAAGAAAGCCAGTGGCGATTATCACCATATGAAAATAGATTAACTTTGATGAGTGGAACAAGGCCATTGATGTTGCTTTGACCGACCTACATAATTGAAGATGTGGGCCCTTTCTTTGTTGTGGGGTGGCTCCCCCATCAACCGATGTATCTATGGTCTCTTGGAGATGTCATGGCTTGGCACGAGCATTGTGATTTTTTGATTTTGTCAATATAATCTACTCACCATTGTGAGTTTTGCAAAAAAAAAAAAGATATCAAAGTTTCTTGAAGGCATCGATTAAAGTGAATACATTGGTGTGCACAACGGTTTTGTGATAGAAAACGTAGAAAAAGTCTCTTTTACTTGCATCAAAATGAATGCAGTTAAACGAGACATCAAGAAAAAAACCATCATAACAAAGACCGTCCTTATTGGTCTACATAACGCCTTAATACTCCCCCAAACTCTCCTTTTTTGGGGGAAGCAAATTTTCCCAAATTCGGATTCCTTCCGTGCCTTTCTCAGGCGCATATGGAGTAGCAAAACTCAGGGGAGGATTTGAACTCGGAGAGATGAGTCTGGTTTTCCCTATGCTAACCACCTCAGCACGATACTTTCAATGTTGACTTTTTCAACATCTTTAATCTAAAAAAAAAATTCACAATCCCCTCCCAGTTCCTCCTCCATCTGCACTATCGTCTCCTGCTGAGGGCACCGCCTTGCTGCTCATGTCTGTGCCACTTACATTGACGACCTCTGCTTTGGTTGCTTCCCCCACATGCGTGAGTTGACGTTTGCTTTGGTTGCTCAAGGCATCCACACAAGATTCCATCCGTACCTTTTTTTTTCCAAAATGGGTAGCACATACTCACGAAACTAAGGGTGTGTTCAGACTAGGCGGCGAAAGAAAAATGCAAAGGGGGCGTTGATCCTCCATGGTGAAATTTAATTGGTTAGAGTTGAGGCACTCTTCCGCCGGGCCCTCCCCCCGCCCCTGGGAAGAGTTGATGGCCTCTCTCAACCCCCTTCACTTTTTCACTTTTCCTCCTCCACACTGTTCACACTAGGCGGCGGCACATTTAGGAATGCCTGTTTCTTTCGCCGGTTCAGTCTAAACCCAACCTAATTTTGGGGTGTGGGGGGAAGGCATCCACACAAGATTCCATCCATACTTTTTTTTTTCAAAATGGGTAGCACATACTCCAAAAACTAATTTTGGGGTTTGGGGGGATTGTGGACTAGTGGAAGCTTCTTGCTAGCAATTGTGGACCATTGGATAAAACTTGTTCAATAGGGCCACATGGAAAACTTGATGTTCTTTCCTACTTTTGAAGGAGTGGGTTAGAGAGGCATTAACTTGTTTGATTTGTAGCTATGGCCCATGGCAGAGTCTCTAAATGGGCAGGCTTTGTATATGGTAGGTTTTTTATACAGTATATTCTCTCATTTTATGTAAGAATTGTAAAAAAAGAAAAGAGAGGCATTAACGAGGGTCTCTCTCTCTCTCTCTCTCTCTCTCTCTCTCTCTCACACACACACACACACACACACACACACACACACACACACACACACACACACACACAACCTTATGCAGGCCATTGTGACTATTACCTTCTTTGACAAGATATAAAATAGATGAACGGTATTAAGTTTTAGGTTGATCAATAAAGTAAATAATATGATAAATTTTCTTGCTTGACATGCCAATTTTCAAGCCATTAAGAATCAAACAAAAAATTCATCTGCCCACTATATTTTTAATACATGACAAATACAATTACATTTAATGTATTTTGTGTGTGTGAGTGTTTAACAGGGATGGACGTGTGCATGCAAAAGATATGCACTAAGCTTTTAGAGTTTGAGTCATGTTTGCATATATCTTGTTAAAACTAAGTTCACGGAGATAATCCAAGAAAGGACGGGGACAATCATCGCCATTGGAAAACAGAGGAATTCTGAAGAGTGGTGCAGGACCATGGACGTTGCAATGATGGACTTGCATATGTAAAAAAATGAACTCATCCATGGTCTTGGGGTGGCTCCCCTTTCAACCGATGTATCTATGATCTTTCGAAGATGTCATGGCTCGGTTCGAGCATGGTAAGAATCTATAATTTTTTGGTTTTATCAATATAATCTACTCACCCTTGTGAGTTTTACAAAAAAAGAAAAGAAAAAGAAAAGACATGTTTGCATATGTGTGTATTGAGGGATGCTTGACTACTTGAGTATGCTAACTTTAGTGTGGGGGAGAAGGAAAAAGGGGGTGAACGTGTGCACTTGGGTGTGCATAGAGAGGGAGAGAGAGAGAAGAGAGAGAAGAAGAAGAAGAAGAAGAAGAAGAAGAAGAAGAAAAAGAGAAGTTTTAAACGTCATAGGAACAATTCCGAAAGACCCCAAAGATCATCCCTGACAAGTGTTGAACTCAAGTCTCGTTATTCGAGAGGGAATTTGGGATAACTAATCTCCCATATAGTTTGGTGTGGGGGGAGAGAGAGAGAGAGAGAGAGAGAGAGATGCAAGGGGAGGAAGGTCAATGAAAAATCATATAACAAATAGAGATAGTGTAATCAAGAAAGAGGTCAAAGAAACAAGGTGAGCCCTTCCCAAATGCAAAGAAAAAAGGGAAGATGCTGATTGGATATTTTTTTCTGGCCACAAAACAATTGTGGCCAGCTCTGGATGACACTAAAATAGCAAGTTAAGTTATAAAGTGTGTGTTTAAAATGAAGGTGGCCCAAAAGAACACCATGTCCATATTCTTTTAAATTGCAATTATACCAGTCACTTAGATTGATCACTAGTGCTTGATCTTGATGCCTTTCTCAGTCAGAAAATTGATACATGTCAATTGATAGCGCATCACAGCTCTTTCATGAAGACGATGGCTTTCATTGCCTGCCGTCAAAGCTATGGAAGCCCTTGTCCTGTGCTGTCTCCTGATACACTAAATTCGCAAACGGCAACAATTGAACTTTGAAGAGAGAGATGGGCAACCCCATGAATCTAAAAAAAAGGATTACTTTGATGTCCGTGCAGTCACGTGCACCTCCCTGCCGCCTCACTCTGCCATTCTCCTCTGCCACGAGTCCGTGCCTTGCCTTGCACCCTTGCCTTGCCCTCAATGGCACCTACTACGTAGTTCCTGCCTTGCCCTCAATGTTTCTTCACTTCGGCTTTCCACTTGGCTACCTCAGCTACGAGCTGCGGCTGCCTATAGCATTTACTCTACACATAAAAAATTACCAAAATACCCCTCTAATTTGTGGCAATTCTCAAATATCCCTCAAATTTCGAAAATTCCCAAAATACCCCTATAGATCTCCCCAATCTCAGAAAAATAAAAAGTTTTTAAAAACATACTAAGTGCATAAGTAAAGGGTGAGTTTAGGAAATGAAAAGACAAATGAAGGTGGAAAGTTAAAAGACAAATGAAGGTGGAAAGTTAAAAGACATATGCATCTTGAAAGTCAAAAGTCCTTTTGTGCCCATATAAAGAGGTACTAGTATGTGACCTACACGTTGATGAGGCCAAAGAAACATCACTTCTATTCTTGTAGGGCTATCTTCTCTTCCAAATGAAACACTATCAATACTTTCTTCCTACTTGTATATTCTATTACATTTCTAAAAGTGATGCATTACACAACCTCTTTAAGATTCTAACAAACATAAATATATGTAAGATGCTGCAAAGCTTTCTTTGATACCAAGCTTGGGAGCTTCTCATAGACATTGCCCTTGTTCAACAAACTTAGGATTGCTCTACTTTCATCGTGGTAGAGAGAGAGAGAGAGAGAGAGAGAGAGAGAGAGAGAGTCCTCCTTTTGGTGTATCTTGGTCTAGCAATGCTATCAATGTTGATGATACAGATCAGGTTGAAATCCGACTAAAATCAATGTAATAATAAAGCTTTTGGAGTGGGTTCTAGAATTGGTTTCAACAATAGGAACACAATTGGATTCAATGTCTCTACTCCACTATCTTATTTTCTTCTATCTTTGTGTCTTTCTTATGAGCAAGACATGGTAGAAGTGTACGTCATAACCTCCTATATAGCAAGAAGAAAATATTTCCCTTGGTCTACCTAGAGTTGACAAAGATGCTACCAAGTCGAGAAGTACAAACTGGGTAAGCAAGCACGTTTTTAAAGATGAAGGCCCCTAATTGCTACATTGTGTAATTATAAAACTTTTAATGTCTAAGAGTAGAGTTATGAAAAGATAAGGGATCATATTTTCCAATGTACCAAGAAATCTTCAAGTTTCAAAGAGAGGAGCTGACTTTCTTTTACTATTAAGAATGTGATTGACCCTTACATCTATGCTTCTCTCTAGATGCTTCGCTTGCATCTCTATCTATGTTCACAAACATGGTAATGTTTTACATCATCACCTAATCACAACAATACATAAGTAGCTTAGTATGATAAGGTGCACACTATTTGTTCATGTACACTTTCACATCATTTGCATCTTAAAATGTATAGAAATTAAAGCAAAATTGTTGGAATTAGGGTTGAAGAGAAACGCACACAGCTTGAAGAAGACGAAGGAAGCTCAAGGCACACAATAGAGAGTGTGTTGCTTAGTGTGCAGTGGAAAGATAGATAGCCCTAGAGTGATGGGTGTATATATAATGCACGGGGGAAAAAACCTCGTAAAGAGGGAAAAAATGCCCCAGCGGTCCTAGTGTGTTCACACACATCACTACCACATGTATATGGTAACAAATCCCCCCTGGAGTGATGCGATGAACGAGAGAGCTGGCATATGAGTAAAGGGAAGTACCATGCCATGAGAACATGATCAATCCACAAAGGGGAGTAAGCCCAAAGCTTTGCGGAAAGCTTTGAGCTTCTCACGAGACAATGCCCTTGTGAAAAGATCTGCAAGGTTGTCCTGCGTTGGCACATAAGCCAAGCTGATCTCTCCCTGACATATTGGTAATGCCCCTCAATGTGCTTTGTGCGAGCATGAAAAACTGGGTTCCTCGCAACTGCCAATGCACTCTGACGGTCAGTGTAGATAGTGTTGGCAGTATCCTGAACACCCAAATCAGCCATAAGGCGTTTGAGCCATACACACTCAACCGTAGCTGTGAAGACTTGCTACAAGCGGAAGACGTAGCGTCCCTGAAAAATACCTCGAAATAGCATGATAGAAACAACAGAACACCGCAAATATGCATACCTGACAAAGCCTGTGAGCATATAATCAAATCGTACTCGAACAGAGAGAGAGCGAGAGCGTGATAGAACGAGAGAGTACGTGCAGGCGCACCTCCTAGAGCGGAGTGCTACACCGGCATGGCGAGAGAGAAGAGGGGAGAGTAGAGAAGAAGTACACAGACACTGGGTGCAATCTCCCCCCGTGCAAGAGTGACCATTTCCCTCTTGCACGTATTTGTTATATAGATTTCTTGAATGGTCAAATTGGTTACAAACTGGCCAGCTGGTCATAAAGGGCCAAAGCTCATAAAGAGCACTTGAATAATAAAATGTACAATATATATATATATATATATATATATATATATATATATATATATATATATATATATATATATGTTTCCATTCGCATAGGCCTAGCTCGGTCTAGTCTTTTCCACCTGTCAGCTGCAGTAAATCATAAAATATCATTTCTATAACATACCTCTCCGTTGGAAAGCAACTTTCCTCAGTTGCGAAGATAAAAATTTGCAAACAATACTTGTCAAAAACAATGATTAGAAATCTGTATCAAATAGTAAAAGGAAAAGCCATAAAATTTAGACAACATTGCTTATGCCTGCCGTCATCCACATACTACCTATTCTAGGGTCCCATACCACTAGAATAAGCGGTATATGTCATACCCTGATGAATCAGGATATCATTGGTCACACTCATCATCAATCTCATAATGTCAAGTCTCATCTCATAAACACTGCCATAATAATCACCAGATACCAAATCCCAATCCAATTCCAGTTCCACAGTATAAGTCTAAATCCAAATCACTTTCATTATGTACCCGGGTAACAAAATCATACCAGTTACAATGGTGGCCAGCCATTGCAGCATGATTTTGTGATTGGTGTTGCCTCATCCGGAAAGTCTACACCAATAAAGTGTGCTAGCTAAATCGGCGAATCTGCACTAATGCTGCCTAAATCAGCGAATCTGCATTTGGTATTGTTTAAAAAATCATGAATCTGTAATTTTCAATGTGCTGCCTAAATCGGCGAATCTGCACCAAGATGAGTATCTACACACTGCCTAGATCGGCGAATCTGTGTGTGTGTGACCAATGGACTAGGCAATACATAAAGGAAAAAAAAAAAAATTCACTATGTTGTTGACATCACAATGTAGTATATCAAAGCACTTACAAATCGTTGTGCACTATCCCAGAGTACTGTAGCTCATATGAGTAGCTGCATAGCTTATTGACAAAGCATCTCAAAAAAATTATCTCATAAAAATTCCTTTGAATTTAATTAGAGGGCATAATCTTCGTAGTGTTTGAGTATGCAGCTTAAATATAATGCAGAGACAAATACAATGCAGAGAAAAAAGGAGTGACGTATTTGAGGTACATACCAGCAGGATCCAGAGTGGCTACCTGAGTATGCGTGTTGAGAAAGTTGTGTTGTTTTTGGGAATGGTATTAGTAAACACAGCTAGGAGTTTGGCACAAGCTTGTATGACAGACTTAGTATAGTCAAGCAGGAAATAATAAGGTTTGATAATAGGGTAGGGGGGAGTATCATAAAATCGAATAAAATATGGTTAGGATTTGATTACCGTAGCTGAAAAAAAAGAGTTTGCAAAGTAAAGAGATCACTTATCTGATGTTCTCGCATTATGGTATGCATAGGTTTTTGTGAATCCTTAGATGAGTTAGAGAAATGTGACAAAAACAAATGAAGATCATGATAAAATCATTTGATTACGGTCAAGCAAGACAGATACGTTTATTGTGGTAAACGAACTAAACATAATAGTGTGGAGCAACGCTAATGTACAACAACTAGTAAAATGTAACAACGAGCTATTCGAAAAGGAGAAAACCTAGAAAATCTTCACAGTTGGAGAAGTCTAACAAATTTTAATGCCCTAATTAATTCCCTAATTAATTATGAAACTTGATTGTGGTCGTCTCCAACATATTTCATAGTTGTGTTCCAAATACTTTGTTCTTTTTTTTTAATTAGTGTTGTTACCCACCGCAAATTTGTACCATTTGTCAATATCTAGTCACATTGTAATCGTCGATGGGACATATTGCCAATGTAATTCTAAGGGGGGAGAGCTCTGATGTGGAGGTGTCAGATGCAGCAGACAAGGGGGAAAGAGGGAGAAATGAAATGAAATAGAATGTTACATTCAACGCCTTCAAAGGCCAAAATTATATTGTGAGTCAAAATTGATGCAATTAGTGTGAATCTAAGATCTGTGTATTAAAGATGAGGTAAAATGAAAGACTAAAATTAAAACCCTAAAAGCATCTTCCTCAATGTTCGTCGTGATAAGGAATCATAGTGGGAGGCCGACGAGAGATAAAGAAATGAAAGGAAATGTTATATTAAACTCTTCAAAAGGCCAAAATTAAAGATAGGCCAAATTGATACAATCCATGTAAATTTAACTATCTAATCCAATGCCTGGTACATATGAAAATGAAGTAAAGGAAATAAAAAATAAAGAAAAGGTGTCGTCAGCATCGTCAATACCCGCCTCTGTAAGTGGGCGTACTGGGAGGGGGGAAGAGAGATAGCGAAATGAATGAAATGTTATATTAACTGTCTGTAAAATGTGTATGGGACCAAACGCATACAATTCTTATGGATCGAATACAGTGTCTGGGTATAAAATAGAATGAAGTAAAGTGTGAAACTAAACCGTAAAGCCTATACTCATCATCAATATCGTGTTGATGCCGGAGGATGCTAGGCAGCAAGCTTTGTTGGAGAAAGTATTCCATAAGTTGTTGAAGAGCTTCGCTGATGTCTGCATCTGTAGGTAGCCGTACTGGGAGTAGGAATGGGAAGGGAGAGAGCTAAATGAAATGTGATATTCCTCGTGGTGCAAAGGACTATGGGACCCAATCGATATAATCTTTATGAAGCTAATACAATGTTTGGATACAAAATAAATTGAAGTAAAGTGAAGAACGATGATTTCAAGGAATTCAACCCGTTGAACATCCACTGCTACAAGTGGAAGACGTAGCGTCCTTGCAAAATACCTTGAAATAGTATGATAGAAACAACAAAACACCGCAAATATGCATACTTGACAAAGCCTGCGAGCATATAATCAAATCGTACTCGAATAGAGAGAGAGCGAGAGCGTGATAGAACGAGAGAGTACGTGCAGGCGCACCTCCTAGAGCGGAGTGCTACGCCGGCACGGCGAGAGAGAAGAGGGGAGAGTAGAGAAGAAGTACACAGACACTGGGTGCAATCTCCCCCCGTGCAAGAGTGACCATTTCCCTCTTGCACGTATTTGTTATATAGATTTCTTGAATGGTCAAATTGGTTACAAACTGGCCGGCTCGTCATAAATGGCCAAAGCTCATAAAGAGCACTTGAATAATAAAATGTACAATATATATATATATATATGTTTCCATTCGCATAGGCCTAGCTCGGTCTAGTCTTTTCCACCTGTCAGCTGCAGTAAATAATAAAATATCATTTCTATAACAAGACTGCCCTGTACTCAGCCTCACAACTAGAAGTGGCCACAGTAGGTTGCTTCTTGCTCAACCATGATATACATGAACTGCCAAGCATGAAAAAAAAACCACTTGTGGACACTCGCGTGTCGAAACAACCAGCCCAATCTTAGTTCGAAAAAGCATGTAAGTCTGGTGGCAATGATCCCCCCTTGGGATAAAACAAGCCAAGATGTAAAGTGCCACTAAGGTAGCGACCCTGGGCTATGCATAAATCTGCTGACCTATGAGACTGCAACCTGAATATCTGGCCTCATGTTACATACATACATGAGATAGCCAACAACAGTTTGGTAAAGAGTGACATCAGTAGGATCGCCAGCATCATGTAGACTCAACTTCAAACCTATTTCCATGGGAGTGGCAATAGGTTTGCAATCCTCAAGTCCATACTTACATAGCAATGTCTCTATGTAACTTTTCTGTCACAAGGCAATACCACCATCACACTGCTTAAACTGTATACCCAAGTAATGATGCAACAGCCCCAAATCTTTCATCTTGAAAGTAGCATTCAAATCAACCTTAAATTCAGCAATATGTCTTTCATTTGGTCCAGTGATAACCAAATCATCTACATAAAGAACCACGATGAGAAATACATCACCCTCACGCTTTACATACAATGTGCTTTCTGTTGGACTGATACAAAAGCCTTGTTTGACCAAATGAGTGTCAGCTTTCTCATACTAAGCACGAGGAGATTGCTTCAACCCATACAAAGCCTTGTTACATTTGCACACTTTGTCCTCTTGTCCTTTCTTGACAAAACCAGAGGCTGAGTTACATAAACTTCCTCAAATATGTCACCATTCAAGAAAGTAGTAACAATGTCTGATTGATGTACATCCCAACCAAAATGAGCTGCCAATGCACATAGAAAATGCACAGTAGTCATACGACAAGTGGGAGCAAAAGTCTCTTCATAATCTATGCCTTTTTGTTGTGCATAACTCTTTGCAACAAGTCGAGCCTTATCGTGATCGATCTCACCATCTGGCTTGCATTTTAACTTGTAAACCCACTTCGTACCAATGGCCTTTTTGCCAGCAGGAAAATCACACAAAGTCCATGTGTCATTTTCTATAAGTGCATCATATTCTCATTGCATGGTAGCCATGCAATTTTCTGAATTCTGTGCTTCATCAAAAGAGAGAGGTTCCTCAACATCATGTAAGCTAGACACAGCCAAAGCATAACAATCTGATGCATAAGATGCATGGCGAGAGCCTGAACAAGTACGACTAGACAAAGGTGCATCCACTTTACTGTCACACAATGTATGCACCAGCCATTTTGGCATACCTCTAGCCTGCTCATTTTTAGCCCTTTCCTCATCAAGTACATCATGTACATCTGCATCACTAATAGGCTGATTTGTAACATTTTCAGAAATCCCCATAGGCTGTACATTTGCCTCATTGGAATTTACATTCGAACTTCCACCATTGAAAAGAGGCAACAAAGTGTCATAAATGTCCTATGAGGTTACATTTGTCATAAAATCTAATATCTAATATCTAACCAACCCAAATGATTTTCTCATATTAAATTGATCACTTAATGTGGGAGAATAAACGGGAACAAGTGTTAAGATATAGACATGTGTTTACAGATCTATCTCAACACGGGGCCAATGGTAAAGGGGCCCAAATGAGAGATGGTCTATCAAAGAGCAAGGCTAACAAATGGAGCATAAGACCTTAGGGTTAGCTTCATTGAAGAACTCCAATGATGTGTGTAAAAGGCCTTTGACCTTAGGTAAGCTAGGGCTGAGATTGAGGCGCGGGAACCCCCCGAGGTGCTTGTCCTGCTTGTCATGCTCGATGACTAAGGTGCTTGAGGTGCTTGATGATTGAGGTGCTTGAGATGCTTGAGGTGCCTAATTATTGATATGCTTGAGGTGCTTGACATGCTTGAGATGCTAAGGTTGCACTTGAGGTGAGAACCCAACGCAAGCTTAAAGTGCTTATGAGCCAAGCTTGTGGTGGGAACTGGGCCTATGCATGAGGGGCTTGAGGTGTCAAAAAGTCAAAGATTCAATCCCTACAAGGAGGGGGCAAGCCCTACATGAGGAGGGATGAGAGAGAACACCCACACACTCACACAAGGCATGCATGGTACAAATAAGGCAAAAGGGACACTTGTCAAGTTCCTCCTCATGTTGCCCTCATGGTGTGCCTGAAGCCTATTGGTTGGCCACCCAAGGGGTCCAATAATAATTTAGGAGATTTAATTAAATGATTTAGCATTTATCTAGCTCTCTCTCTCAAAGGGGAAGGGGGGACACTTGTCTCAAGGCTACCCTTGTTGCTTGTAATGCCTCTTGCTTGTGATTGGCTAGGCCTGGAGGGGTCCAATGAGCTTCAAGCATGAGCTACAACGGGGGGTCGACCCAAGCAAGCTAGGGGGTTGCTTAGGGGGTATACTCACCCACACACACTCACAAACACTCTCATTGTGTGCTATGCAAAGTGCAAGAGCTCCCTCTCCTTCTCCAAGCAAGTAGAGGTTGAGAGCCTACACCAACACTCTTGGATATGGAGTGCAAATCCAACCAAGAGCCATGCTTCAATGCTTAAGCTTGCCATGTCCTTCTTCTTCATTACTATGCTATTATGTATGCTAGCAACAAGAGTTATGATAAGTGAGGAACTAATTCTTTCTCCTATGAAATGTTTCTTCTTCCTCTTCCCTACCCTCCTTCCCTGCTAGCTCTCTCCACCTTCGAAGGTGTTTGAGGTCTTAGGACTGAGGCTTGGGATAGTTAAAGCTTTCTTCAAGTTTATGTTATGTTTGTGATGCATGAAGCTTTACATCTTAATTGCATCACCTAGGTCACAAGGAACACAAAGATTGTATTGTAACAAGTCTCTCTTAATGGGAGAAATCATAATACAAATGCCTATTGGAGGGGGGACTGGCTTCACATAAATTTGGTCCTCAACTGTTGTCATGTTCTCTAAATTCTCTCTCTTGCAAAAGTATTGTTCATGCCAAGTTAACTAATCGCTATGATTATGTTGCTATCTTCAATTATGTTCACCTGCTATGCTCACAAAGTCATTTCTCAAAAGTACTCTCATTAATTTCCGATACTCTCAAATTAAATAGGCCAATTCCATTACATTGGTATCAGAGCATTTGGTTTCTCTTTTCTTACTTAAGAAGAGAGGTCCTTAAGTAGCCTATAAATGGTTGATGTTGTTAATTATATTAGGGTAAGTGGAACTGGGATCTATTATCGGTTTTGTTGAGCCCACTATGTGGGGGATGGTGCACACCTCGGGAGCTTTGGAATTAATAATGGAGTCCTTTTAGACTTGCCTACAGCTACCATTATTGAGCCATAAGAAGTCCGAAAGGAGCTAGCCGTCGGCAACTCTGCTATGTTAGACCTACTCCTCTACTCTCTATAATTAACCACTTCGAGCCGTGGGTGTAGATACTTAAGAGCCGATTTTCAAAGGCTAAGAGGAGTGGCAACTAAGGTTTTGAATTGCCAAAGCATACACTAAGTACATACATAAATTTTGTTAACATGGCTGACAATAATCAAGAGAGTAGAATGAACATTGATAGCTTTGATTTTGCACAAGAAGGTGCTAATGATGATGCTCCCATGTTTGTGAATTATCTCGTTACTAGGTTGCAGCAAGCTATGCGCAACCCTGCTTTGTAAGCCGAAGTTACTCAATAACTTCGTGCTTATGGAATTTCCCTTCCTCTCCAAGAGGAGAGAGAGCTTAGGAGGTCTCTTGAGGAGACCCCCAAAAGAATACTCTCTCCCATTCGAGAGGAGGAATCCAAAGGGCAAGAAAGCAATGAAAGTTTAAGTTCCTCTGAAGATGTAGCTCCACGAAGACGGCGGTCTAGACGATCGCCCACTCCTCCCAAGAGGAAAGGATCAACACATAGTCCTTCTCCTCATCACTCTGAAAGGCAAGAGAGGAAACAAAGGAAGAAAAGGGCTAGGAAGAGGTTACCCTCTTCTCCTTCTTCTTCACCTTCCTCCTCTTCCGACGAAAGTTATGGCTATTCTCCTAGAGAATACAAGAGGGGAGGACATCGCAAATCATTTCCTGCATGGCGAAGGTCACAAAAGCTAAAGAAGTTCAAGGAGGGAGGAAAGAGTATCTCTTTTCTCACCTACGATGGCACCTTGGGTGCTACCGACAAAGTGTTGGCCTTCATCCAGCAATTTGATGCGACCTTTGGAGATGAGGGCTTCACAGAGTCCTCCAAGCTACGCCATGTAGCTATGCACTTCCAAAAATCAGCTCATCAATGGTGGGCTAGCCTTCGTGGCAATGGTGAAGCCCCAAAGACATGGAAAACTCTACGAGTTTCCATCATGAAGCAATTCCTTGCAAGCGACGCAAAGGACAAAGTGCTTACCGAATGGCGCAGCTTGAAGCTCCTCTCCCATGAGTCTATCCACAAATATGTAGACAAGTCTTGGGATTTACATCTCAAGGCTACTGTCTTTCAAAAGATAGACTTTGTCGAGCAAAGGTAGCAATTCTGTGCGGGATTACCTGAAGAGATGGCCGAATACATCAACTCTCAACAGCCTGGTACTATTAGAGAAGTAATCCATCATACCATGGTTGCTTCACGCATCAATTTCCATCAAGGGGGCTAGACGTAATGTCAAGCCCATGGAAAACAAAGACAAAAATGATGCAAAGGGAAAACCAATGTTCAAAATACTTCCCAAGCCAATTCCAACAAAAACAACAATCGGTCCAAGAAGAAGGGAGTTTACAAAGGTAAAAACAAACTCTCTCTTGAAGAGCTTGAAGATTTTTGCAAGGACCATAAGTGTTTCAAGTGTGGGGAGCAAGGACATGGCTATCGTTCTTGCCCCAAGAAGAATATTCGCAATGAGACTCCTAGGGCTTCCACCATCGAAGCTCCAAAAGAGGATGCTCATTGCAAAGGATCATCACTTTCCTATGCTTGGGGAAAGGTAAGAGAGCATGATGCCTTCATCTTGTTTGACCGTGGCTCTACTCTCAACTTCATATCAACGGAGTTGACCACCAAGTTGGGCATTCAAGCTTTTGAGATGGGAGATATAGTAGTGGCTGATGCAGCTTTCAAGGGACAACAAGCCTCCGTTACTCCCTTGATTGGGAAGTTGAGGCTTCATGTCCAAAGCTATGTCGACAAAGAAGACTTCTTCATCTCTCCTCTCCAACATGAGGATGTTATCCTAGGGGCACCATGGTTTGATCGCATGGCTGCCAACATGAAGTTCCCTGAAAGGAGAATCTACTTCACCTACAGGGGAAAGAACATGTATATAGATGCTAGTGAGCGTGGTTGCACTATTCCACTTGTAAATCCTCTTGCTTTTGATAAGTCAATGAAGAGCTCAGTTTTTGCGTACATGATTTTTGTCAAAGAGTCTCTAAAAGACACTAATGTTTCATCAAATGTAAATGGTAGGAATCAAGATGAGTTAGACTTGTCTAATTTTCTAAAATGATTCCAAGATGTGTTCATCGATGATATCCCTATGGACTTACCTTCAAAACGAGGGGATGATGACCATCGCATTGAGCTCCTTCTTGGAAGCTCACCACCTAACAAGCCTCCTTATCGAGTCTCACAAGCTCAACAAGAGGAGATCATGAGGCAAGTACAAGAGCTGGTAGACAAAGGGATGGTGAGGCCTAGTTCCTCTCCCTTTTGTTCTCCAATCCTTTTAGTGCAAAAGAAAGATGGTACATACCGTATGTGTGTGGACTATCCAGCACTAAACCATATCACTATTAAAAACAGATTTCCCGTACCTCAGGTAGAAGATCCGTTTGATAAGCTACAAGGCTCTACCTACTTCAGTAGGATTGACCTTAAGAGTGGCTATCATCAAATAAGGATAGTGGATGAAGATATCTTAAAGACCGCGTTTCGCACAACGTTTGGTCTTTATGAATATCTAGTCATATCTTTTGGCTTAACTAATGCACCAGCTACGTTCAATCGTTTGATGGAGAAAATTTTTAGACCATACCGCAAATTCACTGGAGTGTTCTTTGATGATATCATTATCTACTCCAAGTCTTTGGAGGAACATAAGCAACATCTCCAAGTGATTTTTCAAGCATTGAGGGAGAACAAGCTTTTTCTCAACCAAAAGAAAAGCGAATTCTTCCTTCAAGAGATTCAATACCTAGGTCATATTATCTCTAAAGATGGTATCCAAATGGATCCATCAAAGTTAGAGGTAATAAAAGCATGGCCTAACCCAAGAAATCTACATGAGCTAAGAAGCTTTATTGGTATGTGCGCATACTATAGACACTTCATAGCAAAATTCTCTCAAGTAGCAGGACCACTACACGACTTAACTAAGAAGAACATTAAGTTTGTATGGACTGCTAAGGAGCAAAATGCTTTTGAAAAGCTCAAAGAGAAGCTTACTTCCCAACCAGTCCTCGTGCTTCCGGATCTCTCAAAGTCATTTGAGGTCCAATGTGATGCTTGTGGTGATTGCCTTGGAGCCGTTTTGCTTCAAGAAGGGCATGCCATAGCATATGAGAGCCGAAGGCTCAATATTGATGAACGAGTCTTGGGCATTTATGAGAAAGAGATTTTAGCTGTTCTACATGTCCTAGACACATGGAAGCACTACCTATTGGGGACTCCGTTTATCCTACGAACCGACCACCACCAAAGTCTCAAGTATTTCATGACGCAAACCAAGCTTTCCGACAAACAAATGAGGTGGGCAAATTTTCTTTTGCAATTTAATTTCCATATTGCTCACATAGCTGGTAAGCACAATCAAGTGGCCGATGCACTTTCACAACAACCCAAAGTTAATGCGGTGTCTATAGCTACTCACAATGATCTATCCTCTATGATAGATGAGTATGCTACTGACCATGACTTTAGAGACATAATGTCAGCCCTTGCTTTGGGGAAGAAAGAGGAACCATTCACCTTGCAGGATGGTTATCTTCTCCACGGCAATAGGCTATGTGTTACCCATTCCCTTCGTGAGAAAGTTATGTATGAATCCCATGCTCCTCCATATGCGGGGCATAGAGGTATTCAACCTACTCTCCGAGGAGTAGAGACGTACTTCTATTGGCCTACCATGAAAGTGGACATACAAGAGTATGTTTCAAAATGTGTAGTATGCCAAAAGACCAAGTATGATAGAGGGAAGCAACCTGGATTACTCCAGCCATTGCCTATTCCAAATTCACCATGGAAGAGTATATCCATGGATTTCATCTTTGGATTACCCAAGTCTATCCATGGGAATACAGGAATATGGACAATAGTTGACAGGTTTAGCAAGCAAGCACATTTTATTCCTGTCAAAATGACCATTAAGGCACATCAAATGGCAACTCTCTTCATATCTCAGATTTTCAAGCACCATGGATTACCCACATCCATCGTGTTAGATAGAGATCCTAGAATGACCAGTAATTTCTGGAAAGGTCTCTTTGAAAATCTAGGAACAAGATTGAATTTCTCTTCGGCCTATCACCCACAAACGGATGGACAAAGTGAGTAGCCAATCTTACGATACTCGATCTACTCAAGACTTATGTTACCGAAGTAGATCAACGCTCACAATGGGAAAAGTACTTACCTCTTGTAGAGTATGCCTACAATAATACTGTACATACTTCTACGGGAAAAGCACCTTTTGAGATCATTGAGGGATGACCTAAAAGTCCCTTGCTACTCAAAGTACATGGGAAGATCTTCGCCGCCGATGAGTATAGCCGTGACCTACAAGAATCTTTTCAAAAGATTAGGGAGGCTATATCCATCTCTCAAAACAAAGGAAAAAAGCTGCTGCTGATAAGCACAGAAGAGCCTTAATGTTCAAAGAAAATGATTGGGTCTTACTCAAGTTTCCTAAGGCTCGATTAAGGCAAATGACGGGCAAAAATCCTATGGGCCATCAAAAGTATTATGCTAAACTAACAAAAAGATACTATGGTCCTTTCCAAATCTTGAGGCCCATCAATGAGACGGCTTATCAACTCAAGTTGCCCAACCATTGGCTCATACAGAATGCCTTTCATGTAAGCCTACTTAAGCCCTACAAAGGAGAGCCACCAACTGAACCAATTATTGAAGACCCTCCCGAAGTTGAAGACCAAGAAGACGTGCTACAACCCGAAGCTGTCCTTCGGCATGAAGACAAGGTACTACGACATGGTAAGATTACCAACGGTATCTTATTAAGTTCAAAAATTATCCTTTTGAAGATGCTAGATGGATGCAAGGAATAAAGCTTAAGGATAGTATGAACCTTGTCAATGCTTACAATGCTACATTAGAGTAAGCAAATGTACAAATTTCTTTTAAATGACTCATGTTTTTGTCTTATAAGACTAGTCCTCTTTTTAATTGTGCACAAATTTAACTAGTATGCATGCTTAGAATCATGTTTGTGATGACGACGTCTCTCAAACACCAAGTAGAATTTGTCACTCTACTTTGGGAGAATGAAATGGACTAAAGAGCAGACATGCTGGCGGCAGCTATGTCTCTCAAGCACCAAATGGATTAGTCATCCATCTTGGAAAGATGTCGTAGGGTAAAAAGGGATCCTCTACCCGCTAAGTAAAATTGACTAATGACTAAGGCTTTATCTCTTCTACCTCATAATTGAGGACGACTATCATTTCAAGAGAGAGGTAATGTCATAAAATCTAATATCTAATATCTAACCAACCCAAATGATTTTCTCATATTAAATTGATCACTTAATGTGGGAGAATAAACGCGAACAAGTGTTAAGATATAGACATGTGCTTATAGATCCATCTCAACACGGGGCCAATGGTAAAGGGGCCCAAATGAGAGATGGTCTATCAAAGAGCAAGGCTAACAAATGGAGCATAAGACCTTAGGGTTAGCTTCATTGAAGAACTCCAATAATGTGTGTAAAAGGCCTTTGACCTTAGATAAGCTAGGGCTGAGCTTGAGGCGCGAGAACCCGACTCAGCTCGAGGTGCTTGTCCTGCTTGATGACTAAGGTGCTTGAGGTGCTTGATGATTGAGGTGCTTGAGATTCTTGAGGTGCTTAATTATTGATATGCTTGAGGTGCTTGACATGCTTGAGATGCTAAGGTTGCACTTGAGGTGAGAACCCAACGCAAGCTTAAAGTGCTTATGAGCCAAGCTTGTGGTGGGAACTGGGCCTATGCATGAGGGGCTTGAGGTGTCAAAAAGTCAAAGATTCAATCCCTACAAGGAGGGGGCGAGCCCTACATGAGGAGGGATGAGAGAGAACACCCACACACTCACACAAGGCATGCATGGTACAAATAAGGCAAAAGGGACACTTGTCAAGTTCCTCCTCATGTTGCCCTCATGGTGTGCCTGAAGCCTATTGGTTGGCCACCCAAGGGGTCCAATAATAATTTAGGAGATTTAATTAAATGATTTAGCATTTATCTAGCTCTCTCTCTGAAAGGGGAAGGGGGGACACTTGTCTCAAGGCTACCCTTGTTGCTTGTAATGCCTCTTGCTTGTGATTGGCTAGGCCTGGAGGGGTCCAATGAGCTTCAAGCATGAGCTACAAGGGGGGTTCGACCCAAGCAAGCTAGGGGGTTGCTTAGGGGGTATACTCACCCACACACACACTCACAAACACTCTCATTGTGTGCTATGCAAAGTGCAAGAGCTCCCTCTCCTTCTCCAAGCAAGTAGAGGTTGAGAGCCTACACCAACACTCTTGGATATGGAGTGCAAATCCAACCAAGAGCCATGCTTCAATGCTTAAGCTTGCCATGTCCTTCTTCTTCATTACTATGCTATTATGTATGCTAGCAACAAGAGTTATGATAAGTGAGGAACTAATTCTTTCTCTTATGAAATGTTTCTTCTTCCTCTTCCCTACTCTCATTCCCTGCTAGCTCTCTCCACCTTCGAAGGTGTTTGAGGTCTTGGGACTAAGGCTTGGGATAGTTAAAGATTTCTTCAAGTTTATGTTATGTTTGTGATGCATGAAGCTTTCCATCTTCATTGCATCACCTAGGTCACAAGGAACACAAAGATTGTATTGTAACAAGTCTCTCTTAATGGGAGAAATCATAATACAAATGCCTACTGGAGGGGGGACCGTCTCCACATAAATCCGGTCCTCAATTGTTGTCATGTTCTCTAAATTCTCTCTCTTGCAAAAGTATTGTTCATGCCAAGTTAACTAATTGCTATGATTATGTTGCTATCTTCAATTATGTTCACCCGGTATGCTTACGAAGTCATTTCTCAAAAGTACTCTCATTAATTTCCTCTACTCTCAAATTAAAAAGGCCAATTCCATTACAACATTACTGTCTCTAGTACATGACATCAAGGGTTGAACAGAATCTTCCACAAACTTTTACATCCCGTGAAACCAAAATACGTTTTTTTTGCGGATGATACAACCTGTAACCTTTGCTTTCAGCACTATAACCAACAAAAATACATTTGACAACCTTATCATCTAATTTTCTGTGTTGAACTTGTGGCACTAAACCATAAGCAAACAACCAAAAACACAAATGTGATCAATAGATGGCTTTCTATCATGCATGCTTCATATGGAGTCATAGACTGCAACGCTTTTGTAGGACACATGTTAAGTACATAAGTGGCACACATGACAGCCTCGAGGCAAAACGAATGTGGTAAAGCTTGACTCTTGACCATACATCATGCCATTTCTGTAAGTGACATGTTTTTCCTCTCAGCTACACCATTTTGCTGAGGTGTATAAGGCACTGTACATTGGTGTTTTATCCCACGACTAACCAAAAATGCATTAAATTCATGAGAGATATACTCCCCCCCTCGATCGGAACGGAGGGTGCTCATAGTACATTTCGAGACATTTTCAGCCATAGTCAAAAATTATTTGAAGCACATAAAAGCTTCAGACTTTGCTTTAAGCAGAAATACCCATGCATGCCTGGAGTAATCATCAATGAAAGTCCCGAAGTACAGGTAATTGCCCAAGGACGGAGTTTGCATGGGCCCACAAACATCACTGTGCACAAGCTGCAACTTGCAATGTGGCCCTAATTGAACTATCCTTTGGAAACTTAGAATGCTTCATTTTACCCAAAATACAGCCTTCACAAACATGTTTGCCAGGTGCTTCAAGAGGCGGCAAAGAAGCAACCATATCAAATTTTTGCAAACGCAGCAAACTGGGAAAATTCAGATGCCCAAAACATGCATGCCAAAGTTTTGCATCTCAAATAACCCTTGAATCTGCAACTGCATTTTCAAAGTTTTGTCCACACTTTTCATACAAAGTGAGCTTATACTGTCCACGACACAAAAGGCCAGATGCAACAATTTTATCACCAAAACTGAGATCATGAACTATACATCTGTCATCCACAAATTTGACTACAAGTCCAAGTCTAGCAAGTCCAGATACAGACAAAAGATTCTTCTTGATCCCAGGTACATAAAGTGCAACAACAAGTGTGAAAGAACTGCCATTTGTAGCAGTAAGCACAATCTTTCCAACTCCCTGAATCGGGATAAGAGGCATTGTTGGCACAAGTGCCTGAATTCCCATGAGGGACAAACTCGAGAGAGGTAAACAATTCACGATGTGAGGTAATGTGCTTTGTAGCACCGCTGTCAAAATACCACACATGTGAATCTGCAGCAACTGACAAGCATGCATCATGGACACCAGGATTGTAAGTGCACTGCACTAAAAGCCCATTTTGTATCAACATCAGCATCACACTCTCCTTTTATAGAAGACTCAACAATGGCTGCATTTGTAGTGGAACTAGTATTTGCAGAGGAACCACCCTCTTTCTTCTTAGCCTCTTTGGCCTTCAACTTAGGACACTGCTTGATCAAATGATCATTAGCTCTACAATAATGGAACGCATCTTCTTTTTGCCCTTATCACTAGAATTTCCAGACAAATTGCTGCAAGCAGAAGCATTAGGAACAAAAGTTTTGCCACTCACAGCAGGACCATAAGAAGTGGCTGCATTGCTGTTACCACCCTTTCTTTGAGAAGCAATAAAAGCCTATTCAACTGTATGATGCCTAGTCCTGTTTTTTTGGAAAGTGACTCTTGCAACAGCAATGTGCATAATGCATCAAACCTGAAAACTTCAGGATTTCCTTGGGTCATTAGTCTTCAAGTACTAGCAAAAGTCTGGTATGAATCTGGTAAGGCATCAAGGATAGTCTGCACAAGGGAACTGTCTGAAATGACTTCACGTGTAGAAATAAGTTGCTCATTGATATCCTTGACAGTAGCAAGGAAAGTGTCCATATCATCTTCCTCATGCATAATCTTCGATTCCAGCTCTTTATTCAGCAAAGCAATTTTAGCCTCATTGCGGCTTGCATAAAGACTTGCTAGAATATCCCAAGCCTGTTTTGCAGATTTTGCTGAACGAATGTGAGGAACAATGGTGCGCTTCACAGACAATGCAATCAATGCATGAGCCTACGCATCCTTTACATCCCAGCGAGCTTGTTTTGCTGTAGGCAAAACAACTCTAATAGCAGCAATCCTTGCAGAAAGACCTGCAACATCCTCAACATCGCCTACATCCTCAAAACTAAGACATACATCAATGCCCTGCACAATATTCCAGACGCCCTTTGACACAAGAACATGTTGCATGATATAAGCCCACATAGGGTAATTGTCCCCATCCAACATGTCCTCAGCAGCAAACATCTTGAACACATCTGTGTTGTTGTCAGCCATGATAAATGCTGCACCTAATGTGAAAACTGCCCGGAAAGAGGAGAAACGAAGCGGGAACAACACATGCTATATAGCACAAACCATAGAAGACTGTAAGGCTCCTGTTATGAAAAAAACGGCACTGATAGAAATTTTGCACAAAATGACGAAATTGCCTGTGTAGACCTTCCGGTAGTGGAAATGGAGGCTGAAATAATCCCGAATAAGAAAATGAGCAGACTAAGCTCTACGAGGTTTCTCAAAATTTTTGTTGACCTACGAACGCTCGCCAAAGCTCATAGAAATCGGAGAAAGTGAGCAGGCGTGTGCTGGAGCTGCTGGCAACTAAGCCCAAGAGGATGCAACCTTCTCTGATACCAATTGTTGGATTAGGGTTGCAGAGAAACGCACACAGCTTGAAGAAGATGAAGGAAGCTCAAGGCACACAATAGAGAGTGTGTTGCTTAGTATGCAATGGAAAGATAGATAGCCCTAGAGTGATGGGCGTATATACAATGCACGGGGGAAAAAACCTCCTAAAGAGGGAAAAAATGCCCCGGTGGTCCTAGTGTGTTCACACACATGACTACCACATGTATATGGTAACAAAAATAAGATTGCTCAATTGTTTATTTTGGTAGCAATTTTGGCCATTATGCTAAACTAAAGGACATGGTGTAAAATTGAGCCTCTGACCTAAAATCATGCATGTCATTGATCTCTATCTCCCTCTATCCTCTAATTACAGAACATATTCCTCTTTGAGAGAGCAAACTGTATTCAGCCATTTACATGTTTGAGTCTATTTCCTTGCACACAATCGATACCATACCAACCATTTGGCTTATTTGTTGGTTTGTTAAATGTGAGATTGGACATTGAGGTAGTGTAGGACAACTTCTTTTTGTGTACACATTAGGTTCCTTGAAAATTTGAGAGTATGAGTATCATACCCTACTTGAGTACACACACACACACACACACACACACACACACACACACACACACACACACACACACACACACACACACACACACACACACACACATATACACACACACACACACGCACACGCACAAAGACACATATTATATATATGTCCATACATACATACATACATACATATATATATATACATACATATATATACACACATACATACACACACACACACACACACACACACACACACACATATATATATATATACACACACACACATACATACACATATACATACATACCCACACACACACATGTGTGTGTGTATTTATATTCTTATATCAAAGATTTATCACATAGGTCTTGAAGCCTTTTGTTGTTGTTCCAGTACAATAACTATGACATTCAAAAATTTTATGCTCTCCTCGTGGCCCTTCCTCCCCCCCAAACCTCTCTCTCTCTCTCTCTCTCTCTCTCTCTCTCTCTCTCTCACACACACACACACACACACACACACACACACACACACACACACACACACACACACACACACACACACACACACACACACACACACACACACATGTTAGGTGGATATCAGTTTCCACGGAGCTCATGTGTGCATATCATGGTATAGTAGTTGACAAATTGGCGCTGCGGTTGTAGTGATGACTCCAAGTCAACGTGTGAAAGGATGAGCAAACTCTTTTTCTTAATCTTTTTAAAGAAAAGTATGGAGGCTATGATTGGTCTCTCTCTCTCTAATGTCTTGGACTTGAGACCGTCGGATAGATCTTTGAGATCCCATTGGATCTGAGAGATACCCCTTTCGAGGGGTCTATGCACAAAATATACAATTTACACTTTTATACAATTTTCAATATACATCAGAGTTGCGGAAGCATTTACATAGGGGAGGAGTTCTCACTGCCCGACCAAGCATGGAGTTTAGGCCATGAGCCGGACTGCATCCAGAGGTACCTAGCAACTAGTGCTACCCTTGAATGGGTGTTATGAATGAAAGCGTACTCAAGAAAAATATAACATTGTGGAGGGTGAATATATGTGTACACCGCGTTGCAGGAAGAGAGAGAGAGAGAGAGAGAGAGAGAGAGAGAGAGAGAGAGAGAGAGAGAGAGAGAGAGAGAGAATATAGTGGAGGGTGAAATAGAGTGCACAGAGACATGAGAAGATGACAACAAAGAATCTGTAAATGCCCATCTAAATGGAATAAGCAACCATGTATTAATGCAATGACAAAATTTGGGTATACCATAACATCAAAAAGTTTATGACAGAACAACTAGCAGAGCACCGGACCCTATGTAGGGATAGACCGGTCCACCCATCCACTTTCGCTCTACTATGGATAGAGAGAATTTCACTCCGCCGGGAGCGAGCCAGAATACCTCCAACCTACCTGAGCCAGACATAGGCTGAGGCCGCTTTGCCTCCCTCCATGAACGCGAGCTTTGAAAGGATCCCAAATACCAGCTATGGTAGGGTATCAACACCAACCATACCAGTTTAGGCGCCACGCCTCTTCGATGCCCAACACCGGGTGTTTAAGCAAAGCCAAGGCAAAATCCTTGATGCGTTAGCCATGTAGGTCATTCAACCCCCAACACACTAACCGTGTAGATGAGCCTATTAAAAAAGAAGAAGACCTAGGCAACACCTCCAATCCAGCAAAGGCCCAGGTCAGCGACCGTTTAGTCTAAGGCTAAGCGATGTAGGTGATCCTAGTCTTGTAGAGACGCTGCCATGAGAAACATAACACATGAGTCCAATCACAATAGCACTTCCTAGATGCACAAACAATCCTTTTCCAAACAGTTAGACTGTACAGGGTCTCTACCCTAAACCATCTTGATCACTTCATGATCCAATCCAAAAATCATATACCATAATCCAATCACATCATACGATGAGCACTCCACCTTACTTGGGTGAGGCACGACCAATCTTGCATAACCACTTACACTTTAGAACATAACATGGCTGTTGCAAAAATTTCCGCAGCATAACCATATAAAAAAAAAGCCATAAGCCACACCGGCTCCTGCCATAAAATTTCAACCATAATCCATAAGAGAATCTCAGCCCTTAACCATAAATCATAATCACATTGAACCAACTCCCACCGTTGGAGTTTGACACATCTCCTGCAATCAATTGGAGTCTACACACATGTGACCCTTAAGAAGTGATTCTTACATGCATAAAAGGAATCCAACGAGAAACTAATCATGATATAAAAATCCAATTTTGACAACATCCAACCATGGAAAGTTGATGCATCACATCTGCACTTCACCTCTCGAGCACATAGAGCTAGTTTGACCTAGAAAGGTGGAAAGCAGTCATAACCATGCATATGAGGCATCCACATCAATCCATAAGTTCCCATACATCATATGATAACATTCCAACACCATAAACATGATGCAAAACAGCTCCGACAACCATAAACTATAACTTCACACATATGCAAAAAACAAAATTTTGACATTTTGGAGAGCATGCGAAACATGCAATTGAAAGTATTTGACCTCAAACCAATGCATCAAGTTTAGCTCCATAATATATACTATCACTTCATCACATCACTTTGACTATATGGTACTCACACAACAAACGGTAACCCCAAAAGAAAGTCACTTTATTCATATCTGTCTATGCGGTTCGGAATGTTTAACCATATACTCCCACGTAAGTTTATGGCCATCTACTAATTGAAATCAACTCACCAAAACAAACCATAAAACATATCAAAATGGCTCGGTTAACTCACGACGTCATATGGTATCCCCCCTTGATAGCACTCCTATGCATGTAGGTAAAAACCGTGATTAATAACTCGCATTCTTCAAGTGATAACGGAGGTCTAAATTCATTTATCATCAAGTTTCATCAAGCTTTTCAATTGGTTAAGTGGGTTTTCTCATCCGTGAATCTATATAGTGGTTCTCCAAGGAACGTGGAGTCAAAAATATTTGGTTCAGTGTAGAGGGCAGCAAACTGTTTTTTTGACCATATCTCTTAGCTCATGCGTGTTTTTCACATGACACCAAAGAGAGAAAATGTTCTAAATGATGTGTTTTATCTCTGGTATAAAGGGTTCGGGCTAATTCATAATAGTTTTGATTCATGACCAAAACAGTGTTCCTATCGTCTCTATGACGTGAAAACAAAAAGCACTTTTTATGCTTGCACGTGATCATAAACGCATCATGTGCATAAATCAACATTTTAAACATGATGAAATAATCATGGGGAAACTTTTTACGTACTTAGTTAATCTATACATGCACTCGTATGCGAAAAACAATCACCGAGAGGGTGACTACGTAGAAAAACGACAGAGAGAGAGAGAGAGATGATGACTATGGAGTTTAGGGTTTCTCACCGTGCTTTTAGAATTGATTAGGGGCTGTCAAAAGGTTTCTTGCTTTGCCGCAAGAGAGCGGTGATTAGACTACGTAGAGGTTTCCACCAAAAAGCTTTCGGAGAGCGCGTACACCGTGAAACAAGAGAAGATAATAAGCAAGTAGAGAGAGAGTATCCTTCTTCTTCTTCTTCTTCTCCTTGAGAGAAGAGCTTATGGAGATGGTTATGAAGAGCTTACACCACTCCGTATAATAGATACGTGTAGTCTTGCGGTAGTAGATGCAACATACGATAGTTGAGAGATGGCTTGTAGGTAAGAGCTTGAGACGATAACTCCGATGTCAAAGCAAGAGAGTCTTTATATAGGCTCTTAAGGCCAAACTCACAAGCTAAGAATAGAGTGAAGCAAAGAGAGATAAATTTGCGCACGTTCGCGGCATATAAAAAAATTAATTGGTTTTTCAAAATTTATTTTTATTTTATTTTTCTTTGCGGACATGGATTTTGATGTGCGATTTAGAGTCTCTAAGAAGAAGCTTGTCTTCCAAGAAAGAGCTGTAAACTAAGCTCCTACTCTCTCTTTTCTAAAAAAACTCTTTCTTTCCTAAAAGCAAACCTTTGCTTTTTGGTGGTCAACTCTCCCACTTAACATTCTATTTTTACTTCAAATTGACCATCCGAGCAGTATCTGGTCAACTAATGGAAACTGTAGCTAGACTATGCCACCCCGTAATATCCCGACATAATTATGACTTTCCTGTACTGCCCCAGTGTATTTACAATACCGTTTTTTATAAAACATTTTCCGTAAACATCTTATTTGGTCCCGTTTTTGCTCCGGGTGATCATCTTTTAAATCCAATGGAGATTAAAATTAATACTTTTATATTTAGGTCATCCTAAAAAGCACATTGTTTTTCAAAAACATCGAAAAGCATGAAAAGCTAAAACAATGGATTTTTTCCAAAACTGAACCAAACATCCATCTAACCTACTGGAATATGGAAACAACCTTACTTTTCACTTTAGAACCTTCCAATACTGTCAATCAAGTATCTTTTTTTTATAGCAAAACTCACAATTGTGAGTGAATTATATTGAACAGCCCAAAAAAGTACAAGGTCTTGTCATGCTCTTGATGAGCCATGACATCATCCACGGGCTATAATTACATTGGCTATTAGGGCAGCCACCCCACCAACCCGCCTCCTCCTCCTCGATACACAGGGTCCATAAAGTTGTCCTTTTGAGATCTTTTATTTACCGATGGCCAAGATTTCCCCCCGTCCTAGGCATTCCATCTGATGACAACAAGACACAAGTAGTCCTAGACCAATCCTCCGAGTGTTGCTTGCGCCCGAGCGTCCATATTAGCACTTTGCTTTCTTGAGTAATTTCTACGAAGCTTGCCACCTCTGAAACTCCTTCAAACACATGGCGGTTCCTTGTCTGCCATAGATTATGTAAGAAGAAGTATCTGATGATTTGAGTGCAAGGAGGGCAGGACTTCTTGAATTCTTACCCCCAAGGAATAGGTCAGTCTTGAAAAAACTAATTTTCCATGTTCTTTGGATCCACTTGCATATTTTTCTTGCTAGGCCTTTAACAGTTGGACAGTCCATGAATAGGTGGGCCAGATCTTCTCTAGCCATCTTGCACCCCAAGCATCCATCTGACCCAATCCCTCTCTACTTAATCTTCACCCCCGTCGGTAGAGCACCCCAAATTACCTTCCATAGAAAGACCTTCATGTGTTGCAGAACCTTTGGCTTCCATATGTCCTCCATTACTTGCTCCCACCTTTCCTCCAGCCATTGCTTTTTCCATAGCTTGTTTAGGGGGCTAGACCAATTCTTCTTATGCATCATTGTCTGATAAATTATTTTAGGATGGGGTTTTTCTAAGAGACTGCTTCCAGGCCATTTCCAGGCATTCCAATCAAACACCGAATCACAGATTGGCATCACTAAATTGTCAATCTCCTTTATCACTTTGTGGACAAGCAAGACCTCCAAGCTATTGAGTTGGTACTGGGTAGCCAGAAGGTCAATGGTTTTCCAACTCTTGTTGCCACTGTCCCAAAAGTACCCAAGTCGCTTCAGACCCTTATTATTCAGTTTCATGGCTGTTTCAATCGAATAGGGAGTTTGTGGCGGATTTGCAACTTTGGACAGCTAGGGGACCAATGCAAAATGGAGTTCTTGAAGTATCTGACTTGTTCCCCCCACTTTAAGACTCCTGTTGCTCTCTTGCATTTTCTTATCAATTCTCCTGAGCTGCCCCCCAGTCTTAAGGTAGACCACTCCGGGGCTAACAGTTTGTCATGAACCTCCACCCCTCTCCACTTTCCACCATCCGAGCCAAGTTTAGCTGCTTCTATCATATCAAGATGGCTAAGTGTCACTGGAAAGAGTTCTTAAAACCAGTAAAAAGGTTTTTATGGAAAAACAACACGAAACCCTCCAGGCCATGACAATGGGCCGGGTGGGAATCAGTTGCTCGACCGGTGAATCAAGGAGGCCTCGGAATTCTCAACGCTATGGCCCATGCAGAAGCTTGTTGCACCAAGTTTGTTGTTTCCCTGACTGTCAACAAGTATCTTAAGTCAAAATTTGGCGAAATAGATATTGAAAGTTATTTTACTTATTTTTAGAAAAGACCCAAAAATTGGGGATCTTACAGGATCACTCCTACAACATTTTAGATTCTTTTTTTTTTCAAGACGTGTGTGTGTGCGCACGCGTGTGTGTTACTCTTAAAAATAAAAAGGACAAAATATCCAAGAACTGGTAAAAAATTTGTCGATTGTGCAATCTCTTTCCCTATTTGGCGTATCAATGTGAGGGTTGTTGGACATCTTACTTATTCTCTATGAGTGAAAAACATTAGCTACCCTTTTCAAAATACACCGTGACTCCAAGAAAACCATGATTTCTTGGAAATTTGAAGGGCTTAAAGGGTGTCCTTGGTGAGATGGAACCTTATGAGCTCGATAAAATCTCTCTCTCTCTCTCTCTCTCTCTCTCTCTCTCTCTCTCTCTCTATCTGTCTCTCTCTGTCTCTCTCTCTCATGGTCAATAACATGGATAACGACTCCTTTGTTTGCATGCATTTTCTCAAAGCAAAACAACCCCAAGTCGACACCAAACGAGCTTTTTTTTTTTCAATATCTATACAAATTTTTAATTTTTAAAAATAAAATATCAATATTGGTCTTGAAAACAACCTCTTGAAAAGATCACTACAACAAAAACAGGTGCCTTCAACGCAGATTTCGACGCGGGACGTCGAAAACTGCATCGAAATCTTCGTCCCTGTGATATCGTCGAAATACGCGTCGAAAGGCACGTATTTTGACGCCGGTATCGACGCGTATTTCGACGACCATATAAAAATAAAATTTCTTGGGAAGAGGACAGGCAGCCTAGCCTGTGCCCAGTGAAAAGATGGACACAGCCATAGCCAGACTGCGTGTCCTCTGCCCAAGAAAGCGAGCAGCACCAAAATCAACCGTGCTCCCGCAGAAATTTCGGCAGAGTTCCCTTCGTTTAAACATAAACTTTTAAAAAAAAACCATATATATACGCCTCCTACATGATATCCATGTAGGATCTCACATGAGATTTAAGGCACAACTTGATGGAAGAAATGAAACGAACTTTGTGCAAAACCATAACCAAATTAAAACCATAATCATAACGAACTTCATATATAACGAACTTTGTGCAAAACCATAACCAAATTAAAACCATAACCATAACCATATTGATCAAAACCATAACGATAACCATAACCATAAACAAAACAATAACCATAACCATAACTTCCATAAACAATAAAAAATAACCATAACTATGTCTATACAAGAAAGAAACACAGAGATGTGTCTGTGTCTCACAAAACATATATAGAAATCCACTGATGACTCGCGCATCACAACTTGCACATAAAGGGACAAGTCACAAAATTAGTATGATATTACTTCACATATACTTAATTAATTAAGTCAACTCACACATATTATTTGTTTCGATCAAATGTCTCACCTCAATCGATCAGCGAGACTTTAAGGCCTCCTAGTCTACAAGCTCTCCTGCGGCGGTAGCAAGATCATTCAATACTTCATAAATGCCTCTTCGATATCCATCTGTCTTCTTTTGGCGTGTCGGGGCTCGATGCATTGCAAGATTGTGCGTTTATACAAAAACCAAAGTAATTAAGAATACATGATTCATCGCTTTTTTTAAAAAAACGCCATAGCTAGGATTGGATTGAAAACTCATAAACTCATAGCGAAAGGTGTCGAAGCTTCCGTTGCCAAGATGAGATGTGCCCCTGGTCATCCTACGTACCTCCACGGCCTGACGCTGCTGTCTAAACCTCGTGTCCGCTGTCTGCTCATCCTCCCTGATCTGCTGCCATGTCTCGTGTGAGATGCCCGAAGGCTTCGGCAAGCCCTGCTTGAAAGCCCGACGAGCTGTATCTCGACGATGTTTCACGGTGTCCCGTGCAACATTTGTGATCCACCTCCTCCGAAGCTCCTCTGAACCCGGAGCAGGCTGATACTCTCTCGTGATGGTCTCCACTATATAATTGACTTTGCTACAATCCTGATAAGGCCAAGACGTCATAATGGTGGTAGAAAACTGCAGCTCCACGAGTTGGCGAACCCGTTGTCTTATCTCAGTTCCGACTCTATCCATGTCAGCTTGTCCATCTGCCCGTACAGTATAGACCTTGGAGGCACTAGGATCGTGTGCCCCCCAAGGTGTCCGAGATGTGCTAAGAGGTGTGTCGAGAGTTGTGCCTAGGTAGGATGGGGGTCGTGAGCGAGGAGGGGTAGAAGGATCTGTGGACCCTCCTCCACAGCAACCACCACCTCCACCTGACGATCGCCGAGATCGGCGAGTGCGCCTGTACTGCAGAGATGATGACGTACCCGCCTCTACCGTACCCCTAGGTGTCAAAGCGGCCGTGATGGGAGACCTAGCCGGCGTCGTACCCATAGGCGTCCCTCCCCATAGGCATCGGACCCTCGGGTGTGAAGCCCGGAGGCGTGGTACCCATACCTCTGGCTATCCAATACTGAGACGCATCTGCCATCTGATTGGGTGTCATCCGTGTGATGAAGCCCATAAATGCATCCGCACTCATAGAAGCGTGATCTGGCGACTGGTCTGCCATACTAAAGTCTTGCACAAAGAAAGTAAAAGAAATCGTCAGAACACCTTTGTTTAAATTAAGAAAGAGCTTAATTTTAAATCAACGTCTTCACACAAACACTTACAAGCCTCGACTAATGAGGCATCATCCATAAGATCTTGCACCGTATCATCGTCTATCTCTAACTGCAGACATAACTCTACCCCAACTCGTTCTGGCGGATTGTCTTCATCCATTGCATCTTCATCTACAAGTGTCATATCTGCCTCATCTGCGTCATCCCTCGTATATCTGTCAGCTTTCTCTGCCATACCTTCGTCCATCTCATCTAATGTCATAGTTGTATCTGCGTCATCTGGCCGACTTTCCTCCAGGAGCTCTTGTCCTTCAAATACTTGTTTATTTCTTGGAGCAACCTGAACCACAAACCACCATTGTCGCTCTCGAGGGTCCGGTACAAAGACCACTTGCTCGCAATGTTCGGGGAGAGCAAACGTGTCGCTCGCATCTGTATAAACCTTTGTAGAATCTATCTGCACAAGCTTGTTTCCATCTCTGCATACCGTTGCATTGCGACCAGAAGTAATCACCTTGAACCACTTCACATCCAACAAAAACATCTCAAAGCGTCTGAAGCTGACTTTCAAGATATCTAACACTAGACCACAGTAATCTAGGTTGCTAGTGCTCTCATTCCTGTCTCTGGCACTGGCCCTGCTCTTTTGCATGAAACTAACCATTACCCCACTGTCAAACGTGTGTCTTCTGCTGTCAATTTGTTGTGTTCTGAAATGCTTTCCATGCGACCACAGTGCCATGTATGTATGATACCTCGAGTCACATCCATTAGCCAGCTCTTTCTCTTCTGGAGATATGGGTTCTCCGATCTGTCGAGCTGCTCTCACTATCTTGTCCAACCATGCCAATTAGGAAATTCAGGTAGAGGAGCGAGACAGTCTGGCAAGGGTAAGCCTCTAGCCGTTTGGCTTCGCCTGAAATCGTGTCTCTCCTTATTGTGTCTCTCTTTCTCTTCTTCGTACCTTTCAAGCCATTTTTGCATCGTCTTTGAATTTAGTATACAGAAATTCATGATCTTTTCTCGCATGGCGTCGTCCATTTTCTTCGGCACACCTTCTTGCCCTTGCGGCTCCTCTTCCACCAATCTTGCATCCTCCTCATCGCTCCATAGTCGAGGCATTTTTGGGTTAGAAACGGATAGAAATTCGGTCATTAAGACAAGAGACTCTTGCACCAACCATCCTTTTGCCATGCTCCCCTCCATTAGGAAAAATATGAACCCTCTAGGGGCCCTTTGGGATTAAGGTTAATTAGAGGCCAGCCAATGAGAAGAGGGTGGTGGACACACTCTATGCCCTCTAAAATATAGGGGGACAAAGTAGTCTTACACTTTTTAAATGGGCTCTTACCTAGTGAGAAAGTGGGGGGGGGGGGGGGGGGGGGGGGGGGGGGGGGGGGGGGGGGGTGGGTGGGTGGGCCATATGGAACCTCCAACTTCCCTCCTTTTTGATCCGGTTCTGAAAAAATCCCACAAATTTGAAAAAATTTTCAAAACTCAAATTTCATCTTCTTAAAACCCCCCTAAAACTATTTTATGGTCAAAAAAGCATTTTTTGACCTTAAAAAGTCAAAACGTGCACCCAAAAACCCTAAAATTCAATTTTTTTTTTAAAATTTTGAAAAATCTTTTTGTGCTATCCAGAGCTCCCCCAAAAGTAGTTCTTAGGCAAAAAGTGATTTTCTCTCTCTAGAACCCCTTTTCCAACCCCTCCTTGGTTGCAACCATCACACTCATCCTGTACTCCAACACTCTCTCTCTCTACACCATCTCCATTGCTGCAGCAAGGAAGCTCCTCTCTCCTCCCCTACCACCTTCCATTGCCACACCAAGCAAAGGTTATCCACCTTCTCCTCCCATTGCCACACCAAGCAAGGGTTATCCACCTTCTCCTCCCATTGCCACAAGGGTTAACCACCTTCTCATATCACTTTATCCCACCTACATTGTAGCAACAAGCAAGGTCCTTCTCCTCCTCCTAGTTTTCTTTGCTCAACCATGGCCAACTCTACTTCGCAAAGGCGGCCAAAGGATGAGGTCACAACACTTGCAGCCACAACACTAGAGGTGTAGATGATGAGTGGGTGCCACAAGAGTTCACCAAAGGTGCTTGGGTATACATGCAACCATCTGCTATTGGCCCTCATCGTGTGCGGAATCGTGCAAACTTGGATCTTCATTGGAAAGGAAAGCTCCTTGGCTTCAAGAACCACAAAGACAAGGGGACCGTAGCCATTGTACAACATGTTTTCTCAATGTCAACCATGCATTTGCAACAACCACCTCGATTTCCAACACATTGTAAGTACATGTTTTGAGAATACAAAGCTAGGTGTGAAATCACAGTGTAATGTTATTATGGATTCATACTTAAGATTTGTCATGCATTTATAGTCATATTTCCATCCACGTTGGTGGAGGAACAGCCACTACATAGTCTCTCCGGCACATTCAATGCTATACATGCGGATATTAGAGCAATAATGTTCCCACATCTTTGCCCAACAAAACTGGTTCAAAGAAGGATTTTCTTCTATTCTCACTCCTATATTGTCCCTACTTCTACACAAGCGTTTGGAACGCTTGAACCCATCAAAGTAACTTCCTTATTAAGTATGGAGTGGCCGGTGCCAGATTTGTGGTTGGTAGCATCTTTCAAGCAAAAGATGATAATGGATGTCCAAAACTCTTTGAAATACTCTAAAGCTTCTAGGTCTGTGGGCTTGAGTTGGTGTTTGCCTATTCATTGTTTTGTGCACATTTTTAAAGAGTTTGGATTTGTGGAGACTACTACAATGCTTGTATGTAAAGATGCGCATTACGAGGAATTAGGAAGGACACCAAATACAAAGGGAAGTTGGACCTCCACACCTTTTTTACTCGTCTCCCTGACCTTGATGCCACAGTTGCCCTTCACATGGATGCATTTGCCGAGATTTTTGCGTTCATGGAGGAGCACATCATAAAATATTCTGTATCTATCCCCCCACATGTAGGGATCTGGGTGCCTTGCGATCTTTTGCGCTGTATACACAAAGGTGATTGCCCATTCTCCAAGCGGTTGCAACGATTCCAAGAAATTGCAACCGATGCAGGCCATTACTTGGACGAGCAAGCCCCAGGGGTGTCAACGCTCAAGAAGCGCAAGTTGGGGGTGGAGTACCTTTCTCGGCTCGCAACATTTATCTTCTTGGTGAGCGAGGAACATGATTTGGAGGAGCTTCGCTTACCACACCTTCAGGTTGGGTCCTTTATCAAGGACACCAAGGAACAGCAGGTTATCCCCATGAACCCTGCAACGGAAGGAAAGGCACACCGGCTCGAGTACCCTAGGGGTCTTGTGGAAGTGGTTGAGAAATCCGTAGTTGCGGCTGGCCCTAGTGACACTCTAGTGCCACTACCACTGACGGATGTGGCTATCCCAGAGGTAGAAATTAGCCGCTTCTCCTCAGTGTTAGTGGATGGGGAGGAGTATGTGTTCCTGTATGATTTGGAGAAAGCATTTGGCCTGTGCATGGATGAATGCTTGAGCGTGCTATGCAACAGCACCAAATGTCCCTTAGACAATACACCAGATGCCCTAGAAAGCAAGCTCTTGCCAGATGGGGACTCTGTTTTGCTGACACTATTGCAGTTGTATGTGCGGAGGTCTTGGCAGCAGAGTAGTTGCACGTGGCTGATGAAGAATTCCAAGCCACGCAAGCCAAGGTTGAGGGTGCTAGGATGCCTATGCCATTATGCAACCTCCCATCTGATGATCCAAAGGTCGTATATGTGGTGCATGGGAGCATTGACTTGGATGCAAGGGAAACAGGGAGGAGGACGACAAGGAGCAGGAGGTAAACTGTATCCTAAATTTCATGTTACTATTTTATCCTTCAATGTCTTTTTATCTCAACCTTCATCGGTTTATGACAGGATGTCGTGGAGGTTGATGATTTTGCTGCAAGGACGGGTAGCAAGCGGACAGAATTTGGACCTCAAGCTTCCCTTGCGCATTACCTAGGACAACTCCCCCCCTGGCGATGTGGCCATTATCCATAATGAATTTACTCCCCAAGCCCATTTTATGACTTGGTCGTTAAAAGCTTTGAGCAAGTTTTTGTGTTTGAGCACCATTGCTCAAACTGCGCATCAAGTGTTCCTAGTGCGTAGATCCCTTGTATGCACAGCGTTTGGCACTGGCTTTCGTGGTAAAGTGCTTGCCCAGATAGGGATACATGCTTCCATTGGCTCAACAGACCCAAAGGCCATAGCGCAGTCCCTCTTGACTGGGGAGTTGTCTTACGCGCAAAATAGGCGCCAGGAAATGGTCAAAAGAATCATGTACTCCTCAGATACATGATGTAAAATCACCGTTTTGGAAGTAATAAAAAATATTTGAAATTGTCTCTCTATCTTGCAAATTCTTTTGAATGTGATTTGTCAATCTTGAAAATTGTTTCAATTGGTGATATGAAAATTGTTTTGATTAGTGACTTTGTAATTTCAACTTCTGTATGTAATTTCAGTAAATTTAGGTATTTTATGTTCCCTAGGGGTTAGATAAGCCTACCAAGGGCCAAAAAAAGCCTGGCCACAAGGGCGCACAAATGGCCCATCCATCAGTTTTGGATGGGCCATTTGCGCGCCCTTGTGGCCAGGCTTGATTTTGCCCCTGGTAGGCTAATCTACCCCCTAGGATACTTAAAAAGAAAAAAATTATTGAAATGAATTGGTTTTGAATCATTAATTTAGATGCACCCTTTTTATGGCAATTCCAGCATATGTTCACACTCAAGGACACTAGAAAAGGTGAAATCAATTATGAAATGAAGTTTCCAGCACACTAGCACATGCTTTAGCTCTACCTAGTACACCCTTGCACCAAAAAGTCCAATTACATTGGACATTTGATAAATCCAAATTAATGTTGCATAGACACTTGGTTTCACAATATGTTATTGTTTTTGATATCCTATAGGGAGTTCAAAGCTTGAAATGGCCAAAAAAGGGTGTCCAGAAGGATCCATGTAAAATAATGTTGCAAAACCAATAGGTTTTAGTAAATTTGTGCTTTTTAAGTACCCTTGGGGGTAGATAAGCCTACAAGGGGCAAAAAAAAGCATGGCCACAAGGGCGCGCAAATGGCCCATCCAAAACTGATGGATGGGCCATTTGCGCGTCCTTGTGGCCAGGCTTTTTTTTGCCCCTTATAGGCTTATCTACCCCCAAGGGTACTTAAAAAAACAAAAATTTACTGAAATTACATACAGAACTTGAAATTACAAAGTCATTTCATTACAAAGATAATAGACACAGTAGACACAACTGTTGATCATATTGTCATTGGAAAGTCAAATCATTATAAAGATAAGGGTGTGCAATACAAAAAGAGGGGTAACTTCGCCTAATGCTCAAAGTCTCGTCGCAATCGACGTGCAAGCTGCATATCTTTTGGCTGTATTTTCACTCGCTTTGCATGTATGGCGCATAGGTTGGTATCTTCCAACACCGAAATGATGTGGGCCTCTGTAGCTTCTTGAATAGCCTCTAGCGCTATTGCTTGCATTCTATACTGATTTCCATAGCTTTGAAGCACCTCCTTCATAGTGCGAGCAAAGGGGACGCATCGAATCAAAAGCTCCGTCGTCTTCTGGTAGTGGCGGATTTTTGCGAATGCCCTTGCTATTTTTCGACGCCGTTGCGGTTGTCTTGGGGGCACTTACACATTTGCTGGCGGGCGGCGTTTAGGCTTCTTGAAAAACTTAGACTTGCGTCTGTTTACATGCTCAGGGGCTGGTTCTGCAGCCTCTTCTGATTCTTCCTCTTCCCTTGGCTGCCGATCTTGTCGTGTGGGGAGAGCTCCCTTGCCTCCAGGCAATGTCTTCCCCCCAACGGCCACCCAGTGTGTGCGCGGTATTTTATCTCGCAGCCATGGTGGCTCACTCTCTGATTCAGTGTCTGTATGGACCACCCGAGTCCTAGATGGTCCTGCTTGTGATTGGTGGCGCGATGGATGCTCCCTATCGGACTCTGTTGTTTGCTGGCCCTCTTCTTCTCTCCAGCGCTGGGCATGTTGCTTCATTCTCCTTCTAGGTGTTATATCTTGAGGAGGTGGAGATTCAACAGTCCTCGATGACTCTCGTGTCCTACCACCATGCCCACTACCAGATGAGTTCCTGGAACGGCGAGGCGTTCGTGGCCGTTTTCTTGTGTCTTTAAGCCATGAAGGCTTCTCACATCCTTGGAGGGTGTTTTTGTTGGCAGGCGGATGCTCTTTCGCGGTTTGTTTGGTGCGCGCCATTTCGTTGGTAAGAGCTCACCCGTTCGTAAGAAATGAGTGGTTTATGAGAGCATGCAATATTTATAAGGGCCCATTTAAAAAGGGCCCTGTTCACAATAATTTTTTTAAAAAAAGTATTATTTTTTAAATAAACATGTCGCTAAGAGTTGGACCCTGCGTTCATGTTTAGTGACTCGCGTAGTATCCAGTTTGTGATCCTTGTCGCACTCTGCATCGTCGCCATGCAGCATGCTTGGTGGGACCTTGCGACATTTGCCACTTGTTGCTATGCTCTTGACGACTCCATTTCCGCACTTCAATAGCAATCTTGGATTGTCACGCACGCTCCATTGTGAGCTTACGAGCAAATGTTGTGCGAAAAAACCAATTGAACATCTCCTCCAAATAATTAAATTGCACCATTCCACCACCATGTCGAGTATTTTTGAAGTACACTCCCCTTGCTCGATAATGGGACTTCTCCATGCCTTGAGTGCTAAAAATTTCAATCGATCCATACTTGTGCATACAAAATGCACCATGCACAAACAAGATATGCTGTTCACATGAGTAAACGATCCACATTATTAAATAAAAACAATCCCTTGTAATGAATACACCATGTAAAATGACTTACCATGTAATGTGTGATGTTATTTTCACCCCAAGAAAGGGTAAAGACCTTGGTAAAATCCGCCAAGGCTTCTTGAAATGATTGGCATTGTTCTTCTGTTGTGCTGTTAAGGCCCATAAGCTTGACCATTTTATCAAAATGTGCCCAAACTTGCTTGCGCTTGTTTGCAAGCTCGCCATTTGAATCATTGTCGGTAGTAGCTTTGCATAACTCCTTCCAAAGCTCCCAAAGGTTACCTGCCTACTGGTTGGAGCTGTTTTGAGCATCATATCGACTTGACTTTCCTTGGGAAACTTTCTTCAAAAAGTGTCTAGCTTTTTGTCCACTCATTGACACTTGTTGAGCAATTTCATGGGCCTCCCCTGTGTTCTTTGTAGCAACGATAGACACATTTCCACCGTGACAACCAATGGAATTCAAGAGTACCTCCACTCTTTCGATCGCTTCCTGGGAATTTTCCAACGGTTTCATTGTGAAAGAATAGTCAATGTGGAGCTTCAATAGCCTATCAAAAATGCGCATGAATGCATGTAATGTACAAAAATGTACATTCGATAGAGGAAATTGAAAGATTGGATTCCAAGCGTGGTCCTTTTGATCACGGTCTGGGGCATTGAGCATGGGACATCTCAGAATAGACGCTTCCCATTCTCTATCTTCATCTCCGACATCATGACAATCTAACCCTTGTTCTCCATGACCTTGCCATGGAAGCATGGAACCGGCCTTTGCAGTGCTCTTATGTGATTTTTTTCCATTAGGTTTGTATCCTTGAGTGCAAAATGGACAAGGCATGAGAGAAGAAGCCCCTTGTTTGTAGCCAAGCAAACACTTTATGGTCTTCAAATCCCCACCTAAGTGCCACTCTACATCATACCTACCAAAAGCCTCAATCTCCAACTTCTGACCTGCAATTTGGGAGTGTATTACTTTTGTGATCCATGGAGTTCTCTCAAAAATCCATGAAAGTGCTCCATTGGTCTCTTTGGGCACCTCAATTGCACCCAACCACCAAATGTCTTTCTCTGATTGCACGCTAAAAGATGGGGTGGGGATGGCTCGACTGAATCCCTTCGCTTGGTTTGCAGAAGGGCCTCGTTCATTAGAGTGACACTTAGCCTCTCTAACCTTCGGCCTTTCACTATTTGACACTCATCGAGTTTTAGCACAAAAGCGACTTTTGTGCCAAGCACTACAAAATAAATAGTGCTAAGACCTTAAACTTCAGAGTCTATGATAAGAATAATACCAAAGAAAAAAGTAAAGTGTGTCACCTTCTTCAGGTAACTCGTAAAATCTAAGCATGGCTTCTTGAAGCCTTCTAAGATCCACGAAAATATTGTTCCACATTGTGTAAGGAAAGCCCTTCTCCGAAGGTCTTATGGATTGTTTCTTACCTTTTCCCCTTGTCTTTGTTGCGCACGAAGCATAAAGGGAAGTTGGCATTGTGTCCTCAATGTGTAGGTATGTCCCAATGCGGGAGAACACATCTTTTTTTGTGGCCTTCTTTGCGAGCTTGACCTTGTGAGGAACGGGAAATAGGTTTTCCACAATGCCATGTTCTTTGAGGGCATCCTTTAGGAGTTGAAAAATAGCCTGATAGGCTTTGGTGCTGATTCCAGCCTCATCACAAGCTTGTTGAACGTCATCATCACTAACCACATTTCTTAATTTACGCATAAGGTCCTTTGTGACTGCATCCTTAATGTTCTTACCTCCAGGTGATTGTAAGATAGAAATCACGTCCTGGGTATTGAGACAACTAGTGAGAAGGTTGACTCGATCATCTTGGCTTGTTCCACCGCATGCCTCCTAGATGAAGTTTCTAGCAACAAATAAAGATAAATGTTAGAAAATAGTAAGAATGCATCATGCAAGTAAAGACTAAATCACCTTGTGGCTGTAACTCGTCGTTTGCGTGCTCCTCCCGAATGTGCAAGAGTTTCAATGGATGAATACGTGCATTTGCGTTCCCTTGCACCAAGGGGTGTTTCTTTCAAGTATGTGATGGTGTTGGTAAGCTTCTGGATGTGGGACTCCTTTTCTTGCATTTGTTGTTCAAGACTTTTAACTACCCTCTCTGAAGAGGCAACACTCTCTTGTAATGCCGTCGTCTTGAGGTGAAGAGCTTGACATTCGTGCATCCACATATGCAAAGAAGCACCTGCATCCATACATAACCGCTTGTAATAGCCTAACAAGCATGCTTCTCCCCTCCCAAGAAATTGAAAAATGTGGAAAGGCTATTAAACGGTGGATGGAAGCGGCTTATAGGATTGTAAGGGTACCAATGGCCATCCACCCAAATGTCAACGTTGGTCTCAGAAGCGGTGCGACGTTCCTGTGATGACCTTTGATCACCTTCACTAGTGGTCTTCGGTGAAAATGCCGTGGATAAGCGAATATGTATGCTTTTGGTGTGCGGAGTATGTGGTGGTGGAAGCAAACCATTTGTGATGTCCGTGAGCACCATGGAAGCTGTTGCGTGAGGAAGAAAATGATGAAAAGATAGAGGGGGATGGGTAGAGAGGTTGAGAAAGATGGGAGGAGAGAAGGAGGGGGGGGGGGGGGGGGGGGAGAGATTGGGGAGGAGGAGGAAGGTAGGGGCAGGGAGGGAGAGGAGAGGGAGAGAGAGAGAGGAGGGAGGAGGAGGAGAGAACAAAATGTTTATTACTTTTTGGGGGATGTAATGGCTATTGTCCGCACTGGAGCAATAGGCATTACGGGAATGATTACCCGCAACTACATTATATGAACATCAACATATAGAATGACAAGAGAAGGAAGTACACAGTACACACGCACAGAACACCTCTTGCTTCATTCATGTATATCCCAGACTCAGAGTTACAACAATAGATGCCATGAATATCATAGAGATTGGTTAAGTTACATCAAAAGACAGGTATGCCCCTCCATATACAACCGCTGCTCCAGCACAGATCAGGAACGGTGCACACACTCCTGTCCCATGATATCCCGTGAAGAACTGCCGCTACGGCCATCGCATACCGCATGACTCCTGATCCGCAGTGTCCAGACCTCCGCAGGACCGTAGGATTCAAACTGAATTGGGGACCGCACACTTTAAAGGATTCAAACTGAATTTCACCTCTCTGCATTTCATAAAGCATAACCGTAATTGTTTCAAATGCTCCAATTGTGCTCCAAAAACACTGAGATCATCCAGAAAAATCCTCATAAAATCCGTCAAATAAGGCCCAAATATTTGAAACATATCCCTTTGAAAAGTGGAAGGTGCATTCCGCAATCCAAACCACATTACTATACAAGCAAATACTCCCCATGCAGTAATAAAAGCTGTTGTTGGCAATGCCATTCGGATTTGATTATATCCACTAAATCCATCCAAAAAAGTATACATCTCATGTCCTGCTACATCATCCAAAATGGAATCCAAAAACGGAAGAAGAAAAGGATCTGGAACAGTAGCTGCATTCAATTTCCGGTAATCCACACAAATTCGAATTTGCTTATTTTTCTTTGGTACGACCACAATTGGAGAAATCCACTCCGGATTATCAATAGGGGTAATAAAACCCACTTCCAACAGGCGATCAATTTCCATCTTAACTTGCTTTGCCACATTCGGATTCATCCTGTATGAGTGCTGCTTCACTGGAACCGCATCCGGTTTCAGATTGATTGTGTGTTGATAAAACTTAGGATCCAATCCCTGCATATCCGCATATTCCTATGCGAAAACATCCTTAAACTCTGTCAATAACTTGATCAAATCATCTCTAAAACTTGCCTCCATCTGCTTATTAATGTATATGGGTTGCGACTCCGCTTGCTCCCCAAGAAAAACCTTCTCTAATTCATCTTCTTTAACCCTTGTAATTTTTCCCATTTGCGCCTAAAACGTTCGTTCTTGTTGAATCACGTCCTCCAATGATTCAGGACTCGGAACCACCTGTTGTTGCTCCCCTATTCCTCCTGGAGTTCGTGAAACCCCTACCGAATTTCCTTTCGGAATCAGAGAAATATCCGCAAGGTATAGAGAAACCAAATCCGGGTTAGCTTTGAGAAATTGTTCCTCTTCATCCTCTTCTAATCCTTCCACCATATTAACTGTCTCAGCTATCACCGGCCATGCTGCTTGAACTGGTTGTCGGCATGTTCCCAACATCACCCGTACTTTTCTTTTACCCTTCTTTACTGTAAGCATATTTACTTTCCAATTATGCTTTACCCTTGCTTATGGTAACCAGGGTCTTCCCAAGATAATGTGATAATCCTGATTATGATCTTCAATATTCAAGACTACTAAGGAAACAAAAAAGGATAAGCCCGCCACATCTAAAACAATGCCCCGAAGTAAACCCACTAGTTGCACTCTTCTTTGATTTGCCATGCGGACTACAAAGGGTGCAGGCTCCCAATCACTGAGACCAAAACGCTCACACGCTGCTCGGGTGATAATGTTTACCCCCGCTCCTCCATCCAAGATTACCTTGTCAATGTATGTGCCATAGTATCGAACTGAAAGCTTCGGAATTCGGGTATCTGTGATCCTATTTGCCAGCAACGGGACCGAATCATCATCCTCGCTTTCAACCTTCCCAATGGCGATTTCCCGCAGCTCAGTGGCCGATTGTCGTAGCAATGCATTATGGAAATTCGGGACTAATTTCAGCAATGAACCCAGAGGTACTTGAATTGGTGACATAAGAACCTCTTTCCAAACTGAATTCCACTCCTCCTATTCTTTAATATCATCCTTATTTCCAGGTTTCCCTTCCTTTATTTCCAGACCCATAGTCGATGGCATAGTCGATGTTGATGGTCCTGCTGTCTTCACTGATGGTGCGGATTGTGGCAACCAAGACACAGTCTTTTTCCGCACTTCTTCCTGAACCGTCTAATCCAGAATTTTCACATCGGGAGTTGGAACCACACTTTTACCCGATCGTGTGATTAATGAAACCACTGGGTCAGACTCCTCCAGTCCTTCAATCTGAACCATAGCCACACTAGGCTGTTTCCCTGCAGCGCGTTCCTGCTTTTTCCGATCGTATTCCATAGCTTCAGTACACTCAGATCGCCAATGTCCATCCCCCAAACAGAAAAGGAATGTCTTGGGGCGATAAGGATCTCGGCCACCTCTTCCGCGATCTCGTCCTCCCCCTTGACCCCGTCCTCCTGCTTGACCTTGCACATGCGTCTCTGATGTATGAGCATGAGCCATTGCCACAGCAGGCTCTTGTCCCTGCCCTATCTGTGGTTGTTGCCAGGTAGAAGAGTCCCCTCGACTTCGACGACCCCGGCCATTGAAATAACATTCCAATGTATTATGAGTATTGGTCGTGCAAATCGCCCACCACTTCTGATTCATTGCACAATCCTGAGCAGCATGGCCTGGATTCCGACATTGGGTACACCATATTTCCTTCAAACTTTTAGCCACTTCAGCCGATTCCGTCGATCCGGATGATACACCTTTCCCGTGACGCTGGGATTTTTTCCGCGGTGTCTCCTCCGATTCTTTCCCCGAATCGCTGTTGCCTGAGTCCGAGGAATCAGATACTGCGGATTCCGACTCTGAACTATCATTGCCACTGTCCTGTGACTTTCGATGAGATTTCTTCCTGTCTTTATTCTTTGACTTCTTTGGATATTCCGTATCCTCTAAAGCCTCTCCTGCTACTATAGCCCTAGCCATTACAGTATCTAGTGGAGTAGTTACCTTATCCACTGTTGCCATAGCCGTTCTAAGATCCTTATTGAGCCCCCGCAAAAAATAATCATTCAGCACTTCGGCTGCCGGCCTTTGTGCCTGAGGTACCCTTTGCAAAAGAATTCGAAATTTTGCAGCGTAATCCTCCACTGGCAATGACTTCTGCCGGAGCGTTCGAAGCTTCTCCAAATGTTGAGGGACTGTCTTTTCCGTTCGAAACCTGCGTAGAAACGCTATGGATCCGTCGGCATACGTCTGGAAATGGTCATCAGGGTATTCGGACAACCATTTCGCAGCTTTCCCTGAGAGTGTAGATTCAAACACTGATTGTTGATGGAGAGGAATCACCACCCCAGGATGATTCAATCCATAAGCTTTATTGAATTGGCGCAAATGTGCATCAGGGTCTTCACTCAAAAGACCTCGAAACCGACTATACTTAATCTGAGGATGAGCCATCACCCCTTGCCCAACTGTTCCTCCTCCTCCCGGGAAAAGCTGACGAGCACTAGGAGATGGAGACAGTGGCGGAGATACCCCCGGACTGCTTACCGGAGACGGTGGTGGAGCAACCTGTGAGGGTGAGGGTGAATGTACGACAGGAGGACATGACTGACTGCGCGGAGTGCGTCTCGCTCGCCGCAGCTGCCGACCACGCACCGGGCTTGGTGATGGAGATACAGATTCCTCAATCTGCGGTGAAGAAAAAACAAATTCATCTGAACCGCCTCTCCTCTGTCGTCTTCCTAGAATTGGAACCACAGGGTCAGGTGGACCCTGCGACCTAGTGCGCATGCATATTCATCGCAAGCTGTCCATCACGCATCGTGGTCGCCAGATGTAATGGCTATTGCCCGCAATGGAGCAATAGGCATTACGGGAATGATTACCCGCAACTACATTATATGAACATCAACATATAGAATGACAAGAGAAGGAAGTACACAATACACAGGCACAGAACACCTCTTGCTTCATTCATGTATATCCCAGACTCAGAGTTACAACAATAGATGCCATGAATATCATAGAGATTGGTTAAGTTACATCAAAAGACAGGTATGCCCCTCCATATACAACCGCTGCTCCAGCGCAGATCGGGAACGGTGCACACACTCCTGTCCCATGATATCCCGTGAAGAACTGCCGCTACGGCCACCGCATACCGCATGACTCCTGATCCGCAGTGTCCAGACCTCCACAGGACCGCAGGACCGCATGTGCGGCTAATGCCGTAACAGGGAAAAAGAGTTTTGAAAAAATGGACTTTCTAAGTTTGTGGGTTAAAAAATGGGTCAAAAAATGATTTTTGGATATGTATATATGTTGGGAGGGAGTTTTAAGTTAGAAACAAGTAAAAATGATTTTTTTTAAAAAAAAGTCAAATTTTGTCACTTTGTGACCCACGTTTTTGTTGATGTGGACACACCCCTTGCTTCCTTCACTTAAAAAAAAGCTAGAGAGAGAAAGTAACCCTTTAGGTCCACATCCTACATTTGTCTAAAAAAGAGGCTAGAAAAGCCTACTCAAAACTACCTTCTTCAATGCCCTTGCCCCCTAAACCCCACACAACATTAGCTTTAATCCCTAAAAACATTAGGAGAAATATGAACCTTGCATGGGCCTTGTAAGAAATCCTAATTTTTAGGGATTAAGGTTAATGTTGTGTGGGGTTTAGGGGGCAAGGGCATTGAAGAAGGTAGTTTTGAGTAGGCTTTTCTAGCCTTTTTTTTAGACAAATGTAGGATGTGGACCTAAAGGGTTGCTTTCTCTCTCTAGCTTTTTTTTAAGTGAAGGAAGCATAGGGGTGTGTCCACATCAGCAATTCCGTGGGTCAAAAAGAGTCAAAATTTGACTTTTTTAAAAAAAAATTCATTTTTATTTGTTTTTTACTTAAAACTCCCTCCCAACATATATACATATCCAAAAATCATTTTTTGACCCATTTTTTAACCCACAAGCTTAGAAAGTCCATTTTTTCAAAAATCTTTACCCCAAAAAGTAATAAACATTTTGTTCTCTCTCCTCCTCCCTCCTCCCTCCTCCCTCCTCTCTCCCCTCCCTCTCCTCTCCCTCTCTGCCCCTACCTTCCTCCTCCTCCCCAATCTCTCCCTCCCCTCCCTCCCTCCTTCTCTCCTCCCATCCTGCTCGGCCTCTCTACCCTTCCCCTCTATCTTTTCATCATTTGCTTCCTCACGCAACAGCTTCCATGGTGCTCACGGACATCACAAATGGTTTGCTTCCACCACCACGTACTCCGCACACCAAAAGCATACATATTCGCTTACCCACGGCATTTGCACCGAAGACCACTAGTGAAGGTGATCAAAGGTCATCACAGAAACGTGGCACCGCTTGTGAGACCAATGTTGACATTTGGGTGGATGGCCATTTGTACCCTTACGATCCTATAAGCCGCTTCCATCCACCGTTTAATAGCCTTTCCACATTTCTTCAATTTCTTGGGAGGGGAGAAGCAGGCTTGTTAGGCTATTGCAAGCGGCTGTGTATGGGTGCAGGTGCTTCTTTGCATATGTGGATGCACGAATGTCAAGCTCTTCACCTCAAGACGACGGCATTACAAGAGAGTGTTGCCTCTTCGGAGAGGGTAGTTAAAAGTCTTGAACAACAAATGCAAGAAAAGGAGTCCCACATCCAGAAGCTTACCAACACCATCACATACTTGAAAGAAACACCCCTTGGTGCAAGGGAACGCAAACGCCTGTATTCATCCATTGAAACTCTTGCACATTCCGGAGGAGCACGCAAACGACGAGTTACAGCCACAAGGTGATTTGTTCTTTACTTGCATGCTGCATTCTTACTTCACACTATTTTCTAACATTTATGTTTATTTGTTGCTAGAAACTTTATCCAGGAGGCATGCAATGGAACAAGCCAAGATAATCGAGTCAACCTTCTCACTAGTTGTCTCAATACCAAGGACGTTATTTCTATCTTACAATCACCTGGAGGTAAGCACATTAAGGATGCAGTCACCAAGGACCTTATGCGTAAATTAAGAAATGTGGTTAATGATGATGACGTTCAACAAGCTTGTGATGAGGCTGGAATCAGCACCAAAGCCTATCAGGCTATTTTTCAACTCCTAAAGGATGCCCTCAAAGAACATGGCATTGTGGAAAACCTTATTCCCGTTCCTCACAAGGTCAAGCTCGCAAAGAAGGCCACAAACGAAGATGTGTTCTCCCGCATTGGGACATACCTACACATTGAGGACACAATGCCAACTTCCCTTTATGCTTCGTGCGCAACAAAGACAAGGGGAAAAGGTAAGAAACAATCCATAAGACCTTCGAATAAGGGCTTTCCTTACACAATGTGGAACAATATTTTCGTGGATCTTAGAAGGCTTCAAGAAGCCATGCTTAGATTTTACGAGTTACCTGAAGAAGGTGACACACTTTACTTTTTTCTTTGGTATTATTCTTTTCATAGAAGCTGAAGTTTAAGGTCTTAGCACTATTTATTTTGTAGTGCTTGGCACAAAAGTCGCTTTTGTGCTGAAACTCGATGAGTGTCAAATAGTGAAAGGCCGAAGGTTAGAGAGGCTAAGTGTCACTCTAATGAACGAGGCCCTTCTGCAAACCAAGCGAAGGGATTCAGTCGAGCCATATCCCACCCTATCTTTTAGCGTGCAATCAGAGAAAGACATTTGGTGGTTGGGTGCTATTGAGGTGCCCAAAGAGACCAATGGAGTACTTTCGTGGATTTTTGAGAGAACTCCATGGATCACAGAAGTAATACACTCCCAAATTGCAGGTCAGAAGTTGGAGATTGAGGGCTTTGGTAGTTATGATGTGGAGTGGCACTTAGGTGGGGATTTGAAGACCATAAAATGTTTGCTTGGCTGCAAACAAGGGGCTTCTTCTCTCATGCCTTGTCCATTTTGCACTCGAGGGTACAAACCTAATGGACAAAAATCACATAAGAGCACTGCAAAGGCCAGTTACATGCTTCCATGGCAAGGGCATGGAGAACAAGGGTTAGATTGTCATGATGTCGGAGATGAAGGTAGAGAATGGGAAGCGTCTATTCTGAGATGTCCCATGCTCAATGCCCCAGACCGTGATCAAAAGGACCACACTTGGAATCCAATCTTTCGATTTCCTCTATCGAATGTACATTTTTGTACATTACACGCATTCATGCGTATTTTGATAGGCTATTGAAGCTCCACATTGACTATGCTTTCACAATGAAACCGTTGGAAAAGTCCCAAGAAGCGATCGAAAGAGTGGAGGTACTCTTGAATTCCATTGGCTGTCACGGTGGAAATGTGTCTATAGTTGCTGCAAAGAACACAGGGGAGGCCCATGAAATTGCTCAACAAGTGTCAATGAGTGGACAAAAAGCTAGACACTTTTTGAAGAAAGTTTCCCAAGGAAAGCCAAGTCGATATGATGCTCAAAGTAGCTCCAACCAGCAGGCAGGTAACCTTTGGGAGCTTTGGAAGGAGTTATGCAAAGCTACTACTGACAATGATTCAAATGGCGAGCTTGCAAACAAGCGCAAGCAAGTTTGGGCCCATTTTGATAAAATGGTCAAGCTTATGAGCCTTAACAGCACAACAGAAGAACATCGGCAATCATTTCAAGAAGCTTTGGCGGATTTTACCAAGGTCTTCACCCTTTCTTGGGGTGAAAATAACATCACACATTACATGGTAAGTCATTCATGGTGTATTCATTACAAGGGATTGTTTTTATTTACTAATGTGGATCGTTTGCTCATGTGAACAGCATATCTTGTTTGCGCATGGTGCATTTTTTATGCACAAGTATGGATCGCTTGAAATTTTTAACACTCAAGGCATGGAGAAGTCCCATTATCGAGCAAGGGGAGTGTACTTCAAAAATACTCGACATGGTGGTGGAATGGTGCAATCCAATTATTTGGAGGAGATGTTCAACTGGTTTTTTCGCACAACATTTGCTCGTAAGCTCACAATGGAGCGTGCGCGACAATCCAAGATTGCTATTGAAGTGCGCAAATGGAGTCGTCAAGAGCATAGCAACAAGTGGCAAATGTCGCAAGGTCCCACCAAGCATGCTGCATGGCGGCGATGCAGAGTGCGACAAGGATCAAAGTGGATACTGCGCGAGTCACTAAACGTGAACGCAGGGTCCAACTCTTAGCGACATGTTTATTTAAAAAATAATACTTCTTTTAAAAAAATTAGTGTGAACAGGGCCCTTTTTAAATGGGCCCTTATAAATATTGCATGCTCTCATAAATCACTCATTTCTTAAGAACAGGTGAGCTCTTACCAACGAAATGGCGCGCACCAAACAAAACCGCGAAAGAGCATCCGCCTGCCAACAAAAACACCCTCCAAGGATGTGAGAAGCCGTCATGGCTTAAAGGCACAAGAAAACGGCCACGAACACCTGGCCGTTCCAGGAAACTCTTCTGGTAGTGGGCATGGTGGTAGGGCACGAGAGTCATCAAGGACTATTGAATCTCCACCTCCTCAAGATATAACACCTAGAAAGAGAATGAAGCAACCTACCAGCGCTGGAGAGAAGCAGAGGGCCAGCAAACATCAGAGTCCATAGGGAGCAGCCGTCGCGCCCCTAATCACAAGCAGGACCATCCAGGACTCGGGTGGTCAATACAGACACCGAATCAGAGAGTGAGCCACCATGGCTGCGAGAAAAATACCCCGCACACACCGGGTGGCCGTTGGGGGGAAGACATTGCCTCAAGGCAAGGGAGCTCTCCCCACACGACAAGATCGGCAACCAAGGGAAGAGGAAGAATCAGAACAGGCTGCAGAACCAGCCCCTAAGCATGTAAACAGACGCAAGTCTAAGTTTTTCAAGAAGCCTTCACGCCGCCCGCCAGCAAATGTGCAAGTGCCCCCAAGACAACCGCAGCTGCGCCGAAAAATAGCAAGGGCATTTGCAGAAATCCGCCACTACCAGAAGACGACGGAGCTCTTGATTCGACACGCCCCCTTTGCTCGCACTGTGAAGGAAGTGCTTCAAAGCTATGGAAATCAGTATAGAATGCAAGCAATAGCGCTAGAGGCTATTCAAGAAGCTGTAGAGGCCCACATCATTTCAGTGTTGGAAGATACCAACCTATGTGCCATTCATGCAAAGCGAGTGACAATACAGCCAAAAGATATGCAGCTTGCACGACGATTGCGACGAGACTTCGAGCATTAGCCGAAGTTACCCCTCTTTTTGTATTGCACACCCTTATCTTTGTAATGATTTGACTTTCCAATGACAATATGATCAACAGTTGTGTCTACTCTGTCTATTATCTTTGTAATTTCAAGTTCTGTATGTAATTGCAGTCAATTTCAGTAAATTTGTGCATTTTAAGTACCCTTAGGGGTAGATAAGCCTACAAGGGGCAGAAAAAGGCCTGGCCACAAGGGCGCGCAAATGGCCCATCCAAAACTTTGGATGGGCCATTTGCGCGCCCTTGTGGCCAGGCCTTTTTCTGCCCCTTGTAGGCTTATCTACCCCAAGGGTACTTAAAATAACCAAATTTACTAAAACCTATTGGTTTTGCATCAATATTTTATATGGATCCTTATGGACACCTTTTTTTGGTCATTTCAAGCTTTGAATTCCTTATAGGATATCAAAACAAATAACATATTGTGAAACCAAGTGTCGAATGTAATTTGACTTTTTGGTGCAAGGGTGTAGTAGGTAGGAGAGCTAAAGCAAGTGATAGTTTGCTGGAAACTTCATTTCATAATTGATTTGAGCTTTTCTAGTGTCCTTGAGTGTGAACATATACTGGAATTGCCATAAAAAGGTTGCATTTAAATGAATGATGCAAAACCAATCCATTGCAATAAATTTGTGCTTTTTAAGTACCATAGGGGGTAGATTGGCCTATAAGGGGCAAAACAATGCCTGGCCACAAGGGCGCACAAATGGCCCATCCAAAACTGATGGATGGGCCATTTGCGCGCCCTTGTGGCCAGGCATTTTTTGCCCTTATAGGCTAATCTAACTCCCTAGGGTACTTAAAAATCACAATTATACTCAAATTGACTGCAATTACATACCTTGAAATAACAAAGTCAAAAAACAATTCATATCACCAATTGAAACAATTTTCAAGATTGACAAATCAGATTGAAAATAATTTGCAATATAGAGAGACAATTTCAAATATTTTTTATTCCTTCTAGCACGGTGATTTTACATCATGTATCTGAGGAGTTCAGAATTTTTTTGACCATTTCCTGGCGCCTATTTTGCGCGTAAGGCAACTCCCCAGTCAAGAGGGACTGCGCTATGGCATTTGGGTCAGTTGAGCCAATGGAAGCATGTATCCCTATCTGGGCAAGCACTTTACCACGAAAGCCAGTGCCAAACGCTGTGCATACAAGGGATCTACGCACTAGGAACACTTGATGCGCAGTTTGAGCAATGGTACTCAAACACAAAAACTTGCTCAAAGCTTTTAATGACCAAGTCATAAAATGGGCTTGGGGAGTAAATTCATTATGGATAATGGCCACATCGCCAGGGGGGAGTTTCCAAGGTAATGCGCAAGGGAAGCTTGAGGTCCAAAGCCCGTCCGCTTGCCACCCGTCCTTGCAGCAAAATCATCAACCTCCACAACATCCTGTCATAAACCGATGAAGGTTGAGAAAAAAGACAACGAAGGATAAAATAGTAACATGAAAATTAGGATACAGTTTACCTCCTGCTCCTTGTCGTCCTCCTCCCTGTTGCCCTTTGCATCCAAGTCAATGCTCCCATGCACCACAGATACAAGCTTTGGATCATCAGATGGGAGGTTGCATAATGGCATAGGCATCCTAGCAGCCTCAACCTTGGCTTGCGTGGCTTGGAAATCTTCATCAGCCACGTGCAACTGCTCTGCTGCCAGGACATCCTCACATACAACTGCAATAGTGTCAGCAACAGAGTCCCCATCTGGCAAGAGCTTGCTTTCTAGGGCATCTGGCGTATTGTCTAAGGACATTTGCTACTGTTGCATAGCACGCTCAAGCATTCATCCATGCGCAGGCCAAATGCTTTTTCCAAATCATGCAGGAACACAAACTCCTCCCCATCCACTAACACTGAGAGAGAAGCGGCTAATTTCTACCTCTGGGATAGCCACATCCGTCAGTGGTAGTGGCACTGGAGTGTCACTAGGGCCAGCCGCAACTATGGATTTCTCAACCACTTCCTCAAGACCCCTAGGGTACTCGAGCTGTGTGCTTTTCCTTCCGCTGCAGGGTTCATGGGGATAACCTGCTGCTCCTTGGTGTCCTTGATAAAGGACCCAACTTGAAGGTGTGGTAAGCGGAGCTCCTCCAAATCAGGTTCCTCGCTCACCAAGAAGATAAATTTTGCGAGCCGAGAAAGGTACTCCACCCCCAACTTGCGCTTCTTGAGCGCTGACACCCCAGGGGCTTGCTCGTCCAAGTAATGGCCTGCATTTGTTGCAATTTCTTGGAATCGTTGCAACCGCTTGGAGAATGGGCGATCACCTTTGTGTATATAGCGCAAAAGATCGCAAGGCACCCAGATCCCTGCATGTGGGGGGATAGATACAGAATATTTTATGATGTCCTCCTCCATGAACGCAGAAATCTCCTCAAATGCATCCATGTGAAGGGCAACTGTGGCGTCAAGGTCAGGGAGACGAGTAAAAAAGGTGTGGAGGTCCAACTTCCCTTTGTATTTGGTGTCCTCGAGGAAGAGGATGAAGCGTGACAAAGGGTGGATGTGGGTACAGATGCAGAGGCTGTGGCAGCATCCATGTTTAGCCTGGGGTGTGGATAGAGAGTGGAGGAGCTCAAGAGTTGCAAAAGTGAAAATAGTGAATGAGTTAGGTGGCCCCCCTTTTATAATGTACCCTTTTTTTAAGACATTAAAAAAAAAGGCACTTTCACCAAAAATGATTTCTCATCCCAATGCAAAAAATTATATTCAAAGGCAGATTTGCCGAAGCAAATCATGTTGATTACAGCGGGGATCAATATGAAAATTGCAAGAGTTACAAAGTTATAAGATCGATAGCATAGTTCCATCTATCCCCCAGTCCTCCTCGACCTTCAATTTGTCTTCCATTCTCTTCCCAATCTGCGGACATTCATTACAATAAGCATCTAATGATCGACAAACCATGATGTATTGAAAATGTGGTGGAAGGATTCTCACCTTGTGACCTTGTAAACGAAATTGTGCTTGTTGAAGGGCCTCAAAACCCATAATAACCAAATGTTCTCGAACATTACTGAGAGTCCAATGCTTGTTCACTTGGACTGCCTCCAAAGCATCGTTGGGCATCTTCACTGCAATGTCAAAGCTTGCAATAGCGCTGTCTACACTCTGTAAGGGAGTCCACACTCCAAGCTTGCACATCCAACGATCATAGTGAAATCGTATGTACAAGGAGGTGCGGGATTTCAAATAGCGCATTCCAATACCTGAAGCTCCAACCTTACAACGGTACCGGTCCCCGTTGTGCATGCCCTCCACAAAACCCCAGTCCTCTTCTAAAAGCCTTCCTAATTCCTCGTAATGCGCATCTTTACATACAAGCATTGTGGTAGTCTCCACAAATCCAAACTCTTTAAAAATGTGCACAAAACAATGAATAGGCAAACACCAGCTCAAGCCCACAGACCTAGAAGCTTTAGAGTATTTCAAAGAGTTTTGGACATCCATTATCATCTTTTGCTTGAAAGATGCTACCGACCACAAATCTGGGACCGGCCACTCCATACTTAATAAGGAAGTTACTTTGATGGGTTCAAGCGTTCCAAATGCTTGTGTAGAAGTAGGGACAATATAGGAGTGAGAATAGAAGAAAATCCTTCTTTGAACCAGTTTGGTTGGGCAAAGATGCAGGAACATTATTGCTCCAATATCCGCATGTATAGCATTGAATGTGCCGGAGAGACTATGTAGTGGTGCTCCTCCACCAACGTGGATGGAAATATGACTATAAATGCATGACAAATGTTAAGTATGAATCCATAATAACATTACACTGTGATTTCACACCTAGCTTTGTATTCTCAAAACATGTACTTACAATGTGTTGGAAATCGAGGTGGTTGTTGCAAGTGCATGGTTGACATTGAGAAAACATGTTGCACAATGGCTATGGTCCCCTTGTCTTTGCGGTTCTTGAAGCCAAGGAGCTTTCCTTTCCAATGAAGATCCAAGTTTGCACGATTCCGCACACGATGAGGGCCAACAGCAGATGGTTGCATGTATACCCAAGCACCTTGGTGAACTCTTGTGGCACCCACTCATCATCTACACCTCTAGTGTTGTGGCATGCAAGTGCTGTGACCTCATCCTTTGGTCGCCTTTGCGAAGTAGAGTTGGCCATGGTTGAGCAAAGCAAACTAGGAGGAGGAGAAGAACCTTGCTTGTTGCTACAATGTAGGTGTGATAAAGTGATATGAGAAAATGGTCAACCCTTGTGGCAATGGGAGGAGAAGGTGGACAACCCTTGCTTGGTGTGGCACTGGGAGGAGAAGGTGGATAAGCCTTGCTTGGTGTGGCAATGGAAGGTGGTAGGGGAGGAGAGAGGAGCTTCCTTGCTGCAGCAATGGAGATGGTGTAAAGAGAGAGAGTGTTGGAGTAGAGGATGAGTGTGATGGTTGCAACCAAGGAGGGGTTGGAAAAGGGGTTCTAGGAGAGAGAAAATCCCTTTTTGCCTAATAACTAATTTTGGGGGAGCTCTGGATAGCAAAAAAAGAGTTTTTAAAAGTTTTTTAAAAAATTTTGAAATTTTAGGGTTTTTGGATGCACGTTTTGACTTTTTGAGATCAAAAAATGCTTTTTTGACCATAAAATAGTTTTAGGGGGGTTTTCAGAAGATGAAATTTGAGTTTTGAAATTTTTGAAAAATTTCAAATTTTTGGGATTTTTTCAAAACCGGATCAAAAAAAGAGGGAAGTTGGAGGTTCCATATGGCCCACCCACCCCCCCCCCCCCCCCCACCCCCCCCCCCCCCCCCCCCCCCCCCCCCCACCCTCCCCCCCCCCCCCCCCCCCCCCCCCCCCCACCCCCCCCCCACCACCCCACCCCACCTTCACTAGGTAAGGCCATTTAAAAAGTGTAAGGCTACTTTGTCCCCCTACATTTTTGAGGGCATAGAGTGTGTCCACCACCCTCTTCTCATTGGCTGGCCTCTAATTAACCTTAATCCCAAAGGGCCCCTAGAGGGTTCATATTTTTCCTAATGATTAGGATTCCTTACAAGGCCCATGCAAGGTTCATATTTCTCCTAATGCTGGACGCGCTTTTCGGCGAACAAAATCCTTAAGTGTTTTCATGAACTGCTCTAGAAAGAACATACAACGGCTGTGGACTATACCTGCCACTACAACCTCATCTACTACATGGACGAGCAAGTGCATTTGGATAGTTAGGTAGCTCATGGGTAGATACTTCTCAATCATGCAAATTGCCTCAATGGAGTTAGCCCTTGCGACTACAATGGATTCCTCTCGTATCTCCTTGGAAGAGATCCACCGCACTAGCTCTGAAATCTTGTATATGCAGGACCGCACTTCCTCCGTTAAACACCCCTTGATCGCAATTGGAAGAATAAATTGCAAGAACTTATGCCAGTCGTGCAATTTCAATCATGACAGTTGATCATCATGGGTGAATGCTGTCTTGAGACATCGCATGCATCCTGTTGGCGTCTTGAACTATGAAATCATCCTTTTGACTTGTTGTTCCTCACTTTTTAGCAATACCCATGGCGCTCTTGGAAGCTTTGTTTGGCCCGCTGCATTGGTGAAAGGCCACAGCTTTGGCATCTTTCCAACTGACTGCAAATCATCTCGTGAAGCTCGATTGTCTTTCATTCCCATGATTGTCTTCCAGAGGAGCTCTCCCACATTCTTGAATATATGCATTGAATCCAACAAATTTTTGATTAGTAGATCACCCCAATAGGGCAACGTATGGAGAATGGACAAACGTTTCATTCTTGGAACAGGTTGCCCTTCATGTTGCTCCCATCGGCGGCGCCACTCTTGTACATGCATATGATGACATTCGACGCGACCAAGCTGACCTTCGCGTAAGTGATGGCCATCTGGAAGATAACGATGGTGGCCTTGATAAATTTTCTTTCGAAGCGAGGCAGAATAGCGCACATCCAAAGACGGCCCGCAAATTGGACATGTTTGGAAGAAGGCATCCAGCATCTCCTCCATGCCGTTGTCTTCTGTCTGTAAGCCCTCCTCTGCTTCCATCCTTGGCTCTAGATTGGTCGGACCTTCACGTATAATCCTTTCTCTCTCTCTCTCTCTCTCTCTCTCTCTCTCTCTCTCTCTCTCTCTCTCTCTCTCTCTCTCTCTCTCTCTCTCTCTCTCTCAGATGTAGATGTTATGTCGCGAAAATCAATGCCCGTTCCGTAGGAGTCGTATCATAGATTCTGTATGGTTTCTCTAGCAAACTCTCTGTACTTGTGCACATGCTCATTACATATCCTGCGCTTGCGCATGATTTGATACTTGCAGAACGTGCATGAGCATGCAATCTTTTCCTCCATGTTAGTTGATGACGTTGCCATCTACAATGATTATGAATGTTGTTTCAATATATATACTCCTCACAATGTAAACTACCTTGCATTCTCTAGCCTTGCCCGATCTCCGTACACCTCGATCGAGAGGTGTATGGAGATCAGGACCACCGGGTCAAAATCTCGTCTTTATTGGTCAAATCCTATATGGGTAGACACATATGTGCTCTCCCAGGTGTACATGACAATGCATGTAGCGGGCAAAACCCCTTTGCCTCTTTTAGTTCCATAGTTTCTTGTAGAGGGAGAGAGAGAGATAGAGAGAGTTTCTGTCCTTTTCACACAATTGGTCAGCCAAGCTAACTCTTTCACGCCTACTTTCTCTATCTTCTACTATCTCTCTCTCTCTCTCTCTCTCTCTCTCTCTCTCTATCCATCTCCGTAGCTATCTCTAGTTAATTCTCTCTCTTTCTCTACCTCTATCTCTGGCTCTCTCTCTCTCTCTCTCTCTCTCTCTCTCTCTCTCTATATATATATATATATATATATATATATATATATATATCACTCTCTATTTCTCTCTCTCTCTCTCTCTCTCTCTCTCTCTCTCTCTCATACCCTCTCTCTCTCTCTCTCTCGCTATCTCTCTTTCTCTCTCTCTCTCTCTCTCTCTCTCTCTCTATTTTCCTATCTTTATCTCTCTCTCTCTCTCTCTCTCTCTCTCTCTCTCTCTCTCTCTCTCTCTCTATATATATATATATATATATATCACTCTCTATTTCCCTATCTCTTTCTTTCTCTCTCTCTCTCTCTCTCTCTCTCTCTCTCTCTCTCTCTTTTCCTATCTCTATCTCTATCTCTCTTTCTCTCTCTCTCTCTCTCTCTCTCTCTCTCTCTCTCTCTATATATATATATATATATATATATATATATATATATATCACTCTCTCTCTCTCTCTCTCTACTTCCCTATCTCTCTCTGTCTCTCTGTCTCTCTCTCTCTCTCTCTCTCTCTCTCTCTATTTCTCTATTTCCCTCTCTCTCTCTCTCTATTTCCCTATCTCTCTCTCTCTCTCTCTCTCTCTCTCTCTCTCTCTCTCTCTCTCTCTTTAATTTCCTACACACACATCTCTCTCTCTCTCTCTCTCTCTCTCTCTCTCTTTAATTTCCTACACACACACACATTTCTCTCTCTCTCTCTCTCTCTCTCTCTCTCTCTCTCTCTCTCTCTCTCTCTCTCTGATTTCCTACACACACACACACACACATACACACACACATTTATCTCTCTCTCTCTCTCTCTCTCTCTTTCCTACACACACATGTTAAATATGGAGCCTGATTTACCCTTGTAATTTTCTGTGGTAAAAGCGCACATTTGTAAGGCCCCCATTATGAGGAGAAGCCATCGTGCGTGAAGGTAAATCACTCATCGGAAACCAAAATTTTCACAGTCAAAAACCAGGGGCAACTTTAGGGGCCTCGGGGGCCGAAGCCCCAGAGACTTTTTTTCCCTCTCCGGAATATTCCTTTTTGCCGGAATATTATGGCCAGACGGCGGCCGGAAAGTGGTCGGAAAACAACCGGTCGGTTGGCCGGTGGCCGGTAGTCAATGGCCGGTGGCCGATGGTCGGAAGTCAATGGCCGGTGCCGGTGGCCGAATTCAAAAGCGGACTTGTCTTCTCAATGGCGGCCACACATGGGCGGATTGGAGGGTCCGATTTGGACTTATTTGCACAAGGGCGGCGACACATGGCTGCCTCTCATAAGAGAGGGAGCCCTTTTGGCCTATAAAAGGAGGCCATTTCTACACACATTTCAGAGTGTGAAGTTGATGCAACAAGGTTAGTGTGAGGTGGTGAGAGTGAAGCAAGGTGGGAGCTTCATTAAGGGTATAATCCCTTTATAAACTACTTGTTTTGAAGTACTAAAGCCATTGAGTGGCTGCTTTCCCGTGGACGTAGCCCACATTGGGTGAACCACGTATATCGTGTGTACTCTCTCTCTCTCTCTCTCTACTCTATAATCTCGTGTATGTAAAGCTGTGTCTCTCCATTAAGTAATCTACTCAATTATCTATTTAGCTACGTCTTATTTCCTAACAACTGGTATCAGAGCAAGGTTTGCTCGTACCTAAATTATTTGAAGGAAAGGATTCCTTGAATTGAGTGGGAGTTATGGCGGAGGAATGGAAGCTCAAGATTGAGAAGTTCAACGGCAAAAACTACCAACATTGGAAGATGCAGATTAAAGACTATCTCTACTAGAAGGACCTCTATTTGCCACTAGGCGGTCTTGCAAAGAAGCCCGCAACAATGGCAGATGAAGCATGGATTGTCCTTGATCGAAAGGCACTGGGAACAATCCGGTTAAGCTTGGCGTCAACGGTGGCCTTCAATGTTTCGGAGATGAAGACCACGGAGGACTTGATGAAGTCACTTGATGACTTCTACGAGAAACCATCGGCATCCAATAAGGCATTTCTTATGAAGCGCTTGTTCAATCTAAAGATGGCAGAGAATGGTTTAGTTGTTGCAGAATACCTAAATGACTTTAACACAAACATAAGTCAACTTCGATCGGTGAAAATCAATTTTGATGATGAAGTGCGAGCTCTCCTTATACTATCATCTCTACCGGATAGTTGGGACAGCCTTGTGATGGCTGTAAGTAATTCTATCTCTGGTACAAATACTCTTAAGTTTGATGATGTTGTGGGTGTTCTCCTAAGCGAGGAAATGCAAAGGAGAAGCACAGGAGATTCATCAAGTGCTGCACTGTCAGTGGAAACAAGAGGAAGGCCTAAGGAAAGGTTCAAAAACCAAAAGGGTCGTGATCGCTCAAGGCAGAGCAAGTCACGCACAAAGTCAGTTCTTGAATGTTGGAACTGCGGCAAGAAGGGCCACGTCAAGAAGGATTGTTGGTCCAAGAAGAAGAAGGAGACAGAGTCTCAAGACAAGAAGTCAACATCGGAGGCCAATGTGGCAGGTAAAGTAGAGCAAGATGCTCTAATTCTCTCATTAGACAATGTGTCTAATTCCTGGATAGTAGATTCCGGGGCTTCATTTCATGCGACACCACACAAGCAACATTTCCAAGACTACACCAAAGGTAATTTTGGGTATGTATACTTGGGAGATGATGAAGCTTGTGAGATTGTCTCAAAGGTACAGTTTCTGTCAAAACTGCTAACGGAAATGAATGGAAGCTTAAAGATGTTAGGCATGTTCCTTCTCTTCGCAAAAATTTGATCTCTACAGGACAATTGGACGATGAAGGTCACAAAATTGCATTCGGAAACAAACGGTGGAAGATCTCAAAGGGATCTTTGGTGGTTGCCAAGGGAGAAAAGGTCGGTACATTTACTTGTGTACTGTTAGCACACAACCTTCAGCTTGTGCAGCAACTACAGAAGTTGATAGTGCGGTGTGGCACTATCTACTTGGGCATATGAGTGCCAAAGGAATGCAAATCCTTCAAACAAAGAAGCTTCTACCAGGTTTGAAAGAAGTGGACTTAGAGTTCTTTGAAGATTGTGTTTATGGTAAACAAAAGAGGGTAAAATTTCAAAAATCAGGAAATGAAAGAAAAAATAAAAAACTTGAGTTGGTTCATTCTGATGTTTGGGGTCCTGCAAGTACACCATCACTTGGTGGCTCATTGTACTATGTAACATTCATAGATGATGTGACTAGAAAAACATGGGTTTATGTCATGAAGAATAAATCCGATGTATTTTCCATATTTCAAAGGTGGAAAGCCTTTGTGGAGAATGAAACAGGTACCAAGGTTAAATGCCTCAGATCCGACAATGGAGGTGAATATTGTAGCCAAGCTTTTGAAAGCTTTTGTGCTAGCAATGACATTCGGAGGCAAAGGACAACCCCAAGGACACCTCAACAAAATGGGATTTCGAAAAGGATGAATAGGACAATCATGGAGCGAGCACGAAGCATGCGGCTACATGCAAGCCTACCGCTTGAGCTTTGGGCGGAAGCTGTAAGTACGTCTGTGTACTTAATCAACCGGTCACCCTCAAAGGCATTGGATGGGGGAGTTCCAAAAGAGGCATGGACAGGTAAACCGGTGAATTATGCATTTCTCAAAGTGTTTGGGTGTGAAGCTTTCATGCACATAGATAGAAGCCTAAGATCAAAGCTAGATGCAAAGTCCAAAAAGTGTTTCTTCATTGGCTATGGAGAAGGTGACTTTGCGTATCGCCTATGGAATCTTGAAGATGGTAAAATCTTAAGAAGTTGGGATGTAATTTTTAACGAACAAAATATGTACAAAGATTACTTGGAAAGAAAACAAACAAAAGAAATAGGTGATGAGTACATGGAGCTTGAGGACGGTGAAGACTCAAGGACTGCAAACGGTGACAATGTGCAACAACGTCAACCAAATGAGGAGCCTCAACCTATTCCCTGAAGATCTACAATAGCAAGTAGACCTCCAGAAAGGTTTGTTCCTTCCTTCAACCATCTCTTGATCTCAGATTCTGGAGAGCCAGAATCATACGAAGAAGCTATGCAACATGAATCCAAAGAAGAATGGACGAAGAGCATGCAAGTGGAGATGGACTCACTACATCGCAACCAAACATGGGAGTTGGTTGAGTTGCCTAAAGGTAAGCGGGCACTTCAAAACAAATGGGTGTACAAGCTGAAGGAAGAAGAAGGTGGGAAGAAAAGGTACAAGTCTAGGCTTGTGGTAAAAGGGTTTTCTCAAAAGAAAGGTACTGACTTCAATGAAATATTTTCTCCTGTTGTAAAAATGAACTCAATTAGGCTTGTCTTAAGCCTTGCTGCTCATGATTTAAATCTCGAGCAAATGGATGTAAATACGGAATTCCCTCACGGTGACTTAGAGGAGGAAATCTACATGCTTCAACCAAAGGGGTATGAAGTAAAAGGTAAGGAGAAAATGGTTTGCAGATTAAAGAAGAGCTTGTATGGTTTAAAGCAAGCATCAAGACAATGGTACTTGAAGTTTGATCGATGGATGTTGGATCATGGATTCACAAGATGCAACTCGGATCACTGCATCTACACGAAGAATTTGGGAGATGGGAAGTTCATCATCCTAATGTTGTATGTTGATGACATGCTAATTGCAAGTTCTAACATGCAGGACATCAAAGACCTAAAAGAGGAGCTGTCTAAATCTTTTTCAATGAAAGATTTAGGTGCTGCAAAGAGGATACTTCGTATGAAAATATCAAGGGACAGGATGAAGACGACAATAAAGCTATCTCAAGAAGATTACATCAAGAAGGTACTAGAAAGGTTTGCAATGCAAAATGCAAAACCAGTTTCTACACCTTTGGCTGGTCATTTTAAACTAACGAAGGATATGTGTCCAAAGACACAAGAGGAGATAGTCTATATGTCTAAAGTTCCATATGCTGTAGCGGTAGGTTCTCTAATGTATGCTATGGTCTGGACAAGGCCAGACATTGCACATGCAGTGGGAGTTGTGAGTAGGTTCATGGACAACCCAGGTAAAGAGCATTGGCAAGCTGTGAAGTGGATACTTAGGTATCTAAAAGGGACAACAACAAATGCTTTGTATTTTGGAGGAACTGATATTTTTCTAGAAGGGTATGCTGATGCAGATATGGCAGGTGACAAAGATACTCGAAGGAGCATTACTGGCTATGTGTTCACGGTTGGAGGCACAGCAGTAAGCTGGGCTTCAAAGCTGCAGAAAGTGGTTTCACTTTCTACCACGGAAGCAGAGTATGTAGCAATGACGGAGGCAAGCAAAGAAATTATGTGGCTTCACAGATTCTTAGAAGAGCTTGGATTCAAACAAGACAATTGTGTCTTGTACAGTGATAGCCAAAGCGCTATCCATCTTGCGAAGAACTCAGCCTTTCATTCAAGACCAAAGCACATTGAGGTGAGATATCACTTCATACGCACTCTTTTGGAAGAGGGACAACTAAAGCTAGGAAAGGTGCATACAAGTGAAAATCCTTCAGACATGTTTACAAAGGTGGTCAACAAGGAGAAGTTGAGCTTTTGCTCATCTTCAATCGGCATTCAAGGATAAGAAGCCAGAATGGAAAGCAGTCACAGGTTTGGTTTGGAGATCAGTCTCCAAGTGGGAGATTGTTAAGTATGGAGCTTGATTTATCCTTGTAATTTTCTGTGGTAAAAGCGCACATTTGTAAGGCCCCCATTATGAGGAGAAGCCATCGTGCGTGAAGGTAAATCACTCACCGGAAACCAAAATTTTCACAGTAAAAAACCAGGGGCAACTTTAGGAGCCTCGGGAGCGGAAGCCCCCGAGACTTTTTTTTTCCCTCGCCGGAATATTATGGCCGGACGGCGGTCGGAAAGTGGTCTGAAAACAACCGATCGGTTGGCCGGTGGTCGGAAGTCAATGGCCGGTGGCCGAATTCAAAAGCGGACTTGTCTTCTCAATGGCGGCCACACATGGGCGGATTGGAGGGTTCGATTTGGACTTATTCGCACAAAGGCGGCTACATATGGCTGCCTCTCATAAGAGAGGGCAGCCCTTTTGGCATTTCTACACACATTTCAGAGTGTGAAGTTGATGCAACAAGGTTAGTGTGAGGTGGTGAGAGTGAAGCAAGGCGGGAGCTTCATTAAGGGTATAATCCCTTTGTAAACTACTTCTTGTTTTGAAGTACTAAAGCCATTGAATGACTGCTTTCTCGTGGACGTAGCCCACATTGGGTGAACCACGTATATCGTGTGTACTCTCTCTCTCTCTCTCTACTCTATAATCTCGTGTATGTAAATCTGTCTCTCTCCATTAAGTAATCTACTCAATTATCTATTTAGCTACGTCTTATTTCCTAACAACACACACACACACACATATTTCTCTCTCTCTCTCTCTCTCTCTCTCTCTCTCTCTCTCTCTCTTTCCTACACACACACACACACACACACGATGTAGCTTGAGAGAGAGAGAGAGGGGGGGGGGGAGATCAATAATACTTGTGATGCAAGTTTCCAAAGGCCAGATCTGTGTGCGCGCTCGCAAGCGGTAATGGTCGCCTGCGCGCGGATTTGGTTTTTTTCCCTAATTTTTTTTCGTCGATATACGCGTCGATATACACGTGGAAATATGTGTCGAAATACGCGTGGATATACAAGACTTTTGATACGCATTGCTACGTGTATTACCACGCCTGTATCGACGCGTATATCGACGAGCGGTATGCCCGTCGAAATACGCGTAGAAAGGTACGGTGCGTCGAAATATGGTGCGTCGAAAAACGCATAACATGTTGTAGTGGATAAAACCAAATATATCTTGAAAAATTAAATTCTCATCAAACAATAAAATCTTCACTAAATTTATCTCTTTATTGGTATGTGCATATCCTTGGTGAGACGGAGCCTTATGAGCTCGATAAAATCTGTCTCTCTCTCTCTCTCTCTCTCTCTCTCTGTCAATGACATGGATAACGACTCCTTTGTTCGCATGCATTTTCTCAAAGCGAAACAACCTCAAGTAGACACCAAACGAGCTTTTTTTTTTCAATATCTTTTAAAAAATACAAATTTTTAATTTTAAAAAATAAAATATCAATATTGATTTTGAAAAAGACCTCTTGAAAAGATAAAACCAAATATATCTTGAAAAATTAAATTCTCATTAAACAATAAAATCTTCACTAAATTTATCTCTTTATTGGTATGTGCATTTAAACCAATACATTTAATCTAAGTAGAGTAGAAAGTCTCTCTCTTACTAAAAAAACTTTTTACTACTTAAAAAAAAGTAAAGTCTTTGTACATTTGACAAAAGAGTTTGTTATTTTTTTCTTACAATCTTACTCTCCTTCTTGCATTTTAAATTACATGTTTTGTCAGGTTTTCTATGATATTAGCGGATGAGTGACACATGAAGACCCTCTCCTTCCTTGAAAATTTTAAGTTGCATTATAAATAGTATAGATTTGACTTCACATTGTTATATTTTTTGTTTCTCTTCTCTATTATTTTTCCTTGAGCATTTTCTTTTCTTTAAACTATCTCTCTCTCTCTCTCTCTCTCTCTCTCTCTCTCATAGTTGTATCCTTCCTTCTCATGTCTAGCAAATATTGCTGCAAATTTACATGCTTCATCATTCGTCGTTGGTGCATGATATAGACTAGCGTATCGTTTTGTTGATGTTGAAGGAATCTTTGAATTAGGAATACCTTTAATTTTTTTGAAGCCATTAGGAATACCCCTAGTATTTTGTCATAAATTCTCAAAATGTCCTTCAAATTTTACAAAACTCCGAAAATACCCCTGGTTGTGAGAGTAAATTTCTCCAAAAATAAATTTTCTTTAGCTTTTCATAAAAAGACTGATTGCCTATCAGACAAGATGCTAAAACTACAATTTGAGTTAGTTATGAAGGCTTTTGGAGATCAATTGCTTCATTATGTTTAGACATAATTGCTTTTTTTGCGAGGTGATTTGTGACAAATTACATGCTAAGCACTCAAAAACGGATCTCAACTGTCGAAAAGGAATAAAGATTAGAAAATATTGAACAATCCAACCAAAATAGATACAAGAGAATTTTGGGAATTTCCACAAATTAGAGGGGTATTTTGTTTATTTTCCATAAAAGAAAAGATTGCATAGCTGCCAGCAAATGCGAGCTCAGCTCCATTGTAAGGCAACGCGGCTCAAGCTGAAGACGTCACAAACAAACTCTAGTTATTTCCATGAGCCAAATCACCACAGTGGGCTCTGTGCTGATTGTGCGAGAGACTCCATATAAAAAAAATCTCATGGCCATTTCACCTTGGCACGACACATGGCGTCTGCATGGCCCCTTGCTTGATTCAACCTGGTACGACACATGGCGTCTTCATAGTCCCTTGGTCTATCACCCATCACCCGCACGATCTCCAACTCGTTTCTGTTTGTGTGTGTGCTCCCCTCCTCTTTCTTTCATTTCCTTTCACAAAGTGAGGTATCTTGATTGATT